>NC_133026.1:47680000-48946000 GCF_048771995.1 Taeniopygia guttata | reverse complement strand
ATAGAAGTGTCCACCACTGGACTTCTTAAAATCATTCTGTAGCCTGTTATAATAATTTTTCTCAAGTTCCAGAATTTATTTTCTAATTCTCTGGAAGCAATTTTCATCCTGTTCTAATCTTCTATTTTATTTTCCTACAAAATCACATTAGGGTTAAACAATAAAGCTTAGCATCAGAAGTTGGTTTTGTTTTTTTCCTTTTTTTTTTTTTTTTTTTTTGTTAAATATTTACAGGAAGAAAATCTAAGACTGTATATGTAATAATAAAATTTAAGTAGTGTGCATAATGTTGTACCATGCATATTGCTCCAAAAAGGGAGGAGGAAAGAGTCCATATGTCCTCTGAGCCTCAGAAAATAGCATGCCACTGGACAAATTCTGAGCTGTGATTATTAGCAAATGATGAATAACTTACAGATCTGGAGTTAATCATCAAATGTATTATTTAAACTAAAAATGAATTGAAGAATTCAACGTTCTGTCTGTGAACAATTCATTGATAGAAAAGAAAAAAGGATGAAATTAATCAAATAAATAATTCATTGTAAATCATTTAGTTCTAATTATAACAAGATGCTAAAAAATAGATCAGCTTCTCAAAGCATGGCAGAATTCTGCTACGCATACATATCACCACAAATGCAGCTGTCAAAGTATAATCCCTGTTTTAATTGCTTTTGGTTCAGGACAATAGTCAGGTACAGGAGTGGTAACAAAAGTGTTGACCTACCCCATTTATTAAAAGCTGTTTTGTTTGCTTGCTTGCATGACAGAGCATCCTGAGCTAGTGCTTCTGCAATGTGAGAAAGACTGGCCTGGCCTTCCCAAATCCTCAAAGCAAAAGCCTGCATAAAATTGAGGTTTTATGACCTTTTCTCTAACTGACTCCCAGCTCAGAGGTCTGTACCTCTCTTTTCTGAGGGGCTGGTTAATAAAACAGTGAAGAGCAGGCTTTTCCTGCCTTCCTTTTTGTCCCTCATGAAGAAGCCCTAGTTGATTCTCCTGCCTGGGTGTAGCAGCCTGAAGAGAGGATCCCTTCCCTGGCTGATGCAGGAATCTTGTCAGAAACATTGCTCAGCAACCCAGGCACTGCTGAATTTTAGATGGAAGATGAGGGAGAGGCAGCACAGAAACAAATTAGACCTGGATGAACATGTTTGTTCTGAAGCCTAGAGAACCTTCTATCACCAGGCACTTCAGCTTCCTGAAGTCTTTGATAGCTGAGACCTGGGTTTAGCAGGCCATACTAGTTCCACTGTGCTTCTGCAAGTAGGTTGGATCAGATGATTCTGGAGGTTCTTTCCAACACGGTATTCCATTCTGTGATTCACTCCCCCATCCAACTGAGTGACCAGCAGCATTAAAAAGACTGTACAAGTGAATAGGCAGTAGCCAGCATTTATACTATTTTTTTTTTTTAAGCTTTCACTTATCTTCCTCCCTATCAGTAGAATGAGGAAGTCTTGAGGTTTTTGTTGTTGTATTTTCAAAGAAAGTCAGTGTTGGTTGGGTTCATTTGCAAGAACTGTGTTACCCAGCCAAGGACAAATCCAGCTCCATGCCCTGCTCTCACAGAGGTCCTTGTTCAGTTGCCATCAAAAGAAGGGCAAGCAGTTGCAGTGAGAAGATGAGAGCATTTTCCATGAGATATCTGTATAGATTTTGAACAAAACAGCTTTTATTGCTGTAACAACTTTTAGGGCAGCCTTGGAACAAAGGCAGGAAAGAAATCATGAGTGTGAAAATAGCTGACATGAACTGGAGCATCCACTTAACTAAAAATTGCTTTTTCTAGAAAGCAAAAATGTCCCTATCCTGTCAAAATTGGAGCAATGGTTGGAAATCTGACATGCTTCATGGTTCAGTGAGTTCAGCATTTTTGAATATTTGCGCAGCCTCTTGGATTTGTTGCACCATAAGTTCAGGCAACAGCTGGATGTCTGACCCTGTGACCATGCTGTAAGTGTCCAGTTCTTTAGCCATGAGAAATTGCTGAAGATGCTAGTTTTCTCTGCAGCCAAATAATAAAGCAGAATGCACCTTGTGTACAGTACCTGTAAGATTATTTAAAAGTAAGGTGAAAGAGCAAGATGAATGTAAAGAGGGTTAAAGTTGCCATTATATCACCCATGCCGTATCATATTAGTAAAAAATAAAATCATTAGAATAATACAATCTCCCAAATGTTTTTGCATCAGCATTTTGTCCTCTGAAAGTATATTAGAAGCAACTTTTGCACTGTCCTTGTAAAATTTGCAGTGACAGAAAGTTTCTTACCATAAATATATAATAATTCTTTCTTTTTTTCTCCTTCAATTTCAGACCCCTAAATACTACTCAATAACCCCCAATACGCTGGTGATGCTGGGATTTTTCTAATGTTAGCAATTTTGAATATACTCACAATGTCTTTGCCTTAGTGGTATGAAAGCAATCAGCACTGCAGAACAGGAAAAAAAGAGACCAATGCCATGTATTAGTCAGACTCAAAACATGACAAAATTCAGATTACCCCATGCTGAATACAAATGTGGTAGAAATGTTCAGAAACTGCAATCAAATAGCTTTGAATGTCAAACGAAATTACTTTGGGAGTCTTCTAAGCCCTCTTCTTACAGCACACTGGAACATAAATCCCCTACTTTCATTTGATTAGTCCAAAAGGCTATAGGATGTGTTATTAAATCTAGCAAACATGACCAGAGTCTTAGTCATTAGCATCGCTGAACACACAAATTCCTTTAGGTCTTTATTTTTTCTCTCTCTGTATCTTTTGAATAGAGCATGATCAGTGAACTTTTAAAATCAAAGTATACCTGAAACTCACTAACAGTTATAAATAATTTATTTTTTAAAGAAAATGCTTTGGGAGGTTTTTTTATCTGCTCAATTTGTGTGTCACCGCAAAGTAAATACATATTATATTATTACTGAACATTAGAAACTGGCTAAAGCTATTTTGTTCCTTCTAGATGATAAGAATCTTTGGTTGACAAACTTCCCTGCAGTACAGGGGAGCTATAATCAGCTTTGGCAACAAAGCTTTGAAGTAATTAAGTCACGGAAGTCTGCACTTAATGAATAGTTGCAACACTGTGCACGTTTTTCTTTTTTTAAACCTGGGAAAATGATAACAGCGAGTGAAGACAACTGTGCAAAAACATTGTTATAAACAGTAATAACAAGACCTCCAATCCCAGAAAACACCTCAATTTAAGAAAGGATTTATGCTTGTACCTTAGTTGTACTAAATTTAAGAATGAGGTTAGAACTAAGCTTGTAAATGCTCTCCTTGCAGACCCTTGAGTCTGCTTTCCTCTCATGGCTTCTTTTTGAAAGAGGTTTAAGTGATCATTATCATGACTGATGGGACCATGTGGCACAGTATCTTGCACTGGGCAGACATACAGGATAGGTCAACCGTGGAAGTACAGGGCAAGTATTTAGTCCTCCTTGCTGTTAAACTCTTCCAGCCTCTAGTGGTTGGAGGTCCTCAGCTTGGCAGGAGGTCTTGATGTTTAAGAGCCTTTGATGGATTTATTCATTAATTTATTTATCTCTCCATGGATTTTTTGCTGAGCAGTTTTTTACAGATGTGCGTTTTTAGCATTCTACATGTTAAGAAATTCTACAGCTGAACTATGTGTTCTTCATATTGAAGGTACATTCTGAAAACTTTGTTTGATACCTACTAGTTCTTGTACTGGAAAAAAAAAAGAGTAATTGTTTCCTGTTGTATTTATGCCTTTTGCAATTTTTCCAATGCCTCTTAATCTCTATCTTCATGATTGCTGTTTTTTCCAATTGAGGAATCTCAATGTTGTTCCTTGTTTGGAAGCTGCGCCAAAAGTTGCACCTTTATTATGTTTCTTTGTGTCTCTTCTAGCTCAACTGATGTTTTTCTGAGATGAGTGGCTTTTGAAAGAACACAGGAAATAAGATGTGGGCATGATGTTCTATTGCTGGGAGTCCCTTTAACTTCTTGGCTAAACCAATAGTTTGAATGACATACGGAATAACGATAATTGATTACAAAATTGAAAAACTGCTCTGTGTGATGGAAGAAGGGGGAAGATATCCTGTTAGATCACATATTGCCTCATGATTCTCACCAGAGAAGACGTGATGCCCCTTTTGGTTGCAAAGTCCATGGTGTATATTGTCACTGCTAATTTTGCATCTATATGGGGTGCGGGTGAATATCAGCTGATGCTGTGGAAGTAAGTGGCTTGAACATTAGCTTCAGGGTCAAACTCTGCAGTTGTTGGTCATACACACATAAAGGAATGCACCTTCTTGAACAAGTCTTCAGGGCATGTGTTTTCTTGACATGCATTCCTAAAGGACCTTCTTAATGATCTACCTCTTAAAGGTCTGTGTGGATGTCTTGCAGAAGTCTGATGTTGTTATAGTAAAGGTGTAATTTCTGTACTGTTTTGCACATGGATTCTTTATTGAGGAAGCTTATTTTTGGTTTAACATACTCCATTTACATCTGCATCTTTGTTGAGGCTGTGAATATAACAACAATAATAAGTCATGGATTCTATGGAGTGGTTAAATAAATGTCAGTGATGGGCTCTTTCCACAAATACTTTTTTTTGTGGAAAATAGTCCATATTTCCAGGAGTGAGAAATTATCTAGTCTCAGAAAAGGATACTATTATTATTCCTAGCTGCAATACAAACACAATATTTTATTCAACACTCTTTTTATGTTTGCAAATAAGTATTAGGATGAAAAAGAAAAATAATAGCACCCAGACACAGGCCTGGTTCTGTCTAAAGGTGCTACTGATTCTTTTATTTCAGTTTACTTGTACTCAGAACACAGGTTCTTTTTGTGGGAAAAAAAAAAAGATGAAATCAGCACTTTTCCCTCTAAAAAAGATTTATGTGTATGTTGCAATTAGGACAACAGATTCTCTCCAATTTTAGAAAAATTTTTGTTTAAAGTTGCAAGTGTGCGTATGCACCTCTATAATATCTGACATCTGCTTGATATACAGATACAGATATTTGCTTCAACATTGTGACAGTAGCAGATTTTTTTTTAACATGTCAGTGCAATAAGATGACCTGAATGACAGAGATTTTGAAATCAAGGATTTTCTGATTTATTTGCAGGCCATATTCTCTAGTCCAGGCCAGTTGCTTCTGAAACTGGTGGTATTTCTGTAAGATGAAATTTTTATTATAACCTGCTCAGTCCCTTTTCCCTTCCTCTCCCCACTTCAGGCCTTTCAAGTTAGGACTTCATTGTTTCCTGCTATTTATTTACTGAGTAGTGAAGGATATTTGGTCTCAAGTAGTCGTATTCTCCTAAATACAAGATTACCTTTGTCTTAGTGTCTGAGCCTGTATAAACATGCTATAAAGCCCTTAGGTGCCTACTCCTTTCCAAGCATGCTAGATGTGCTTCCATGTGATACAGCTTAGATACCATCGAGTCCAATCATGGCTCAAATGATTTTCCAGTCCTTACATCAATTTTTGCCCTGAAGGGCATACACAATGCCATGCAAAGCCACAAAACAGAAAAGGATTTTTCACAGCTAACCCAACTACGATATGACCACAAGATGCAGCATTTCCTATATGTTTTCTATGTAAAGTTGTCTGTTTTATGTCATGCTTCCTGTGCTTTCAGTAAGTTGTAACCTGGTGATGTTCTCTATAAATTAATATGAATAATTTCAATTTTTTACCTTGTCTCCAAGTTCCTGGCATTGTTTATTTCTCCTGATTTTTCTTGGCAGTTTCAGGAATTCCATCCAAAATGGAATCGTCTTTTTTTTTTTTCTCTTTGTAACCTTTGGTGTTTTGCACTGCTCCTGTAGTCATTAACACCTAATGCATAGTTTTCCCCCGCTTACAGATTTTTTTATTTTTCCAAAAATATTCTCTTACTAGAATCTGTTTTAAACAGCAAGGAAGACCTGAATAAGATCATGGCAAAAGGCAAGCAGAAAAATGTTAGAGATAAGTACAGCTCTGGAAAATTCTAGAAGCAAAGTTAGGTGTCAAGGTAATCTGTGATGTCAGGGGGAAAATATATTTTCTTACACATCAGTTTGGAATTATATGATTATTAGAGGATAATTCTGCTTAGGACTTGAGTCTTAATAGTTTTTTATTTACCTTTAGTATTCTGCAGCATCTTGGTGCTGCAGAGCTCTGACTAAGTCTTGAAGAGAGTCTCACGAGGTATAGGTATTTTTGGGTCTCAACGCAGAGATAGTTCAGACAATCTGGAAACGTTGAGTCTTTGTTGAACTGTTTGGATGGAAACAATCTTTCCAAACTGTGTAATGCTTTTTCCCCTTGCTTTATTTAGTTTGCAAGTTCTTTGAGGTCAATCTACATGTGTTTGTGTAGCAAGTGGTACAGAGAGCTGTAGTGTCAGTTGAGTTCCTACTTCAGCAATCAATGATTAATCTCACTATTTCTTCACAACAATGATTAAAATGCACTATCAAACTGGTGCCCCGTAACAGACATATGAATCTCTTTACTAAATTCTTCCAGCTATGTATTGTGATTACAAGAAAAATAGGGCTTCTAATTTACATTATTTTTTGACAGACCTAAGACAAAATTGCCCACTTCTGGGGATTTTTTTCAAACCACTGTGTTTGCTGACTGCTAAAAAGGAAATCAGGAAAGGAGTGTTTAAGAAGCTATTTTACATGTGGCTGCAGTTTGCCGTCTCTGTTCTTCCTCCTTTTGCAACCTCTACTCCTGCTTGGCCATTCCTTCCAATGCTCTGATGGTGCAGCACTTTCATGGGACTTGTGTGGATGTAGCAATGAAAGTGTGTGGTCATGGTAGTTCTGTGTGCCCAGGTGCCATCAGGTCATGGTGCAGAGAATATGGAAGGATGATGTGTTTGCTTAAATATGCTTACTGAGGATTTGATTAGTGTAAACTTTTCTGTCTCTTTTCAGCACTGGTGAGCCCATATCTGGAGAAGGATGCACTCCTGGGCTTCCTGGTGCAAGAGAGACATGGTCAGAATAAGGTCAGTGAAAGACCACAGAGATGATTAAGGAGTTGAGGCATCCTTTATAAATGAAGAATCTGGGAGAGCTGGGGTTGTTCAGTCTTGGAAGACAAGATTTAGGGGGATCACCAGTATGCGTATTAATACCTGAGGGGGTAATAAGGGAGAACCAGACTATCTCAATAGTACCTTATGACAGGACAAGAGATAATGGGGACAGGTTGAGTGACAAGAGATTTCATCTAAGCATAACTTTTTCTCTGTGACCACTGGCACAGGTTGCTCAGAGAGATTGTGGAGTCTCCATCCCTAGAAGTATTCAAACCCAGACTAGACATGGTCCTGGGCATCCTGCTGTAGCTCACCTTGATTGAAAAGGAGGATTGGACTAGATGACTTCAGAGGTTCCTTCACTCCTCAATAATGATGAGATTCTATTCTTCATATTGACTTTAAGTTATCATAGAATCAGAGAATGTGTTGAGTTGGAAGGGGCACTCAAGGATCATTGAGTATAACTCCTGGTCCTGCCCACAAGTGACACCATGTGCATGAGAGCATTGTCCAAATGCTTCTTGAACTCTGTCAAGCTTGGTGCTGTGACCACTTTCCTGGGAAGCCTGTTCCAGTGCTCAACCACTCTCTTGGGGAAGAACCTTTTCCTGATGTACAGTCTAAATCTCCCTTGACTCAGCTTCATCCCGTTCCCTCAGGTCCTGTCACTGGTGATGAGAGTGAGGAGATTGGTACCTGCCCCTTCACTTCCCCTCATAAGGCAATTGTAGTCTGCTGCAAGATCTCCCCTCAGTCTCCTCCAGGCTTAACAGACCAAGTGACCTCAGCTGCTCCTCATATGGCTTCCCCTCAAGGCCCTCCTCCACCCTCATGGCCCTCCTCTGGGTGCCCTCTAATAGCTTAGTGTCTGTTTTTATAACAGTTGTGCTTAAATGGCTCGTTAAATGAAACTTGGCTTTTAGAAAAGGAAAATAGAAGTCTATGTTGCTTCCAATGGTTATAATGTGTTACCAAGTGAAAGACTTAGTTCTAGTGAATGTGGGGTTTTTTTTGCTGCTGGAACTTTCATACTTTTTCTGAGGACTTTTTTCCCTTCTTTAATTCTTTTGACAAATTAGGGAAGGTTTTCAGTAGAAGATGAAAATTCTTTTCTCTGCTATAGGGGAAGAATCCTGGGCCCAAGTGCTCATAAGTTTTGTCTGGTGATACCCAGATATATGTTAAAGGCTATTAAAAAGAATAATTCAAGTAACAGAATTGTTCAGAAACAGTAACAGGGTGCGTTTTACTATTGTTCTCCAAGTAAACTTCTCACAGTTATGGAGAGAGGAAAATGTTAAAGCCCCACCACAGGTTCATTTTATTCTTTTAGTTCAAAATTTACCAATCCTATTTCAGTTACATCAGTATTTACTAAATGGTTACCTCCATAAAGCCGAGTATTCAGCTTTTCAACATTTTATAGTGCTTCAGGTATATTCACTGATTACGTCTCTCAACAACTCTGTGATGGCAATGAGTTGGTATATATTGCAAATTAATAGCTAAGGAAGTTAATAACTCAGTCACACAGCTTTTTAATTTAAGCTTTAGTCCTTTAACTTTTAATTATATGCTGTAGCAACCATACTATGCTTCCCTGTTAGGGAAAGCTTTTTAATGAAGAGCTTTATTCCAGGAAATATCTTGTTCCCCTTCTGCTGATTGCTAGAGCTCTGCTGGATGGATTTTTGTATCAGTGTGGTAAAAATAATGGGTTTTACTCTGAGACAAACTTTGGAAGGCACACTTGAAGTCTGATTGGCACAAGGAAGGGATGTGTGTATATGTGACATTAAATGACGACAGCAGTTGGTTAAATTGTATGAAGTACTCTCAGTCATTTACTAAAGACCTACCATGAAATAAGAAAATATGCTGGTAACAGCACCTGGATAATCTTTCCTCTTGCTCCCCCTCAAATCCAGGATTGGACATATTCAGCAGCGTTTTAGTCTCTGTCTTCTGGAGAAGATAATCTATACCCATGGCTTTTTTTCTATGTGAGGAAGGATTCAGTTGTGGAAAAGGAAATCTTGACAGTAGGTCTGAGAGGGGCAAGTGTGCAATATTAAGCAGCTGTTTTAGCTCTTAGAATGCTTCAAAGAAGCCTTAAGATTATTCTAATGTTTTCCAGGTCAACACTGGCTCCAAGGAGCTGCTTCAGCAGCTGGAGATCTGTGGTTGTGGGCTGCTGCTGACATTTGCCTACATGACTTCCACAGGGAGGGAGAACAATATGGAGTTGGTGTTTCTGACTTACGGTGCATGAATTCCCTACCCAAGGAGAATCTCCTGCTTGTCAGCCTGTGTGGCTTTATGTCTCCTTTGGGCTGCTGCAGAGGGGTACATTAGAGTCAAGATCTGTGCTGAAATAGAACAGGAAATGGCTGCTACTACTCGTGAGGGCGCTGCTAATCCTTTTTTTGTCTATTTTCATCCTTGCTTGAACTCAAGGAGTTTGCCAAGTCAGTTCCACATTTTGCACCCTCTATAAAGATATGTAGCTGAGAAACATTTCCAGGTTTCCTTCCAAGAAGTTTGCAGCATCTGTGAAATTGTGTATGACTGCTTCGATATAATTTTCATCACAGTTCCTTGTAAAAGGTGGTCAGATGTGAGACCTCTGTTGATACAGATGTTTTTACTGAATAGTGATGGTGGGGCAAGACCTGGGTCAGAAAGGCAAAGTATAGTTTCCTTGATGCCCAGACCCAAACTTTTTCTCCAGGGCCAGATGCATTGGACACTAAATTGAAATTTGAATACTTTGGTGCCTGTTTTTCTCTCAGTAAGCGGACAGGACGCTTTCTGATCTCAGTGTCATTGCAGCTTATGTGATGCAAATTCTCACTCTCTGCTACCAGGCAATGTCTCTCCGGGGACCCATTTAATATTAAAGATTGGCCTCTGCTCTCAATAACCTCGGTATAAATGTAGAATAAATTTTATATTGTCAGCAACAATTATATGTGTCATTCAGGGCACAAGTTATGGATACAGGACCTGCCTGAAAGCTGATTTAAAGCTGTGATGATTAGAATGCTTCTCTCACGGGCTGGTACAGGTAACTCCCATCTGCTTAATTTTTTGCATGGGCTTATTCTTTCCTTTGGATCTTTTCATTCTGTGGTGCAAAATCAATCTTGTGTACAACTTGTGGTGTATGACCTGGCCATGCTCATTTCCTTCCATTGTCTTGTATTTGAGAACTCTGACCATTAATAACTGCGACCTTCAGCAATTTATTTCTCCACCTGGCTACATTCACGTGGATGCCATATGTTGAGCACATGAATACTACTTCGGATGGCTCTTATTTTACCCATAGATCAGGAATAAAGTTGTCTAGCCTCTCTTTCAAACTCTACTTTTTGTCCAATTAATTTGAAAACAAACAGTTCTTTCTTAAATGAAGAATTACTACTAAAAATGAAAAACATAAAAACTTAGAGCAAAACAAGACTGCAAAATAAAGTTCATGAAAAATGTAACAAGTAAAAACTAATTTGAAACTCTGTTTCAGATTTGTAGATTCTATGATTACCCTCCTGGTTTTTATATCAGCCAAGGTTGCTACCAAACTGTAGGAGCTCACTGAATAAACCACTGAACACTTGTGAATTCTCCCACTATATCACAATTACAGAAGTAGAGGCACTGGGTAAGTTTATGCCTGTCCTCTGGGAACATTTAAAAAAAGTTTAATAGCCCTTAAAATGCCTAATTTCTAACCTGTTACAGATTTACCTCATGGCTGCTCATTTTGCTGTGTTATAAAAGCAGATAGAAAATTAGATTTCTGGCTCAAGATCCCACTAAAACCATCATTCCTGTTTAAGTCAGCAATAGCCACATAACATTTAAGCCTGGATAGTAATTTCTACATCTACTCCAGCAACAGAGCAATACATTGCATGGCTTGAAATGCTTCAGGTCTAATTAGAAGAGCTTACAAAATTCTGTGTAAAGATTATCTGAAAAGATCACTGGAAATAAGAAATAAGATGAGTCCAATTTCCCATTCTAGGTATCTCAGAAATGAGAAAGGAATATTTAAAATATGGATTCTGTTGATAAGATCATTAAATAGCTGCAATGATTACACAGGCTTTGAAGCCCAATGAGGAACTTCTGCTATGATTCACAGGAAATGGGGGTTTTTAACTGTCTGATACACTTCCAGTCTAGTAGCTCCAAGTATCTGGATCCTGTCCAAATGCACCTGAGCACAGCACCTGTTGTGGGAAAGAGCTTAACAATGTACATAACTTTCAGTACATTAATTATCCCCCCTTTCTAGAGAGCATTACTGAATTGAGCAATGTGCCCTTGGAATGAAGGACATTCATTTAAGTCTTGCTGGGTCAGAACAAAAGTACCCAGTATATTATGGGATTTCATTTGTGAAATAAGGACTCATTTATAGTTTCTTTACATACATGACTGAAAATACAAACTCTTATTAGTTGATTCAGTAGTCAGTGGAGAAATTTGGAAGCTAGCCTATAAAATCACTCCTGTTGGGACGTTAAACAGCTACTAAAAAATGAATTGATTAAGGGTTCAGTATAGTTCCAGAGAAAGGTGGTTAATGATTTTAATATCTGCCTTCTCAATAGGTGGACAAATCAAAAGAAAGGCCAGCTGTTGGAAAGCTGCATTAGAAAATGCATTTTTACTTTTAAAAATTAAATACATTGTCAAATATATCAGCAAATTAAGCTGACAAATGGGGTTTATTTCTCTGATTATTTTCCCCGCTTTGTTCTGTACCTCTTGGGTGGCTCCCGTCCAACTGAAGCAAAAGGCAGGAGCAGAAGAACAGGGAGGCTGGGAAAAGGCAGAGATCATTTTAGGATGAACGGAGTGCCACTCCATATGAGCCTTAGTTTGAGGCATAAACTGAATGTACTGTAACAGAATGGTTGGTTTTGGTTTCATATTTTTGGTGGGGTAGAAGAATTTCAGGTCAATTGTCTCTCAGCAAAGCCTCTATTACTCCTCCAGGAATCCAGTAGTAGATGGCCTTTATTCTTTTTCAAAAGAATAAGCCAATGGAGCTTTCCACTGTTTCTTCTAGAGTGGACAAGCCACCCTTTAAACCATGTCAGAAGCTGAGTTCCCATGACTGTAGCTGTGGTTGATGGCATGGTCATCTGATCAGCAGGTCTGTTTAAAAACAGGTCACTAAGTGTTATACAAAGTGTCTACAAAGAGACATGATCTAGTACAAATCTCTGCTTACCTGGGATGCTAGGGCCTACCTTTAGTTCAGGAGTCTGCCCTTCTGCATTTAAGTGGGAGATTCAATCTGATGAAAACAAAAAGCTAACACACCGTTTGCACTGCTGGCTGAGTACACCTGCAGAGGATAAAAACGGGAGGAAAAATTTCATTAAGTCACTTAAATACCATCCTCTTACATAATTTCATAAATTCTTACTGCATTTCTCTGAGAGTGTAAGTTAAAGACATATTTTTGGTCTTATATCCTGTTCCTAATGATGTTCTGGTTGAATGGGTTACCTATAAAAGTCCTTCCAACCAAAACTATTCTATGATATTCTGGAGTGACTTCTGCGTAAAAAATAGCCTTTAACCTTAATTGAACAGAATCATAATTAACTAAGTGTTAAGATTCAGCCACATTTAGACCAAATAGGAATCAAAACTGGACAAGATGGAGGAAGTAGTTCTGAAGAGATATTAGAGTTCTTTGAAAATGTTTCTTGGCTATTTTAAGTTCTTACTTTTCCAGGATAGGGTCTGGGGAGCCAATAGTGTTCTTGTTGATTTTTCAAATCAACAAGGTTTCCCCACCCAAAACTGCTCCTTCCCGCAAACTGGTTGCATACTGTTTGTGGGAAGGGCCAGTTTTGGATGGGAAGCCCCTCCCACTCAAATTCTGTGTTGGTGTGTCTCTGCCAGATTTAGTATGGCTTCTGGTGAAAAATCTCTGCCTTGTCTCACATTTTCTCTTCCTTTGCTATCCTTTGAAATCTGATATCTGTGTGGTTTAAGATTTTGCTTAACCTGTGTTTTTTTCTAGTCCGTTAGTTATTGCACCCAAAACACAGCTAGCAAAGGGGAATGCTTTTCACTTACACCTATTTCATTGCTTATTTGAGAATGAATGGGTTTATGGCCAATGCAAGTATCCTTCTTGAGGAAAAAGGTCTAAGTTTTGTTCAGTGCTGCTGTTAAAAGTGTCCATCCAGGATATAATCAGCTCTCACTGTCTATGAGTAGAGGCACTCCTATAAGTAAGAGTATTGGTGCAAAAAAGTTGAGAAATGATTTCTTGCTTCTGATATGTAAAAGAAAACTAAAGCAATTTACTCCCAGAGTGATCCATAATACCAAAGGCTTTTCTGGCCATAAGTCAGGCTGAAAAAGAAGGTGGTAGTTTTGGGTAAAGAATGCTACAGGATCATTGCAAGAAATAATAATATAAGACTGAACCCCCCCTTAATTGTGAGGTTTTAAAAAATATCAAATTCTTCTCACAGCATCTTCCAAGCTACTCATAAACAGCTTCTCAGGCATTATCTGCTTAAAGTATTGCTGATACACCAGAAGATTCAGTACATGTAACGTCACAGAAGATTATGTAAAATAAATCTTTGTAGAATTGCTGTAATCAGATGATATATTGACTATCTCAAATTGAATAATTTGTAACAAACTTTTTTGTCTGTTTGCTTATTTATTTTTTAGAGCCAAAGTAAATCCATTCATGCTATAGTGTTTTATTTTCTGGTAACAAGCATATTTTTTAGCAGGATTAAAGTCTCAATCTTACCTGTTTCATTTATACCAAGACTTTATCAGGTTACTTTAGGTACTCGTAGCAGTATTGATAATTCAGCTGGTTCAGAAAGGAGGGCTGAAAAAGCTTCATACAAAGGAAAATAATATCCTTTTTGAACTCTTAAACATCCACAGATTTCAAAACACCAGCTACGTCCAGCTACTGATAATTGAGTTGGGAATGCAAAAGGGGGAAGGGGAGGGAAATATTATATTTTTAAGAGTAATGCATAGAGGTATGGAACTATAAGGGTCCACCTGGGCTGAGGCAAATCTGTTTTTCGAGCGCTCAGGTCACATAACCATGTCAGGAAAAGGATCACATTTCACCCTAAAACTAGAAGCAGTTTTTGTTCCTTTTTGAATTTGTTTTACTACTTATCTTCTCTTCTGATCTCTGTCTTAAGCTGTGATAATGACAAATTGATGATCTTCAGTGAATGTATTGTCGTTTAGATCTTCACCTTTTCTAGAAGGTGTTTATTCTCTGTTATACTTGTGGACAACATTCATAGCTCCTGAAATCTTTGTTTTACTTCTGCTTGCATCCTTTTGGAAGATGAAGCTGTTAATTTCATTAATTATCCTCATTACCTGCTTGTGATTCAAATTTTTTTTCTGTTTAACTAAGACTGCCTGGAAGTGTACTGCAGTTGGTACCTCTGTGATACCTATGAGCTCTGTAATGGCACTTATACTTTCCTGTTTCTACCAGAAACATTCTTTACCTGATAACAACAAGGGGTATATTTACCCTTTCCATCATGGCCCAGAATGATGGAAACCCTCCATCCATGAATAACCCTCAGGCCTTTTTCCCTGTCTGTCATCACTGACTAATGAATTCTCAGCTCAGAGAAAAGCTTCTTGTTTCTAGTCTGTAAGTGCAAGCTGGTGCCACTTTTGTACTAGGCAATTTTATTCCATTTCCATTACTCCTGTTCTTGAATGTCTCAGGTACTTCCCACGCAATATGCTAATGCTCATCTTTACCAATGACATCCCTGAGCAAGTGTTGTAGCTCAGTCCTGTTTTTAACTGAAGTTGTTATATGAAGATATGAGATGTGAATGGTTCACACTGATTTTTCAGCTACAGCCATGTTCAGCTCCATTTTGCTCAAGAACTTCCATGTAAAGTGTGTACCACTATATTTCTTCCACTAATCTCTGTCTTTTCCTGCTTAATAAATATTTTCCCACCTGACATTTCATCAAATGCTTTTCTCATGTCAAGTTTGATGAAGGACCTGCATTTATTTCACCTGCAAAGTCACCTATAAAAGAAAACTGGTAATTTTATTTTATGTTGTCTTCCAAACCACACTCCTGATCATTAACTCTTCTATGGGCTCTTTTTCCTTTGTCTGCTGCTTCTACTGGCCATATAGATAGACCTAAATGTCTCCTGGCAGTACAACTCATCCACTCATTCAAAAAAAACCCTTGCTAATTTTTAAAACACAGTGATGTCTCTTTATCCCTTTAAAAATCTGATTTCTTTCTTTTTATAATCTGATGAAGGTTTGCCATTAAATCCAGGTTGCAGGAAGGCTGGAAGTCATGATCCTTTACAACAGTAATGTGCTAGGAAATAAAAGTCAAGTTCTCTCATTTTTCAAAGTTTGAGGCTTATTTAGGCTACCACATGAAGTATTTATTGTTTTCTACCATTGCCGCATGGATATTTTTCTGCACCAGTGCCTCAGACAGCTAGAAGGACATTAGCTAATTATCTAGCTAAAAGACAACCGGTTGCAAAATAGATTGATTTTTTCCTTTGTTTTGGTTTTGTCTTCTGATAAGTTTTAAAATGAAGCATGGAGGCAGAAGAGTAAGTTTGAAATAGCATCTGCCCAGGCTGTGCTTGGTTTTATCTAGGGCTCTACACACCAGCCCTCCTGAGCTCCTAAATTCATTCTTTATTGCAAAAGAATGAATGTTAACACTACCTTTCATTTCAGTCTTGACATTTCAGCAAATTTACCTCTCTGAATCACTAACTGAACTCAACAAAAGGTTTTTATCTGCTGATAACTTTCCATCTGGGAGATTTAAAGTTCCAGGTGACATTAGCTCTAGCTCAATGATGTTATTAAATTCTCACCTTAAATCTTGCATACAGAAAGCTCTTGTCAGGTCACATGAATGAGATGATTGCATTAGTCATACTACAAGAGTGATACTCATTCCACTAAGTTCACTGTATTCAGTCTGAAGTTTGATCTATGAGAGGACACTTCATATCTAACATGATGTGGTTTCTTTACACTGTGGTGTTTTTATTAGTTATATACTTGTCAATGCAATTTATACATTCTTTGCTCTGTGGTATGCACTCCTCAGTACACTTGCTGCTTTTGTTAAGATGTGATCTGCTACAGTAAAAAGAAAGACCCCATGATTAGTTTATTCAAGATATTTCTTCTGTTCATAGTTCAACTTGAAACTAACTTTTGAAGTACCTTGTCCCTGAACTGGCCTCTGAATTGCAAAAACTAAATTAGCATGAATGACATTTTGCATGTGGGAATTTATGCAAGGATCTACTTGTGAAAAGTTTAAACACACCAGCTGAAACATTGATGAATTATGAATGATTATAATTAAACGGTTTTATTTCTCCATTGTTTTTGTTTCTTTTCCTATTTTTTCTGGTTTCTCTTAACCCAGTAATATCCAGATGGTTTGGGATAGCAAGATTTCTCTGTGTGTACATTGTTCTTGAAGCAAACCAGTGCCGTTGACTAGATTTGGGGATTAAAATGAATTTATCTATGGATTAAGAACTCCATATGCCAGTTTTAGTGGGTGTTATGAAATAGGAATCGGCCAGCTACAGAATTCCTAATGTACTTATGTTCTTTTATAGCCTAAATCATCTTAGTATCAGAGCTCTTCAGCAATTTGAATGCTCCTACAGCACCCATGTGAGTTAAAAGGGTTATCTCCTGATTCTCCTAACGGGATAACTGAAAGTGCAGGAAGATTAAACAGCTAAGTCAAACCCAGTAAGAAATCTGCAGCAGTCTTAAAGCTAAAAGACAGTTCTCTGGGTTCCAGGTAATTGCATTGAACAGAAAGCTTTTTTCCCCTCCTTGCATAACAACCTTACTGAAACCAGCAGTGCACTCCCCCAGGTGTTCTGTGCAGGAGAGCTCCTTAGGCAGGGCAGAGCAGGGAGGCAGATGCCTGTTCTCCCTCTTTGCAGACCTGTAAACCTGTTGCTAGCTTCCTTTGTGGAAAATCACAAGATGCTTTGCAGACTTGGATTGTGCCTTCCAGCCCTTCTGGTAATTACAGGAGGTTTGTAAGTACCAATGTTTTATAGCTGGTGAAAAGGGAAAATGTTGTGCTTGGTCATTTTATCACCATAAAATGAAGTGGCATATGAGCCAGGCATAGAGTTTTGCCTTCCATGAGATTGTCCTATGTCTCATCTGTCAGACCCAGCATCAACTCTGGAGGAGACCCCACCTCACTGGTCATGTCAAAGTGTTGTGGTTTGACACGGAAAAGAATTTTCTTGGAAGGAAGAGGGTCAAACCAACAGCAGCAAGGATGAGCAGTGCAGCAGGAATCATGGAGTTAATTAAGATTTGCAGATGGTTTAAGAGTAGTTTCTTAAACAACATTGTGGTATTTGTGTTGCATATAAGTTTCGTAAAATGGTGATTGTGTTGCTTTGTCTATGTGCCTAAACTCAGTTGCTCCAACCTCCTGTTAGCATGTGGCCCACATCAGCTTGCAATACAACCTTTTTTCCATGACTCAGAAGCATGAAAATTGTATACCTACATATACCTGTGTCACATTTGTGAAGCGAAAATATAGTTGGAATTCTGTGCTGAACAAGAGCAGATATGTTTGTTTTAGTGTATTTTTTTTTTTTTTTAATGTTACAAATTCCAAAAAAACCCACAAGGAAATTTCTGGGCGTCCTAGGCCACCACCAGATGTGGCTTTCAGGTGCTGGGGCTAAATGCTTGCTTCAGCAAGGTGTATTTTGTGTTCAGCCTTTCTTATCACCTTAACTTTCCTCTTATTGTTTAAATATTCTCCCCTTGCTCTTCCAGATTCCCATTTCTTTCCAGGATATTGTAATAACAATAATAATAATAATATAAAATAATTTTGATGCATACTACTGGCTTATTCAGTATATTTCCCATCAGCCCTGGGACTGTTTTTCCTGAGTTTCAATCCTCAGCTGGAGTACTTCTCCATGTCCCACAAGTTTGGGTTTCACTCTCTCCTCACAGCCCAAGCTCTATTTTCTGCTTTAATCTGCTTCAGGACAGAGCAGTGAAAGACATAATTTTGGTACAATTTTCCATCTGTGTTACCACAAAAAGTGGAAATTTAGCCTGTCTTTTCTTGGTTTCTTGCCAGTTGTGGCTGAAAGGCGCTGTCTCAGTCTTTTCTGTGGACCCACATTGCTGATAAGGAGCTTCCCTTTCTTATAGTGCAGTGCTGAGATCAAAGGGTGATTTGGATCATATTATGGGCTGGTTCCTGCAACACCCTCCACATTCCATGACCCCAGGACAATGCCTTTACACTGTGCTCCAACAAGAGCAGTGAAGCTGAGTGCTCTGAAATACCCTGTGCAAGCAGGGTTACAGGCAGGTTACTGCCTTCAGAGCAGTAGTGCAATGGTGCCTGGCCCCACAGGATGCCATTTCTCCTTCAGCCTAGTTTGCTATGTGGACTGTGAGCCGAATGGATGAGGTTTAACCTTTGTAGATGAGCAACCTCATCCTTGGGATAGACCCAAACCTCTGCCCTGTGGTGGTGTATGAAGTGAGATAAGCAATGGTGTGATGTGTCACTGGTTTCCTGTGTGTAAACTTTGTGCTTTGAGGCTTTTTGGCCTTCCTGGTTGCTGACAGGAACACTCTCTAAATCTTTTCCAGCTGAATGTGCTGGTATTTATTTACAGCTCTGCCTTGACTGAGTTTTCTATTATTCTTTCACAGGAAAACGCTTTGCTCACAAAAGCAAGGAACTAATAGCAGACTGGAGCTAAACCTAGTAAAAGCAGGTGTTATGCAATTTGTCACCACATGACTCTGCTAATGCATCTTTAGTCCAGGACTGCAGTACCCCTGCCATGTTTTAAAGTGCAGAAAGATAAGCGTACGCTGTACCCTGGAGTGCCTTAGTCTATAAATGTAATTCAGAAATATGAGAAACAGTGCTCTGAATCTGATGGCCTTTTTCAACACAATTACAGGAGCAGCGTGAGGTGTTGAACATTTGCAGCAAGGGTGCACACAGCAAACGGGAAGTTGGATGTGCAGGCTGTTAATTCAAGCCTAGATAAGCTTCTGACTAAGAGGGTTTTAATTTGTTTTTTACCCTAATATGATACTTGTATGGTAGCAGTTTTACTGAAAAGAACCTATTACAACCTATGCTCATCTGTAGAGCCACATTTAATGAGGAGGATACCTCACAGCTTTTAATGGGGCTCTACAGACTTCAAGGATATGAATCTAAAAAAGCCTTGAATATCAAAATGTTTTTATTTGGCTGCAGATGAAGACACTTTAATGTGGAAAAAAAAGTGTGCTCTTTGAAATGAAATGAAAAGGGCAACAGATGAAAAAGAGTATTTTCTCTCTAAATAGAGAGAGACGAGACAGACAAGGCATTTGATCCCTTAGAGCCTCGTTTGTGTCTGTCTTTGTGCTTTCAGGATCACTTTCACGGAATGCACCAGGAATATCACTCCAATGCTCAGTGTTCTCAAACTCCTGCTGAATGAATGGGGATGGAAGACTTTCAGTACCATAGAAGAGAAGTTTAATTCCAGGGGTCAGGTAGGAAAGCATATGCCTAGCCTGCAACCTCCAGAGGCACACCCTCAGTCTTAAATCACATTGGCAAAACAAACCAGGTAAGGTTGTGCTGGCCACTAGAAATTTTTCAAATGGCTGAACGGTGACAAATCATTCCTCTAGTTATCCATTAAGACCTCAATGTATAATCAGAACCTGCATTAAAGCATGGAAATCAATAATCCCTGGCTCATGAATAGTTAAGGACTAGACAGAGGAGGGGCAAAGCAAGCATCAGCAGATGCACTCTTACTGGGAAGGCAGTCTCCAACATTTCATGTGTATAGAATCAGAGGAAGATTTTTTCTGATTTCACCCAGCAACAGGTGGTTAGCTGGTGCATGTGACAAGCTGAGTTTCCTGGTGTAATTGGCTTTCTGTTTCTTAAAGGTATAGAAGCAGATTGTGTGAACAGGTAGATGGAGAATTCTGTTTTTCATACATGGTTCCCTTTGATCTTACCTGTTGGAAGTATATGATGTCTAAACAATTTCCTGGCAATGAGTTATGACACCGTTTTAGGAGAAGGTTTTGGGGTAGGCTAGAGTCCTTTGATGTATGTATGTGTGCAAATGAGTGTTCATACAGTTGGATGGCAGCTCTTTAAACTAGTATCATCAGAGAAACACAGTGATCTTGCTCATTGTTTATATATGAATGGTTATCTTAGTATTAATATTTTGAGAATTTTTGCTTCCCTCCCATTTTGTATTCAGCAGGGAGTGTGAGAAATAAGATATTTTCTTTGCATTCTGATGGGGAAAACTTCTTGGGACTGGTTACCTTTCAAGTAATTATCAGTAGTAGATGCTGGACCTGATGTTTTTTGGCTTTGCTGCCTTTTTCCCAATTGTACAGGTTGTGTATCTCCCAGCACTATGTATGCTTGACCAGGCACTTTTTTCTACAAAGAGAAGAGATTGTGTACCCTGGGGGAAATCTCATCATCAGCCCCAAGGACTGCAGTTTCCTCAGCTGTAAGGAATGTGGTCCATCCAGGCACTGCTAGCAAGCATGACAGGCTGTCTTCCTTTTTCTCTCATGCACTTGTGTTGCTGAACATCCATCAGGAACACTTATTCCTGCAGTCTCTTGCACAAAGTGGTAACAGCCATGCACTAAGGCAAGCAGAAACACCATGTAGTCCTCATCATGACCAAGCCCAAGGTCTAGCTCCTCTTCAGAAACACTGAACTCAAAAGGACTGTGTCTGTCTGGAATTTTGTTAATATTTTGGCCCAGGTTTGGATGATGCTTTAAAGGGATTTCTTCAAGAGAAGCTGAACCTGCCAAACTTTGCCCTTCCTCAGTCTTGTGGGACATTCTTCGGGGCCATGCAGACATAGGGGTTCACACAGTTATTAGTCCTGGCTGTGGCTCCTTCTACACAGCATAAGGCTTGAGCCTGTGCTGGTGGTACAGATGCAAAGGAGAAAGACATACCTGTTGCTGGAAAAGGGAGCTCCTGCCTCTGAGGATATCCTCTGTACATTTCTGCTTCAATCAATCCTTCAGATATTGCTCTAAAGATTACTCACCTTCTTTTGCTATGCCAGGTAATCCCAGTGTTTAACAATGAAGGATGCTGTTCCTGGCTGTTACTAATTAATATATTTTAACCTGTCAATAATTAATGTGGAAATTGGGAAGAATAATGCTGTGGAGGCTACAGCCTGAGATCTGCTGCCTGGCAACTGTGGATGTGCATATCCGTTATATCAGGAAATTAGAAACTGGAGCAAAAACTGATCTGTGTGACATTTTGTAAGATGATATAAATGGGCCTACTCAACAAACACTAGATTTATGTGAGGGTATGAGTGATATGTATCTGGGGAAAAGATATTATCTCTCTCATGAAGGTGCAGTTAATACCAGGCATCAATTAAATATAGTTCATTAAAGCCTCTGGGTAATCTTATTTTTGGATGAGATCAGAGGAGCAACTTACAAGGACTGACAGAGGGGTTATCTTGGTAATAATCTTCACTTTTGCATCTAGCTTCTCTCAAAGGATGAGCTAAGTGAAGTAGCATCTAGACTGTAACAACAATAACCTTTTCATATGGAGAGTGTGCAGTGAAATGTAATAGTGGCTTACAGTGTTTGAAGTAGTTGCATTAGATAGGTTTCTTGAGATATGCCAGTAGTGCTGACATGAAAATGGTTGGTTTATGCACTCCCTATCCTCAGAGGGAAGATTTGCATCTGCCATGTTCATGGGATGTGGCTTTGTCTAAAAGATTTCATTTGTACAGATGCAGCGAGTGGAGGCAGGCAAAATTATGGTACTGTTAAGAGTGTGATGTTTTATTGCTTCTTGCTATTCTGTTTAAAATATTCCTTTATATATTGAGTATTTTAATGGAATCAGTTTGAGTGTTGTTTTCTTCAACTGGACCCGTTTTCTCCTCATTTTGAATCCACATGTAATGCACTGGTTGCAGGAAATAAAGTAAGTGTTCAGTAAGTGCGGTGCCAATGGCAATTGAGATCCAATATCTTATTTCTAGTTATGATGCAGTTGTCAGGCAAAGAGACAGAAGAAACAAATTTCTTCAACACACCTGGAAGAAACAGGGTAAAGCTTGGCATGGAGCCTAAATTTGCAGCGTAACTTCTGAGAATGTCTCACTTTCCTAGGTTCTGCTGCCAAAACAGGCTTCACACTTCATTTTGACATAAAATTAACCACTTCTGGAACTGATTCCTCTTTTCTGTTTTTTGGTCTTTCTTGTGAAACCTTCTGTGGCTCCTTGTTTAATTTGTGTCACAGCTGCTCCTGAGGAATGAAGCATGCAGGCTGGCTGCAGCACAGGCTTGGGGCCGCAGGAGGCAGGGAGGAGACTGAGCACTACCGGAGACACAGGGGAAAAAAAAAGCCCCCAGGGTCTGATGGAGAGTGTCAGGACGGAGAGAGAAATGAAGATGGGCTGTATGCCCATGTCAGAGCTGGGCTCTGTGGGATCATCCTTTCACCAGGGAGAGACAGCTAAAAAGGAGAGAATAGAGAAACACTGCTCAGGAGACTGTTAAGATTTTAAGTCTCTAGATGGTAAGACAAACAGTGTGCTGCCTTTCAGAAAGCAGCTTGCTGAAACTACAGCTCTTTAAGTGGAATGATTTTTCATTGCCACTTTTTACATCTTTCTTTGAGACAAAAGCTTCACCAACACTTAGCATTACCAGCACTGGCACTTTAACTTGCAGATCCTATTTGCAGGGGAGTAAAACCATCTCCATGCTCCTCAGGTCCCCCATTCCCTCGAAGAGAGAGGTCATTGGAGGGATTCATACCAAAAGCTACCATCCACAAAGCCCCACAAACTCCTGCAGAGGACCAGCGCTGCCAGGCACTTCTTGTTAAATGCTGTGGCATTGCCATCCACCATCCACCATTGCCATCCTCCCGACTTCACCACCTCCTTCCTTTCCCCTTCTTCCTGCAGCATGGAGCTTGAGCCTTGCTTGCTCTGGGTATAATACATCTACAGCTTTCCAGAGCTCAACCTAAAGTAGGCTAGGTTTATGGCAGTGTATTTCAGCTAATCCTTGTTCATATCTGGGGTTTTCTGTTTCAGAGACAAGTCATATCAAATACCATATAATGAGAGAAAACTGGAAATGCTGACTTACTGAAAGGATTATTTGCCATGGGCTGTTCATACCATCATGCATAGTTTTGGAGTTCTCTGCTTCCCACAACTCTCCCCAAAGCTTTTGGGATCCTCAGAAATATTTTTCTAGTTATTATTCTGCTTTGTGGATTTGGGTCTTTTCCACTACCTGCGTTAATTGGGCAAACAATAATACACCAGAACAAGAGGAAAGAGATAATTTGTGGAATTTCTTAAACTTGAGTAGGATATTCAGAATAGCATAAAAGCAAATCTGATTATACAACATGAGGCAAAGCAGAGTCCTTTCCCAAAAAACCCAGCTTGAAACATCCCTATTAACAAAGTTCCTACACTCTCCTTAAAGTGCTGGCAGTAATAATGCTTGCTTCAAAAGCACTCCATTTTACTGTATTACCTGCCTTGCTGCACTATAACCAGCACAGTTCTTTGTTGGGCCATGCTGTGCCTCAGTCCATAGCAGCTGGCATCTCCTATGAAAGAGAAGAGAGAAACATATTTCATGGTGCCAGACTTTGGCCAATGCCCTGTTTGCCCTCATTTTCAGGGCAGCTCTTATGCAAATTTCTGCTGTGGGGCTTTGAAGCAGCAGTCCTGGAAAAAAAAAGGGTCTGTGGAACTGCTCCACCCTTTCAGAGCACAAGGATACTTGCAGCTTCCAGATATGGAAGGATTTTAATTAATTAATCTCTCCCCCCTAACTCAACACTCCCCCTCCCTGCTTTCCACCTGGCAGCTTTTCTGCTGTGCTGCTACCCGATGTTGTTTTTCAGGTTTATTTGCTCCTGTCTACATATGAGAACCTGATGTTTTCCTTGCCAAAGTGCTGTCCCTCACAGTAAAGCAGACTAAGCAGCTTTGCTGAGCCGGGTGAGGCAGAAGGACTCTGTATCTCTTCCTGACACCTCTACTTCAAGCTTAGCCTTGGCTGCTGCTGCTACTTGGCACCACCTGAGGTCCCACTGAAACCTGAGTTCTTCTACCCTGCAATGTACAATTAAATAAAGGCAGCGTTATTCCCCAGAGCATGCATGGTGCAGAAGGAGGAAAGACAGGAGATGCAGAAGACAGGAAAAGGGTAGATGGTGAGCTACTATCTATGCTCTTAATGAGATGAATTAAGAAAGGCACATTTAATAGCAAATCTCACTACAGCTTTCTGAAACATCTTTGCTGTGAGAGACTTCTAAGGTTGATGTTCTCATTAGACAGTGTGCTACTGAAGGGTAGCTAATTAGCAAAGCCACAGTATTATGCCTGTTATGGTAGGTTCAATCACATATTGCAAAAATATGGGAGATATGAGCGTCTCCCAGTCTGTTTTGAAAATGCTTCCTTTTCTTCAGGCTGGCTAAATACATAATTTCAGGGTTTATTCCAGTTCATATCAATATCTCGAATTCTCGCAAAAGATATATGAAATAATTCCAGCACAATTTCTGTAAACATTTAATCTCCCATGGCTTTTGTGTATATGTGTTGCCTTTTTTCCCACTGCTTGCATTCACTGGACATCTATTAATGCTCTGTAATCAAAGGAAAAAAATAATCATTTGAAGTCTTGGCACTGGAGGCAGAAGCTTAGAATGACGTAAAATTATCTTGGTGATTTGTTTTAATGATTAAATTTTTTCCAGATTAGTTTTTCAGTTTATGTGTTTGAACCAATATAAAAACCAAACAACAACAAATGAACCAAGCAAACACACATAATAAACAACCCCCCTCGAGCCCCCTGCATCTAAACTCCCATAAAATAGATGAGTATGAAAATATGGTACATTCATTAGAAGACCCACAGACCTTTATGCCTCTATCAAAACTTTGTGGTATGTTGAGCATGGTGAGTTCATCTCCTTACACTTCCTTTTCAGATTTCTTCTTAATATATAATGCTTTTTTCAACCACAGTTCACCAAGATTGTCTCCTCTGTAATATCAGAATCCAGATGATGACTTCCAGCACATGGTCTGCAAAACTCTTTACTGTTTTCTTATATTTTTCGTCTAGTCCCAGTGCATATCTTAGGGGTCTCAATGAGCCTTGGGATAAAAAGTGGGAGCATATGACAGCAAAAACCATTGCTATGGAAGGCATAAGCCAGAAAAGACTTCACAAGAAGTATCTGTATGCTTTTTACGGAGTGGGTAATTGAGATACAGCAAAATGCTTCAACGTTTGTCACTCAGAAGGAAAATAGCAGAGCCAGGATGAAGACCCATGTATTCTGAGCACTGATTTAACCTACATCCCACTGTACAACTCTGTCTTTGAGGCCCTGTCATCTAGACAATGCTGGTTTTTCTCTTAGTAAGCAGCAGACCCCTACAAAGATCTGGGAGAACAATCCTACTTGAAGGCAGTGAGGATGACTTAGGTCTTATTTTCTTCCCACAGCGGTAAAGACAGGAAAGAAGATGAATCCCCCCATTCAAAATAGAGTTAATAGGTGGAAGTGTAAAAAGATCCTGACTCATGCAAAGAGTAAAAGATACATGGGGCTGAGAGGGGACAATGAATTACATGTTGGTGTTAAGTAGTGCTTGAATTATATGTTGGTGTTAAGTATCTTGCTTGTAGTAGTATAATTTTGAGGACCAAGAAATTCCTGTCCTGGATAAGTATGCTGATTCACTGAGAAAATGTGCAGTGTTAAATCACTGTGTCATACTTCTTACCCACACTGGGGTTAGACCAGAGGTTACAAACGGGGTTGTCAAAACAGCACACATGGGATTTCACCACTGTGAAATCTAGCTTTTTTAAACACCCATTCAAAATCTGTCTTCACTTAAAGAAGCTAGAGGGTGGGAAGGTGTGCCAGGGGAAGGATCACCCTGCTGCCTGTGTGTTTTACAGCTCTATTTCCCCCATCATCTTCTTCTGTCAGCTGTCTGAAAGCGGGCTACCGATGAGGTGAATGTCTGGAGTGAACCTAAGGAGCCATCCATATTTTTTATGCAATATTTCAAGAACCCAAAGAAATAAGCAGTGAGCATCCACAGCACTAGAGCTTGTAAAAGTGACACTGTTGTGTTTAACTTATCCTCTACAGAATCCTTCAGCATTACTGTAAAAGTAATAGTGGATTTACCCACAATGTGCAGTTAATAATTTCCTTTGATACCTTTTGGGTTCGAGTGAAGGAGAGGGATTTTCACTACTATCAAAACCCACGCGGCTCTCGTGACTCTCAGTGGCATTTTGTTCTTAAGGAGAAATAGTATGATTGAAGAAAATGACACTGTTGTGATGTCTTCAACTTTTTCCTTTTTTTTTTTTTTTTAAGACTGCTTGGTATCAAAATGTAAATGAAAACTATTAGCAGAACATAGAGTTTGGAACTTGCCTGATGATTTGTTGAACTTGGACCTCAGATTTCAGTAGCTTTTTTGGTTTGTTTTTTTTTTTTTTTTTTTTCCCGCAGAAACATTACTATGAATTAGGTCACACATACATATTATATATTTAGATGCATTTTTTCTTGAGGGCTAACCTATATATAATGAGAAATGATTGAAGGCTACTTACTTATTTTGGAAGAATTGGGTTAAGTACAACTGATCTGATACAAGGCATTTGCCCTCCAACATATTAACTAGAATATTGGCAACCTGAGCAGAAATAGCCATTTAAAAAGCGCTGAAGGGTTTATCAATAATCTCACTGAATTTCTAAAATCTTAATTTTCCCAAAGTCAGCATTGAGAAAGATACTTCCACTCTTCTGTCTTACTGTTAATGTGAGCAAAGGTTTAAGGATTTGATAAGCACCAAGACTGTCCTCTCTCAAGTCAAGACTGGTGCATATTACTGAAATTATATGATATGGTTTGCAATGTCCTCTCTGCTTAAGCTTGGTTTGGCAACTTGCAGTGGTGCTGGGTTGCTGCAGAATATCAAGTAAAATGTGCTGTATATGACATTTCTGACCTCTTATTGTCTCTTTTGTAAATATTTCATGGAATTTTGTTACTAGTCATGCAGACTCAAGTAGTAGTTGTTTAGGTATTTAAAAAAACTATATTCCAATTTATTCTTCAGGTCTTGTTCCTCATTGCAGTCAAATGCATATTAATAGCAGGAATATTATCTGTTTGGCAGATTATATCACAGATGAAATCTTCACACGCAGTACAAAACAACTATTTGTGCTGAGATGGATGGATGATTATTACCTCTTTGTTTTCTTTTTCATTATCCTTTTGAATGAAAATCTCCTTGTAAAGCCATTATCCTTGCTTTAACAGCTCTCTATATGGAATATGCCTCTGCCTCTTCAACTCCTTTTTTTTCTTTGCTTCGATTGAGCTTTAATTTTCTGTGATTTCTGAACTCTAATATCCTTGTTTCATATTTTTACAATGTCCTGTTCAAAAATTCAGTATGCCCATACCCAATTTTGTTTATCAAATGCATGTAGGCCAAAAAGTAGCAGGAACCTTCTCTAAAAACTATATTTACAGCTCTAGTGGCAAGCACTCTCCTCCTACACTGGAAAGCTGTGAAAAACTGTCAAGATGTGAATGTGCATTACAATGCTCCTGATGACTAGAGCTGGTTTATTTTTTAACCATGGCTTCATTTTGTCAGTTACACCAAATAGAACAGGAAAGAAGCTCTTCCAATAAAACCCAGCAAAACAGACTACACAACTACTTAGAAATGCAGCATCTCACACTACTCCACCCTCTTCTGTAGTGCTGCATAGACTGAGCACAGGTACAACCACACCTAGAAAGACCAGTTATGACTAGGTCTAATTCCCTTTTCCCAGTTCCAAAGTAATCAATGTCTCCCTGAGTGTGACAGGACTTGGTGACTTCCAGAATTTTTCTACTACCCACAAGACTCACTTGAGGACAAGAGTAGAAGAGGATTTCAAAATTGCCACCTGCATGGGAAGGAAAGAATGACTGTGGTTGTCATTGGTGTCATAGCTCCCTCCAATGACATTAGGTGTGTTCCTTAAAAGAGGACAGTGTCTCATAATACAGAGGAAAGCAAATACCTCTCTACCCCCTGTTGGTCTCTTTCCAATGGGAACAGGAAAGGAATATCCCTTCCTGTCCTTAATTTAATGGTTGATTTCACCCTAATCATTTGATGCATAGGTTTCATCCTGTACATCAGCCTTTCACAATGTGAGGATAGAAATGGGGCTAACTTCCCATAACTCCCTCATTATGAGCTGAATTCTGACACTCCTCATGCTGGACACTGTTTTACCAAGGACTGATTTGAAATGTGAAGTCAATGCAACCCTTAGCTGCAATACAGCATATTTGTAGTCAGCTCTAATTGAATAGCCCGGTTCGAGTCAATGGGAGTTCTTGTTAAATGGTGTCATTAATGGGAGTAAAAATATTGCAATGTGGCTTTGTGTCATCAGGATGAATAACAAAATTATTTAAATTCTGTATATGTACCTGCAATGTAGCATTTTCTTTTTCTGCAATATTTTCTATACTCAGGGTATATAAAACTGTGTCCATGTTCTAAAGGGAAATACCAAGATACAAGAAATTACTGCTTTTTTCCTCAGTTTCTATCCAGTTGACTATCTGATGTAAATAAAAAAAAAATATAATAGTAGAGAGAAAAAAACATAAAGCCTTTGGCTACAGCCCTGGTTAGTTTTCTCCATTTCATGGTCTTAAACTACTGGTGGTATTAAGGCTGAATCCTCTCAAAACCCATCTGATCTCAAAAGTAGCTAGTATGAAATTGAGATAGGAATAGTCTATTACTGAGCTTCTGTCAAAAAGATGCAGGTGTGATGTCTGTTTCCTGCAGATTTCTGTGACAACTATTTCTCCCCTGTGACATGTTCTCTCCCAGACAGCTTTCAGGTGGATTATTATTATTTTTTTTTTAATCAATGAGGCTTAAGGTTTTTGGAGGTTTGGGGGTGTTTTAATGGCTGATTTGATTTTGCAAAGGTGTCCCTGTCTAAACCAAAGTTTCTTGCACTTATTAGATGAGATACCTTTCCATTGCTAAATGAGCTGCCAGGCTGGTTACCTGCTTGGTACTATTGGGAAGAAAACTGGCCTGACTTTTCAGCTGAGGTTTAAGCACTCTGAAGCCTATTATCTAGTTTGTGAAATATCTCCCTCATTGGTCTTTCAGTGACTGATTTCTTAGGTGCTTTGTGTGCACTTTGAAGACAGGCCTGCACTCAGCCTCTTCTCATGGGATGTTATCCACCATTCTTCTTGGGTTTCTCCAACTCTGGAACAGACAACAAAGTGGGTGTGCAGCATAGGAACTGGGAGAAAGGAAAAAATGTGAAAAATCTCCAACAAGGAAACACAGCATCAGGAAGTGGTAGCTACTACCTCTTTTGCTAGGCAGATGATGGATGGGAAAGAAGGCTCATGGATGGGTGAAGAAGTGTTAGATTCAGCTATTTGGAAATTTGGGAGAAGGAAAATAATGTCTGAACAATTGGGTGGGCAACAATCAGAGAGAGGTAGGGTAAGAAAGAGCAAGACCTGTAAGGGCTGAAAGAAATGAAGTAACATTGAGGGGAAAGGGACAGAAATTTAAAGTGAAGAGCAAAAGAGATAAATTGAAGGCAAAAGAGATAGGGATTATTCTGAGGCATATTTTCACTTTTTCTTATGCAGTGTAAGAGAGTACTGGCTCTGAGGAGGCTCCTATTGGAGGAAGGATAAGGCAAGGGAATGGAAGTAGGAGGAGGCAACAAGTTTTCCACTGTCAGCTTCCATAGGCCTGAAAAATAAAACACCTTTTGCTTATCTGAAGAGCACATACAGTTTATATAGGCAAGTGTCATTGTTTATTTTCAGCGTATAAATAAGTTGCTATGGAAGGTGGGCATAGCTGCTTGTAAGTCTGTTATGGGGACTTTACTCTTAAAGTAAAGTCCCCATATTACCCCTTATTACCCCTTATTACCCCTGTCCTTTATGTTGTGAGTGGGTTAGGTCTTCAGCAAGGGCATCTTCTTTTTCCAGACCTTAATTGAAAAACTTAGCAGAGTGTTTTAGAACTGACTTAGGAACTACAAATGAATGTCACACCAGACTGGTGTTTTTGAGTGTTGGCATGGCTCTCCAAGCACTTCTGCGTGGTCTGTTGTAGGATTTGTTGTGATGAGAAAAGATTCAGCTGTCAGAAAAAGAAAGCAGGGCACAGACAGGTGGGTACTGACCCATCAGATCCATGGTTTGGCAAGAAAGCACACAAAGATGCTTCTGAACTTTTCAGGCTATGGTCTCACTGAATCACTCAGAAAAAGGAAAATAATTTATCAGTAGCTTACATTTGCTATAGTTAGGCTATAGTGTCCTCTCAGGGTGCACAGAGACAGATGCCTATGTGAAAGGTACAAGAAATATTTTCACAGTCAAATAAGGATGAGATTCTCAGTAGAACTTTTCTTCTAAATTTCAGCAGCAGCTAGTTCATGTCCTGGGGCACGATCTCTTTGTGTAAACATTGCTTCACTTACATAGTGTAATAAGAGATGAATATCTTGGTGTCCCTTTAACTTGAAAAAGTCTGGATAAAGTTGCTTATTTCCTCCTATTTCTGGTCATTACTCTTTTAAATGTGTGACAGCCAGTCTTGCTTTGTGCACAGCAATCAGTAAGTGTGTGGCCCTGTTATTCATGTTCTGCTAGTCCACTAGTCCATTAATGGAGAACAGCACTGAACGTGGGATGCCTGTGTGATCAAAAAATTGCTCTGGCTAATCCTCCATGCACTGCTTTTTAACAACAAATATCAGTCAGTCAAGAAATGAGCAAGACAGCCACAGGAATTCTCTTTTTTCCCTAATTTTACAGATTTTAGGAAGTGAGGGGCGGGGGTTGTTCTTTATGCATACAAATTTCATTTTGCTGCACAGCTTGAAATGCTGATGTTTCAATATGGGTAATACTGACTCTTAAGCCAAAAATAGAATTTTCTGAAACTTGTCTTGGGGCATGGACATCACATCATCCATCAGGGAAATCAAGCTTAACTCAGTCCTCAAATCTGTCTTAGCTCAAAAATGAGAAAGATCAGTGGACCTAAGCAGACATTTATTTGGCTTATTGAATGGCTGAGCAGTTGATAGACCTGAGAAATTGGTATGCCACAGGGAGGAAAGGACCAATACAATTTCTGGTAGGAAGTTTTGTTGTAAGTACGGGCAAGTTTTATAAAATCTCATGCTTTTTAGAGTAATGTACACCCCTTACAGCAATGGTTTTATAAATGAAGGATGATGATAATAATTCTAAGGCCTTTCTATCTTGTTAGCAGAAATCAGCAGAATCTGGAGACTGAAAGGGCTTACTGGTGGGTCCTCTCTCCTTTATTTCCCAACATCTACAGTTACTCTAACTTCAGTGTTATTTTCCCAAGTATTAGCTAAGTGCCCTAGCTTCAACATGGAAATTTATTTTATTTGTGTCTGAAACTCATCTTACATAATAACTGTGTCACAACATTGATATACATTGAATTGACATGATATTCATTAATTTTTCAGCTCATTGCCCCTTGGTTATTAGCAGACAGAGAGAATTATGCAGTAGGTATGCTAAACATTTGAGCCTCTCCTGTTTGATACTAGATAAACTGGCTTAATGCTTGCTGATCTTGTGTGTGAAAATAAACATGTTTGGTGACGTCCAGCTAAGTAGAAGGTATCTTTTCCTACTGGACAATGACCTAATCACTCCTGCTTCTAACTTCCAGGTCAGACTGATTATTTTCTTCAGTGCTGAAAGGAACATTTCCCAAGTTTGCCAATGAGACTCTGACTGTCCCTTTGTGTTTTCCAGTTTACTTTTTTTTTTTTTTCTTTAAACAGGTGTGAACCAACTGGGAATTTGGTTTTAAGGGAAGGGAGGTGCTCAAGCAGAGCCGCACAGTGCTGACATAACGCAAAAAGAGGAGGTATCCAAACCAGCCTTGAAGAATAGTTTTGAAAAATCCTTTTAGGAGATATATGCTTTAGAAGAGCTGTGTATAAGACCACCAGGAGCTGCATGTTCCCAGACCATGCAATTCAAGATCATAGAGACTTCACTTTGTAAAGTCTCTCTTTGCCAGTCATTGCTGTGCAGCATACAGCTACATAAACACATTTGTTTGCAATCCTCACCACTTCACACTTGCTTGTTTAGTTTCTGATGGATTGGTAGCAGAACACTTCATGTCTGGGAAGTCATACTCAGTCACAAAAGAGTTGCGGTCTCTGCAGTACTTCTCAAAAAAACTTTGGAATGTATTTCTCACATGAAGATCACGGATGGGTTTTGCTTCTGAGATGGCTATAATAATCCCCTCTTTGGTCTGTCTTCAAGACATATCATGTAGTAAAGAGCTGAGCTAATGTTCTCCCCCCCTCAACTCCCTTTCTGAGTGCTTTACTCTCTGCTGGTGTTTCTACTGTTTTTCAGTTCCTAATGTGCCAAAAGAGAACAGCTCGTTTTTGACAGTGAAATCACATTTGCAGAAATTGACAAAAGAAAACATTTGTCTTTATCTTGTTCCTGAAGACACCTACTGCCCCAAAATATGCCATCCTCTGTATTAGTTTTCTCAGTTATCCTGTCTCATGTTGTGGATGGATTCTCTCTACACCTCCACACCCCTTTCCTCCTGTCCCTGGCATGGGACAGAGAGGAACAGTTCAGAAAGATATACCATTTGCACTGTTTATTTATAGCTGAGAGGAAAACAAATGGAGAGCTAAGCAAATCATGAAAGCAGATTTTCTGCCACACACAAATCAGACTGGAACTGTAACACAGCCAACATGCTTAAATCCAAAATACTGCATTTCCATGGAGTGGGATCAGATTAGGGAAGAAAAACATTCAGGTCTAAAGCTTAGCTAAAATGTCTGGTAGAAATGGGAGCTGACAAGGGCTCCTCCTCTGCAGAGAGCTACACCAGAAAAGAGAAAGCAGAGTGTGCTGCAAGCAAGTGATTCGGATGTCAGAAAAGGCACTGCTTCTTCTCCTGCACACAACTAAACCAGCACTAGTGCTACCTCGGTGGGGCAGACACCACGAGGGGATATTTAGACCTGGAAGTGAAACATAAGCTCCACTTGGAGATATTTATGCAGACTGGCCAAAACAGTGTTAAGATTGAACTGAAGCTAAGTTATTTTCTGAAATACTGCCTTCAGCTGTCTCAAAAATCTCAAGGCAGTGATAGAGATGAGCAAATTATTTTGCCCTCTTTCAAATAAAATCTTGCATTGCATTTTGGAAACTATATGGGAAAAGGAGCATGGGGCAGGATGAGAAAAAAGAATGCAAGAAAAGCAGCTGTGTAAAACTGGAGCAGATACTGGAGAGCATAAATGACGGCTTAACAGACTAGAAAGATAGTGAAGCACAAAGGAGATACCAAAGACAGATACATGCTATATATAAAAAGTTAAACCAGATTAGAAAATAAATTTTAAAACCAAACAGAAACTATTGGCATTGCCTAAATTCTTATCTCCATACTCTGTTTGGCCTGTGATTGTAATTTAAGTAACATTTGTATGTTGGGAAGGTAGCTACATACAAAATATTTTTGTGACTCGTGATGTTTCCTTTAGGGTGCATAGTCTTTCTTTTGTTCCCTCCTCCAAGTTCCTTCTTTCCTTTCTTGCTTGAAAGAACCTTTCTACATTATCTACTTTCTGAGCAGTGTCAGTGAGAGAAACATTGTTTATTTATCATGAGGAATTAGCAGAACAGCCAAGTACTGTTACAAGATCCCATTACTTAATACACAGCTACGCATATGCATAACCTATGTGCAGATTCCCAGTGCCTGGAGAAGGAATGTATGATCCATTGGTCCACACTGATCCTAGAATTGTCACTGAAATTAACTCCTTCTTGTAAAAGTTTATTATGTTTAAAGTAGAAATAGAGAGAAATTTCACCCAGTTTCCATGAAAATAAATTCTCCTAGCAAAATGAGAGGTATTTAAATGTGGATTTCTCTTAAGCAAACAAGTATTTGCAAACTTACTGCTGGATTTTTCACAGGGGAACAGTCCAGCATTTAGTCCCCCTGGGAAGCTTATCCTCACCCTCTGAAATATATGAATAAATCAATATCCTTTTGCAATCTTATGGGTGGCTAAGCTGAAGTAAAACCTTCACTCGTTGGGCAGCATAGATGTAGTCAGTGCTGTAGATATGGAGTCTTTGATCATGATAAAACACCTCTTTCAATCCTGAGGAAGGCCGGAGCATTTGTGGTGTAAATGCAGAAAAGCAATGCAAGAGAGCATGTACAGGGTGGTTCATCTTTCTTAGAGCTGATTAAAAATTAGACAAAGAATTTACTTTTTGGAGCATGAGTCATTTTGATTAAACATTAAACTGTAAAATCAATCTTCTGATTGTTTAGTCATTATTCCAGAGGAATGGAGATTTATTTACAGTCTCTTTCATTAAGTACCTTTACTGCCCCTTCCACAAGTTACAACATTTTTCAGGAGGTTACAGTAACTTTATGCATGAACCAGTATTTCTTACCAGACACATATAAAATATATTTACTTACATTATCTATGAACTGGACCATAAGACTGTGAATCAGGAGGTCCATGTGCAAATCATGTCAAAGATAGTTGTATCTCTCTGGTTTTTGTGAGAAGGTAGATCTGTGGAAGGGACAGGCTTTTGTTAGAGAAGGGTTGAAAAAATAAATTGGGCTTTTATTTACATAAGTGCTCATTATGCTGCTGAAGGGCTTATTATTTTATCCTAATAGCATGAACTTCAGGATTGTTGTGGAAATTCTTTAATCATTATGTGGCTACAATAATTGTGATACCCGTGATATTTTCTTTTTCTGAAAGGTTTAAAGAAAGTCATGTTTCAGGAAAGACTGTTCCTAAGCTGTGAAAAAGAGAACTCTAGTCCCTACTCATAATCAGGCTGTAGGAAGCACATTGCTCGTGTCCAAAATATTCTGTCAGGGTTCTTATCTCACGTTCAACTTGCAGTGAAAATCTAGACTGGGATATGTGCATCATATTTACTGAGCAAATCAAAATGGAGTTCTTTCTTCTGCCAAACTGGAGATCTTTGCTTCTGCAGCTCTTGTGAGAGAAATATGCATTAGCCTCTACAGGCACATTCATTGTCTGTTGGTTCGCACATGTGCAACTGACGGCAAAACGGAGATGCTAGTCCAGAAACAGAGAGCGCTTTTGTGGATAAGGTGGGAGACTGAGTGTTGACTGCCCACTCTGTTGATTGTACATATGCAAATCTGAGTTGGATAATAATGTTTGGTCTGGGGAATTTTGCTTGAATTTAACACCCAAATATGGAATCAGGGAAGCATACTGAGAGGAAATTTTTTATTAGACATATGTCGTGCGTGTGTGTTTGTGCATATGTATTCAATGGTGGTGTTATATATACTTTTTGTATATTAGCTAGATGTGGATGAAAAGAATGCTTTTTAAAAGGTTTAATTTCTGGGGTGTTGAGAGAGAAAGAATGAATCAATTTATAAAAAGAACATACAGTAACAGCAAATCAAACTGACAGTTAAAAACCCTATAAAATTTCTAGCACATTAGGAAAGCATTATGTATCTCATTACATTCAGGCTATAGGAACAGAGCAAAGAAAAGATGGCTAATTACACATGCTCAAACAGAGCACTTTGTGCAGATTGGATAGGATCATGAAATTAATCAAGTATACATGTTGAATTAGCCTTCAAAGGGCAGAGAAAAATAAGCAGGACATGTGTGAAACTTATCTTCCCCCAAAAGCAAGTACACTGTACAAATTAATGTCTGCATCAAGACACTTTGTCAGCAGTTGACAAGACTTTCACACGTGCTCCTGTCTCCCTAGGTGTATTAAATCTCCCTTTTTCTGAAAGAACTTATGAAGTAGGGAAAGAAGCATGTGATCCCTTACAAAGGACATTTGGAAGTCAACCAAAGAGACCTTGTTATGAGTCTTTTTTGATAAAATGTTCAATCCTCTCCCCCATGCCTTGCCTATTAAGAAAACGACATGATAGAGAACTTGGCAGAATATTGAATCTGAACGTGTGTGAGACTTCAACACCCCCAATGGCTAAACTAGCTCTGCTGCTGAGAAGCCAGAAAAAGTCTCTCCTCCATTTGTATCTCTGGGGAGCTTAAAAAAGTTTTTGGATTTATGTGCTTTATTGCTTTTGTCACTGACTCAGAAAGTATTTGCTGCTTTAATTTGATTACAAAGACAAAGGGAAGATTTTTTTAACTTCTCAAATTATATATCTTGCACATATAATTTTACATCTTTTCTCAAAAGATCCTCTGCTAATGCAAAAGACCTCTATTTTGTCACAAAGTGAGCTTTGCAAAAGTCAAGTTACTATAACAACCAAGTACATCTTTTCAATCAGAAAGCATGCTCTTATGCTGGTGCTCCTCTTTCTTTTAGAATCATAGAATCTTTTATGTTGGAAAGGACTTTTAAAGCCATTGAGTCAAATCATTATCCTAACATTGCAAAGTCCACTGTGTTTGTATAAATGCTACATCTACATGTCATTTAAATACTTCCACTCCACCTTTTCCCTGGGCAGCCTATTCCAAAAGGCTGGATAACATAGACAGATACCCTCACAGACGAGCACCAGGTTTACATACACTTAAAAAGTTTCACAGTTTGTATATGTATTTGAGAGACATGCAACATTATGCAGACATATTCCTTTCCTCATCTCTACAACTAATCTAGAAATGAAAGCAATAGAAGAAGAAATCTGCTTAAAATCTTTCCTGTACCAAAATGCTTATGTTCTATTTAATACGGCCCTTCTGAAAAGCCAGTGGAGAATATTAAGTAAGATCATCTTTGGGTGAACTGTATTATTTACCTTTGTGGCTGGGATCCCACTGTACCTCTCCTTTCCCTCTCTGTGCTGTGGCTTCTCGAAGCTGCTGGCAGCTGATGGAAGAAGAGCAATCTTCAGACAACTTTTTATATATATAACTGAAAACAATTTTCAAAACAGAGGCATGGGCGAAATTGTGTAAATTATCTTCTCCCCACTTTCCTCACAAATTGCTCTCTAAAGTCCTTAAAAGTACTAAGAATTGGACCCTCTAACTGAAATGAAAAAACACAGTGTAGTACAATTTAGTTTATGACCTATCTGTTTGCTAAGCACAGTTACCTTTTTAACTTTATAATTTGCTGTCTGAAAAAATACCAATAGTCTTAGAATTACATTGTCAAAAATGGAAAACTGGCACAGATGAATGCACACAAAAAGCCACAGCATGCAACTCAGCTTTGACCCTCTCCCATTCCATCTGTTCTCCCCAAGTAAATTATTACAGTGTGGGCTCTCTACTTAAAGTGCTGCTGCTTGCGAAAGAAAACAAGCTGGGATAAGCTATTAAGAAAATAGTGCTATTTTGGCTTTAAGGATTAAGCAGGGGAAAAACTTCATTTAAGCTTCTCAGAGATTTTTAAACCTGGAATTGGTCTTCCCTGGTGTCTATTAAATGAATAAGCCCCCAATCTTTCTCCAGAAATCTGTCAGAACTTTGAACGAAAAGGTTTTGATGTATGCCATAATGGTTGGTTTGGGAGTGGTTGAAGACCGCAGGAGTGAAAATACTGGGAAAAAAGTCTGTCCTCCGGGGCTGGACTGTGCTGGAGAGAATCTGCTGGAAACAACCACTGTGGTACAGGAACTTTTCCATGTCTCCTAAAGTGCAGATTGAGACCTGAAAAGCATAAGTGCCTTTATATGTGCATCACAATATTTTGGATGAATTGTTCCATGTTGCTGTGTGTGCATTTGTCAAGCTGGACTGTGACCTTCCTTTATGGATGTGAGCAAGGGATTTGAAGCACAAGATGAGAGGTGAAAGAATGAAGAGCTGGAAAAGGGTAGCTAAGATGTGATCTTTTTGCTCTTGCGCACTGCTAGAGGTCTGAAAGGGAAGCCTACTGCTAGTGGTTGGTCAAGCGAGAGCACACTTACTAGTGTGCTCTGCAAAACAGGAACAGAACATCTGGCAGCATTTAAGATTTTAGGTCTGTGAAGACATTGCATTTTCTGACTACTGCACAGAACAGAAAGAAGGACAAGTCCTCATACTGAGTTGACAAAGGAGGTGGGATTAAAAAAGAGGGAATCAGTAGTACTTTTTCCAAGTTTACTGAGGTAAAAAGTGAAAACCCAGTTGAGATTCTTGCCTGTAATAATGCAGAAAAGGAGAAAGAGAAGAGCTGATATGCATTCAACATTACTGATCCCAAGAAGACTGTAATAAGCTTCATAATGGAAATGAAGAAGTAGTAGAAGTCCTTGATAAGATGGAGGATGCACATATGATGCTCCCTACAGAATGGGAGTCAGACATCAAGGATGCTACTTTGGGAAAGGCATTATGATTCTTCTTTTGTTGGGAGATATAGAAGGGACAGGGCTTGCTTCTCTGCAATGGATGTTAGATCACCCCTACTCCAGAAAGGTAATTCAAATTGGAAAAGATAGGAAGGAAGGTTACTAGAGTAACTAAGAAAATTGAGATCCTTATCTTACAAACAGAGATTAATGGGATATGCTTTCTTTAGAATAGTAGTATTAAGGATAAGCAGGGATGGGTGCCATCCACACACACATATCAAGACAGTAAACACTACAGAAGGATAAAAAACACGTTAAGACAATGAATGATGATGATAAATGAACAAAAGATCTATGCTATCCGTTAATGAGAAAAATTTAGAAATTAGAATAAAGTTTTCAACTGTCAGGGCAATGCAGAAAACTTCTTGAAGCTTTTAAAAAAGGAATTTGATAGATTTATGAAAGGAATTATTTGACACCTTGTTAATGATTTAGAATGCTGTCCCTGATGGACCAGACTTTCTGCCTAATGGCATGTTCCTGGAGTGAATGGATTAGTATGTTATCAAGCTAAGATCTCTGCCCTCCTTACATTGCTTTGGAAGCGTAATTGACTGACTAATTAGAGCCAAGGAAAATCATTTGTATGACCACTGACATCCATTTACAGGTGAGATTCCATAAGATCTCATTTAGCCTTAGAGAAAAGCAGGCAAATAATGAGAGAGCAACTATACAGAAAAAAAAAATCAAATGAGATAAGCAAATAGTGGAACACAAGTAAAAGGTCTTAAGATAGAAATTTAATGGTGTGGGCCTGAAGCTGTGCTCAGGCTGAAACTTCCCATGTATAAGAGCTCATAGATGACAATTTGTGCTCAGGTGAAAACTGAGTGAGTTTTATAGTGTAGGTGGAGAGGAAGCTCAAGACTGGGCTATTTTTTTCATATGGGCTGAGCTGTTGCATGGTGTTTTCTTGACTAAAGTCGACTTTAGAATCTGTCTTTGCAGTGACAGCCAGAGACTAGGGTGGAGTTAGTATGCTGGTCACAGAAGTCCCCCCAGGAAGGTGCTATGTTGTATTTGGCACGAGAAGACTGCGCTGGTGGGTAGAGAGGGAATAACACTAACATTCCTTCTGTGCTACAAGTGTCCTGTCCTCACTCCCTGGCCTGTAGTCCTTACATATCACAGAGATATCCATGCAAGAAGTCTTCAAGATGTTTAGAGAACTTGCATCTCTAGCAGGCCCAAAGGGTCTTAGTGGAGCTGCTGGATGAAGGAAGAGAGCTAGAGAGAGCATTATTATGTCAGTGACCAGATGGACTTCACCTTACCTGTGGCCCAGCCTCAGTATAATCCTGGCAGTGCTGACAAGCAGCGGGCCTAGGTCAGAGAAAGGTGAATAGATCCCACTGTTGTGGAAGTAAACCATTTAGAGGCTAGTAGCATATGCAAGATGCTGGCAAGAAAAGCAGCAGAGTGTCTTGCCAAGATAACCCAGTACATTAAAATATCCTCAGCTAAATGTGATCAACATCTATTGTGTGTGTTGCCAAGACCCCAGTATGTTGAAATGAAGAGGAAATGTTTCCAGGAAAAGACATTACTGATGGATGGTACCAGCAGCTGGAAATAACTAGCTGAGTACTAGAGGTAGCCGTGTGGAGGAAGAAAGGCAGCACACTGGTATTAACTTCTTGCATTTTTGTCAGGAATATGCCAGTGGTCCACAAAAGTACTGAATGGGGTGTGTTACAACAGGCAGTTGAAAGATTCGTCTTGCAATCATGAATAGACCTCAAAAAGTAAGCAGCAGAGGAGATTTGTTGTAGAATTAGCTGTGGGTGTAGAGTGAGATTTATTTTATAGGAGTGAATGTGAGTTTCAGTGGGGTTAGGAGTTATGTTCATTAGCTGCATTAGAGTTTAGGGGGCTACAAACTTCTAAAAATTTGGTGTGACTGAAACTATTAATTTTTTTCACAAGAGTTTGGTTTGATGGCTGCATTGAAAAAAAATCCACTTCATTCCCAAATTTGAGCTTGGAGAATACTTTGGTAGGGACTGAGATCAGGCAGCTGAAAAAGATGCAGCAGAAGTGAGACAAGCTTGAGAAACTTTATCTGGGACATTTCTGAACTCTCATATTGAACAGAGTGAGATAGGGTTTAAATAACTCAAATGAAACTTGGTTAGATACTGTATACATTACAGCTAGTCTCAGATGAACTCTTTATACTGGAGCACCAGATTTGTAAAAAATTATTTCATACTTATAGGGATGAAATGGAAAATACAGGGAGTTTTAGAATTGATTGACATCTTCATGGTACAGTTCTGCAAATCTGGCTGAATATTTTGGTCTTTATATGATAGTAGATCTCTTCTGAATATAAGTCTTTAAATACATGTTTCAAAGATACAGAGGCTACAGGTTTTGTAAACAAACTTATCCAGTGCCTAATCTCTTGCTATGGAAGCCTTACAGACTCAGGAGTTTGTAAACTCTAGAGTCTCACAGACTCCAGAATAAGGTAGCAGTATGCAGCCTCCCTGGAGAGTATGACATGTGTCCCAAAGTGGGACTGGGGACCCTTGGAGAGTTTCTGCGTGGGCAAAGGGCAATTACTGCCCAGTGCCTGTGAATTTTCACAGACTCTCCTTAATTCACTCACAGGGATGTAGCCCCAGAGGCTAAACTTGGAGTTGCTGATGTAGTTTTGGTTCAGTTCTTGTTCTTTAAAACTCAAAATTATGGTCTAACCCAAAACAAAATAAAAAATACAGGATTACAGCCCTATATACAGCTGTGGGAGAAGAAAATCCAGAAAGCTTTGATAAATATATTAGATGCTTAATTGTTCAATTTAGTGCTTGGTTGGTAACAAAATCACATATGGTAATAAGGCTGTCTTTTTACTATTATAAGACACTTTGGGACATTTTGAATATGCAGTATGCAATGGTATATTAAACCAAATTGTAGTTCTGTATTTGACAATTTGGCTTTGTTAGCATAATACAATTTGTTTTTATTGTAGCAGTAAAGGAGGAAGCATGTTGATAATAGTTTACTTTCATTATCCATTTATATTGCTTCTTCCTACTCAATATTTTATTTTTTAAGCAAAATAGAGAAACTTTACAACCAAAGGAGCTGACTGAAGGGAAAAAAAAAAGAAGAAAAGAAATCCCAGTCTGATTAGTTCTGTTTTCAATAATATTTAGTAAGGAGATTGTTGAAATAAAAACACAACTATAATATCCATCAACTCTTCGCATATTCCAAATATGTTTACAGGAAAGACTAAATATTATATTTTAAAATCAGCATGATAGTAAAAAGTTATTGCATTTGTGATGCTCTCAGGATGTAGGAGGGAGATGGTTTAGAAGATATTATATCTTTTATTAGGTCAACTGCTATAACTGAAAAAAAAAAAAAGAGGAGCATATGAGATCTGCTTGGTTTTTCCTACCTGTATCGGTCTTGTCTGATAAAAGGTATTGTTTCATTCTTCAGATATTGCTTCTTTTATATATCTCCATGCAAAATCTTGCTAAAATACCATTTGCATCTTGCTAAGGTATTATTTGCCTCTCATATCCCTTAGTCTCTTCCATTACATTCAGCTAACCCTAGATCTGTTAATTTTCTTTCAGAGCCCAGTCCTTCCTTACGCACCTGGATTTTTGCCATCTGCATGGGTGGCCATGGACAGCTCTGCCACTCCCTTTCTGCTGCTGATGCCTAGTCTTGCTTTTCTCACAATCAGCTTTGTCTCAATTTTCCTCAGTGTCAGCCTCAGCAAAAAAAAAAAAAAAATCCCATTTCTATTGGTGGTGTGCTGACTTTCTCTGTGTTTTGGCTGTAATCCGAAGGTGGAAGGCACACCAGGAGCAAGGTGAAATGTCCTTTTGGTTATCTATAATTGTGCTCCAATTGCACATTGCTCTCCTACTCTGGGCTCGCTGTCCTCCATAGGGGCACTTGTAAGGGCACTGGCTCCTGCTGAATCTGTGTCTGGGAGATGCCTGTGTAGTGGTGTGGTCCATACTTAATTTGTCTGATGGTGGGTCCTACCTGCCAGCAAGGAAGGAGTAATTGCAAGTGTGACTTAAAATATGTGGCTGTGCATCCTCTGCATCCTTCAAAAGGAGATAATATCTGCACTTTGGTATGCTCCATTAACCAGCCTTTTGAAATCCCATCTTAGGGCTTTGGGTTGCTCTTTTTGCAATGTAGGCATAGTCTGTTCAGCTCTTAGCTGCGGTCAGTCATTAAATAAGATAGAATTTTTCAGCTAATTAAAAAAAATCTAGCAGGAGAATGTAGACTTCTGCAGGATGTACAATTAACCTTAAGTGAGTGAGGAAGGGAAACATCAAATTAACAAAGCAGCTGCCATTATACTGTTGCCATGCTTGGCTTTCCTCTCCATGTTAATCGGACAGATTTTTACATGATTTGAGAAGTTTAGCTGATTTGCTGTATCAGCAGAAAGCAGAATCTCACCGAGGAGATCACAGTGTTTCCAAAAGCCTCTGAAGGAATTTATATCTTGTGAATTACAAAAGCAGCCCTAATTAGTCCCAAGAGGCAGTTGCATGAGAAAAACTGAAAAGACTGCCTCACCATATTTGCTGCCTTCTTGTGATTTTCATAGAAGATTCTGACAATGATTGTTTACTAACAACTGGGGCTCAGAAACTCCGTGGCTAATAATAATAAGTCCTGAATAAACAGCATTCTGTATTTGCAGTCCCACAAAGATAGGTCGGATACTGGTGTTTCTGCCATGTGTCAATATTGCCACAGGAGCACAGAGGTTTCAGCTGGAAGATTCTGTAGCCACCTGGGAAATGCCTGAAGGAAAAAAAATGTCCTGATAGTCTAGCAGTAGCCAAATCACTTGACAATGTGTCATTCTTCAGTAGTTTTTTTGTTTGTTTGTTTGTTTTTTTTTTTTTGTTTTTTTTTTTTGTTTTTTGTTTTTTTTTTTTGTTTTTTTTTTGAGGTGTAGGTTTTGTTTTAATCTCTGGAGGTATGAATTCTTCTTGGTGATTTTCTAATGTGGTATGTTCCTACATTATGGTAATCAAAGAAGTTTTGCTATGGTATCAGTGATTACATGGGGTGTGGAGCAGGGATATGGGTGAAGGCAAACCATTACTCTTGAATGCTTTTTAGGTCTTACCATTCCTTACCATTCCCTGCCACATTCTCAGATTATGAAATGATGCAAACTAGCTGCATACAAAAATCTAAGGAGCCTGAATTTAGAAATTCCCTTGTGTGGGATCAGTTGTATAGTGATTATAGAGTGAGGCCCATTGAGAAATGGCAGTCTGAGAGCTCCCTAATCTGTGACAAAGTTGTGAGTTTCATAACTTATGAATTACGAGTTATGAGTCTAGTAACAATTTTCTTGCTATTTGCTTTGAAAGCAAATGTGAACTCATGCAGTGGCTACCTTAGGCTTTGCAGACCTGAATGCCTTGATTTACCAGTCATTAGGAACACTTTTATTTGCTATTTACCTAAAATCCCTCAGGTCAATATGCATAACTCAGTGGCACCGTGAATCAATAGGTTTGACATTATATTAGATATAAGAAGTTATCTGCTTAATCCCATAATTTAGAGTTGCCATCAAAATATTGATATTTTTAATTTCTTATATTGGGGCAAAGTTTTTTGAGAGTAGCTTTTCTGAAGTAAATATTTTCAAATGTGAAACCCCACAGTTAGGCATTGTGTGTAAGTACTCAATTTTTCACTAGCAATGAAGAAAACAAAGTGACTATGGAAATCAATGGGGATTGCTGGAAGTTCTGTATTTTTTTTTTAATTGGGTTGTTTATTTGGTTACTTTTATATGGATTTATGTGCTTGTCATTAAGCTTCCAAGTACAAAACTCTTGGCCTCGGGTAGTTTGTGATTTCTCTTCTATTTATCTTGATTAGTTGAAGATTGCAAATCCCTTACAGGAAAGTGAAGAAAATGTTAATTCTCTTCACTAGTGAAAAAGAAATATTTGAATTAACACCGGATGATTAAAGAGTTTTATTAGTTTTAAAGGTGAAACAGTACCTCAGAGGTACAGGGGAGAAAAGTAGGGAAAGAAAAAGAAAAGATATGCACGGTAGGAAGAGAGATCTGAAAACTGTAAAATGAGATTAACAAGAGTATTTCTCATTTAAGGTTTATGTTTGATCACAAATTAAAGGCTTTGGAACCAAATGAATCTGCTTTTTTTTATTTTTTTTTTTTTTAATTTTTTTTTTTTAGTTAGTTTTAATTGTAAATTCAATGGCAGTATTCCTGATCAGCATTCAGGCGAAGTACTTAGCAAGATGAATTGGGTTTTCTGAAAAGATGTGTGCAGAACTATAATACTCCCTATTTCTCAGTCATGGTCTTTGTTATGTATAAAGTGGTCTCTGATTGACTGAAACACAGAACACCTGAGATCACATTCCTGAGGTGTGCTGAATGCTGTTGAAGCTCATTGACTCCTTTAATCAGCACCTCATGCAAACACACTTCAAAAGATCAAAAAACTGCAGGTAAGTAACAATTAATTAAAAAATTTCCTCTCTGCTGCACCAATAGATTTATTTGATAGGATGATTGTCTATGCTGTATATTTCTTTAAATACAAATAACAGAGTATTAGCACAATATCTTTGCTCTTATTCTAATAGAGGGTAAGTGGTGCTTTTGCAATGATATTTGTTCATTAAATACTCAGGAAAGGTGATCCATTTTGCCACTGCATGATGTTCTAACAATATGTAGTCCTCAGGCATTAATTCTGCAATTTATGTGCTAAAAAGCATATTTTCTAGGCCATTAAATAAAATACGTAAAACATTGAGTGGCTTTGAATATCTGATTAAAAGCCATTCAGCCCCATATTCCACTGACAGTGAAATGCCATACTAACATCCCTTTATCGGATTAAAACACGACTGCTCAGAGTCTGCATGTGCTGTGCTGGGAGAATTGCACCAGGACCTGTTTGATCACTGTAGCAAGAGAGAAAGGACCATGATAAAATCTTGATCTATGTCTGATCCCTGAAACCATATTGGCTAATTGACGAGGTCAGCAGTATGTACAGGCTCTAGTAAGAGAGAATTATATCAGGAGTTATGGAATGACCCTTCAGATAGACCCTGTGATTTTGGTGTACTTGCTTCTGCCAACAGGCTGCCCAACTGGCACTTGTCAGGTGATGACCTTGCAAAAGATGAAACAAAAAAAGCAGTGCTGGTAGGAAAAGAAAAGAATTGTTAAGAGAGATTTTTAGAACCCTAGATGTTAAGAATTTTAGTCTTTCTGAGTTTAAAGGCACAGACCCTCAAGAAAACACTCCTTTTGACCTGAAGTGGTAGAGAAGGCTTCCAAAATTGATTTATAGCACTAGGATTATAGGTATGTAGTTTGAATAGAAGTGTGTAATATCCCATGGTAGAAAACTTAGAGTTCAATGTTTTAGAATATAGTAGTATATATAAAACAAGATAAAAGTTTTAGAGTAGTAGCTATTCCTTCTTCTTCACCTTCTTCTTCAGAGGCTTAGGTGGTATTATGTAATTAGACAGAAAAGTCTGCATTGTGGGACACAGGTGATTAGTTATTAGGTTAAAAGTAAAAATAACTTGTAATTTCTTAATTAGATAGTTTTTCCTTAAAAGAGTTTATAGATATACAGAGCCATTTTGTAGCTTGTTAATGAAATACTGTAGAACTCACGTCTTGTAAGACTGTAATATAAATAAGAACTAATAAACATCTGAGTCCAAATACAAAATACCATCTTTGTGCATTTAATGCCAACCCTGACCAAAGCAAAAAAGCTAAAAATCGACAAGAGATGATATTTTGAAGTACCTTGAGTGTTCCACAGTAGGACTTAAAGGACTCTCTGGTCTTTCCTGCCTGTTAGCAAATAAGTAATTGCTGAGAGTCAGTCAAATGATGAATTGAGACAATGGTTATCTACAAAAGGCTTATTTACTGTGTCTTTTATCTTTGAGGCTGTGATCTTTCTGAGAGGATCTGCAGATGGCTGCCATTTACTAGCCAGATGAACTCATTTACAGGAAAAGGAGAGGCAGAGACACACAGACTGACATTTCTACTGTGTGGTTTGAAGCTACAGTGTAAAGCCTAGGGTCTCTACTGTCCTTGGGATTCTCATCTGTAAAGGTGAGTAAAACACTAAATGGATCTAGAGGAAAAACGACTGCAAAGGATAGATAAGGACTATGTTCCATTTCTATGCAGAGATGAAAAGAGGATGGATGCCAGAAGACTGCTGACACACCGTGTCATGACAGTCACTTATGAAGGTGAGATTAATTGGCAGCAGACCAACTTTGAAGGGATCTTGATGGCTGGATATGAATCAGGAGCATGTGGGTGGCAGTCTGTGGGTGTCTGTTGGCAGTTCTCGGCTGCATGTGGATTCTGTGGAGCACAGCTGAGTGCAAAACAGGCCTTTCTCAGGTAAAGATGGAGAAAGGACATTCAGAGAGAACAATGAGGGGAGGTGGGCAACCTAAGGAAAGGGTAGGAAAAAGATGGAGGAGCAGGTGCTGAAGAAGGGTTGAGAAGGGAGGTAGGAGCAGTGCTAACTTAATATGCAAGCAGTCTATAGCCTTGAAAAGGAGGGCTAGGCCAGAGATTTATAATAATTTAATTGAGGGAATGACAGTGATTATCCAGAAGACCTGGCAGGTACCAGTTAGACTGAACAGAGAGAGGGGGGAATGTTTGTGATAAAGAACAGCAGCCAAATGCTTCCTAAATTTGAGGGAGATGCACAAGAACAAAAATGTTTGCAGTGACTTATCTGAATCATTAGCAATGTTCTGCCAGGTCATTTCTGCACTGTCCAGAACTCTTGAATCCTTTACTTGTTTCTCCATTCAGTCTTTTCATTTATTAGCAGTTTTTGGCCTAATCGTGCAGTTTTTATTCAAGTAGATTTCCCTTTCAGTCTCAAATTAGTGAGAGTTTTGCCTAAGTAATGGCTGAAGTATTTGGTTCTTCAAGTTATTATTTCAGTATTGTAAAGCCATTATTCATCAGTAGTCAATTTGTGTGTACCTGATGTGCTCTACCTGAATTAAAAAAATAACAGTGCAAGAAACTGTAAGACAAAGCTTGGAGTACTGTCTGTGAGCAGTTCTAAGAATAATTTTTCCTGATGAACAAAATAGAATTAATTTTAAATTAATTTCTAATGTTTATAAAAACTGTAATGTCAGTCAAGGGAGTTGTGCTTAATTGAGCACAAATGGGTTTGTTTTGTTTTTTTTTAATAGTTTCACAGTGAAAGAAAATTCAAAAAGAAGTATTTCAGATTCTGAACAGGTATATTCAAACTTTTTCTATGATAAAAGGTACAAATTATGAAGACAGCTGAAGTGACTTGGTGGGTTTCTACAAAAATCCGAACATTTTTGAACTCTTTATCATTGTGATGTGAAGGAAGTTTTCCTTTGCTTTGCTCTGCTCTTGGATGTCTACATTTCTGCTGCCCTTAGCATGTGAAGTTCTCCTCATGGCTGTGTCCTTTGCTGAACTTTTCAACTGTGCCACTGGCATCAAAATACATTTTACATTTTCCTCTAACTCTGCCAGCAAATATCCTTCTACGGTCACCTGATATCAAGGAGATGAGTATCTCTCCATGGGTTGTATAGTTCATTGCAGAGTCTCTCTAATTTAGAATGCATTTTTACTTTTATCTTCTTTATTTTATGATGACTTTGGTTTTTTTTTCCCTTCACATTTCCCCAACTTTTTTTTTGTAGCTGTGTTCACTTACCTTAAACCTGCGTTAACTTTTCTCTACCTTATCTGTACTTGTTTTAGAAATTAAAAAAAGCTGGGTGATGTTACCTGTGCTGTGTGATTGGCAAGTACTTTCTTTTGAAAAACAACAGAAGACTATTTTTTACTTTAGATTAATATGTTCTTCAAGAGAAGTGAATCTGCATTCTGGCTCAGAAGCTCTTTTCTAGGAGCAGAGACTTTGTTTACTCACTTATTTATTTTCATTGTTTGGTACCATCTGGAGATGACTTATTTTGTGGGAAAGAAAAATGAATCAAACTTTGCAATGATAGAGGACCCCAGGAACTTCGATTACTATCCAAAATATTTTGAGAGCTAATAAAAGCAGACAACATGCCATTTCTTGATGATCTCTCTCCTCTTCACACATTCTTTCAGAGCTAATCCAGTGCTCTGAGAAAGGGTTCTTGTGTTTGATAAAAGGAGTCCTTCATTGTCACAAGCCTTAGCATACTGCTCTAGTACACATGCCCCTGAAACACATTTCATGCCTCATCTGTTACCTAAATGAGATGTGAAAGCATTTCACACCTCGTTTACATTTGCACAGTTCTACGGAACAGCATCGATGCAATTCCACTGAAAGCAACGAAATGAGGTCACCAACCCCCTTCTCCCTCCTTGTATTGCATCCACACGGCCTGATCCTTTCAGTTCACTAAACTGGACATGAATCTATTTTTCTGAAGAAAGTTACTGCAAAAAGCCAGCATCCTCCAGTGTGCGGCAGTCATTGGCATTTTACAGAGATGTAAGCTGTCCACAGTGAAAATAAAAATGTAAGCTATGCATTTACATGAGATATCTGAACCCAGAGTATTTCTCCTGCACTGAGCAGAATATAATCAAGGTGAATAAACAGGAAAATTGACTAAACTGATATGGGAATAACACCACAAAAAAGGCAGTAAGAAATCCTCTACCCCCTCTTTGGCTGAGTTGCAGCAGAAAACTGCCAGGAGTGTATCCAAGGTGTTGAGGCCAGCTGAAAGTCAGGGCAGATCCACGGCTCTGAAAATCCGAGGTATCCAGATCAATTTCTGGAGAACTGCAGGGATTTTAACTCCAGTGTCTGGGTCCTTGCTGCCTTATATTTTGCACCAGCAGAGACAAGTACAAATTTCTTCCCTTTTAAAAGGAAAACAATTTTCTTCCCTTTTAAAAAGGAAAACACATTTTTTCCTTTTTAAAAAATAAATTGTTATTTTCGAAACTTTTTGCAAACAACTGTGTAACGGAGGACGGTGAAGGTCCAAGAATGTAGTGACACAAATTTAGCCACTTCTGTTCTTTCATCAGCTGAGCTCCCAGTGTTGAAAATAGTGGAAATAGAAAGCTTACAATGTGTCATCTCTGCTTGTCACCTTGCTTTTTCAGAAGACACAAACTGAAAACACTAACTTTCTTTGTCAGGGAGTCCTTGTTTTTCTTCTAGTGCTCTATGTTTTTTATGTGACCAGGATGCTTTGGCTGGACTTCACCTCATGTAATTCTGAGAGTATGAAAAAACCATTTAAATCTGAGCAGTCAGACTTCACTGCTGCTGTGAATGGAAAGAGACCACATCTCAATATCATGGCTATCTTCATAGGAGAAGAGGGAGCAGGGTATAAAGCAGGATAAGAGGTGAGACCCTTTTACTTTCTGTGTCTACTAAGGAAATCTAAGTTGCATGTGTTTGTACTTATGTTAGGTGAGATGAATCCCTCTCCTTTACCTTCTAATGTAAGGAAGACATTAGGATAAAGCAGAAAATTCTCATATTTTCCTGAGATGAGGCTATACACATGTTTTCAGTGTCCTGCACCAGAAATGCTAATGGTTCTCATTTCATTTGACATCTACAGGAGAAGCAGATCAGGGATGTCAGTGCATAAACAAAGAAGCAAACAAACCAAAGCTGTCTTAGCTTCCACCTTGTGTCAGCAGAAATATTATTGGCCAAGTGGACAAAGATAAAATCTTTTGAGGAAGAAGTGCTGTTTCCAAGCTTTATAAGAGGAATCACAAACATTAAGAATGAATGAACTGGGGAATACAAAATACTGGTTGTGTTTGCAAAAATAACGAGAGGCAATGTAGTGGGCACGATGGAAACATGTGAAAATAATGTGCTGAAGTGCTTGTCTTACAAGGCTCTGGGGTTAAATCACTACATGAGCATGAAGATTTAATGATTTAGGTATCTTTTAATGGTTGTCTCTTTGTCTCAGTTCTGTCTGTGCTGTGGCCCCTCAGGCACCACTGGAGGAGGTGCTTGGAGCGATTCGCAGGATGCCTCTCGTTGTGTTCAGGTGTAATGAAACAGGGAAAATAGTTTGGTTTGCTCCGTTGTTCAAGCATGTACCTAGAAATAGTGTTAATGCTTTTCTCTCTCTCTGCTCAACCTTTTATGTTTTTCTGTTATTATGTGCCTGTTTTTTCTGCAGCTTTCAGGCAGGGCCGGTTCGTGAGGTGTCTGTCCTAGGCTATGAGGCACTTGCATACATGGATTACCGCAGCACAGAGCAGATTTGAAGCACCTTTCTCTTGTGTGGGCAAGTGTTTTGGCTGCTTCACTGGGGAGCAGTGCCATGCTGACTACATTACTACTGATAAAATAGCCTCCCCTTATTCTGCAGCTTGTCTCACCATTCAGAAAAATCACAGCCCAGTGCTTTTTCTGGCCTGCGTAATGCTAAAAGTGTCAGGTGTATATTTTGTTTCCCATTTTTGTTGTATTTTGCTTTGCTTTTACTTTGTTCTGGCTGCAACATGTTGGAGGATTTAAGCCGTGATCCACCCCCTCTTTTGCTCTGCAAAGAAACCTTCCTGAGAAATAGCCTGGGAACATGATACTCCTTCAATTCATATCTGGAAACACTGAAAAGAAGCAGTATACTAATTGATGAGGAAAAATATCTCCAAAGCTAAAGTACTCTGTGTGGATGGACTGGAAATATTTACAGTGAACCCTGCCAGATCTGAGGAATTAGGTGCAGCGCCTACTTTTACAGTGAGAAATTTGACCAACTTTAAAAGTACTAAGGAGATTTATTCACAAACTCCTGGAAATCCTGTATTTGAAGTTGTTTCAGGTCAACATAAATGGGGAAAGCACTTAAATGGGGAAAGTGACATTTTCCCTGGCTTGGCACCAAAGTCCTACTAGTGATCTAAATTGTAAAGCTAGATGTTATGAAAGAACTTCACTGAGCATATTCTTCAGGTTAGTGTAAAGGTCAAAAGTGAGCATCCTTGAAGGGTTCATGTTCATCTGTGGTTAAAAAGTTTCTTAGCTTTAGCTCTGCAGTTTCCATGGCTAATCTCAAATCTGCCAGACCTCTGCACCAGTTGCTTGCAAGTGTAGGAGAGTTTGCACAGGAACTCTCCATACTCTAAGCTTTTGAGCAATAAAAATAATCAGACTTGAGATGTAGTCATATCTGCTGAAAAAAAAAAAAAACTACATGAAGGCCTCTTGGAGCAGTCTTGGACCATCACAGCTCTATCACAGGCCAGGCTGATGCCACCACAAATGCTAAACTAGCAGCTTCTGTGGAGCAGAAGAGACAGGAGAAAAGAATGGTAAGGGGAAAAATATGGAAGAGGATGTCTCCTAAGTGGATAACAGGATAAATGAAGAACTGGAGATGTAAAAATGTTTGAAAAAGGTAAGGGGAAGCTGTGTTGTTAACTAAGGCCAAATAATTCTGATTTTGCCTAGTAAAGCACCACTTCTCTGTAATGATGAATTTTTTTTGTGCAAACTTCAGCATTGGAAAGATATGTTGTTTCTCAAATGGCTAAAACTGCAGCAGGACCCTTATGTGACATACAGACTTGTGAAGAACGCTTACATCTGATGTGAAACAGAGGACTCCTGACCTCTGACTCACCTGGCTTGTATTCAGTTTCTCCTGCTTAGATGAGTCCTTGCAAAGAAACTGTTGGCTAGTTGATTTGGGAAGGGTTTCCTGTTCTGAAAAATGTTAAAGGCATATGGTAGTGCTGCTAGAAAATGCCACTTAAATTCCATTTATGTTCTACCCTAACATGGGGGCAGAAGTTGTGCTACCCAGGAGGGACAGGGGAGAAGAAAGAAAACTTGTACATACATGGGTATTTACAAAATTTGGATTCTTTTCCAACCTATTTGGAACTTCGTGATCTCGTTCTAAGGGTTATGGAGTGAAAAGCTAATGAAAGTCAGGGGCCTGAAGAAATATTTTGTTTTTTTCCATCTGTCCATTTCTCAGCAACTGTGTCTCGTGTAGGCAGATCCCCAACTAAATTGTGAAATGTTGCATCCATTATCGCGGCATTTACTGTTTAGATGAACATCTTAAGCTGCCAGAATATTCAACAGTGGAGCCCTTAGTGAAAATAGAGTGTGCTCTATCAAGAACTTGGCTGTTCTTACATGTCAAGTGTTTTTCAGAAAGACAGTGCTTTTTTTTTGTCTTTATTTAGAAGAGCATGGAAGTGTCAACAATTTATTCACGGTGTGAGACAAACAGATATTAATAGAATTTTAATGAAGGCCTTTCAACAGGATTTGAGATTTTTTTTACTGCGTGTTTTGTGTGTTCCTGTTAATACTGGGAGAGTGAAAAATGCAAGCATTCATAGGACAAGTATGGAAACAACTTGCCAAAGACAGCAAAGAAGAAGAAAGCAAGGAGACAGTTTCAGCTGGACAGTACCAGAGGCTCTGCCATATACCAAATCCAAGACAATTATTTACAGATTTCCTTACAAATTATCATCTAATGGAGTGAACAGATTTGGGAACACTTGAAATGCATCTTCACATATTACTCCAAGGTGGAAAGAGGTTTTTTGTTTTAGATTCATCTCATGTCTCTCTTTAAAAGTTACTTCTCAGTTCTGTCATTTTATATATGTATTTCAAAGCAGCTGCTACCTGCTAGTACTCTTTTAAAAGCCTATGTTCTTAAATACTCAGAAGCACAATTTTAGGCCTCCGGCTTGCCATCCTTACACTTCAGTGACCTTAATAATGCCTCTGCCTCCTGAAGTGATAAAAGGGGGTGTACTTCTGTTGGGCCTGGCTCTCTGAAGTGAAATATTGAAACTTTCATTTTGTTAGTGAGAAAATCCTTACTATGAACTCTCTCATCTCTGACCCTGTATTTTGTTACTGTACTATAATATTTTTGCACTAATGCTAGTGCTAATGCCAACTTTTTGTGGGGAGGGCATGATGTATCTATGGAAGGCAGCTTTCCAAAGACTCAGTGTCCTTCTCTGACAAAAGACCCTTTCATTAGTGGACAAGAACATAAAGGTTGGCTGTCACCAAGTGTGTGGTAACAGCCATCTGAATGCAAATAAGGGTGCTTGTGGCTTCTACTGTATTAGTCCATAGATCAGCTTTATAATTATCAATTTTAGTTTCAACACAGCACATTGCTGAAGGTCACAGCTTCAGATAAAATTTATTCCCCAATGAACACTGATAACTCCATCCCATCCAAATCTTTCTGCCTTTATATTGTCAGAAATATTACTTGCTCTTAAACTAGAGCATGGCTCAGTCACATTTCCTTGGCTCTCTGCAGTTAATTTAGACAGTTTGGTGGCTCTCACCTAGTCCTTTGCTTGAGGGGTGAGCACTTGCAAAGGTGTAAGATGCTTGGGGTGATGTGGGTGGATGCTTATTCAGGATCCCAGAAAAAGAAACCAGATTGGCAGTAGTGATTTGGTGGGATGTCTAGGTACAGGACTAATTAACTTAAATCTTAGTGTGTATCAAAACAAAGACCTGTAACTGTAGACAATTTTTTTCTGCAGTCCCAGGACAGATTTCTCACATGTGGCACCGCCGCCTACACTTGCCTTGTTAGACTTGAGCTTTCAGTATGGAGGCTACAGGGAATCAAAGCCTAGAAACCTTTCTCTTATATAAGAGCTTATATATTATAAACTTTATATTATAAACCTTTCTCTTATATAAGCTCATTTTAAAGGAGCTTAGTTACAGCTAAACAGTAATTATACTGAAAATAATTTACTTACCTCTTCAGGAAGCCAACTAAACTCCTGGGTTTAATTCAGAAAAGGGTTTTACTGAAGTCAACAGAAAAAAAAATTAGGATCCCTCCCTCCAGCATCCAAGGGCCTCAGGGTATGAAGCAATCACTGCAAAATACCAAGGTGATGTCCTAAAGGGAAAAACCAACACAGGCAGCTCCAGTTTGGTTTGCTCTAACAGCTTTTGCTCTTAGGAGCAGCTTCCATTTCAGGTTTTTAAACTTTTATCTTGGAGGGCAGGGCAAGTTCACTGCTCACATCTAGCAGGAGCTGATGCCAAAAGTAGAGTTCAGTTTGATTCCTGACACTGCACACAAGCAAAAGAAAAGAGGAAAAAAGTGTTCAATGGTTATGAGGGAGCCTGTGTTTGCAGAAACCTTTCTTCCCTCTCCCTCTCCTATTTTTATTACTTTCACTCTATACAATGGCATCTTGTTTTGTCAAGATTTCAGCCTGTGAAATAGCTGACTAGTTTTACAGTCTTTTATGCATGTTCGCCTGCACCAGGACAACAGAAGCAACAATATATTTCAGCTGCATCTTGGGGGAAATACATTGCAATCACAAGAGACACCAGACAGATCCCTTTCCCATTAGACTCTAAGAAGCACTCCTGCTCCTGCTTATGCTATCAAACACCCGTGGTCCCCCTGGCAGTGTGTGAGATGCAGCTTCTTTCCCCCAGTCTTCAGCGTCCCATCTCCTACCTGCTAGTTCCCTTGGTTATGCAAGCCTCACAGGTAATTGCCCAGTCTTTCCAGCCTCCTGTGTGCATGACCTTGCCCTTAAGATTTAATTCTGAAGGCACTTAAAAAAATAATCTATTTTCTCCTCCCGCTTTCCTCCCTTTTATTTATTTTTCTCTGCATGTGTCTCATGTGCTGAATATTAAGCAGGAAAACAAAGATGTATATCATCTGGAGCACAGGTGCACCTACCAGGCAGAGAGGGAAAACAAAACAATTCATTTAAAGGGTTTTGATTCACTATTGTCCGCTCATACTTTATTTGACAGCCTGATATGACACCTTGAGTCCGCCCACGCCTGCATGCAGCTTAGAATGGAGATGTTTTCTTGGCTCCTTCATATTGTAAATTTTTTGCCACGGCTCCTCCACTTGAAATTGCTTGGCACAGGCGCTTTGCTAAGTATACTAAAGTGGGGGAGGATAGGGAGGGGATGAGAGAAGAGTGAGGAGTGGAAAAAAAAAATAGAAGGAAAAAAAAAGAAATAAAAAGAGTGTTTCAAATATTTATAAGTTTATTTCTTTCCCAAATTTTCTAGTCTCCCTCCTATTGCCTATAGACAAAGTTTCCATTCATTTTCCAGGTCTGTGGTTTTGGTGTGTGTTGGGCAATCCTTTGTCTAGCAGGATGTGAGAGCAGAGATTGCCTCTGGGCGACTTTGGCTGGAGGCTTGAGTGGCAAGAACAGAAAAGCAACCTCTCTGTAGAAATCTTTTCTTTTTACTTATCGGCTTAAGTCTTTTGGTTTTAGAGGAACAAGTGGTTAGTCAAGTTCCCTTAATAGTTTATTCTGTTCTCCTTAGAGTAGGCAGCAAAAAGGACTCTTACATGGCTTAGGGGTGGATCTGCCTCTCCTTGTTTTTCTCTGGCTTGCTGCATATCCTTGTAAGGTCACTCCATGTGCCTTTTCTTTCCTTCCTTTGTCTCCTAAGACTTTAAGCTCTTCTTGAGTCAAAATTCTGTCTTTGATGTGTTTGTTTTATATCTTCCATAAAGGAACTGGTGAACTCTGTGGCAGTGGTGGCATGTGGGTGGAATCTGCTCACTCTTGTCTCACCTGGTAGAAAAGGAGATGGGATGTGAATTGTCCTGATACCCATGTCTGTGGCCTCATCCCATTTTACTGTAAATCCATGGTTGGACTAAGTCCATTTGTTTTACTCTGGAGCTAGAGAGGAGCACTCCCCACTTCTGGCCCTTTTTAGGATGCTGCAAGTGCACACTGGAGAAATTCTGAGTTAGAAGTGCAGTGACTCCCACGTTATTTCTGCTGTAATTCTGCCACTGCAGACTGTGGCAAAATGTGTATATAGGGGAAAAGACCCCAGCATCAGGTTATATGTTTATGGACTATGAATTAACTGTTGCCCCAGGAGCAAGATCTTGGAATTTTGACAGATCCTTCAAATCATAATCAGTTTTTTTTTTGTTTGTTTGTTTTTTTTTTTGGTTTTTTTGTTTTTTTTTTTTTTAGTGGAAAACCAATTAAAATGTTAGGAATTGCAAAGAAAGGATTAAAAACAAAGCAGAAAATAACCTTGGTTCACTCCTATCTTTAATACTTTAATATGAGAAATATGCATTTCTCATCCCCTTGTCTCAGGAAGAATGCAGTGGAACTAGAAAGGATTCAAAGGCAAAGGGGGTGAGCAAAGATGACTAAATAAACTAGGACTCTTCAGTCTGGAAAAGACGTGGCAAAATCTTGAAAGGCACTGAGTAAAGCCTATAAGAATTGATTGTGTGTTGTTTGTGCCAGTGGGAGAGCTAAAGTGCATGGACTGAGGCTCAAGAGAGCAAGGCTCAAACCAAACAAAGAGCAGTGGGGGACTGCTCATGCAGTGGGCACATCTGTGCAGCTCTGCCCCAGAGTTCCAAGGGAAACTGCATAAATTTATCCAGTCCATCAACTGCTATGGCTTCAAGATGCTTAAAGTATTTCACAACAATAAAAAAGATAATGGCCACGGGAGGACCTGAAGATCTGTGAATATTGGACAGATTCTGAGGGATCACCTTCCCTGAGGACTGCCAGAAAGAGCACTAGTTGGAGTGAGTGGTGATACCTAACCCTTTTACTAAAATCCTCAAACTAGAGGTCAATGATATTAAATAGTTATAGCAACTGTCAGAATAAGAAATTTCCCCATGGCAGGAAGAGGAGGCAGTGAGGAATAAAAGACAGAGTGGCATATTAGGATAGGAAAGAAAAACCTGGAAGAGGTTTCTATGTGTATTGACAAGATGTGTTAATAGAGGTTTTGCCATCCTGCCTGGCAGGACAGTGACTCACATGTTTCATAATCTGCTGTACCAGCTCTGGACCTGGCTCATGGTCATCACTGAGCCAGGAGAGATTCACTGGTTTGAAAAGGCACTTAATGAATGGGCTACTAGAGGAAAATCACAACCCATTTGCAAAGAAAGATAAAAAGCACAATAAAACTTTGGATGTGGCTGAACTCAAGTTACCAAGAGAAAAGTGGGAAACTGTTTCCTCTAAAAAGAATTAATTCTCTTCAGTGGGGATGTCCATCCCTGTCAGTGTTTAAGGCCAAGTTGGATGGGGCTCTGAGTCTAGGGAAAGGTGTCCCTGCCCATGGCAGGGATGTTGGAACTAGGTGATTTTTAAGCTCCCTTAAAACCAAAACCATTTTATGATTCTTTGATGGCACATGGAGGACTTCAAAAAATTTTCCTAAAATGGTGGGTCAAAAATGGAGGAGTGTGGAGTGCAGACTAGCTACTTTTAGGTGTCTTCAGTGGGTTAAATGAGAGAAGGATCAAAGAAAAATCCTTATTGAAAATTATCCTGTGCATGGAATGAGCATACCTAGTTGACAATGGTGGTGCAGTATAACCCTAAAAGAAATAGCAGAACCCACAGCTCAAAAGAATAAGAGATAATCAGGTATTCTGAAGGATAAAGTTCTGGAAAAATTACACTGGGTTAAAATATGCTTGATCTGTAGAAAGCACCCATGTAGGAACTGGAAGAAAATACATAGTCACCATATGTATAATTTAATTCATAAAGAACTCATGGTGAGCCACATGACTGATGACCTCTGACCCTGGTCCTGTGTTTGTGGAGATACAGCCACTGAAGGCTGAGACAATGCTGGATGGGTTGCCATGTTGATTTACACCTGCAGTTATCAGGTTATTGTGATCAAGTTTCAGTGTGCTTTGGTTGTTTGACAAAGTTTTCAACAAATATGGACAAGCAAGATCAGAACTGGATCTATCAGTGCAAAGCTCATCCATCCACATGAGGGCCCTCAGGAAAGCTAAATGTGATTGTACTTTAAACTGGGTCTGTTCCACTGCATTAGGCATTGAAGAGGGTGTTTGTATTTCAATTTAAAGCAGTTTTATTTCAAGTTCCTTTATTCTAATGCCAAAACAGAGCCTAGAAAAGGAGGAGTTGCATTTTTATCCAGGAAGTCAATAAATAGTGGAAAAAATCCCAAGGAATCCCAGTTGTGAGGTGGCCTTTGCACCCTTTAAAGAACTCAAATAATTTGTTTTTGCATATTCAACATGTGAGAGTTTGCCCTTCTGTACTACTTTCCAAGCCTCTGCACAGGAGGAATAGAAAAGAGTAATCACATAATTCTGGGTGAAAAGAAGACCCTATGCCTTTCAATTTCTGTTCTCTGTCTTGATCCCAGTGTGCGTGGTGGGAAAATTGATGGCTCCAGGCACTTGACCAACTGTGTTTACCGAGCAGTGCTTAACCAGCTTGATAACGATTGCTAATTCTGAGTCAAACAGATTTATCTATGTAACTCAGTCTTTTTGTGTGCAATAACCTTTCTGCATGAGTTGCTTTTCCAAGATGGTTGGTGAAATGAAGTTGGATACCATTTCGTTTGTACATCTGCTACTACTGTTTTTATTTACTTGAGCTGCAAAATTTTTGTGCAGCTTACAATACACACAGTGTTTTATTGGGGGGTTTGAAGAAAAAATGTCTCATCCATGTAGCTAAGCAGATAAGAAGAGGGAGCCAGTGGACATTTTTCCAAATTCATAAGGAAGAAACGGAATGATTTGCACAGCTTCAGAAGATACATGTGCCAATGAACTGCCACTGCAGAGCACGAATTTGCAGACTGGCCTTCCGAAATCTGCCCAGAGCCATTGTCACTTTACAGTTTTGAGATCTGCCTGCTTGGAATAGGAGCACATAAATCTCTAATGCTTGTGATGATACATGCCGAGTGCACTTCAATGGAACTTGCTGTAATGACTGATTTTCACACATCAACTATGCTCGTGAAGTATAACTTTGACACCTAAAACCATGGTTACCTGGAAATTACTGGTAGTGGAACATGCCAGAATTCTGTATTTCTGTCATTGGTATAGTCCAATTATGATGGGATTATTTTGGACATTTAAGCAAGAGAGTGGGACAGAATTCTCTTTTGTGAGTCTGTTTTACAAGTGATAAATTGAACTTCTGTACCATAAGAAAACCATATCTATACTAGAAAGCTTCCCAAATGCCCACATGCATCACAAAAATGGTAGACATTCTGTTTGAAGTGCTCATGTTAAAAAAAGATTAGTAACTGCTAAAACACCAGATACAGACTTATTTTAAGTGTTACAAAAGGATTTATTCTTGAACTGGAATTGTCAGTAGGTACTACTTTGCTGCTAAGCAGTGAAGCATTGTATGACAAAATAGACATAATAAAATGAATGATTTCTTATTCCAGCAGATTTCTAGCTCTCTAGAAATACCAACCAGTGATATCTAGAAATATCATTGGAACTGCTTCAGAACAGCTGGTTAGACCTAGAAAGAACTGACTAGATATAATCCACTTATTTGACTGCAGGGAGGAGATATTGATGACAGCAACAAAGATAAGGCAGTGAGGCAAGGTGATTTCAAGAAGAGAAAAGTGCTGCTTTTGAAGCTGACCCTTCCCCAGTGACATATGACCAGATGGCCATTACAGGAGCAGAAATAGCTGATGGAATTTAGGAAATGAACTTATGCAGAACACATTCTGATTCTTTTGGTAAATGCTGTTGTTCAAAGATGGAGCAAAGTGCTTAAAAGGATCTGTTCTCTGGGCTTTAGCGTGATCCAGTGAGTCCATATAGAAACCACGCAAGAGATACGGTACAGACTGCAAGTGCTGCTAAAAATGCCCTCTTGGCACGTGGAATGATGAGACTGCTGCAGCAAACAAATGGTACTACCAGAGCATTTTCACAGCTTATGGACCATGCCTGGTTGTCAGCACTGTGTGAAGATGAAGAAAATCCTGCAGAAGTCGTGTAATTTTTAAAGTTTACCAGGAGATATCAATAAAAACTGCTGAGAGATGCAAAGTAGATATAAGCCAAACAGTTTTTCAAGAACATGGCAGCAAGACCCACACCTAGGGAATTTGGTTTTTTTTCAAACAGGTCAATAAAGTCAAGCCTAAATAGATCCTTGAACAAAGATTATGAGAAAAATAAACACATTAGAGAGAAAAGTTTTCAATGCTGTACAAGAGATCCTATGTAACGTGCTGACCAAAGAGCACTGTGTGGAAATTTAACTTAAGCTATCTCAGAAGCAAGAATAAGCAACATGTGTTTAGTGACTCAGATGATGACTGCACATCAGTTATAACCCACAAAATAATCAAAATATTGATTCTAAGGAGGAGAATGATGTGCATTATCATATCAACAGAGAGTCTGAAAAGTAGAATTATAATACTATAAATTTGAGAAACAGTTTGTTCAGAGAGGTTTACAGCCAATCCACATAATTTCATTGACAAAAACCATGTACTTACATTTCTAACATTTGAAAAATTATTTTTGTTTCCAGTTCTTTAATTGCTGTAGGAATTTAGGTTTGATAATGCATATGAAAAATGCCATAATACAGAATAGATTTGTCAGCATTTAGGAAGGTACTGCTGCTAAGAATATAATCATATACACAATGAGCAAAGATTATTATAATTATTGTGATCCTATGACAGAGACATATGAAAAATAAAATTAAGGAAAAAATCTCAGGTGACAATAATAAAATTAATTTGTGTTTCCTTGACTTTTAGGAGAATTGGGGTAATCCAGAAAGTTCTCATGGCTTATTGTGAGACATTGATGGTAAGACTGTTACAGGCTGGAGCTGGATAAAAGTTTTAGTAAAGTGGCAAGGTATTATTGGCTCGAGTTGAAGTAAAATAGAAATCATGTAAGTCTTTGATCAAAGGAAAAGCATTGTGTTGTGCAACCAGAATAATTTTGTGTGACTTAGGATAAAGCATATTTCTTTTAAATATTGCTATTATTTTGTAAAATTTTTTAGTCCTGCTGTTAAATATTATCAGCTTTTCTTAAAAGAGTTTCAGCTTTACAATGATGATCCAAACTTTTAATGAGAGAATGATATGAGAAGGTTTTCCTCAGGTTTTTCTCTCTCTCTCTCTTCCTCTCTCCCCCCTGAAGTGATGAAACTCGGAACAGGAGACAGCAGCTGAGGCAGCCCGTCATAGGAAGCCCTTCACATGCTTCTTGTGCTGAAGGCAATTCTTTGTCACTTTGATCACAGGGAGGAAGTGGCCAGAAAGAAAGTTGAGTCCTGCCTGTGTGTGGCTGAGGGGGTGGTTTGCAGTGTTCCTACAAGCTCTTTGATTTCTAGGTGAGGTGTCTCCCCATTGTGCCTCCTCTGCTTGGCTGCTCTGGCCTCCCTGGTGGACACCACCTTCATTGCTGCGTGTTAGAAATGCTTCACCTTCTTGTCAGAGGGAAACATTAAAATTAATGAACTTGAGATCTGCAGAGGGGCTTGTTCTGGTGAAGGGTGCTGGCAGCAGCCTGCTGGGCAGTGAGGGGAGCGCAGCTGGGCCCTGCTGGAGGAATTGGGGCGGGCAGTGCATGGGGAGGGCAGGAATGATTGGGGGCTCTGCTGGCCTTCCACTGTGCCCAGGCTCAGCAAACAGTGTTGGGCAGTCAGGCTGACTGATGGGCTGAGCTGTCTGCTCTTTTACAGTTGGGGTTTTACACCTAATTGTGTTCTGGGGTCTTTTCTGCAGTGGTGCAGTAATGTCCTTAAGAGGTGGCTATTGTTAAAGTGGGGGGAGTTGTGGTGCTCTGGAAAAAAGATGCCTGAAGTGATAGCATAAAGATATATCTTTACCTGGATGTATGTTTATGCTTTATGGAGCTGCAAGAAATTATTTTTCTGCCTTTCACTGACTCACAGAATTATTTAGGCTGGAAAAGACCTTCAAGACCATTGAGTCCACACTTTGACCATTCACTACTTTGTCAGTCAGGCCATAGCACTAAATGCTGCTCCACTTGTTTCTCAAACACTTTTCGGGATGGTGACTAGGTGGTCAAATAGTTCACAGAAACCCAGGAGACAGCCTGGAACTAGAAGATTTAGTTGTGGAGTTAGGTTTCAAAAGCTCCAAAAATGAATGTTTTCAGCAGATCTGGGCTTAAGTTTCAGTTTATTAGAAAAGTAAAGTTCAGCTGGAAAAACTCCACATGGAGATCCATTTCACAGCTTCATATGTGGGCAGTGGGAAACAGTTTTGGTGTCAGATTTTGTCTCTCTTTAATTCTAGCAAAACTGATTTTGTTTTTATTTTAGTTGTGCAAGAGAAAATTTAAAATACCACTGAACTAGCTGGCACAACAGTGCTGCAGTTTCCACAGTCTCTTCTGAGTTCATCTGCCCAACACAATGTTGCACTGAGTTCCAGATAAAACACCAACACATTGCTCCTCATGAAGCTTCTTATCATACCATTAAATGTTTGGAGAGAAATAGATGTGCAGCTGAGTGATTAAAGGATAACTAAAAATTGCTGCTGTCAACATATCTTTAAAATTCTAAGAACATCTTCTTCAGAAGAGCTTTAGTGTCAGGATGGAAAATGAAGGTGTAAACAAAATGAACCCTGTGCTATGCATTATGTGGCTAGTTAGACCTGCCTTCTGCCTCTCTGCTTGTGGGCTGAGGTGTGCACCTTCCCTCACCCTCCTCGTACAAGTGGGGGACCTACATAAAACCTTTACTTTCTGAAAAGCCATCACAAAGCGAGACATCTATGTGCAAACTCCCGTGCGGTGGTTTCTGGTAGCTTCCTTTTTGTGTAAACCTTCTGACTTGTTTATTCTTACATTTAATTTCTCGGTGGAGCACTGTGGCCAAATCCTTAAGTGGTATAAATCATGCTGATGCCATTAGCAATGCTGACTTCAGCAAAGCTGTTCTGATTTATAGCCACTGAAGATCTGGATCCCTATTAAAAGTAGAGTTTTCTCAACTCTGAATACCTGGACATTGTTGTAACCTATTGCTTAGGAACAGATATAGCTGAAATAAATAAATAAATGCATAAATGCGAGAATATTATAGGATGTGGCTCTGTTTCTGTGGTAACCTGATCTTTTTCTTATCCAGTTCTTTTTTTCTCTGTCAGCCAATTTAACCTCTCTATCTGTCTGTTAAAACTCCTCCTCATTAAGCACAAGGTTTCAGGGTTTTTTGCAAGAAAAATGTAGGCAGAGAAATATCAGCTTTTGCATCTGTTTGGTGAATTTAAAAAAAAGAAGCATTGGAGCTGTCAGGGAAAAATGTGGAGGAGGGTGAAGGTAGCAGGAAGTGTAATTGTATTAAATATAAAAATATGAATCAGTTTGGATTATCAATCTGCAAATTGGTAACAGACATGCTACCCATAAAATCTGAATATTTTTTTCCTATATTTGTTCCACTCCACATTACATTAAGAGATGCTCTGTCACTTAGGTGTACAACAGGGCACAGCTTGGAGTAGTATGTGATGATATTAGTTATACCATTGTATGTGACCAATACCATTTAAAAGCAGAATTTGCTGACTGAATGGTTTGATGGGCTGGTGTTGTAGGTGAAGCTGGATATTGTGGCAGTTCTCTGTCTCTTTCTCATTTTCATTTCTGAGTCACTTTCTCAGCCATGGTGACAGGGCTTTCACATGGAGAACTGCCAATAAAGGATTCAATTATTTTCTGAAAGACTCCTGCTAATTAATTTGTACTCTGAAATGCACCTTAAATGACAGTGAAGGCTTCTGAGCTGTTCCTGAGTGCTTTCTACCAGGCAAGGTTGATCTTTCTATCACAATTTTGGACATGGCTTTTGTCCTGTCCGCAGTCCTGGTTATATTACAGTGATTTTTTTTTAATGTGGTGATCTCACACAGCATTGGAAGCAGTGACATTGCTATTCTCTCCCCCTCTGTTTTTTTGATTGCTGATGAATGTAGTGTACTTCAGTGGCACAGTGCTGGACTTCCACAGAGGACAGGAGTGCAAGTGCCCAAGTGAAAAGATATTATAGAAGATTGCAGAAATGTTCTGCATTTTTGTCACCCATGGCAGCCAGTATTTTTAAGCACATCTTGTGTAGATACATTGCTGCAGGAAGCTCCTGGTTGTTCCTGATCTTAATATAGTCTTGGTCTTGTCAAAGCTGTGATTTCTTTTCAGTAGAGGAGGGTTAAGCAGTTTGCCCATAGGTGAGATCAGAAGGCATGAAAGCTCCACAGGGGTGAAAATGTGGGGTTTTTTTTTCTTTTGTTTTCTTTTTTTTTTTTTTTTTTTTTTTTTTTTCCTGAAGGAGCATTAGTCAAGTTTATGTGCTACATATAAAAAAATCATCATTAATTTTTATGATACAGCTTGTATATCTGAGAGGAAGACTTACACTTCAATGCAAGTAACCTTGTATTTTGTTCCTCTGTCTTTCATGCTTCCATCAACTGTAATTCTTCCTTTACTCTTCCTGATTTCAGAACATTTGTTACAGGGAAGTTTATCCCAGCCATGTCTGAACATGCATCTTGGCAACATCTCTTTCAGTGTCCCTGTGAGCCTTGTTGCCAGGAGGGAGCCAAGGCCAAACAGAAAGATATGGCCACATTTCTGACTTGCTCAAGGCACAGCTGTGAAACTGGTTTATCTGTTGTAAAGGTGTTAATCAGCCCTGTAAGAGAGAACCTCAGACGCAATACAGCCACTTTTCTCACCCAAAGTATTCAGCAGAGCTTTGTGTCAGAGAAGAGAGATGTAAAACTAACATGAGCATTTTGTGTTGATTCTAGGTTTGTTGAGCCACGTTGCATGTGCTTTGCAGCCTGGAGGGCTCATTTGAAGCAACCAGGTTGGATTTTTAGAAAAAAAATGGATGGCTCAATCGCTAGTCACTGATCAGGGTGTGCTGCACAGAGAAGGTGCTAACATCTGATTATTGGGGGATATCTCTGCCCAAATTAAGGTGCAAATGAGATCATATACTGAAGTCAAGAGCACAGATTTTATTTAACAGTGAATGTGAGGTAGAGAGATAGAAAAAAATAGCAAAGAGGAGTGAATGGAGAGAGAGAGAGAGGGAGTCACCACCCATGGACCCAGTGGCCTCCTGCTGGTCCTTCTTCACCTTGGGCTTCTTGGTGGTAGAAGTCCTGAGATTGTTCAATACTTTTCATTATACGTACATTTTTACAAACAAAATAATTAATGCTTCTTGGCTATACAGTTCTCTTATTCTGTTGGTTAAATTATTCCCTTGCTTTTAAAGCTGCTTAGGCCCATGCTCAGTCTTTCTTTTCTTTTGAGTGGGTGGGTTGTGAGCTGGTGCCAGAGTTTTATCCAGCCCAAGCTGACTTCAGCAGAATTGCTGAGTTGGCTTTTCTTATGGATTGTTCTTGTCTATTTTCAGTGATACATTCTTCTCCCCCAGCTTTCTTTACCTCCCCCTAGGGCTGAGATGACACTTGGACAAAAGCCTGGAGTGATCTTTGTTTGACCAGTGGTATGAGTATGAACAGTTGCCATCCCACATAATTTGCCAAAGTGGGAACCCTTGCCTGGATGCATTACCCAGGATGTGCCAGACCTTGCCGAGCCTGCAGCCAGTGCCATTTTGTTGCTCCATTCTGTGCTTCCCTCGTGGCAAAGTTCTTCTCTGGTAACAATGCTCGAGACAGACAACTATGATCTTGAGGTCCTTATGCCCTGCAGTGGCTCAAATGGTGTTCTCCAGGGACTTTCCCCCAGTTTGAGTGGGTTGTACACAGGGGTGGTGAAGATAGTGAACAGTAGGAGAAAAGACTGAAATAGCAGAAGCAATAAAATGAGAATCATAGAGCAACCAATAGCTATGCCAATAGTTAAAAATGCAAATCCAATTGCAATTATCAACCCCACTCTCATTAGCCACTGCCCCCACCCTGTGAATCCCAGAGATTGGAGTATTCTTTAATGTGTGGTGGGTGTGAGGAATTCCACAATGCCATGCCTGATGGATGTGGACCCAGTATGTCTTGAAATTAGACATATAATTACACAGTGGGTCTTGATTTTTAGATCTCCTAGAGGGGTATCCCAAGCAGTCAGGTATAAAGATGCATATTTTCTGAGTCAGCCAAGTCTCAAGGGGATCTTCAGGCCCTGTAGTACAATTGATTACTTTTGCACACTGGAACAAGTATAAATGGATTTCTTGAGGAGATGTGTTCACATACTTCAAAGACTTTAAAATAGGGTTCTTTCTCAACCACATCCACAGAAGAATTTTACAGCTAATGTCCCCCTCCCACTGGGTAATGAAAAATTAACTTTTAGTGCTCAAAATTCTCATACAAAATGCAAAAATATTATCATACAATGGGTTCTGATCTTCAGAGTCATTTGGTTCCCATGGAGATACCAGTTCAAGCCAGTATGTATCACTTCCTCTAATTATGCCTTGGATAAACATGGTGGAAGTAGAGAATGAGATGGAGGAATTCCCACAGGAAATATCATACATACTCTTGATTTAGAGTATTTTCTTTACCCATGAAAATGTGTCCTCTGGTAATTCTAGGATGCCTTTGCTCTTGCACAAGACTTCTTCAAAAGGAAGAGAGGTCTTGAGATTTTGCTACTGGAGGGTTCTGTATCACCAGCAAAGTGCCCAATTATAGACTCACAGATAAAAGGGCCAGAGGGAGCCCTTTATCTTGCCTGAGCTCCTGCATAACACAGAACGTAGAATTTCACACACTGATTCCTGCACCAAGCCCATAATTTGTCTGAGCTAGACAATCTTTACTGTATGCTCTGCATTTGTGCTTTATTTCCCATTGTGGGATTGTCTCGTGTGCTGTGATGCACCTCCAGAGGAGAGCAGCTGCAATGCCCTGTTCCCCCTGCCTTCAGGTGGTCCTCATAGTGCTGTGGGGATGAGGCTAGGAAGCAGCTCCCTGGGGGTCAGAGGACTGCAGACTTCTGGATTGTGGTGCAGGGATCTACACAGATGCTTTGAGGGTGTGCTGGGGCTGCAGGAGTCACTGCAGTTGCATAACGATGGGAAGCCACAGTTGTGGAGGGAGTGGGAATCTGCTTGAAGTAGTGTGGTCCAGCAGGGACTAGATTGAACTGTCAAATGCATGTCACATAACCATTGACCACCCACCAGGTCATTATAGAGCTTGAGGGGATTTATGAGGACAGCTCAGGGAGTTGATTCTTATTTTTTTGTTTGCTGTCATTCTTCTTCTTATGGTGGAGATTTTTTTAATTAAATGTTTACTTGTTTGGAATTCAAGTATGCAGTCTGATGCACACTATAGTAAAGCAACTCTAACTATTGAGCTAGTAATTCTACTGAAAAACATGTCTGTGATGACAGCTCACACAAATGTCAGAAGACAACAGGTATATTTAACTCAGTAGTCAGTTGGATAAACTGATAAGGAAAATATAGCTCTTTAATCTGATGTCTGTTGAGAGCATACTTTACACCCCTACACCTAGTTTCAGGTCTATCTTTATTCCAAATCCAGCTTTTTTATTTAATATCTTGGTTTAGCCTTGATATTAGCCAAAATGGTGATTGCCATCTTTTCTGGAAAACAGGAATGAGCAAACTTCCTTTGCTGTCAATTGCTCCCTGCTTTCTTCTGGTGAAACGAGCTCTTCCCTGGGAGGGGTGTTTGCTCTGGAGAAAATGAGGAGTGAGATCAAGACAAAATATAAGGGGGAAAATAAAAAGAAAAAAAGGTGAATTTTAGTTTTGATAAGCAAGGAACTGCTGTGGATATTTCAACTATCCTGGTGCAACAGCAGTGCTTCACTCCAGCCACTCCGACTTCCAAGGACCTTGGTGGAACCTTAGTGGATATGATGCAGGTAGATGAACTCCTTTGTGTTATGTGCTTGGTAGGATTTCTTCTGCATTCTAGACAGCTCTAGGTATACTCATTGGGCCAGCATGAGCTTGTGGCAAGCTAAAGTGTGGCTCAGGCTGATAGCAGATGGGATCACAAGATGCAGAGTTGGAAGACAGAAGGCTGTGAACTGGATGGCATTGTTGGAAGTGGACTCTGGCAGAAGATTAGATCACCATTCTGCTTGCTGAAATGCTGAATAACATTCCTTGTGCCCCTTGTTAAAAGCATTTTTCTAACTGATCCCAAGTCAGAGCTGTATTTATGAAGGGAAATGTGGATAGGAATAAATCCTAATTTTATGGCTGAGGCAGTGAATAAGGTAGAATGTGCTATTCTTTGCTTTTGCTAACATCTTTTAAATTAACACTGCCTACAAAACAGGCCTGTGTGCTTCTGGCAGTCTGTTCTATCCACAAACTCCAGTGCACCTGAGTTCATTTCTTGCCAACCTCATGAAATCCAGGGAATATTTGGATAACTGGATCTATGTTAGCACCACATTTTGTTTCTGTTGATGGTATTTGCCAGGTGCTTCATCTTTAACAGCTATTCTGGCAGGAGGGATGCCAGCTACCATAACGCTTGGGAGGCTAGTAGCACTTAAGGTCTTTTTAAATTTTTTATTTCTGCACTGTGTATCTCTTTGAAGAAGTTTTTTATTTTTTTCCAGAAATAACCTCTTCTATTCTAAAGGTGTGAAGGAAGTTTGAAAATACGAATCTTAAGGCTGAAACCTGCATTTTAAGAAATGCCATATAAAATATCATCAGATCAGAGGATGTGATCAGTGGCTTCTTAATACTCTGACTGCAACTTTTCTTAGGTAGTCTTTTACTTTTTTCCATGGTAGTCTTCCATGTTGCCTTTTTTGGCTGTTGTTTTTGTTTTCTTAAACAGTGCCAAAAGAGAGAAAATAAGAGCTCTAACATTTGGCATCTTGTGAAATATGTTATCAAATAAAAAAAAAAAAAATCAACAGCACAATAGCTACATTATATCATAAACTTGAGAGTTCTGTATTGAGATTTCATTATAATTACTCCAGGCAGAGTTAATTGTGCTAGGTGTGCCAAAAATCTAGGGGTTTCAGATGACTGAGCAAACCTTTAATTGACAAATGGAGATGAATATTCTCTGTCCTTCAAAACCCCCCATTTAGGAGACAAACTTCTGCCACTCATTTTTGAAATCTTTGCAATAGTTGATAGCTTGGCACTGAATAACCTGATTTTGCTGGCACATATATAAAATCTGTCTCTCCATAGCAACAAGAGATGATAATGGTAAAAAATGCAGCTAAGCCATATATGTGCAACTTATTCTGTTGCTCCCTATCCAGTTTGCCTTAAGTGACTTTTCCTTTCATAGTCAGTATAAAGCTACCATATAGACTTTTAGGGAGGAGTGGTACCAAGACACATAGTTAAGCTTTACAAAATTGAGATGAATTTAGCAGTCATCCCTCACAAGCATTGCCTTGAATAGTGCAAAAAGGACAATGAGAAAGTGACCATTTCTCAGTCGAAAGCAGTTGGAGTTATGTGCTAGGATAAATTTATTTGCAGATCTTTCAAAATCCTGTTCTTGCTTCTTGCTCCAAAGTTCTTTTCTTACTAAATTCGCTGGAACTTCTATCTTATTCCCATTTTAACAGGAAGATATAATTGTGGACTCTAGTTAAATAGAAGACAAAGGAGATGAATGCAGTAAGAAAAGGGAAGGGCAGGATGGCAGCAAAAGTTCACTTGCTTAGGCCAGTGATGCGCAAATCTCTATTCTAAACATTACAAATGTTTTCGGTTAATCTTAAGAGTTATTTGATGATGTCATTCACTGTTTTCACTAAGTTGCTTTAAAGCTTTCTGCCTGAATGGCTGGTGTTAGGAGAGTACACCTCCAGCCTGTGGACCCTATCCAGTTTACAAATCCAGTGGCTTTGTGCCAATCACAGTCTTTCCCAGATGATCTGTGATGCCTTTCTCTCTTGATTTGCAACAATTCATCCATAATTCAGCATTTCAACAATTCAGACCTCTGTGTGATTGCACCAAGGCTGTGGATCCATTCCCATCAGATCTAGATAATGTAAAGCTTTGCACCATCTCACATCCTAGCAGAGGGCTGGTTACTATGCAGAAGAACAAGTGAAAGAGTCTTTATCACAAAGGGCTTCATGTGCACACAGAGAAGAGCAGCAGCAATGGGCAGGGCTGGCTGTATCAGGCAGTAAGAGACATCACTGTTCAGGAAGGAGGGTAATCATCCCAGCCCACCTACCACATCTGTGTGTCTCTGTGTATGACTATAAAGCACAGGTTTCTATCCTGCACAGTCATACCCAAAAGAGTGGGGTTGTAGCGTGTGAAGTGTGAGTGCATGTTGGCAAAAATATATTTTAAAACGGGCCATATCTCCTCAGCACATTTCTCAAAAGACCATTAAGACCCCATTCCTCTGTTCCCCTGTACCTGAAATTTTGTAACCAAAGCTTTAAAAATCTGCAGCAGGCAAAATTAAAAGCAGATGCAGCATCTCAGCTGCCAAGAGACTGTACTATATTCATCCAGATCCTTATACTCTACACAATGGTGTAGCCTACTTAATTTTTCCTTAATGAGTGCTTTTTAACATAACAATTTTTCCCTCTCAAAGTGATTCACTCTACAGCCAAAAATAAGCATTTGAGTGGAGACTAAGAGTAATGAAGAAGCATCCAACCTCCTGTTGTAGTCACATCTCTACTCAGGAGTGGGCTAGGAAAGGACACAAGGAGCACGGGGCTAATGATGAGTGGCTTGAGGAAGCTTACCATACAGCCCAGTCACCTTTTTCTTTTACAGTTTGCAATATTTTGCACTCAGCATGTCCTTTGCTTCTGGCATTTAATAAAAGCATAAATTAAATTGTCTCAGCCATATAAAAAAAAATCTGGATATTTATTGACACCAACTGATCTGCAAAGCATAGTTGATATTTTTTCCTGCCTTCTTTCAAAGTATCTGCAGCTTCAGAAGATCCAGCATAAGACATAGTCACACTGCGAGGAACCGAATTATGATTAAGCTTGTAATAATAGCAGAGACATCTGTCTGTTTTTAGCAACAGGTGTGCCACCCCTCCTTGCTTCTTCTCCTGAAGGAGAATTCTATGAAATGAAGGAGGATGAGGTAATCACAATTGTCTCTAACCTTAGACAATAAGGCAAAGCACTGTTCTGATTTTTCTTTACTGCAGCCACACAGATTAAGATGCTCTTGTATACCATAGCAATTGTGTATAGACTCATATCCAGAGTAAAGTCAGGAGCATTTTTATTATTTAATATTTTTTTTAGTTGCATAAAAGTCAAGCTTTTTTAAATTTTTCATAGTATGATATTAATCATCTGTTTTGATGTGGAATAGTAGTATATGGTTGTAGGTAACATAAAGAACACAGCTGAGATGACACTGCCAGTGAAGATAATGAAATTCCTCAGATATAAAAAGTTAGGTTTGAATACTGCTGTGGATCAGAATCTAATTTTCTTAAATTTTTATTTGATGATTAATTTCACCTGTTCTTAAATTACACCACAGCATAGATGTAAAACCCCAATATTTTCCTCTAAAAAAGTAATTTAGCTTAAGAATAATTAGAAGCTTGAAGCAATTATAACACTAACCAGACTTTCAGAAATACTATCTCCAAACGAAATACTTTCTTGGACAAATATCCCCTAAGCTACATTACCTGTACACCCTGAACACCTTGCATTATTCTTGATTGAAACACTGAAAACATTTCACTGGCCCATCATGGTACTGAGAATGCTCCAACAATTACATTTTATTAATCCCTTTTCTTATCTTTTTAATAAATGCCATTCTGGTTATTTTCTGCATTCAGGAAAAAAAAAAAAAATCCTTTCCTGGATAACAAGCTCTCTGCATTCTGTCACATAGTCAACATTACTGCTGATGGACAGGTTAGGTTTTTTCTTTCAAGCTAATGATTTCATTGTCTGAAACTCATGCTGGTATTTGAGACATATTTTCAAGTTTGAAATCCCAAAATGCCAGAAATATGAAGTGAATGTGGGCATGGCAAATATTTTCAAAATAATTGGGAGAAAGGGAACAGAACAGAAAAGTGAAGCATATATATAGCAATAGCTGTTAAAAAAGTGGTTTAAGCCAAATGTCAAGAGAAGTAGATAAGGAGTTTCTTCTTTAACTTAAAGCAATGATGAAGAAAGAATCTGCTGCAGCACAGAGAGCTATAGAGAAATGAAAATGGTGCTGCTTAATGTACAGTCATGCCCTGGATTTCATGCCCAGATCTCCCTGACACCTCACAAAAGACAAGAATACATCAGTGGCTCCAGAGCAGTTTTGCTGTCAAAGCATGAATGCAGGCAGCAGGGAGAGGCGTTTCTAGAAAGCCAACTCCAAAAATCATTCTGCTTCTTTCTCCTGCTGCTGTGGGTTTGGTTTTTTTGTTATTTTTGGTTGTTTTTTTTTTTTTTTTTTTTTTTTTGAGCTTCTCCAGAAACATCTTTTATAGGTAGAAAAAGCAAACTGAACAGACTGAGATGTTTCCTTGCAAGACTGCAGACCATGTGTGCAGGGCACAGGAGTCCAGGCTGACCCATAAACAAGCTATTAAGGTACTAAGTCTTCCATGTGTGGTTATTGCAGAGCTGGAATGATGGACTGATATTAGTGCTATTCCTTGAAGACCAGTTTAGCTTTCACAGGCCTCATCATTTCACATAGGACAGGTCAAGCTTTATAAATGCCAATTTCATGGCACGTGTAATTTCCAGCATCCGTTTACCTGCTCAGAGCCCAGCTCCACATTCTGATAATTCTCTTACCCTGAATTTGAACAAGGCTACTTCTGGAGCCATCTGCAGGACTGGGCTCGAGAAACTAATGCTGTTAGGAATTTGTTGCAATTAGAAGTACTGGGAATTAAGTGCTTTATTTTTTTAAAGGGCAATCCAGGGGTGAAAAAAAGAAAAAAAAAATCACAATCCAAGCATAAAGATCTACTTGCAAGTCTCTATCTCTGTAATGTAAAACAATGTGATCATTACATGAATTTTGTATGGGAGCACAGGGCATTTTCTTGTCAAATGGTACCCACATCTGCTGCCCCGTAAAACAGGAGATATTTCTCTTGATTCCTCAGTAAGTGAGGGGATCAAGGCATGTGAATTTAGGGTGTGAAGATGATATCTGGTGCGTGCTTATCTGTCTCGAGGTTCACCTGCAACCTGATTGTGAGTACAGTTGCAGTGCTGCCTCTTTTTTCCTGCTTTTTTCCTCTGTGTATGTGCACATGCAGCTTTGCTTTCATTAAATACAGATTTCCTTGATGTTTATGAAGGATACATGTGTTTCTCTATCAAATCACATGCAATGGAATATGCCAAACTTCCCAAAGCAAATACAAGCTGCCTGCTACATATCGACTAGAACATAACACAGAAGCCAAATCTCATCTCAGTCCTTTCCTTGGGAACGATTAATACTCACTCATCTGAGTCCAACTTTCTAGAGCTCATGTTACAATGTTCCTGCTCAATTATGCTTAAAACACAGCAGTATATGGTGTTTCTATATAAGGAACATACTAATGTGTTTTGTCACCCAACACATGGTAAAAGTGTTTCAGTTCCCAGGAGAAATGGTCTGTGTGTGTGGGAGTTCCAGCCTCACAAGTCCAATTGCATATATTTGCTGCAGCATGCTTCACTTTTCTGAAAGTGAAATCAAACCAACTCCAATAGTATAATTTTTTCTGCTTTAAAGAAAAAAAAAAAGGACCAAATCCTGGTAGAAGATTAAAGAAATACTATTAACAGCATGCGTGCACTTACTAAAGACAGAGAAAGTGGAAACTGAGTTAAAGGAATGAATTGGCATCCTTATGTTTTGATATGGCTTACAGGGTGCCACAAGGGAAGATGTGTGTAGTTTTGTTATGGACTTTGATGGAGGTGGGTATCTGAGGTAAGCCAATGCAACCAGATTATCCTGTATGATATGCACTGTGAAGCATCACTGTGGGGCTATGATGAAAAAAGTGGCTGGTCCAGGGGGAGCAGCTGCAGGGGGAGGTCTAGTTACTGCTATGCTCTGTGCCAGCCTGCTTGCCCATTTGTCAGCTCCTCAGCTTTGTCTTGCTCTATGCAGCTCCCAAAACGGAGCCCCAGACAGCAATTAGGCAGCACAGAAAAATGCACATCTATAATAAGCAAAAAATTGCAATAAAATTTCCAAATATGTTTCCTAGCTCTTTCCAAATGCTGTTTGACTTTCCCTTACTGATATTTCTTGTTTAAAAGAGATGTGTTCTGCAGTGTCCACACATTAGTGCTGAAGAGATGTAGCCTTTTCTGTCTGCCAGTGATAACTTGCTGCTACTCACTGTGATCTTCTAAAGGCCTGTCTAACCTCATGTTGCCCTGTAAAACTCACAAAATTATCAGCAGCCTGTTCAAAATAGACTGTGCAGTGCTTATGGATGTGGGACAGAACTACAGACTGTGCTGCTGTGGGTGTAGGTCCATGTTCCCTGGCCTTTTCCATTATTACTGTTTAACTATATAGGGGTTTTGTCTTTGAACAGATGAGTTCAGTGCAACAAAGCAGGGGGAGTTATTGGAAAATTAAACCAAAAACCAACAGAAAGGCTTTAGGAAAGAACATTTGTTTGATTGGGAGAAAAGAGGGAAGAATGAGACAGTGATGAATTGTCATGTAGGTGATATTACCAGGGCTTTCTCCCAGGCCATTGTCAGGATTAGCAATAGTGGCAAGGAGGTCATTAACTGGTTAAGCAGACTTTTACAGAGGAGGAAAAAGAGATGGCTGATCTATATATGATATACGAGTCTGTGTTTTTAGCAGGGTTAGTTGAGAGCCCTTCAAACTGGCTGAACTACACCAAACACCACAGCTACATTCACAGATGTGTTCAGGGGTGAGGGGCAGGTTTGCATCCATCTCCATCCTGCTTGGCCTCATGGAGGATGTTTGTTGTGCAGACTAGTTATTTTATACTGAGAGCAGGTCCCTGGCACCTTGAGAATCTTGAGGCATAGTCTCATGAGTTCTTGCTAATTCTGATGCAGCTGGACTTTGTTAAGCAGCATGGGTGGGTTTTTGGGACTGCAGCATGTGTGAAGCCTGCTCCTGGATCCCCATGCCCCTTGCTTGCCTTCACAGAGCTGCCTAGAGATGCTCTGAAATGAAGGCTTATCTCACAGGGAGCAGAGACAGACAAAAGTAATTTTTGCAAAGCAAAATAGTCTTTCTAAAGCAAATTGGCATTTCTTGGTCAACTAGCTGAGCACATTGCTTGGGTAGGGGCTCTGCCCCACAGCATCCTTCTTGGGCAGAGAACAACATATCTGCTCAAGCTTACTTTGTCAAACCTGGAAAACATTTATCAATGTCTCTCTCACTCACACTTACCCACCACATCTCTACCTCACCTGCTGCTTACCCTCACAGGACCCCTCTGGCCAAACTGTGCTCCATGTTGGAAAGCAGTGCTCAGAGAGGATGCTGCTTCCACATTCTCTTCAGAGAAGCTGTTCATCCTTCTCTGCTCAGTTCCAGATGGCTCATTTACCTCCAGTTCAGATGGATGAAGGCAAATGTCCCATTTTTTTCTACAGGACTTCTTGCCTTTCAACTTCAGGTTTAACCCATTCGCCTTATGGACAAAATGCAGTCTGTTGAATCACACAAATTTATAATTAATGTATTTGAAAATATTCTGATGTTCACTATACTGAAGCAATTGAGCTTTACTGCCACCTTAGTAACTAATTGTTTTGATCCTGTCACTTCAATTTGTAAAAAAAATATTCCCATCAGAATCGTGCCTGATTAAAGAACAGATACCCCTGTTCTTTAAATCTAGCACCTTTCCCAAGTTTTCCCATCTGCTGCTTCATTTTTGCATCCCTTCCAGTCTGCCTGCAACAATCACTTCAATTTCTAGTCTTTTCCCCATGACAGCCCTTTTAATCAGTGCTTGCTTAGTCTTGTGCACAGCTCCTTCCATGTCTCCTTGTTCCTGCAATCCTTTTCAAAACACCTCTTGGCCCCTTTCCTGAGTAAGAGTCCCTGTTCCTGCCATATTGCCCTCCATATGGCCACACCAATACTGTGAGCTACAAGGGCTTGGCAGAGAGTGTAGTCCACTGGGAGATGTGGTTAAAATGGAACCTGAGCCATATGCATAGGTGTTTTAGTTTGGTTTGGTTTAGTTTTCCATCAGAAAGAAAAACAATCAGGTTAAGCCAGTGGTTTAGCACTATACTTTTTTTTTTTTTGTGATATTAGAGAGTTTAGAAGGGCTAAAGTAAAGGTGCAGAATTTCATCTTTGAGACAAAGTAATTTTTTCAGAGAATGGATATATAATTTTCATTCATTGATGGCTTAAACTAGTTTTGACTTTAGCATGTTCAAAATAAAACAAAGCTTGAAATATCCACATTTCTTTGCATAATGAACCTTCTTTCATATTCTGAATACTGCTTCCTACTTCTTTTAGAAGCACCCATTTTAAGTTGGAGTATTCTGAGATATACTTCTACATAACTTTTGTGGTGACATCCACCCAGTCATGGTGCTACCACCCAATTTACTGTTCCAGAACCACAGCTGGAGTGGCACAACTCGTGTCTTCGAAAGTTAATTTTGTGTAAAACAACCAGAAACTGAATTAAAAAATTTCCCATTTTACCCCAGAGAAACCATTTTTGTAAATCTTAAGCCTCCACCCAACTCTCTTATTTTCATACACCACAAAATCAGGTCCTCCTACTTCACCAAAAGGTAAAAATTTTCTTTCACAAACTAAAGAATAAAACTAAGCAAGAAAAAAACCCCAACTGAAACACTTTTAAATTCCCTATAATTTCAAAACTTGTCTTGATATTTACCAAACTTCTTGGAATAGGAGAGGATAAAAGGCAACAGAAAACAATCTAATACAATATCTTTTCTCTGTGGGTAGCTAAGGGACTTAAAATCACATCAGGGTTTGATTTATGATAGTAAAGGTGATAAGTCTAAGCAAATTATCTGGATAGGAAATCATTAGGGGACATTCAGAGCTACCAATGGGATCTTCTTTTACCTGTGTTTTCCGATAACATTTCAGAAATGCTCAAGAGACTCCAGCAGCTCAAGTGTTGCATCTATTAAAGGATCCAACAGGCTCTGGCTAAATTATTATTTATTATTTTTATTACACAGTTGCCTAAATGTCAAATTATTCACAGCTGTTGCAGAAAAAGAGGCACAATCTCTTTACAGCATCTTTCCTATATTACAGGAATTTATAGCAGACATTTTCAGTCTGAGTTGGTGCTGCGGTGAAATTCCTACCCCTTAGATAGCTGGTGCTACACCAAGTTGCATTCCATCACATTGTGTTGTGTCACTTTACGTCCTACTGTGACACATGACATTAATAAGGACTTCCTTCCACATTCTCCCTCCCAGCTGGTGATGCTATTCCCCTGGGGAGTACAGGCTGCAGATACAACTGTGAGGTTTAATACATCCAGGCATCTGGATCTCCCTGGAGGGTTTGATGAGGGACCCTGAGGAGCACTTGCTGGATGCCACTGTCACTTTGGCCCCTCTTGCAGCACTACGGTCTGCTCCAGGGCAGAGAGGAGGGGAAAGCAAGTGGAGGGTTTGGATTTCAGCTTTAAGTCACGGGGGTTGTGCTTTCCCTTTATTCCCCAACTTCATCCTTCATCACCTATCATGCAGCTCTCAGAGGAAAAAGAACAAAAGGAGATTATACACTTTGGAGAAGAAGAAAGTATATTTAGTTGCTGCTGATCTTGTAACTTTTGTTACTTTGTATGTGGCCAGCCATCCATTCTTGCCAATTACCAATGCGGTGCTTTGACAATAGCGGAATGAGATTCACAGCTACGCAGTCACAGCTTGAGACTTTGCAAATGAACATTCATAGCATGCTTCTCAGCTTCCTTTTTATAGAAAAACTGGCACTTGCAATTATATACTTTTTAACAAATACTCCTGCATCTCTAGTTTCCAACTTTGCTTTGTGATCCTAAGGGAGAATTCTTGCACTGCTAAATTTCCCAAAAATAAAATGAGAGAGAGGCAAATTATGTCCTCTCATAAGCAGTAGCAGCTAACAGAGGCTATTAAATGAAGATATCAGTCATCTGATTCACTCTTTGAAAAATATTGTTAATCTAAAAATTGTATTATTTTTGGCATCACCAACTGCATCTAATCCAAGACAAAAGACTTTCTATCTAAAAATTTTTATTTCTTGGGGAAAAAAAAAAGACACGATGCATTAGAACATCAAAAACCTCAAGGCAAGGAGAAACAGTTCATTGTCCTTAAATCTACATTAGTGCCTGCTAAAAAGGAGGTGATAAGAGACCAGTACAAATGGTCAGCAGGTAGACTTAGAGTGCTGCAGGTTACAAGAGGCCAAGGCCAGTGATTCTCCCAGGGCTCTGAAGTGAATGTCTCGTTTATGTCTCATGTCAGTCTTAGAGTAGCCCAGTGCATATTTATTTCAAGTTTTAGCTGAGTACAAAACAAAATTTAAGTGAGAAGTTCTTGCTAAATCAGCCATGGAAAAAACTGCAACCCCTTAAAAGGAGATGCCCAAGGAATTATTTTATTTTGTTTTGTTTCTGGGTTTGACTAGAACAGAGATGAGCAAAACCTTCTTCCCTTGTTTCAGACAATTGCTGTCATGGCTATGTGGTTGCAGGGTAGGGTGATCCCTGCTCTGTATTTTTGGTTGACTTTTTCTTCCTTTCTTTCCTGTTCTCACAGACTTCATGTTTCTTCCCCTATATCCTCCCAGCATCAGGCTGAGTCCCAGTTACTGTGCCCCAGCTTCAGTCACAGCCCTACTGGTGCGGGCTGATCCCCCCTCCTTCCCAGGGGGAGCAAATGGATTTGCCAGTGACAGACAGATTCCCTAGCTAAACTGAAGCAAACATTATCAACCCTTCATTAAAGAAAATGAGGTTGTGAAGTAAGAAAAGGTCTTCACCTAGATCCTCATTACTTTAAACCATTCACTCTGGGAAAGGAGGAAAAACTGCCTACTTCAAACCCTTCAGCAAGGTCTTCCTTCTTGCTCCCCATCAGGCACTTTTTCTGTGAATCTGCCACAGACATTCTCCTCTTTACAAAAGTAGCTTTGTTTAACCAGATTTTACCCAAACAAAGCTTGTAGTTTCCTAGGTGAGCCTGGCTGTCCATTACAAATGCAGTGGGGTCCTCAAGATATTTTCAGAAACAGAATTTTCCATAGTATGCCTACGAAGTCTTGCTTTCCAACAGCCTGCTGTTACATTTAGCCATTGTACTCATCCAATGTCAGCAGCTGAGCTGCATGGTTTTCATAAATGATTAAAGAGCTATCCCATCATGTAAAACCACTTCCTTGCATTGCTGACATCACCAAAACCAAGGTGATCATGTCTGATATGGACACACCTATCAGAACTGGAGACTGTATTCATAGAAATAAATAGAATTCACTCAATTCAGGATTGTAAAATATCGCTGAAGGTACAGTGGTGAGTCACAGATTGTAAAAGGAGTTGGGAGCGCAGGGCAATTAATGAAGAGCTTGAGTCAATCCTTGCTTATGAAGAACTATCATTAGAATTCCACAGATGTTCCAAACTGAAGAAATTCTAGTCATAACTAGTTCTCTAAGGAGAAAACATTTTAATAATCAGTCCTTTTGAAAACTGAATTAAAATACATTAGTTTTGTAATTTTAAGGCATACTCTGCAGTCCTAATTCACAAAAAACTACTACATCATCACGATCCCCCTTATAATAGACAAGAATTCATAATTCCTTATTTTATTGAATTGCTACAAATCCAAATACTTTAACAAATGACTTTGAGGCAGGTGTGGACAAGTTCTAATTTTGTGGTTATATACGCTTATTAAGAATCTCACATTCAGTCTTTAAAATAGAATGTTTCCTTACTTTTATTTTTTAATTTGTTTTGGAGTCTATTATTCACAATTTTTTATATTAATTCTACAGCCCCCCCTTTTTCTGTCACTGAAACTAACAATATGAGTAGCATTAAAGTTTATTGACTTTTTAGCTCTTCTTTTTAAAATGTTTACTCTTTCCAGTTATGTGATGCAACTTTTTGGAAGTTGGATTATTGGCTAGGTTTGTAAAATTTATTTCTATTTTTGTTACTCTGTCTTTTCAGTCTTGCTGAACTCTCTGATGATTCAGAAGATGGAAAAATATCAGTTCTGTTCACTCAAATGATTATAGTTACAAAAGAAGAAAATAGAATGAAAAGTCATGAGAATCTTGAAATCCAGAAGGCTTATTTAATTTTATATAAGAGATCTTGTTAAAAAAAAAAAAAAAAGGAAACTGCTGAAATGGCAGTTCTTAGCCAAATCTTGTTCTTGACACAATCTCATTTTTTTACAGGAAAAACTTCCAGATGACAGTTTTCAATCTCAACAGTTGCTAGTTGTAGAAATGGCAGAACAGTTGGAGCAGTGAAGCTTTAAGCTATTGTTCTTTTCCTTGGAGGAGCCTTGAAAGAATGTACTCACAGACTTACCAAGGATGAACAGTTTTTAAACAGATGATTAAGATTTAATTTCTTTTTCATTGACATCAATCACCAAGGTAAATATCTCGACTCTCAACTGCTTGTAGTCATTTGCAAATATGGAGGGCATGTAGAAAATGCTTCTAAACAGTGTAAATTGTTGCAAAAATTCTGTGTTGTCTATTATTGACATATACTTTTGCAGAGTTTGCCTAACTACAAATTTACATGATACAGTAGTGCAATGTACAAGAAGTGGACAGTCAAACTCCATACCAGTATTTTGACCACATCAGGGAGCTGAGAGGAGCCTGTTCTGTTTAAGAATCATGGATTGTCATACACATACATACACACACACACATATGTATGTATGTATGTATATATATATATATACATACATAGATATATATACATATGTGTATATATATATATATATATATAAGCAGCTGCAAACCACATTTTCTCAGGCAGCATTACATCATCTAAAAGAAAAACAAAAGCAGCTTTTGCTGGTAAACTGTTAATAACCATGACAATCAGATTTGATTAAATAATTATACTGAAATAATGGTATTTAAGCAGGAAGACACCATCAATTTGGCAACTGATAAATTGAATCCATTTGCTAGTGTTGGTGAAAGGTTTTCATCTTGAAAAACTAAGCCTGAGATGAAAGGCAACTAAGCTGTAGATTTATGGGGACAGATTTGTCTTAGCACGTAGCAGCTAAATTCAGCACAATTTACAGTCCCACAGTCATGATTAAGTTTCCCATACAAAACATGTGAATTCAAAAGTTTATGTTTTGGTAGTGTTTTCAAAAACTCAGGGAGATCAGTGATGCAGCTTCTGCCAGTGCACTGGGCCTGCACTGAAATCACTGTGACTGAACCTGGACTGAATTTCTCATGTTTCAAATTCCTGCTCTCCTGTGTGCCATATTGTCTCTTCTTTCAGCCTGTCAGGACACGTTGTGTCTGTGTGTGGGTAGCTGCCACCATGTGATCTGCACTTCCCTTTTCCTATGTGTTTGTAGCCTTTCACTTATCACTGAAATGATGTCTCTCAGGCTTCTGGGTGCACAGATGCATGTACAAATTTTTATATATATAAGAAATATATATAAATATATATGTATATCTCTATGTGTGTGTGTGTGCATGTTCATAAAATATCACACATATTTATGTCAATGTCCAGTTAGACAAAATAAATTGTGGTTAAGTTTAATTCCTCTCAGAAGTTCTTGCTTCAAAGGAAGGCTTACATCACAACAAGACCTATGTGCCTAAAAATGTAGATGGAAGTCATCTGGGATTTAAAATGCTGAAATATCAATGGGTATTATATGTTAGCAGGCTTGTAAAGTCCTGCCACATGCTGACTGGTATGTCTAGATCTAGTCCAAAAGCACTAAAAGGATCTCAAAAGTGATCCTACTCTGTTTGCCATGTCAAATCTCACATCATTCTGTGGTCACACCAGTCTTAACTCCAGAGAGGAGCCTTGCAGGTAGCTGAGCAGCCTTCACTGCCAAGCAGCTGGGGTGCACACCAGGGCTTGGAGACAGACAAAGTGGGTGAACAAATTGTTATAACTGAATTGCAATGGGAAAGACCTAGCCCAGTGCTAGGACCTAGGATGCTATGCTTTGGCACAGCTATCTCGGTTTGAAAAGACAGGTGTTTGCTAAGGAAGGCAGGAGCCTCCTCTGAACTAGAAAATGTAAATCCCCTCCCTCCTAATTGTTAAAAATTTGAAATTAAGGGGGGCTCTCAGGCAAAAATATGGGAGCAGGAATAACAGCTCTTTATTAGGGAAGAAAATAAAAAATAAAAACAATACAGTAATACAAAACAACACTGACAGAGTCAGAGTCTGACTTGACACCCTGTTGGACAGGGTGTTGGCAGCAGTCCAATTGGAATTATGGCTGCAGTCCTCCTGGAGTGGCAGGTGTAGTTCTGTTGAAGCAGTAATCCTGTAGAGGGGTGTAGTCTTCTTCTGAAGATCCAGTAGGAAAGCAGCTGTTCCCCTGAGAATCCAGTGGAAAGGCTGTTCTCTCTGGTGTCCCAAAATCTCAGATTATATCCAGTTAGGAATGCTTGTCTCCTCCCTCTGGGTGGAGCATCTCACAATGGGATGCCGTAATTTTTATCAGTCATGCAGTGACATTCAATAGGACATTAACAGCAGATGTCTCCCCAGAGGGAGGATTGGTTTGTGGAAGAGATAAAGAAAAACTGTCCAATTAACAGAAGATAACTGCCCCACCTCTAACAGATGGCAAATAGAATACACACTGTTTTGCAATCTAGGACAATAGTATATAAATGTAGGGAAGAAGAGAGATAAGTGATAAGTGTGATAACTATAAAGTCTCCTTTTGTTTGTTCTAAGGAAAAATTATGTGGAAGGTCTTGTCCCCTCAGTTTAGCTGTTGAAGAACTGCTTGAGTACTGAATTTTTATCATTTGGATTTCCTATGGCTGTTAAAATAAATGCTAGCTGAAATACCAGTATGAAGGCCCTAAGAAATTTGTCAAATGTCTGTAATTAAAATAAACAGACTATTTCCCCTCTGTCTGGATTCCCTCTTTGGATAATGGTTTCCACATACTAAAGTCTAAGTATCACCCACTATCTCTATTGCTGTAAATTCTTTTTTGGATAAGGAGCAGTATTTAAAAGTATTTATGTAACTAAAGACAGAGACTTGCCATTAGTAGAAGTTGTTTTAGAAGTGCAAAGCTAGTTACCTTAACCTCTATATCAAAACTTAATTAAGCTCTTACTTCACTTTAAATTGTTTCAAATGTAGAAACATGGTATCTGACTTGCAGTCTAAGTTATTTTCTTTTCCAGATCATACTGTAAATGTTATGGTCCGAAAAACTGAAAAGAAAATCTGGCGCACGTACAAAGAGACAACTGAAGCCATTGGGATCAATGGCAGGGAGACACTAAACTGGTCAGAGATATTTAGCAGTCTTCTAAGGCATTTATCTATAATTTTGGAGGATACAAGCATCTAGATTTTCCTCTCAGCTGCTTAGACTTGATAGTGCTGACACTGAAATCTCTAAAATATTTAAGGCAACTGAGGGAGACACCTAGATTAAGCTGACAAGAGCTGCTCCCAAAGAAGTCTGTCTCTGTCCTCCAGAGGGAACTGAGGAAGAATCACTTCCCTTGGCTGAAGCTGGTCTTGTAAATACTTTTCTGAGACTCTTAAAGCATGTTAGTTCTTTTGTATTTTGATTCCTAATCCAATACCCTGTGTGGGTTGGTTCTGGAGACCAATACAACTGGTACTGTGAAAGCAAAGCTGCTTCAGAACCAGTGCCAGGACAGGGTCTTACTTTGGTAGGTACAGTACATTTTGTTATTGTGTGAGCAAGAAAAGAGTGCAGCTAAAGCATCACAGCTAGCCAATAAAAAATGAAGCACTCTACAGAAGCATTAGGGTGCATAAAAATTAACTCCAGGCTCATGTATGCAAAACTTAATTATGTAGGCTTCAAATCTTATCAGAGTCATGTTTAACTGCTCTCCTCAGAAACTAGGCTAATTCTTGAAACCTTTCATATTTATAATTTATTTTAAAAGCATTTTAAATGCAGCAAATATTTAAACTTGAAATATAATTCAGTCTCTCTTTCCTGAGCTAAGTTTGTTATGAGGATTTTGTTGTATTGTCATTTAGGCAGATACTGTACAAATACAGATATGAATAAAATAAGACCCTTGAGCCCACAATTAAAATCAACATAAGTTGACATTGCTTTATTAAAGCTCACAGGGACAGATTTGTCTTAGTAGAAGATTTTGCTCTTGTCTAGTTTTGAAAATGTGATTTAACATGGCTGGCATCCTAAAAACAGGAGTCAGAAAAAAGTTTTCATAAGCCATAAAACATGCAAGAAGAAGTAAACAGTCATCCAGCTGGGAGTCTATGCTAAATTTTGGGGATTTTTTCTTCATCAAAACAGGGAAATATTCCTGGGCACTGGTTGCTCAATGCAATACAAATAAACTGTTTTGAGATGTTCTAAACATTTTTAGCATGTTGTCATTCTGTGTCCACACAGACATTTAAGAAGCATAGCTGTTTTAAGGCACAAATAATGAACTCAATGAACCCTATCTGAAAATCCCTATATTTGAGACTTTGAAATAATCCAGGATGTAATGACAAATATTATATATATTATATTATATTATATTATATTATATTATATTATATTATATTATATTATATTATATTATATTATATTATATTATATTATATTATATTATATTATATTATATTATATTATATTATATTATATTATATTATATTATATTATATTATATTATATTATATTATATTATATTATATTATATTATATTATATATTATATTATATTATTGAAGAGGAGAAGGAATAATGCTACATCTTTCAGTATCAGAAGGAACAATATATCCCTAATAGTGCTTTGAAAGACAAGAACAGGTATTTTACTTTATCTCCAGCCCTGCCCATGCTTAAATAACATTAGTGTTTGCTGGTAGTACTTGCTGTGCAGCAGTATTGCGGTCTGCCAGGGTCTTGGTCTTGCCAGTAACTTCTCTGTCTCAGTCCCTCTTTTCTCAGTTGTTCAAGGAAACATATTTATAATGGGAACATTTAAGATCCAGCTGATCTTTTAATGCTCTGCAGCAAATAAAAATGGTGGGTGTAGAGCCTGGCATACTTTTCAGCATTGTTGAAGTGCTGCATGAGGAATTTGGCTGCCTGAGTCCCATTAAAGTATATGGGAACCATACAGCCAGATTGTCAAGTACCACTTTAAAAATGTAGGTGATTCTGCCTGCAACAGAGCACAGGATTGTTCAGTACTCCTCTTTTTTAACCTGTCTCAAGTTTTATTTTCTGCATTTAACTCATGGAAATTGCTGTAGATAAAGAAACATCCTGCAGGCTGGATTCTGGGTCATACCCTGCTTGCCACTGCTGTAGTTTTCCCAGTACTGACTGTGTGGACATATCTTCTGCTGAAGTTCTTCTAACAACATGTCATTTGGGGCTCTGTAAACACATAGGTTGGCTCTGTCCCAGACATAATTTATTAGATGTCTTGGATTCATTTTCACTCCTCATGAAGAGTAGAGGCAGGTAAATGGTGATCAGCTGAGGATTCTTTCTCATTTACAAGATTCTGAAGCCTTCTGAAATTTAAGCTTCTGTTTTCTCTCTGCTTCCCCTGACTACAATGTGTTATTTAAAGTTTTTTATCTCAAAATTGCTAACCAAATTTTAGAAAGACTTTTTACCTTGAGAGGCACAAGGACAAAATCCCATGGTTATGACATGGGATGATCCTATGTCTAACTTCTCTAATGTGGGAACAAGTACAGAAAAAACACCCAGGGAAAATAGAGAACTCGGGTTTTGGTAAGTTAAAATACAGAGTGAATCCTTCTAGCAGGTTTTCAGAGCTATAGAGACCCCTGTCACATGTGCCCTGGGACAATACCCATGTGAGGCCTTTGGCTGAATCTGGATGGCTGCTGTCACCAGGGAGGGCAGTGGGATCACCAGTGCTCAGCTTTGAGCTAATCCAGTGGAGGTAACAGCTTGAAGGGGCCCAAAGAGATTAAAAAGTCTGCAGAGGTGAAGGTGTGCATATCTATATCTATCTATCTATCTATCTATCTATCTATCTATCTATCTATCTATCTATCTATCTATCTAATCTATCTATCTAATCTATCTATCTATCTATCTATCTATCTAGCTCTATACACATGTTTTTCAAGGTGCATACTGTCTGGTTATCAAAACATCTCCCAGATGGTTCTATTTATCCCACTTTTACACTCTCCAGTATTGTATGAACTGAAAGAAGAAAAAAAAAACCCCTTTAAATAAGCAAAGAACTAAAGAAAGAAATGAAGATGGGAGGAGAGAGTAAAAGACAGAGTATAACCAGAGAGGATGACTTGCACAAACTGCATCCAACCTGTTTCTCTTAATTTCTACTTATTCCCTTATTCCATTCATGTGGACTCTATGGAAATTATGTTTGGGATCTATTTTCAGTTGACAAGGGGAGAGCTTTTCCTATCCAGATAGCTGTGTTTACACTGTACTTGAATATTACAAAGCCTCCTTCATGATCCAGACACTTTTGTACAAAAGGTATCTATGAGCAAAGCAATCACAATTTTCAGAGATCCTTTTTGTATAATTGTGATTATGTAAGTTGTATAATTGTGACTGATCCTTGTCATAATTCTCTGTTTCCTAGAATTGTAAGGGCATAAACACCTTTGCACTCTTTTTTTTTTAACATAAGCTGAAATGTTTATCTGGGTACATTTTAAACCTGTATTTGTAGGTAGCTGAATGTACATAAGACTGTTAGCAAATAAGTATCAGTGTTCTGGGTACAGATATGACTCTTGCACACGTGATTTGACAGGAGGGTCTATCACACATTTAAGGCATAATTGTTAGATAGAAACAAAGGGAGGAAAAAAAAGTCTGATTCCCCTAAATTCCTTTGAGTGTCTTCTGAAGATGATGACAGCCTCACTGGCCTGTAAGGACCAAAAACCTGCCAGGGAGACCTTCAGAGACAACACTTACTTCATCCCCTGTCATTTTGAACAGTCCTTTATTTTTGTAATTTCTGGATACCACAGAGACCTATATTGCTCTTTGCTCCCTGTCCCACTGTCTGCCTTTTAATTTGCAGTCATCTGTGCCAACCCAGCTAAATTCCTGCTCGACATAGCTGAAACTTGGTTGCAACAGCAGGTTCTCGGAAATGCCCAAGACAATGGACAAATGCCCCAATTCTCTCAACATCTGTGCTAACCTTGAAACTCTACCTGGTAGGCACAGTGCAATCAAAAACTAATCAGTGAAATCAAGCTGAGATTTGGTCTTGGGAGCTAATAGGAGAAAAAAAAGATGACTGTGCAAATATAGTTGGACTTTCAAGGGGGAAGATGCACAAAGCCATCCTTAATCACCAGTATCTCAAAAGAGTAGTGATAGGAGTACCTGGCAAAGCCTGTCAGCATCTGTGCTAATCCAGTTAATTATCTGGAAAGGACAAACTCCTCTGGAAGCAGCTATATGATGGTCAGGCTGTCTTTATATTTCATTAGGATTATTGTTTTAAAGGTTGCAGGTAAAATGGTGCCTGTGTTCCTTCAGAGCTATCCTTTCCATGCTGAAGTTGGAGCATGTCAGAGGACATGTGGGACTGGGAGGTAGTGTGGAGCAAAGAGCACCCAGACAACTTCCCAAGGAAGCAGCCTGATAGGGAGACTGGAGCTTCAGCTACAACCTACGCAGTCTGTGTGATTTTCCTTTCTCTCCTTTACTGCCTTGCTCTTTCAGCAAGGAAAAAAAAAAGAAGAAGGGAAAAGGCTGCAATGTGTCACAAAGGAACAGACTGGCAGACATCTGCCTCTTGCTTTATTTATTTATTTTTTTTTTTACAAAAAGGAAAGGGTACAGAGCCAACTCTTCACTCCAGAGCCCCCAGTCCCTTAACAAACCAAATGGTGGCTGTTGGCAGGGTACTGACAGCTTGTTAATGAAGGAATTCTTGACAAAATGACAACCTGTGTGGGATGCTGTGTGAAGCTGAATCCTCCCACAAACCAGTACTAAGTAATTAGGTGGTGGTGAAAATAGCAACTAACTACTGTTGGGGAGAAAGGGAAAAGGGGAAAAAAAATCTCCTAAATTAATTATAAAAGCAGTTCTCATTTGAATAGTATCCCTGAGAAGACACAACAGTTTTCCCTGAACTGCCTGTGTCTCTCTCAGTGGGCCAAAGGGTGCATCCCAAAAGGCTGAGCCTGATGACTGTGAATTCAATGCTTTTTTCCTCTGCAAATAGGATCAGCAAGGGAAGCACTAATGAAAACCAAACAAAAAGCTGTCCACTGGGGCTGCCCCTTTTGCTCCCCAAAATGGCCCTGTCTGGTTCACCTGACTCTGTTTTTCTCTTGATTTTTGTCTGATTGCTTCAGGCAGGTGGGCCTGTGTGTTGACAACTGCATTAGATTTTAAACCCCTGAGAGGAGGCTGGGTGAAGAACCAGCCAAAGCAGAGTGCTTGAGTTACAAAGTGGGTCTTGTAGAAAGACACATTTTTAAACAGTGCCTCAGCAAGAGCAGCATCCACGTTCATGACCATGGCATCAATACCAGGAGCTAGAGTGTTGGCTAGTAGCAGCTGAAGCAAAATCTGTGACTTGTGGTAATATGAGGTTTTTTAGTTTGGTTCAATACAAAGATACCATTCTCCACTGTGTCTTGAACAGCAACTCGTGATAATTTAGCTAAATAGTTCAATAATATACAGCATAGGAGTTTGTACAAGAAGGATAATAATGTATTGCTTTATAATGTTGATTTTTTTTTTTTCCTCTCAGAGGCTGAAAACTTTGGGTCAGCTGTAAGGTGCAACAACTAAAAGGAAAACAAACAAACAAACAAAAACGGGGAAAAAGTCAGAGAACTTTGAGCCTTTTTTTCCCCTACATGAAAGCCAGAATTTTGAGAAATTCAGCTAACTGCTGTTTTGTGTTCTTAGGGTGTTTGGTCTTTTCCCACCTTGTTTCTTGTAATGAAATTTACTTTCTACAGCTGTATTTTTACATAAACAATACAGACTGAAACGAACGTTCAAGTTTTAAAATAATGTGGAGAAATGAAGGATTTGCAGACTTTTAAGAAACTCAAAGAACTTTATCTACAAAAAGAACTACTTTATCTCAAAGAACTTTAACTTATCTACATTTTCAATTCCTCGTGACTTTTTTTTTCAACAGGCCTCACTGATTTTCTTGTATCTCACCTATTACTCAGGAAAGTTTGCCTCATTTGTGGCTATTGTAGTCAAGCTCTCTTTTAACATTATGAAAGCTATCAACAAATAGCTTCCTAAGGAATTGTTCATTGATTATTGAATTAGATGAGTAATGAAAGACCTATACATTTAATTATATTAAAATTTTTTAGAAGGAATAGAGATTGACTTAGTTCTGGTTTACTCCATAAGGTCAAGAACAGACATATGAAAGAACACTTGAAAGGTTAAAAGCTTCACTTTAGAGGGAGCTGTGAAGACATCTAACATTTCAATAACCTGTTGTACCAGGGAGAGGCAAAAGCCAGGTCAGGGATGTTTTTTTTTTTCCAAGTATACAGATAGAGCTATGAAAAAATTGTTTATGCTGCAAGTAGACAAATTTGTTTCGCCTGTACTGTGTGCCTTAAATTACTGATGATTTTTTTGAATGACTTCTCACCCTGCTCAGTTTTCAAAGAAAGCAAAACAGTTTTTGATCTTGGATAATTACATTGCTCAGTAGCTTTGGCAAATTAAGGATGGGACATAAATGAATGTTTTAGAATTTGATAGTCAGTATCTTTTGTGATGTGAAAAAGCACATAAACACTGATGATGAAATTTTGGCCCATCCAGATTTATAAATGCATGTTAGCATTGGCTAATAGAATCTTGCTTTAAACAGATGAAAAAATGGGACTGAAATTCATTTGGGTTTCATTTCTGGCATTTGGATTAAAGCTTTTGGAGGTGTTCTTATGATATCAGGATCAAGAAATTACTCTAGAAAACTATTATGCTGTGAACAAAGTGAATAAATTCATTGGTGTCATTAAAAGTGCAGATTGTGAGGTCCTTTCTTCTTGGGAGGATTTACTCCATGTTCTGGCCCCTAGAAAGGGCCACAGGATGCTACCAATCAAAGGAAAATATATGCAAATGCAAACAAAACAAGGCTTGTCAGATACTGACTATATTAAAAAAGTAAATATTGCAAAATTAGTCACAGAATCTTATTAAAATCCGGACTGGACTGTAGAGAATAATCTTTCCTTTGTGCAAGTGCATACAAGGTGCTGTAATAAACTTTCCCACAAATGGGAAGGCAAATGTATATGACCCCTTTGTGCTTGTGGTGGCAGTTTAGGGCTGGCTGGGTGATACTGAATCAGGAAGTTAATTTACAGTGAACATGATTGCTTGTGTTACTGTGCTCCTGGGGTCAGGTTTGTTGCTTGTAGACTCAGAGTCAAATATTAATGCTACCACTGATTTGAAATTCTCAGTTCTCAGGGAGATGCTGTGATCTGTTCTATTCATAGATCTTGACCTCCCATGTTTGGTGTCTGTGGAGGAAGTGGGGCTAGCACTGGCTTTAGTAGAAACTGCTCTCTTGTAGAATAGGTAAGAGGTAGCACTCATCACTGCTACAGAAGGTGACTGTGAATGGGGCTTGCTCCCCTGACATGCTAAATAGAACACATACTTTATGACAAGCACTTTGCAGGGCTCAGCCTCAGCACTGCTCAGCCTTTTGTTGTAGCAAACACTCAGAGAGGAGACAGAGAACTTCTTGGTCCAGGGCTATTTGTCCAGAAGTAATATGAAATGTAAATAAATTCCAAATAACTGCATTAGTGAGACAGCTGGAACATTGTCAGCAGAGACATACTTGTGCAAGCAATGTGGACTATGCGAATTTGTATGGGATTTGTTCAGCTGCTGAACAACAAGAATGTGATGTGATGAGATCTCTATCACACTTCCATTTGTTTTAATAAATCTGTACATTTCTTGTGCTAACTGAAATAAAGGGAGAAGGTTTTCAAAGCCTGACAAAGTCTGCCTATTAGTACGCCTTATGCACGACCTTTTGTTATGCTCAGGTGCTCAGAAAGGCATCCAAGCTGCAGCAGAGCAATGATAATCTTCAAAGATCTTTCTACATTGCAGAATCACTGAATCTTCCAAGTTGAAAGGAGCCCACAAGGATCATCAAATCCAACTCTTAAGTGAATGACCCATACAGTGACTGAACCCACAACCTTGATGTTATAAGCACCATGTTCTAACTGACTGTGCTAATCACCTCATGGATGAGGAAATGTATATCACTCTGCATTTAAGGAGCATGCTGTTAGATTTCATGTGGAGTAACAATAAGCAGTTGAAATGGTAGTGCCTTAAACATGCTTGCTTTTGTGCCATTGCAAAATTAAGTTTAATATTTGCAAATTGGTTATGTAAACTCACATTCTGTCTAATGAGTAGTAAATATTATGATCCTTTCAGAGCAACTGAGTGTCCATATTTCTTTTCTATTTCATGGGATCAGCCAGGGATACAGAATACTTGACAATTTTTCAAATGAAATTGCTCAAATAAGGGCTGAGGTAAGGCCAAGGCAGCTCTGTTTCAGTGACTGATTTTGAAACTCTTCCCCTGACATTTGTCCTGTAAAGAACCAGGAAAATGTAGTGCCAGTGTGTAGAACTTTTGTGTATCCTACACATTCAGCATCAGTTCTTGACTTGTCCACAATTGTGTTTGTTATGGCTTCACAGTCAATTGAGTTCTCCTTGTGAAGGCTGACAACCATGTGTCCGAATTCCAGCCTGTGATTTGAGTCTGTTTAAATCTAATATTTTCTGTACTATACATAAGGAAAAGAGCAGCACTCAGTAAGCAGCCTCCTTCCACTCAGCATTGTTTAGAGACTCTGCAGGAAGAGCATTTGTGAATTTTAGAGCAGAACTCTGCTTTCTCTGTTTTGATTGTGTAAACCAGGAAAAAATCCCAGTAACATCAAGTTGCCTCTTTCCTCACCAGCCAGCACCAAAACAATTGCTTTCCCACCAGTTCTTACCAATTCCAACAGCTGGTGATGGCTGAGAAAATTGTAACCCAGTATCTGTCCTTCCTGTGCCACAGCTATTTATCTCCCCACCACATAGCCTCAGTAATGGACTATACAGTGCCACACGTGGTGACAACCTGATCCTTGACAGTGGTTATCCCGACATAGTCCAGATGCTACCATGTGGCAGAACACTGTCTCAGTGAAAGCAGATTTTACTATTGTGCTATTGTGTAGAGGTACATTGAGGAATGATACATATGAAGGAAGCTGCACCAAAAAATGCACCAAAAATGTGCCTATTTGGCAATATTTTAAACAACTTCCAGAAGAGTAATGGCCCTGTGTTAAATCACTGTTATACCGTTTGAAATAATGTACAAAAAAAATTTGAGAAACTTAAAAACAAGGCAAAAGAGTCAAGAAGACTGCAATTAAATGATGGGAATTTTTTGAGTCCCAGGCATATATTCAGCTTAGTTTGTCAGACTCTGATGCCTGATTATTATTATTTAAAGTGAAATGTATGTTAGCTTGTTCACTTTATTTATTCACTTTAATCATGTCACAGCTTCCTCCACCCCAGGGCATTGCTGGTAGACAGTTGATTCAGAATTTGGAAAAATTTGATCCCAGAAATGGATTAATAGCTATAGATCTTGTTCAGGTGCCATTTCATAGCTGTAGATTCTCTGATGTACATTCTAGGCTAACAGAAACAAAACCTGTTTATCAGGCAGTAATATATAATTTGAAAAACAGATGTTGCTGCATTGCTATTAGGATAAGAACTAGGGCTAGGAGATGTTTGCTCTGTCTCAATAGCAAGCTATCAATATTCTCAGCAGCATTATTAGTATCTATTGAAAATCTTTTGTAAAGCACTGCAAGTTTGCACAGAGGTAATTTACATCACATAATTAGGATGCCTAAAACCATATACAGAATTATAGGTGCTAGTAGTGCTAAGTACTTGATTGTATTACGTTGCAATGCTATTCTTGGGGGATTATAGCATTTTCTGTCAATGCTGATTGCATGGCAACAAAACAAGGATTTTTTACACACATTTCTGTGTCTGGCAGTTTACAAGTTCTAGGTTGTGTCTCCAAATTAGCCTGCACAGTCTAGGTGATACTGTCCAGCAAAACAACATGCAAATGACAATGCCACAAAATGTAGAATCTCTTGTTTTGCATGAGCTATTCTCTTTGTGCATACAAATGGTTTTATAAAGCATCCATATATAACCTAGTCCCTTTGCTTTTACCACTATGCAGTTTTGAAACACAATATTGTCAAATTCAGCCACATTTAGCAGTATTTATTGATTGCATCTTATCATAAGACAGTCTTCCCCATTTTAAGGAATTGTTCCATTGGTTGAACTGTGAAAAGATCTGGATATTACCAAACTGGTTTTCTGTCTACACAGACAAATTTTAATTTCAGTTCCATATACTGTGAAACTTGCTGTTTGTTCAATAGGAAGATGTAGGTCTGTATGCTACATGCAAATTTAGCATATGTTTAGGTTTAGATTGGATCTTGAGCCACAGAGTTGTGGCATCGATCAAGTTGGTGTCAATCAGCCCTTAAATTCATGTTGTGTTAGAGCCCTAATCAGTAGTGTGAGCCTGTTACAAACCTCACAGAATTCATTGTAGCTGTCTGACCCATTCAGTGGTCTTGGTAAGCATCTACTCAGCTTCTAACTGAGCTTTTCAGCTAAGGCATAGGTCTGACCATGCCACAGGTCTGTGTCTTCTCAGAAGGGGAAGCTGGTAGCACTACACTTTGAGGAATTTTTTTGCTGCTTCCTTAGTGCACATTAAGGAGTGACATCTGTGCAACAGTTTATCTGCTGCACATGAGGAGTAATTTCCTGCATACTACTGAGATGCTGAGGGGAGGCAAGATGAGACAGCACTGGTACCCCTGCAGCAGGGAGAGCACAGAGTGCATTTCTCCTTACATGAGAGCTGTTAAAGGTTATGAAAGTCTCTATGCCCCCTCCTCCTGCTTCTTTCTTAAGTAGTCACATGGAGGCCATGCAAAATGTGGTGTTGTGCCTGACAGAAAAATGTTGCTAGGTCAGGCATGGGAATGATGCTCTCCAGGGCTACAGTTTCACGAAGAGCTAAGGCACAGAGATTCAGAAGCATTAGTAAGTGGGCCAATCAATACCAAATCCATTTTTCATCATTCATTCATAGGAAGAAAAGGAATGTCTAACTTAATCATTCCTTACAGAATATAAACAGGCACCTTCTCAGCCCATGAGAAAAATAATTCACTAAATGCCAAGATAATGTTTCTAAACAACTGACTGGACCAAAGGTGAAATTTAATTGATTATGTGTTAAATATTCTCTCTCCCTGTCTCTGACATAGCACTCCCTTGTATACACAGAGTGAAAATACCCAGACAGTAGGCTGAACAATTTTCTCCTTGTTGCCATAGAAATTTCATGTGAATATCCAGTTCTGTGGCTGGATTGCTTCTAGAGACACAGAGTTTGATCCTTTCCACTTAAATTATGTAAATCAGGCACAGCTCTGCTGATCTCAAGAATTTGTAGAAGTAATGTAAATAAGAGGAAAGTTAGGGCAATAATAGTGATTATTTTCTTCCTTTGTCATTTTTTAACTAAGTGAAAGAAGTGACTGAATTTTACACATAATGCAAAACACATTTGTTATGGAAAAGTTCAAAATCCTGGGTGGACTGCTACACTATTTTAGGATTTTTGTTAATTGCTGCCAAAGTCATTGGAGTAGGACTTGGGTACTGCTCTAACTCATAGTACAGTTGTATCATTCACAGAAAAATTTACTTCTGAATATGGGAAAAAAAGGTAGTAAGAGGAGAAACTAGAAGAACTAGAAGCATTTTATCAAAGCAACTTGCCTGGAGTCACAGACAGACCAAAGGCAGGGTAGGAGCAGGTGTCCTGCCTCTCTTGGCCCCATGCTACCACACAATGCCTGTGAGTGTAAGAACAATCCAGCAGGTAACAAGAAGGCAACACTTCATTAGTCAGTTTGCTTATACCAATATGCATCTGTCAGGTCTAGTTTGTAGGCTAATATCCAACTGGGCATCCCAATAAACAGCCTATGACTATGACATCCAGCTGTGTTCTGCTGGTGTTGTGTTGAATTAATCAGGGTATGGCTCTGTGCTCTTTGTGGGAAATGAAAGCTGCAGGAGTGGAAACAAATGAGACCGAGCTTCTTTTATGCCAGGCTTATGTATTTGTAACAGTGCATTTGACTCTTTCTCTGGGCACCCCACAGCTCTGCAAGTGTCTGCCCACCTCCTGCAACAAACCACTTGCAGTCCTTGCCTGGGAGGGGAACTCAGTGGGCAGCTGAGAGGGATATGCTCTGGTGGAGATGTTCAGGGTCTGAGGCTCCCTCTAGGTCCAGCTCTACCATCAGGAATTTGAGTTGGCTTGGGACAACCCTGGCATAGCAAGTCTCAGACCTGGTGGTGTACTGAGATTCCAGCTCAGGCTTGGACAAGTGCACCATCACCATCACATATCAGAGTCCTGCAGCTTCACCCTTGCCTGGAAAAGCTCATTCCAGTGTAAATAAGAGAGTGCCTGGGAGCAGCTGTGTCTGGGATCTGCAAATTCCAAGGATCGCCTTGTTGTTTGTACATGTAATTATGCACACATAGTTTCAAATATGTTAATTTTGGCTCATTCCTGGCCTCCAACGTGGGGAACATTGAGTGTGTGATAGTTCCTGGAATTCAGTGTTGATTATGCATTGGAAGCAGTCACCTCCGAGGGCAGTGAGGCACATGGCACATATCAAGACGTAAGTTGTTGTTTCTTTGAGCAGCATTAGTCTCCCATCTGTACGCTGATTAGGCTCCCAAGTGCTAATGCTGAGGGGATGGCAGTAGCAGGGATATGAACCACTGTTAACAGGAACCTTAAGTGGATCATGGACAAATTGAAGTCAATCTCCATGGCCTACAAAAGCCTGGATCTACAGACACATGTTTTCCAGCAAAAAGTTCCTTACTAGATAACCATTCTCCAGGGATATTTTCTTTCTCTCTTGGATACTTATATTCATGGGGAGAAAGATTTGCCATATTACATCTTTCCTATATCTTTCATAGAAACAGGAATTTCTAACATTAGGGCATGGGTGGTGATAGGCACCTTCCTTGCGCACTGTTGTTATTACTTGCCTTTGTCTATAAAAGTGATCCTGTACTATTTGCACTCTGCTCTTGCCTGGCAATAATTTCACAGAATTGATGGCTGAATGCCTGTCAATAATACTGCTCATAGATATTAATGCACTTCAAAGTCATTAAGATGCAGTCACCCCTGAATGAGCTTATGTTCTATAGCCATGCTATTGGAAGCACTATGGATTTTCACATTTGGACCATCTGTAAATACAGCAGCTCCATGACTCATGTATTTTTTTCCCCCTATTTGAACTCAGAGAAAAATTAATCTGGCCCATCTGCAGCTGGACTTGTTCAGGAAATCTGATTGTCTTCCAGACAGCAGCCATCCATGCTCCAGGGATGCCAGACTTTCCACATGCTAATTAACTGAGGACAGAAGAAATAATCACAAAACATTCCCATCTTTGTGCCTGCAGCTGTAAATTCAGAATTAAAGTAATTTGGGGAGAAATAATGTTGTGAAGTGTCACGGAAGATTTGCAACTGCCAGTGCTTTTGAAGGAACTGGCTATGCCTATAACCATATGCTGAATATGATACCGAAATATAGTATTCACTTGTTTGGTGACTTCTTTTTCTGCCAAAAAAGCCCAGCAGAATTTGGGTCTAGAAAGCTTCTTCACAATTCAGATTAGAAGCTTGACTAGGGAATTACAGATAGAGGGGATAGAAGCTAGTCAGGTATGGACCTTGTGTTAAACTAAACCACTGAGAGATGTTCGCAGTGTAAGATGTGCCAGGAGAAATGACAGAGGCGTGAGGCTCAGCTGCCAAATAAGGAAATCTAAATGAGCAATACTTGAACTCCATAGATTTATGTTATACCAGCTGCCTGAAAGATACAAATGTTAGTTATTCAAGAGGAACCACATGCAGTAAAGACTTACATATTAAGAATATTGTGAGACTGGTAAGTGTTGCATGCAAATGGGAAGGTAAAGGATATCTCAGTGATGAATACACTATTGTTAGCTCTTATCTTTTACTGAAAGTCTAAAGATATGTGCTATTTTCCACTAATCCTTGGTGCTATTATAGAAGAATCTTAGATTGCATAGGAAAAAACTAAAACAGTGGGGGGAAAACCCTAAAAACATGACTTAAAACATTTCCCATCCAGAAGATGAATGAAAGGAACTCAGCATTTTTTCTTTACTACAAGATTTGTCCTTCAGTAAAAGTGGAAATAACTCCTTAGCTGCAGGATTTCACTTATCACAGTGGCTCTAAACTGTCTGTGGACTCCCATTTACACCCACCCTGATTTCCCAACAGAAATCTTTGTGGGGGATGAGTATATTCAGGACAGTTACAAATCCCATTAGTCAGTCAGAGTCTTTCAGTTACCTGTAGTGGTCCTTGTATCAGTGATGTGAGCAGTAAAAACAAGTTAGAAATGTCCATTCCAGTGTCTGGCTGCACCAAAGACTTATAGCATTTTTCTGCAGCAGCAAGTCCAACCCCAGTGACTGTTCTAGTTTTATCTGTTCCACTGAGCATAATAGGAGTGTGGAAAAAAAAAAACCAGTTAGGAAAATGTCTTCTCATTTTCTGTCTTCTAAGTATTTAGGCATGCCTGCATCACTGTCAGTCAAATGCTAGATGCCTCAGTAATGAATTAGAATTCAGCATCCCCTGAGTATTCTGCTCTGAACAGTTAAAAATATCATTTTAAAAGACTGACAGATTGAGAGCGAAAGTAATCCCAGAAGTTTTGTATCCACTTGACTTGTGATTCAAATCCTGAGTGTCTAGGTGTTTTAGACAGAACTTGCAATGATTTTCATCCTTGTAGTTCCTGGCTCCTTGGGAATGTGTTACCAAACAACTTCCTGTTGCATGGTTACACTGGTAAATGTGTGTGGTATCCCAAGGCTGGAAAGGCAGCAAGACTAGAAAACTTCAAATGGAATCTGGAATATTTCTGTTTACTGATACAGTGAGCCAGAGCACTCTACAAATATGTAGCAATGGGATCAGCAATTCATGAGAGGTGGCAGAAAACAGTAAAATTTTTAATGACAATCAGCAAGATAAATGTAGTGCTGGAAATGAAGTCCACAAAATCTGTAGACAGGTATTTGTGAAAGGCAGCACTGGTTGGCTTTCTTTTGAGAGGGAAGACCTGATGACTCTTGGGAATCTGTGGATCCCCAGCCTTATCTGTTACAAGACAATACAAATCAGCTGAACAACAACATTTTTGCTTACTACTGGCTCCTGCTGGGTTTCTACTGGGAAATCTGGTAAAGTAAAAGCAGTTTAACCAGCTTTCTATGAAGACTGAAGTAAAATACCTAAAGATTAATTTCTTTGACTATTTATGTCTGTCTTTATTTCTAGTGTTGTAATTCTGAATGTTAATGAAATCATACTGTGCAAAACCAGTTCCTCTGCAGCTGTTTCAGGACCTGGGGTACTACAACAATATATTGAGGCTGGTTTTACTATATAAACTAAAAGACTCGTACATGGGAGGACAATCTGAACCACGTGCAAGTAACCAGGGAAAGAGCGTCAGAGTCTTCCTCTACAGGATACATCAAAAGATGATCTTCTGGTTTCTGAAACAAGGGAGTTCAGGGGCCAGGCTGGCACATGCTGGATTTGCACCAACCCATATGCTCAGCTTCCAACTAGATATGAAAGAGAGACAGGGTCTCGTCTTAGACTGGAGTCTGGATATGACACTGGCAGACATCAGCTGGCATATGGCTAGGAAATTTGTTCCACAGTGTAGACAACATCACTTATTGTAGCAATTAATTACGTGGGTTGTAAAGGTGCACATATAATGCAGCTATTATTGTGGCTGATACTAAAAGTGCATCACTTGGCTTGGTGGCTAGCTATTGTGCTTATGCTGCCAGAGCCACTTAGTACACTCTGGTAAATTCCTAGGTGAGTTTTTTTTTATTTACTACATATTCCTTGTTCAAATTCCTACTGGGAAGGGAGCCCTGGCAGAGTATCAGACTCAAACCTGCCTCCTTGTGATGATAGCAGTTTCATACTTCTGTATTAGTATTCCTTCCTAATATAAAAAGAAGACACTAATCTTTGTTTGGCTACAGCTCAGTTGCATCTTGATTCCTCGGGTGGTATTTTAAATCTATTAAAAGGGAAGTGTAGGCTGTATAAAATACGTGGAGAAGCCAAGAGATGTATGAGCATGTAAGGTATATATTTCATTAGCAAGGTGCTTTTCCATGGTGTTACAGAGAGGAGGATGTGGGCATAAGGTGTCAAAGTTCTGTGTTCCACAGGGACCAGCTGGAACTGGAGATAGGAACTTTGTTCCTCTTATAAACTGGTGTTTCCAGTTGCAGTGTTTTTCAGCAACAGTGTGTTTTCACAGAAAGCAAACTCTTTTCATTGAAAAATACCGGCAGTTCTAAAGTGTTACCAGCTATAAGTTCAATACATGGTGCTCTCCATAGTTACTGCTGCAATTTGCCTCAGATAAGTGTCTATGTCTCACAGACACTTTGAATTTACTTTGTATGTGGCTTAAAAGAGATATGCAGACATAAAGTGGAAGCAAGTATGTATGTAGTTTCTGCCATCACCTGAAGCTGTTCATTTAAATGATGTTTGTGCTCTCATACCTCAATGTTTCATTTGTGTTCATAAGGCTGATTCCCTGGACTGGGCCAGTGGTAGGGGCAGTCTATTAATCATTAAGTTAATTAACTGCATATCTTTTATGTTGCTGTGTATCAGGTTCTATTTGTCATTCATGTGATGCTCAGAAATGTTTTTGATTAGCTATGCCACCTCTGCATTTGGCTGCGACAGTGTGAATCTGTCTGATCAAGAGAAGGAGAAAAAATATATGAGGTGACTAGTTCTTGGAATAGCTTCACCCTGATTTGTTTGAGTTTTGAACATGTTGGTTCATAATGCACTGAGCAGACACAGCACTTTCAGAAAATTATTCATGCTACAGAGACTTTATACCTCTGTCCCAAGGGATGGGATGTTTAAACTGGGCCAGTCACATGATATAGTTAAGAGGATATTAGTGAGGCTTAAGTCATATGCCAAAAAAATAAATAAAATTAAATAATGTGAAAATATTATTTAAAGAGTTATACTGACTTGTTCGTGCATGCAAAGTGAATGCCTCTATTTGAAGTCTCAGTTGCAGCTGAGCAGACCCTGCAAACTGCAAGCTGACACCAGACTGCATCAGCGCCAGGACAGTAAATTCTTTTAGCAACTTTTTCAACCTACCCACTTTCTCCTTTTGGAGACTGGTCTTGAGTAGATGCTTCAAGAAAATTTCACATTGCTTCAAGCAAGTTTGATCAGCAGGTTTAGCACCGGAGATGGCTCCAAGATGCCAAGAATGTTTCCTTAACATAGTGTAAGCAGGCAATTAGAGGACCTGACCTAGAGATCTGCACCATGACTCTGATTTCCCTCAAGTGAAAACAGACAAAGTTTAGGCTGGGTTTGTGTTTCTGCATATGTACAATTGACGTGGGTCTAGTATGCTATTCATAAGTTCCAGGGTGTTTTGTCTAGCATTAGGAGAGCAACAATTAACATGCAATATGTGTAGGTGAGCAAGACATCTGATTAACTTTCTCCTCTGTTTCTGGATGAAAATGTGGAGATAATGGAAATAAAATGGCTTGTTAATGACTTTGGTAATGCAGTGTCTCTTAGAAAGATATTTAGAGGGGCATAACATAGTTGAGAAACAACTGAAATTGTGAGTTTTGGCACTTACTACTCCATTTTAGCCACCAGCTATCTTTTCTGCAATTACAAATTGCCAGAGCAATAACTGTAGGCTCAGTTTAGCCCACATGAGTGCCCTGGCTGAGATACAGGAGCTCATGGCAAAACTCCCTTTGGCTTCAGCAGGGCTCTAATCTCTCCTTCACTATACAGTTGCTGGAATCTCTAAATAGCCCATAATAATGTTTCTAAGCTTTTAAATGCAAAACAAGATATAATTAAGACTAGACTGAGGACTCACTCCTCAGATGTCAGTGCACACTTGGGCATGTGAATGGATAAGTAGTAGGTAGGCAAATATAAAACTAGTATGGTCAAATTACTAATTGTGCCTTATACTGGTTTCCTACCTGAAAGAAATACTCAGATTTTAAGAACAGGTCTGCATCTGTTAGTTTTCTTTTAAACCTTTCAGAAACACACACATGCATTTCTTGCACTTACTGAACTGATCAATCTGCATTCAAATTAGCAGTATTATTACCAAGGCTTTTTGTCACTCCTAAGAATGTGTAAAAGTGCCTTAAGCAAGTGAGATGTGCATCAGGTTTCACTGAGGTCTTGTTAAGGGTGTAGAGAGAAACAGTGGCTGTGTACGGTTGTGTTGTTCTCTGCCACAGTTGAAATAAAGGAAAACCTTACACCAGATTATAAAAATTTTAATTTTAAGCACAGGTTTATGTTACAGATTCATAAGACCTCTGGGGAATTCTGTTGCGAGATTGCTTATGGGAAGACCTTTTACAAAAAATCAATTGTTTAGATTTACTTCTGCACTAGCGCAGAACTTTCTTTTAGCATGCTAACACATTTATTGAGTGAAACCATTGTCTAGAGGAAGTTCCTTAGCTGTCATTGGACTTTTTTTCACTGGATGGTTGTCCATCTCCCATGCTGCTGTCTGCAGGCTGGTCTGCCTATTCCTTCAGTAGCAGAAAAATATTTTATATGTAGTATGGAGTGCATACACAGGACATTGTTTTTGCCAAAGTGCTGCTCATGCTGTGGATGTCCTCAATAAATGAGGCAGAAGGCATTGAGCAGGGGTCAAAGGCTAGCAGAAAAAAAAGGCTAAGTGGAAAGAAGAGCATGGTTTTAGTCATGTCTGTGGCCCTGAACTCTTGTGTGAAGGATGGGGCAAGAAGCCATTTATTAGTGGGTACTACATACGTAGGCAACTGTACACATGCAGCAGCAGTTATGTAGGATGAAAATGACCCCGATATATCTGGAAGATTTTCCATGCAGAATTATGTTCTAATCTATTTTTAGTCTCCACTATTAGCCTATTCTTATATAACTATCACATATATGTATAATCTTAATATTTTTCTAATCCTTATATAAACCTAGTAATAGTCTGCTGTTATGATCTAGCAGCAGAGGCAGAAGGAGAAAGGGTCTCACAATTTTGTAGTTTGTAGTTGTAGCAAATACTGATTGTGTTAAAGACATATATTAAAATACTCCTTTTTTACACTTGCATGTCTGATTCTGACATTTTGTATCTACAGTAGCAATGAAATACAAAGAACAGGGCAGCATCTATTCAGTCTGGAAAAAAAAAAAAAAGGCAAGACAGGTAAGGTAGACCACATCTTTTGCAGAATTCAGTGTGGTTTAGCTGTATCACAAGCTTCTCCATTGCTCTCTTTCCTCCTCCAAAAGTTCTTGGTGGTTTCAGCTCTGGGGTCTCTCATTGAGCTATAGTGTATTTTCTGTAAAGTCTCCTATTAGTAAGGATTTTTAGCCCTATTGTGAGCACCCAGGAGGGTGAAATTAAATGTAGATAACAACAGAGTGCTGAAACCCAGAAGAATTACAGTTTCAATTATGCAACTACAAACATGTATCAGAGGCATATTCCTAAAGCCCTAGGTTCCATCTGGGTCTCAAATGACTTCAAACTCATGATTTCCTTGTTCACTTGAAACCTGTCTTATATCTGCTCATGGTCCATTCATTTTCGTGGGACAGCTATTAAAACATATAGTCTGGGAGACATTAAGATTTGCTTTGGAAACATGAGCTAATATCACTGTTGGGAAATGCTCTTCTGCCATTTCATACTCTCTGTCTCCAAATGACATCTGGTGCAAGTCCAGAGGCTGAAATTAGCAAGTACACTGCAGCTGCTTAAATAACCCAAATTAATTTTGGATGGTTTCTCCAGGAGTATAAAACTATGTGCATGATGAGCCAGCTACTTCTGAGACCTCCAGGCACTGCTAGATCATAATCTTATAATAACAGATACGAAATATAATAAGAATTGCTATTATGGATGTTGACCTAGCAATATGGATGAATATATCAACACTGGCAAATATACCTAATAACTTCTTCTGTTTTGTATGGTATATGGCAAGGCTGAAATGAATGGATATTACAGAGTTAGGTCCATGCCAAAAAATAAACAAGCAATCACACAATGTATAGGCTCAAACACACTTCTGGTAAGGCTAAAATAGCTAATATTTCAGGAAGACAAGCATAACAAAACATTAGGTTATAGTAACATAAAAGTAGATTGTTAGAGCAGAGTCTCTGGAGCAGTTCTCTAGCTTACCTTTTCTAGTGAAAAGCATAAGCTTGGCAATTATGTATGAAGTATCCCACTAAGTTGTGCAAATTCCCATAATGTGACCAGGCTGAAAGTCAAAGACAGTGTCAGATGTTGGCTGTAGCCTTTCAGCAAGATCCACATTATAAGTAACCACATAGCACAAGCTATTAGACCTAAAGCAGAGCAAGGATGCCCTGGGCTCATGCTATTATTCTACGTTGCTAAGAATTTTAGGGAAAATGTGGTACAGTTGAATAGTTTTTCGACCCTTTCTGGTATGCTGCTCATTACAGAAATGGGGATTAACAGAGAAAGATTGTATCAAGCTAGTTAGAAATTGCTGAAAGGGCTGTGAATAATGGTCCAGAACTTCAGTAGGCATAAATTGGCACAGCTCAGTTCAACTTGGTGGACTATGCCTATTTTAAATCTGCTGAGATGCCAGCTCATTATATAGAAACCTGCATCTATATATAGATCGTAGCAAGAAAAGGTTAAAATTTAAGATCACAGAAGCAAATCATTAGTAGCTAATACTACCTTTTTCCTTTTATTTTGAAGTCTCAAAGTCAAAATGACCTTTAAAGGCAAAAGGGTGTTTAGGGTGCTAGGTGTGTATGTTGCGCAGAATAAATCTAATATTAGGAAGGTAGTGCACTTGTATTTCTTTGTATTGGAATTTTAATTTTAGTGCACTTTTATAAAAGATATAAAAAATTAATGTGTCTGACAATTAAAAAAAAAAAACAAACAAAACCAAAACCAGCAACAAGAAATATCTAACCAGTTAAAACTCATATATTTATAACAGAGTTCTTGCCCTATTTCAGACACAGTCTGGACTTTTACTTGCTATCTTTGCTCTTCAGACATCTCAGCTCAAACTAAAACTTTATTTATACACAGAAAATGATAAGAAAGAAAAAAAAAATGGGCCCTCTCCTTTCTGCAAAGAAGGGAGCTGTGCTGGAGGTTTGGTGGTGCTGAACAGTGAGGGAATAGTCACTGCAAAGCTACTTCATGATAAACAAATCCCTTTCAACCTGAGGGAGAAATCATCCCGCTTTTGCCGGGAGGGCAAGTAAGTGCTGTCCTACAATGAGTTCTGCTGGAGAGGCTTGAGGGAGGCAGCAGCTGGGAGATGTGAGTAGCTGCAGCCAAGCATTCCCTCTGCCTGCTTCCCTTCCTGCCTCTTGGGAATGTGTGACTGGGTGACTCCAGCTTTAAACTGGTTTTATTGGTACAAGCAGCAACCACACACGAAGTGGGGTTTAGCATGCATGCTGCTGAGGGGATCAGGAAAGAGACAAGCCCTGAAAAGAAAAAAAAAAAAAAGAATTTTGTTGAGCTGTAGGTTTTTTGTGAGTTTAGGCATCACTCTGACTTTTGAGAAGAAAGCTGACTGGCTGATATGGTCCTGGTGTTTTGATGTATCTTCTGATAGAGTTCAATAACAAAAAGCCTAGACACACATAGGTGGATTCATTTTGCCCTTGGACGGGAATAAATCAGGTGCAGTGGCATTACATCAAAGCCACACTGGTATAATCAGAATTGGAACAGGGTTCGTTTAGCACTGTGATGCTATGAAAAATGTTCTTTTGCATAACCCTTCTCACTAATTTTTTTTTTTTTTTTAAATGCTACAAAAGAAGCTGTTTCTGATGTTTGGCTAAAGACTTCCTATTTTCAGACTCTGTTGTCCACTGCTTACGACTTTAGGCCTTCAGGCTTAAATTCTCTGTGTTGTCTCTGTCTCAGGCTTAATGCTTTTATGAGGAATGCAGCAGAGGAAGGTGAAACAGCCACAGAATGCAATTTTGAGGAAACACATTGCTTTGCCCCAGAACACCTTCCCCTTTCCCCCAGCTCTCTGATTTAAAAGCCAAAATCCCTGGTGGCACTAATAAGCCCCAGTGGACCCCATAATAGCTGTGCTAGGACAGGTGCTTCCCTCCGTGCAGGGCTGTGCTGTGGAGGGGCTCAGCCCTGGGCTCTCTGCCCCTGGCTGTGACACTGAGGAAACTTCACTAAACAGCAAAGGAGGCCACTGTTAAAAAAATGTTAAGGCTGCAAGGTTAATCACTCAAGACCCATGAGATACCATTCTCAGCCTTTATAAATAGGAATTGTTTGGGTAGAAATCCTTTTCCACATGCCTTGCTAACCAAATAGCTGCTTTTCCAGGATTTCCTTCCAGTCAGGCTCACACATGGCTGCGGGGCTGTGCTCAGGGCTCCCCAGCCCAACCCTGCTCCCTGTGTGCCGTGCCTGCTTCTTCCAGGGACATGTCTTCCAGGGCTTTCAGGGTTGTGTCTAAATACTTTTGAGTATGAACTGCTTGCTGCTCATGAAGGTCTGGAGAGGTGAGGTAGTGCTTCTGCCCTAATGCTGGAGAACAGAGGCCTGAAATTAGAGAGTATTTAAATGTTTTTAATACAAAATATTGTACTATGTCCTTTTAAGTATATGCTAATGTTAGATACCAATCCTGAAAGTCCAGACTGTTTACATTGTAGACTTTATAGAAATGCGTCCTTATTACTATTTATTATTGTTAATTAGTTAATTTCAGACCTGGCTGATTATGGGTTCTGCAAATCTACTGAGATATTAAAATATGTACCTAGAATACAAATACAATGATCGTGTAGGTACTGGCACTAGCTAACTCTTTGAGCAATGTGGCCAGTATCACAAGGAAATGCTTTGGCAGGTGCAAAGTAGGTGTAAATTCAGACTCCTTCCCCCTATAGGTGAATGTAGATTTTACTGGCATGTGGTTTCCTGGTGAGACACCTGTTCAGACTTGGTATAGCAAACACCTGCAAATGTTGGGTGCATGTCTCATTTTGAGAAGCTCTTATCCAGAGCTATTGTCCTCTTATTTCTCTGTTTACTTAAAGCCTTCTACAGCTGGGAAACAGTTACTCTCTCGTTTTATAAGCATGTTGCTAATAAACATGTCCTTACTGTGGCTCTGTTGGAAAAAAAAAACATTTTGGATGAACAAAATAAAATGTAGTTCCAGATTTAAAATAAACTTTCACATCACACATTTCTGAAAAGCACTCAAAGGTATAGGCCTTGTTTTTGATGTACTGAAATTTCAAATTTGCACTCTATGGTGAAGTTCTCCAAATTATTTATAGTCTGTGGTCTTGACTGCAGTGGTATCTCTATGTGCATGCATATTTATATATATATATATATAGTCATATAAAGCTAAGAAACCATATAATGGAAGTTATATTTCATTCTTTATTTATAAAATGTGAAGGTAGCTTTTGGGCCCAAATATTCACTGGTTGAAGCACTGAAAATAAGTTGTAATATTTCCTCTTTTCTGACTCTTGGACTCTCTTACTTAGATAAGGAGTGATTTCTATGAATAGGGAATGCATTTAATCTACTATGATCAAGTGATAGGTGGTAAAAACTGGTAGCATATACATGATCTTTATTGTACTATTTAAGCAAAACTGGCATGTTTCTTGGACTTTTCTTTAGCTATCATTTTATTTTCTGTTATTCAGTCAGTAGAAATGCCATTTTTTATTATTCTAAGATAAATTATTATATTGGTTGGATGAACAAGCATCAGGGCCTTAATTAAAGAATGAAGGTTATAGAATTAGATTTGTACAGAAAATACATTCCTTTTAAACAATGAAACTATTTAATATTTGAGCTGTAATAAACCGTATTTTTTACTTGAATGCTGTGTCCTATTAGAGTTACATAAAACCAGCAGTAATCTCTGATTCTTCACAGTGTGATTTCATAAGAGAAAAAATTTATATATTACTGGAAAATATTACAAGTAGGAAATTTATTGAGTTGTCAGTATAATAAGCATACTGAGCATAAAGTCTGAGGCTTTTTCCAATTATGTATGAAATTAATGTAGCAGAACTCTGTGCAAGACCTTACTGAAAATTAAGGTGATGGTTATCTTGAACACAGCTAATGGCACTTGCTCCCATTTTCTCATGGATTTCTACCTCACACTCAGTAGCACAATGCCCAGATGCTCTGGCTGGGATGTGTGCCACATGGAAGATGAGGAATTCCAGCTGCTGAGCCCTCATTACACCTTTGGAGTTCCCATTCTTGGTGGCAGCAACTGCTTTTTGCACAGGTCTGTCATACCTTTTTGGAATGAGTGGTTGGATCTTATTAAGAAGCTCACTACAGGGTTTCAAAGTGATTTCTTCTCCTTCTGGAGAAGGAAAAAACCATATTGGAGCCATGCTTCCTCTTCTAATGCTTTGCAACAATGAGGCCCTCAGTTTAAGGAGAGCTGCAGCCTGGCTGCAGGTGTAGCATCTATAACAAGGATGGAGGAAAAAGCAGATGATGTGCATGGTTAATTTGGAGCAGCTGCTTCAATCCAGCTGTGATCATAAATACACACATACTTGTGGTCTGGAACCTCCAGCAGCACAAAGTTGGTGTACTACAGTGGGTCAGAGGTGAGATTCCACCTCATTTTACCAGATGTCCAGTGTAAAACCTGTCCCTTATTCAGTGTCCTGACAACTTAACAAGGTGTAGGAGAAGATTAGCAGGTAACTAAAGTGGAAAATTGCAGTATGCAGGGGGGTCATGAAGGAGTTATCAGATCTTCCAGCAAATCCACACTTCTTGTGGCTTCAGGCAGTATGATGTATTCTGTATTGCTCCAGAGCAAATTCAGTAAAGAAAGGCAGATGCCCCAACACATTTTTTTCAGGCTTGTCTCTTGAAAAGCTAAGGTTTGCCAAGTGCTGCAATATACTCAGATGAGATGTGTATGCACAGTGGCACAGAAAATGTTAATATTATTGATTTGAAATAATAAAGTATGTTTTTTAATTCCTCCTGTTTCAGGAGACATTCCTGAGGGACTGGCTGACAGGGACATTATTAAACTGGCAGCATACCTTTTGAGATGAGAAATTACACATTTGATTCTAGCATTTGTATAAAGAAAAAAAAAATCTCTGCAAGGTCCTCAGAGATGGAAGTGGAAGGGAGAGGTCACTGGTGTTGTTATAGATGGGCCATTCCTATTAAATGAAATAAAAAAGAATGAAAGTTTTTATTGCAATGGGTCTGACAGAGTTTCCTTTATAGAAAATGATGTGGCTCGACACAATGTAACCTGACATAATGTGATGTGATGTTATAAATGAGAGGTACCATGGTTAGTTGTAATGTATAATTTGACACAATACGTGTGCTATGCATGAGCTGGCAGAAAGTGTGCTGCGGTTCACTGAGTACCCAAATTGCTTTCAAATGACAAGCTTGCCATGTCATGGTGCACCAAAAGTAAGCTGGCAGTAGTTTAGTGATTCAGTGACTAAAAAACTGTAGGCACATACATGCTTTTCTTTTGAGTTTTGGGCTGATGCATAGCACAGGTGGTGAGCTAAGGTGACAGAAAATACAAATTGGCATGTGAAAAGGATCTGTGCTACTATTAGTGTGGCTTTTGTTTTCTGCCATGAGTTTGGAGAGACCCAGGCTGGTCTGAACACTACACCACTGCTCAGCTAGTTGGAATATGATGAAGTGCAAAGATTACCTTTGAATCAGTGAGCCCAAGTGGCCGTGCTCTGATTATTCCAACTGCCTCCAGATTGATAAGAGCATGTTGCTGAACGTTCATGAATTTTCTGGTAAATTCTGCCTTTTGATCAGGAAAAGCATGGGAGTAGTCAGAGATGAACTAATATGTGATTTTTTTGCCAGCATCAGCATTGTTGAGAACAAAAACAATTCTTTATTACTTTTAAAAATCTGCACAAGAGAGAAATATCTCTATAGGTTGGCAATCTTCCTTGCCTCTGGAAATGGTGAGCGGCACAGGGGATATTCCCAGGTTCACACATCTGGATTTCTTTCCTAGAGGCTAGGGCATTCCTATCAGCCCCACACCAGGAGTCCTGCCTTGTAGAGGTAGTCATAGAGGATTTCTGAACTGGCCAGAGTCTTTGCATCTCTGGATCTTTCCTTAGCTCATCTGGCCTCCAAAGACCTTTTGCTGTGCTGGCAGCCATGCAAAGTTTTCATGTTGGATGACATAACACATTATTATTATTATTATTATTATTATTATTATTACACAAAGTACATAAATTATTTTTTTGCTGCCTCTATTCAAGACATTTAGGAAAAAATCCTCAAATCCCTCTGCTTGCCTTTTCAGACATGTGATTGGATATTCTATAAATGTAGAATGCACATTTTCTTGGCTTCTCTGGAGAATAAGTGCATTGTTTTAAAAGTTGTAATTATGAAGCTGTAGTATTAAATAAAACTTTAATTATTTCAATTCAAATATTTTCCAAGGCAACAAACATTCAAGAAATGAAAATGTTCTTTTTCTCACTGCCTTGTCCAATGCTGGGTGACTGGATTTCTGCCCATCCTGTGATGATATGTATTCATCATGCATATTGCAGCAGAGGCTCCTCTGCAGGCAGAGGTGTGGTAAATCAGAAACAATCTGTGACACAATTTTTGATGGGTATAAACTGTCACAATTCTGTGAGTTTGGTGGCCAGTTTCAATGCTCTCAGTTTTCTTGGCCCTGGTTTCAAAAATGTAATTTAGTTTGATGAGATGGGTAATTTTCAACACCCTTCTCCCTCTCACCTGTGTTTTTTAGGTCTAGAGAGATAAGAGGTGCCATGTATATAATTTCTGAACCATGTGCTCTGTTTTCTAACCTCTTGATTGCTTAAGCTACACATTGCATAGTACCCTACATTGTTTTCACTTTGATGCAGTCTCTTCCTTCGCTCTGACTATGTTAACATTTGGCAAAAGCAGAAACAAGTAGGATCTAGTGCATTTGCCCAACGAGCTGCTGTGTTGTAGAACCACTGCTGTGCAGGAGACACAGAGGCACAGCTCCTGCAGAGCTGAGCACTTGGCCAAGGACACATCAGAGGATCTGGGCAGAGATTTGCCAAGACATGCAGAAAAAAAATCATGGTAGAGTCAGAAAAAATGCTTTGGTTTCAAAGCAGAAAGCTGAATTGTGTGCCAGAGTTGACTCCATTAGCTCCTGTGAAAGAAGAAAAGCAGAAAAAGCATAGGTGAGTTTGTAAGGAAAACCTAAAAACAAACAAATGCACAAACAGACACAAACCAACTAGTAGTCAAACAACGACAAACCCAAAGTGCTTTCTCTAAGCTTAGTGATACTTGCTTTACAATCGTGAGGACTAAGGAGAGCTCTGGGTCATCTCCTTTTGTGCTCTCTTTGTCTTTTAAGACTTTTCAGCTACTGCTCTTAAGTTCTTCATCTGTGTAGTAGAGGCTTTTTTTTGACTTGATTTCTCTGTTTAAGTTTTGAACCTTTTGCAGATGTTCCTAGCTATTGACACACTTGGCACAAGAAATCTACCTGGGAACACAAAACTTATCTTCTCAGTCAGCACCAGGACCTGCTGGAGATTGGATAGGGAAGGGTACTTGTGGTGCTGCTCAGACTAGCTGGGCTAGGACTTTGCCTCTGTTTTCATAGAAATTGCCCTGTCTCCATAACTATGGGAATGGTCCTTGGGATCTGTGGGCATCCACACCTCCAGGTGACACCCTTCAACATTAGCCTGACAAAGGGTAAATGCACTCAGTACTAGAGTTTAAGAAGTAACAGATGTTATTTGAGAAATTGGGTCAAAAGCAGCAAATGCTCATGGTGAAAAGATACATGTTTTAGAAATGTTAAAATTACTCATTTTGTAAAGATTAATTAATTAATTTCCCATTAATGGTCTTTCTTTTTATAATGTCCTTTAAAATTTTTGCTTTAAAATAACTTTTATCTTTCTAAAAAACTTGACTTAGGCAGAACATGGAGGAAAGCAATATGCAAGATGGTCATATAATGGCCAAACAAAAATTTTTCACATCTATTGTAATTTTTCACTTTGACTGCAATGGATGTTTCCCATTTTGTTCAAGATCCTTTCCTCTTATTGCACTTCCCTACAAATTCATGCACATCCAAACTGGGTTTTTTTTGCTGCATTATTCCCATTCTTGCTCAGACACATCCCATGATGTCTCCAGTGCTGCTGCTGCTTCTGAGGAGGGAGGATGGTGTGGCCTGCTACTGGCTCAGGCATTGCTGCCTTCTGTCACTGTTACCTAGCAGGACACATGAACTCTGCCAAACACCTTGACTCCATCCTCCTCCTTCTCTGCAGGAGAACTCACAACTCTTGCGTTAAGACTTTCAAGCTCTTTTGCTGTTTGTTTTTCATAAAGGCTAAAAATGAAAGAAGATTTAGCAGATAGTTTGAGAAATCTTGGAGGAAAGAAGATGCTGTTTTAATTCCTCTGATTATAAAGGGGAAAAGAATGTATCTTTTATGCCTTTGAAGTTTAATTATATGATTAGATATTTTGCAAAAATTGAGTGTTAAAAAAAAAAAAAAACAAACTCAAAGAGAATGCCCTCTCATTTTAACTTCTGCTACTGTATGGTGTGAGTGACCTTGAAAGGTTCTGTGGCATTTCAGGGACAATGAGAACCTACAGGGAATGAATGCGGGTAGATTTCTACTTGTTTGCTATGATGACCTAATTATTTAGAGTCAGTTCATCTGGAATTGAAAGCTGTGTGAAAAGCCTGGCCTCTGAGTGAGGTTCAGAACCCGTGCAGCACTTGCCTCAGAATTGCCATGTAGCCAGCGTGTTGAACTTGGTTATTTTGTAATCTTACAGTGTGAAATATTTTAAAATAGGAATAAGAAATTACTTAAAGTCATTATCATATTTTGATAAGGAGGTTTGCAAGTTTTACTTCTCAACAAGAAACCATGAAAAAAAAAAACCAAAACGCAGAATACTAAAGTGAAAATTTCTATAATGAGATTTTTTTCTCTGTGCTCATTTGATACTGAAAAGTTAATCTCAGGACCTGGTGACAATCAGTTTTAGCTTTAAAGGATGAGGAATAAGGAGAATTGGAATTTTGTCTTATGTTGTCCTTGACTTTGATACACTGTAGTAGGGGACAAGTAATACAGTGTTTTGTACTCATAAAAGTAATTGTGTATATTGTTCTTCAGAAAGACTGGAAAATATAAGTGTAATTAAACCAGCTATCCTTTTTAAATATTCAGACTGGTGCTGTCTATTGATACTTGTATATTCTGACACAGAAGCAAAAGACACTGAAAGATTTTTTTTTCTTGCTGCTACCTGTAAAACCTTGTTTCAAATATTACCAGTATGCACTTTCATGGTGTACTCAGCTCTGCTCTGCAAAATACCATATATTCCTGAAACTCAGAGATGTTCCACGGCCTGGATACGTTTTTATATTTATATTGCCTGGTTACTGCACCATTTTGTTCTTCTCCTAGTAGCTCTCTGAAATGGAGAGTGGCATTTAGCTCCCATGGAAGTGGTTAGATTCAGTTCTGAGCACACACAAGAAGTCAGCTGGGGATAAGAAATAGCAACAGAGGTTCAGCTTCTTTTTAAATGAAGAGGGAATCTTGGTCATATCTGCCTGGGTCAACAGCAGGGTGTTTAGGGAAGGATTCTCCTGTACTTTGGCAGCTGTGTTTTCTCTACATGTGGGTGTGAAGGGTATAGGACAGGAAGAATTCAAAAATACTCAACTTCTTATGTAAAAAAGCTCACAGCAGGGGTTTGTTTCAGGCAAGCCAGCTATATAGTCAGAGTGCTTTTGGAAAAAAAAATCCCAAATGGTGTGAAAACTTACTAAAAAAGCTCATGTTAATGGAAGAGAATGATTTTTAAATGTTTTTTCCCTCCCAGTGGAAGTGAATATGTATAAAAAACATTAATCCTTGCTTAATGGTGTAAAAAGATGCAAAGTCTTTCCTATTAAGTATTCATGAACATTGGCATTGAAAAAAGAAGGAAATGCTTCCTTCCTAGTGTATCATATTTTGTATCTGATCAAAGGGCAGAGCCCCATGAGAATGTGAGCAAAAGCTGTAGCGATTGCTGCCTACCTACTCTTGTCCCTGGAGCAGAGCTGCTGTGATATGGACTCCTAATCTATTTCTGTGCAAAATCCTCTGCCTGGATTTAAATCCAGGATGGCATGGATGGGATGTGAGGAGCACTCAGGGAATTATTTTTGAGGCACAACTGTAATGGAAGTAACCAACTGTTTCCAAAGTCCACACATGACCATGACCTGTTAATATCAGTTACATCACACTGAATTTCAAATAAATATTTGAAGTATTCTGGAAGTCTGTAAAAGTAGATTTTTTTTTTTTTTTTTGCCTCTGCTATTTTAAGGGAACTATAGAGAGGTTAAGTGATTTGTAAAAGGCCATTTAAGTCTAGAAGCTAGGAAGAGAATTTAGCTATTTCACTAAATCTACTTTGTTAAAACTATCTCATCTACCAAAACCGATTTTTGCATAAAACATGAATCAAGCAAGGCATTATTATTTTTGTCTCAAAGTAATGTATTCATATTTAGTGAGGAAGAAATATCAAAATCTGTCTTTTACAGCTATTTGACTGACAGGCTTCTGCTGTGCTTTTAAGACGTTTTATAACATTCATGTTTGATAAACTATCGTGGATGCATGTGTACATACATATACACACACATACACACATATATATAAATATGTATATGAGGCTTTCTCTACAGGCAGATTTTCTGTGTATGGAGGTACTTTAAAATCAAACAATTGAAATGCTAAAATATTGATGGTTAAATAATCTTGATGGGTCCCTACCACTACCCAGGGAATAGAATACAATTCAATGAAGAATGGTTACAACAGGTATAGAGTTTGCTCTTGCATTTATTATTGTCAGAATAATCAGGCATCCTGCATAGCATTGGTGGCTTTTTCCTCATGGCTTTGTGGTGTTGGTTCAAGCTGACAAGGAAAGTCCAAGACTGGGGCCATAAACTAACTAAAAATACCAAAATCTCATTGGTGACCCTGGGGGAAACACAAAGAAGATGGAGGCAATTTTTTATACTGATTCTTTTAGTGTCCCCTTAATTTTCCTTAATACTCTATATCTGTATTTAATGGTGACAACCTTGCCTTTAAGAATAGTAGCAAAAGAGATTCTACCCTCAAACCTATAAGGAAAAAAAAATCAGTAATGTTAATGCATTAAAGAATAGGAGATGGATGAAAGGAATCCTATTTTTTTGTGATAGAAGAATATTATTTTATTCCTAGTACTGGGATCGGCATTGGAAAAACTTTCCTGGGATAGGATACTGATCCAGAATAAACTACAAGTGTTTTGCAAGGGGTTGTGGCAGGGGAGCAAGATCTCTTATGTAAGAGAACAACAACAACACTAAAAATCCTGGAAGAAACTACACTGTGAGCATGAACAGGTAAAAATTACCTAAAATGTGTAAATGCAGTGTCCTCTCTACATTACCAGGATAGTTCACTAGTTTGAAAGCAAGATCTTGGCAGCTGGTATATATAAGTCTAAACATTTCAAGACATCAGACTTGCAGAAACAGAGGCTCTTGTACCTTTAAACCCCATTATTTTCAGTTGGGTTTTAATGGGTGACAAGCATATGCACACAAAATCCTCAAACCCCAGGCTCAGAGATGAAACTGAATGACCAGAGTATAGTCTCTACCACAATAAAGATAACTTGAATTCAAGTAAATGTTCAGACTCTATAAATAAAGGGGACAGGAAGGGGAGAGCAGTCTCCCTAGAGATCAGGACCTGTCAAGGTATGGAAAAGGTGACTGTCAGTTTTATGCAGTCTGTTTTTTCCCCACCATCTTGCTGAAGGAAATGATGCCCACACTTTTCTGCAGGGTCTTTCTGGAGCAGCAAGCCCATCTTGCCTTGGTGCCTGCTGGCTGATGATTGCTGCACCTGCGTTTCCTTACATTAGTCACAGGTTGCCTGGCAGTGGTCTAATGGCATCCAATTGAGAAGAAATAGTTTAGGGACTCATTCTCTGTCCCAGGAATAAACTGGGATTATTGAACTATTATTTTTTTCCCCCAAGGTGATCACTTTCTTCATGGGCAGCAAGAGAAAAGATGAAAGCTAAACTAGATTAAGGGATTTCCTCTTATTCCCAGCTCTTATTTTCATTTGTTCTTGTTGTTCCCCCCCTGCAGTGCTGTGGAACTACAGCTATGCTTTACCTTGCAGTTAACCTTTGAAAGAGAAACACAGGAAACACCTCTTGCTCTGAGGGGAGACTGGAAATGCAAGGTTATAGAAATTAGAGGGAAATTAGGAGGTTAAGGGATATTGCTTGGGGACGAGTTTGCTATGTAGGTGATGGGCACAAAGGATGCACAGCTCTGGGGTGTGTATAAACACATTTTGTAGTGTGCCAGAATGGCACTCATATTCCTACATCTCAATCCCTCTGAAAAAAAAAACCAGTAGGGTGGGTGAAGAACTGCTTGAGAGGAGACAGCAAGAAAATGTGTGTAAGGAAGTACCTCTGTCTGTCTTTCTTCTAAAATGTGGAAAATGAGGGGAAGGTGCTGGCCATTGTTGTCTGTACAAAGAATTTTAGTATTTTGTCAGGGTGTGAAAGATGTAAATTTGGTTTTCTTTCCTGTCTGAGAAAGCTGAAATCTGTCTTGTTGAGAACGGCACTCTTCAGTTCTTTCAGTGCTCTGGGTTGGGTTGTTTTATTAGAGAGGTGCTTCCAATGAGAAGAGATCCATGAGACCAAATAGAACAAAGGGAGGAGGCACCCTATGCCACAATAGTTAAGATATTTCCCTGGTAATTTTGCTATTCAGTTCTCGCAAAAGATTAACCAATTTATCTTATGATTCACCATATCATAAAGTGCATGCTTGTAATTTCATGAATCAAGACAGAGATGAGCAGGGTTCTTCCTTTTTCCCAAGTTCCATTTTGGGTGGAATAAATCTGATGTCTGCTGAGGTCTTGCTTTACAGCCATAAAACCTATTCTGACCCTGGTCCCAGATGATTTTTCTAGTCTGGAATGATATGTCTTCGATGAAAAACTTGTGTTTGTATGAATTTTTACACATAAAAATTAAAACCTGTATTCTCAGTCTTTTGAAAGGGGAGAATACTTATTTTCCATTCCTGGAGGGAATGCAGTCTTGGATGCTGAAATCTGAATGGAGTTTTCTGCACATAGCTCAACTTGGCATGTATGAAGTCAGTATCCATCTGTTGGCAGAAACAAAAAGGAAAGAAAAGGATCCCTTACTTATTCTGCTGTCAAATAGTGAAACACAAGTCAGCAATGGTGCCTGTGGTCATCACTTGTGGAGAAAGTGACCACTGAAATTGCTGCCATGATATAGTTTTCAAAATATGCTTAGCTATTAGTTCAAATGTAGTTCAACATGTCTACATGTCAGCAGTCCCTGTACACATTAGCTGCAGGGCTGATCTGTGGGACTTGGGTTCCTAGATCATTCCTCTGCTTGCAGGAACCTTGTCCTGTGCATTCTTTTTCTGGCACCTAAATTTATGTTTTGTTTTATGAAAGACAATAGTTAGTCACTCCCTTAAAATATTAATTTTATTACTTCTTTTTCTTCTGTTTTAATGTCTCAAAATTCCATCCAGGCTAATTTGCATTGGTCCCTGCAAAAGCAAATTGTTAGCTATACTGTGCAATAGAGCATACGAGAAATCGGTGGCCAGTCTCTTCCTGATTTAAAGAATTTCTGGAGGAGTCTGAGAAGTTTGTCATATTGTTCTGTGGGGCAGAGTTAGGTCCCAGCTGTTGTGAGATTTAAGATTTCCAGCCTTCCAAGGGGATCTCATGAAAAAGCAGTGAATAAAGAGTTTTACAATGCAAGATGAGTCTATAATCTTAAGAGTGGTCTATTAAAGAAAACTATTCTGAATGCACATGCCAGGGTAGAGCACCACAAATTATGACATTCCACTCTGGAAATAAATAGCAAAATAGTAGGGAACTAAAAAGCTTTACTGTCTCATAAAGCTCAGCATTTTTCATCTACCTTCCCACCTCCATTAGATGTAGCAATTAAAAAGTGGGACATGGAACTGTTCAGACACAGAAAATTAAACAGAGCTTTAAAGGTGTCGCTCTTATAGTCTGTGAACTGTCTGTCCCATCTAACTAAAAGATAATAAAATTGAAGGTGGCCATTTGATATTTGGCTGCAGAACAGGCTGAAGATTTCTAGGGGGTGTGTGCCACCCTCCTGGGACAAACTATTTTAATTTCTGCTCACTTACTTTCCTGTGATTTTAACCATTTGTCTGCTATGTTGTCAAGCATTTTACACACAACTGAAGTACAAGTTCTCAGCTCTCTCGTCCTGTATCCCGATCAGCACAAAGGCTGATGGGGCTTCAGGGCACTGACAAAAACTCCTGGCTTTAACCAGTAGACCCATGGCTGCAGCTACTGAACTGTGGCTTATTCTTTACTGTATTCACTCAAAGAGACAAGGACCTTTCTGAATCACTGCCACTTTTTTTTTTTTTTTTTCGTACTTGAAATGAAACCCCTGTGTTCTCCATCTTCTTTTGTTCTGCCCGGCTCCTTTCATTCTGGGCTGTGGGTCTGAAGAGTGTTTGGACTGCAAAGCATGGTTGCTCACAGGTGCAGACAAATTCTTTATCCTTCATGCAATGGTCTTGGGCTCAATGTGCATGTTCCAGCACTGGGCACTAGAGACCCTGAGTCTCTTTGCTGGAGCCACCTGTATCTTAATTTTACTGACTGACCAACAGCTGCCCAAGGCCTTTGTCTGGACTGTGTGTTTACAGCTGCTTTGGCCTTTTGTCCCATCCTTGAGAGATCTGCCCCACACTTAGAAGGCTATAGATAGATTTTATTGATCCCAAGTTTACTTCCTGTCTCCACCAGTTCCTGTTTCTAATGGCCAGACTGTGATGCAGGTGCACCCTCCCCCAGGTCAAAATTAATAGGCCTGATTTAAAATCCTAACAGGTGGCTTTAATGTGTTGCCTGAAACAGGTGGGGGAGTGTCGGGGTGCCTGACCTGCCAGTCAGGTCTGAGGGAGCAGGGGTTCCTTCTGCCCAGCATGGGCAGTTTTTGGCCACTCTCAGCCAGGATACCTCAAGACATGGTTTTGTTCATGGCTCTCTTTTGGAAAGCTGCCTGCTGATGGTAATTGAGCTGCCTTTCTGATTCTCTGCACAACTTTATAAAGAAATCTGTTGGTGCTGTGGGCCCGCAGAGATTGCTAATAAGCAGGGCTAGGGAGAAGGGAAGGGAGTTAATCTCACAATGTTTTTCCTGAATGGTAACAACTGAATTAACTTCTGATACGAAAATGAACAAAGCAGTATGTTTATAGCTATAAGACTCCTGATGACAATGCCATTAAAACAATTTTCCTTTTTTTCTTCTCCTCTGGATGTTTTGATGCACCTGATGTGAGCTGCTCTGAATCCAGGCTTGTTTCAGCATGAGCTGGAATAATGTTACTGGGGGGAAAGCAAAAGTAAGAAATTTGTGCTGATACATAAAAAGCCTCATTTTTAGACTTGTTCCAAGTTCCGTCCTTGTTTCTTTCTATTGTTTGGCTTTTCTTTCTTGCTTCTGTGATTTCTGTTGCTATTTCAAGATTTTCTGCAATGTGGACTCTGTCTTTGATCTTGTTTTGTTTGTTCTCAGTGTTTTTGCAATCCAAGCAGAAGTAAATGGTATTTGAAAAACAGTAAGTTTGATCCTTTTGGTAATTGCTTGTTTCTGCTGAAAAACAGAATTTTAAAGTTTATTTTATTTGGAATAATGCTGATTCTTCTGCAATCTATGAGAAAGAACTAGCCTTTTATTTTTTAAATTTTTTATCTGGGAAAAAAGCTACAACATCAATTCAAAGACTCAGTCAAGCAGTTTCAGCTGGCAGTGTTATTCAAAGATTGTCACTGTTCTGCTCTTAATTCTGGGAGTCCAAAATTAGACCCGTAATTCCAGACCTGCACCTTTTAATATTTGTTTGAGGGTGGGGGGATGTTGTCACAACACTAAAGCCTTTTATTTCAGCTGTATTGTACAGAATTTACTTTTTCTAACAGTGGTGTTAGAAACTCAGTTTCTAAATACAGGTGTAGAAACTTAGCAGCAGCCACTTATTTTCTAATGTTTTGGACAGAATTTTGTATCTCTGAATGTGTCTGTTAGTTATTTCCTTTTGGCTAAGAAAATGTGGGTGGCTTCTGATCCCAATATTTCCTTTTCTGTAAAGGTTGGCAACAATCCATAATTCTCTTTTTAAATGAAGCTGGGAGATCTAGTTTTGTTAGTGTTCAGTGACTATGCATGCCATGAAATGCCTTGTCTGCAATTTTGAAATGGCCTGGGACCTCAGCAAAGCTATGGTTCTACTCGCATAAAGTCTTAACAACATACTATGTGGTTATATTTTGACTATATGTAGTTATTTGTTATATCTTGCATATGTTGTTGCAATATACACTGTTCCATATCATGGGCACACTCCCATGGTAAGGGCCATGTTCCAGAGAAAGCTGGAATGAAACCATCCTATGATTAAAGAGCATGTTCTTTACATTTTCCTGTAAAAGTACTAAGCCTTTGAGTCATCTTCCCAGCCCAAATAATAAAGCTTAGAAACATTAGCATTTTATGCATTTTTTGTTTGTTTTTGTGTGTGTAGTGCTGGTTTGTTGCTGTTTTATTTGGGTTTTTAGTGTGGTTTTTTTTTTTTTTCCCGGTTGTGCTTGTTTTATTTGTGAGGAGTTTTGGTCTTGGTTTTCTTTTTTTCTGGACATTTTGGTGATAAGAACTTTTTGTGATAGCTTATCCTGAAATAGTCTGAAGGAAAGGGCTAGCAGTATGCTCTTATTCTTTTAAGGAGCCACCAGTGTGCCATGCATGACATGAAAATGTAGGTAAAAGTGGCTCAGAATGAAATGAGGTTTCAAATTATTTATCATTTTCCCTTTAACCTCTTCATCTTGGCTTATGTTTGTTAAATCCTATTAAAAATTAATGTTGAAATGTGGTACAAGATACTATTTGCCATAGATAGACATCACTTTTTAAATTAAATTGTGAGACTTTTCAGTGCAGCAAACAGATATAATTAATGCTATTTTTATTTTTTCAAGGTGAGAGACAAAAAGCTGTAGGGGAAGGGAGAGGAGAATAAACTCTAACAGCCCTAAAAATTGAGGACAGTTGGCTTAAGAACTTCTTTCACCTTTTAGTTAAGAAGGGGTATTAAAAAGGGTTGCGATTGAAAGTATTAAAAATCTTTGTAGGTCATTTATAATAGCTTATTCAACAACAAAGAAAATAATATTTCTGAGAACTGCTTCTTTTTCTGTCTTTGAGATACTACACTGAAATATGGAGGTTTTTTTTGCAGAGGAAAAATTTTCATGGTGGAAAGATAGAACTTCACCTTTGCAGCACCTAGGCTAGCTTCCCAGGCTAGCCGTCACAAAAGATTTAAGTTTGTTTACAGTTAATTTAGGAAAAAAAAGTTGCCTGTTCTGTGCTCAGCATTGACAATGCCAGCAGAAGCTCCATGTTGTCACAATGGATAGAAATCATGTAATCACAGAGCTGGGGCTGGTGATGGCTGCTGGCCTTTGCAGAGCCATGGTGGGTATAGAGCTCTGCAATAGGCTCAGCTGTGGCTTATATCCTTGAAAGCAGCAGCTTGTTGGCATCATCTCCAAGTTCTGTCAAGCAAAATGTGCAGCTCCTTATGCATATTGCCTATATCTATTTTACCTTTCTGTGGACAAATTGCATAGAATGTCATAAATTGGTTTAAAGAAAATTGGCAAAGATCTACTTTTTAATTATCTCAGGCTGACATCTCCAATAACTGAAACTTGAAAGTCTCAGGAAGAAAAGTCAGGCAAGGTGAGTGTCTTACTTAAGATGTGATCCTGGGCAGCTTGGAGGTCTCTAGAAAATAATTTGTGTGGGTTTTTTAGGGTTTGTGAGGAAGCTGGTGTAGTGAGAAGCAGAGATTTGAGATTACTTTGCAGAGGAGGGAAAATACGATGTGAGATGGAGCAGATTTTAATTGATGATTAACTCCATTGAGACGGTAATTTGTTCCAGCTGCGGGGAACATACCTTGCTGTCTGTCTCAAGTTAATTTCAAGAGCACTCCAGGCCTTTAACCACAGCAGTGAAATCTCAGCACTTTGTCAAACAAGCCCTTAGCCATGTCTGTGTTAGCCATAGGACTAGGCTTTTCTTTTTTTGGACAGTTTTCCACAGAGCTAGTAAACATGCCAACATACAATGGTAATACACTGCTTCAGAGCAATCTCAAATTAACCTCTGTTTCTTGAAAGAAAATGTCATTTTGATACAGACAAAACTATGGTAAAAATAATATTTTTATTATTTTCTCGCATAATAGTTTCTTAATGTCCTGTCCATTTTTCCTGTCCTGCAAAAACCTTAAGGTTGTAAGAACTGTGCAAACTTTCCTCCCATGTGTGTCTGGATTACTAAATTACTATCATTTGGGACCTTTCTTAAAGCTATAATCTCTTTGTATTGGGAAATCCAGTCAAGATTAAAGCTGCATTAAAAGAGCTGTTATGAAAAGATGCAGTAAGATGATGTCCTGCTGTCCTATGTGTTCTCCAGCAGTGTATGGGAATGATTTTTGTTATGAATTACAGCTGGGTCCTCTTAGCTCATCCAGTGCAGGGACTGGATCATCTGTTTGATGAGTGAAGGCTGTTAAGATTTTAGTAGATAATTTACTGACTTAGGCTGCCTTTCTGGTTGAACTGTTTATATTGGCAAACTTCTGAATATGGATATAAATTATATGTCATTGCTAGTTCCTCTTTTGTGGTAGAAAGGACAGAGAAAGGATTAGAGCATACTCCTATGCAGGCATGCATGTTTTGAGTCAGACCTGTAACCTACAGGAAAACAGCACTGTAGTTTGCCAGAAATCATGAGATATCCAAATAGGAGCAATTCACTTGGTTCTGGCAGAGCTGGCTTTGAAACCAAATTTTTATTCACCAGTTTTTATCCAAAACAGTGAAAATTCTGAACTGGAATAAGTAGTCCCCCTCCTCCACAACATGCTATTAAAATACCACAATGTTTTGCTTATGAAACTGGTGTTCTCTGCAGGATTCCTGACTGCTGCTGCGTGAAGCTGACAGGGTTTGACTGTTTTGCTGCTGTTAATCAGTGGGGTTTGTTAGTGAAACTAAAAGGATTATAGCAGTTTTATTCAGCAGCTTCATGGGCTCCCTGGGTTCCCTGGTGAGTGGGAGGCTGTCCTGGGAGTCACAGACTGGAGTCAGGCAGCTGGGAGCTCAGGTGGCTCTGAAACCTGCAAGTCTTCACATCCAGCTCTTTATTGCTGAGGAGACAGGTAAATAAACAGCTACAAAACAGCAGGTTTCCAGCCTGCCTCTGTGTTCTGTCAAAAGAGTGTTTCCATGAAATGCTAACGTTTGACAAATTGCAGTTTTATGATGGAATAAAGATCAGATAGAAAATTTGTTGTATCTGGATTTTGATCTTTCTTGCATCTCACTTGGGAACAATCTGCTCTTTGGATGAACAGGCAAAACCTAGACGTTTATTTCTGCCTGGAAGCAACATGCTTTTAACTCATTAGTTCTTATTAGTTTGAGTTTTATGCTCTATTGACCACAGACTTGCAGCTTCTCACTGTCTTGGAAAGAAGACAAATCTCTTTGTGGTTTATTGGGAGATATTAGACAGGTGTAGTCAGTGGAGGTGTGTCCTCTCCCCTGTGGTTAAACTGTGGCACCCAGTGTGTGCACACATGCTTGTGACTTCTGCATGTAGGGGGATAGGTGTAACCATAACTGCTGCTTCCACAGGCTAAAAATGTGATTTCGTTTTTAATTATCTTTTAATCTTTGTTCTTTAAAAGGTGGGTATTTCAATGTACATGCTGTGGTTCATATGCCTCTTTAAAACATTGATAATCTGCATCCCCAAATTCTAGTTAAACACTTCCTTAAGTCTGTGAGTAATTGTAATTTAATCAGCTTTTTTGTTTTGTCATTTTTTTTCTCTGTAACCTGACAGAGCTAAGGTGGCAATTTTGCACAAGATAGATCTGGTAGTATGCAAAGTACCTTTTGGAGAAAGGGGAAGGAAGGGAGGGAGGAAGAAACCTGTCACTAATCAGGCTTAGGAATTTTTCTTTTCATCACTTAAACTAAGAAATGCAGGCAATGGTAGTCCTCAGGAAATTACTTCCCCTGCTCTAGGAGAAAAGGTGTAGTCTATTGAAGTACAATTTTGGCTTAGTTTCCGACTCTGGTGGCTCATCTAAATAAAACCAAATTGTTTTGCTTCTCTGTACCTTTGCCTTTTTCTTATGGGTGGTTGTTACTGTGGGCTTTAAATGTTAAGTGTTCATCTGGGAGACGGAATGATTTGGCTGGTGCTTGGCACAGTGGAAATTGGTGCTGCTAGGAGCTAGAGGGCTCCATATGATGCCTAGCAATTTCCAGCCAAGCAGCCCTGCCTGATTAGTGTTCTTAAGACACACTCACAGGTTAAAATATTTTTTATAGGAGCATTCTACCAAAGATGCAAGAGTAAAAAGCTGTACTACCAAATGGAGCATTTTGCATATCCCATTGCAATGAAGTGTTGTTCAATTAAAAAGAAATCCATTTAGAAATTTCCAGGGGGCTCAGAATACTATTCTGACTTCACAATTTCTAGCCAACATAGCTTCTATAAATGCATCCCTTTGACACCAAACTGACCTGAAATGCATTGAACTCCTGGAAACTGGAGATTTTATTGTGTCGGTTACCCACTGTGTATATTGTGCTGAAAAAAAATCCAACACTGGCATGGAATGATTAAATCGACCTGGTTTTCTCAGAACATTCTCCAATCAGGCTCCTATTCAGCACAGAATGCTCTTGTTGACATTGCTAAAATTCATAATGATATCTTTTTCTTTCTGCAACAGAGGAAGGTTTTTTAAAAATTACTTGTACTATTTGTGGACCTTAATTAGGCCTTTAATGTGAATCACTAAATTTTTGCTATGCAATTTATTTGAAAAGGCATGTAGCAGTCTGGCTGTTTGTACAGGAATAGTTGGTAGTTGCAGGTTTGTAACTGGCTCAGGTTGCATATTATTGTACTCAGGACTGAGCATCTTAAGGGCATATTGTCTCTAAATTTGGATTGATTGTTCAACTCAACTGATATTGGATCTCTGGCTGGAAAATTGCTTACTCAGGGATTTCCCTCTCCCCATATTTTTTGTTACGTGTGCAATTTCAATGATTCCTGATTTATGAAAGGCAATCCTAGAAAAAGAAATGAATTGGCTTGGCATTTGGAAAAATGAATCTTGGTGTGCAGGTGCAATTCCATTGAGGGGCAAGTCTAATGAGGAGAGGCCTGAAGTAAGACAAAGGTGTCAAATGAATATTCACTGCAATAAAGAATTAGGGGTTTTCTTGGTTATAAGGAACTGTTTTATTGCAACTGTAGGCTGGTTATTTGGTCACTGTCTAGCTTTAGCCTGTTTATTTCAAGAACCAAACTTACTTGTGAAATTATCTAAATAATAAATTTTAAATTAGATTTGCAGCTGCTAAATGTCTCAAATCTTTGTTATCTTCTAATTTTCAAAGAGGAAACTTGCACATGCATCTCAGCTCCATTTTTGGAAATTAGTTGAGTCCAAATGTTCCTGAAAATCAACAAGATTGCATAACTCATTTCTGAAAATAAGTAGTATGATTACACACCTCTGGGATGGTTTTGGAAATATTACATCAGAATACTTATTTTGAGGTACTTTGTGGGCAGAAGGATGAATGTCCCAAAAGGAGAGTGTATGAAATAAAATCTATAGCTTTTGCTTATATTTAATATATTCGTTTTCTCTAGCTGATTAGGTAACTGGATTTCTTGAATTTATTTTTCCTGAATGTATAAGAATCCATTTAATCATTAAAATTGAAGCTTCAGGTTTCTGAAGTCAAAGGTCAGATTCTAGGAAACAGCAGAGTTGTGGTAGAGATGGAATCAATCAGAATGAAGTGGAATCAATAACAACTCAACTATTGTCAAAATGTGAAGACAGTGCTCCAACCAATTTTTTCTTTTCAGAGAGGGGGTATCTCAAGATTGATTTCCTTTGTGGAAGAAGTGATAGTTATTTCCAGAAGAAATGTGTATGTCTTGTCTCTGAATTCAGAGACTCTTTCACAGGAAATGCCTTAAGGATGATGCACTTTGACAACCATGGGACACTGTGAAGACCAAGGATCGCTATGAAGAGCCAACAGCCTGGCTGATCCAGTAAAAGGAGAGCTTTACACTATGAATGACAGACAAGTGAAATGTCTACCAGTGTACAAGTGACGATAAAAGAGACCTTCTAATCAACAAAATGGGGGGAAAGTGGGCTCATTTCAAATGTGTGCACACAAATAAGGGATTAGTGAGATTACAGCATGAGGGAAGAAACGTACATCCATTTATTGGGAAACCAGCACAAGCGGGCACCTCTCTCAAGTGCCTGTACACCAAGGCTTGGTGCTGGGGAAATAGTGTCTTTCTGTATGCCTACAATCTCAGGCATGTTAGAGACGTGGTAGGATAGCTCAAAGGGAGATGTGTTGCGGTGTGTGGAAATAGGATCTTTAGGAGGAACAAGCTAGGACAGTGAGGTGGGGAAGCTGATCTTTGTGAGAAGGTAGGAGGAACACACAGAGCTGTCTTGTTATGGATGAGCCAGCTTAACTTGTTATGGATGAACCAGGGTTGGAATTAGCAGATGGACCAATGTGGGCCACATATTGTCTGCATTGTGGGTGTTTGATCAGGAAAAAAAGATGCAGTTAAGACCTTCAGACAACTGGAAGAAGCCTCAAGTTCACGGGCTTTGGGACTTTAAAACACCCCATCTGTGCTGGATGGGCAACAGCAGGGCACAAGCAATCCAGGAGGATTTTTTCCAGTGTACAGCAATGACAGCTTTCTGACACAGGTGACTGAGAATCTGCTGTGCAGGATCCCTTACTTACAAGCAAGGAAGAAGTGGTCAGGAGTGACCAGTGACAGTGACCTTGAAATGGTGGAGTTCAGGATCCTGAGAGGAAAGATTGAAGCATATTCTTGGAATTCAGGAGAGCTGACTTCAGTCTGTTTAGGAACCTACTTGAAAGAATACCATGGGTTACAGTCCTGGAGAGAAGAGGGATCTAGACGGTCTGGATGATTTTCAGGAATTTTCAGGCTCCAATCTCAAGAATAGATCATTCTGATTTTTAGGAAACAGGCAAGGGTGTCAGGAGGTCTGCACAGATCAACAAGATTCTCCTGACAGAACTCAAGTATAAAATGTAAGTCAGTAGACCTAGGAGGAATACAAAAATAACTGAGTGCAGAAATGTGATTACAAGAGCCAAAGCGTGCATGGAGTTTAATTTTGCAAATTATGTAAGAGGGACTGAGAAGGACTTCTGCAAAAGGAAAACTAGGGAAAATGTGGATCTGTACTGAATGTGATGCCCTGATGACAAAGAATACTGGAAAGGCCAAGGTTATTGATGTCTTTTCTGCCCTGGTCTTCATGGGGAAATCTGCCTTCAGGGAGTCCCAGTCCCCTGAGAATACTGGGAAAACCTGGAGCAAGGAAGACTTATCTTTGGCGGAGGAGGCTCAGATTAGGGGACACTTAAACTGAACATACACTAGTAGATGGGATCTGGTGGGAATGCACCCATGAGGACTGAGGAAGCTAGCTTGTATCATGGGGCTACATTTGGTGGCCTTTGAAAGGTTGTGGAATTTGAGATGAAGTTCCTGTGATCTCCCATCTTCAAGAAGGGCGAGCAAGAGGATAAGGCAAACTACAGGCCAGTCACCTTCACCTTGTCCCCTGGGAAAGAGAGCAAATTCTCTTGAAAGCTGTTTCTAAGCACAGCAAAGGAGGAGGAGATACAAGCTGGGCAGGCTGTCTGTTAGATGGACTGTCCAGGGAGAGAGTCTGTAGCATCTCCATCCTTGGAGTTACTCAAAATCCAGACAGGCCTGAGCAGCCTGCTGTCTTTGACCCTTCTAAGCTGTAGAGGTTTGACTAGAACATCTCCAGAGGTCCCTTCCTAACATTACAGTTCCATGATTCTGTTTTAAATAGTGAAATAATTGAAGGACCTGATCTGCTCATGGCCATTTTGTGCACACAGAATGATCTCCAGTCAGCACACAGGATTTTTTTATAGTTTAATTTGTTCACTTCAGAACTGAATATGCTGAATTTTATTTCTGTTGAATAATTTGTGCTATCCTAGATAGAAAGCTGATAAATTTGGTTTCTTTATAGATCTAGAAAAGTTTGCCAATTATTATTCCAAATGTAGTTTGACTTTTTACTATTTTTAACAGCTCTTGTACTTAATATCTGAGCTCAAGAGTTGCCGTCTTCTATAAAGACTGTACGAACAATCTACAGTTTTAATTTCTTGAAATAATTCTGAAAAGTTCTTACTTTGCATTTGAGCATCTTAATGCATTTACTCCTATAAATGCAAAAATAATATTTTGGGGTTTTTCAGTATGAATAAAGATAGCAGTAAATACTGACACAGAGTACTTCTCTTTCTCAAAGTGCTCTAAATTTGTTGTCTAATTACTCTCCACAATACTCTTGGGCAGTTCATGTATTTAATTATCCTCATTTTAAAAGCTCTGGGAATATGAAACTGTGGCACATAGGACCCAACAAGTCTTTGCTTCTTTGCATTTCTGCCCCAGCACCAAAAAAAATTGATTTCCTGTATGACACATCAGAAAGTACAAGGGGATAGAAAAGAGACCTTGAATTGAGCCAAGGTCTGCTTTAGCATCTAGGCTGCTCCCAACCAGAAAGCTGTTTTCAGTCCTGAACTTCCTTGCTTTCATTCCATGACACCAACACCAAAGAAATTTGACTTGGAGAGGAAAGAAATTGGACATAAACTCATTGTCCCCTTTCTCTTGAAAGTTGCTGCAAGATTTAATTTTTTATGGTCTGTTTTGTAAGCTTTGCTCATGAACATGTTGCAGTGAGTGACAAATGCATAGACTAAAATAGCATTTTCAATGATATTTTGTAAAAAAAATTAGAGCCTGACATTTCAGTAGCATTTCCATTGTGTGTCCCTTCCTAATCAATCATTTTTTTACAGAGAATGGAAAAAGCATGGTAAGTACTCACTTTTTAAAGATTTTTTTTTTTTTTTTTTTTTTTTTTAAGGATTGATTAACTGTGCTAGAATGATGGGAGAAGTAAGATTCTACTCTTCTGGAAACTTAGACCATAACTTGACGGCAAAGGTAGTTGAACTGCTTGGCTCTCATGTGGCAGTTATGTACTTAGTTATTTCATAAGCATCCTTATTTAAAAAGTAGGGGGGTCTCCATGTAGTGATCCTTGATGATTCACTTAGCCTAATAATGCAGGAAAGGAAGTATTTTACAAGTATTAATCAAAATATAGATTGAGTAGTCAAACTGACTTGGCTTATCCTGTGTAGTGAAGAAAGTCCTGGTCTTGTCATCTTTTGTATTTCAAGAAAATACAGGTATTCAAATTTGCCTCGCTCTATTTCCCTAGATAATCTCCTGACTTGACAATGGAAGAGCTGAGTACCTATTTTGTGATCAGATATTCTCTGCTTGTGAGGAGAAAGCAAACAAAATGTTCTTTACTAGGATATGTTGTTTGATTCTATAAAAAATTTACACTTGCTGGCTTTGAACAAGTGGCACATGACCAACCATTCCCCCAGACTTCTTGGTGTTGTGTTGCTTCAGTGCCTTTCAAGGCTGGAAGCTATACTTGCACTGTAGCCCACATGCCAGTGCTCACATATGAAGGTACTCACTGATACTGTGGCAAAAATTATGTATATTCTGGGGAAAAATTAGGCTATTTTGGAAAGCCTATATTATTTGAGTGGTAACTTCAGAACTCTTCATGTATCTCGCTTATTGACAAGTGCTGTTATTCTTGAGTGGTTTATTGAATAAAGCTGATTTATCAAATGCTACTTTATTTTAGGTCTTTAAAATTATTTTAGGTCTTTAATCTGCGGATTAGCTACTGATGGACTTCCGCTTATTAATGATAAGTTTGTTATATTTAGAGTAATGCTATCATGTTCAATGCTGGAGTCCCAGTTGAAAGCAGAACTGTCTTTGTTCTTATAGTCATATGAAAACTGAAAGGTGTGAATAATGCCCATGTGCTCCAACTTAGTTCTGCAGTCTCCAAGATGGTTTTAGGCAATCACTAATATTAAAACAATAGTGTATAACTAAGAGTTAAATTTCATTTTTGCTTTAGCCTTTTAGCTGTTCTTTCTGGTATAATTTAATGGATTTGATCCATAACACTTGTGTGAATTGTAACTTCCATTGGAGCATTATACCTTTAGAGGTATCTTAATGAAAGTCCTGCTGGGGAATGTGATGGTTTTTTTGAACCAAAATAACAGTGAGGAAGAGGTAAGGAAGACAATAAACCCAGACATTTAACACACTCTTCTAGCCTTAACTGGGGCACCAGTTGGAACAATTATCATTCAGAACTGAGACAAATGCTCTTGGCTATTCAGCTGTGGGTCTGCTTTACACTTCATATGAAGAACTAAATATTCCCAGAGCTGTTTCCTATCAGTCTGTTACCTGGTAGTTAGGATGCTTCCTTGAACACTGAGCCTGTGCTCAGTAAGGTAATGTGGGTATTAAGCATGGCTGTGGAGCATGGCTGGCCCCACATCCTGAGTGAATATAACAACAGTGAGCAAGTCAAGTCATCTCTTCTGAAAGGAGGAGTTGGCTGTTTTGGTTTTTGTTTTATTTCTCCTCTTCATTGTTTGATTGTTCTCACACAAATCTGTTTTTCTGACACACTTGATTTCATACAAATACTAAGCAATGGGATTTTTTTAATGTGTAGGATGAAAAACCTCTTTTGTTCTCAGGTTCTGTTTGTTACTTCACTTCCAGTTGAGCAGAGGGGACTCGTGAAGTGTATGTAGGAATTGCACACATGTTGTTGAAACGTTGCATATTTCTAGTTTAGAACTGAGTAAAAACAGTGTGCTAATGACAGCCATAACTATGTGTTAATACACATACTAGTGTGCAGAAAGGAGTCACAGTTGGATGTACTGACATAGATTAAACTTCATCCCTTTTCTCCTTTTTAGAAGTCATTATTGGGGAAAAAAAACCAAAAGAGTAAAGGTCAGTAGAACAATAACAATACAATATTTTTAGTGGGGTAAAGTAAATTATTTTTAATGTTATTTTTGAGTGATTGATTTCATACTGTAGTTTAATACATAGGGCAAGTGATTGGGGAGGGAATTAAAGAGGTAAATTATACAGGGCCAAAATGATAAATTGTCCCCAAATGATAAAATAAGCTGCCAACTCCCCTTCTCCCCACAAGCTGAATGCTATACCTTTCAAGAGGGCTCATAAATGTCAGCAGTAATACTGATTTTAAACCATCTGGTTCTTCACAGTAAGTTATGAGATCTTCTAGCTTTAAATACAATATTGGTTCATGCAAATGACAATATAACAGACTTTGACATCCCAAAATATCCCTTCCCACCCTGGTTCAGCCTCCTCCCTCTCTTTCCTCCCCTTCCTTCATTGACTTATCTGCAGTAAAATACCAAACCACTACATCTTGCCATCCCTTTTGGGTTAAAACTTCTGTTTAGACTTGTGAGCAGAGAGAGATAGTAAAACTAATATACTAGCTCATCAATTTGAACTTGTGATGAACTTGAGAGCTGGTATGTTGTTGAGGCTGTTGAAAGCAAATTCTGAGCATGTCATTCTTGGACAGAGAGGGAATTAAGCTGGTCTGTGAAGCTACACAGACAGATGTAAGTAGCGAGCTAAGGACAGCAATGGTCTAGGAATGTTTATGTAGGTGAATTGTCTAGTATCTTCAATACTAGTTGCACATTATCCTTTAGGGCCTGACTTTGAAAATGATGGTTTTGAAAAATGCTGGGTGTGAATGTGTGTCTCGTTCTTTTGCCTCCCACTGGCGACAAAGAAGCCAACACTGAGGATCTCTGGAAAGGAAAAACTATGGAGGTAGCAGAAAGAGCTTAATAGGTTATCAAGCTTGCTGATTTCAAATAGTGCCAATACCCATGTTGTAGATCTCATAAATAAGACTGTTTCTAGATTTTCTCCTCATATATGCAAGTCTAGTCGCAAATGTTATGCCTTTCATGAGCTGAAGCTTTTATGAATTCCAGACAGAATGTGTCCGTGGGAGTTTTTATCATTTTCCATTGCTTTTAAACAATGTTTTCTCTCTATCTCTGACATTTACTATTGAGATGATGTGGTGGATTAACCATGTCTGGATGTCAGTTGCCCACCAAAATTGCTCTATTGCTCTTCATCCTCAACTGGACAAGGGAGAGAAAGTATAATGAAAGGATTTTGATTTAAGGACAGGAAGACATCACTCATTGACTGCCACTGTCATAGAACAGGCTGGAATTGTGGAAATTAGTTCCATTTATTACCAAACAAATCAGAGTATGATTATGACAAAGAAAGAAAACTGAATCCTAAACTACCATCACTCCGTACTTCTTTCTGTGCTTAAATTCACTCCTGATTTTATCTAACTCTAACTCCTCTCCCTTAGCAGTGGAGGGGGATAGGGAATGAGGATTGAGGTCCATTCATCACATGTTGTCCCTGCTGTTCATATCTCCTCAGGAGAGGAGGCCTCACACTCCTCTGCTCCTGCATGGCGTTCCTCCCATGTGAGACAGTTTTTCATTAACTTCTCCAATGTGAGTCCTGTGGAGCTGCTCCCTATGGCTCCCTTTCACAGGGTGCAGTCCTTCAGAAGCAAACTCCTCCAGCATGGGTCTCCTGTGGGCTCACAGGTCCTGCCAGAAAACCTGTTCTAGCATGGGTCCACAGGTCCTGCCAGGAGTCTACCACAGCACGGGCTTCCTGCTGGGTCACACCTGCTCCAGTGTGGGGTCTTCCATGGGCTTCAGGAGGCTATTTGCTCCATTTTTAACTTCCATGGGCTGCAGGGGCACAGCTGCTTTCCCATGGTCTGCAACATAGGCTGCAGAGGAATCTCTGTTCTAGGCCTCCTTCTCTGCCTCCTTCTTCCCCTCCTCCTCCTTCTTCACTGACCGTGGTGTCTGTGTAGTTGTTGCTCTCACATTCTCACTTCCCTCTCCAGCTGCAATTGAGCAGGGTTTTGTTTCCCCTTCTTAAATATGTTATCCCAGCGGTGCTGCCACCACTGAAGAGCTTGGCCTTTTCACAGAAGCCACTCCAGTAGTCCCCTTGGTACTCAAAATTTGCCACGCAAGGCAAATCCTTTTGCTAAGTTATAAAAGTAGGCCCTTCTGTTTGGCTTCCGTGACTGACTTTTTAATTGTTCTCCTTCAAGGTTTTTTTTTTTTTTCCCTCAATATTGTTAAATGGAAAAGTTATATATAATCTTCCAGATAAGGTCTCATCAGGGACACATATGATGGCTTTTTAATTTTCTCCCTGACAACACCTCTTGAGTGTGCCCTCTGTCTCTCTCATAGCCATGTCACTCACCTTAAGAGCAAAGAAAAGATTGAATCTGCCTAAACCCCGGCAGAGCACTCCATATGGTGCTGTGTGGGAAAATGCTATCTAAACTGGAGGAGATGGCTGTTAGTACAAATGCTTTGGGAGTGACTGAAGGAGATAGCACGAAACTGTGTTGAAAGAAGCTATAAGGCTGGAGGGAGGTTATTAGTGGAGTTCCTCGGGGACTGGCTTTGACATTGATCTTATTTATTATTTTCACTAATTACCAAAAAGTAGGATAAAAACAAGAATGTGCTAATGAAATTTGCTAACGGCTTGAAGTTGAAACTACATAAGAGACCAGGATTGACCTTGAATAGTGATGAATTGGAGATGGAAAGGAATTAGTATTAAAATAACAAGAAGTTGCATGTTTGGAGGAAAAATAACAAGTATTTCTGGCATTCCTCATTCAGTGAGCAGCAAAAAGTTTGTGGAAAGCTTAACTGTATGATATAATCGGAGGGTGACTGTTATTTTGTTTGCAGTGTGGAGAGGTCTGATGGTCCCACCACTGGAGGGAGACAAGGACCAACGAGAACAAACATTGATAAATGTCAGATGATGTGTGAATTCACGTGTAAGAGTGGAAAGCAAGCCTGACCCCTGTGAAGGATTGCATAGATCTGTTTGTCTTCAACTGTACCACCTCAATATGGACAGTACAACACAGTTAATGCATGGGAAGGGAGGATGCAAAAGGTCTGTGCAGAGTTGCTGTTTTATTTGGGCCACACGGGTCATTTTGAGGTAGTTACTTTAAGGAAAAAAAAAAAGAAAACCCAAATACAAGCCTAAGCAAACTAACTGGTAATTGCTGTTGTCCTGAATCAAAACAGTCCTGAGGATGATGATGGAAACTCCTCTAAACAGCTGTTCTTAATCTGTGCTTCCTGGAAAACTACAATCAGTTTATTTTAAATTTATTTCTTTAATTGTGGTGGAATTGTTTCATATTAATTGTTCTGGTGCTGCTGTTTACAGCAATGAACTATATTACTGTTTACCAAATTGGTACTATTGCATTTCTGCTAATAGGCCAATTTATTTTTACATGTTTTTAACAGAAGATAAAGAAACTGCAGATAAACCAACAAGAGTCCATTAAAGACAAAGCATGTGTACACTCATGAATGAAGAGATATGTTAACAATGACATCAAAATTGAAGGAGAGGCAATATTTGCCAAGAAAAGAGGATAATCACTTAATCCTGTTCTCTGCTCCCAACCAATATGGAACATTAGACAGTAACAAGACTGGGAGATTGCAGCTCCAGTGATTGTTTTCTAAATGTGGGAAACACCAGTTAAAGGAATAAGAATAGATTAGACTGGTCCTAATGTAATGATGACTCGCTGCTCTTTCCCATGCTCTTAATCTGGATGTCCTGTCTCCACTGCAGGAAATGTTGTACAGGCAACACTGCTTTTCTATCCAGTATGTGCAGTACTTGGTCACACATATCTGTAGTGGAATTTCATAGTCTATTTTAAAATGTAAGATTGGAGGCAATTGCATCATATCAAGATCTTTCTATGCAGGTTGTAAACCAACTTTTCCCTCTTGTTTGCCAGAACATTACTTTCTGTTTTTGTTTTTGTTTTGGTTTTTTTTGGTTGGTTGGTTGGGGGTTTTTTTTTGTGTTTTTTTTTTTAAATTTATTTTTTTTTTCCCTGTTATGGTGGCTTTTTTGTGCCAGTGTCTTATTTAAATCAAATTTCTCCTCTTTGTTGTAAAGCTCCTGGGGACTTACATGAACACTTGGCTGTTTTGGTTGAAGTCTCGGTGGTGCTATAGCAAGCACGTTCATAGGATTTAGCACCTTTTGAAGCAATTTAGCTCTGGTGATACTTAAGCTAGTGTTTCACCTGAAGTCTGCAGTTCTTTTACTCCCTCATGAATATGTTAATGAATTATTTCACACTCTTTAAAAAAATATATCTTTGCAGTCACAGAGCCAACTTGGCATCTTGGGGTGGTATTTAAATAACTTCATGGAAAATGTATCAGTCTAGTTTTTTTTTTTTAAAAAAAGCATAGTGAATAAATTCAGTGTGGCACGAATCTGGCAGCTGCATTGCAAAAAATATTCAGTGCAAGTAAATTATGTATCTTTTTGTTGTTAAAATAGTTTAGAAAATATCCTTTCAAATGTTATTTTAATTACTACCTTTATTCTACTGCTTCTAAATAAGCTTTCTGCTTGGCAATTTACTACCTGAAATCTGATATTCTAAATGATTCCTTGTTTCCTAATGTAAAATGTATCTTTTATGATCACTCCCAAATTCTATTTTTTTCTGTCAATCAAATTGGTATTTCAGCCTGTTTGTTTCTTTATATCCATAAAGACACAGGTGCATAATATTACTATCATTTTCTTCATGTTGTATATTTTCTCTGTGTTTTTTGTATATGGATAATGCTGTAGTGATTATCTTACACTTTATTTATGATTGGAATTATTTTTATTCTACATAATTTCTGGATATGCTTTTACTAATAAGTACTGCATTGTTTTAAAGTTCATTTAAACATATTCTCTATATAAATTAGAGTATATTAGTACTGAATATACTAAGAGTTAGAAGTGGTTTTTGTATTTGTAGTTTCTGCTATTTTTGTAGTTTCTGCTATATTTTGAGCTATTAGAAACCTCATTAAAAAGCATGACAATAAGAGCCATACAACCTACTTTCCAGATCAAAGTAGTTCAAAGAAATCTAGATATGCATATATATTTTCATTAATATTGTATTTTTACCAAAACCCACTCTGGTTATTAGGCATTTTTTAAAATTTTTATCAGTGAGTTTGAACAAGAGTTTTGATTTTACAATGCTTTAAGCATGCTGGGGTTATTCAGGTAAAAAAATAGAAGTCCATATTTTGATTTGAGGGTATTTATTGCAACTCCTATGACCACAGAACTTCAGTATTGCATATTGTGTACTATCAGAACCTGTGGAGAAAAGAACAACAATTCTATCAATTGATACTAGAGGATACTGGAGAAATGGATAACAGAGAAACTGACAGTTTGGGGAGCCTGGTTTTGGAGAAAGCCGTGCTTTACCAAGGATGACTTGGAAGTTCTTGGCAGAACAGGACTCCCAGGTACTGGGATAATGCACTGACTCCTCTCTCCAGCCTCTGTGTCCTAAATGCATCCTATCTCTTCCTGTCAGCACCTTGATAATGAGATTTTAAATGATTTCTGTTACTGCAACTGATGTTGGCTGTGTATTTTTTAGTTTCATTGAAGTGCAGGATGGGGAAGACGAGTATATTCCCTTCAATTCCAGATTACTTATGGCCTCAGTAGACCTGTGGGTAATGGAAGGAAAAATACTGTAATGCAGACTGTTGAAAAGAATGAAGTCTAAACTGTAATATTCAAGTGGCAGGATGAATACTTCTCCATCCTCAAAATAAAGATAATTTGCATAAAACAAAACTTTGGTCTCTTTCTATGGAAGAAATAATAGATCCTAGTCATAAAGTGGATGAGGAATATTCAGAAGCATCTGTTACTCCTTCTCCTGTGTGCGCGCTCAAGGGCGCAAAGGATTTAGTTCACTTGGGTGAAAATGCACTCAAGAGTTTAAAAACTTCAGAAAAATAATTTATAATGTGCCTTTGCACTGCAGCAGATTTTGTTTGTGTCTCTTAATATTTGTATTTTAGATGCTTGGATCACCAAGGGAAGAGGGTTGAGTATGGCACCAGAGAGTTTGCTGTTGACTTGTGCTAGCACCAGTAAGTCATTTAAACAGATGGGACATGAGACTCATTGTAACTTAAATGTGGGATTATAACTGAGCCCTCCTGGGATCTAGAAGAGTTTTTGTTATGGTTGTAAATGTAATGTGGTAGACCTTCCTTGGTGAACTATTTAGGGTTTAAACTCTTCTTAAAATGGTCTGGGACAGAAATTGGCATTGTGACTTCATGATGTGAATCCCTCATATCTCTGTTATGAATTGGCTTCTGCTGAGCACTTTGCCTTGGGGTGTCTTCAGCACTAGTTTTCCCACCTGTGGAATTAAAATTCTTTTTTAATGCTTGGAACATATTAATTTCAAAAAGAGTTTTCCTTGCATATAGACTCTAGAAAAAACTTGATCACCTAGAATTTAGAGAGAACTTAATTTTCAAGTACAATAAGAGCTGTAGTCTTAGACTGGGGTATGAATAGCTTTATATTTAGATGCTTGGAAAAAAAATTATGCTCTTGTGTGTTTGCTTCTTTTGCTTTAGTGACAAACCACTTTAATTCTGTTGTTGTTGAGTAGAAAATTGTCACTATGGAAGAGTCGTGAGAGATCTGGATATTTTGGATCTTGGCAAGACCTACCAGATTCTTATGTAGTCAAACAAGAGCTCAGCCCAGTCATGGTTAAAACCAGCAGGTTATGAGTCAACCTCAGTCAGATGTTCACTGTGTTGGTGAGGGGTTGTGGCCGAGGGACTGATTTTTTTGTTTGAAAAATTAACTCTCTATTCTAAGAATGTACAGAGACAATGCCTGTGAGCAACAATTTCATATTTAATTCCTTTGATTCTAATACTTTATCCTTGATAAACAATTATCATAATTACAATGTTTCAGTAGTATAGTTTAGCTTTTGTAAACCAAATTGTTGCAGGGAAGGGTATCCTACTGGGTTGAGATGGATTCTGTTGTATGTGGGAGAGGATGCCAGATACATTGGCCCAGCCTGAAGGGATGGTGAATATTTGCATGCTGCCAAAAGTCTCAGTTCATTTTGAGAGTTCCACAGTTCAAGAATCAATTGGATTTGCATATCCCAAAAGTTCAGGAATCGATTTCCTAAATGGTGATATTCAGGGCATAATGATCACGTCTGCCTGTTATTATATGATCAAATATATTCCATGGGGGGTGAATTATTTAATCTCTGTGGAAACATGGAATTTTCATGATGCATTAGGATTGCAATGGACACTTTTTTTGCAAAGGAATGAAATTATTCTGTCTTCTAAACATATGATCTGTGATGCCTTGAAGGCTGCTTAGAGAGGTAGATAATTAGCTACCCCACTGCCTAGAGAAATAGCTTGGAGATTTTTAGAAGCCTTATGCAAATGGTTTGGGATATTATACAAAATTAGTTTCAGTTAGGCTCAAATTTATCTAATTTAATTTAATTATTAGGAAAAGTAAATCTTTGACTGAGAAAAAGAAGGAAGAAGAAGACAGAGCAAGAAAATACATTGGAATATTAACTTCAACAATTAGATAGTGATGGATTTATAGCTGCCATTCACTTTATAGGTGTTCACCTTTAAGGCATCTGTAATGACTTTCTTTTATAAGATTCTAACAAATTTAATACCCTAGACCACAGGTGAAATAATTACTTAACGGAATTAAACCCTGGTGCTGAATATGGCTGTATCCTATTTTAGCGAACTGTGAACTCAGCTGGTAAATCTATAGCCTCCAGGGAAGTTGAAATCCCAGCTCATTCTGCACATTGTGTTTGAAGTTTCAGGGAGTCTCTGGCATGGTGAGGGCAGTTTTCTGAAGAGGAAACGTGACAGTTTTACCAGGACTGCATATTCATACGTGCATTAACTGTGGTGGTCTGTTTTATGCATGTGTGATGTCTCCAGCAGCCTTTCATTCTCTGTCTTGCTTATGGGTGAATCAAATTTCTTCTTAATCCAGGGAAGATGGTCAGGCAATTAGAGGAGCAGGTGGTGCACAGCTGATTGCTGGTGGCTAGCTGCTAGCTGCCTCTTTAACATGCAGTGCCCAGGCAGAGAGCAACAAGGAAGAGGAAATGTATTGAAAGCTGCCTTACAGCAGGGCTGGTGGTTTGGTGGCTGAACTGAGACCAGAGAAGCTGTGAACTGGCAATTGTATGGCCTGAGGTAGAAGGGAAGGCTGCCAAAGCAGGACCGAAGTACCAACAACGATGAGTTTTCTTCCATGGAGAATAGTATAAGGTATACAGCATGTTGAGGTGGTGTGGAGAAGTCAGCGGTGTGTATAAACGATGAAAGAAGTGCAGGACAAGTGGAGTTATCATGGATAGACCTCTGATTCCATCAGAGCATGTAAGATTTATATCCACTCTTCATGAACTAAATTTCTGCCATTTCAGTGAGCTCATGTTTTGTTTCAACATGCAGAATGATTTTGCATAACTATTTGAACAACTTCTACTGTGATTTGACCACTGCAAGAGTAATTCTTTGAGCGGCCTTGAATATGTGTTTTGTGAAAATCTTCCTCAGGCAATGCTAGCTTCACTTACTACTTTTGGAACATATACTGAAATTTACATCTAGGATGTTTCCTTGTGAGCTCCTAATTTGCTTCTTGAGCAGTATTTTGTTGCCAACTTCAAGAATATAATTTGGAGTTTTATTAACTACAGTAAAAGATTTTCAATGAAAGGTATTCTGTATATTTATCAGTAAAAGAGACATGTTACTTTGCAGGATGAAAACAGTTTAAGGAAAACTCAATAGTAGATTGAAATACCCTAGATAATCGTCCCAGCTTTAGGAATGCATGTAGTACTTTATTAATATAAGATATATTGAGAATATAGTACTGAAGATAACAGGCACCATTTGTGACAATTTGTTATAGAGCTCTAAACATTGGGTACTGTTGACCTGCACTTTTGAAAAGCAGGCCTGAAATTCTGTCCTAGAATTTCCCCTGGGGCTTTGCAGCTTGGTGAAAGAAATTTAGGGAGATATTGGGATATCTTCCTAAATTTGTTCTGGACATATTGGTATATGATAAAACATGGATCCTTAAAAAAAAGTCCTGTACAACTGCACATCTACAAGAAACTGTATTTTACAGCATTTACTTGTTTTTATTTTTGCGTCTTCAGGGTGCTGTATTTTCCTTTATGTATAGAAGTTTCTTGATGAGGACACTCTTGTTTTCATTTGTCTGTCACTTGGAGAACTAGGCCAAATGAGTCAGCTGGACAGAACAGCCAGGGAAAAGTAGAAGCCCAGTCAGAAGCTAAATGACAGGTTAACAATCTGTTATAAACGAGACCAGAAAAAGAAACACTGGCACAAGAAATTAGCCAATCCCTTCTGGGGCAACAGAACTGTCTTTTTCTGCCCTAAACAATATTTCAGAGTACAGAAAGAATGTTTGTATCTTGCCCATGCATACTGGATTTCTCTACACTTCTCTGGGATCTGTCCTGGAGGTAGTGCAAAAATAATAACTAAAAATATGAAAGAGCACTTTAGACTTTTTTTTTTGGTTGTTGTTAAACTTCAAGAGGGAGATTTTTTTCATTTTTAAATATTATTTTTAAATAGATACTTATTGCTCTTTGCTCACAATAAGCTGTTGAAACTTGAAGCTATAACATTTTCTTTACAAGAAATTAATTTTTCTATTTTACAGAATTTTACTGTTACTATGATGTTCCTCAGGAATGGCTCAAGAATTCCTTTTAGGAATGGCAGCTCCCCATAATGAATGCTGTTCTTAGCTAAAATCTATGATGTTGAGAAGAAGCTAAAGGTTAGGTTACTCATTGGTGTTATATTCCTTTGATTTCCATTTGAACACCAGGGACATAATTTCGAAGCATAGCTTTCTAAACGTGAGGAAGAACTTTACTGTGTGAGTAACTATGCACCAGAACAGATAGAAGTTGCGGACTCTCTCCCAGGGGAGATACTCAGGAAGTGTCTTGACAGAATCCTGTACCAGATGCTCTAGGATGGCCTTGCTTGAGCAGGGAGGCTGGAGCAGATGACCCACTGAGGTCCCTTCCAGCCTGACCCATTCTGTGACTTAGGTTTCATACATACTGATCTGACCTTGTCTCTAGTAATCTAACACATTTGTGTCATGTAGCAGTATCTTGATGACAAGATATTTTGAAACCTCTGAATATCTATTATGTAATGAGTGATCTTTCTAGTCTTCAAATGTGCCAATGTTCATAAATTCTCCTCTCCAGATTTTATTCATGTTTGCAGCGTGATTTTAAAACTGGAAACCAAATGCAAAATTTAATGTGAAGCCCCTACTTTTTGATCTGGTTTTGACCATTATTGGTAACTTGTAGTACTCTAACTTTTTAAACCCAGCTTTAAATTGTTAAAGCATGGGAAAATGGTTTCAAGTTAAAAATGCAATATTACTGGTAAACTTGGACCTGAAAGTGAATCTAGTATTTGCAAGACCTTTGCTGAAGGAAATGGAGAGAAACATGGCTTTTTTTCCCACAAAACCATAATTTTTATGTTTTTTTATCTCACCGTTTAGAGTGATAAATAAATCTTCTTTCAGCAAAGAATGAAAATATTATTCTTGCATGAAGATATGTTCTGAAATGCTTTGCTAGTTATGGACAGGATTCATGTGCTTAAACTTGAAGAAAAATTTCTCAGTATTTGTGATAGCAACAGTGCCAGTAAAAATACAGACACAGAAACACATGCTGTTTGGCTCAAAGGCAAGAAGGAAATAGTGTTCTGCAAGCATCCAGAGGGAGAATATTTGGGATTTTTCAAAACATAGAAAACAGTGGTTAAAGTCAAATGAGCTGCTAGATAGCAATGAATGGTCCCATGAAAGCCAACATTCTTTGCCTTTAAAAAAGCAAAGGAAGATCTTCTCTAGTTAATATATCATGACTTTAATAAATATCAAGTGTTCTCTTCCTTCAAGGCACATATTGACTTGCTAACCTTTTTCTAATCTGTCTTAATCATTGTCAATATTTACCTCTCCATGCAATAAATACCGGGAAGTCAACAGAAGCCAATTTCATCTCTGTTTTTGAGCTTGTGCCATTTCTTTGCCCATTTCAGTGAAATTTATATACAGCTTGAGAAGAAAAATTAAACTTGTTATGGAACTGCTGCTATGAAGTTTATAGTAATAATCTTGAACTATTTAGACCTCTGGTTGTAAGTAGAACTCACATTTCTATAGATCTAAAATAATATTAGATACTTTTGACTCTTTATAGGTATTTCTAAGCAAACTGAATATAGTATTGCTATACTTCTAACCAGTTGAATTCCTTACCAAATTAAATGTATTGTACAATTTATAATTTGGTTCCTTAGATGGCTGGTTCATGAAATGATCACAAAGTATCCTGTGCAAACATGCACTTCTCTAAAAACTAAATGATTATGAACATATTTTTTAAAAGAAAATGTTGGTATCTGCTCAGACTACTAATCTGTTAGGATGCATTCTGCTATAGTTGTCTGTATAGTTTTGGAACTCCTGGGAAAACTACTACTCTTGTTTGTCATTGACTTGGGCGTCCCATTATGTTGCTGACTGGGGTGACAGGATTGAGGCCTTTTGTGGAGTCAAAACCCAGCCTAAACCCCTTGAACCCTATGCAGATACTGACTCAAGTAGAGCTGAACTGCAGTATGGTGCCGAGGACAGTATTTCATGCCTCCCTTCTGTCACTGAGCACTCTTGAGCCAGACCTGTTTAATGCCTGCTCCCCCTGAAATCTAACTATATTGAGCTGCTCCTGCTGTCTCGTGAAGTTTAGAGGGTGTGGGAGCTGTTGAGACGTGTGCTGCCTGTACGGAGCTCAACTCAGATGGTCTTCCCAGATGAACTGGCAGACTTACACTCGTTGCATCCTTAAACTTTGTTAACTAGGCTTCCAGAGCTCTTGTGAAAACTGTGGAAAAACTTAATTATTATAGCATTGTTGCTCAAGGTGAAACATTTACTCCTTGAAAAGTGCTTGCTTGATTTTAAAGAATTTGGTTCTGAACTCAGATATAGTATGTGTGCATGGAGGGGAAAGTGCAGTTTAGAAGTATTTCCAGAAACGGAAATACTGATATAACTTCATGCTGACTTTGGGAAAGTAGAATGTGAGAGAGAAGGAAAAGAGTTGAAGCATGTGAAAATGACTACGGGGAAGAAAGGGGAGCTTGAGTTGTGGTCTATATTCCATCTCAAATCCCTCGGACACTCTGGATGTCTGATTTCATACAGCTGTAGTTCATTGTCAAACCCAGAGTGTGTCTTTGGTGCTGATTAGCAAACTGCTGCAGACAGGAATTATCAATATTTTAATGGTTTTCGTGGTATTTAATAGAGCTGGTTGCATATTTTCCAGCTGAATGTTTTTTTCACTTAAGAAAATAAAAACATTTCCTGGGAAATTGCCCATTTCATTGAAAATTTTGGGCAGCTGATTGTTGGAACACCTTGTTTCCATTTGCACGTATTCAGGGCATGAAAGGTCAGATCACAAAAACTGTAGTTTCCTTTCTTCCCAGTTTGAGCAAGGAGGGATTTCCCACTGTACAAATTCTATGTGACCAAGGAACAGAGGGGAAAAACTTGGATTATCTGCACATGTACAGAGCCATCATGAGTTTGAGAACTGAATTATGTCTTGGGAGAAAACCATGTAAAGATCCAGACCAAATTTGGTTGTATAAGTAGCCCTGTTAATTAGCACTATATCTGGACAGTGCTGCATTCCTTGATACTCATTAGTAGAAAATTGTAAAATAAATTATAAAACCCAAAGGGCATTAAATGTCTCTTACCTCAGATACTGAAAACAAGTACTGCAGAAGGAATAGGAACAGGCCATTCATGCTACTGCTTTCTCTTCCTCTGAAATTTCATATCTTATTAAAAACCTTCCCTGTAGGATTATTGGGCTGGAATTATACATTAAAATGAAAACACAGTAGTTATTCTCTTGCCTACAAAATGAAATGGTTAGCATAACTGTATATTGTTTAGAAAAGTCAATTATACCTCAAATAAGGAGGAGAAAAAAATTTAGCAATGTCTTTTGAGACTAAGCCTCTGCTGAAATGTGTTGGATAAAAGAGCAGTGATGTAGCTGGGGGGAGTGCACAGTATTTTGGTGTCTGCCTTTGTGAAGATTTGGGACTGATTGAGTCAAACCCCCTGTGAGAGTGGCAGTCCCATTATGTTTGTTGCAGGTTGACTGGTGCAATGTTTGTTTCTGAGGTTATCAGCATGTTCAATCAAAAAACTAATATGTGCATTATTGCTTTGCTAGGTTTTAAGCCCTTTTCTCATTATAAGTATCGATCTTGATTAGAAGCTGTTCTCCAAATGTTTGGTTCCACTGACATGAAATGATTCTCATCATCTGTTCTACCAGAGGGAAGGTATCTTCATTCAGGTTAATTGCTGCTGCCGGATGCAAACACCAGACCACTGCTCGAAGTGAAAATTCAAAACTGGGGGGAAAAAACTCACAAAAGCAAAAATCAGCTGTTAAATTGGCTTTTTCTTCTGTATTTACCCAAATGCTGAGCTTTTCTTTGGCATTGCAACATTCCAAAGAAAATTGCATTAATATTGTTTTGAAGATATAAAATTTTCAGCTCTTTGTCAGTGACTGTGTATTGTTCTCTCTTTCTACCAGAAGCTGGGGGAGGGCAGGATAGTAGCAGACAAAAGTGGGTATAGAAATACACAACAATAAGAACACAATAACCCAGTGCCAAAAGGAGGAGTGATGTAGAGTCATGTTTAATTTAGACAAAACTAGAAATCCTGCTATTGTAATCTAAAATATGTGGGCTGACCCCAGTGTCAATGATTGTGATTGTGTGCACAGGCATAAAACTCCAATCAAAATTTGCAGGAAGAGTTAGCCTTTTCCTACAGATAACTTGCTCAAAAATACTTTGAAAGACATACATATGCAAATGTATTATCTATCCAGAGCTTTATTTATTATGATACTTTATTTATTGTAATTTTGTTGTGATAAAAGGAAACCACTGGTAGGCTCAGGATGTCCTGATAGTTATCTATCTACACGCTGCACCCCACACATTTCCAGGCAAGTTTCAAAAAAGCCTAGGAAATGCATACCAGATGGACAGTAGGAAGCTTTTTAAGGTTACCAGGGAAGTGTGACCCAAAAATTTCCGGTTTTGTTTGGTTTAAGCCGTTCATAAACTAACTCTAGTAAACTGTCCCAGTGACAAACAATCTTTTTTTAACATTTGAGTTTTATTCTTTTTCTGAAATGTTTTCAATTCTATTTCTTGCTCTTAGATCTTGCTGTATACTTGTTTGCTGGATTGAGATCCTCCAACTGTAGGTTTCTTGCAGGCAGTTGGAAGTTAAGTTAGTCTTCTCAGTTAAATAAATTGATTTTCATTTTTAGCAGATCAAAAATTTTTTAATGATTTCCATTGCTCTTCACTGAATTTTTACACAGTATTTTACTAGGTCCAAAGTAAAACCTGAAATCTTTTATGAAAAAAGTTGAATGCTTTGTAAACTCAGTTTCAAAAGAATCCTAAATTAAGTGGTTTGGTTTGTTGGTTGCCTGTGTGGAGGAGTCTCTTGTCAATATTTCCCCTCAGCAGACAAAGTCCAGGAAAAATATGGAGGCTCATTGAGGAGACTAAATGCCTTGGCCATCTGTGCTCTGTTAATGTTGAATCTGTGTATCTGCCACCAAACCAGCCATAGTCCAATGGTTGCCTACAAGCCACTTGTCAGATTGAAATTGGCCACAACTTCCCCAACAGGAAGAAAAGAACTCATCAATTTTCTGAACCACTTTAGTTTTTATGGTGGATTGTTTTTTTGTTTCTATTAAATTCAATGTATCATGATAAATAGATTTTTGAGAGATAGGAGAGGAACGGATAAGGTTACTCCAGCAGGGATCCTAAAGGGGGTTTACTGAAAAGTGTCTCTCTCTTTTCAGGGGTTGTATTTCTCCCTGTGATTATAAGAACACAGGTTCAAGCCTGATAAATATGGCATAAGAGAAAGCTTCAGTCCCAGATGTTTTCATGAGGGAATTCCCCTTTTGTCTTACCGCAGACTTGAGCTGCACTGCTGCTGCTCCAACCAAGCAACACTTTGTCCTAGCAGAGCTTTGTTGCCCTTGGGAGGGAGTGTTCATCATGTAACCAACAACTTACCTACAAGTGTGAGGGCTTTCATACATTAGGTTAGAAAAGGGCTTTGGGTCCCTCAAAACAACGTAAGAACTCGAAAGTTCTTTGCTGATTGCTGTGCTGTGTGATCATAAAGGTTCTTGGGGTAAGTGTTATTTCTTTTGATGTCAGATGTGCAATTCATTATGTGGCTACTGTGATATTTAGAAGAGTAAACTGTGCAAAAAGCTAAAAGAACATTCATTTTTAATAACGGGAATTTATTTCAATCTAGTTTGTACCTGTTCTCTAAAATACAATAAAATAACCCAAATTGCATATGCATAATTTCAAGTGCCTTCCATTGTTTATCCCTTGTATGAGAAGCAGAAATTCTACAGCATGCCTCTCAAACCTGCATAAACTTATTTACCTTACTTCACCTAAAATTTAGCTAAAAGTCAGATTAAAGAAAACTGTTTTAAACTGAAATAATTCCTTTTTTAACTGATATTCCAAATGAATTTAAACTGTCATCCTTGATTTGCTTTGCTCAACTCTAAATGGAGTTGGACCTGCAGAAAAATGTGAGATGATGATAAAGTCACTCTTATACTTTAGGGATATTTATTTCTTTTTAGAAAATCTCATATATTAATGAAGCAGATTGCCACTTTAAAGGGCCAGAATGTAATTGAATGGCATGGATGCTCTTAAGTTTGGTTAAGTCAGAAACTAAAGAGAGGTATGCTTGTGTGCTGGTTCTGGCTGGGATAGACTTAATTTTCTTCACAGTGGCTGGTGTGGGGCTGTGTTTTGGATTTGTGCTGAACACAGGGTTGATAATGTAGAGAGATTTTGTTACTGCTGAGCAGTGCTTGCATGGAGCCAAGGCCTTTTGTGCTTTCTGTACAGCCACACTGGCCAGGAAGGTGGGGGTGCATGGGAGACTGAGAGGAGACACAGCCAGGACAGGTGACCCACACTGACCAAAGGGACATTCCAGACCATCTGACATCATGCTGCATATATAAAGTGGGGGGAAGAAGTAGGAAGAGGGGGATGTGTGGAGTGATGGTGTTTGTCTTCCCAAGTCACTTCTGTGTGTGATGGGGCCCTGCTCTGCTGGAGATGGCTGAACAGCTGCCTGCCCATGGGAAGCACTGAATGAATTCCTTGTTGTGATTTGCTTGTGTGCATGTCTTTTTCTTTCCCTATTAAATTGTCTTTATCTCAATCTGTCTTTTACACTTCTGATTCTCTCCCCAGTCCTGCTGGTGGGAGAATGAGAGAGTGGCTGTGTGGGGCTTGGTTGCTTGCTGGGGTTAAACCACAACAGCTTGGAACACAAATAGTGATAAAAAATGCGCTAAAATCTTCTGTTTTGAAAAATTTTCAGATATATCCTCTGCTCCTACCATCTTGAATCCCCCTGGAGATAAACTCTAACAAGACAGGATGAACTTTTAAGGACACACCTCCTCCTTCAATCTCAGTTGTGATTTATCTTGTCATTTGAAATGCTGCTTGATAAATCACCTTGTGAAGATGCAATATTTGATGCTCTGCACCTCTCTGTTTTTATGACTTTAATAAAATTTGAAGTTTTGCTGGGAATTGCTTTTCTTTAGTGAATTTCCTGATGTGTTTGGATTTCAAATATTTTCATTTTGTCAAGTTATATGTGACATTATCCTGGTTCTTATGAATGACATTAAAATGATTGTTCTTAGGTAATGAAAATAATCCTATTCAAAGAATTAATTTTGGAGAAAGTTAAAAAAAAAAATAAAGTAAAAAATCCCAACCCAAAGCATACAAAAAATTGAAGCAACATTTGGCTTTTTTGGATATAGTTTCCACTATGGAGCATCAGAGTAATACTGAAGTGATCAGTTGTCAGTCATTACACCAGTGACACTGTTTCTAATTTGATTTAGCTTCAGATTAATTGAAACAGGCAGTATTGATTGCCACGAAAAGAACTGGAAGTAATTTCATATGACAGAAGTCAAATGGGATGGTTTGGAAGATGAGTCCAACTCTTACACAGACATGCCTATTTTCTGTTTTGTATTTGCCCTTGAAGAATTTGTTTTCTTTCTTGAAGAAAAGAGCCCTATTTGCATTTGTACAGAGATGCTTCATAGTTGAGCATATTATGCATGATCCAATCTACTGCAGTTTACAATGGTTTTCTAGTCCTTGGTGGGTCTTGGGATGCTATCTTGAAAGATCATATATTTGAGTTATCATTTCTTTCTTATCTCAGAGTTTATCTTTTATCTATAAAGCCTATAAACCTATACATTCCCACTTTCACTGGAATGAATCACCTCATATTATGTCACTTGCTGCCTGCCAGAAATTTCAGTCAGAAATAATCAAGAACTGTTTCCTGGATCTATTGATTGGGCAAAAAAGCATATAGCATTAGTACATGTAAATGAATTGATATTGAAAAAATAGGAACATCACCTAACATAATTTTATTTAGTTCCATGAATTGTTGTTTCTTTTCTGGATCAAACATGAATTTTACGTATGGCAGCCAGGAAGTTCACTGATGCTTTTATCTGGCTCATCCTAAATGATTCTTTTCACTAGTTTTGTTTAGTGTTTGAATCTAAATTAATAAGAAAAGGCTGAACTGGATTTCACTTACTTCCTGGAAATAAGGTCAAGGCATGCGTAGATGCAGGAAACTGAGCTACAGGATTTTAATGAAAAGCTTTACCTGCAGAGTTAATCTGTGCTAAGAAATTTAAAGTGGGAAGGAGGATTTCATTTATTTGCTATACCAGTCTCTGCAGAAATAAGAACATATACCAGAGCAATAAAGCACTAGCACTGCTTTATTCCCAAAGCTCTGCTCAGGTGCTCAAGAATGTGGCATTGCGCAAAGGTTTACAACACCACAAAGTGACTCTCCCTGGAAGGAAGGACCCTGGCATGTGTGCACACAATCTGCCTGCTTACTTGTTCCACCAGTTTTCCACCAAATTTTAGTTCTGGTTCCTACAGTACTGTGAGAGCGGGAGGAATGGCTCAAAATTCCATGTTAGTTTCTGTGAAGATATTTCATATTTAACTTCTTATGCTGCAGTCTTCAAGCAGCCTGAGCACTTTGAGTTTCAGTTAAGATGCCTATAGGGATGTTTTTTTCTGGGTTGAAGTGTGGTCTAAAGCATTTTAATGTCCACGTAGAAGAAGCTTTTGTGCCAAATGAAAAATAAATCACACTGAATTGATATATATTCTATAGCTGCTCCAACCTACCAGTCAGTGCTAGAAAAAGATATCCTGGGTTTTGGAAGGATACTGGGGGTTTGCCAAGCAGCAGTTCCCTAAGGAGGATTTCATTTCTACTAATGTGCTTTGTGGGGCTTGATACATCTTTTTTCCACTTCCATTGTTTCCAAACATGTTATGTTCATCTTCTAGGTTTCTTTTTAGGAATCTTCACAGTGATATTCATCACTGGCTAGCCTGCACAGATGGACATGTAACTTCCCGTTATAGGTCAGATTGTAAGTAAAGTTTTTGTCAAGTTTCAGGGTTTAGCAACCCCCTAGGTTGAGGCAGACGGAGTCACTATTGTTCTCGAGCTGGCTGCAACATGATGACCTCTCTTAAATTTGGAACGGTGTTTTTTTGAAAACAAATGTTTTCAATTTTTTTAAAGGCAGGTTAAATTCTGCTCCACAATGTTTTCTGTAATCGCTGGCCTAGTAGCAAGCCACTCGAAACTCTGCTTTTCCCCCAGCCATTTTTGAATCCGTCTCAAAGTACAGTGTTTTTCTATATAATTTATTTTTTGATTTGGTTATATTAATGGTCAAGTTGCATAATTAAAACAAGCATCCTACTAAAGTTGCAGTCATATGCTCTTAACCCATCCTCCTTTCAAAGTAGAGTAAGTGTGCATATCATCCCACCAAGGTGTTGACAGATGAGCTGTAGCAGTTGAGGTTACTTCCCCCAGGTGTCCATTCTTTCCAGGAGGAGAGTTGGAGAGACAGAATGTGTCTGTGAGCCTCAGGCTGTTCAGCATGAGTCTGGCAGCCTGACTCCAACCCCTCAGAAGTGTAAAGCAAGCCATCAGGATTTGCACTGAAGTGGGAGAATTGAGAATACGTTCCCTCTTGCTGACTTTGCAGGCAGTGTGGCAGTCTTCCTACAGCCATAGCTAACTACTTTAGTGTCTTTCACTGCCACAGACAAGTATGGATCAGAGACCTAGATTCTTTTCATGTATTTGAAGTTCCACCCGCCTTGAGAGGTTGCTCTGCCAGGACTTGGACCAAGGTCTTTGACACCTTCTCTTAGGATGATAGTGTTTCATTTATGACAGTTTTCAAGGACACTTACACCATATTAAACTGGAAACTCCTATTAATGCACAGTGCAATTTTCATAAGTGAGCAGAAGTTGGGGGAGAAAGATTACTTAGTGTAATATCAATTTACCTACTTTTATAATTTTTCTAGATTACTGGGAAGAGAGCTGTTGAAGGTAGGAATGCACAAGATGTGACAAACATGAAGTGTATTAATTGGGTTAATGAAGTAATAAGGCCTTATTTTTTATTTACTTATTTCTGTGTAGCTAAAACTTTCTGCTTTTAAAGGTGATTTCAAGGCTTTTTGCTTTTCTAAATTTGTGTTTTGGATAGATTATTAAAGAATCTACCTTATGTTTACTGAAATGTGGATGCTTTCTGCTTGACAAATTAAACTGAAATACAAAGGTGGTTCTTGTAGTAGACAATTTTCTGTCTAAAGGAAGCAAACTGTCTTAAAAACAGTAAAGCTGGAAACAAGGGATAAAACAGATAAAAAAAAACAACCCAAACCAAACCCCACATACAGCTTCCCAAACAAGATATAAATCCTCTTTTTTTCTTCCTTCCCAAAGAATCTTTCATCTTTAGTACCTGTTACTGCCTATTACTGTACTGTTTGCAAGCTGTCAATTATCAGGAATCTTTTCCCCCAGTCTCTCACCAGTGCATTTGGAAAAATGATCAAGATACTTAAAAAATTGAAAAGAATTCCAATATAGAAAGTAGATGGACTTTCCTGTTTGAAGGTGCATATCTGCATCCTTTCCAGATGTGGATAGATCAGTGTTGCTTTGAAAGACTGTTTTGCTGCAACCCTCTCTTCTTGCCTTTCAGATTATGTGCTTATCATGACTCATGTCACAGTTCTTGATTGAGAGGTCTGTTTTGCTGATTACATAGAGAAGTAGTCTAGAGCTCCTAATACATTTAAATGACTTGTAAATGACTCACCTATTTTGTCTTTTGCTTCTACTGTTGTGTGGTACCTTCTTACTCATATGTCAAGGTGAGCTATTTCCTTATGTGCTAAAAATGGGCCCACATAATCCCACAAAGTATAAAAGTATAATGAGAGCATGGCATTTAAGTAGCTACTGCAACTTTATTCTAGGATGTGTATGGATTTCCATTAGACAAACATCTCAATTACCAAGTTTTTCCTTAATTCTCTTCTTCTGCATTATCATGCAATTCTATCAGATCCAGAGGACAGCTATTGACAGGAATTATGGGGCTGTCTTGATCTTCACAGTGGGACCTTCTCTAGTGCATCTCTTGTCAAATTTTGTTTTTTGGTCCATGTCATGTCTGGACTGGTTCTTAGACTCTGCAATATTATTTTGTGTTCTTCTATGGCATTAAGTCTTTTTGAGAGGAAGCTGACCTTCTTTCTCTGTGCTTGCTCAATGTGAAATTGTAGCAATGGTAAAACAATTTAGCTGAAATGATGCAGTGGGTTGTAGTCACTGAAGTGAGGCATTTCTAGTCCTTTTTTTATTCTTTCATACCCTTTCTCTATCTTTGAGCCCTACTCTGGGCTGGTGTAGTCTTGGGTATTCCTTGTAACAGGAATTTTTTTATCTGGCTTTTTTATGGCTTTACCATAAGATAATTGAACACAATAGTTCAGAAGAAATATGGTCATTGCATGTTTTGGGTTAGTTTCCTGTTGAATTAATGAGGTGAATTATTTTCCCACACAACTATAAAAGCATTAAGAGTTGTGAATAATTGTCTGATAGAAAAACTAGTAGAGATATACTCCTTCCAAACCTCATTGTTCTCTCTATGTGTAAGTAACATAGGTAATGGCATTTTTTCTATTAGCAACAGTGTCCTCGTTTAACCCCAGCTGCCACCTCAGCCCACACAGCTGCTTGTTCTTTTTCTCCAGTGGGATGGGGGAGAGAATTGAAATGGCAAAAGTGAGATATCCTTGAGATAAAGACAGTTCAACAGATAAAGAAAAAGTCGTGTGTGCAAACAGAGTAAAACAAGTGATCCATTCACCACTTCCCATGGGCCAGCAGGTGCTCGGCCATCCCCAGGAAAGCAGGGCTCCATCACATGTTTCTTGGGAAGACAAATGCCATCACTTCAAATATATCTCTCAGTTCCTTCTTTCCCCCCAGCTTTGTATGCTGAGCACGATGCCAGTGGGGTCAGCTGTCCTGGCTGACCCTTCCCAGTTTCCTGTGTATCCCCCAGCCCACTCACTGGTAGGGCTGTGTGAGACGCAGAAAAGGCCTCGGCTGTGTGTAAGCCCTGGTCATCAATAACAAAATAATTCCTATATTATCAACACTGTTTCTGGCTCAAAAGCAAAACGAGACTTAGCCCCATACTCTCTACTGTGGAGAAAATTGCCTCTATCCCAGCCAAAACCAGCACAAAAATGAAGGTGCTCTCTTTTTGATATTGTTGTGTTTTTTTGGTGTTTGTTTTTTTTTTTTTAACTTTGTTTTTATTTGGGTTGGGGTTTTTTCCTTTGGCTTTATTTTTGTCAGTGTGCTTTTTTAAAATCCAGTTTGTTAGCATCTAATCAGAGATAGGGTTTTACTTTCCCCTTTATGAGCTACATGCCTTGCCTTAGATAATTGCTTGTGTCTGTTATTAGCTGAGTAATAGAAGACTGTAACATTGATTTTAATAGTTCCTTATTCCCTGTGTGGACCTTGGGAGACTAAAAAGGCTATGCTACTTGTGCATAAAAAAAAGAAAAAAATATGAGTCAGTTTCATGGTATCAGATCAAAACTGCAAAGAATATATATATATATTTGCAGCATTAGGTAGTTGTTTTCTTAATGTAGCTTAAATTTATTTTATGTATAGTTCCCTGTATTAAGATTAAAATTTTATTTTGGAAATATTTTGATTCTTTTGAGAACTTTGTTTTTATACCTTTGTTTTGAACTGATAGTAAGGAAGATCAAAGTTTCCTAAAGGGAAATTTAACACCATAACTGCATTTGAGTCAGCAGAACTTTTCAGTTTCCCATTTGCTTTTTTTCCTGTGTTATAATGTAGAAGTTGATTCCAAAGGAAGAAAGAAACACCGTTCTGTAACTGTTAAAGCAATTAATTAAATCTGTACATGGTTCTACAGGCTCAGTCTTCTGATCTCTGGGACAGGCACATTCTCTCCATTTCTAGTGTCATTTGAGGAAACACTGGAGATGTTTGAGAGTTATCAGGACTTGGCTCACCTCAACTAGAAAGGAGCTTGGAGTTGGTAAGCAGGAATGTGACTCCATGTGTAAGGCAACTGGTTTCAGGAACAGATGCAGCCTCTGCAGGAATGGGCAGGCTGACCAGCCCTAATCACATCAGCTGGCATGGGCACGGGATGCCTGTCTCTCTTACCTCCTCCCCTGCCAAGTGCTGGCGAGCAGTATCCCTGGGGCCTCGGGATAAATCTTGCACTTATTTAATAGTATTGTCAACCTAATCCAAATTTAGGAACTGCTGTAACACTCTAAAACTTCATATCTCCACTCCAGGCTTTTCCAGGTAGTTTATAACTGAATTTGTTAATCAGTGACAAAATACATACTTTTTTTTTTTGAGTTGTTTTGTTAATTAGAAGTAAATAAAAAAATTCACATCTGGATACTACCTTGATTTCCATCGACAAGTATACTTGTTAATGTATGCTTTAAACATCTTTCCTAAATCTTTCCTCTTTTAAGGGCTAAAAAGGTTAATAACTGAACCCAGAATTGTCTCCAGTAAATCAAGCTCAATATTCGTGAGCCTGTTGAAAGCAATCTGCTCCAAAGCAGCTAATTAGAGAGAAGTATATGGATTTCCTGGGTGATACTGTCTATATGTTGTCATATATACTATACAATTCCTCCCTCAATTTTGGAAAATCATTTAGTTGTGTCTAGCTCACTTTCCCTTTTGCTGATGGTGGAAATCAAAATACATCCTCCTCCAAAATCTCAAGGTGTACCTGATGTGATTCAACAACAAGGGTGCTCTAGTACTGGCAGCTAAGTAACTTTGCTAATAAAAATGGTGCTGTCAGTTTCACCAGCTTCCTGTGGTTGAATTGATGACTATTGGCTGGCTTGGATGGCACAAAGTATGAGAAAGCCATATTTATTTATTTAAGGCTACTTAGTTGATGCTGGTAATGTTCAAGCAAACATGATTTCCATCTGTGTTTTTATTTATATTTAAAGTCACATTTGTCTTACTCTGGTGGATTGTTTATTTTGAACTTCAGCATGGTAGTTGAGGAGCCATTGTTGTGTTTTATTCCATGCAGAATGGAAATGTTTCTTCATTATATAGAGGGTGACAGTGTGACCTTGGACCCAGATATAGGTGACCTTGAATGTAGAAACAGGTGAGTCGAAAGGTCTGATTTCGAGACTCAGTCTGTGTTGTGTAGGCTATGGATTTGCAGGTCTCAGTTTTGACAGCAGTTTCAAAATTATTAGCTTACATACTAAAACTTTATTTTGTGGAAACCATGATAGCACATGTTACAATATCACTCAGGGGATGGATCCATGGTGGATCAGATCTGATGTGGAGTTCCCTGAAATCCAAGCCCCTTAAGGACACCATTTAAGACTTTGGCTTCCAGTATAAATGTGTATAAGTGTTCCAGTATAAATGCTTATCCCCTACTCCTCATGCTCTTGGCCTGAGACTGAAAAATGTCTACTTCTGTGAGGAATACTAAGGCTGTTGGCAATAATAGTGTTTACACATCCCTGCTAGATAAGGAAGTGGTTTTCTTTCAACAATGGCTTGACTGTTTCAGAAGCTTTCCTAATTCTTCTTTGCCTTCCTTGGAGCTATGTTTTAAGATAATCCAATTCCTCTTCTACGCCCCAAAATGTTACAGCTAAAAATAGATGCTAAGAAAAAGGGTTTTATTGTTTGTTGTTTTCTTTTAAAGAAAAAGATAGCACAGAATATACAGGGGGTAAAGGGAGGAATATTTCCAACATCGTCATCTGCCTTCCCTTTGTATGAGGTGGTGAATTTGAAAATCCAAGTAATTAATCAATGTGAACTTTTCAGATTCATCATTGTTAATGTGCACCTGTGCCAAGCAACATTGTGCTGATTCTGGGCAGAAAATAATGCATCATATTCATTAACTACCTCCGGTTTTTGTGCTTCATTTGCAGAGCAGCATCCAGGGAGAAGGTGGGATTTTAGTTTGTGCTGAGCCAGTGTTCTGCAAATCGAGTAGAGACTTTGGCTAAAGATCTAAGTTCTGGGCTTTTATCCCTTTGTGGCTTAAACCTTTAACATGAATAGAAGCTGTACCTGAGCACTGACAGTCATTTACCCAGTCCTATGTACTGCACTGCTCTTGTGAATCTGCTTTTAAACAAGTTGAGTAGGTGGCAGCTTGCATATAACTAGGAAGACATTTAGTGGCATATGGTTTCAGAGTTTATCTTCCTTTAGTATTGTGCAGATGAGTCTGGCTTCACAAGTGGTTACTGGAAGGAGAGGAGATCTTGGACCATGCATGTGGAGTTGATGTATTCCCCCTGATTTGTAAGGTGCCTGAGAATTCCTTCTACCCAGTGGTTATTAGCACTTCTGCTGAGATGTCTCACTTGTGTTTGCTGTGATTGCATCTCTGCTTTCATTGCTGACTGGAGTATACAGCTGTTGGATTTACTTAGTTATCAGCCTTGTCTAAACAAATGTTTATTTTATTGGTATTAATTTTCCTGACAACATCTTTTGTGTGTTAATTATGGAACAGAGAAAAAAGAAAGAGTGAAACATCCTAAACAAAAATTGACAAACTTTTGAAACATCATCTTTTTTTTTTTTTCTTAATGTGTTATGTGCTGCTCCAGATATGGAAATATTATTTTACATCCTTTTGTGTCAAACAATTTAATAGGAAAAAAACCCCCCAGATTCTTCAAACAGTGCTAATTACAAATTGCCCTAGAGAATGTTGAAAATAATGGAACATCCATGTACTGGCATCAATAATAGTAATATGTAATTATACAGTACTACTTATTTGTTGTGAAATAATGGGAATCCCTGCCAAATGTGGAAGAAATAATTGGAGGTTCTGAAAGATCTGCACAGTTTTCTGTTCAGAACTGCCATTTCATGCATTCATACAAATGAAATTTATTTGTTTTGAAGTTTCTCACAAGTAGAAATTCAGAATTTTGGTCTGCTTTTATACTCTGATACTTGAAACAATCTTTTATAAGACAGATGTTCATGTTCTATATATTCTTATGTTTGGATTATTAGACTTCTGTCTAGATAACACAATCAAGGATTTTTAGGAGCTCTTATTCCAACAGTATGCATGGCTACCAATGAGCATTCAAATTCTCTGAATGTATGACAGGGTGTTTATTCACTTCTTTCTTGCCATTAGAGTTTAGGCTGACTCAGGTATCTATTCACAATTGTATATAAAAATAGGAGAGAGATACTGGGGTGTAACTCCCTGATAGAATTAATGAACTGCACATGGAGTGCAAATAAATAATAAAGATAAGGATTTAATAAATCCTGAAGAGAATCAAAGAAAATCGCTTTCTCCTGTAGCTTCCCTGCTTTTTAGTTGTCCACCTTATAAATTGTCTGTAGAGGCTGTCATACTACTTTTCTCTACCTTGTATGTTGCAGCTGGCTTTCAACTACAGACATCTGCAATGTCAGCTGCTCTGTAAACTTGACCAGTGAAATATCTTGAGTGCTCAGTGTTTATATGCAGGCTTGACTGTGACTGGTCAGCTGCAATGATGCACACCAAATGAAATTAAAAGGAATCATTCTGAAACTTAATCCTTCTCTCTAAGCCCAGAGTAACATATCCCAACCATAGCCAAAGCCATCAAAAAGCAGCATAACAACTATAATAATTTCACATATGGATTGGTAATATCAGCTATTGCTCTTGGTAGAACTGATAATTAACTGGAATGGCAATATATGGTCTTGCTGACCTTGTTCATGAAGTGCTGCTTGACATTAAAATTAATAAGAGCTGAGGGGAATTGGTGAATGTCAGAAAGTTCAGATGAATCTGGAACACCTTGTGCTGATACAGTGCCACCCAAAGTATTTTGCTGAACTTGTCACCTTGTCACTCATCAACATGTCAGTCATACATTGGATATGCATTTTGGTTCACATTCTTGCCACCTCACTGCAGCTATGGGAGGGTAAGAGATGGTTATGTCACGCAGTCTTAGGGTGAGAGATTACTGTGTCGATATGAACTTTGTAAAGACGTGAGGCATGCAGAAAAATAAATTATTCAACGATGTGTGTGATGTGTTTCAGCCTTTTTTTTTTTTTTTTTTTTTTTTTCTTTTAAGAACATCAAGAAGAGTTACCTCTGGTTAGCTCTATTGGTTAGAACAAGATTGTGGGTTTGATCTCCTTATAGGCCATTCATTTAAGAGCTAGACTCAAAGATCCTTGTAGGTCTCTTCCAATGCAATACATTCTGTGATTCTGGGATCATTGTTCCTTGGAGGATTCTTCCTCCAAGAGAAAGGAAGGGAGAAGACAGAAGCCTCTGTTCTAGCAGAAAGCCTCTATCTAGCAGATAGAACTAAGACACTTTTCTTGGAAAGTGTCATCAGACTGGTGTCAAATTGGGGTTCTTCCACTTTGTCCTGTTCTTTGTTTGATCCTGCTATAGACTGCATCAGAGTTGGGAATAAACAGATTTGGCCCAAGACAAGGTGTTGTAGCTTGGGAAACCTAAAATGGAAGCTGAGAGAAACAGGGTCTTGATGAAGCGGTGCAATACTGCCACTACCTGCTTCTGTGTGCTTCAGGACCCCCTGGGCTTTGGTAGAGTTTCTACTTCTTTGCAGCTCTGAGAAAGTTTAATCTCTTAAACAAGACTCTTTGTCTAGACTCCTCTCCTGTTGGACTAGACCAGTCAGCCACGTTCTGTCATGGGTATGCACTGAACTCAAATGCTTAGTCTGTTAAAATAAATTATTTAGATTAATGCTTGCTGTGTTTTGAGAGCTACTTCTTTTCCCTCTTCACCTTCCCCCCCCCCACCCCCACGAAGACATTTGCATTCCATTCTCTTGTGGTGTCCTAGGATTTAGCCACTGGGAATCAAAGTGAATTAATATAATGCAAAGGAATTGTGTACTGCAGTTTTAGCAAGAGTATCTTACCACAGGAACTCAAATTGCAGCTTTTTAACGTTCCTTGAGGTTCTTCATGTCTTATCTCAACATGACCTTTTTAATGTGGCAGTGTTCCAGCAGTATTTTGTGCTGGGTCATTTTTCTCGCCCAATTTTTCTTGCTAGTTGTTCTTGCAAATCTTTGCTTGTGGTTTTGACTGATTTTCCTAGTCAAAACAAAATGTTGCTCTTAAACACAGACTGAATTTCTGTGCAAGGTGGCAAACTACAAAACTGCCATCATATTTTTTTTTCACCTCTGTCCCTTGCAGGTCCTTGTGCTACTGATTTCATGAGATGAGTCATTGAGATGCAGTCAAAATTCCAGATTTGAAGCCTTGATGGCTGTCAGAATGACTTTTATTCAGGTGTCTGAAAACCAGGCAGCTGGGTGGAATGTTGTGTAGGAGAGGAGTCTCAGAGCTAGTATTCAGTACAAATAACAAAGCAGAATATATATATTTTTATAAACTCTACACTTCCCTCTTGCCCTGTGCAAAGACAGCAGTATTGTCTCTTTTGTGTTGCTTAGTGTGCTTCCCTAGGATGCCTGACAACAACCCTCTGCATCCCTACTACCCAGCAGCTTTTTGGCTCTGAAGAAATTTTGTGCGCACATCATTAGTTGTCACTTTGTGAAAGGGCTTTCAGAACTGTTGTCTAAAAGCTGAGGTTTTAACTACTGCTTAACTTCCTTACTTCATAGCTAAAAATGCCTTTACGGAAACAAAAAGTTACTGTTTTAAAAATATTTTTTTAAGAAAGGGGAATTGAGATGCCATCTGTACTAATTCTGGCTCCCATTCAGCTCCTTTAAATGAATGCCAAATTAACAGCAGCACTTCTTCCTCCCTGCTTCCTTTTCATCCCATAGCACTCTTTCTAAGGTTCATCCAGAATCCTTGAGTAGGCAGGGAGTATCACCTCTGCAAAAACTTCAGTGGGAATTTTTCATTTATTTTGTGTTTGTTCTCTGTGGCTGTTAAAGCTCTAGTGTTTTATTCCTATGGTCTGACCTTCCTTCCCTAAAGGGAGGGCACAGCTTACCTGAGCATGTTGGACAGAAAACTGTGTTTTCTGCTCCGATTCATTTTTTAGTTACTGGTCATGAGTACCATTGTCCCAACTTTATGGGAATGGTCTGACACTGGTCTCCACATTTCCATTATTTCCAGCATCAGCCCTTCTTTTTTCATAGATCTCTCCGTGGGCCAGTATCTTCACCTTCCTGATACCACATTTTCATTTTAAGGCACCACATCTTTTAGCTGGGAATAACGTCTTGGTTTCCCCATTCTAAAAGGAATATGTACAGAAGAACATATTGGTGGGTTGATCTCATGTTTCTTTATTAGCAGTCCATACTGGTTGCAGCTAGCAAATATCAGACTTCTGCTTGAGAGTCCAGGAGGTTAGTGTTGAACATTCACCCATGCACTGACACACAGTTTTCTCATGCCTGCTCATGCTCATTATTTCAGCTCATTTTTGCAATGACTGCAGCTGTTTAACTTTCTGCGCCCTGTTGGATGTGCCTCTGTTGGACTGTGTATCAAAAGAAACAGAACCTAATATTTTAAAGGCATATTTTTTAATATTTAATGATTTTGATTATGTATGTTCCTTTGGCATAGGACAGAAGATGTTTTTGAGGTGGTGGGTGATAGAGTGGCCATGTAGAACGTATTATTTCTGCTGAGGTAGGCTGCCTCTGTTTTGAAGAGAAAATTTAGTTTTGGTGCGTTTATTTCATGATTCTGCTAATTGGTGCAGTGTTTTCCAAACTGTGGTTTTCAAGGCTACAAAGCTACTGCCTCATGTGAGCGCATACCATACAATCCTGACTAGCTCACATTGGTGCCTGTACCTTTTTCTATAACAATGACATTAGAAAAAACTCTCCTGAATACTTTAAAAATTCTCTGCTCTTTTTCCATTTGAATAGAACACTTTCCAAGTTTTGGTGGATGTTTGTTTTTTGGTTTTTTTTTTTTTGGTTTTTTTTTTTTTTCTTATTTGTTTGTGGTTTTGGTTGGGTTTTTGTTTGTTTGGTTTTTTTTGTTTTGTTTGTTTGTTTTCCCTATTAATTAGGGATAGGGTAGGGGGAAATATTTTGCTGTTTCTGTAGCAAAAGGCTTAAGCTGTACAAAGGATAGTGGAGTAAAGCTCTGAATTCTCCCCCGGAGCTTTTTTCATAGCCTGTTCCTATGACAGAAAACATTTTGCTCCAGCTCTTATGAAGCATGGTCTGGGTTTTGTGATCAGCATTGTCCCAAAGAAGCACAACTGTTTAGGAAATGTATAGATAGCAATTTGGTCTCCAGTGTAGCAGAGGCTCATCTGTTAATTGCTTTGAAGATTAAAGTCAAGACCTTGAACTGGCATCTGAAACTGCCTTTAGAGATAAGCCCCAGCTGTGAACTTCTGTCATCCCCTTCCCAAAGCCTTTGGTATTTAGAGGATAATAGATAAGCAGGATATCGAGGGCAGCATCTAACTGATGTACAAGATTTGTATTATGGAGACCTGAATTGTTGCGGGGACAAAGCCAGGTGTCCCTGGATAAAACAGATCTAAGGGGCCCTCCAGAGAAGATGTCAGCAGAGAAAAATGTGTGTATGGAAATCCAGATAGCCACATGAAGTGAGAAGTCAATCAAGTATTGATAACATCCACTACATTTATAACAGCCACTCCAGTTTGCTGATTAAAATGATATGATTATTTTTTCTTGTATATTAAGAATAATCTAAAGGAATGTCTTCTAAGGTGGGTGTCTCACTTGCTCTCACTCGATATTGCACCACTCTGCTCACTTCCCTGACTTCCTGTCTCCTCTCCCCAAGCCAGTTTGGACTGAGTTGAAATCCATTGCCTAATGAAGTGAAACATTTTATTCTGCAGTTTTTAACTATTTTGTCATAACCTCTTGTTTTTTCAAGTATTTTTTATTTCAAAATGTTTATTTTTTTTTGTGTTAAAAATGTTGAAGAAAAATGTTTCTGTCAAGTTAAACAATTTGTTTAGAGATCTTTAGAAATAACTGGATTTCCCGGTAACTTTGGTTCCATCACTCAAAATGTCATTCCTCATCAGAGGCAGTCCATTAGTCAAGTATGATGCAAGCACATAGGGATGGTTTCAGAGATACTCTGCTGTCAGCATGTCAAAGGCTATTTTGAATATGATGCTTGTTAAGAGAGCCCTGTGGATGGCATCTGTTTTTATGGTGTTTGAGAGCAGTGCCTAAAGAATAGTTGTGGCACTTGGCCACCTAAAGGGACAAAGCTGCAGAACGCTTCATGCACCGTGGAGTCTGTAGTATGTTGCTAAATGGCAGAAAATTAAGATACTGTGAGATAAATAGTGACAACAAATTTAATTAGGAGGGGATATATTTCCAAAGAAAATAAAGCATTGAAGGGTGAGGGAGACAGAGGTGAGCAGTAGAGAATGATCAAGTAATTGGCAAAATCTAAAATAAAAATGAATTAAGTTGCTGCATAGTTGGTAAAAGGAGATGAACAAATAATCATCATTGAGAAGTCTGAAAAACTAAGAAATACAATTAAAAACATCTCTGCCAAAACAAAAGCAAAAGTCTCAGTCTATTTTGGCTGTTTCTACTTCTATCTAATTCCTACCTAGATTTCTTTTTCTAGGATTGCCTTTCTTGAAGTTCACTTTTCCTTTTAACACTAGTGAAATAGTCTAGTGTGGGATATGATCTTCCTGCCTCATGGGTGTGGGTAATAGAATCTCTTGCACTCTTTGCACCGCCTGGCCTGGGACATCAAACAGTGGAGTTATCCTTCTTGGTGCTTCCTTGCTTGGTTTTATGTCCTAATGTAACCACCAGCATTGCTCAGCTTGGAGAAGTGCAGGAGCCCAAGGGAAAACCTTCATATAGCCACAGGTCCTTCCAATTTGCAACCAAGGGTGAAGGTATAAGGCAGATGTGGAAATAGCTTTGGGGTCCAGGTTCTGTTTCAGGAGATCATTTGGGCACCTTGTGAGTGCAAAATGAGCCTTTCCACCCTTCCATATTATAAGAGGGAAAGACAGGAGGAGTAAGAAAAAGAAAGGACTTAAGTTTCAGAGTTCTTAACCAGCTGCTGGGGAGCTTTCTGAAAATGATGCTGGGCAGGTTAAGTGTTTCCCTTTTCCTCAATGAACAAAATCTTCTGTTCTCTCTCTCTCTCTCTCTTCCCTGTCCCCTCATTCCCACTGCTTATTGTGCTATATGTAGTTCTCTGCTGCATCCTAGCCCTGCAGCTGGTACTCTATTTTGAGAAGTGAGATGAAAAGAAGAATGAAAACAAGATACTATGATTTGGTTCAATTTGCAACCTCTTACCAGCTCAAATGGGGTTCTCCAAATCAGGAATGGGCCCTTCCTTCTCTCCTTTTTTTTTTTTTTTTTTTTTCTTTTTTTGTTTGTGTGGCTGTGAATAGAAATCCTTTTTTATTTATTAATTTTTTATTTTATTAGATGTATACATACTGACCCTGTAGGTAATGGCTATCCTGGGACATGAACCAGGCACAAATAGAATTCTGATTAACTTCAGGAAACTACAGATAACATAATGCTTGGTGTTTGTTTTCTTTGTAGCAGAAACTGATTACCAAGCACTTGTACAAATTGTTTATGGGAAGAGGAATACAGGGCAACCTTATAGAGCATGGTAATGCTTCTTTGCCCAGTTTTTATCATGAGAATATCCTAAAAGTTAAGTTTCAGTAAACATTACATGCATTTAGGAGAGGTGCAAGAGTGGTCTTTCACCCAGGGATCTGCTTGGTATGCTAAAATTGTCGCTTCTGCAGAAGCAATTGGTATTCCCTTGTTTGTAGGCAAAAATAAGTCTCCTCATCTCTAGACATGGGTAAGATCTGAACTAATGTGAGAGAAAGGCTCAGGAATGTCTTAGTTACCATGCTATTAGTGTTTATCTTAGTATTTGTATTAATTCTGAATTATCTTATTTTTGAGAGGTAAAATGAGCTTTCTTTGTATGTGTGAAGAAAAATATTGTTTCTACCTGAGTCCAAGCCAGTGAAATGTGTTTTTTATCTCTACACAAAATTATGATACACATAAAATCTTCAATACTACAACTCCAAATGCTGCATGTCATACTCTTACAATAATCTCCCCATAGAACCTATAAGAGCAAGGCATCCTAGGGCAAATACACGTAATATGATAGCCTCTCTGCATTTCAGATACAATTGAATAAGGAAGATCTTTGTAGATTCTATGAACATACTTCTGCAATCAATATCTATGTATCTTTAGCAAATTTGTTATGGAAGTCAGATGCTGAAAACAATTTTCAAATATTTAAGACAACAGCAGGTTTAAAGAAATATAAGCACCATGATTTCTTGGAGGGGTGTGATGGGTGTCTGAGCTAAATTTGGACCATATCAGTTTACAGATAATCATAATTTAAGTGATAATTTTACAGTTATCTTTGAAAGTTGCGGCTTTAAGCTTCAGTGCATGATGTCTTGTCACAATTTCTTTAGTACAAAATAACTGTGAGCATGAGGCTAATCATACATTTTCGGTTAGGGAAACGTATTTGTAACTTCTTTTAATCAAAAATGTATTTCTAAATAGCACAGTGTGGTATTTTAAAAATAAAAATTGAATACAACTTATTGACTGGATAGATACTCAAAGGATTGACATTGATTTTACATTGAGCATAGAGGTATACAAATCAACAACTTCTTCTTTGAGCAAAACTGCTATGCCAGCTGAAATTTTCCCTCAGAGTGGGAAAGCAATGGGTGGTGGTCTCTTAACCACATAATGTGGATTCTTTGTTGGGCTAGGTCTTGAGGTGTTTTTAGCACCTGCATCTCTCATTGACTTATGAGAGCTCAGTAGGTTATACAACAACCTGCACTATCTGCCTGTTGGAACTAAGCAGAGTTTAGTGGAACATCTTTTGAAATCTCTTTTGAAGGCAGCTGTTTTTTAGAGAGCTTAAAATACTTGTTATAGATAGCTTGTGACATTCCCATCCATCTTGTGTGTGATCAAAATAAATTAAGAACTGTAAACAAAGCAAGAACATTCAAAGATAATGACTCAATAATAGTGCACTGATTTTTCTCTTCTATTCCTTTCTGTCTTTAGGCTACAAAGCTGAAATTTGTTTAAAATTGAGTAAGTCTTCAAAAATGAAATAAATTTTAACAAAAGTATTTTTGTTTTGGAAACAACAATGGCAGTATATTGGAGAGAAATAGCTTTATTCTGAACTGATTAAAGAGAACCTGAAGTTTATCCCACTCTATATAAATTCTAGAAGTTAATTACAGGTGTAAGTGTTGCATTAATTTTGCCCTTCCCAAAGACACTTGAAAGCGTGAATCTCACTAATGCTTATCTACAGTCTTGGGCCAGTTTCTGCCAACATAAATTTGCACAGATGCATTGATTACAGGAGCGTCAGCAGCATAAAGAATGCCCAAAAGTTGTAGGCCATTACGAATGACACTGCTAAATTAAAATAAAATTAAATTTAAAAATTACTTATTTTTTAAGCAAAGCAAAGAAAAATAATAATTCTGTCTCTACTTGTTAGAAATTTGCAATGTAGTTATCACCCAAGTCAGCCCCCAACATTCTTAGTTTGGTAACCAAACATTTGGATGCCCTCCAAACATTGTTGGAAGTTGTTTGATCCACATCATTGAACTGGAAGATCTGAATATTATAAAAGTCTCTGTTTTTATTGAATGTTGAGTCTAAGCACTAAAATGAGAAGGTAAAACATTTAATATGAAAGGCAAGACAAGTGTGTTGCTCTTAGGTATCAAATAAGCTGTTGGGTTAGAATTTGAGTGATTTCTTATCTGAAGGAGCAGAACAGATCTAAGAAAGGGTTTCTTTGCATTGTTTCTGAGTTGATGACATTAGTCTGTTTTGAAAGAGTGAGGACAAAAATATTGATAATTGGTTACTTGCTTAAAATTTGGGCCACATCAATTCATACTACAAATTCTAATTCATCAGCTACCACCAGCTGTTTAAAGATTATTATGTTGCCATTTCCTATAGTGATACTCACTATTTCAATCTAGTTCTTTAAGCAATCACTTTTTCTAGTGCCTTAAATTAACTGGCATTTTGAGGTTTTGATTATCCATATCTGATTTCATGTACAATTTTTTATTTTCTCACTCTCCCCAGAAATTAGCTCTAGACTGTTTCACTCAGTAGTCAGAATTGAGAGGGATGATCTGCACACCTCATTGAATATTGTGTTTTATGCTCTGTCTGAAAATCTACCTTGTGCTAATTGCATAAGGCTGAAGAGGAATTATGATGAATTGCTTTGCTGAAGAGTGTCTTAGTAGGCTCAGATTAATTTTTCAGAATGATTTCTGAATGTTATATGGGACCCTTGGTGAGAACAACAAAATTCTCAAAATGAGTATTCCCTGATCAAATTATGCAGTATTCTGGCTGCCTAACAAGATGACATCTGGGATCAGCTCTGGAGAGGACACACCCTCGAGAGATCAGCAGTGCTGGAATTGTAGGACTGTATAGAATACGGGCAGCATGATATAACCTGAGCATATAGCTGCAGCAGGTGAGGAAGAAGTTCTTTTTTTTTATAGCTTAGACTTTTCAGGTCCCCATCCAGTTGTTAAGTGCCTTGGGTGGGTTAACAAGCAAGGTATTCCTGTATTTCTTTCCCTTTGGAATGGATAAAAACTCAGTGCCTTGTAAAAACCCTAAAAGGGACCATCTAGGTGAGAAAAGGAGGAATTTTCAACAAAACTGCCTTTGGAAACAGAAGCTGCGCACGGGGCAGTTTGACAGATGAGTAGGGGACAGAAGTGGAACACTTGCTGCTTGGATTGCCAGAGTTCATCACATGTAGTTGCCAAATTTCTCCTTTGTTTAATGACCCAGTAGACATCAAGCAGAAGTGAATCTGTGGCTCTTGCTTAACGTTTCACTCAGCTCTGGATAAGAAAGAGATCCTTGACATCAGAACTATAATTTGTCATTTGCTCCCTAATTGTAACTGGTGTGTGATGTTTACCCCTTTTGAGGTTGGCTTTAATTCCATGAATAAAAAGTTCTTTCACAAATGAAAATGTAATAACAAATCAAAAAAGTAGTCACAATATGTTTTTCTTGACCTAAATGCATTAATAAATATGAAGAATAAATGCAAATACAAAACTGAGATAACTGTTCTTTTGCAGTGTGAAAAGGGTAATTTGAGAACATGAGGAAAGTGACCAACCTCATGGGAACAAACTGAAATAAATGAAGACAAGGGGGAGACAAGAGAGGATCAGGGAATATGAATGGGTTTGTCTTCTCTTTTGTTTGTTTTTATTTTCTTCAGTAAACATTTTGAACACAGCATTCAAAGGTATTTGGACTTTCTTTGGCTAGTTTTGCTATATATCACTTCATTTCCCCTTTCATGATGAAAAAAATATTTACCTGCAATAGATGCATACTGTTTCCTACCATCATTCTCTGATTACAGGAGAGAACATATGGGTGCTTTCTCAGCATGGCTTTTTTTACCATGGCTTCATCTTTCCAATGTCTTCTTGGAGGTTCTGTGCCATCTTAGTAAGAGTACAGTTGATTTGTGCTTCCTGCTTTTCCTGTGGTTTTTTGTCTTTTCCGTTATTGTAATCCTTTCCCAGTGCTCAAGCATTCCAGTTTAAATCTCAAGAACAGAAAGCAAATTTGGACTACTTTTTTATGTTTAATTTAACATATGTTAAAAATTCCCAGTTATTTTGATACCTTGTTCTTTAAATTTGGTATATTTATTTTATGCAATGTTAGGAACTTTAATCCCTAAATTCCTTGAAAATTTAGGCTGGTATGGTGTTGGATTACAGTTGCCCTTCCTGAATTTCATAATGAATTCTTTTTTAACAATGAGAAGGCCCTGGTAGTCTCTATTTCTGTCAGAAGGTTACCTTTTGTTGCTCAGATTCTGGGAATAATACAACTTGTGTTTTTCTACCAGTCTCCTGCATCATTAATTGAATTACCTGTGACCACCTTGTGTTTTGAATCTTGGGGGTATGGATGTATCTGAAGTTGGAATATTTGAGCTGTTTGTTTGGGTTTTTTTTTCTTCAAATAACTACAGTCTGGAATCAGTCTTAAAACATGTTTTCCAGGAAGGCTGTAAGTGTTTAAGCCTCCATAAAATTAATTCTGATTTAAATGATGAAAGAGCATCGTGCTCTTCTCAGGGATTAGATCTTTATCTTCTTATGCTGTTTGCTTTGAATGTAAACTTATGTTGCCTACTTTAGGTTTCAGATTTCTAGGGACAGGCATAGACTGCATTCCAACTGTTACTCTTATAAGTGCCACTATGCAACTGTTTTATTCTACACAGAAGTCTACTCCTATACAATATTTTTTTTTCTCATATTTTAGCATGAAATAAAACCACCTTTAGATTTAATATCTGTTTGTATTTGACCTGGATGAACTCTACTGTTCTAGCGACCATCCTGAGCTTGCAAATGCTTTTCTGCATGTATAAAATTAAAACTTGGAAAAGTTCTTGCATGGTCACAACCAGGAACAGAAATAATGAGGCAAAGTAATGAGCAAAATTTTTAGCTCTGTAAAGGTCTCGAGACACAGCTTTGGGCAGCATTTATCCAAAATGTCAGCTCTATATATTGAACAGGTTCATCTTAGCACCTGGCCAGTGGAGCCAGCTGGACACAACAATGGGAGTTCAGCAAGTGAGATGAAGTGTGGCTCCTTGCAGCCTTACTTGTCTCCTCCTTTCCTTCTGGAATCCTGAAAACTAGAGAGGAAGCCTAGCAGGGAAATGAAAGGCCACTCTGAACAACTGTGAACCATTTAACTTGTCCAGAGCTTCCTGTTCTGGTCCTTCACCAAAGTTTCCAAAGCTCTTGTGGCTGTTAAGATTGAATTTGAAGGCCTTTGTGAAAATGTTACTGTTTTCTAACAAATGCAGCAGTTTTAAAATTTCCCAGGATATGGGATTTGAAAGAGTGATAAAATGTTGAATTCAAAATGCTACTCTTGCTGAAGCTGGAAGTGTTGCTGATATACCAATATATATTCCAACATTTTATTTTATCTCATATAAGAAAAATATATCCTAAAAACAAGTTTATTGAACAAGTTTATTGTGACACAGCAAATCAGTCTTTGGGCTCTGATATTAAAGCTGTATCCTGAAGTTTCCCTGTCATTCTAGTAGGTATCTTTTTATACTGACTTATGGCATTCAAATTGACTTAGTTGAGCTGGGAGAAACTTGTGAGAACTAATTGAAACAATCTGAAAGGAAAAATGGGATATTTCTTCTAGAAATTAAAAATTGAAAAAGTAGTTAATTTTTAAATTTGGAAAAATAAACCAAACACTTTTTCCCCCTAGGAAGTCTTGATCTAACCCGAATTTTAATTTTTTTTTTTTTTTTTGTTTTGTAACCTTGTTTTAATAAATGGTACAGCTTCAATTTTAACTGAAAATGCTTAAATACTAGCACTGCTTCTCTGGATCACAGAACTGGAGTCAAAACTCTGTGAAAGAGGACTAAATGTTTTTACTTTAAAATGAGGTATTTTTTGGGGAATATGTTTGTACATGGAGGCATATTTAGGTTGGGGTTGTGCTTTTTTCCACAATTGACACTGTTGTGGAATACTAATTTAGCGAGCACTGTCCCTTACACAGTGCTCTCATTAAGTGTAATGAGGCTCCTCTAAAAGTCTTAATAATCCTTCAAAATATTATTAAATCCTAATTATTTATGAACAATGCTAGTGTATGTGCTTGAGGTCAATGTAGCATGCAAGTCATTTAATTAGTGCATCATGTCCAGTTGTATTCACTTATATTGTTTTAATTAGAATGGTAATTGAAAACTGAGTATGTATGTTTTTTCTTGCAGTTGCAGTGCCTAAACCTACTTGTTGCTGCTATAATTGCTACATGCCCTACATCTTCTATCACCTCTCATTTATTTATTTCTTATTTAATTAGCAATATTTAAAGAGGAGGCACAGCTATTGCACAAAACTTGTTTCAGTGCAACTAGATCACATAATGTAACTGAATGATTATCAGAGTTGACTGTGAGATGGAGTCTTACCTGTAATCTGCATTTTCTTCCCTGCCATGTTGGATCTTTGGTCCTGATTAAATCATGCAAAACCACTGGAAAAGCAAGGAGGTATAATTTTTCTGACACTCAGTGGGTCATGCACTCTACATACCAGCTGTGGTCTTATCAGCTGCACTAGCTGCAGTATCTTGGGGAGTTTTGCCATTGCCAAAATGGCTTGAATGTTCTGAGAGGGAAAGAGGAATGGAGAATAAAAATGTAATTTTTATCTAAGTGAGGTTTGCAAATAGCTGCAGTCTGACTTGAGTTTGCATTTAACATTTGAATACATAAGAGCTAATAATAATTTTTGTTGCAGTGGAACATCTGTTAGTTAATCAGAACTTGAATTAATGGATAACTGAAAGCAATTAGCTAAAGGTTACAAACTAATTAGTGTAATAATATTATTAAACTAGCCCTTCCATAGCTAATATTGCAGCCAGATTCTGTAATTTAAAACCTTTACTTTAAGAGACCCCAAAATCTTGGTTTGGAGAGCAAAATTAATCAATTGAAAATACTTTTGCAAAGTTTGAGATATAAAATAAAATTGCTCTAGGAATATAATTTAAATTAAAATTAAAACCAAACAACCCCCTTTTCATTTTGGATTTGAATTTTTTGCCACAAAATGGGTCAAAAAAAGAGTTTATTTTCATGCTTTATACCCACCCATATAGTGAAATCTCCCTGGAAACAAATGCAGCAGCTTTAAATGAAGAAGGTTCATTATAACTGAAATAAATTGTTTATTTTGTTGACAATAATATTAAGAGGGATCAGATCATTTCCTTGACTTCACAGGCTGCTACCAACATGCTCCTGTTATCACTTAGGCAAAATAATGATTTTGAAGTTTTTTTCTATTTGAGAATATCCTGTGGCAAGTGATTTCAAAAAGGGACAGTTTGTTTTGTTATCCTTTTCTTTTTTTTTTTTTTTTTTCCTAAGATGATCAGCATGTAGATAGTGGTTGAAAATTCAGAAGTCTGGCTGAGAGCTGAGGGATTTTGGTGGGTGGATGGAAAAATGATGGGCAAGTTGACAAGCTCCTTCAAAATTACGAGTATATTGATCCTTCAAGGGCTGTGCTAACTGGAAATAAACCTTTCGCTGAGAAAGTGAACTAAGAAAGTAACATTTCTTATGGATTTCCATTTTGGGTTGTGATTGTAATCTCTCTGTAGTTTAGCAGAAAGTGAACTTACAGCTTTCCTGGAGCTAGGTGATTCGTGATCTTACTTGTGAGAATTCTCCAGTGGAAAATAAGTTGTGCTCAATCTTCAGTCTCTCCTTGGGCAGGGGTTGTAATAATGCTTGTCATTTATCTGCTTGCTTGTTTTCAAAAAGTGTGAAGAAACTCAATATCTTTGAGACAATGACTGCTTTATTAGAAATAGAGGTTCTGGGGTTCCAAAGTCAGTGACAAAGGGAGAAAAGAGAAAGTGCATGTATGTAGTGTATCACATGATTACAATAAGCACAGTTTGATTAAAGACATGCTGCTAAAACCTCAGTGTTATTTTGGCAGTAAGAGCTGATACATCTCTTGCTTGAAGTGCTGTGTTGTTAGACTACTTGCATGCTTTTCGATTCCTTGTGTGTTGTTAGACTTGTTACTCTTTAGTACATGTGGTTTAGTAATGAATAAGCCAGTCTTCACCTAATTGGAGTTGCAAGGTCCCAGTAAAAGTCTGCCTCTAGTTTTGTACATTTGAAGTAGATAAAGTGATATTTAATGGATAAAATGTTTAACAATGTTTTTTAATCGTTTTGAAATAGAAGTACTAAGTGTTTGTCAGCAGGTTTAGCTATAAATTACCGTGATTTGTGGGGGGGTTTGTTTGGTTTTATGGGGTTCTTTCTGGTGATTTTCTGGTTGGTTGGTAGGCCTTTTTGTGTGTATGTTTGTTCATTCAATTTTTCTTTTTCTGTAGGGACCTCTCTGAATACTTTCACACTTTTAAGGAAACACATGTGAGCAAATGGACAGCTGTACTTCATGAACATTGCTATATTTATTTCTTTGTCATCAGGTTTCATTCCTTCATCTGTCCTGCTCCCAAACCCACAGCTGTGCATTGCAGCCTTGTGCTTGGAGCAAATGTCTCATTGGTGACTTTGCAAGGTTTGCTGAAGTGAGTTATTTGATACAGGCTATAGAACTGACTGGACTGTTTGATTAATCAACTCTTGGAATATTTGCTAAGTCTCTATCCAGAACTTCAAAATAGCTCATTTACTTTTTCTGGGAAAATAAAAAGCAAGCAAGTAAAACAAAACAAAGATGGTTTGGCACCTTCATAGAGAGTGGTATGTTTTATTAATAGTTTCCATCTTGTTTTTTTTTTTTATTTTATTTTGTTTATCTTTTTTCATGGAGGAATGTCCCATCTGAGTAGCAGTAACCACTGCATTAACTCTCTCAGTTTTAATAAAATTGTGTTACATCATTAGCATCTTCAGAAGACTCACACCCTTGAAAAGGGAGTAGGACCAAGAATCAGGATATTTTCATAACCTTTCTTACAAAGATTGGTCAATGTAAAAATAAGTAATTTGGGATGTAGCCTGTCGGAAACCTGGCGGCACCTTTCCCATCTTTGCAGCAGTCAGGAAAAGAGCCTTTTTTTTTTCTTTTTCAGTCGAGGTTGCTAATTCTTTATTAAGCTGTGGGTAAAAGTTCCTCAAGATCAAGGCTGATGCACACTGGTGGTGCTACTGGCTTTGGCTACACCTCTTCTGCCATGGACCACCTCTTCAGCTGGGCTTTGACCTCCCCCTTTGGAGAGACAGAGCTGCTCAGTGTTGGGAGCTGTCGTTCTAGCATATGTCATACATGCAAAGAATAGTTCAACCAATCCTTAAAGCAGAAGACAATTATTCTAGTTTTATTCCTTAGAGCACTTCATTACACATGCATGCTCACATGCGCACAGAGTTTCGCATTTTCTCACTGCCCCAGGCCCCCCATATGTGTTTGCTGCCTGCCTCACTGACACCCTCTCCTGTGAGTCAGCAGTCTGCCGTGGAAGAACAGGCATTATAGCCATTTTTCTTGCTCCTGTTCAGAAAAGAAGCCTGCTGCTCTGACACAGAGAATAAAGCTGCATTCCCCAGCCCTTTCTAAAACATACACGTTGCACTCAGTGTGATATTTGCTACTTATTGGCACTATTCAGTGTTTTGTTCCAGTGCCCTTCCAATTATTACTGTATATTAATTTTGATTAGACAGGAGGCTGCTTTGACTTCCTGCCAGTACAATCAAGTGTGAGCCATGGGAATGAGAAGCAAATGTTGCTTTCAAAGCCTTGTGAAGAATATATTACTTCCAACTCACAGTAAATATATATAATTTTAAAAGGAATAAATGTCTTTGTTGGTAGACCAGGAATTCATATAGGGCATGAACCCTACCCTGAAAGGGGGAATATGTGAAAATTGATGAAGTATCTCTATACTCTATGTTGTTTGTGTGTGTTTCAGTGCTCAAACTTAGTACTTTTTAAATTTTTAATCAGCTGTCTCCTTAATTCATCAAGCACTGCACTATAAATTAGATGAGTGGAAGCAATGTTAGGTAGAAAAAAAATAGGAATGACACAGGTTCCTAAACACCTTATTGTGAAATATAATACAATATAATACAAGGAATTCGGGTAGAAATGTTTATTCAGGCAAGTTTTATGGTTTGCGCTGTTGGGAATGGGTAAGCACCATATCATCCCTCCACACCCTCCCTCCCCTCCCCTCCCCAACATCTTTGGTTTCATCAATGAATTTATGATTTCTTCAAGTTTAACTCTCAGAGCTCAAAAAAAAAAAAAAAAAAAAAAAAAGGTGATTGCAGTACACACAGAGCGTTTTTAGAGCCCCCAAAACGAATTTTGAATGTCTTTATTTTTTTTTTTTTTTTTTTTTTTTCCTCTGTTTATTTTTCTGGCTGAAGTAATTGTCCTTCTTAGGCTCCTTGCTCATCTCTCTCCTTTCTTTGGCTGGTGACTGCTGAGTTGTCATCATACATTACTTACCCTTGAGAGAGAAACTCCTGTGGCCCTGCTTGTACATAGCTCAGTCAGCAGCAGGTGCTGGAGGAGCAAAGTGTGTCAATATTTCATACATTTAAAATCAAACACATTGACTCCCATATGGCTGCTCCAAGTAGGACTATATGTAAGCATGCTTCCTTTATGTAGGTGTACTGAACTGCTGTCCCTAATGCATCTCCAGCCTGGCAATGTAAATGTGATTGTGAGCAAGCAGTGTGATAAAGAAGCCTTACCTGGGTTATGAAATTAAGTACCTGAAAATTACAAAATAGCAGATTCATCACTGGGGAATGAACAGGGGGTTTGTATGAATCTATTACTATGACAGGAAAATGATATGTGATCATGGAACTACAGAATGGGTTATAAGGGGGCAAAGGTTTAGTATGGATAATTCCTAATTTTTTACCCCTGTTTTACAGCTGCAATATTACTTTAACTTAACTTTCGGATATAATTTATGCCTATGGGAGTTAGAACATCATAGACCTTTTTCACTGTGCAATCAGTGCCATTTCCTTGAAATCTTCCTTCAGAAGGTGTTCTTGAGTTCTGAATTTTTAATATAGCAGCATGGATCTCCACAGGTTGATCTGCAGAAGTAACTGCTCTAATTCTGGGGGATAAGCAGGCATGATGCCCTAAGTTTTATCTTTCATATTTTACAGATTCTGTACTGCATTAGTATATAACTCTGAACTTCATATATAGTGTTAGCAAGTTCTCTTTACAGTTTAATCAGTTTAATTGGACAAAACAATATATTTCCAGTTTGAGAACCAAGGACACAGTTGCAGCTTCAGGCCCAAAAAGTGTAAACAACAGCAAATTGAGGAGACCAATCTGGGAGGATGTGATTTCATAACCTGAAGCTGTAATTAGACAATTAACCCCAATACATAAATTGACTAAAACTTATAAAAGTATGAAAACTTGTGACTTGGAGTCCATCTTGTGTCCCTCTTGGGTAGAGCCACAGCCAGGCTCCTGTACTGCCCAGAGTGCATCCTTCAAAACCCTTTTTTATAAATGCCTACGTTATATCTTTAACACTGTCCAGCCTCTGTTCTAAATAGCCTCTCAAGGCATCAGGCATGCAGATCAGATGGGGGCTGTTGACTTTCAGGCTATGTTTGATCAAGAAGGAGCAGCTGAGGTGTCTGGCTGCATTTGTCCATACGTTATACATATTTTAAGTATAGTTCTTTCTTCTCTACATTTGTCAATACAGACCTTGGCTTAGCAGGTTTCTGTACCTTTGCTCTTTTAATTGATATGAAGAAGAGGACCACTCAAATGAAAGTGAAGGAATGCCTTTCTTGCCAAACTGCGTATCAAGAAAAGGTGTGTTTGGTTAGTGACTTCCACATTTTCAAGTACTTGGAATTAGAACTTAAACCAAGAAACAAACCACCACTTTGGAGGAAACCTTAGGCTGACTGGTTAGAAACTTGGTGTGTAGGAAAAGTTAAGAGTTTTTGCAAAAAAGCAAACATCCCTCCCCAAAACCAACCAACCAACCATCCAATGACCAGCACCACAAAGAAGAAGAATCACAAAATACCCCCAAAAGCCTTTTTTATTAATAATGCAGCAAATACTAGCCTGCTGTTGAAAAAAAAAAAAAAAGAAAATAAACTAGACTTTGGAACTTTGAAGACCATTTTTTAGTTTTTAATTTTGTTACTATGGGACTCAGGCAGCTACTGAAGAAATCTGTGAATGTTTAGCTACCCTGGGGAGAAATCAAAGCATAATGCATTGACATTATTTTGTCCTCAAATTATTCTGGCTGATTCCTTGTACCATTGATGGGCATGTAGTTGAGATTTAGCTGTCTACCGAGAATGAAGATGATAGTGCAGAGTACAAGGAAAGAGAAGCTAATGGAAATGTACTGAATGAAAATCTTTTCTCCAGGAAGGCAAATTCTCTACAAGATTTTGTTTTTCTGGGCTGGAATTTTACTTCAGTTTCTGTGCTTATAATGATTGAAAAGAATTAAACTTTATTTCCTATTTAATGGGAGAATATGTTATTGTCTTTTTATAAAAAAAAATCCAAATTTATTTTTTAATTAGGATATACTATTTGGCTTTCCTATATGCATGGAATAGGTTTTTTTAGTTGTCATTTCCATTGTCTGTTGTAAAACTCTGCTAAAATCTTGAACAGTCGTGCTTAGAAAATAACTCTACCAGCTAATGTTGCAGTTGCAAAATTCAGGATATATATAAAATCTGATACTTTTTTGATATATTTTTTGGTTCTTTGTTTCCAAATTTTGAACAAAATTACTTACTTTTCTCATACCTTCTCCCTTCTTCCCATTTCTTCTTTTGATCTGCCTGGCTGCAGGAGGTTTGGGAGTCTGAATACCTATCTTTAGGGACAAATACTGCAGCGTAAATCATGTTGATACTGTTGAAACAAAGTGTCTCTGCTTTTATTATATTTGAAAACTACAGAACTACAGAAGACAAAAACAGAAACCAGGTAATCCTCGGTACCACGGGCTGAGAGAAAGCAGCAAAGGCTAGACACTGTGAATTAATGTAACAAGCAGAAAGCAGACAAAAAGGGACAAAGCAATAGAGGCCTTATACGGATGATGTGCTTTCAGAAAAAAATTTAAAAGTATATTTTAATCTATTTATCTCATCTCTCCTCTGTTTCCTGAACAATGGGTGTCAGTCTTTGCCTAGATACACTGTCACGTGAAAGCTCCCATCTGGAGATCCCGCCCCACTTCAAAACCTACAAATATATTTAGCTTCTGAAAATCCTTTCACAGAACAAGGAAACATCAGCTCTCTGTCACCAGCCTCCTTTTGACTTTTAGAAAAGATTTATTTTACCACCATGGATCGAGCACTGGATCTGATTTTAGATGTTTGCAGGTATATTGAACAAACTCTGCAGCATGTAACATTTTCTTTTAATTTCCCCTAAGTAACAAGTGCTGTGTAGAAGGAATAAGCACAAAAATGCCTTGCTTTGTTGCTAGTTCTTTGTTTTATTAGCAGTTGCAGTTGCCCAGCAGTTTTATTAGCAGTTGCAAAGATTCCCTCTCACCTACAATGCCCTTCATGCCTTTAGCTAATTTGGTGATTTGTAGTCTTCTAATTTATAAGCAGGATTTTCAAAAGTAAATGCTTAATATACAATTGAGAGGCATTTGTGCAACTCTGTACATTGTCACACATGCAGAGACTCAGAAATTTAATATGGGTTTCTTGGGTGTTTGACAGTATTGATCCCATGACTCTCACAACTACCTTGGCAGCTTTGGCAGTAGGGATAAATCCCTGGGAAAATAATAAAATAGGTGATAAATATGTAAATAGTTTACAATATAGGTGGAGTGACAGAGATTATGAGTCTGACCTGCATTGTTCCATTCACTGTACTTAGGTTTTGTCTTCCTTGGGGCAAAACCCTGATTGTTTTTATCATTAAGTTACTGTCTTTACTGCAAAACAAGCAAACAAACCCCAAACATGATAGAATTTTTTATAGTAATGAAACAGATATTGTCATCCCACTAACTTTTTTGAGACCAACCTTATGCAGCCCTCTTTTTCTCAAGTTGAACTAGCAGGAAGGTAGCAACATCTTTCTGGCTGTCTTTTCATGGAAATTTTCAACTATATTTGTCTAACACAGCTGAAGTTACTTTACAGAATAATAAATTCATTTTGGCCAATAACTGTGTTCATTGAGACCACGTACTCTGGAAATAATACATTGTGAAGTTTTATCAAGCACTAGGGTGGTGGTACCTGTTTATCTATGCTCTGTAGAGCAAGGAATGAATGTTTTGAACTTTGAATCTCTGTGTACAACACCATGAAGCAAGATCCATAAAGTAATCATAGAAAATGTGTAAGATTGAGCCATTCCTGAACGTAGGTTTGTACTTTACTGTACCATAATGCAGTTGTTACAGTACATGTCCAAATGTGGGATGTCTGGTTTGTAGATGTCTGCTGGCTTTGAGGTGCCCTCAGCAGGTTCCTGATACCTACACTTAGGTCCTGGAAAAGGCTAACTTCTAAGATGTCTCCTTGATAGCATGTCACAGAAACTGATTTAAATGGATTTGCAGGAGCGAGTTCTGAATCCAGACCCTTCAAAACAAAACTCAGTTTTCATCTAAGGATACTGAGCTGCTTCAAAACAAACTCAAAATCAGACTTTCATTAAGCAAGAGTGCTCCATGGCTGTAACCTTCCAGTTTCCTGTGTTGATTTTAAGCTGCTTCAAATATTACAGTGTGGCAATCTTTCTGAGACAGGCTGCTGTCTCACATGTTGCATAATCTGAGGTTAGAGCTTTCCCTGAAGTTTCTGCTAGAAAGTTAGAAGCTGTAATGCTGTCTTTTTGTGCAGATGGTCTGTTGAGACTCCATTTCATCATGTCACTAAAAGTAAAGGATTTTTTAATCAGAATTGATAACTGCTCAGCACAAGGGAGCATAAGTAAATCATTAATGAAAATTGCAAATGGTTTGCTTTACCAGTGGATATGAATTTTTTCACTGAAGGATTCACTGAAAGCTATTTGAAAACCATCTGATTAAATGAGAAAAACCTTTTGAACAATTTAAAATTAATTTAACAAACAGCTTAGAGCTTGACCTCATTTGACAGTGGTCTCATCCAAACTGATGACCTTCTGTCTCCAAGTCAGTCAGTCTCTTTCAGCTGTCACCAACTGCCTTCCAAAAGGTGGACACCTTTCTAAGACGTAGTCTCAAACCAGCCAGTTAGGATCCTGTTTAGGCTTCAAATCTGCACCTAGCAGTCAGCTCAGTTCTCTGACCTTGGATTCTTTCAATGTCTTACACAGCAGCTTTTTTTTTCAGAATATTCAAGTGGGTATCATGTAGAGGTATCTGAGATGGATCAAATCAAAGCAGCAAAATCCTTGTGCATCCAAGCAGTGATCTGCCAGATTCCAAAATGATCCTGAAATAGGTATATCAATCTTTTCATGTTACCTTTTAGCAGTACATTTTTCCTTGGCCATTGCACCACAAGGGTAAGATTGCATTATTTTAGGAACTAGTAGGAGCTAGAGTGGTCTGAACTAGCTCCATTGTCCATGTTATGATCACAATTTGCAGTTTAAGTGTATTCTGTGATCAGGATAAGATATTTTGTTAATGGCAGACCTATGGTCTAGTCCTCTTAATTAACCTTTAAAAGGAATAGTAGCAAACTTTATCCACGAGTTCTCATAAACTTCCACACTTTAATCTAGAACTACCCATGATTATGCATACAAACAAATATATGGAGAAACGTTTTCAAGTCTCTTCTAGCAATCAGGATTTAGTGGGGCAACACTGTGGCTGTGGAACAGGCCAGGAATCAGCCTGTTCTGCTGAGGTGCTGTTGCTCTGACTGCTGGGTGCATGAAGGCCAATCTCATTTTTGGCTCTTGGAATACTGCAATGAAAAGTTTATCCTTGAAATGACAGGTCCCTAAAATATTAAAATTCTTGTATGTTCCCTGCTGTCCTCAGATCACCCAGCCAGCTGGCAGAGAAAAACTGAAGGAAAATTTTTAGACACTCTCCCTCTTCACTAAGGAAGGATTTATGTAAGTGTATATTGGCACATATTCATGTATGAGCACATATACAAGGACTTGCTGAAAATACAATTGCAGTATTAGTTGACAGAAGCTCCTGGGAGTTTAGATTTGGTTTTCTGCCTCTGTATGAATATTAGAAATAGAGGCTTTTCAGTGCTACAGTCAGATGTGATGTTATCCTTTTGTGTGCAAAGACTCAATAATTTCATTTTTTTAACAAAAGGTGATTGAAGAAAGAAGGATAAATTATTTAGAAAACAGTAAAGATTTTCTTTTTCTTTACGGATACAGAAGATGTTGAGGAAGTCTGTGTTATTCAGTATGATGCTTCATAGCTCTCAATAGTTATAAAAGTTTTACACTGCTTGCAGTAGGGTGATTAACATGCATGTTTAAAATATTTTCAGAGAGCTCAAGTATTGTTTTCCAAATTGAGTTGAATTAGGTGCACTGGGTGCTTAATCTCATTGTTTCTTATGAGACTGGATTCTTAAATTCCTGATAGTAGAGCAAAACATGAAGAGAAGTATTTTTCTTGGTATATGAGGGATTGGGAGACTATAGAGCTGAGAATCCTGATGTGGAAAGGAATAATGAATCTGGGAATGGAAATGGAAAGTGTCAGACGGTCCACGCGGTACCTTCATGCATGACTGCACAAGGTATGAGAGGACATTGTGGAATATGCTGTGTAAGTTGTACAGATGTGATGTAGAGACAGATGGAACAATTGCACTGAAGATGAATACAGCGAAGTATACAATTAAATCTGAGATTAGGAAACAGTTAAGTAAAAAATTAGATAGTTGAAAGACCTTAAAGACAGCACAGTAAATTCTGCTTTATACAGTATTTTAAGGAAATGGGGTTGCATTGATATCAGAAATAGGAATAAAGAACAGATTTATAAAAGTCTTGACCAGATTTCATGTGAGAAAATCAGAGAGGTTATCCAAGGATAGGGTGCCATGTTCACACTTACTACAGATCACGGTTACTAAAAACAAGGAGGTGTTTGTGATATATGCATATGTAATATTTTAATGTTTATGGTTGTTATGCATTTTAATTTTACTTTGTGCCAAATTTCTTATGCTGTCTATTTATAATACAATGATGATCTTTCTACATTTTGAAAGATTCTGTGAGAAAAATTTCCCTAGATATATGTACATTATTTCACTGTTACTCTTGGTCTTTCTCTTGTGAATGGGAAGAATATTCTTCTTCCCATGGGTTAGGACCTTTCCTTCTATAAGTTTCAATATCTTTTCTTTGTCATACCTTCTGGCAAATTTAAAGAAGGGCAAATTTGGTGTAATAGAGATTGAGCTCTTTTTATAACCTCTTAAATAATTAAGTCCCCTCTACATCTGCACTGTCCAAGACAGCCTAATCCTCTCTCTCAATTAATGAACCTTATCATTTCCCTGTGTCAAGTTATTCCTTCAAGAGTATACCCTCATAACAGTTTTGGCAATATACTTGTAATCTTTCCTGAATTATATTTTCATAGGTTATACTAGCTAATTGTCTAATTAGTATAATTTAAGATTACATAGTGTGAGGTTTATTTGAATTTTTCTTTCCATAGAAAGGATGCATTCAGAAATAGCTTTCCTTATTTGCTTAGTTTGAAGCCCATAGAAAAAAAAATCAGTTCTAATTACAGACTTTATTTCAATGACACATAATAAATATGTTTGTCTTCTGACCATTGAAAGGATTATAGGATGTCAGGGATAGAACATCAGTCAGATATTTTAGTATAAGCCGCAGGAGACAACCTTCAATATATTTGAATTATGCATTTCAAATGTTACATTTTCAAACAGGACATTATTGTGGCATGAATCTTCTTTATTAGAATAAAAATCTGGTCTTTATAAAAGCATAACGCTTTTTAAGACTTAAAAGAATGAGAATCCTTAAGTAGGTGACAGCACTTATAGCAAGGAAGGCAGATGTGATTCATATATGAAAGCTGATTGTGAAAACAGAGAACGTTCTCCAAGGTCTTAGTATAGGTGAGGAGGGCTTCTAGACAAGTCTTATAATGTGAAAGGATAGTATTAATGTGGGAAAAAGTAATTTATCAGGGCATGACACATGTAATTCTGCTTTCCCCAAAGTACCGACTTGTTCATGTTTTATTCTTTTCTATGGACTGCCACAGAAAGAAGTCAGCAGACTAGCAGAGTGCTGTTCTTTTGCACTAGATTTAAATACATAAAATGCCAAGTGTTTCACTAGTTCATTGTTAGAAAATTATCTGAAGGTTTTGATTTTCTTTTATTTCTGCAAGCTGAGAATGGAAATAGCATTGATAGACACTGTGCTGCTTTGTATTACCATTTTTATTTTAGGCTATGGGTGATAGTTTGTATGTCTGTTAGGTTTTTATCAGGCTAGGCTTTATCAGAGAGCAAACAGTTCAGCTAGATTACTGTTATTCTGAGATTTCCAGAGCCACGTGAGGCTATTCTGTCCCAAGATCCCACACATTTCCTGAATTTAGCCTTATACCACACAGAAAACACTGAAGTTTTGTTCCTGATAAATACAGACTTGAAGAAAGAAATTAGCTAGTGGGAAGACAAGATCATCTTCACAGTTGTAAAGAAATAAATAGGTGATAGACAATAGGTAACATGAAGCAAAAAAAACCCAAAAAAAAAACCCATAAGAGAACGGAGTGGAAAAAAGACACTGCTTTTTTTTCAGCAGCAATTTACAAATGGAGGCAGGGTGCAGTGAAGAGAAAAGAACTCTTCAGAACAGATCTGGGAAATAAAAAAGCATTCCAAATCAAAAGAGAGACCATTATGTCAGGAAAAAGGTGCATGTTCCTCCCATCTTCAGCAAAGGCAAGAATGACAACAACCCAAATAGCCTCACCTTTATGCTATGAAATGTTATGTCCTTAGAGAAGACACCTCTGGGTACATGGCTGGGGACATCTATCATCAATGTTACAATGGCAAATTATACCTGACTGACATGGCTGTTTTCTGTGGGGGATTGGACTTTCTCTCTTGCGAAGAAGGCAAGAGCAATAAAATTTGTATACCATAGCAAGACTTTTGTTGTGGTTTCTCACAATATTCTTTTAGTCAAACATAGGAGACATGGCTTGTAAGTATGGACATAGTGGCTGAGAAACTGGCTGGCTCACCAGCCTCAGTGGAGTGCTAGTATTTCAAAGCCTAACTGGTTATCATCTGGATTAAAAAGAAAATAGTTCTCCATTATTATCTCCAAGTGCTGGAGCAGAGCCCAAAGTGATTGCAGAATCTTCATACTGGAGTTTTGACAAAGCTTGACTAGACCCTAGACTGAGCAACTGAATCTAAAATTTAAGTTGGCCTTGCTTTGAGCAGAAGTTTGAACTGGATGTGTCCCAGTTGACCCTTTGAACTTAAAATTGTTCTGTGATTCTGAGTTGTTTCAGTACTTTCAATAGTTACTCAAAGCAAGCCTGATTGTTGAGTTTTGTCATGCCCACTCACTGCACGAATCACTCTGAATTCACTAGGAAAACAATGTTAGATGCAGGTAATCACTTCAACATTCAATGTGCATGGTGAACAGTGTATCATTACGAGAAACTGCATCATTAAATATGTAAAAGGCCTTGCTAATCACTGACCATTGTTAAAGATTCATATAGTCTAAATACTTTCCCAGAATTTTAACAACCTTCCTCTTCAATTAAAATAAAATAAATGCATCAGAGCAGAGAGAATCATCAAGTGCAGAAAAGTACAGTTGAAAATGGACATACTTACTTGATTGAAAAAGTCACCTAATCAATGGGATCATTGAAGTAATGTATAATCAAGTAGCAGGGAATGTTCAGCTTTCCTCTGCATAAAAATTGTGAATAGAATTTAATTGCTCCTGGACTGAATTTTCTTTAACTAGCTTGAGTCATGTTTCAGCAACACCACTGAATGAACTCTGAGCTGTTACTACTAATTAACCTAATGAAAAAATTTCTAAAGCCTTTACAAAAGTCTTCAGGAAGAAAACAAGAGGTGGGTTTCATATAGGTAAAAAAAAAATAATTTTGTTCAGAGTTAGAAAAGCTCCTTAAAGGGTAGCACCTCAAGTTATCTGACCCAGACATATCAGTTGAGAAAATATATTGATGGATATTTACTTTTTGTGCTAGATCTTTGCAGAAATTAATAACTCCATAAAGAAATTATAATGAAGAATATCCTCTGTTGGAACTCATTAAATTTTGGTTCAGTGAAGGCCGTCTTGATAAATGCTGCTGTTCCTACCAATTGTTCTGGTGCTTCCTTTGCAGATGATTTTGTGCTATAACAGGTTATGTACTCATTTATGTGCCAAGGGGTAGGGAATCCTACCCTTGGAGTAAGCTCTCTGGAACCAATTCTGCTGGTTTTCCATAGCTTCACTACTGACTTGCATGAGACTTTTGGATCCACACTAAATGGTACCAATGGGACTGTGTGTTATTTCTGTAAGCCACTCTCTTCTGTAATGACTACAGGACATAACAGCAGGATTACAGTTATATTTGTTGATTTAAGCAACAGAGGTTTGTTTTGGTTTTGCATTGTGGTTGTTGTTTTTATAAGGTTACCTCTTCTAGAACTGAAGTAAGAAAAACTTCACAGTAGCTTCATCGTATGTTCGATCTATGAAGTCATATTGATTGTCAGGTGTAAGCATTCTGACAGCTATGAAATGAGTGGATGCCATGGTGCTAAGGAATGAAGGCTTTGGAACTGCAGGAATTCTAGGGCAAGGAGTGTGCTTCTTATTGCTTTTTTGTTGAAAGTGGCAGATGTGGTTAAGAGTGGAGATTACTATTATTTCAGTGAATCCACCCTAGATCACTAGATACAAGACGGTATTTGAAAGAAAAAGTTGATATGCATGATAGGTAAGGCTCTGAGAGAAAACCATACTATAACAAAGAGTTAGCAAGCTTGTATCTGTCTGCCTTTTACAAAGTAGTTACCAGAGCTTTTAGAAGAGAGATTTTCAGATATGGAAATGGGACTTGGTATTAGGGGCATATATTGGATATTAGGGGCCATTTGGCAACAGGAGATGAATTTTGCCCCTGACAGACACACTTCAGTGAGGTTTCAATTTTGTCATACCTTGTCTTTCTTGTGAGCTGAGCTAGCAAATGTTAACACTGTACTCAGAGTTTGTTCAGTAAAATGTTTCTCCTCAAGATTGCAAGTGGGGGATGGAGATAGATGGTTCAAGATTAATTTCTGAATTTGAAAAGTAATCTACAGCAGTCTCAGTCTTCAGTAAGCAAGATCTGAAGGGCAGAGAAGCCTCTTCTGTTATGTAAAAGGATATGTTTGCTATTGTGATTAGATTGTTATGGAAAAGCATCATAAAATGTAATGTAGAATCTTGTAAAATGCTAAAGCACTTTTAAAATGCCACCAAAAAGTTTTTTCTAGTTCTCCAATTAAAAGTTATTACTCTCCAGTTTTACCTTGATTGTGGGGTAAATTCCTTGGAACCTTATTTGTTTCATTCCTCTAAATTAATCTAGACTCCTCCATAACATGAACGACAGATGACCCCAAGGGGCCTGAACTTATTTTGACTGCTATTTTTACCCTATTGGAGACTTAGTGATTGAAGTTCAGTGTCATGTACTGAGAATGAAATCTGTCAAACAGTTTAGAAAAACGTGGCTAATTTAGTGGTGTTAGATAAAACAACTCCTTTCGTTCTTTCCTCTGAGAGTAATAGCCTCTATTTTCAGCACAATTGGCCTTTGGCAACTGTTGGTAACATGGGAAGGTATTTTTGGAAAAGGAAGGGAATAAAAAAAGAATTAAACCACAGGGAATTGCAAGGGAGAGAGAATGCTGAAGAACAGAACTGCTAAGGAAGAAATAGCTTTACAGCACATTCCTGGACTATAGCTTTTTATTCCGCTTGTGCTCCCTATATGGGTTCAAAATAGGTCAGACACAAAAATGCACACTTTATCTTACCATTGTTGTTTAACCCAGCCAGCAACTAGGTACCACATAGATGCTTGCTTACTCCCCACCCTTCCTTGGGATGTTGAACAGAATGAGAAATATTTAAAACCTGTAGATTGAGATAAGAATAGTTTAGTAATTGAGGGAGGAAAAAAGTAAAATATAATAATAATTTCAATGAAAAGTAGAGGAAGAGAGATGATGAAAATCCAAGAAAAAAGTGATGACCAGTACAATTGCTTACTACCCACTGAGGGATGCTCAGGCCTCACCACAGCAGAGACTGGTACCTCCCTCAGTTTTTATACCGAGCAAACATTTTATGTTATGGAATGTCCCTTTGGCTAATACAGATCAGCTGTCCTGGCCAAGCTTCTTTGCACCTGCTCCCTGGAAGAATATAGGAAGATGAAAAGTCCTTGAGGTAAGCACTACTAGGCAACAACTAAACCATCAATGTGTTATCAAAATTATTTATATCCTAAACCCAGAACACAGCCCTGTATCAGCTACTAAGAAAAAAGTCAACTCTATCACAGACAAAACCACAACAGTATATCCACCTCTTATTCAATACCACTTGTGTCATGCTAAGTTTTGTGCTTTCCAGTACACCATCACCTTTCCTGTCCTTCAGTTTATATACACAGAGGTATCATTCCCTTAGTTTGTGTACCATCCCTGCAAAACTTCATTAAGTTAATGTAGTCTGTGACTTCATTCTCCATCAGAGACAGGTACCATGAGGTGATCAATGTGGTGATGGACAGCTAGCTGCAATAAAAGTGGTAACATGTAGCATTATATAAGAATTAATATATTATTATATTATTTATTGGTTATTTTCACCCAAAATCAAATCCCCTTGAGGCGGATATCAGAATCCTGTCCTCCCACATTTCCCACCTAGTGCACCAAGACCCTCAAGAAAAAGCAATCTCATGGATGGGCAGCCTTTGCCTGAGGCACAAATAACACAGCATATTTTTATGTTTATGTTATGAAACTTTATCCTCTCCTGCAGTACATGAAAGTCTTGATTGGGCAGTGTCAACGAGATTGGCAGATCCTGTAGTGTTGACTAATCAAATGGTATTTGATAAATGTGTACCCCAATGTTTAAAACTACTTCCACCAATTGTTGTCAGTGTCATCTTTACCAATCTATCATATAATTAGATTTTCCTGGAGTTTGGTGTGTGTGACACACGCTCTCTATGACCTGTTCTTTAGGCAGGTGTCCATGAAGTTCTTTCAGAAATTAGTCCTGTTGTCTCTTTTTTTCTGGAGTACGATGTTACCATAAGCCTTGCTTTTCAAGCCCAGGACAGCGTTCTGGGTGGTGGCTTGGGACACAGGCTCTGTGTCCAGCCATCCAGTGGCTGCTCCCACCACTGTAAGCACATGGCCCCAGCCCTGAGGGGTTGGTGGGAGTGGGTTACAGCCAACCTGCCAGGCCCTCCCGTGTTTACTCTGGAGACACCATCCTCCACACAAACTTGTCCTGCTTGATTGCAGCTCATGTTTCACATTCATGAACAACCTTTGTGAGAGTGTCCATGGAAAAGTTCCATCCCTTGGTCATGAGCCCATCTGTGGGTTACATCTGTTCCTTTTGGGCCAAGGTGTCATGGGCCCACTGAGCTAAAAATAGTTCACACTTATGATACATCTGAGCCACTTAGCAGTCTGATCTACCTTTTAGTTACTCTGATGTTTTTCAATGGCTTAGGTCTTGGTACATGAGTATTTATTGATGTGATATACCAGGTTTCCCCCCGGGCAGAAATACCTTGCCACAGTCATATAATCATTGAGGCTGGAAAAGACCTCTAAGTCTATTGAGTCCAACTTTTGACCAAACACCACTGTGTCAACCTAAACATACTGCTACTATATTGAGTAGTTTCTTGAACTCTTCCAGGAATGGTTCAATGCCTGACCTGATCCCTGGATAAAAGGCATGTGTGATAGGAAATGGATTAATCTTTTAATAGTACATTTCTCATTGTCAGACTTCAGTTGTAGCTGGAGATGCCTTGAAAACCCAAAGTTAAGTATACAATGCAGGGTGATGACGGTAGTCTTGTGCTGGTCATTTCCTAATTCTGTTTTACCATGTAGGTAAATCTCAAAGATATTTTTACTACTTTAATTGGTACTTTCATTAAGTGCATTGTGAGGCTCATGGCAAAATCTGTTCAAATGTTGCTTATGGTAATCCCTCAGCCAAATGTAGGTCTGACTCACTAAATCTGTACATTATAATAAAAAGCATGTAGATGTGTCACTTAAGGACATGGTTTAATGGTGTTAGGTTTACAGTTTTATTCAATCTTACAGATCTTTTTCAGCTTAAGTTATTCTTTGATTATATCTTTTGAAAAAAGGAAAGACCTGTGCTTTTTCGCCCCTTTTATTTGCCTTTGACAGATCTTCCAGTCATAAAGAGAGTGTCAAAGACAAATCATTCAGGTTTTTTCCTCTTTGTTTCCACTCAGCTTTGAAGTTCATGACAGTGTAGACTTAGTGTGGAATGTGAATGAAAAGGAAACATATGAGAAAATAGAGAAATAAAAAGAAAGGAATTAGTCTTTCTGTTGTTGTGGAGTATGCAACTAGAACTTCTTGAAATTTTAGCTCAGTTATGAACTCCTGGCTTATTTCATTTTTTATATGTTTTTTGGTCTTCAAAATATGGATAATTTGATTTAATAAGATTAAATCTATTAATATTTGAACAGAATGTTAATAAAGAATTAAAGTCTTCTCTTGGTTCTATCAATGTGAGTCCAAAATAACTCCCTTGATTTCTTAGAATATTTGTCCAGTAATGCAATATCACAAAGAATTGAAGGTAAATTATGGAGCACTGCTTTTGAGCTCTTCAAAAGTACTTTCTTGCAAGATTAGATAATTTTTTTTATTGGCTCACTAAATACTTATTAACTGCACTTCAGTTTACACTAGTACTTTTTATGAACAGTGATTAGATTGAGCTTTCAGCCAGAATGAGTTTTTCTTGTTCTATACTCAGTGACTGAACTTTGAAATTAGCCCAGATCTGCAGAATGGCAGTTTAATGACATATATACTGAGATATTCTTCCTGCTTCCCTGCAGAAAAGAGGACCTGACTTGTATGCTATATGTAAATCAGGCTTGATGTCAGATAAACTTGGATCTTTCAAAGTATTTTTATGTCGGGATTGCTACACTTAAGCTTTTAGAAGAGTAATTAAGGTCTTCCAAAAAAAAAAAAAAACCACCAAAAAAACAACAAAAACCCAAAACCAAAGCCACAAAAACCCCAAATCAAAGACAAGCCATGGGCAGTTCTGTTTTTCTAGGTTTTTGGTTTTTTATTTTTTTCTATTCATGATCAGAAGCAAGGCATTCCTTTTCATTAGCCAGTAGCAGGTGAGTATCTCCAAGCTGCTCCTGGAGTTCTGCTGATGGGCTTCTTGCTATCTTTAGTTACTAATAGTTTTCAGGCCTTTTTCCTTAAGGGGACATATTCCACAGATTCAGTTACAGAGTTGGTTGGGGATGAGAAACTACAGGAGTGAGTTGCAAGCAAATGACTTCATAGTGATGAGCCTGTTTTCAAAGTAAAAAAAGTGAACCTGCATGGCAGCCCAGTGCTGGCAGCTATGAGAAATGCTGGCTTTTTGCACATTTACTGTCAGTTGACCTCTGTATCAACTGAGGTAAACAACATAAATGACTGACTTTAAAGTCACTATTGTAGGGTTTAGGGATTTTCTGCAAGATGTGAAAGATTTTCTGTGAGCTGTATGCTCTTATGAAAATACTGTGCATTCACTCACAGGCTATTCAACAGCATCTGCGCAGCTGGCTGCTTGTCTTCGTTGTGGATCAAAGGCATTTTTACAATGTAAATATTGAGTACGTTAAAGCAGTAAAGAATTTCACAGCTTGGGCAAGCTAAAAAACATGAACTGAATTTTGGCTATAATGAGTGACTGCCAACACTTAAAGTCAGTCAAGACCATCGTGACTTAAACCAGGGTATTCTGTTTTGTGATTAAAAGCAGAGTTATTGTCTCCAGTAAGAGTTAATGATATTCAGAGTCATTAGTGCAGAGCTGGTTTCCAGTAAGAAACCATAGTATAGTGAGGTGAAGTGGTATTTGTATATGACCTTCACTAAAATCTTCTGACAGTTACCTGCTATTTCTAGCAATTTAAATAAATTCAAGATAACTATAAATATGAATTGTAACATGTTTCCTGTGTGTTCTAGATATCTGTCATAATTACGTGATGGATGGAAATGCACTGATCTCTGACTCAAACTTCTTGAGCCTGGTTTTAAGACTGGATGATGTCTTAGTAAAATTTCTCTTTATTAGAAAAAGTAAATTTAATCCCCAAATAGCCCATAAACTATTTTTTGCAGCTTATTAGAGACTGTCCTAGTAGTTAACTTCCCAGGGCTTTGCCTGAGGCTGAAGTGGTTTCTAACAATCCATCATTAACTTCTATGACAACCGCAGGTAGGCTGTGATTGTCAGAATTAGTCATGACATACTGTAGACCTCCTACTGTCATTCTAAAAAATGCAGTTACACCAGGTTTTGCACCCTGGTGAAGTGACTGGGTATGAGAATGAATGTGAAGCGAGTTTATTTCACACACTCTTGCAGGCAAACCTATGCTATGTTTGTCCAAGCCCCTCCTTAGTGTTTTAAATATCTGCTGATGGAATTATCTGTTCTTCAATATCAATGTGCCATTGTTGTCTATGCACCAAAAATGCTCCAGTTTTTAACCCCAGCCATGTGCAAATCCCTAGAGGAGATTTGGAATCTGCAAATAAACCTGATGAACTGGATATAGTTGTAAATATATCATGAACTGTCGCTTTCCTATTGAGAAGAAAATATGGATATATGAAACTTCAGCTCCTTAAAGTTAAAATCCATTTTTAAGCATGTTCTGCTAGTAACACATTTCTTATAAATTGTTCCAGCTGCCAGTAATTTAGGCATTTATTGTGCTGCATCTTATAACCAGGACAGAGGGTTGGTTAACTTTACAGACTTCATTCTTTGTTGGAGTCAGTTTGTAAGTAAACTACATTGTCCTCCTTTCAGTATCTCCCTGTAAGTCCCAAACATAATAAATACACCTGGTAATCTAGCTGTTTATGTACCAATATGGCTCCAATGTGGTAAATTGTATTATGTTATGTCGAAAAGATCTGATGTCAAGTATTTGAATGGGAAACTAGACTGAGAAAAATGTCTTTATAACTCTATTTATACTGTGACATATTATATTTTTAGTTCTTTATCACGCAGGAAGAAAACTTATACTCTTCTGTACTGACTTCATTATTAAATATGCATAACATTCACACACAATTTGAAGAAAAAGCATTTTAATTCCTGTGAATAAATGTTGGTATTTAAAATTCTTTTTTTTAAAGTTGAGAATTTCCTTGGGGCAGAAAACTTACTAGTGCTGTTCATACATTTAGTTCAGATTGACAGGAAGATGATGCCTTTCTATTCTGCTAGGATGTAAAACTTTGTAGTTACTAATTTGTTTGGACCAGTTATGCATGCTGAATGGAAAATACCTGAATGTTAAGGAAGCTGTGGTATGATAAACTGAAGAACAAAGCATGTGTTTGAGGAGTACACTTCAAGGGCAAACTGAAGTACTACTTCAAGTGATGTGCCACCGATGAAATTAACTGGAAATTATAAAGAGTAAACAGATCATAATGGTACATAGCACCATAACCCAGCATGACTCTTTCTGGGAAGATATGAAGAGGGAATGAGGATCTAAAGACATGGCCTCGAAGGCAGCCAAACGTTGAACAGGCACCATTTTCCTATGTGTCTGTGTAACAAGTGCTGAAAAGTCAACTGCTTATCTACTAAAATTTTTAGCTGCAGTCCCAACTGCAGTGCATGAAATTGCCAGTTCTGGTTCACCTTAAGTTTCAAAAGGCAGCACAACAATGTAAGGAGACTCAAATAACTGAAAGGACCTTGAAAAGGTAATCTAATTCATCCCTTTATCCCCAAAGTCCACCAAGACAATTTAAAATCATTCCTGAATGAATTTTATCTGATTTTTTTTTTTTTTTTATTACTAAAACCTTTCTGGTTAGAGATTCCATAAAGTTTTAAGCAATCTGTAAAATCTGTAACCACCATTACTGCTGCAAAGTTTTTTTGGTTTTTTTTTTTTTTTTTCTTTTTTTACCTTCCCCCTTCTTTCAATGTAATGTAAACTCCTCACTTACCCCATCTGCAATTAGGACAAGAAAACTGATTTTTTTTTTTTCCTTTCTGCTATGCTTATTATACTATCCCACTTTTCAGCCTTCTCTTGTCTAGATTAGATAACTACAATTCCTTTCCTTTTCCCATATAGATCATATTTTGCAGGCCTCTCACTTTCTCATTGATCCATTCTGGACTTTGTCCAACCAGAATATATAATAGAAATCTTACTAGCTGCACAATAAGCAAGATGATTACTGAGTGTGACTTGCCAACAATAGTTTTATTTATGCATGTCAAGATAATAGTTGTCTTAAAAGCACAACATTCTTGCCTTACCCTAGCTTGTAATTCATAATCACTGACATCCTCACAATCCCTTCTGCAAAACAGTTAATAAATCACTTTTCCTATGATTGCAGAGTTTGCTTATTTTTCTAGGAAGTTGCCTTTATTGATTAGTATCTTTTGTTTTTAAATTCCAGGTTTCCAATATTTTTGAACTGTAACAATGATTCAGACATGCTTAAATCACCTCTACACTGATGTCATTTGCATGTTTAATGAGAATACTTCTTATTACATCATACAAATTTGATTAGTTGTGCTTTTCAGTGGCATGGGCAGAAGATTATTGTGGAGTTTCATCTTGCTATACTTTGTCTTAATGCTGAGCCATTGATAATTTTTAGAGTAGTTTTCTGTCATATAGCTATGTATGTATATAGTTATAACAGTTGCATTTAACTTGTTTTGGTTTTAGTCGCATAATATGAAAATATGATATGAGAAAGTGTCAAAAATTCTGCTAATAACCAAATTATAGCCACCTTCTCCTGTATTCAGATATTCCTATCTACATAGATGCATATACAATAAGATGGCATTTTTTATTTATATAGCAGTAGCATAAAATAGGGAAGGTGGTATTCCAAGCAGAGCTTTCTTCTTGTAGGGGATTTCTGGAACTGTTTTATTGGTGGAGAAAGGAGTTTTGGTAGAAACTGCTAGAAATGCTGTTTTCTTTTTTAAAAAACCCAAGAAATTAGGAAAGGTAGTTGAAGTTTGCATCACACTGCTGTGTGAAAGGGAGCAGCAATCAAATAAATAACAGCAGTGTCATTTTCATGAGAGATTTCTTTCTCTCTGCTTTTCTATGTATATTTGGAATTTGATTGAACCAAAGAGTGAGAAGTTATGGATTAGATCTAGAAACAAGAACCTTTCTAATAAGCTACTGACATAAAATACAAAAACTTTAAAAAACTTTCCTTCTATTTCTTTGAGTTTGGAATAGTTTTAGTAAATAAGAAGTTGTGCAGAAAGAGTCTGAGAGATGCAGTATGGTGGGTTAAAGACTTTTCACCTTTGTACCTTTCTAAAAATAGTACACTTTGCACATCATGACCGTGGGATCAAGCAATGTAGGATAGACATAAAATCCTAGAATCCCTCAGGCTGGAAGAGATCTCTTAGATCAAGACTAACATTTACCCCACCACTGCCCTGCCCACCACTAAACCATCACATCTATGTGACTTTCAAATACCTCTAGAGATGGCAACTTAACCCCTTCTCTGGGCAGCCTGTTTCAATTCTTGGCAACCCTTTCCACAAAGATATTTTTCATAATATTTGATCTAAACATCCTCTGGTGCAATTTGCTATCATTTCCTCTTGTCCTAGCACTTGTTCGTGGGAGGAGAGACCGACCCCCACCTGGCTGCTCCCTGCAGCGAGCAGTGCAGCTGCTCTGAAGTGACCCCAGAACAGGGACATTTGGCCATGTTTGCTGTCTCCTCATGGCTGCTGACCCATTCAGGGGTTGCTAACTCTCTACAAGTGCATGTATTTTCTATTTGTCTGGATCCTAAAGTCTGATCTCGGTCTTGGAGCCTTGACCTGTGAATTTGTGCTGATACATCAGCACAGCTGAGCAGTGGAGCTTTCCTGATTCATTTTGCAAAGTAAAATGCTACTTATAAGTTCTTGCTTCAGAGTCTTAATAAGTGTTGGAAAGCTGTAACTATCAACGAGTGTATTCTCCAAGCCTTTTCAGAGGGATCTAAATGCAGGCAACATCAGCACAACAATCTGTCCCTGTCTAGAATTTCTGTTCTAGATGTGCTGCACTTTGTACTTATTTTTGTTAAGTCAAAATATAGTGTAAAGTAGAATGCATAAAAAAGAAAAACTGGAGGAAAAAGCCCATAAAATCTCATATTTTTGAGAAATATACAGTGATGCTATTTGCAATTGATAAGTGTGGTTATAAAATCCATTATTATTATTGTCCATTTTCATTCAAGAAGTACTTAACCAGGCACCTAATATTTATGATTTTTTTTCTATTGCTTTTGGAGGCACAAATACTACTATGCTCTTTCAAATTTAATGTCATAGCAGCAACAGGTCCAATCATCAATATTTATTTGGGAGACATTTTTTGAAAAGTGCAAAATTATTTATAACAACTCTGATCAAGATAAGAGTGGTCTTGCTTATATGGTGCTATCTAACTGTAAAAATTAAATACAAGAATTATAAGACCCAGGCATTTCTAGATGGACAATATTGTTTTGTTACCTTCAAAAGTGCTGTAGCAAGGGCAGTAATATGTAAACACTAGGTTGTTAACTTGCTTCATGTAATATGCAGCTGGGTAAATCAGGTTGTTTACAAGGTAGTTTTGTCAAAGAGGTAAATTTATCTTTCTGCTGTGAACAGGATCATAATTTTGTCCAAGTAACACATCTGTACTTGGTGCAGGGTAGTAGTTAACGTTGGGGGAGAATTTTCCTGAGGGTGCATTGAGATGGCGTTAGAGAAATCTGTCGCTGTTTGTCTCCATTAATTTCAGAAGAGCAGGTCATCCATAGGCAGAGGGCTTGGATGTTTAAAGGATAAGTTTGCTTTTTTCCCCTTTCCTTGCCACATGAGTATGTCTCATGTATGTCATGTGGGCTTTACTCGTTTTAGATTTGATGTGTAACAAACTGCAGGGAAATTCAGCATGACACTTTGATCTCTCTGATGTCATTCAGGAGGAACTGAAGTTGTAGGATGGAGTCATATCTCTGAAAGTGGTAATAAAACTAAAGAGGTTAGCATGGAGTTAAACCCTGTGATTAAACCCTGATATTGGGAGAAGCAAGTGATTCTGTTTGCCTGTGGCTCTTGGGGACCCTATCTCAAATTGTATTATATCTGACTGGTAGAATCCCTGATGTGAGTATACCTTGTCTTTTTTATTATTATTGATCATATATTCTTTTATTTTTTTAATTTTTTTTAAAGAAGAATGATTTCTTTCCACACTAGAGAAAAACACAATTTGGAGAACACAACACTTCTTTCAAAATAGAATTCAGCTTGAATTTCCCATTACACAAGTTGCTATGAATTTGCAGAGGGATTTCTGTATGGAAGGATGCTTTACATGATGCTTAAAGAAACCCTTTTTTTGCCTTTGATCCATGTCTGTATTCCCCTGACTTATCCACAAGGGGGACATAGCTCTAAACAAATACACAGCTTGTGGTTATTTTTGAATATGAACATTTCTAACCCTTCTTATTATAAATTATTCACTTGGAATGCCTTGAGACAATCTCAAAACTGTGCATGCAGTCACTAAGGAAACTATTTGACAGGAATAAAGAAAAATGCTTTTTAAAATAATGATTATTTTTATTTTGGGGAGTCTGTTTTGTTACTTATGGAAGTGAATTTGCTCACCTGAGTATCATTAGTGACTTCTGATTGCTCATATATATACACATGCCAAAGAGATAAGTATATTTTGTTGTTTTCCAAAGAATGTTACTTTGGTCTTCTTGGGAATGGAAAATTGACATTTCTCCACTTGCTTCAGACATAGCTGGAGCTATCAATTAATCTAGAGGATGTGGTAATGAGCATTTCTGCCTCCCTATGTCTATCTTCTTTGCTAATAATTAGTTCTGTGTGAAACAAAGGTTTGAATTAGAGGACAGCAAGACATGGGCTTATATAACAACTTGGCTTGACTTCTGAACTCTGAACTGAAGTAGAGTTTTTGGTTTGTATTACAACTATGTTCTAGGGCTCCTAGGAAAATGAGAAGTATGATTGAGGCTGAATTGACTGTGGGATCCGAGATTGTTTCTACACTTCTGGTGTTAAAAAATACATGTCTACATGCAAGAAGACCCTCCTGTAAGGGAGAGTAGTCAATCTAAGGATGATATTTCATTTTATAGCCAATTTTGAGTGGAAGCACTCACTTTGCATTTTCTGGCTAATTTTGAATTTTGGAAGGGGAATTTGGTACTTGGTTGAGGAGAGCTGCCCTGATTACGAACTAGAGAAAGGAAATTCTCACTATCTGTAGCTTCTTTTTCATTCACTAGGAAGCCTTGACTTTTCCTATAACATATTAATACAAAATGTCTTTTTATGCTTGGTATTTAAAATGTAATTCTGTTTATATAGCTATTCAGTATCAGAAATGAAAGAGCAAGATATCATCTCTTTTCACGTAGCTGTAAATATTATATTGGTGAATATTATTTTGCAGACTACGTTGCTGTGAGTTTACCTAAAATTACTCCTCAAGCCCACTCAGATGACTCATATCATCCACAGGAGACCAAATTAGATTGTCATAAATAATGTGCTTCACATTTATGTTTATTTCTCAGCATCTTTTTGGAAATTGTTCTTGTGAATGAGTGACATTTTTCCTATGTACATTTGAAGCTTGCTTTATTAGTTCATTTTCTACTTAAAAATCCCAAATGTCTAAATACAGATTTTTCCATCAACCCAGCAGGGAAAACACAGTATTTAAAGATTTCTAGCTATGTGAAATCTCTGGAATCTTCTGTAAGTTCTGGAACTACCAGTTGTGTTTAGAATTGACACCACCTTGGCAAAGATTTGTTAAATTTATTCCCAAAATCCCTGCAGGTAAAAATTTGTAGAGCCCTAAGTATTTTTTAAAATCCTTTGTAATCCTTGCAGTTAAAAAGCTTTTTTCCAGTAGCTAACCTAAACCTTATCTGCTTGAAATTTAGCCAATCTTTTATTGTTCTGTCTCCCCACTAGACATGGGAATGACTGGTTACCTTTCTCTTCAAAGCAACCCTTTACATTCTGTCATCATATCTCTTTTCCTGTGATCCTCTTTAGTTTCCTTTTCTTCCCTCACAGATCTTCTATTTCCTGTAGCTCCCCTCTGCTCTCTCATTTGGCTTCATCCTTCTCATATCTGAATGCAGCATTGCAAGTGAAATCTCAACAGTATTGAACAGAATAAATAATTGTCATCCTTTTCTTGCATAGGGTATTTCTGTTAATGCATCTCAAAGTGATAGCTGCCTTTATGTATCATCCTAGAAATGAGTCAATGGTCTGTGCTCCTCTAACACTTCAAATCCTTTGCTTCAGAAGAGTTCCCTACACTAGTTTCTCAGTTTTGAACTTGATTTAGCCTTAAGAAATGCAGTACTTTGCATTTCTCTTTGCACATTTTTTTTTTCATTGGTGACATTGGATTTTTTTTTTTTTTTTTTTTTACTGTAATAGCAAACCATTCCAGCTTGATGTCATTTGTATGTTTTGTGTGTGCTGACCTAACTTCTTCAGGAAAATAATTAACAGAACTGAACTTCTGCAGGGTCTGAGCTGAAACAGCCTCCCTTAACACAGAACTGCTGACAAAAATATGTTTTAATTTTGGCCCTTTTTTATGAACAGTAAATGCTCTACAGCATAAACAATTCCAAGCTGGCAGCAACAAATCTTCAGTTTATGTAATTTGTGACACGTGGTGCAATCTTTCAAGGCAGTGTTCTGCATGAAAGTACATTTTATAGTCAAACAGAACAACTTGATCAAAATCTCCACCATTGGTGGGTTATTTGCTTTGAAAAAACGTTGCTAGCAATCCTCAAACACTAGGTCCGCCCAGGTGTTTCTCAAGGGATTATATAATTGACACATCTGTGTAAAACGAGAACTTGCCTTATTGAAGTGCTTCTTCTATCCCATGTTTTAAAGAGACTTCCACCACTTTTGTTTCCCTAGCACAATGATGGAGGCAGCTACAACATGGAGAAATTAAGAACAGCACTGCCAAGGTCAGGTAATGTGTCCCTTTAGCCCATGAGCCTGTCTCCAGTAGTGGTCAGTAGCAGTGCCTCAGTAAAAATCACAAGTACAAAGGCAAGCATACAGTAATTGTTATTACTCCTCACCTCTTTTCCCCAGGTAATTTCTCAGTTTCCAATGCTTTATGGTGTCAAGAGCTTTCATAAGCAGAGGCAGTGCTGTTGTATAGAAAATTATTCCTGCTTTTGTACAGATGATTTGATTGATTCAAATCCACAATCTCACGTTTATCTGGATTAAGCTTTGCTCATTTTTTTTTTCAGTCTATGCTAGATTCAGAACAAAGGTAGGATGTAGAAGTTTGACATTTTCAAAGTTGCTGTCAAAAATCTTACCTCCCTGCAATTTTTTGCTCTATGCACTACATACTGTAGTCTCAAACTTTGCCTATTGATCTGTACTGGCTTGTTTAATCTGAGCACAAGGACAGCAATATTGATGAGGAGAATGTGAAATATTTGCCCTCTATGTGGCAGCTGTACCAGTAATTATACTCCCTTTCATCAAAATATATCTGAATAGTGTCACTGTAAATCCTCATTCATTGTCAAATGATTTCCTTGTGACTGTTGCTTCTTTCCTCCCATTTTCTAGAAACAGCTGTAAAATGAGGGTTTTTTATTGCATTAATTTCGGACACTACTTTAAACTTGTTTTTTCTTAGTTCTAGAACTTTTTGAATAATATGTGTCATATATTTCATACTGAATTTAGCACATAAGCTCGAATTATCTGTGAGGAACTTTTTCTTTGCCTTTGTTTTTTGTGTTTCTTTGTCTATTTGGGGGTTGGTTGGGTTTTTTGGTCTTATTTATTACATGGGAAATTAACAGTGAGGATGACAAAGGTTTGTCTCTAGCTGCTCCCACCATTACAACCACATTGGCAGACTCCTCCTTGCAGCGCTATTACCCAGAAAAAGGGAAGCAGACTGTTCTAGCACAACTGTATGGCATTTTTGACTGATGTAGTTGTACTAAATACTAACATTTTGCAGGTGTTGCTTTTTCCCCCCTGCAGGCTTGTAGCTCATAAACCTATCCAGCCAAAGTTTATATAAAGGACCTGATAGAAAGCTCCCCCTTTTGACTACAATATTAGTTTCAAGTTATTGAATCTTCAAGTTAATAATATATAATCTTCAAGTTATTGCACTTTTTTTTTGCTTATTAGTTTTCTGCTGGATTGGCTAATTGAACAGACCCATCGAGGAGTCAAAGAAGTGTAGAGCCAGAACCAAAAGAAGGGAAGCAAAGTGTGGCAGGAGAGAAATGGAGGGAGCTTCTTGTTCCTGTGCCTATTTTGGTAGCAGTAAAACTACACAGGCTTTGCAATCTTGTCAAACGACACCCTAAAATATGCTGATTTACATGTTGGTTTTCCCAGTTGCTGGAAATAAGGATCTTCCAGGGAGTATTAAGCCACAGTGAACTTTAAGCCAATTTATTTCTGAATGAGAGCATTCCCATAGGTATGTAACAAGCTTTGGTTTCTGCATGGTAATTTCACGCTTTTAGCCTCCTTAACTTCTCAGTGGTTCCCCCATGTAGAGCTGTACCAACTGCATTATTGTTTTCATTATTTTGAATTTAAAAATTAAGGGGAATGTGAAAAAAGCAAATAAGGCTAGAAAAAGTGCTTCAAAAGTTTGCAGCTCTTACACATCTCAACTTCCTCAGTATCTAGGCACTGTGACTAAGCCAAATTCTTCACAGAGCAGTGGCAGATCTCTGCCATCACACTTTTTCTAGACAATTGTAGGTTTCTGTTCAGCACAGATGCACATTAAAGCAACTGCTTGGGCTATTTTGACTTGATGCCATGCACCCTCTTTTACAGAGGTATTCCAAGGCACGTTAATCCCAGCGCAACATGCCAAGAGCACTCCAAAGGCAGGGCACTCTCTGGACTCTGCTTCTCTTGCACTGCACTGGAGTGGAAGGGGGCGGGGGCGGTGGCAGCGGGTAGTGAACCATGGTGACAGATCTGACAGCTGCAGAAGCAAGAAGCTTAGGCTTTGAGACAAAGCTCTGCCTCCCAGCCATCTGGGAGGCAGCTCTTTCTCCTTGGCTTTTCTGGTAGGTGTTGCCACTCCGGCTGCCGGGGCATGGTCTGCTGCCTGCGAGCCTGTGCGGGCTCTTCATCTGCTATTAGGTTGCAAGTGTCTGCTTGCTACCATATGGCTGCATTGAAAACACTCAGAGAGGAGAATAAGCTGTAAAGCAACAGTAACAATTCTGTTCAGTGCTCTTCCAAGGTGAGAGGGTTACTGGCTCACCCTCCTCTTCCCCTAAATCCTTACGGCTACTGGTCTAAATAGGTACACCTGCACCAATTAAGCCTCTGTCACTTCCCCACTGAACTGCTCCAAGCAAAGACATGCTTCCCTGCTTGACACTCTGAATCCTGTGTAATCCAGGGGGTTCTTACCCTCTGCTACTGGAAAAAGGAGGCTAAAGGAGGAATTAAGAGAGGTGGGATTTGCTTTGATTGAGATATTTTGGAAAATTTACCTGGCTTGCTGGATTGATCTGGAGAAGCTGTGGAGGCTCTTCTGTCCTCTGAAAGAGGCTAATTCTCTCGCACCACAATAGGAGAGAATCGTGTAGCAGTGTCACCAACAACAGAAAGAGGTTATTTTGCAATATAATTGTCGGTATGGCTAAGAAGAGCAAATGCTTTCCTTGTTCCCCATGGAACTAATAAAGAAAGGCAAGTTGAGGAGTCTAGGATAATTATTTAGTAATCTTAAATATTTATGAGCTACAGTATGTGCTACATGCAATTTAACAGGGACTTGACAATTGCAACATACATCATCTTGTTTCACAGGGGCTAAAAATACTTAATCTTACTCCTTTAAAATAAAATCATTCATCCTAAATATGTCTTTTGCTAAGAATGAAGCTGTAAACTGTGAGACGAAAGAGAAGAATTTTCTTTTCTTTTTTATCGTTGCAAACATGCAGGTTGGGGAAACCACTGCAGGAATAAAAGTTTTGTTGAGAAGATTCTATGTGAGCTTTCTGAGAGTGGTGATGGTGGTAGGGGGGTGTGTAATTCTTGATGTTAAACAGTTTGCCACTGGCTTCACCACGATCTCGGGAATTTTGCTCTGTTTAGTAGGCTGGAAAAGGGATAGACTTTCCAGCTTTGTTTTGGTGACAGTAAAATCATTGCTGCAAATCCAAAGAATCAGTTACATGGGATAACTCTCCCCATACTATCTATTTACAGGACTCTGGAGCCACAAATCCATAACACAAAGTTTCTTCTCTCACTTTTTCTGACTTTCACATGGTTTTCTGTTCCATGTGTGACTTGGTGCACAGCCCTTAATGGCAGCTTCCACTGCTCATGGAATCAGACATACTAGAACTTAAGTTTTCTAGAACAGGCTGCTTTATTTTGGGTATTACAAGTGCTAGAACTGACTTTCTGAATTCTGGATATCATAATTTCTGTCTGCATCATAATCTCCAAATTAGTAGTGGTAGTAATAATAAAACCTTGGTTACATGGGCTTATAGTAGGTAGTTGTTAGTTCATTTTGATGAGAGCAGCACTGATGTGGAAGAGACCTATAAGGTCTCTGTTTCTTATTTCCTCACAAGTTGCACAGTAGACAACTTTGTAAGCATGAATGGATTTGGAACTCTGTGGAACTCCATTTGCAGCTCTGTGTGCAGTGTACTTGAAAATGTTTCACTACTGCTGAATTTGGCAGCAAATTTAAATTTTGGCCCTTAAAATTGGCGATTGTCTTCATCCATTGTGATAGCTCAAGAGTGGCCAGGATTAGAGCTACCAGGCATTTGGGTTTCCTCAGACATATCTTACTTTTCTGCCAGGAAATTTTGTCTAGGAGTAATTTGAATGCCTTGGCTTTAGAATAGAATGCAAGTCTATGTATGCACCTAGAGTAAGTTTGCTTGCTTTGTGATACCTGGGATTCAGTGTGCATGCATATATTAAATGCACAGAGGCATGTCCAAATAACCAAGTGCTCTGAGAGCTTCTCTGCTGAGCAGATGTGCATTTGCTGCTCAGTGTCACAGGACACAGGTGAGTTGTGTGTGTAGCATGAGTGCCAAAGAGCTGCCTGGTACTAGAATTCCCTGTCTGACTGCACACAGTCAGCACATACATTTATTTATGCTCAGAAATCCATGGTCATGCTCTGAAAACAGTCTCTGCTTTGCATCAGTTATAACTTATGCATATTGAACAATCTGCATTGGAAATTATCAAGGAGAACAAATGTTCTCCACCCTAGCATCTGAAATACTTGATCTCTTTTGTGCCAAATGCAAAGTGTTATATGCTTTCACAGAAACGTGAGGCTTTTAATTTATTGGAATTAAAATGTAGACAGTGTAAACGGAAAGACATTGATTTTGGTCAGTGTAAATTGTATAGGTGGGCTGAATGTACTGCATATTGAACATCTCAGAGCAGGGAACCCAGGAGGTTGCAAATGTTGCAGCTCACTTTCCATTGCTGTAAAGTGGAGGGTTTTAAACAGAACATTTGCTTGAGCTTGTGCCTGCTGCATACCATGATACATGCTCACATCTTTCTGGCTCAGTGGCTGTAGCAGTGGAATCTAGAGCTTGCTGCAAAAAAAAAGAAAGACAGAAAAGATGAAGGAAAGCAAAATGTGCTTTCCAATTAGATAATGGCAAAATCATACTTGTACTTGTGGAGGGTCAGAAAGGTAACAGCTGAAGGAGTCAAATAATAGACAAATTGATGATGGTAACTAAGAAAATGTAAAAGAGACTCAATCTCTCTCTCACTGATAGAGCTGTTTGAGGTGCAGTAGATCAATTTAGCCATGACTGTTGTTAGGAAATTGCTCTTGTTTGATGTTCCACAAGCAGATCATGCAGTTTCCTAGGAAACATCTTTTTCCACTTAAAATCTAATTTTCTTACATTGCTAGAACTGATGAGTCACCCTGCCTGGCTTTTACTTACTTCCCCTTACCTATTAAAATGTACTCACCAGATAGAAATCCAGGGATTTATTAGTCTTTATCACTTGGCTGTTCAATTAACTCTTCTGAGTCCTCTCTGTTATCAGACAGCATGCTTGATATGACAGAACAAAAGTCATAGGTTAGAAGACAATCAAAATCTGAAATAAATCATGGATCCCTTAATGGGACAGGCCTCCTAAGCTGTGAAGAATTCCCACTGAATAATGTTTCCATTATGACCTACTATGAAATTCTCCATGTTCCTTTGCCAGTAACATGCCATCATATTTTCATTACTGTTTTGTTAATAATTCCCTTATTCAGCTGATTTATGAGTCGGCTTCAACTTAGCAATGACAATTGCAGCCAGTTACTGTCAGAAATTGAGTAGATTCTGTAAAATATTGCAAACTATGGTTAAAATCTAAAAGCCTCACTTCTGGTTTCTGCATTCTGGAGATGCTGAATTTTAGTTTTATGTAATGTATGGCACTTAGGCTGAATGGAAAGTTGCCAGAGAAAGAGGCAAGGCTTATTCATGGCTGTGGTCAGAGGAACAGAGGTCAAAGAATGGGTTGGCAGCCTGAGTTTTCAGTGACTTGTGCAATTAGTTCCAGTTTCCCAATACAAAGGTAAATGCTACAATTTACTGTTACCTGTTTGGGCTATATATAAAATCCTTGTAGTTTGCAGATGCCTAATGAGCCCCTGTGGCTACATCATTAATAAAAGGTTGGTCCAGCAGAATACAGTTTCCATAAAATTCTCCATGGGCTAGAATTCTTATCCTTTTTCCATATGCAGCTGTGCCATAATCAGTATTCCTGCTGTTTCCCAGTGCCTCTGATGCCTCAGTTTTCAGTATCTTACTGATGTGCCAAACCCTAGATAGTAATGCTGTGAAGCTTCAGCTGCTGACAAATGGTTTTGTATTCAGAGGGCAGTCTCTCTGCAAAAGTAAGGCTCAATGTGACACTACATCCCAAGAAGAGGATGGGTAAAATAATTTCCCACTCTAACTTTGTTTTAAAACTTATGAAATTTTTGATGTAAGATTTTGGTGTAGTTGTTTATTACTGGATGACATACTTGTATCTTACTGTGTATCTATTTGTCTCTGCTAGCACATGGCTTGTTCAGCTGCAGCTGGTGAGTGGGTGGCCTTATCGTATAAAGCTATGCATAGTGCTTAAAAAATTTGGTAGGCTTATCACTTGCATTGGCTTGCACTAGGTTTTGCTTATATTTCCTAAATATTAAAAATTAGAAGGAATGACCATGGCTTTCAAGCGGATGTTTCAAAGTATCGATTCAAAGCAGTTTCTCTAAACTAACACTAGATAATGTAGTCTGTGGAAATGGTTCTTACACACTTGTGATCTTTTAGACTTTTAAAAACTGTCTTTTTCTTAATTAAAAGCTTTGACTTCTTATGATGAATTCAATTAAAACAGGCCTTTCAAGCTAAATTTCAAGTTATGATAGTTTTGAGGATTTTAGGGACTAGAAGACTGAGTTTCAGCAGGACATAGGCTAAAAAAGTTCACCTGGCCCAAAGAGCAACAAGGTTCAAGCCATTAATTTCTAGTTTGATGGCTGTGTTTGCACCCGAAAGGCATGTGAAATATCAACAGAAGGATGCTATGTGATGTAGACTTCAGTGAATGTAAGTTTTTCTGTTTTTTCTGGTTTATAGATTGCACATTTGCTTTGAAACCTTGCAAATGTGAAAGATGACCTTCATTCAGAGTCTGGACTCTTGGAAAATTTTGTGTGGAATTGTATTGGTGGCTTTTACTTATTTATTTTTTAATGAGTTACAGGAAAGGAGAGGCAAGGGAATAATAAAAAGGACATGCTTTAATGTTGTAATTGCTAAATGAAGTATTTGCTAATACTCACCCAGGCTCTGGGACTCACCTGTGAGGAGGGAAAATACATTGAGCCATACTCAAGCCATTGATTGCAGGCATTTGCTGAGGCCATTTGCCATAAATTAACTTTCTGTGCTATGCTACAATAAACTCAGTATAACTTTCTCACTCTTTTAAACAACAAAACAGGTTGCATCAAAACTCTGGCAGCAGAACCTACTGCTTCCAGATAAAATGATGAAGCTACTGGTAATTTAGGAGAACTGGCTGCTGCACTCCCCTTTTATTCTGCTGGTGATGTTTAAGTGTACTTAGGTCTTTCATTCCTGTCTCTAGCTGTCTGTCTCCTCCTTGATTAACAATTGTGGTCTACCACTGTGTGCTGCCTGTGCAGCATCTGGTTCAGGTGTCTGTCGCTCCAGGGGCTGGTTGCATCTGGGTATGACATGAAATGCCAACCTGATGTCTTTTATCCCGATCAGTGGCTCTTCTTGGTTTAAGGTGAAGGCAGTCGAATTATAGCTTTATTTACTTATTTGTGGAAATGTGCTGAATGTCTCAGGAAAACATTCCTAATAGAGAACAAAGGCTTTTTGCCGACCTGCGGGTTACCAGAGTCATTCACATTCCAAACCACTGATCCACTGCAGAAGCTGTCCCCAGACCACAATTTGTTGTCAAGGAGTACATCAAAAAAAGGAGGCTAATTTATAAAACTTATGCAAAACATCAGCTCTCCTTGGTTCTTCAGTTCATATAAACTTTTCCCCTTGTTTTGATTCACATGGGTCATGCCTGTGTGTTAAGATCAAAATGAAACAAAATTTTCTCTTGGTCCCCAAGAGAGTAATAATTATATGTTTTTTTCATTTCTTATCCAACCATTTCACAAACTGCACATTTATTTATTATAGCAAGACATGCAGAAGGCCTCAGCTCTGCTGAAAATATTCATGCAGTTGTTGACCAGTAACATAGCATGAATAAGTGTATGTAATTTATATGTACAGAACATCTAAATCCTGTTAAGCCAACAAAGTCTATTGCTGAAAATTCTCACCATTTGTTCTGTTTCTTTGTCTAACCTGTTGGCAGAAAATCGTTTAGCCTAACCTTAGTGTAGCTCACGCCATCTCTGTATAATCTTTACTTCTCTTGCATTTGTGTAGTGAGAAGTCATTCTTGTCCAGAGACACTCTTGAGATTCTGGAAGTAAGGCCAGAACTTTTCTCTTATGGATGCAGTATTGCTCTTGGAGAAAAATGGAACTATGCTCCCTGTACTAATGATATAATTATGGGTCTCTCTTCCAGGAGTAGAAAGAAGATATTAGTTGTCATAATGTGCAGGAACTTGGGCTTGAAAGCAAAATTTATAGAGAAGATACAAAGGAATAATTTCTACTAAATAAGGTAGGTCTTGGTGAATAATAGCATGCAAATATATGCTCAATGAATGTAATCTTTACACTTATAGAAGTGCTTTTTTTTTTTTTTGGTTTTGTTTGAGGCTGTGTGTTTGAAGTCTTTTGCTGTAATGCTGATTGCAAGTATTTGAAATGTAGTTATTGAAATTTGATCTCTCATTTAGGGGTAGCAACAAATCACTTACTGTTGTTTCCACTTCCTGACTATATTATCAGAATTCTTCTAATCAGTGCAATGTCTTAAGAATGCTACTGGGAATTTTAATCTATCCTTCTGAATAACAGAAAAAAATAGAGGATTAAAAAAAAAAATTGCCAACCACTTTGTCAGTCCTGTGTGTCCAGCCCTTTCCTGAAGCATTGCACTTAAGACATTTTATTTCCTTCCCAATATATTGGTTTCACACAGTGTTTAATATTTACCTTGTCACCATATTTGCACAATAGCATTACATATGCAAGTATGGTCCTAATTGAGATAGATATTTTTCTACCTTTTTAATTAGTTCTATAGAGGTCTTTGAAGGGGTTTACAAACTTAGATTATGCAGTGTCCCAATTGCATAAAATCTATTGCTTGTCTTTTATTCATATGCATGCTTAAGATTACTTGTCTTTGTGTGCATATGAGAATAGGTATTGATTCCTTGACAGTCTATGTTAAGCAAACAAAAACCCAAAGGAAATAAGTTTTCAAGCCTTTGTGACAGGTTTTGCTGTGTTTGCTGTGTTTAGAGATGAATAGATGAAAGATTTGAGATAAAATAGAGGAACCTCAAAGAATTAGTGAGATTTAAGTTTTAGCCAAGGTGAAAAATTTTCAGTATCTTTCTAGGTTTGTCCTGGAAGTAAACATTCCAAGCCTCTACAACTGAATGAATAATCTTCCACTTTAAAATTGATATGTTCAAAACTGCCTACTTTTGGGATACATACACATCAACATTATTCTTCGAAATTTTGCTGTTTTGTTCCCCCCTCCCATGACCTACCCCACCCCCATGTTTCTTCCTACCCTAGGAGGTGGAAAGTAGGATGAAATATGAATTCACAGGAGCAACATGCACAGTTACCATACACAGATAGTGCTACCATAATGATTCATCAAAACAAGAATTCAAAATTGGAACATTTCAGAATTGGAAATTACCAAAATGTAGGATTTTCTAAGTTATGAGGAATTAATTTTTTAACCTCAATAATGCTATTTTAGTAGAGTTCTTATTTAAGAGGTGGTTTTAAGCTGCTTAGAACAGCAATCTCTTCTCTTCCCTCATTTTTTTTTTTTGTACTTTACCATCACACAAGACAGTTTTAAAAACCATCAAGAGAAATAGGCTCTTCAGGCTGATGGCTCCAAAGCCTGGTACCAGAACAAAGGTGGTGCAGTGTCAGATCTTTGTTCCGTGTTTGAACAGGTACCCAAAAGGGGAATGAAACATTTTCTATGTTGTGGAGATCTGTGGGTGACTTGGAGTGGTGAGCTTCAGGACTCTTTTACTCTGATCTGGTTGAGGAAGAATGTGTCATGTGTCCTTTTGCTCATTTCCTCATGATAACACCTCTACAATCCCTTGTGCTTCTGGGTTGTCTGAGTTCTTTTTATTCTTTGATATAGATGATTTGCATTGGAAGGAACCTTCAATATCATCTAGTTCCAAACCCTTGCTCTGGGCAGGAACAACTTCTTCCTCACTAGAACAGTGAGGAAGGTGCTCAAAACTCCATCCAGTCTGACCTTGAATGCTTCTAGGGATGGGGCATGCGCAACTACTCTAGGAAACCTCTTCCAATGCTTTACCACCCTTTCAGGAAAGAATTTATTCCTAATGTTTTCTCTAAGTTCACCCTCTTTCAGTTTAAAGCCATTCCCCTTGTTCTGCTACTGTACATCCTTGTTAAAAGTCCCTCTTCAGCCTTCTTGTAGGCCCGTTTTGTACTGGAATGTGCTTCCTGTTTTCTTCTCCAGGCTGAGCAACCCCAGCTCTCTCAGCCTGTTTCTACAGAAGAAACCATCTTTGTGGGTTCATCTGGACTTGCTTCAATGGGTCTATGCTTGTCTTATATTGGGGCCCCCAGAGCTGAATGCAGCACTCCAGGTGGGGTCTCATGAAAGTGAAGTAGAAGGTGAAAATCACCTTTGACCTGCTGGTCACACTTCCTCTGGTGCATCCTTTTGGCCTAGCTGTATACAGCTCTTCAGTGGGTGCTTTTTACTGCCAAATACTTTCTTTTCAACCTTGCCTTGCTCCTATGAGCCTGAAGGTTTCGCTTCTGACAATCCATGTGTTGCTCCCCATGCCCTTCACCAAGTTCCTGCTCCCATTTCTCTCCACTCCTTCCTCTTGTAAGATGTTCCCTTCTTTGCTACTTCCATGTACCACACTAACCATGTTTCTGACTCCCAGTTCTCTTATCAGCCTCCTTCCCTGCTCTTATTCTATTACCTCCTCTAGGGAGATCTCACAAGTATGATTACCAGCTCTGTATGTGATAAATATTTGTTCATCTACCACCTTACACAGCTGGGTCTGATTTTAGTGAACTTGAAGGTGGTCAAAATAAGAGACAAAACTTGAATGAATTATAGAAAGCTATTTGCTGCCTTTGAGAAGCTGGTTGCTTGGTTGGGATTTTTTTAAAATGTTTTTTGGTTTTGTTTTTATTGTTTTCAGTGTGATTGGTTTGTTGGTTTTGTTTTTTTCTTTTTTTTTTTTTTTCTGAGTATTAAGTTGTATCAATTTCAGATATAAATATTATGTGGAGGCTGCTCTTGGTGCCCCCATTTTTCTTGTGAATAGTTTTGTTTCCCAGCCCAAGATGGGATGTCTGGCAAATGACCTTCCCCTAAGGGTCCTTTCATTTGTGCTGAAAAAGGCAGAGCTGGAATTAGACTCAATGTAACTGTCAAGGCAATGCTGCACCCAAGTTAACAGTGACCTACTAAGTAATGTGGCTATAATGCTATTTTTTTTCTCCATATAGCACTAGAGTGAGGGGATAGTCTCAGCTATAATGTGTTGCAAAGTGTGGACCATGGAAATTTGCTGCGCTATAACTATTCACCAGCTTTAGGGTGAGTGCAGTAGCTGTGTGCTAAATGCCCACTATTAACAAATAATTTATAGCCCAGGTGAATCTCCAACAAAACATCACCAATCTCATGTGCTAGCTGTGTGACAGCGATAAATATAGTAATCTCCAGGGCCTTCTTACTTCCTGCCTGCCAACTTCATAATGTGGAGACCTTATCACATATAGTATGGCAATGTGTGTCTTTCCCCTGAGCTTCCTTCCAGGCATTGGGACTCTGGTCATCCTTTTGCCCAGGAGACTTTATAAGCTTGACACCTTCGTTGAAGGCAGAGCATATGAAAATGCACTGCAATGCAGCATGTGGTATGAAAATGATTTTAAATTCTGTCATTATCACAGTTTAGTATTGTGGCCAGAGCTTTTCCTTAATTACTCCCTAGAGGGAAAAACTGCTGATACTATAACTAGATTGAGGCCATCTACAAAACCCAAAGCCCTTTTTTAATTCTGAAAATTAAATATTTAGTGTCTACAGGAGCATTTTGTTAAAAATAAAAAGAGAGACAGAGGAAGAAACAAGTTTGAGGGGTTCAGTTCATCGCCTCATGGGTGTGGGTTGGCAGATATGGATGTGCATTGCTTCAAGAGGTCAGACTCCCTGTTGGTAAAAGCAATCAGATATCTGACTCCAGACAGGTTAAAAAGGTAAATTTTAGTTATGTATATTACAAGACTGCACGGCTCTGAAAGTTGAATTTCAGGAGCCCAGCAGCAGTCATTTTATCTATACCCTCTCACTTTAAAGAGATTGTGATTTTTTAAGCCTCAGCTGTAGAGGACATTTTATGTGAACTCCATAGACTTCAGAGCATTAAATTTGCTCTGAATGTCTTTTTGATATCTTAGACCAGCATATTCTAGCCTTGATTTTATCCTCTGCTTTCGTGTGTCATCCTATATGATGATGAAACTTTTTCTTGACTTTCCTATGCTGCTCTATTCGTAACTTCCATTTCTCCATATTTCCATGTACTCTTTTTCTCCATCTTCTTTAAATAGTTTTACAATGAATAACTGTCTTAACAAGGTGCATGTACTTTCCAAGTAAGAGCTGTCCTGAGGTCATTAGATCTTAGTCTAGTAGATGACATTCTAGCAGTGATGAGATCTTGGTATTACTCTTAATCTTGCCTCTAATTGGGTGTACAATTTTAGGTAAGTCTTGTCTGCTGGCATCGATTTCTAATGAAGGGGAGATTAAAATTGACAGTGGTAACTTGGCTGAGGAATGATCTGGCACACAGGGCAAGAAGACCCAACTACATGAAGGGGTTAAACTGGCTGAAAGGAATACCAGAGGCAGAACAGATTCCTTGCAAGAGTGGAAAATTTCCCTTGGTGGTGGGAGCAAAAACAGCTTCAGCATTGTCTTGCAGCCATTGTGGATTGTAAGTGCTCAGGGGCCACCTTTGGGCAGTAAAGCCAGGGCTGGGAGGAGGTGCCCAGTGCAATAGCTCTCAGGATGGTGCTAGTGCAAGAGTATATAAGGAATCTGCTTGTGGCACATCTTTTCAGGCTCCACATTTGAACTGCATAGTGTGGTAGGACTCTGCCCAATGCATGGTTTATTACATTTTTCTTTTATGTTCAAGTATACAAATGTGGTTTTAATTCATCTCGAGGGATACCATAATTATTCCTTAACACTTTCTTAGTGTTTTTCTCCTCCACGTATGGTTTTCCTTTTTCAGTATGAAGGACTCTCTTACCATGTGATTTTGATGTGGTTTTACACAGGAAAACACAAACTTTTCTGGGGCTTAGTGCTGATGGTAAAGGACAACTGAGCAAAACACACTGAAATAAGATTCACAAGATGAACTCAGCTTTTCACAAATTAAAATAAACTCAGTTCAGCTAGCAACATTTTTCTGGAATTCAAATGTTTCTGCAGGTCTTTTTAAGCAATGTAATACTTAGCAGGCCCTTGTATGGGGAACAGACTTGTCTCCTCTCCCTGTAGACTTTCCCAATTCATCCTTTTTTGGTTTTAGCTTTACTGTCTGAATAACAAGTCCTGTGTAGACAAACGAGTTTTGCTCAAGTTTAGAAAGATTAAAGTTTGGGGATTAACACAAGTGTAGGAAAGGTCAGGGAAAGTGAAATTCTCAGAGACTTTGAAGAAGTTGTGCATAAGGGAATGAGTGCAATGAAAGTAGGGATATCAGCCTTGCCTCAACAAGAGCTTGTAATTTTTGTAGCTGTAGTTGCCTATTGCAAGATGCAAGCCTAAGGAAGATGAAGGTATAAATATTTTTTATTTTATGTTGCTAAGCTGTTTCTCTAAGGCCTTCCTCCAGGATTTACCTTGAGCTAAGAGGTATACAAAGCACCTTGTCCATATCAAGGCCTTTCTATAAAAAGGCTTTGTTTTAACTAACCCTAGACTTACTGATCCTGACACTTTCAACAACCAGAATTTGTGTGCTGGACTTGATAGGGCTTTCTAGAAGAATGGATAAGAAAGCTAAGCTTAATTGCTTCATTTAATTTTCATAAAGCTTGGTAATTTTCAATGAGTGCCTTTATGCCAGCTCTCAAGCCAATTTTTAATTGTTTAGCAAAACATTTAAGCACATACTTTGATCCATGCTATTCATCAAAGCACTTTAGAACCTGCTTATGTGCCACTTGAACAGGTTGAAAGAGATGCTCAAGTGTCTGCTGAATAGGGAAAGTTTATAAAGTCAGGACCTTAAGAGGAAGCTGCTTGAATACAGTGATCAGAGATGCTAAAAAGTGCCCACCTCTCTCAGCATTGCAAAGATTTGAGACAAGAGTTGAGTACATAACGATGTAAATGCCCCCCTCCACTTCCCTCCACATGCTTTGGGCATATTTCACACACAGTCTTCAGCCGGTTTTGCTCACAAATTGATTTTTGTGTGTGTGTCTGTGTAATTTCAGTGTCACCAGCCCGGCATGCCTGACACTGCAGTCTTTTTCAGAAGCAATAAGCCATGCAGTCTGATGTAGAAACAAGTCTCCATGGAGCTAATCGGCTTTGGTTTTTTTTGCTCTGAGCACTTGCTGTTTTTTTTCCCTTGCAGTGGTATTGGAGCACGGTGTTAACTCTAACAGAGCTACTGACTGTCAAACTAATGCCATGGACTTGGCTTATAAGCTAAACTATGAGAGTAACTTCAGTCTTACTGTGTCAGAGGGGCAAAAGATAAACAAGCTCAGTTGGGGTTACAGTAATTTTTAGATTAATCATACTTTCACTTTTCAGCGTTTTAAACAGTAAACTATTTTAGGAATTCTGGATCAGAGACTTAGCTGAGGGCACATCTCTGCTTTCATATTATGCTGTTTATTGTCAGCTCAGGCCTAAGTTTTTTAGGCTGCCCTGGAATACAACATGTGTTTTTATCAAGTCATTGACGTGGATGCAGCAAGTCAAAATAATCCAGGCTAAGGTAATATACTGAATTTACCTATGCAGGTTTTCTGTCTGCAAAAGCATATCTCCAGAGAGCAGCACAAAAATATAGAAGCTTTTTGCTCTTTTAATATTTTCTTTTGTTCTAGTGATTTCCTTTAGAAAACCAGGGTGTTGTCTCTGCATAATACCTTTAAAATTCCATAGAAATGAAGAACCTTTATTGACCAAAACTGCAATGACAAAATTAATTTTACTAAGCAAGGCGAGATGTTCTTGGGGTTTTGAGCATGTGTGGAGCATCACATACATTCAGGCAGGAGTTGTGGGGTATTTTATGAGGAAGCACAGATATTTTAAGGCACACTAGACTGCCCATACAGATTTGCTGCAGAATTAATAATGATACTTGAATTTCAACAGGTTTATTCACAATAGGAGTACAGTCCCTCAAAAAAAAAAAAAAATAGTGGGGAAAAAAAAAGGAAAATAAAAGGATAGGTTTCCAGGATAACAAAGGAGACCTGGCAGTCTATTAGTGGGACGGCTGCAGAAGCTGACAGGCTGATAGACTGCTCCACAATCCCAGCACACCTGTGTGTAGCCACCTGTCATAGGAGTGAAAAATGTATCTTGAGTTATAGAACTGCAAATTCAGCAAAAATTCTGCAGGAGATCAGAGGAGTGAAATAGCCCTCATGTTAAGTTTTTGTTGCCATAAGATTTCTCACCTAAAGAAAAGAAAACCCATGAACAACTCACTCAGAAAGTAGTTTTGCCATTTCTACAGTGTTAGGACCACTAGAAAAATATATTATCATAGTAATGAAAAATGTCCACATCTAAATTATCATGTATAGTCTATGTAAGTTGCTTTAATCAGGTAAAAATACTCTCTATATACTGCTTTACCTAGGGAAAAAAAAAACAAAAACCCAAAAAAAAACTTCAGGAAAATGGTGAGTTGGAGAGTGGAGGGAACACAGGATAGGAAAATCAAGGCTTACAGAGGGATCAAGGAGGAATCATCCTGTACTCACTGTGGATGGTAAATGCTTCCTAGCTCTCAAACTAATTCCACAAATGGGCTATGCTGCAGAAGAGATCATGGCTGTGGTCAAGGGCTATAATCTACATAAAAAATCTACCGGGTAAAATTCTCAGATGATTTTAGGAAACTGAGGAAACCAATGGACAGGAAACCAATGGACAGGAAAACAGTCCTTATTTTTAGAATCCTGGAATGGTTTGAGTTGGAAGAGAAATCAAAGTCTATCTATTTCCAACTGCCTCTACTAGGGGTGTTGATAATTGATCCAAATAATCTGACTTCAGGGAAAATTCTTACATAAACTGATTTCTGACTGTTTCCTAAGCTTATGAATGCAAGTCTTTTCCTAAAAAAATTTTGTGGGCTTGGCAATCCAGTTTACACAGCCCAGTGTTTTCTGTCTAGCTGTGGCATGTTCCAGTACTGCAGTGGGAAGTAAAATAAAACCAGCAGAAACTAGTTGTGGAAGGGCTTTTTCCTCATAATTGGTAGAAGGTTCAAGCATAATTGCTCGTAAAAGTGATGTAAACAAAATATGATTGAATCTCCTCCAAGGCACTTAAGTCATCAGCACATCAGGTACAAAAGACTCAAATTATAAATTTAATTTCTCATTGCTGGGATTTTGTAAACAGTCCCTTTCAGAAATTTAGAAAACTCACATCTTCAAATGGCATTGATCCCTTCTCCTGATGACTCTTAATAATTTCATCACTCTCCATATGATTAGAAGTTTCCTGTATTCATTTACCTCCAGCATAGTCTAGTTTTTGTCTTTTGGTTTACACTTTGCTGCTGTTTTCATATTTACCCCTACAGCATGTTATTAAGGAATTAGCATACAGCATGTCAGCCTTTGGATAAATTTGACAATCAGCTCATGTAACTTTATGTTAGATCTTTTGTATCATGGTTATTCCCATAAGAAGTTTCATCTTTTGTATCATGGCTGTTCCCATAACCAGGCATTATACATTTTCTTTACCTGCTGTAGTATAAATTTACTTCTGTTACCATAACTATCCCAAGCAAGTGTTCCCAAAGACAGTAACATCTCATTTCAGACACTGTTGCTGTATGAAATGCTTTCCTTACAAATATTTTGCTTTATGAAAACATCCTAAACCCATGTTAATTTTCTCACAGCTGTAGTAAATGATGGGCATTTCCTTAAAGCCTCCAGCTGATGAGCCCAGTTCCAGATTTATGTCTTGAAGTATTTATGTTCAAAGTATGTTTCCATTTATTCATCTTTGAATGGATAAATTTGTACATTTGGGTGTTCAGTACTACTCATGCCTTCATATTTTTGGTTGTGTTGTAAGCCAGAAGGGAAAGGTTTTGTGATCTTGTTCCCTTTCTACTGATGGTTCACATAAGGAACTTCTCCCATAACTCTGTATGTAAGACATGCAGGCTAAAGATTGGAATGAGAAAGACAGAGGAAGGGAGCACATTTTATTGTTAAATGTTTTATTTATTGAAAAGTACAAATCTGGGTTAACTTCATCTATTTATGAACCCAAATAATCTTTGATTCCCAACTTTCACCTGGAAAAAAAAATTGGAATGATTCATTGAAATAAAAAAACCGTCTATACTTTGGTTTTAAATAAAATTGTTTTTATTTTGAAAAAAGCAGTGCATCTCTAACTCAGAAACATAATGGGGTGATTTGAGAATATTGACATAACCGCAGATGTTTGCTTAACAATGCTTTCATTTTCACTAGATGTTTCATCCAAATATTTTTTCCTTTTGGGTAACCTGAAACCAAACTCAGGCAGCAAGTGAAAAACAATTGTGTTTGTACAGCTTTAGTTGATATTAAACTGCTCCTATTTCTTGAGGTGATAGTTGTGCAGAGGGTTCATATAAATCTCACCCCTTGTGCCATATGTTTCTTTTCATAACTCATTCTTTGCTAAGCAGAAATAAATTTCATTCTTTCTAAGAAATTTCCCAATTGGTAGTTTTCCATGGAAACTCAAACATTTGTCAGAAACTGTGGAACCACTGAATATAAAATGTCTCCTTCAACTCCTCTTCATTTTTAATCAACTCCAGCCACAGCTAAGGCTGCTTTCTGCAGAAGCAGCCCTTATGTTGCTGCAGTTGCTGAATATTCTAGGACATCATACCTAATCAGAAAGTCTCGCTCAGGACTGAGATGGAAGCCGTGACCAGCTGCAAGCTTTCTTTCCTTATTATTTATTTATTTCCTTGCCATTAAGAGCAAAATGGAGAATATTCCCATATTTATAAATTCAAAACCTAAGTGTCTTGGTAGTTATAAAGAATAAAAAGTGTGTGATAAACATTTTTGTCTGGAAAAAAGCAAAACTGGTTTCAGTTCTTGTCTGTAACACTACTTTCCAGTGTGACTTTGGTCAGCTCAGTAAATCATTCTGAGCTTAGTTCCAGCCAGCTGTAATGCCAAGAGAATAGTGTTTCTTTTCTTCCACCTGTTCTGTAATTTATTACAAACTCTTTGAGGCAGCAACTGATTTTTCTTATATGGCACTTTCTGTGGACACTTAGCCCAGCTTTCTGGAAAGAATTAATTTTCCTTTCACAATCATTCTAAGTACTATAAAAATTGTATGTGGGTGAAATGAACAACTTTCCTCTGTTTACTGCATTAGCCAGGTAAAAAGTAAATTTTGGTTGAGTGCATTACAAACTATTATTTTTGCAATTTAAAAATAATGTTCAAATAAACAGTAAGGAAATAGAAATGTAAATAATAGTTCAAATATATACAGTATTATATGGCTGAAAGCTAAGTTTGAAATTAAATTAGGAGAAAATTTTATGACTAGAGGGATATTTTCAGTTTTTAAAAAAATTTTCTGGAATAAATGTCTGAAAGATTAGCATTATAATTCTTCTAGAAGAACATTTTTCATTATCCAAAATTTGATCCAGCTGTGTCCAGCATGGTAAAAACCTGATATTTTTTTTTTTTTTTAGGGGAACTGGAGATGTTCCATAGAATATGAGATATTGACCTCACCACGTTTTAAACTCAGCCCTTCCATGTAGGGATGTAGTGAGGACTCAGAGTCTGACCTGCCGATCAGGTAAGGGAGTTCAGAAGCCATTTCTTCGGCCTTTTGGACAATTGCCCTTAAATTTGGTAGTGATTTCCTGTGTGCATACATGTGCATGTCCTGACATGGCTCAAACACTGAAGTAATAAGGAAATATTGACCTACACCCAGATGTCTGCTTCACTGAGCAAGTGTTAGTCAGTGGATTGATGCACTATTAGCAAGCATCTGACTCCCTGCTAGGGGAGAACTTCCTGCAAACTAGCAGGCATTTATCTGCAGAAATGTCTTTGGAGTAAAGTAAGGGAGCATATGTGATTACTGGATATGAGAAAGACTTCAGTTATTTGAAAGATGTTTTAAAAAATACATCAGTTTTAGCATTTTAATAAATTCTAGTGGATTTCATGCATGCCTAGATTAAGATATGTGGATTTTTAACCCATTAATGTATCCCTTTAAGTCAGAAATGTGACAAGCTGTGCAGTATTAACACCAAAACTATTCAAGGGATACAAAAGCTAATACTGCAGTAGTAACGTTATCTCCACTGGGCTACACTAGTCAGTGTGGACTACATTCAGCCAAAGGCATGACCAAAACTCTCAAAGAGTGAATATAAACTCCAATTAAAGTCAGGGGACGCCAGCTCCATCTGCTCTGAATCAGTGTAATTCCACCAAAAGAAAAAAAAAAAGAAGAATAAAAAAAGAAAAAAAGTTGGCATAGTGTCAGTTTGTACATGTTGACCCCACAGGCTTGGCTCAGTTTAAACGTCTGTTAAATATGGATGTGGACACTTTCAGAGAATGGCCCTGCAGCATACTTGGCAAGTGGATGGATAGATAATACCCTGACACAGAAATACTTCTTGGGTATGTGCTTAAATTCTGTTGCTAATGCAGCTAATAGTACATTTACATCCACAGGAGGTAATCTCTGTCTGAACTCCTACATTCACTTCTGAGCAGGATCATGGTTTTATTTGACTTAGATTTTGGTGCTGATTTGAGGGAGATGCATTTCAAAATGTGGATGTTCTCTGTGCATGCATATTCCTTGCTGTGAGATTGAATTTCATGGGCCTTGTGTGACTCCTCCAGTGAATCTGTAAATGGTTGCTGATGTCCCGCAACCTCACACTCTTAACTGCTAATGAAATTGCTCAGGGTTTATGTGCAGACACGTTAGAAAGCAGTGGCTGGCTTCCTATGTGTCAAAAAAAATGTCTTCAGAAACAGTTCAGTGGTAAAGTCACAAGTTAGAATTGTTTATCATCATCAACAGGCTGAACTAATAGCTTTTGTCATGAGAAATGTTAAAATTAAATAGGAGTGTAGGGGAGGAAAAGCTTTTATCTTTGGGAGTGCTTGTATGCACAGTGTGTTAAATAGCATATCTTTTCACATGGTGTGACATCCAGGTATGAGGAATACCTAAAGGACTTGCTAACATCACTGGTCTGCAGTCTGCAGGAATTAGTACAGTTGGAAAGGAACACAGACCTTGCTAAATCACAGCATGATCTGAACTTTTTCAGGGTGTTTTAAAAGCAGGGCTCTGATGACACAGAGTCAGTAAAGATTTCAGTGCACCTCCTGTAGAAACAGAGTGAGTTAAATCATCAGTTGTGGAGAAATCTCAACTAGGTCATCGCATTTCTCAAGCTTTTCAAAATTCTTCCTACTTTTTCATGGGGAAAATCTTGTTTCAGTTGTATATGGGATTTTTCAGACTCATATTTAGTCTGTCACATTATATGCCAGTGTTTTCTTTTGCCATGGACAAGGTTATGTAGCTGTGACACATATAAATTGTTTATTATGTGGGTAGCACATGAGAGAAAAAGTGTACCTGAGAAGAAATAGATCTATTGTAATCCTGTGACTGCATCATTTATCTTTTGCTATTGACTCTAGGCTCTGCCTTTTCGGGGATTTATTTCAATATTTTCTGTTCAACTTTCTGGACCAGCCAGTCTTATAATACACATCATTAAAATTTATCTTCTAGGAGTTATATGTGTGTGTATGCATATATATACATACACGTATATGTATGTATATGCATACATCCTTTGTTTAAAACCACCTGAAGTAGAGCTTTGGTGTTAGGCATGTGCTCCACAGACTGCAAGATGGCAGAGCACAGGGCCTGTGGCCAGACCAGCTTCACTGTTTGTCAGCAGTGTGGCAAACCACAACACACACAAAGGAATGAGCTGCTCAGGAGGTAACAGCCTGAAGTATTTTGCTTTGTTTTTCCCCCTGTGCTGGAGTGGGGCTCAAGCATGCCCACACTGTAGCTCCAGCAAAAGTTTTACAGTGTGCTGAGGCATCCAGTTTGGCTTCCCTCAGTGAGGGGAGAGGTCTGAGGGAAGCCTAGGAGAAGTTACTGGGGTTGTTTTAATCTTCAGCTGAAATATCCCATGACTTTGCTGTGATATATGGGCAGTCAAGAGGAACTCAACTCTTGTCAGTGCTCTGGAGAAAATCTTGCTGGACCATCTTTTTCTTTTTCAAAGTGAGCATGCACTTTTTGTTGTTTTGTTAATGGTTAGAGTTTTTGAAAATACATTTAAGGCCCTATTGTTTTTTGTTTGTACTTCACCCTCTTGCCAGTAAAATAGATGGATCTGTGGACAAAAGCCAAGTGTATTTTCAACCTGCCCATTTACCAAAATGTGGAGGAAGGAAGACTAGTGGTGCTTGAACAGTGATGATTATTCTAGATTCAGAAACATATATCTGTGATGTCGAACTGGTGCTGACAGTTCCTTCTAGCAGTGGTTGTCAGATGAAGAGGAACTCTATTAATACTTTGTGTCCTAGTAGAAAAAGAGTTTTTTTAACCCTGTCCAGAATAGAAAGTTGTCAAGACTTAATCTATATTGTGCTGAGTCCTATGTAGATGAATTTGCCTCTGGAAGGCAATGAAATGTTTTGCTTTGGGGCCTTCTTCTCTTTCTGCCTTACTCCCCCCACTCCACATCCTTCAGAAACTGATATGATTTCTGACACAAGCCCTAGTGCAACTTCAATGGTTGAAGGGGTGTGGATTCATTTGGGAACATGTAAGCAGGTTCCAAAGTCACACTGGCTTCAGACTAAAAATGTTGTTACTGGATGTAGGTTCTTATTATCTTCATGAATAAGAGGAATAACTAGTAGGTTCAAAAATTTGAGATGCCAGGTGAAACTGCCCAAAACCAAGATAAAAACATTCATGCACATATCATGACATAATAAAAAGTTTGATATGGTTTTGGGAAAAAAAAAAAATCAACACAGTTGCACCTTGTAGCAGAACATTTATGAACAATTCTCCTGTTATTATTTTTTCCATGGGATGCTACTGCAATTACTTACATCTGAATAAAGTCTTTGTTGCAAATCCTGTTCATTACTGCCGGCCAAATTCTCCCTCCAAACTTTAGTTCGTCGAGCAACTATGATTCTTGCCATAAGCAGAGAAATATTCTCTAGGTTTATTTTGTTGTGAAACAGTTGAAAGAGAAGCTGGGCCCTGTGGTGGGTCCTTGATACTTACCACAGCCCACATCCAGCTGTGCTCAATACATCCTCTGGACAAGTACATGCAGGTGTTCCAACTGTTCATGCCCAGGACTCGTTTTCAGGCGTAAATATCAAAAGCAAAGTGAAGAAACAGAGTGAATTTTAAATATGAAGTAATATTGCTGCTACATCTTTTTAGAGACAAAGGCATATTCAGCAAAGTTAATGAGAATAAAGTTATTCTGACCGATTATTTAAGTGCAAATTTGATTTACTCGGAGGCTATGTAGAGGATGACTGTGGATTTTGTATTTTTTTTTTGTTTGTTTGTTTCATTGAAACTTTGTCACTGATATCACAGACACTCCTAATTTTGATGCTATATCAGGACAGAATAGCCAGCAGAGGGAGCAAAGCCTTTTTAAACAATGAACTGTTGGCAAGAACTAGGTGACCCTATAGGGAATCAGGAAGGAAACAAACTTTCTCTGTGCTACTTTCATTTGCTCAGGACTGGAAGAAGAGGTGAGAGATAAAGTTTTGCAGACTTAGAAAAGAAATAGTGTTGTGGGTTACTTTCAAACTTGAATTTAAAGCAGACTATGTTAAAAAGAATTGGAAGCTCAGCCCCATAAATAAAATGCTACCTCACTGTGGGGGGGACAAGAAGGGAAGAAACAAAACCAAAACCAACCAACCAAAATGAACAAAAAAATTAAGAATCAGTTACTATTTTTTTATTTGTTCATGTTTTCAATGCCAAAACCATTTTCATCTAATGGCTGGAATCATTATGAAATGTATCCTGTGGTTTTGGCCACTTACACAAAGTTCTGTCACAGAGGGCTCTGTAATGACAATTTGCTGTTAATTTCTATCTAAAAGGGCCAACCATTGTAATTTCAGCACAGTCTTATTCATAGATCACCATCAGTTATCATGGGCAATTCCAAACACTTTGGGAAAAACATCAAATTAAAAAATGAAAGAGAAAATACTGGGGTTTTTTATGCCACTTATTCCCTGCTTTTTAAATTTTTTAACTCTTCCACCTCTAGTCCTTTGGGATTGCATGTAGATGATTAAGGTCCTGTATATTAAGATGACAACAGTTTCAGATCTGGCTAATCTCTGCCCTAAGCCTGCTTTATCATCTCTGGAACAGCTGCAGATTTTTGTGCTAAGAGACTGCACCAAACACATTGAAGAGTGCATTTGGTATGCTTTCAAAGGGGTAGGCACACTTATCCCCAGCCCAGGGAGCTGGAGAGGAGGGAAGGGGCAGAAACATCTCAAAGAAGGAGAGGGTCTGCTGACGTGAATCAGGATTTAATGAGCTGACCACCTGCTCTTGAAATCATCATCTGTAAGATATTTGAGCCTATGAATTCAGACATGATACCTACAGGCTTTTCAGCTAATCTTGTTGTCTGACAGCACAGTCAAAAAGAATGTGACCTCAGGAATAGAGAGGATACCTACTTGATATCCTGGCAGAGCATGTTAATAAACATTTTAGCATCAGCAGTGCCTGCTCAGCAGTCTGTAGGTTAGGGGACACATAAGGTTACTTCTTAGCTCTAACATTCATTCTGTTTTGTAAACTCCTAAATTTCAGGGTTTGGATTCATTTGAATCCTCAGTCTTAGCTGGTAATATGCTGTGTAAGGGCAGAGAGGGAGATGTGTACCACGACAATATTTGCAGACTTGTACTTGTGCATGCAAGTACAAGACTAACTTTTGGAAACAAAGAAGAAAGAGCCACAAGGATTGTTTCCCACTGCTCTGCTTTAACTTTTCTGTGTCTGTCTTCCTCTGAATGTGCCAAAAGTGAATGGCTCTGCATCCAAGATAACTGTGTGACACAGGGCCTCCCTCTGCCCTGTTATCAGCAGTGCTTGTGATACTGTCATCCTTACACAACATTCAAATAACTTAATAGAAGCTCCAGCTTAAATCGAATAGCTGTTGTACTTACAGAGCAACACACCAATTAAGTCATGCTAGAGAGTATTCCTAGAGTTTAAGCCGTGCTATAGAATATTCCAGGGCTTCCTTGTCCCAACAGGGGAGATGTTGCTTCATGCTTGCAGAGGGATTCCCCTGAGGGCCTTCTGCCCACTGTTTTCTTGGTAAAACCCATTGCTGTGGAAAGCCTGACTCCATCTGCTCCTTTCTCATAAGGAAAATGTTTCTTTTAAGGTCAGGAGAAATGTGAAGTCTTTATAAGAATGGCTGGAATGCAACTTTCAGAGAAAGGCTTGTGGTTTTTTCCCCACAATGTGCTTCTGCAGAGAAGTTTCGGCATAATTTCCCTTGTTCAGGAACATTAGTCCTTGTTATTTTTCTTCTTACTCAAACTTAACAAATTGAGCTGGAAATATATCCATTGTCTGATTGAATGGGAACATTAGCAGTATGATTTCCTTCCAGAAGCTTATGGCTTTGATCCATTCTTGAATTCTGAGTGTTGCAGTGTCAGCAAGCTTTCTTTGTCTATGATTTCAGACTATCTTTTGCATTTACATCTTCAGCTGTTCTTCTGTTGTTCTCGATTCGAGAGCACACAAATACAGGTGTGCCACTAATATGTAACTGTCTATTTCTTTCAAGGTAGGAACAAAAGCAATCTGAGAGTTAAAAAGGACAAAATCTCCAATTCGAGTGAGGAAAAGAAGTTGACTTTTCAGCTACCCCCAGACATGTGTGACTATGAGCAATCCTATTTAGATGCCTAAGTAGTGATTTTCAGAGCCTCACAGTCTGCTCTGTAGCCTTTAGAAAAGGCTCTGTAGAATTTTAGAAAATGGCTCATCATTCTTTTGTTGCTATTTAAATATCTCATAGCTCAGGAGGCTGGACAAATTCTTATAGTCTTCAGTCTAAACCTATTCTGGCACTTTCATACCTATTAATTCTTGTACAAATGTACTTATTTTGATTAATTCTTTAATTCCCTACTATTCCTTCTCTCTTTCCCTGATATATTTGTAGGTAGCAATCATATGCCCCATAGCCTTTCTCTGACTAGGTTAGCCATGTTTTTCAGTTTTCTTATGTAAAAAAAGAGTTCCTCCTTTCTTTGATTGTACTAGAAGATTTTCACTGCACCTCTTCTGGTAACAGACTCATCTTTCTGTGTCTAGGTGATCAAGGAAATGTGCAATTTTTAAGGTTTCAGTGGTTGTCTGTGCAATCATGTTCACCATTTCTGTTGGAAAGCTGTCTCATGATCACATTTCATCCATTTCCTTAAAACAATGTACATAGGTTTTGTATTAGAAATGATCATTAGAGCTGTTCCTACTGCATATGATCATTTGGTGCAGAACAGTTGCCCTAGGCATATCCAGCTTCTGAATAAAACAAGTTAGGGACCCTATTAGTCACATGTGTTTTTCCCTTAATGATTTCCCTACCATGCCTTCTGAATGAAGAGTTTCAGGGGAGGGGAATCAGGTAAATAAAAGTTATGTCACAGCACATGCACACTAGGGAGCTAAGTTAAATCCTGCATTTTTGATTGCTGTGTTTTGCAGACACAACATATTTCTTTCAGCATCATGTAAAATACTGTAGGCTGAGACAGTGCTGTGCAAATGCTGGCATGCAGTTGGAACATTTGCTTTACTTGTGAGGGATGAGCCTTTCTACAAAATTGGCAGATCATCCCAATGGATGTCAATGGGATCTTTAATACTCACTGCCATACCTTTAAACACCCCTCTCTGATGGATGTCACTCATTTTGTCACTCCCATTGAAACACTTTGGTACTGAAGTGTCAGTTTTACCATGATGGGTCAGTGGAAGACTAAACTCTAAACTTGTTGATGGTAGAGAAGGGAAAAAATTCTGCATGGAGGGAAGAAAAAACTTCCACTCGGATCAAAAGGAAAGGTGTTTTTGGATGTTTTTATAATTTGTCTTGTTTTTTTTATTACAGTCATTTTAAAAGGAAGGGCACCTAATGGTTAAAGAAGCCTTGAAACTGTCAAGAAAGATTTGGAGGTGCTGGTGGATGAAAGGCTGGACAGGAGCTGGCACTGGCAGCACATAAAGCCAAATTTATCCTTGGCTGCATCAAAAGCAGCATGGCCAGCTTTGCCACCTGCATCCAGCTAGAAGAATCCCCAGCTTAGAAGGAACTTTGGCCTGTTGGAATGAGCCTGGAGTTGGGCTACCAAGACAATTAGAGGGATGGAGAGCACTCTTCTATGAGGAAGGACTGAGGGAAATAACTTTGTTTTGCCTGGAAAAAAAGAAATCTAAGGGGTCACTAATTGCAGCCTTCCAGCACCTGAAGGGAGCCTACAGGAAAGATGAAGAGGGACTTTTTACAACAGCATCTAGGGACAGGATGAGGGAGAATGGATTCTAACTGAGATTAGGTTTAGATCATATGTTAGAGAATAGGTCGAGGAAGTTAGAAGTAAATCTTTAAAGTCCTTTTCAGTTCAAGGCATGTTATGATTCTAATAAGATCCACTCATTTAACAAGATGAGGCCTTTCAAACACCTTTTCAACTTTGAGACAAATATGTAGAAATCTGAAGTAAAGCCCTGCTATTCTTATTTAGCATTGCTAGTATGCACCTTATTGATAGCACAGCAGCCCCTGGGCTGAGCTCTTCCACTTGTGCATGTTTACAAAGCTCAGCTGATGTCAGTGAAACAGGGGTGCTCCACACGAGCTGAGGACGTAGCCTCTGGAGTTCAGAGGAGCTACTGTAGAATAACAGGCCAAAAAGTGATTTCTGAAGGATTTTCAGTTAATCTAATGCCCAAAACAAATAAAGAGGAGGTTTCTTTATGTGTTTAAGTGCTTTTCTTTGAGATACTCAATAAGTAGTGTGTGTTTTGACATAAACAGAAACATACAAATATGACTGGTGAGTGTAAACCAATTCCATTTACTGTATATACATATTGCTTATGCCAATCTATGAGTTTGGCTGATGTGATCCAGAGAGGAGAAAAATGTTTTAAAAGAAGTAAAGTATAATTTAAGCTTTATTACAAATCTCAAGTTTATTGAAATGTGAGTCAGAGAAGTTTTTTGGGATGTTAACCATGTATCTGCAAAGCATGAAGTAAAGCTAGGAACAAAATAAGGGTGATTTCAATCTTCTTTGTCAGATCAGCTAAAAAAACAGGTTTTATTTCCAAGAAGAAAGGATTCAAAAGGACTAATGGCTTCTTTCATCAAGCATGGTTAAGTTTAGGACATCTATTTGGACAAAATATATTTAAAATGGTGGCTGATTATTTGTTTTCTTTGTTGTTGTGTTCGGCTGTCTTTTCTTCTGTTAATAAACAAAGATACATAATTTTTAAAATTTTCTTTCATTGGGATACAGAAAACCTACTGACTGTTAAAGTAGGAGATGACACTTTTAGTTTAACCCACAGTTTTAACTGCAGCTAGCCATGAAACTTAGGTCTGGATTTGGATCCCAAATTCCATGATTACTTCCAGAGTTTTTTTCCCAGATAGTATTTACAAGTGTTCTATAGTTTAGCAAACATAGTAAATATAATGTAAAGCATGGGTTATATTTTTGCAGAGTCTCTTAGCATGTTAGGATGTCTGTCCTGCTTGTTATCATTGGAACAATTAAGAAGGATATTCTGGCAATGAGTTAATTTATCTGGAATGTAAAATGATCCTTTTTTTTTTTCAATTTCAGAGGAAGGAACTAGGCTTTATACCAGTATCTCAAAAAACATGTCTGAACTGCTGGTCTCAAGGCGTGCTGTGATTGTATGAGGTGCTTTAATTGGATATGTGGCTCCGAGTTCACTGTTTACATGCATACAGCTATTTGGAAAGGGAGCTTGTTAATGAAACTAGAAGAAAAACTTGAAAGAAAAAGCACGTTTGGCATTTAACTAGCAAAAGATTTGCTTTCTTCATTAAAGTCATTATAACTGCTCAAGAATTGCACATGCACAAGGGAATTACTTGAATTAAGTTAATAAAGTTGTACTTTATTAGGTGTGAGGGGCCTGATTATTCCATTAGTAGTGCAACACAGCCTGAGTTCAGATCTGTGGACTGGAGCAAGCAGGTTATGAGGATGAAGCTCTGAAGCTCCTGTCCTGTGCACCTCTCTACCTGGGTAAGAGGAAGGCTTTTGTTTCCGTTTTTATGAAATAGGACAAAATAAATTGGTGCTGTGCTGGCTAAACCAGTAATCAATAGAGTGTGTTCTTAGGAAATGTAGAGGAAAGCCATTCAATTACTTGGTAGAAACTCTACATGTCCCTCAGCTGTGTCTGAACATGTCAGGCCTGGGGAATATATAGCAGGGTTTGGGAGTTATAGCATGGTTTTTTCAGTGCAATTGGCTTTTGTTTGTTTTCTTCTTTTTTATTCAGTTCTTGAAGCAAGATTCAAAAAATAGTATTATCTATATTGCTACAGAGCACAGTGGGCACTTGTAATAAGCTGCTTTCAAGCATACAGTGTTATCTGTAAGGTGAAATGCTAAAGAGTACCACATACTTGTTACCTACATAGCTTGCTAAGACGTCAGGTGAATGCTTTTTTGGTCTGGGAAATGCTCTTAAAATTTTGCCACTTTGGGTTAAAATATATTGGATCAGCCTTGAAGCCTGGTAAACTTTAGTATCACACAACAGTGAAGAAATTACCTGAAGTGTTGTTGAATCTGAATGATGAAATTGGAATTCTCCAAACCCTTTTCATGAAAAAATATTGAGAATGGACATAATAAGTGGTGCTTCCCAGTTCAGTGGCAATAGTAAAGGAGTCCAAAGACATGTAAAGCAGGATTATTAATAATTAAGGACAAAGTGAACAGTTTTTTGGGTGTTTTTTGAATCGCAGATAACATGAGAATGTGATGGGCAGTAATGCATGTTGCATAATGGGCCCCACTTCTGAGTGTACCTTAGTATCATCCTGATCTTAAACAAGTGCCTCCCTTGTCATTTGTCACTAAGTGTGGAACCCACCCTGAGCTGAGCAGATGAGTGTGGCAGAGCACTGCCCTTGTCTTCTGGGGGCTGAGTTGTGCTATCAAACACTTTCTGTTGCCTTTCCATCCAGTTAATGCTTCCTGAACCACTTTTTGAAGCATGTGAGTTAGAGTGGGTCTTTCCAGCTGTGTTCACAAGATCAATAAAGTGGAAGAAAATGTAATGTTTTTATTACCAATATATTTTAATTTGGCAATAGTTTTCCTAGTGAGGACAAAATCTGTTTGCTGCAAAATATGCTTTCACCACAAAACCATCACTTTATAAAACATATTGCTCATACTGAAAGTGATGGGCATTTTGCCACAGCTTTGACCCTGTGTTTGCTACTGAATGCCCAAAAACTGGTTTAGCCTAATGAGTTAAGAAGCCAACTAAGAAGTTAACTTATTAGGCAGATTTTCTTTTCTATAATACACCATTCTTTGCCAAATATTCACATCTATAGGCCAGCAAAGAGTTAATAATCAATTGCTACTTAATGAACCTATAACCACCTTATTAAATCTGCATTGAATGTGTAGTTAAGTGTACTCAGAGTATTTTAATTTAAATGTTACCATAAAATCTGCAAGTGGAATTAGTGTAGTGCTTTTGAGATTACATTAGCAGCAAAACAGAGGGTGGATAGTTATTGTTAATTAAACCATACAGGCAACATCCAGTAGAGTCCTAACGAGTGTAGGATGCATCTATTTTTTTAACATATTACAGTTTCAAGACTCTTTGTCCTCCAACTCCTTTCCCTCCCCCCATCCTTTTTAAATTACCAGTGGAATTTTTTGGACTAATTTTGTTATTTGTAAGACTCATGAAATGTTGAAGTGAACTTTTCCATTGTCCTTGGAATGGCCTTGACATTAATACACTCCACAGAGGGATGGAACAATATAATTTCACTCTGAGTTTGTTTATTAAAGTATTTTATGACAATTTTTTTCTTCTATCTAAGCTGTCTCTGAGGAAAACTCTAGATTTGATTTCCTCTAATGAAAGTGTCCCCCTTATAGCATATTCATGACCGCATGAGTCATGACATCCTATATTTTTTTGCAGTATTGTGCTTAGGCCAAATACTTCAAAAAAGCCACCTTACTCCACAGTCATTGTCCATTCTTTTCCTTTTATTTACATATCTATGCGTGCAGTACGCGAGACAGAACAAAATTCCTGTGGAATTTTTTTGATTGAGGAAATTTCTGTCAGACTCAGTGCCTAATCAGTGCCATAGTTCCTCTGCCTTTTGAAGGAACAAAATTTCTCCTCTCTGTGATTACCCTCAGTGTGACACTCCCTTCATAAGCTTGCTTGCAATATCAGCTGGGCACTCAGAAAGGGAATAGAGCTGCATACCTGTCCTCTTTCAGCTGGTATATTCCATTATTTGTGTTAAAGATTTCAGGAGTCCTCCAGACCTGCCTCTGCTGATCATCATGGGATAGGTGTCCCTGTGCTCTGTAGCCCTTTTTTAGTCTAAAAGGAAAAGTCTTGGCCAACAAACCTGTAGTTAAATCATAAACTCTTGTAAAGATAAGGTTCTGTAGGTTTTACATCTTGTTCCCATAGTCTTTTAGAGCTGTTACCTGGTCTTTAGTGTCTCCCCTTGCCCTCCAGCCCTGACATTTCTGTAATACCTTGCTAAAACTCCCTTGTTAGTAGTTCCTGCTTTGACCTTTCTCCTAGTTGAGGAATACACTGTGTGCAGGCAGCTAGGTGTACAAGGTACAGTTTGAGCTGCTGTCTCTTTGCACAACAAAGGGCATGGGGACCTGTGTCACCAGCCAGGAGACATGACAGCCAGAGACATGGCAGGAGCCGCTGACTCAGCAGGAAGACCCCTGACTTTGCATGGATGAGCAACTTGAGCTGTTACTGTGTTATTACACCATGAATAAATTGCTTTATGGATCCAGAGGTTTTAGGCTCTGCTGTGGGAAGCTTGGAGTCAAATAATTAAGAAAGCCTGGTCTGACTGTGCTAGAGTGGGGAGTCAGGTGGCACACCCATCAGCTCACTGGAGCCATCCGCTGTAAAGGGGCTTCAGTCTTCACAGCGAAAGTATCCAGCAGTGGGATGTGACTGCCAGAGTGCCTTCTGAATGGTCAGACAGGGAAGTTTCCTTAACATTCTGTATATGTGAATGCCTCATCAAAAGACTTATCATAGAATCATAGAATGGTTTGGGTTGGAAATGACCTTAAAGGTCATGAAGTTTCAATCCCACTGCTGTGGGTAAGGACACTCTTATGCTGCTGCTGTATATTATCTGTCATGAATTGCCCCTTGTCCCCCAGGTCTTTTTTCCACAGTTTCTTGCCTATTTCTTGTACAGATATCCCTGGCAAACAGAAGGTGCTCATTCCCCTTTATTGCTTTCTGAAGCACACAAACCTGCCTAAATAACAAAAAACTCCTAAAACTCCTATTTGCAATAAGAGTTTTTGTGCTCCTATCCATTGGGGAAGTTTAATTTAGAGCCTCTGCATCTTTCAAAATTGTTTTCGCTTTTCTGTGAGGGGCCACACACCTTCTAGGCACCAGAAGAATATGATACAATAATAATGAACATGAGACTACACTTTGGCTGTTGAATGGGTCTTTTTACCCCCAGCTATACAAACCATGTGGTTACTCTTCATTTTCAAAAAAGCCAGTGAGTCAACTCTTCTAAGCAAATTCATTGTACAGTGTGAAGTGTTCTTTCCTAAACACTCTTAAGACTACATTACAATTTGACTCATTGGTTGCTTTATTTTAGTCACAAAGATGCAATTCTAGGTATTTTCCTTCTGCTTGCTGAAGGTCTGTAGCCTGGAAACCTGAAGGTTAAGTGCTTGACTTCTGTGAAATCAACAGGACCTCATGCATTATTTGGTAATTCTCTCTGTTCATCCTCTCTGTGCAGTAGTGCATGTGTGTACAGGCCACAAGTAAGGATTTGCAAAATGGAGCCCCGTTTTTGTAATTGAAAACCATTGTGGAAGAAACAATGATTCAATAACTTTTCTGAGGCTGGCCTAATGTCTCTCTCCAGAGACCATGGTGAGCACAGTGGTAAATTGATTTTAAAAAGAGTACAGCATTTCTAACTCTTTATGCAAGACTGACTACAGTTTCAGGCTTCTACTTAATAGCTTTGGATAATGCAGGACGTCAAGCATTGATGTGAAGTGTATGTGTGCAGGAGCACATTGTATTATCATCTTATTTCTTCAGCTTTTTCCTAATGTAAAAGAAAAAAATCAATAGTAAGATGAGTGAACAGATCATTTAAGTGAAGAAATAAGTGGTAGTTGTTAGATTCCCTGTTGTACACGATGGCAATATATGTTTGGAAGCAGCCACCCTTTTTACATCTCTTGAGGAAGTTTTTCTTTCAATTTTCAGCTTTCTACTGGGCTGGTCAAAAAGGAAGCTGAACAAGCACAGAGAAAACCAAGAAGGTCTAATAGGGGTGGGTAGGTGGAAGAGTTTTCCTTAACTACTTATGAAAAATAAACAAAAACTTTCCTTTCTTGAACTTACAGAACTTAAAAACTGATTCAAAGATACATGTGTGCTCACATGTAAAACCCACCCCAATGTATTCTGATGGAATAAGATTTGCTGGAGATTAAACTAGCAAGTATTGTGGAGACTGACTGTACTTCTGTATCAAAAAAAAAAACCTAAGAAGTGTGTGAACCTGCTACTCCATGGACCAGGATACAGAATGACAAAAGACAGGGAAAAGATGCTCAGTCCTTGACATTTTTTCACTTACATTTTCTGTCCACTGGCCATCAAGTTCCTGGTTTTATTAGCAAGGCCTAAGTGAAGCCTTATCCACACTACAAGATAGTAAATAATGAGTGCCTACTCTAACTGACTGTAAGCAAGTCTATTGGGTCACATAAAATGCATTTGAGAAGCTCATCAATATAATTTTAAGGCCACTCTCTAACACATTTAAAAGATGATGGCAAGTAAAAAGGGTTTATTAAAAAAAAAAAAAAAAAAAAAAGACAAGCATCACACTCATCTTCAAGAAGGGCAGGAAACTAAAGGCAAGTCACCTTTACCTTAGTCCTGTTGTGGTCATGGAGCAAATTCTTATTGTAATCCAATTCCAGCTGTATGAAAGGGAGAAATCTTACTGAGGGTGGGAAGAATGGATTTACAAGCACAAATCGTGCAGGACCAAACTGACAACTTTCTGTGATGAAGGAATGCTCTGTAGATAAGGTGAGATCCATGGATGCTGTGCATACCTTGATTTTAGAAGGTTTTTTAATATGGTCTGCTAATCTCCAAACAGCCAGACTGATGATACGTAGAGTAGATAAACAGACAATAAGGTGGCTGGAAAATTGGCTGAACTATCAGCAGCAACACAAAGTCCCAGCTGGCAGCTTGTTGCCAGTGCTGCCCCTCAAAAATCAGTATTGGGGCCAATATTATTGAGTGTTTTTATTAGTTATTTGGATGATGGGAGAGAGTGGACTTCTATCAGGTTTGGGGATAATACCAGTGTTTTGGCAGGGAGAGCTGCTATTCAGAGGGAAATGGACAGGTTAGTGAAATGAGATGATAGAAGCCCCATGAATTTCAAGACAACAAAATTCTGACCTGAGACAAAATAATCCCTTGCTACAGAGGACATGAGCCACCTGCAACAGCAAGAAGCTTTAAGAGCCAACAGTGCGTCCCTTGCAGTCAACAAGGCCTGGTGAAAGTGACTCTGCTCACTACACGTGCAAGTTTGGTACCCTAATAGAAGTGGTGTAAACCTCATCCACAGGGACTACCTGAGTCAATTTGGATATCAACATAGATAGATACATCAACAGTGTAGTTCAAAATCACAAGGTGTATAAACAAGCATACAAAACAAACAAATATAAACAAATTTTTGTGTGGCTTAGGTTTTTTTGTCCAATTTATCCAATTCATTCAGCTGGTACAGCAAAATTGTTTACCACTCTTTACAAATCTGACTGCTTTGAATAATTACGGAGAAGATGGGTCAGTTATAGCTTGCATTGAAAATGTTATAGTTCCATTAACTTTGTGAGGTTAAAGCAGCTCATTTCAGCTGTAGATCTTTTGACCACCACATGTGTTAAATGTGCCAGTCATCAGACTGAGCTTGCTCCTCCCTTGTGGCAAACTTCAGTTCAGGGAGAGGATGAGTGACAATGTGAGGAGGGTGAGGTCATCCGTCATGTTTAGTGGTTGCTATTAGAAGAAAAACACAACCTGTCAGGGAGGTAGGAGGAATGAATGAGCTCAACCCTGACATGAATTGGTGGGCAGGTGATGGCATCTCTTTGCTTTATGTGACTAACAGAGGTCATTTTTAATAGCTTGCAAATCAGCCCATGGCAGTTTTCTCTGATATGCTAGGGCAACATGCAAGATACTGATATGTACTTTTCTCTTATTTAGAGTTATTTAGAAAGCACGTTGATACACTCTTTTTTCCCTCCTTTCTTTTCTTATGTAGATATACATGGCCTGTTATATTTAAACTTTTGTTACTATTTGAATCGTAGTCAATACTGCATTTTCAACTCCTGGACTAAATTGTGATGTAGAAGATGTAAATGATAAGGGATTATATTGTATTTTTTCCTAATAGCCTGCATTCTGTAACAATTTTGTTTGTGTTTAAAAAAACTCTTCTGCAACAGATATAGTCTGGTTCAATGAGTCCATTCAGAAGTGCTTTCCACTCTGCAAGGGTAATTATCTTTATTAGTTTTGTACCTTGATAGTGTTTCAACAGAGCATTTAGGAGTGTCAAATTCTATTAAACGTAAACTAGCTCACAAAGGAAATAAATTGGAACTGTGTGTAAATGGTGATACCCTAAGAGATTTAAGTGAGTGTTCTGCTAGTAGTAGTTTTGCCACTTGATAGCAAAAAAAAAAAAAAAAAAAAAAAAAGGTCTAATTTTTGTTTATTTGAGGGGAGGGAGCTCTGTATCTTTTGGAATGACATCCTCCCTCTCATGAATAAATGTGGAAATTTAAAGCTTTTACATGCAATCAATCAATCAATCACTAAGACTCCTAAAATTTTTTATCATCATTATTCAAAAGTGTAATTTTGTTGGTACACTAAAGTCTGAGGCACAAAGGAATTCTACATAAACCACAATGCTTTTCTGAAATTTCTCCTTTTCCCAAGGTCTGAACTGCAGAGGGCAGGCAGGACAAAAGCACAGCCCATATTTGCATGGCTTAGCAAAACAAAGCTGCTTCTATCATTTAATGTTTGTGAAAGCTGAAGTAACTGTGGCTTCTATAGAGCTATACCCACATTCAGTAAGCAGGTCCCTGGATTTGTCTCACCTGAACTACAGCATTAACTATGAGAAAGCCAAGGGAAAGTGCTGAGACCTGGAGAAAGGATTTTGTTACTGGTAAACACGAAAATTAAACTCTAGAGGAAGGCTGCGGTGTTGCAAAGTGTGTCCTGCTTGATTTCCCTAGACAGCTCAATTTCATTGCATGCCATTAGTGCTTACATTCAAGACTATGCATGTATTAATCATGTTGGAACTGCTGTCCTCAGCTCTCAGGAGTTTGTCTTTCTTCCCTCCACACACTTTTTAGCATCTTCAACTTGTTCTTTCTCTCATTTTGTCACTGGTTCATATTTGCCTTGTGGTTAAAGGGGACTGATATGGAAAAGACAAATCCTTTATATTAGCAGAAACTTGTCAAGTATTATAAGCTGGAAGAGTGTTTCCCTCAGCTTAAAGTGCTGCTCTTCTCGCTGGTTATCTTATTCTGAAGCTGCTGTTCTGTGGAAAACCCCAGGAAGAAAAACCCAGAAGGAACTGACTTTAGCTAGTACTAGTGCTATTTGCCTTGGATTTAGGCCAAGTGAAATGGTGAGGGGACAAAAAGGCAGATGTTTATTGGCCATTGGAGAACCAGCTGGCAGAAGCTCTTGCCCATGCTGTGGGAGACAAAAAGACAGAAGGGGAGAAGCAGTTGGAAGGAGCAGGTCTGTCTAGGTGCACTAAAGCATACAAAATTCTGCACTATGCCTTTGTAAATAGCTTTATATTGCATGCTTTGTCTGTTCATAATCAGGTAGCTTTTGTGCAGGTAGCTTGTGTTTCTTGGACAAACAAGAAACACTTGTGCAACCCTTTTCCTGATTTGATGTCAATTTCTGGCTTACCATTGCTTGGCTAGGCTGTGATCTGGCATTCTGTTTCACTGGCGCTGGCCAAGTGAAGGTATTATTCCCTCCAGAATCTACTGATTAACCTCCAGTTACTGCTGAGTTCTGTTGGTGTAATTTGATTCAGTCAGGATGACCTGGACTGGAAAAGGCTATTATGCCATAGACTGGTAGGTCTGGCAAAATTTTCTGTTCTCTAACACAGGTCAGTGATAAGGTAGTCCAGTAGTAGGAGGGAGGAGTTATCTTTCTGAGCACAACTATCATGAGACACATCAAAATAATGTCAGCATCTTTCTTGACTGGCTACTTCTTGCCCTTTATCATCCACTGTCTCAGAAGTCTCAATCTGGTTTTCATTCCATACACTTGTGTAGCCCTGTCTGACTGCATGGTTTTCTGGGTCCCATAGGTAGAAAGGTTTCTGCCCAAAGATTCTGTTATCTCTTTCCTAGTAGGAGGTTTGTAGAAATATGCCCTAATCTGCTTTTGGATGAAATTAACTTGCACTAGCTGGGTGATTTAAATGTTTCAGGTGAAGGCCAAATTTGCCTCAAGCAGACTAAGCATCCTTAAAGCAGACACACCTCAATTTCTGTCAGATATCCCGTGCTCTCTGGGAGAAGGTGACCTCCAACTGGAACAAGTAGTTCTCTGACCAGCCAGCTTGGGTGTGAAAGGGAACATCTGCACATGAGCAAATGATGCAAATTGAAGCAACATGGATTAGTTTTAAAAGAGAGTGCATGTAAGTTCCACTGGTTTGACTGTTTCTATTTAAACTGTGTAATGTTATGAAAACCTATTCATATGTTAATGGAACTTATCCATCTTGCCATAAAGAAACACTTACTTTACAAAGCAATATTGATATTTCATTTGTCTGATGGCAATTCTATTTTATGCTCTTTTAGACTACCCATTTTGAAAATCCTTTTTTTATCCCCTCATGCTTTTGCTTTATTGTAAGCACTTAAAACTGTATCTTTCTTCAGGTATGTGAACAGTTATGATGAATGTTACTGGGTTTACCATTATAGTCTATATACTTAAAATCAGTTACTTTTATTGTGCTAGTACAAATGCTGATTCAGTGAAATCTGAATTTTGTACTTGTCTTCTCTGAGAAAGGAATCCAGGCTATTTGATTTAAGTTGGATTAATTAAACCAAATTAAAGTCATGCAAAGCCTTTCTCATTTTGAAAACAAAAAAAAAAGAAAGAAAAAAACACCTTAATTTGCTTTTGTTTGATTCACTTCCAAATTAGAGAAACCACTCTGATCTAATATCACTTTATATTCATGTTCAGTATGGTTTCTGTGTAGACAACCCATAGTGTTTACGTGAGAGAAGGAGGGAGAGGGTGTGCTACGGCTGAGAAATCTCAGCTTGTCTAGCATTACATGAGGACCATTTTTTTTAAAATTTTGCAGTTAAACTACTACATCATTTAACTTCCCTTTCATACCTTTATGGTTGAGGCTTTCCTGTTGGTATGAGTTTTGGAGGTGGAAAGCAAGGAAGATTGTGGTTCAGGAAATTAACCCTGAGTCAAAGTCAAAAAATTTTACTTGTCTGCCAATTGAGTGTTCTCAATTGTGAGACTCTCAATTGTGTTCTGAGCTGAGTGCTCTTCTTTAGTCTGGACCCACTAAACACAATAGAGTCCTCATGTTCTCACAATCCTTTCCAGTGCATAAGATCACAAAGAAAAACCCAGCTGTCCCAAACACGGCTGAATGCAGAAGGTGGTAGTGAAATGGGCAGTTTGATGCAAATCTAATTTGATGTGTAAGTACTGCTGAATGGGAAGGACACTTTAAATATGTAGGGGATGGTGTGGTGATTTGGTGCTTAAGAGTTTCTAAAATATTCAGCACTGAAATCCTCTGAAAATGCTAGAAAATGGTTTTGGGGAATTGCATATGTAGTGTTCAACCCTACCATAGTATAATCCCACCTTTCTATGATTCATCAGCATTATTTTATTAAAAGTAAATTCTTCAATTAAAATGAGCAAAGTATTTTAAATTTTTCAAATGGCTCAATTTATTTACCCACGTCTACTTTTGCCTTGGTAACAGCAAGAATTGATATAGAAAAAGTGGTTAACTTAAAATTTTTGTAACAGAATAAGTTGTAAATATCAAAAGAAACTTTAGGAGTTGTAAAAGTCTATCCTAAATTCTTTATGAGATTTTTGTGTTGAGAAGGTTCAAAATAGTTTGAGTAGGAACAAAATAAAAATCTAGAAGTATAAAAAATCAGAGGTTAAATACAAAACTTTCTCTGGTGTCTTCTGTCCCGATTCAGCCAGTGCAGTAGAATGTAAGAAAGCTATACTGCTCTAAGTGAATGAAAAAAATATGATTTGATAATGGTTTCAATCTCATAGGGACTGGAATAATACACAATTTGCAGACAAGTAAGAGGACTACCTTCTGACTTAAGCCAGCTTCAAAGTATATGTTCAAATCTTCAGAAGTTGAGAGGCAAGAAATTTTATTAAGTGAAAAGGCGAGTACATATATTAGAATTTTTGGTCTGTGGGCAAGTTTTGGTTGTTTTTTTGGTTTCTTTTTTTAGAGTTTGTTTACAGTCTTAATAATGTTTTAAGAAACTCAAACAGTACTGAAATAAATGTTGCACAAAATGTTTAGAAATGTTTCATTTAACACATTAATATTCAACACTGAATTCACCCTTAAGACTTATGTGGTTAGTTATCATCCTGCCTCCCGCAAATGCTGTTTCCCATCTCAGGATTGAAGCTCCATTGCTAGATTACATCTCTCTTATCTGTGCTTGTGGTTGAAGACTTTTTGTGGAACACCTCATTATCTTGGCTAGAGCAAAGTGACCTGACTGGTGAATCTGGACTATAGATAAGGAAAGAAGTTGAAACTCTCTGATGTCTCATGTCAAATTACTTTGATATTGAAATATCTGATTAATAAATCAAAATATTTCAGTTAAAGAAAATATTTCCTGGAGAAAATAGAAAAAAAAATTGCAAAAACATTTTTTCTTTTATTTATTTTTTTTTTTTTACTAGGAAGTTTCTGTCTACTTAAGCTTATCTTAAGCATCTGATTGAACAGAAAACTTTTCTGCATCAGATTTTAAACTGTGTACAAATGTCATGATTCCCAAGAGAGGTACCATGAGCATGATAGATACTTTAAATGTCTCTGCTGCATTAGAAGTTGGACAATTTTCTTGTTACCTGAGACAGGTAGAAACTTAAGCTGTTGCACATTTCCCCTTTTCAGTGCTGCTTCTTGGCCTATTGGAGTGCTAACCTATTATCCCTTCTATCCATCCTCTTTTGCTTTGACTCATGCCTTGAAGAGTCTTGCAAGAATAATGTGCTTAGCCTGAATAAGTGTTATAAAGCAGCCCTACTCTCCTCCTGATGTTATACTGGTGGGGTCCAGTTACTGAAACAAGGAAATACATTGCCTAAAATAATTGAAAGTAAATTTCTGTAGCCTTTCTTTCAACTGATTTTGAATGCAGAGTTTGGTGAGAGGATTGAGGGGTTGGTTTTGTTCTTTCTACTTTTGTCAGCTTCATAGAAAAATAAATATTAATGTCTTGTCATGAAGAGCCTTGACAAATTCTCTCTGGGGAAAAAAAAAGGCACAGAGCTTTGGGTATCAGAGTTCTCTGAAATGACAGAGAGGAACAGAGCATGAAGATGAGACAAATGCCTAACTACTATGTATGTAAATAGTAAGAAACACCCTTTTCCTTGAGTGCTTTGTCATCAAATACCATCCTAAAAGCAGAAAAAGGAAAGATTACTACCTCCATTTCACAGATACAGACCTGGTGTATTATCAGGCATCACTGTACTAGACTATTCATCACAAAACAGTGAAAACCTTGAGTGAATTAGATAAAACCTGTTACAGAAGCACTAAAGGATAGAACTCAGTCAGAAGAGGCACTGATGAAACAAGTGATTTGTTCCTTCTTTTTGGTTTTTTTTTACATTTCCTGAGAAGTTTCTATTTATGTGCTTATTAATGCAATTTGCAAAAAAAATTAACAGAATTGTAGCACATGTACTTGATCATAAAAGCTGAGTCCCAAAGAGCAAATTATCCCAGTTTTTCAGAGAACACCCTCTCAGGCTTTACCTGCCTCTAGGTGGTAGGAAGGTGCTTTTCCCCCACAGCTGCAGCAAGGCATTCAGAATACCTCTCAGATGCTTTTTTTTTTACTTGTCTTCTCTGGTACCATTCAACCTGCTTTTCCAATAATAAAGTGAGCTGTGTTTTAACAGTAAAAAAAAAAAAAAAATGCTGTAATAGGGATAATTTATAACCTCTGAGAGGAAAAAGACTGATCTTTTCACAGAATTTAGGAAATTATTGCTTTCAAAAGTGGATTATAAAACTTCTTTGATTGAGTGACAGTGGTGCATTGTACAGATGAATCTTTCTGAGCCTCGTAGATGGAAAAGCTGTTCAGCAGTTAGAATAATCAGTCTCTATCAGAATTTTAAGCAGGTTTTTTTCAGCTTAACATACAAGTAATCTACTTTTAAAAATTTTAGTGTGTTGCTCTATATAAAGCCATTTATAAAGCACAAGGAAAGAATTGAAGGTGGAGTTCTGTTTCTATATTTTCTTTGTCCTCTACCCAAATGCAGCTGTCAGGTAATTTCTGTGAAAAATAGTTCTGGAGATTTTAAAATTTTTTTTTCAACATGTTGGTTATATTAAGGGCCAAATTGACTTAGCTTATGAAGGTTATGGAAGATACAATGAGTAAAGGACCTCTGTATTTCTATTTTATTCTTTCAAAATGCATTTTTAGATTAAGCTGACAACCAAGAATGGTGAATAATTAATGGACAGATCCTTCTTATGATGACAGAAAACAGCCTTTCTGAACAGGAAGGTTACTGCTACATTCCTTTTTAACCTTTACTATCCAACTCAGATGTCCAGTTCAGGAGTCTAAAATCCCCTGGTCTGTCCTAAAAGAAAAAGGGAACAGTCCCTTCAAAGTAGGAGCCAAACTGGAAGTGAATCACCTGTAAACAGGGAAGTGTCCCACTGATGCTTGTAGCTGTCTGAGCTACAGCGTTGCTTCTCTTGGAATTTGTTTTAAACGTAACCATGTAATTGTGCCAAAGAGTCTGAAATGAAGGCTCCAGCATCCCTGATACAGCCTAATTCCCTGATGATGCACCTTTGCCAATCCTCTGTTGAAAGAAGTTGCTTTAGCTTAACAAATGAAGGGTTGTCTCAGAGCTGCACATATCTAACAGGAAAAGAAATGTATCACTTGGGGCCAGGGCTTCTGAGAATTCCATTAAATAATCACTGTCTCCTAAATCAAGCATCTCCTGGAGCAATTATTTACCCTAGAAGTAGTCCTGCTGGGCTGTTATTACTGCTCAGTGTGGAATGGTCAGAGTCCCGTGATAAACTGTTTCTGTTGCTCCTTTTAGAAAGCTACATTGCTATGAAATGGGGGGAGGAAGAGAATGAGAATCCTGAGGGATTTAGAGAAAACTGCACCATTTCATAGCTTCCTCATCAGAATTTCTTATTTCTTGTAATTTTACCACAGGAACAAAACACAGAGCTCTTAATAGGGGTCTGTATTACTGATCTCCTTTTTGGACAGGTTACCCAAAGAAAACAGCTGCATGTGCTTTCACCTTAAAGCCTAATGAAGAAATGTGTATGCTTATCCAATGTTCCTTCTCACTGCCTTTTCTGGATTACTCTTACATTCTACTGTGGCAAGCATAACGCAGATATAATAAAAAGCCTAACCCAAACAGACAGAGAAATGAAAAATCAGAATTTCAGACAATATCTGCCCCTTTAAAATGCCATAATAATAAAAGCTAGTTCAATAGAATATTTAACCTCCAAAGAGTTATTCAGTGCATTACCTCCCTACCACTTATGAGAAAGAGATTCAACTGGCTCATGAGTTATCTGTGTTTTATGCTCATGACAGAAAGATAATCATCCTCAGGGGTGAAATATGCTAAATACTGCATAACTATGCTGAACTGGAAGCAGCTGCTCTGTTCTTTATGGGAGTGCCATTTGCTCCCACCCACACCATACAGTCCCTGGACAACTATTGCTTTTCCTTCTGAAGCCTATTTCACTGTATTTAAAACTGTTGTTAAAAGTTCAGCTCCCTGAAGAGCTCTGTAAACTGGGCCACTGTTTGTAAACATGGTGATTCAAAATTAGTTCCTTAATTTCCCTGCAGTCTGCTGGAATGTGGGCCAATGTTATTTTATTTGCCCACGAATGCACTGAATGGATTGCACTACAAAAGGAGCAGCAGCAGCAAAGGGTCAAGTGAGAGGGTCACCAAACTGGGTCAAACATGCCAAAGTCCCTCTGATTCCTGCCACTGTCGTTCCTGAAGGGCAATTTTGGATCCCAGCCTAGAGCCTTAAGGATGTGCTAGAATGCTTCCTGAGGGTCTGTGTTTTCCTTTATATGCATTGTTAGGCTGTATTCAGTTTCTGGGGATAAGTGTCATTTTATTTCTGTCTTGGTGTTTATTTCCTGGTTATCTGGGTTGGAGAATGGCACTCTTAGTCATCCTCTTGATTGTCTAATTAGTAATTATACGGTTTTTACAGCATGTTCTAGTGGAATCTAACCAGAAGTAATCCCACACAGAGATGAGTATTTGCTTTTACTTGCCTATTGTGAACAGGCATATGATTGTTTTGGTTTCTTTTGACAGCTGCCATTTAAGAGAATGTAAGATTATAAACAGTAAAGCAAAGGTACACATGAATGAGGTATAATGATGAGGCTGATTCCTCTTGAGCCATTCTTTGGGTTAACCTGCTTCTTACAATATATTGAACACATTCACTTATTTCAGCACATAATCCAAGATCTACTGGTGTCAGAAAATGCAGAGTTTTATTTCTCTGTAAACCCTAAAGATTAAAAAGTAAAACCTTCATTAATTAAAATCAGTTTTTCTGATCTTGATACTTTTTTAATAATCCTTACTCGATTTACAAGTAGCAGCTGGAGGCAATGGACAAGAGGGGGAACAGTTGGAGAGAGAATAGATTTCTGTATAGAAACTTCATCTTGAAGCTGCTGAGGAGGTGGTTTTGTGCTTAGGTGGATTCTAGTAGGAGAGTAGAAAATTGTCTGTCCCTCCAAAAACATGATATTCTTTCTCACTTTGAGAGAATCTTCTCCTTCCTTACAAACACCTGATAGCCTGTGCTGGGAATCCAAAGGTAATCAAATAGATGTCAGAACCTGTGCTGTCTGATAACAGAGACTGTATTTATCATGCCCACCAAGCACTGTCTGTGCTTGTGCCAACTTTATACAACTTGCATTTTTCCTCATTTCCTGTCCTTGCCCCACCACAGCCTAAGATATGTTACACTGAATGAGCCAAATTGTTTCCCTTTCTTTTCAGAAGTGAAATTTTTCATTCTTATGATGACCTTTCTAGTCATTCTTCCTCATGCGCATTCCAGTTTGAATTGGCTTCTTAAGTGTGCTTGGCCAGTGCTGTGTTTCAAATGATGTTTCAGCACAACTGTTGTTATTTCCTTAACTCCCAAGGAAGTGCCTTGTGTCAGGCACCTTACTTAAGATTGCATTTCTCCCAACAACAGTACATTGGTAGCTTGTAGTTCAACCTGAAGTAAAAGGCTATGTTTCTTTCTTTCTTTTTCTTTTCATTTTATAGGATGAACTCCTAATCCTTAGCTGAAATTAGTGATATTTGTCCTGAAAGCTGTGACTTTGCACTTAAAAGTAGTTATTTTCAACCCATAATTACATCTATTTCTCAGTCTTTCAGCTCTTCCAGGACAATGCTAGAGTCCTTGACACTTTGAGTTGCTTCTCAGCATTACATCATTCTGGGATTTCACCAGCATGCTCCTACCTATTATGGCAGAGTTGTTAATGAAAATGTGAAATATGATTGCCAAAGGTCCGTTCTCCCTTACTGGTATTCTTGTCTTGTCTATAAACTGTTTTTTTAGGCATTATAATATTTTTACTATTACCAATTTTCTCTAGTTTAATAATTTCCCCTTATGTCCCTGCAAGATGCTTTTATTGAGTCCCCAGATAAATGAGACCTATAGCAGTTCCTTCATTTAAAAAATCAGATTCATTAGCAAAGTGATAATAGTTGGATGCAACCTACACCATATACTGCTACATTTCCTTTTTCATTTAGCGTACATTTTAATTGTTTTTTACCTAAAAAAATTGTTTCAGTCTTTTCTATCTTTGCAGGCAGACTAGTGGAGTGGGCCAAAATAACTTTTCACTTATTCACTTAAAAAGTCTAAATATGTTGGTTTTCATCTACTATCACAAACTCAAAAGACATAAAATATTTGCTGCTAGATCTATAATTTAGGTTATTCATTTCTAGGCAATTATCTGGTCTGTCCAATTTTAACTGCACTTTCTAATATACTGTTTGAATAATTTCCATGCCTATAGAGTTTTCATGTCACTCAATTTTCCTCTTTTTTCCTGTCTGCTGGTCTTGTGTTGCCATAGCCTCATTTATCTTATTCCTTTTCCATAAACTTAAGTCAAATGTCTTTTGTTCTTGTCACCTTTCCTCTAAGCCTCACACGTGTCTTATCAGTCACACCAGGCTTGAGTCCTAAAGGTCAGATATGCCACATACTCAGGGAATTATTCATCTGTCAAGAAGGGTCCTGTGCATGTGAATACTTTCTGGGAATTGGATATCTGAAATTTTTCTCCTAGTTCCAGTTCTTGAGCCTCGTGTTGATCTTCAGTGTCTTGTCCTATTTCATCCTCCTTCTCCGGGGAGGAGTTGTAACTACTCTTTTTAGAAGCTGTTTGCCATGAGGGTGATTCTTGTAATACAAATGTGCCACTAAGTGGAAGGGATTGGGGCTTTACATTTTTTATTTCCTGTGAAATAGGTAGTCTGGGAATATAGGAGTACTTTCTTGAGAGATGGCCCTTTTATACTCAGAAAAGAAGATTGCTACTGAATGGATTTCTTTCAGGTACTTCTCTAAGTATGCCTGAGTATATGAAGCTGTAATAGTCAAGAGATAGCTTTTTAATTAGAGTCTGACACACACACAGAAATTGAAAATTTTCATTTGCCTTATGTAATAATTGATAGATATAACCTTGTCTCAGTGGTAGAAAAAACCCACAGTATTTTGTCAAGTTCCCCAAAAGTTATTTATTTACAATAAATGCATAATTTAGTAGGGAAATAGTTGAAAGCAGCGCTTTTCTTGGCTTTTAGAACGGCATGGTCTGTGATGTATTAAAAACCTGGAGGGCAACTTGCATTACAACAGCAGGATCTTGTGGCAGCTAGATAAATTAGAACAACTTACTCAACAAAGTGAGGAGAACCTTGAAATTAGTAGTCTTGCATGCTAAAGACTCAGCATTGCTTATTTTTTCTGGACAAAAATGTAAAATCCAGAGTACTCGTGGTAGGAAAGTTATCTTCAGCCCCGTTATGTTTTACATTGTCTTAAGGAGGAAAGAATGGTTTTATGTACCTGTTTCTTTCTTATGACAGTAGGAAGAGCCTGTCTGACTAAATTTAGGTAGCTCCCTAACTCTGAGGTGCTCAAAGGACATAATTTGTAGCATGTGAATACCAGGGTGATTTTTGTGGTTTATATTTTTCTTTTCTGATAGTCCAGAAAGAAGGGCATAGTCCAGTGAATTACAATATTTCATTGTAAAAGTGCCAAAAAAGAGATGTGGCATTTCTTGAGGTGCAGAACTCAGTTTGGTTACAAGTAACAGCCAACACAGGTGCAAGAGACAGTTGATATTTACATGAAACAGAGGGATAAACATCACCTGTGGCCACAAATTGTCCCTCTGAAAATGTCTACAAAACCACTAGCGGTTCTAGCTTAGCATATAGTCTCCCACAGCTAGGGCTTCATTTGAGAAGAATCTTCCTTAGTATTTCCTGGGGAAACTGTTCTAGATCTAAAGACAGGCTGAACGTGTGTGGCTCAGCTAGGCATTCTAGCAAATACAGCCTGACCCGAAATCTTGGTATTTACTGATCTTGTGTCATGCCATGCAGTTCCTCAATGGGATGTCTCAGAGCAGCTGTTCTCCTGTGTTTACTGGAATATAACATATTTCATCCTCTCCTACCCCACAGAAAAAAATCACCCTGGATCTATTGATCTATGAGACTCCTTGCTTGCTTCAGTGGCATTTAGAAAATAAAAGATGCTTTAAATAACAGCTACTTGAGATTCCCTCTCATGAGATATTTCTGAGGCCTCCCCAGTGTGGTTACAGAGTTAGAATTCACACTTACCTGTGATATACTATTTATTTTGCTGTACAAATTGTCAACAAAATTATCTCGCTTCCGATTCCTGAAGGTTCTAGATTATAACTGTAAATAACTGTAAAACTGGAGGGAGAATGAGATGGTATTAGTTGGTGGTAAATAATTTCAGATAGTGGCCCATTAAATGATTCCCCTCCAGAAAAAGCTTTCCTTGTCTGGAGGAGCCAAGGCACTCTCAGCCTGGGAACACTGAACTGAGCACCTGTCTTTTCCTGAGTGTTACTTACACTACACTTACCAACCCAGAGAAGTAAAATGACAAATTTAACTGCCAGAAATAATGGCTCTTAAAAAACAAAACCAAAAACTACAACAAAAAAACCCCACCCAAACCGAAACCTAAAATCATTACGAACAAAAGGTTTCCCCAAAACAGGAGAAAGGTGTTTGGAAAGATTAAATGGCTAAAATTGAAGCAGATATGAAAAGACAATAAGATGGAGACCTTGAGATTAATTTTTAAGTGTAGAGACTGTATGTGCTGCAGCTGAAAATGGGACTGTGATTCTTGGCTCAACCAGCTTTGAATAAGTATAATAATACCAAAATACCAAACTCTTTTAAATACCAAAAGAGTTGATGTCAGACATAACCATTGCAGATTTTCCCAGCTTTTGAGTGGTTTCTGTAGCCCATGGTGCACTCACTTATGTAGCAGCACGGGTACAGCTGAGTTTGTTGTGTCAGCTTGAGAAAAATCAGCTTTTTAATCACAGTACAATTCTCTGAGAAGCTGTGGCTGTGGCCAGGGCTTCTCATTTCTTATTATTTGGCAACAGTTTAGTGTCTGTTTCTGTTCATTGGCAAGATGGAGTGGTAACTGTGATGTGAAGGGCTTCTTGTAAACTTGAATTTTTGGTTCCTTCTCCTCCCCAAGGCAAAATGACAGAGGTACTCGGGTGTAAAATCTTCATAAGTCTATCCCTTAAAAATTTACATTTTAATGGAATTTGAGCTAATGGGATAAATAGGTGCTACCAGATGTGGATGTCCATCAGGTCAGCACCCCTTATGACTTTCAAATGGCAAAAATACTTACATGTCATCTGTTATTTTGCAATGTTGCCCTTGATCAGTTTTGTGACCGATCTAAAAACTTCTAAAAAATGTTAAAAATATAGTTAATATTTCAGAAATTTCTATCAGTGAAGCTTACAAATGATCCCTTCTCTCTTGGGTCTTGTTTGGTTATTGGTTTCCTTTTCCTAGATGGACAGAGAGCAGCAGCAACTGAGAGAGTGGTGGACTGCTTCAGGTGTTGGGGCTGAACACATACTTACTCTTTTACATACCAAACAAGGTGTCAAGGTGGGCAGTGTGACATCTTCCCTTCATGAAGAAGGTGAGAGCAATCAAGGAAACACAAATTCCTTGTGGTGCTGGCAGCACACAGCCTGGCTCTGATTGCTGTATCTCTTACCAGTTCCATAAAGGACTTCTACCCAAGAAGGGGCTCTTGGCTCCTGCAGTGTCTTAGCTGTGATGAAATTACCACTGGGAAAATTGCTTTCTTCACTGCCCTGGCAGGATTTCAGCCAGTGCTGAGAGCAGCTGTCCTGCAAGAGATACTACCCTGCTTGCCAGTGCTTCAACGTGATAGGAAGGGCAGGTTGGTCTTGGACTAAGGCAGCAAAAGAAATAATCCTTTGTGTTTGCCCTTCTCAACATAACTGGAACCACTTAATCCATTACTGAAACATTGTTCTAGACCAGAGCTTTAGCTGTTTTAGCTTAATCCAGCCACGTATATAACAAAAGTACAGCTTTCCTACTGAATAAAACAAGATAGCTCTGACATGTTGCATTATTAAATTATTATTTTCCCCTCCCAGTTCCTATCAAATACATCAAACAAACTGTTAAGAACAGTTTGTTGGAGACAAATGACTTGTAACAGGTTGGCGTCAATCATGAGCGGCTCACGCAGATCGCTCTGTCAGATGCTTGGCGGGATGTGTGCCGACGTCCATCAGAGATGATTCGAGTCCTCCGTGACACATTGCAGAGGTGGTGGGGTGGCAGTGCGTAGCACATGTAGGTGCTATTGTTAGGATTCAGAGAAGCAGAAAGATAAATAAACTTTCTGAGGTTTTTCTTCCTCTTTCTGAGGGAACGTGTGCCTGTTAGTTGTTTGTCTCTGCTTACTATTTGTTGCTTGAGAATATCCAGAGTCCACATTTCTCAGAAGTCAGGGCTGGATAGAGCTGATATTTTGCTGATGCTGATGATTCTCTCCTTGGAGAATTGTAACTAGGTGTCACGGTGTCAGGGGAAAATTCTTATATACGGTAAAGATTTTTGTCACAACATGGTTTCCTGGTGGAAAACCAGATCATTAAATTGTCAGGGGTTTTTTGTTTGTTTGTTTGTTTGTTTTTTAATGGAAATGTCCTTACAATTGTTTCTAAGGAGCTTCTTCCAGATAAATGTAAGGAGATGGGAAAGTTTTGACTGAAGGGGGGTAGATGGGAAAGAAAGAAGAGGTCATAGGCAAATACAGAATAATTTGCAAACTTTTCTACTTCATGTAAAGAACTATAGTATCACTGGGATAGGAGATTAGAAACACTTTCCTATGTCCCAGAACCACCACCACTGGACTGTGGAATAATCTGTTCCACTGGGTATAAAGATTCAATGCTTTCTACATAGCCTGGACTGACAGATCAATCACAGAACTGTCAACAGCCTGGTGTTTGGTTTTGTGATGGATTTTGAAGTTGAGTCTTCCAGCTGGTGACTAGAAAAGCAGAGCTCAGGTGTATGCCTACATTTGCCTCTGGTTTTCAAGAAAAAACTATGTAAGATTTTAGGATTTCTCTGAGGCACTATGAGAACATTTTAAAAAATTATTATTTTTAAAATGTCAGTTGTCCTTTTTACATTAATAAAATTCATGGTAACTTTGTCTAAAAAGAGGAGTTTGGAGTTGATATCAAAAAGGAAGGTCTCAGTGTAAGAAAAGGACATTTTATTGGTCTGCCTATAAAGAGAACTGTTCTTATATTCCAGTGCTTCTGAACTGAAAATACACATGGAAATACTATACAATACTTTCTTATTGTTTTTATGTGATTACAAGAGCATACACATGGAGTAAATTACAACTGTGCACAATAACATTAGGATCTTAGTTTTCTGATCAGATTCCACATGATGTAGAAAAAATGCTTCACAGAAGTTCAGCCTATCTCTTTGGCATATCTTACAGGTTTGTTATTTTTTTTCCATATGCCTGGGAAGTATGAATACCTTTCCTCTGATGGAAGCTTAATTTATAAATAATTGTAATATATATTTGATTATGTGATAGTCAATAATTTGAATTTAGAGCAGACTGAATTAATAGCTGTCAGAGGGGTCAGTGCAGACCTTGTAAGGCGTATGAAGCCTTTTTCTCACTCTTCTTCGCTATCTTCTCTAGTTCTCTGCTGTCTCCAAATGATATTGTTACCTTCTGTGCTCATTTTGAATTATTAGTGCCTTCTAGAGAGATACTGATGGCTTATAGAGACCTGCCTGAAAGTTTTCTCAGACTGTTCTTAATATAGCCAACATGTTTTTCAGATTGTCAGAACTAATCTTATTATGGAGTGAGTTTTCACTTACAAAAGCATTATAATTATTATGAACAAAAGTTTGCCTCCAGATATGTCCCTGAGTTTGCATCCTTGAGGGCTGTTCTGCCTAGGCTTTCATTTTTCAGGGTCATTCCCAATCTTCCTTCCAACCCCGCACTTGCACTGGTGAGTCAGCAAGATTCACTTCCCTCTCCCAGGAAGCTCAGCGCTTGCTTAACACAGTGAGTTCCCAGGCAAAACCAGCCATTTGTGTCACTATGGATTAACCTCAGAAACAGATTCTATTGTGTTGTGCCATAAGTAATTTATTTCCAAGGACAGCTTTCTGTGCGAGCATGGTGCTGTCTCCAGCTCCTGGTCACAAGCAGGCTTTGGGCACATTTCTGAGAGGCAGCAGTGACAGTGCCGGCTGCGGGATGTTGGAAAATCATCTCTTCCATGGAGAGATTTAGAGTCCATTGTATGTTCCTTAACACACATGAAAATGGGAGTAGGTCAGAACTGGGCAATGAACTCAGAGTTTTCTCATATGTCCAGGAAAATGTTTTTAGTAAAGCCCAGGTTTTCTGATACTTGCCTGACTGTGAATATTGATCCTGCAGTGTTTTGTATTTAAAAATCACTACAATTTGATTTGGCTTGAGCAAACTATACAACAGCCCTCTTCAGAGTGGAACTGTTATTACTCTGATGATTAAATAACCTTTTTTTTTTGGCATTTCAGTCCAGCTAGCTAAGTCTCATGATCTAATTACAATTTGGTATTTTATAACTGAAGAGACAATCAAGAACATCTAAATTAAATATTTCAGAAACAAAATGTCTTGACTGAGAGTTAAATAAAAATGGTAAAAACAAAACAGTATTTCTTTTATTCATCACTGTTTACATTCTAGTTTATTCATTAATGTTTAATGCACAGAATGAAAACTTAATGACCCCAGCATGCAGAATTTCACTTTGTCCTGTGTCTTTGTCTTTTTTTCTCTTTCATTTCTTGGGCAAAAAATGTCCCCCATTTGCCATTGTATAAAAATATTGAGAATAGCTAAGCAGTAATCCCTGGCAGCAAATCATTTTCTGTCTTGAATGTCACCATAGAGATGATGACCATAGCTCATATATTAGTGTGACAGAATAATTTGCTATCTCATGAAATTGTTTTCTATTAGTGGAGGTTAATCAATAGGATTCACGTACATGAATAAAGCTAAACACCCCCTTTTTAGTGTCATCTGAAAATTTGGCCTGCATCTGACTAGTAAGTCAAAGTGGGTGGCTACTTGCAGATGTTTTACCTGTCATCTCATAACAAGATAACACTGGGCCTCGGTCAGCATATGAAAAACTATAGTGAGCTCAGGTTATTCAAGTCTGAGGTTATCATTTAGGTTCATACTATGTTTTACTTTTCACATGTAGGGAGAAAAAATAGGTAATAGTCCAGATAACAGGAAGCATCTTTTGTATTAGCTGTAGGAGAACAGAAAGGAACCAAGAAAAGTAGTTATTCTTGTATCTCTACTTCTATCTTCCTTTCTGGTGGTAGGGCTTAATTCTCTGTACTCAGGTTGAGGGACTTTCGTCTTATGGTTTGTTACTTGAGTGAAAGTGGTAAAACCCATTTTTTGTCAATCAATGACAAAGAGAATGTATTCTGTGCAGCTAAGCAGAAGAATCTGAATTATATACTAGAAAGGGAAGGATGGATGGTGTTTATAAATTCATGCATAAGAACAAATTCTTCGCACTCCTGGTGCCTCAGTGGTGCCTGTGGAGATGGGGCAAGGAGTATATTGTGTATGAAGAAAGGAATATGAAGGCATTTTGTTGAGGTGTAGCTATTGCTGAGAGGTCACATTAGTAACTGAATTTTACTTACAGGCTCTCAAGACTGCTAGATAAAATGTCTCTTTTAGCTGTTTTAAATCCACCTCTTCAAAACAGTGGATTGTGCAGTATTCCACTGAGTAACATCTGGTAACTCCCTTTTCCCCTATTCTTTGAATAGGCTAGACATTCTTCTGTTCCAGCAAAGCTGGCTGGTTTTCATCACCTTTTACCTAGGATGTCTTTTGAAGAAATTGTTGTACACCTTGTTTAGGGATTTCAGTTTGCAAATAGCATGTTGATTTATGTTTACTTTCCTGCAAAAACAAAGGGCATAATTTTCCTGTTGATACGGCATAGGAACAATAAGCTTTTGGTAAGGCAGTAATGGTAATGGATGTTAGAGGAGCAGAACTCAATCTTATTGGTGTTCAAACTCAGCATCCATCACTGTTGTGTCTGACTGCCCCTCCAAATTATAAGTGCAGCATCATCTCTTCCTTCAGGAGGGAATTGAAGATGTTTGATGCTTTTTATTTTTCAGAGAGAGTATAATGAATAGGTTAGGTGGGGAATTGGACTTACACTTTTCTGGGGTTTCCTATGTGATCTTTTCTAGTGGTAAATTGCACTTTTGCCAGATAACTTCTTTTTTCTCCTCATCAACACTTCTTTCTTGAGCTTGACATTCACTTCCATCACTTAAGTCAGTGCAACTAACTCCAAGTGAGACTCAGCCACACATTTAAAAATAAAAAGAAGATATTTTTACCTCACCTTACTTCAGATAACATTAAAAATAATTTCTCATTCTCTTGTGTTTCCAGCATCCATTCTCAAGAAAATATATGGAAATGATGCCTCTGATGTCTCCTTGGCTTGACTGGAAAGGAGAAGCTTGAAAAAGGCTTTTCATATAACTGTTTTTATAGACAGCTATGTGACCGCACAGAATTGTTCATTGCTGGCTTTTACTGATATGGCTCACAGCCTCCTAAGATAATTTTTTATCATTGTGCATTTCATCTGCCATTTTTCTAGGGTGCCATGCAAACTAAGTAGTGTGCTTTTCTATTTCCCTGCAGACACATACTTCCATCAATAGTTTTGGGGCGGGTTTTTTTCAGTTTGTGAATACAGATAATTCAAACTTCATTCCAAGAAAATACAAGAGAAGTAAGGTTAACAATAGTACCTGCAAGTGCAGCTGAAACAATGCCTGAACTTTTCTAGGTCACAGATTTTTTTTTTTTTTTTGCTTCCACGCCACTGTCTGAGAAGCAAAAACATAAACCACAGAAAGAAAGGTTGGTACACAGGTGCAGTAGTTGCTATTGAACTGAAAACAGAGTGTGGTTTTTGTAGCAGTTGCCATAGAAACAAGATCATTTACAGAACATAATCCCATTAGGAGAAAACATTTTTAAACTGAGCTAATTGTACATGAGTTTATATTGCTTCACAACCTGTTTTTGGAAGATTTCATTTTTAGGATACTAATAAAAGACTGATTAAAAGCATTACACATTGTCCTAAATTGCCTACAGAAAGAGAGGAGATGGGAATTATGTAAATTATTGCAGGTTTCCTTAGATTGAAACAGTATGATCAAGGAAATTAATTCATGTCCTCATTTCTGTATTAAAAGTCACAAGCTAGCAGCTGTACCTATATTCTATTATCAGCTTGGTCACATTCTGATCCGTCTAAAAGCATTCCTCAAATGGCTCTTTTCCTTAGAGAGTCTGTTCATTCCTTTAGATGTCTCCCTGTTCTAGAAATTTTGGTGACATTTCCTCTGCACTGATCTGCACACTAAGAGATGTAAAAAGCCTGTTGATAATTGACAGAAAGCAAGCTAATGGATTGTAAAAATGCAGAATGAATAAAACTAAGATGAAGTGTTTCACCTGTGGGAAGACAAAATTGGATTTAGGAAAAAAATCTGAGAGTAAAAAGGAATGCTGAGATCTGCAGGTGCCATAAGGAACGAGGGATTTCCAGCTAAATACCCTAGAAGTTCAAAAGCCTTTCCTTTGTATTTTAGCCTTGCTCCAGAGAAATGTTGCTGCCAAATACGTGTATAAAAGGAATAGAGATGTCAATGGTCAAGCAGCAGGACTGTATCTATTGAATTATAACTGATGGGACCGTTCTGCTTAGTAATGGCTCAGGCCACCAATCGCATTTTCATTCAAGATGTGATCTGAAGATTTCATTGGCACTGCAAGTCAAGGAGGTCAAGAGCTCAGAAAGTTTCAAAAGGGATTTGGATATCTATATAGCAGCTAAAAATACCTGGAGTTACACAATATTGGTGATTATGCCTCTTTGTCTTCTCTGCCTTTCTAAGCCTCTCTGCTCCACTGAGATCCTGTTAGACCTGAAGCAGATGGGGGTCAGTGCTGTGGGAGTTGTGGTGTGATCTGTATGGACACAAACTCCCATGCAATACAGCAACCCTATATAGCTTGGGAGCAGCAAACACCACAGCTCTAGAGGCCAAACTGGATCTTGGTATGTGGGTTTATAGTTTTATATAAGCTTTCCCTAATTTCAGCTGGATCTTTTCCAGCCTACATAGATCCCTGGGAAACTATATTTTAAATATACAAGCGGAGTAAAACACGCATTCACCTCCAGCATGAGGGGAGGTAGAGAGCTCAGAGCCCAGCTCATTTTGGTCAGGGACACATCAAAGACTGTTTTATGGAATTGAAATGTCTATAAGAAGAGGTTATGGAACAAATAGTTGGAGTTAGTGGTGACCTTACACTGTAATTGAAGTCAAGGATAAAACAGTGGAATTGCGAGAATTGTGAGCTGTGGTGTGTTGGCTCTTGTCTAAAACTGCTGAAAGCCTGGAAGATGGCAAATGTGACACCAGGCTTTTAAGAGCTTTTAAGGACTTTTAAAGGGTTCCAGATAAGATCATGGCAACTACAGGATGTTAATCTGGAGAGATAAATGCAAATCTGTCTGTATCAGTCAACAGAAAAGGAAATAGAATAGGAAATTTATAGAACTTGGCTTTAGCTTAAAATGCAAATAATTAAAAAAAGGTTTGTCTCACAAACTCATGTCAACAGCCATGTGGACAAGGAGTTCCAGTTGATAAACTCCACCTGTAACATGAAACTTGCATTTCTAAAAGGCGGTTTGTGAGGTCCATCATCAAAAGAAAAGGAAAATTAATAAGACATAACAATGAATGTCTTTATATAAATTGCCAAAAGGTAGAAAAGACAATGAGGATCGATCACTGCTTCCTGCCATAGAGAAGTTGCTGATAATGTTCTGTAGGGAACCATGCTATTGAGCACATGTATAAATGACCCAGAAAAGGTACTGAACAATGTTACGATTAATTTTCTAATTACACTAAAGTAAACAAGGAAAAAAGAAAAAAAAAAAAAGAAAAAAAAATCTTGTTGAGAAATTAAAAAGGCAGGTGAAATTCAATGTAAGTGTAAAGCAATGTATAGGGGAAACAGGATCCAAACTTCACATATCAGTTACTTGTTCTGAGATGACCTTTAGAGATCAAAGTGAAATTTTAGGATTAGGGCTGTAATGGTTAAAAAACAAAACAGAGGAAAACCTGAAATTACAATCTTTAAATTACTCAAATCTGAAAGAGTATTCAGGGAGTGTTTCATCTACAGACATGGACCTGTTGGAAAAATTTCAGATGAGGGCTAGCAAGATGATTAGAGGAATGGAGCACCTCTCTTATGAGGAAAGGTTGAGAGCGTTGGGATTGCTCAGTCTGAAAAAGAGACAGCTCCAGGGTAACCTAGCTGTGGCCTTTCAATACCTGAAGGGAGCCCACAAAAAAAGGTGTTGACAGACTTTTTACAAGGGCATGTAGTGACAGGACAAGGGGGAATGGATTCAAGCTGAAAGAGAGTAGGTTCAGATCAGATATTAGGAAATTTGTTATTGTGGAGGTGGTGAGGCTGGAACAGATTGTCCAGAGAAGCTGTGGATGTCCCATTCCTGGCAGTGTTCAGGCCAGGCTGGATGGGGCTCTGAGCAACCTGGTCTAGTGCAAGGGAGGTATCTGTGACAGGGGGCTTAGAACTAAATGAACTTTAAGGTCCCCTCCAACCCAAACCATTCTATGATTCTAGGTGCTCTGTGCTTTCTTGGGCATCTGCTTTTCAGCAGAAGATGATTGAAGAGGCAGCCTTGACCTGTTGGCTACAGCCATTGTTAATCTACATGCCCTTTTATCTTGACCTGGAAGTGTACACAAAGATATTTACAAAGTTCTTGTCACTCTTAAGTTCCTCTTCAGAATGAAAATACTCCTATGAATGGTTTTCAAATTAATGAAGTAACTTTACAAAGTTTATTGTTCTTTCTTCCTTCTAAAAAAAGCCTGCTATATTAATAGGTGGCAGTACACCCATAAATAGAAAAGAGAATATTTGATGTACTGACAGGATTAAAATATTTGACTTTTCTAAGTAGAAAGCATGGAAAATATAAATTCTATCAGAAGAGCTCTCTTTTTCCTCTTCGCAAAAACTTTAGGGAAGAGGGAGAATAGGTAAAAAATAGTGTAATGCCTCTGAATTTGCAAAAGACTGTATGAATCCAAACAATAGATGGCAATATTTTTTTTAAATCAGCCATTAAATGATACATTGAGGCACTATTAATACTGTATTATTTAGAATTCTTTTATGTAGTCAACATGATATAAATTATTGGGATGGCATTCGGCTTATTTTTGTCATGATCTACTAAAAAGTTCCTTGAAAACTCTTCAGCTATAGTTTTTCTACTTAAAAATTTTTGTCTTGCAGCTGAACTTTAAAAAATAATAACTCTTCTGCAAAAATCTCTTGTCATTTTAAGAAAAAACAAGTTGTTTTTAGTTAGCTGAAGTGTCTCACCTTATATGGTAAAAATTGAAAACTGGGTGACAGGTTTATGAAAAGGAAGAAGTAAGAATCTCTAAAACCTTTTATTTTTAGAATTGTCTTACAATAAAACCAAGCAGATTCTTATGTAAACATGTGAAAATAGCAAAATAGAAAGGCTTAGTTAATACAAAACAAAGGGAAAAAAAACCGCATTGAAAATATTGGATACTTTCATTCTCCATCCTGTTTGAAATCTTAAATGATCACACCTTTGCTTAAGTGTGCTAGTTAAAAACTAACTTCTTGGCCCAAATGGAATGTTTTCATTTCATTGTTCATTGCACCTCATTAATCTTGTTCTTTAAGGTCAAAACATAAGTGACTCTCTCTCTTTATTCTTTATGCTTTTCCTTTTCTATATCAACTAAAATATCCAAACCCTAAGGATAGCTATTATGCCTTCAGTAAGAAAAATGCGTTGCTTGCAAAGCAACTTTGATTCTTGTTTCCATTGGAATTTTTTAGTCACATTTAACATTAATGCCAAATCATGTAGTGCTGACCTATTTGGCACTCAGTTGATTTTACTAGGTCATTAAAAAGAAATTTTAGACAAAACCGTTTTAGTTTGCAGCCTTTTTAGATCATGATGCTCTGTCTTGTTCTGGACAACAATAACATTTTATACAGAAATTAATCAACAATTATGATGCTAGAATAGCATTAACCCCTGCACTCCACATTGTTCAACTCTTAAGATGACATGTCAGTCACAAGACATGTCAGTGTTGGAACAATTTTTAAAGTGAGGTTAGGTCTGCTCTGTCACTACTTAAATCAGACACACAGTAAAATACATATGAGGCTGCTGCCCATGAGACTGCTTCCCATGAAAGTTATGAATCCTGAGAAAGCTCTGTATCCCTGAGTCATCTAACACTTGGATCATTTTAGATTGCTTAGGGTTTTGGGCTCTCCAGAGACAATGTCTCTCAAGAGACAACAAGGCCTCATATGAATTTATTAAAACACTCCAGTTTTAACCCTAAAAGCTATTTGGGGTACTGTTTTGTTTCCCCATCACGCTTAAGTGAAATTTACCTCTTCAAAACATTAATGCTGTGAGCATTGAAATTGATGATCTCATCATGTAAATTGTTATTAAGCATTAGGAATCTTCATCTGCACATTAAAGACTGGTCTAGATCCCTAAATGCTGAACCAAAAGGTAAGCTCTTTCTTCAAGGTTGTGGTAATTTGTGCCGTTCACTCAGCCACTACTCTAATAGTCTCTCATTCAAATGATAAAATAGGAAAAAAAGATATTTTTTAAATCTTAGCTGTCTGTAATTGATGCCTTTCAGTTGAAGGATTTTCAGATGGAGAATTACCTTGAATTCTCATCTTGAATACTGTGTGTAGTTTTGGTTTCTGCCAGATAAGAAAGATATTAAGTTATTGGAGAATATCCAAAGGAGGGCAACAAGATGGTGAAGGGCCCTGAAGGGAAGCCATATAAGGAGCAGCTGAGGTCACTTGGTCTGTTCAGCCTGGAGAAGAGGAGACTGAGGGGAGACTTCATTGTGGTCTTGAACATGCTCAAGATGGGAAGAGAAGGGGCAAACGCTGATCTCTACACTCTTGGGACAAGTGACAGGACCTGAAGGAACAGCATTAAGCTGAGTCAGGGGAGGTTTAGGTTGGGTATGAGGAAAAGGTTTTTCACCCAGAGGGTGGTTGGGCATTGGAACAGCTTCCCCAGTCAGTCATCACAGCATCAAGCCTGACAGAACTCAAGAGCATTTGGACAATGCTCTCGGGCACACGGTGTGACTCTTGGGGTGTCCTGTGCAGGGATAAGGGCTGGACTCGATGATCCTTGGGGATCCCTTCCAACTCAACATAGTCTGTGATTCTGTAATTAGTGCTGAAGTTCTTTCTCACTTTTCACTTTTTCCTGCTCCAACCACAACTGAGTAAAGCACACTGAGGCCTTCAGATGCAGGCCTTCATTGGCCCGAGACAGGGTGTTGGTGAAAGGTACTGACTGGCAGCTACTGATTCAGTAACTTTGGGGATCACTTTCTAGACTTCTGGTGCTGCTTTCCTTAATTCCAGAAGACTGCTTTAACTTCATCATTGATTTGGGCGTGAAGCCCATGTTATCTTGCATGAGTATGGTAACATGAGGTCCAGGGGACAAAGTCATACACTGAAAAGAAACTATGATGAACAACTGCATATATATTGGGCAACATTTAGTAAACATGGTTTTATTACGTTAAGGAAACTTTTCTCTTTATTGCCTTGCAGCTGGGCTGCAGCACCCAATCCTTCTTCAAGCAGATTCTAGTAGTTCTTCAATAATTTCAATATCATAACTGTGTTATTTTTCTGTGTTAAAGCACTATATATTGATCCTGATGCTGACTTATCAAAACATGATTGTTTTTGTTATTTGCAGACAGTTTATGAATCTACAAATGATCTGATTCTTTTCCCATCAGGATTTTGTATGTCTCAATAGTATCCTTTTGAAGTAACCTGTAGTCATTTTAAATTGTATTGTACACTATCCATTACAGTAGCTTTCTTTATTTAAGTAAAATAAAATCTCTTCCTAAGTTGTCTCTCTTTAGTGCTAGAGCTGGGGAAAAAAAAATTTCACCTGTGTGATCCCTGAATTTTTTTTCCAAAAGAAACTTGGACCATATATTTTGCAGATAATGAAATGTTCTTTTTGCACGTTTTCTCCTCAGGTATTTTCCCTTCACCTTTATTTTCCTTGTTTCAATTGAGACTGGCAGTAGAAGCCTCATTCAAAAGCCTCCCTTATAAGATTCCCAGTCCAACCTGCATTTCAACAAATTCAACAAATTGAATTCAGCAATTGAACCTGCAATTCAACAAATTGAAGAAAAACTAGTAAATCTTAAATCAGAGTGATTTGAAACTGTCCAAACCAAACTCCAAGTCTTATAAGTTTTTCACATCAGGCTGCTGTAACACATTCTATATTTAGGCAGGAAATTCGAGAACCTTCAGCTAGGAAGTAGAAATAGTTTACATATCTGTATTTGATGTTTCTGTTTGCTGCCTCTAAAAGTCAGTCTTTTGTTATTTCTTTTTAGTGTGACTTCTTCCCTATGATGGATTATTTCAGAACTGTGTATTATGCAAAGTAATAGATATGGGTTCTGAGAATACATTAAATTTCATCCAGCTGCCTTCCATTTTGTCACGCTAGCATTGAGCTGAGCAGTCCAGACAAAGGCAGCACTTATGGGCACAAAGGCTGCATGTGGAGCAACTGCTTGTGTGCAGTTTGGCTCTGGGAAATGCAGCAAAGTATCCAAACATCATCCTAGTTCTGGATGTTTGTATATAGCCTGATCCAAAGACCATGGAGAAGAAGGGTACTTAAACTCTGGCAGAGTTTGAATACAAGGATAATAGTTTTTCCCTTTTCTCATGAGTAGAGACATCTCAATATCTTATTTTTTAGTTTTCAAAAGAAACAAACAAACAAACAAAGGCCCTTTCGTTTCACCAATGTTGATTAACTTTCATACTGGAGCTTTTACTTTGTGTTGGTTCTAATGAATTCTATTATAGTAGCTACCATGATAAATTGATTTCCAGGGAAGGGTAGCCTACTAGGTAGGTACTACAGTACCTACATTCCAATTAAATAAAGCTTGTGGAATTAATTATTTAATACTTTGTAGGGAGGGAAAAAATGCTAAATTTTGAGGCTACACTTAATATACTCCACTTTCACAGAAAATGGCAAGTATCCCTTTCCTTGCCAGACATTAAATTTTCTCATTTATCCAAAAGAAGTCTACAAGACTTTAGTTATCCCTTGTTGTTTCTAAAACAGAAGTTTCAAAGCAAATATAATTACTGAGTTCTAATACGACTTGCATTACTCCTGACAAATGCTATTATGATCCCTCCCTACAACATTAATGTATAGGATCTGATGAGATATAATTATCTAATCCCTGTATTGTAAGTATGAAGCCTAAGCTTCTTTCACTCTTTTTTCTTAAATTATTAAAATCATACAAATGACTAGAAAAAAATCTTTTCTTGTTGCTTGAAGTTTTAGAATCACCATTCTGAGCCACACAGAGGTCCCCTTAATGACTCTTTTGAAAAATATATCAGGAAATAAACTTGTCCCTTGAAAGAGATAAAAAGACTAGAAACTGTAAACTGCATTTTATACAACAAATATCTTTCTAGAGAACCCACTCTATACAATATTAAAAAAAAAACAACTTCTGCTCTGTTTTCATCAAGGTCAAATCTATCTGACCTTCTCCTAGTATTTTAAAAGGGTTCTTGTGGGAGGAAGTGGTAATGATTTTCAAAATGCTTCAGGAAGTGAATGTCACATCTGAGAATATCTAGTCTAAAGGTAAATGTGTTACACATTGACATTTTTAGGTAGTTCAATGGGTTAACTCATTGCAACAGGTCACAGGTATTCAGATTTAATAGGTCTTTTCCAAAAATCCAGTAACAACCCTTTGTAACCACAATCTCTGTTCTGTGTTGAAAAGGATGATGTTTTGAAAATCTCCATTTAAGTAAATCTCTTCCTTTTTTCAGTGGTAACTATGTATGTATTTTTACAATTGCCTTTGAGAGTCTCAGGCACAGATCACTTATACTGGAGTTGGTGAGCTCTCTTAATTGTGATGGTCTCAATCCAAAGAATAAAGAAAGGATTCAAGTAACCCCAGTATCTAACTGTGTAACCCAAACACTGAAAACAGTTAAGATGGTGGTAAGCCAGGAACCCAAATGTACTTGCTTATGGCAATCTAAATGAGAAGTTATGTGTTAAATAGTAATGCACTGGGACTCAGAGAGGATGAAAAATGCTGGTCAAAGGTATTCCTGGCAAAGAAATGACAGTGGCATTTGAGTGCAGTGTTGAAACAGTCCTCTCTTAGACTAATGAAAAGTAGTGCCATGTGAGGACTCACTTAATCAAACTGTCCATCACTAAATATAAGGCTTACTTGCCTTTGATCTTTGCAATGTCTCCTCAGGGAATTTTCACTAAAGCTTCAGTTCAATAACTGGTGTGGTAGTTTTTTTTATATATATATATATATATATTTTTTTTTTTTTTTTTTTTTTTTGACAGAGAGCGAGAACTAAGCCTTGCTTCTAAATAAGTAGTCTTATGGTACCTGCTCACAAAAAAATCTGAGTATGTCTGGAAGGAAAAAAGGGTGGCAAAGGGAAGATCTTTTTTGTCTTGCCAAGGGAAGGGAGTTTTTTGGCATATTTTGGAATATGCCTGAGATCTTTGCAGTCTCTGAATTTTTCAGATTAAAAAAACCCCACAAAGTCAACGGACTTATTCAATTCTCTACTAATATTGCTGTGTTAGGGAATATTGCTTTCAGATCCCATCTCCAGAGGTTAAGATCCTAAAGACAATTATTGTTTTGTGATTATGCTTGGAAAACATCATTCCATAATTGTATTGCTTTCTATATTTTTACCTGTTCATGCACTACTGTCCAATGTCAGAGAATGATTAAGATAGAACTTTTCATCTGAGTATGGCTAGTCTCATGTCATAGTTTTGGTTGAAATCAAAACATGCTTCTGAATTTTTATTTTAACACAGACACCTCTATCATAACAAAAAGGAACAAAACAAGATGCTTTTTAATATCGCACTGATAGAAAGTGTAAGAATAGAAAAAAGGAATGGGCAACTATATGTCCTTGGATCCTCCAATTTTCAGGTGGTTCTGAGGATCTTTTACACTTAATTGGCATTTCTGTGGGTTCTACTAGAGCACATAGCTTTTTAGATGCCATTTTTGTTTGACCTCTTTGGTAGTTGTTACAAAAATTTAACAAGCCTGGAAAAGAAGAGACTGACTCCATACATTTACCATAGTATAAAATCTAATGAATTCCTTTTCTCTTGTTCTTATTTAAGTGGGAAACAATATAAAAATAATACTTTCAAAACCACATAAGTAATTTTGACTATCCTACAGCACTTGCTGGACATTTCTAATACAAAATTAATTTGTTAGCCACTCCAGAATATTTCTCGAAAGCAACTTAGGGGATGTGCTCTGAAAGTTCGATTCCATTCTGAAAAGTGTCAATACTAAAGTGTCACCTTTTAACTTTTCAGGTCTGTTCCATATGTGTTCAGAGTTTTATCTGTTGACTTCTGTGGCAAAAATATGTCTCCAGTGTTTGTTTTACTCATGTTCATCCTCCAGAAGTGGCACAGCTCCATGAAGAGATCTTGATTCTGCTCCTTTCTGTGTATATCATTAGAAGTGCTTTCTGAGTTTTAATTAAAGGATACATCAGATAGCCTCAAGAGACTGTATCTGACCCAGCAATGTTGTGCTAGTTCAATATATACATAGATGGAAGTGGAATTACTGAGATGTGATTACAGATCTAATTAGTTCTGCACATACATTATTTACTGATGGTCATGTAGCAGAGAGGGAAGATCCAGACTGACTTCAAATGCATAGTAATTTTTTAGAATTGCTACTGGGAGAGAAACTGGGAAGCAAATTGCTTGTCTCTAAAACAGATTTGATTGGAAATTTCAAAGACATTGTTCTGAACTCCATCCTGCCATTTTTACAGGACTGCTTTTCTTAGAATAATTCTTTGGATTCTCAAGCAGTGGAGTGTATCCAAAGAAGGACAACAAAGAGGGTGAAGGGTCCAGAGCACAAGTCTGATAAGGAGTGGCTGCAGGAGCTGGCTTTGTGCACTCTGGAGAAAAGGAGGCCCAGATACCTGCAATTTCCTTTCTGGAAGGAGTCTGTAGCCAGGTGGGGGTTGGTCTCTCCTCCCTAGTAACAAGTGACAGGATAAGAGGAAACAACCTCTTGGCCAGCGGAAAGTTGCACCAGGGGAGGTTTAGATTGGATGTAAGGAAAAATTTCTTTACGTAAGGGGTTGTCAAACATTGGAACAGGCTCCTCAGGAAGTGATGGAATCACAGTCCCTGGAGGTATTTAAAAGATATGTATGTTTGGCACTTGGGGACATGGTTTAGGTCTGGCAGTGCTGGGTTTATAACTGGATTCAATGACCTTAAAGTTCTTTTCCAAACTAAATGATTCTAGGATTCTATGACAGTGAGGTCATTTTAAAGTTTCTTGATTTGTGTGTTTTTGGCCTTGTGTACCTGAGAAATTTTAATGAAATGATCCTTTCATCAATTTCTGTTCAGAATTGTTGCAAAATATTATTTTTAGCTTGCTAGTGAGACTTCTTTGTGTATATGACTCATATATGCCATGCTGCTGAGCTTATATTTATTATTTATACAGCCATGCATATTCCATGAAATGGACATCTCTATCACCTTCATTGATGCCTGAAGTTTTATGGAGAAAAAAACAGCTCTAAAAAACAGCTTTTTATTTAAGATGGATAGGAAGGGCTCAAAACACAAGCTTTATTTCCCTTTAGATCCAAGCTGCATCAAAGCCCTCGAGTATTCTCATGGGGATTAACTAAAATTCTGTAATTTACCATGGGTTAATATTTGGATGCTTGTTCTCAATTCAAATTTCCTGGCTTCAACAGAGCATAAGTTCCTCACTAGGAAAGGTCAAAAAAGATTTAATCATAAAAACATTATTGTGATGCTCACAAGCTTGGAAACTGTGGTAATTAATATTGTATAGAAGTGAAAACCTATAATGGGATTAAAATTGTGAAGAAAAGAAAAAAGCATTTCACCTCCAAAACTCTTCAGCCTCCCATTGTAGTAGATTTGGATTCTTTAGTAGATTAAACAAATAGCAATTACATTGGAAGGTTCATAGGACTAGACTTATGCCATATTATTCAGTTGAATGTAGTTTTAGAAATGAGTTATTACAGTATTTTCATATTTTCTGCTTGCTTTGCCTTTATGCACCATTTAATTTACAAGTGTTATCTAGCTGCTGTTAGTAAAGTTTTCACCTAGGAGAGATCTATAGGCTTTTGTGGGTAGCTCTTGTTCACTCCCTGGATGATCACTTATTTTAATGAGAGAAATAAACATGGTGGGAAAGGCTCTTAGGTGAATTGTTTCTATCTCAAAATACTTTTCTACACTTGTATCATCCTTGATGCAGCAAAACCAAAAAAAATCCTTTCATAATTGCTGTGATATACTGCTTTTAATAGCCTGGTAAAAGAGAAGGAATAAAACTGAAATGCTAGCTCTTGTGACTGAACAGAGAACAGAACAACAAAGATGGGTGGAGGTGGAGAATCAGTTTAAGCCAGCTCAGTGACTACTAAAGCCAGCGCAATATTGGGGAACAACATGTGTGTGAAACCCACAAAAGAAGCTGTCCTGTAAATCTGTCGCTCTCAATGGATTCATCTCTCAGGGGATTGCATGCAATTGATGTGATGTTGGAAAAAATAAATTAACTCTGTGTTATTCTTTGCTTAGTAGGCTATTATAGGGCTCATTGCTTCAGGCTGTTGACCAGCTTGTTGGTGACATTTTTGTCCATTCATTAGGGAAAGGTGAATCAATATTGGTTATTAACAGTGCTTTTGTTGCTGTGAGCCTCCCTTGCATATGGAATATGATCACAGGATCAGCTATGAAGCTCCCAGCTCTAATATTGATTATATGCATGAAACAGAAATATAATCAGCAGAAGCCAGCTTCTGCCTTTTGCTGTCCCCTGCTATAAATTATGATGGATCATTTTTAAGGGTCTCTTTTCAGATCATTGGGAAGAATTTTATTTTTCAGATTAAAAAATATTCAGGCATGGGCATTGCCATTGATCTCAGTCAATGGAAATGCTCAGTCATCAGCACCTTAAGATGCCTCTGTATTCTGATTGGATGCTGTCTCATCCATGAAGTGTTCCTCTCTTGTCTCCTCAAGATTGCACTCTGGATCAACCTCCTCATTTTCTTTTCCCAGGAGCATGGGATTCATTCACGGGATGCTTAACTCTAGCATTGAAACTTTAGGTGTTTAGTCAAAAAATCTGGGCCTACTGTAGTCCATGTAGGAGACCTCTCAATGGGCATTTGGAGATGTTTGTCAGAGATAGAGAAGATAAATTGTCCTCTTGAGCATCACTTCCCACTGCCAACGTAAGTAGTCTGGTCAGCTAGCTGTGTGTAGTGGCTTACTTTTTAGCCTAAAGAAAGATTAAGCTCATTCTATTTAACACTGTCTTCTGAGATAGTACACAGGCCTAGGCAACATGCAAGGTGTAATGAATAGTAAGTCAAAACAAAAAGGCTCAAATTTTAATCATGCACATAAAAAAATGGTATGCCAAAGCATACAGATTGTATTGACTCTAGCATGTAAAGATAAACATATAAATATAATATCTAACAGTCTATTTATCTCCTTACTTAATATCTAGAAGGAAATTAATCCTAAAGAAATCTGAATGTTTTGTTCTATTATTTCTCTCTACTTTAAATGCAATGTTGTCTCCTCTACTATGTTACTTGAGATGACACATATATTTAATATATATTATTTTAGTCTGAAGGAAGTAAAGGAATATGATCCCCATTTCACAGGTGACGAAGTGTGACAGGCCAACCAATGCCTGAATTTAGGCTCCTTTCTGATTCAATTTCACTATTTTTAGATGACAACAAATTAACTTAGAAGGACTTGCAGTAGAGACTTCAGCTGATTTCCCACAATACAGTTTCACACACCAGATCTCTTTTTTTTTTTACTATTTATTTGTGAAAGTCTACTGGCTCATCAGTCTTAGTTTAGAGAGAGAGCATTCTTTCCTTGGAAGAATTGCACTATCCTATTGGACACAGCAGCAGCTTTTATGTACCTCTTGAATGTAGCCTGAATAATCAGCCAATTCTGAGAAGAAAAGTGGATAGAAATGGCTTCTTTACTTTTGAGAGATGAGACACAGGGATGTTTTAAAAAATAAATGTTTTTTTCTCCTGGGTTTTTTGTGGTGAGAAGTTTCCCTCTCTTATTTCTGTCCAAAATTTTCTTCCTCTTCTCTTTTTCCCTGAACATAATATTTTAAGGATTTGGACAGTGTATTTTTCCTTTGATTTACTGCAAAGTATTTGCACCACTATCTACTTTTTAGTTTTTCAATAAGAAACTTAGTGTGCTAAGTATTCTAGTTGTGATTTTTCTCCCTGTTCAAGAAACTTCCTTATTTGCAGCATCCCATCCTGATTTGTCTTTCTTTGCTGAGCTGACATTATCATAATGACACACGTAACTAGTTTTAGATGGTAGAGAATCAGCTAAAGCTGTGGTAGTCAGCGGGGAGCAGAACACAGAGCTTTTAGAGGATCAGCCATGCTCTGAAGACTCTGATCTCTTTCTCCCTCCCCATGGGAAGGAGACATGGCTTTGCTGACATTCCAGTGACAAGGTGTGATGAGTCTGGGCCAATGAGTCTCTAGCCAATTGATTAGATGCTAATAAAGAGTTAACAGCTGCAAAGGTATAGTTTAGTAAGTATTTCAGGTAAGGATTGCCATTTTTTAATAACTTGGGAGTGGGCAGGAGCAGGGAAGTGCCATGCATAAAAACACTGATATTGGGAATTTTCTGTTTTCATTCAGAGCCCAAGTCAGCACAGGTCTTCCTAAATCTATGCTGCTGACATAAATACCTGTATCCGTTGTGCATGGATCATACTTCTAACAACATGATCAGCAGTTTCCCATTAATTTCAGTGAAGCTTGAGTCAAGCTTGAGTTAATTTCTTCTTTTTGTTGCTATGAAGTCAAATTTGTTAAGGATTTCATCTTTAGCTTCTTCTTCTCTGCTACCCCAAGAATGATTGGTAAAAATGAGACTGTGTAGATAGTACAGCCCAAATTGCATAATACCCATGGGTGTATAGAAGCAACTTTTGGACTTCTTAATATTTTCTGCCAGTTTCTGTTAAGACTTTGGATTTAACACAGTCATGGCTTTGGGACTGACTGGCAAAATTCATTCTGCAGTGCTGGTTGGGAAAGAGAAAAGAATCCCCTTTTCCTCTTAATTTTTCAACATTCAGCCTTTGGTAAGCTCCAACAGGGGACTTCCAGGTTCCCCTAAAAGGTTTGAAATGTGTCAGCTCCAGAGACTTTCAGCAAGACCTGCAATCCCCTAAGACACTGCTAAAAATCTCTCCTGGGTGTCTGTTCTTTTCTGCTGGTGATGGCGGCAGGCTGCTGATCTCTTCAAAGCAGGTCCTGTGGTCAGAAAGGTGTTTGCCTCCCCCTCCAAGGATGAATGTCTGTCAACAAGGTGGTTCATTGGCATTCTGCTGTGAAGATGGAGGAAATCTGCCCGTAGCGACACACCACTGGCAAGGTCGGTGAGACAGAGAGAGAAAGAAAAAGTGTTTGCAAGGCTTTTGCTCTCAGTGGGGGAAATTAAAGGTGGCTTGTGTTATAAAATATTAAATAGTGATTTAATCAGCAGTGAGATATGTAAGTGAGCTTAATTAGAAATACATATTATTCTTTGACTTTAAAGCACAAAATGAAAAATTAAAGCAATCTTAGAGGATATGTAATCAGCAAGGAATAATATGTTGGAAAATGAGCCTGATGTTGTAATTGGTGTATGCAATTAAAATTAATTAATTTTAGTTAGCATACATGCATGCAAATATGAAATCAACGAATTTCAGATATTAAACTCATAATTATAGTGATACTATTGCCAGAGCTAGTGACAGAGGAATTGACTTTTCAATGGTAAATACTTGCTCTTCACATTTTCTCTTTGCTATCATGTCAGGCTGAAACATAATGATTAAAGCTATTTGATCAGGCATGATTAAAAAAAAATGTTTAGATTCCCCCTCATTTCGACTTGTGCTTCCTAGCTTCTCAGCTGTGTCAGTTATACTCACCTCTGGGGTAACTGCAAGACATTTTTTGATCAAGTGCAATTTGAGTTTAAGAAGTTCCCACCCACTCACTCACTGGTTGATAGACTTTTCCCCTTGGCCCCTGCCAGATTGCTCTCCCTGTCTCTTTGCTAATATAGTCTTGAAGAGATGTGCTGTAAGCCAACCCATGGAATGATCTGCTTTGTGAAAAAAAAAAAAAATCTTCTCTCTACTTTCTCTGCAGATTCTCTAATAACAGTTCACCAAACAAAGTGATTTTCTTCATTTCACCTACAAATAAAACCCTCAATTTTTGCAACAAAATTATTCTAGTGTAAGGAAACTGTACAGAGTAGCAGCCCTCTCAGCTCTGGTCAAAATTTGCTTTAAGTCTTTCCAGTTCCTCACTTTGGAGACTGGCAACATATAAAAGCTCCTGCTTTTCCAAAAGTCATCTAAGGTAACATAGGAGCAATTATAACACTGAATGATTATATTGCTACCAAAACGAATAAAGAGTCTAAAATGCCAGGAATACCAACGACTACAGCTATTATTAAACATTAGAGAGGGTACATTATGCTTTAACATTTTTTGATCCAGTTTAGCCTAGCAATCAGCACCACATTAATCCCTTCAGATTATACATGCAACCAAAACAGAAAGCAGACCCCTGTTGGCTCAAGGTATCATTAAAATAAAAGCTTTTAAAACAGCTTTAAAGTAAACTTCCTTGTTCTCCCATGGTACTAACGTACCTGTAAGAAGAATTCAAGGACATTCGCTAAGAGAGATGGAAAGGAAAGATGTGCTGATGAGTGAAAAGGAGGGCAGAGCTCCCCTGCTTCAGTCTCTGCATACCTGCATAACCAGCACGCTGTATTCCACCATGTCTTTATCATTTACTCCAATATTCTTTCCTGTTCTGGCAGCGGTCTTTTCACTGAAAATATGTTTCATTACTAAAGTCTCCAGGTATTTAAAAGCAGGCATTTCTCATATGGGGTATCTTGCCCAGGTTACAGGAGCAAGGTGCATGGAGAGGATGCAGTAATCCCTGAGGGGCAATTAGGCAGGTATTGCTGCCAGTACACCTTTGTGCTCAGCCTGTCGATTTGGTGAGGAGAGATGAAGCTGCATTTATTCTGGCTTCTTCTGCATATTTCAGGTACCTGTAGATTTTTCTTTTGACATATCCCTTCCCTCTCATTTGCACTGTAGCCTGTTAGCATGCACACTGTATGCTAAATGCAAATTAATGTATTGAACGAATGATAATTAGGTGATGTAGGTAATGTGTGCAGAAAGATCATGTTTGTGTAAAAATGGAACCTGAGCAGAGTTATACAATCACCAGGAAAATGCCTGCTTTGTCTAAGCATTGCCACTTTTATCTGCTGCATGCAATAGCAACAGGAATCAAAGCAGCTAACTTTCCATCGTCTCAGGACAAAGGTGCCTGTTTGATTCAGCTTCAAGGGCTGCATGCACAATCAGACCCCTGGAGATACTGAAAGGCAGGAACCAGAGAGATGCTTCAACAAAGTTCATAGGGAGGAAGCTGCCTGCATGGAAAGAAAAAGACTGAGAAAGGAAATAAAAAATGGAATGGGACATGAATACACTCTGAGGTCACAGAAAGGTCTAAAAGGGGAAGAAGATATTCAGAAAGACACTTAGAATGGAAATATAGTTGCTGTTAAAACCAAACAGAGACATTATTTAGGTTTAATGAAGCTGAATTTAATCAAGAAGGAATTGAACAAACTGTTTGATGGTTGCACATTGTAATGTAACAACACGGTGTGACAGTTTTGCAAAATGGTGCAAATGCTGTCCCTGCCCCCACAGGGATGGAGGTGGAGCAGGCAGCCTGCACAGTGGCCCAGCTCCTTCCTGTGTTAGGAGGGGTCAAGTCTCTAGAGCCCTCTTTTTCTGGCAAGTGTAGATCTCAGGTGCTGGAATGGCAGGGGAAAGGACTGCCTTGGGGTGCTGTGCAGCAGCCAGCTAAAAGTGAGAAGAGTCAAACTGGGAGCAGCTGGATGATTACATCTCCTTTATTCATTGGGCCACTGCTTTCTCAAAGGATCTTCTGCATATTTTCTCCCAGATGTATGCCTCAGCTCTGCTGGCCACATGGCAAATATCAAGCATGGTCAGCCCAAATTCTCTGTAGATAACTGTGCCTCTGCGTATATGCTTGCACTGCACAGTCCCTGCTTCCACAGGTTTGGAGGAGCAGACATCCAACAGGCTGTGTGACACCCTGGCCACACCTGCTGTCACCTCTCCCACCAGAGACTTACTCATAGCAAGTGCTCAAAAAGTAGGGAAATGCAAAAGTAAATACACAGCTGAAGTTTTTGGGGTCAAACCTCTGACTTTGGGGACTGCTTTGTTTCTCACTAGCGATTCTGCAGCTTCCTTTATTTATACTTGCTGCTCCGCTTCTCACAGTGTGGCTCTTGGCATGCTGATATAAGGTGCTGAAAAACTACATTCATCTATGGCTTCCACACATCCTACTTCCTGCAAGGCTGGAGTGCAAAGAGAGTGATTTAAGGGCAGGGACAGCAATTCAATCACGCTGACACTGAGGCTCTGCTGCTCTGCTCTCTGAGCCTGGCTATCTGTCCAGTGCTCCATGCCACTGGAGCCTCCAGTGCAGGCTGGCATGACACTACTGTTTGCTTTTGCCTTTTGGCAGAATAGTGTGTCTCAGAGAAAAACATGAGTGTCTGAGGAGGTGTGTGCTTGCAACATATTTCTGTGGCAGTAGATTTTGCTGATGCACACATGAAGAGAGACTGGAGTATGTGGCACAGTGGCCATGAAATTTGAATGAAAGGAAGAAGAGATAAAAATTTAACTTATTGTCTTGCTATTTGGGCAACAGATATAAAGAAGTTAGTGATTTTGTTGTCCATGTCCATGACTGGCCATACAGTCATCCTGATCTACTGAAATTTCACTTGAACGTGGCAGAAGGTACCAGCACAGCTAAGATACAGGTTTTGTTTTCTTTTTTTCTGAGTGAGTGAAAACAAAAGGACTGAACGCTGCTGCTTTAGAATGCAGATGTATTACTCTCATCAAATTTTATTACCAAATTTGGAGGTAAAGTTATGGCAGGCCATTATTTTAGTTTTATACCCTGATAACTTTTGCATGGTTCTTTAGGAAGGAATGCTTTTAAAGTCACCTTATTTTGCCCCCTTTTCCATCAACAACTGTTGTTGGTAGTTGCAGTAAAAACAAATTCTGATGTGTGAAAATAACATGCTCTGTTTGCTTTTCAACATGGAGAGATTAAAGGAAATAGTGTGATAATTATTAATTCTGCTCTTTTAAGTGAATCTACACATTTTTCATCTGTCCCCACTCATTTTCCTGAAAAAGACATTTTTCTTTTTATCTCATTTTTGTCTGATAGCTATATCCTGAGATTGGAAATTCCTGTCCTGTTCCTCCAACCAAAGCATAAAATAAATGCAAGCAACATAATCTTGAATTCATATGAATACCTGAGGAAGGAAGAGATGGGTCACTCTAACATCATAGCCTTTGATGAGAGCAGTACTATAATTTGATCAAAAGGACTAAGCTTTGCTTAAAATTTTCTGACTCACTGAATTTTTTTGTTGGGTATTGAAATTAAAGCTATGAACAGAAACTACTTTATTGCTTGCATTACATTGTGTTGTGATCAGTCATCAGGGAATTTAATCATCACCTTCTAATGTTAGGAAAAAAAGAATATTTAAAGGCAGAGTATGGTGACATCAGTTCAGTGGTATTTTAGGAACCTATCTGCTTTGCCTGCTGCAGAAATTTTGTGTCTCAACTTTATGCTTAAGACCCTCTTGCCATAAGTGGGAGTGAGGTTTTGGAGATAATAGAAAATTGCTATTGAACCAAATGTGTGTGGCATGAAATAGTGAGGTATTGGCAGAATGACAGGAAGGAAAGTTACATGATTGTACACTTATTCTTTGATCAAATGAGGAAGTAATATGAAATAGATAAATAGAATATGGATTTTGTATCAGTCAGGGATTGAAATGGGCCAGTATTTAATCACATTGAATTGTTGCTTCTCAGAACTTTAAAGAGATGTAATGATGTCACTTTTTAAACATATAGGCTGCAGGAAAAATATGTTTCATTAAGTACTCTTAAATCTTCATTTTGACCCCAGGTAATACTGTAGAACAATGGTGATCATGGATGTTGAAAAGTCAGGCTCCTGCCACTCATAAGATTTTCAAAAATTGGTCAGGTTAATGTGTTTAAATTCAAACTGAATGGATTATTTAATCTGATGCCTCCAGACAAAAAGAAAAAAAGAAAAATGAAAAAAAAAAAAAGAAGATGCCAAGTATGGTGTGACAAAAACTTTTGTTAGTCTCCAGCCTGCATATGCTTAAATTCTTGGTGCTGAATTGCCTTTTAGAGGTTGAACATTCTGAAAGTGATGAGAAGTACAAAGGCAGTTGAAGGTACACAGGTGAAAAGTATATCGCAAAAGGAAACCAAGGATTAACAGGAAATTGCATTCTTAGTACTGGCTGGCTTTAAACTGATCTGTGGGCAAGTTAAATAGTCTTGTGTCATATCCTGTGCCAGGATCCTAAATATTTGCTATAGCCACTGTTGAGGAAAGGATACATGGTTTCTTGACAGGTCTGCATGCCTAACTTGGAATACTTTCCGGTCCATGCTGCTGGAGGCTATTCAGCTTCCCCAGGGCTGGACCAATATGAGCAGGGGGCTACTGGAGTATGAGGGGGTATTCCTCCAGCCAAGGGTTTCCAGAGAACAAGGGCCTTTTCTCTGGGGTGCTCCTTTTCAGCAGATGGGCTTTGGGTCTGAGATAATGCCAACACCATACCTAGGCCAGCAGCTCAGTATGCTGCTGAGTGTCTCAGCAGATGGGTAACAGGAGAGACTCAAAGAACACCTGGAAGCTTTTCATTTGGCACAGTGCGTTTTAAATCAAAGCTGTAGATGTGTAGGGCATTTTCAGCTGGCTAAAACAGCTGTAGACACCAGATCCTCAGCTGGGCATCTACAGACTGACCTTTCTGACTTACTGCAATCCTTCAGGCTGAAACTCCAAACTGACCATCTCAAATCTCATTTAAGAGCCTTAGAAGCCTCAGGTTGACTTAACATGCACCAAACAATAGCAATAAATTTCTGGAGAATCAAGGAAAGTGTACAAAGAACTTCTACACCTGGCAAGATTTATTTTATATCTATCATTATCAAATGCAAAGCTTGCAACTCATCCCTTTTTTCCAGTTTCTTGTTATTTACTTGCAATTTTACCAAACTTCAGCAAGTTGGGCAAACAGTTTTTGTGCTTGGTGTCTGCCTTAGACTGATGATTTGATTATATTGCTGATACTTTTTTTCTGCCTCATGATATTTAAAGGAGCTTTATATACCTTTTCTCATTCTCGGGTTTTAACACTTATGTTTCTGTTTAAAGCTCAGAATTGTTGGACTGTTACTATTTTGTGCTGAAAGAATGAAAGGAAAGCCTTTCACTGTCATTTGAAGGTTAATTGGTGTGTTCTTTGGGGCATTCATCTTGGGACAGCAATACCCAGATGACAAAAGAAAAATGTGTTTCATCCAAGGCACTGACCTGGCAAAACAATGGCCTTTGATTGGACTGAGAATTCAGTGTGATTTCTTTGCTTCTTTGAAACAAAGGGAGAAGCCTCCAACTGCAATGCAGATTCCTTCTCCTGACCCACCTCAAAGATCACATGCAACTTTGCTCATACCCTTGTGCCCATTTATCACTGTGGATCTGATCACTGCCAGCAGTTGTGGTCTTTAATCTGATAAATCTGACAGGAGATGCTTATGCATACCATTAGGAAGGCAATATTCCATATGCTCTCTAATTGGTTTGAATTTATCCTATTATTTCAGCATTTAAATGTTGCTGAACGTAATTTAGATGTGTCAGGCTCATAAAGTGTAGGCTCTGGTGGGAGTTCATTATTGAAAAAAGATGCATCCAGCAAGGCTTTTTCTGGCTCCAGGCCCAAGCCCTCAGCATTTGCTTACCTCACGTGTAGCTTTTGTCTGCTAGCTATTCTCCTACAACCATGCTGAAGTAGTCGCTGACATATTCTTTTTATTGCTTCCCCTCTAGTATTTATTCTTTTCCATCTCTCAGGGTGTGTATATAATTTGTTGATTTAACAGAGTGATGGCTCATTCAGAATGAGTGTGGTTGGCAAAACAAGGGTAAACAAAACATGCTTTTGTGAGATGCTGGAAAATGTGAACATCATCCTCCATATTAGTGACTGCCTGGCTAATGACAGTCAATACCTTCTAATCTGGGTGTTGTGGCCAGTGCTACCATCCACTTATTTAAACTGATGAAAGATGAGCTCGTTCTTCATCTTATGGGAGTGCTCAGCCAGTGGACATGGCAAACACTTAGAGCTTTTCTTATTTTTATAATCTCATTTGATCTCTAATGGGAAAATTTGGAAGGCAGTATGAAAGTTTGAGGCTGCATAGCTTTTTGACTTCTGTAACTGTAAAAGCCCCTCTGAAGAACATCTTGAGCTCCATGGCAGAACATGCGTGAAAGCATGCTAATACCTCCAACAGATGTGCACTCTCATGGCACAGTAGATAATGAATGATTTAAACTCCAAGGAATTTAATTTTCGTCACTCATCTCAGCAAGAAAAGGTTTTATATGGTTGTCTTACAAACATTAGTAAGCAGAATTCAATCTACTGCTTCACTTTAAGAAGCAAAAATATTTATACCCACCCTACTTTATATAACCTACTCCTTTTCCAAGGTGCAGGCATTTTGTAATGGCTTATGGTCCTGCTTTAATGACAGCCTTAGTCTCGCAAAGAGGAATAATTTTACCTCTAGGCAGATTCCTCATTCCAACAGCTTTGTGCAGTTTCTTTATGACATCTCCACAAAGCAGGAAGGCCAACAATGTCTTTTAACCACAAAGAAATAAGAAAAGGCTTACGGGTGAGGTATGACTTTATTATTAGACTTGCACCAAAATAAAAAAAATAGGCAAGCACGTGACTCACAGGCTGCCTCGCTTGTGTTGACCATCTGATTCGATGAGAAGATGTCTACAAGAGATTTGTTGTAGACATCTACAAAACAGTGACCTCGCAGATGCATATGAAATAGGGCGACTAAAACTTGCAAGCATGTTACGGGCCTCACACCTCACACATTTTTCTCACATTTTTCATTGGGTTAGGCTTGTGATGTGGGCAGGAAAGAACTCTCTCTGGATGTTGAGAGGCAGTGTCTAACATACATTCTGCCTTAACACATACTGTCTTGGTGTCACATTCACAAAACAAACTGCCAGTGTTACACCCCTTTTAACTATTCCTGCATGTGCATTTTGGAGGTGACCCTGAATTTCTTTTCATCACTCTTAGTGAAGCCCCTAGTTCAAGTACACTAAGTTGAATTTCTTGAGGGTGTGGCAGATGGTGGTGTTCTCCATCCTTTAACATGCCTGCCTGCACCAGTTATAGATGGATATGGAGTCTGAAAATCCTTGTTCTCTGGGCAAAGTGGGGTTAGCAGTTAGAGAGACTAGGTACAAAACAGGCTTGTTAGAATTAACATAGTATATTTTCATTTATGTAGAGTTCAAAGCATATATATTATGAAGTTATAATAATAAAATCCTTTCTATATATTTATTCTTATTCTGAAAGGTTTGGTATAATATACTGCCTGCTGACCTCCATCTCTAGGAAAAATTGAATAGAATTCCTTGCTGAACCTCCTTTTTCTCTCTTTTTCCCATCTCTTACAGCATGACTCACTGTTGTCAATTGACATTCTTGTTGGTAACTTACTCTCTTCTCTGGCTTGAGGCTCTGTAACTGTTAAATAACTTCTCATACTGTGCTTAATAACAGAAAACCATTTTCATATCTAGGTAGACAGATATTTCCAAACTGGTGGCCCAGACAAATCCTTTGAAGATAAATCTTTGAAGCTGTTCACCTGAGGTGTTTTATCCTTGCATTTTTATGCTAATTTGCCCTTTTTTTTTTTTTTTTTTCCCACAGAGAATTTAACTACTCCTGTCCTTTAGTTTAAGTCTGGCCACAGAGGTGGGACAATATCACAAAGACAAACCCATGATAAAATTTTCCACACTACATTACTGCACTACTTACAGTGAGGGAAGATTTTCTATCAGTCTACAGTTTACTGGAGACTTTCTACCAGTCTCCAGGATATATAAATGTCTTTTCTTTATATAGAATCATGGAACCATTTATATTCAACTCTAAACTATATCCCCAAGTGCTGCATCTACAGATTTTTTGACTACTTCCACTGATGGTGATCCTACCATTTTCCTTGGAAGCTTGTTCCAATGCTTAATAACCCTTTAAATGAAGTAATTTTTCCTAATATCTAATTTAAACCTCCTTTGTTGCAACTTGAAGCCATTTCCTCTTGTTCTGTTACTTGTTACCTGAGAGAGCAGACTGACACTTGCCTCACTACAACTCTCAGGTTGTTGTACAGAGTGATAAGGCCCTCCTGAGCCTCCTCTTCACTACTCCTTCTGTCACTCCTCCTAAGACTTGTGCTCCAGACCCTTAACGAGCTTTGTTACCCTTCTCTGGACACAGTTCAGCACCTCAAGGTCTTTCTTATGGGGAAGGGCTCAAACTGAACACAGCACTTGAGGTGTGGCCTCAGCAATGCTGAGTACAGTGGGATGATCCCTTGCCCTAGCACTCCTGGCCACAGTTGCTGATATCAGCCACATGCCATTGGACTTCTTGTCTGTCTGGGGAATGTAACCAAAAGCAACATCTGATCTCCATTTGAAAATAACTTTTGTTTCACATCTTTTATCCTTATATAATGTTTTTGTCTTTGACCGATCAATTTAATCTGCCTCATGAAAACGGCTTTTTTTTTTTTTTCAATTTATTAGAATGAAGTGCATTTCTTTTCAAATTCATATCACAGAGCACCACCACCATCACCATTTGAACACCATATTTATGAAAGCTTTTCTTTCTTGTAGTTCACTTGGACACATAATCAGATGGGGTTTTTTTTATTATTTTTATTTCTAAGAGATAGATGCATTGAACAATGTGCAGATGCCATCAACCTGGCAAGTGGTATCAGAGGTCACAAGGAGATAGATGCTGGAACAACTTATATTTTCTTCTCCCTGGATAAAAATTCCTTCTTCCAGTGGCGATATATATGTCAGTATATGCAAGTAGGACATACACTTGCAACTAACTGGTTCTGATGCATGGGAAGTGAGTGGTAATAATGACTGATTTTTAAATAGTTATATATAGCAGAATTTGAAAACCTATTGACCTGTGGGATATGCTGACTGCTGAAGAATGAAAGGAATTTTTCCTTGGCCAAGGGGCATGGTCTGCGCTGCAAACAGTGTGAACTGATTTTGACACAAGGAAATGGCTGTAAAAAACAGAAAGCTTCTCTCAATAGCAACAGGCTGATCACAATAGTCCAGGCTCAGTAAGGAATTCAAAAGTCACTAAGATAATGAATGGCTTTAAATGGGAGAAAGGAATATTTGTATTTACAAGGAACTGCAATGTATTTTTCAGTTTCAATTAATCACTGTTATTGTTTAAATGTCTCAGGGACATTAGGGAAAAAAGATGAACTTTGTTTTTGGAATTTTAATAGCATTTTAAAATCTCCATAACAGCCACAAACAGAGTACACTGTCTTGTCTATCAAACTGATAGTTAGATCAGCAAAAGAGTGGATAGCCAGGGAACAATACCCACTTGACTGACAGGTGCCTGCAAACTCTTTTGACTATACAGGCAGAAAAAGGAAAAACTAAAATATTTTCTAATTCTTTAGGGCAAGGACAGTAGAGAATTTGGAGGTTTTATTTGTAGTAGGATGATGCAAAGGAAGCTCATCTTAAACAGTGAAAGATGAGGGAGATTTTTTTCCCAAGCACCTCCAGGCAGTTTCACCTCTTACATATTCCAAGCATGTATTTGTGCACACTTAATCCAGATTCACCCATGGCAGAAGGGACAGCCTCCTAAAGAGCACTTTGTTTCCTCATCAGCTTTTACCTGTGAGGTTCAATGACAGTCAGGTTTGTGGAACATGAGTACAGATGTGAAAAACAAAGGACCACCTAATCTTTCTGAGTGTACTGGCATTCCCAATACACTGCGTGTGTGGCAAAATGCTTTTTCTAAATGTCATGAAATGGCTGTTGGAGCTCTGAGGTCCCATAAGTGGCTGCACAGCTCTCAGGCAATGCTGTATATTGTGGTGCTTGTGTCTCTTTTCAGCTATACTGTTAAACACATTTAACTCTGCAATGCAGCACAGGAGAGAATTTAACCAAAATGGGTATATTCAGGCAGCTTCATCTTCAAATAGTTTTAAATAAAAAATGAGGCTCTAAGTATTTTGATTTTGCTTGGTCCCAAAGCAAATAATTTATACAATCACTAGTATTGCAACTTTTCATAACCAGCATAAGGCAAGTAGGAGCTGATTGAAGTTTTTTTCAATATTAGTTCCATTTCCTAAAACCCAAAACCTCCAAAAGCTGGCAAATCTTGTATAACCTCTAGACTTGTAACAAGCAGGTTCACAGTGTTTGAAGGGTTTAGCTATATGACATACATATGAAAATCTAGAATACTTGAGTCATGTTGTTCCAATCAGATACTGTGTTTTTTAATGCAGCCAGCTGAAAGACCACAAAGTTAGGAATAGACACATGTACACCATATGTACTGAAATCACCAAATTTGTGAAATGCATGCCTCTGACTGTGAGCAAAGAGACACACACAAAGCGCAGTGCGACACTACATGCAGAAAGATTGGATTTAATAATGGTTTGGGTGTGTCTGTGACACTACCTCTCATAATGTGTACATGCTAGCAACACACCATTCTGCTCCAAATATTCAGTCCATGTATAAAACATGTGTATAGTCCTTTATCTGCTGAGAAATGGAGTCATGAACAGGACTATGGAGGTGATATTCCCTTTGTTATATAGCACCTGTGAAATTGTTCCTGTTGTTCAAAGAAAGGTTAAAAAGTGCAACTCAAATTTCCATCTATTCATATCTACAAAAGGAGCACCAAGAATACAGTTGCAAGTAAAGCAGGAAAAAAGACAAGACCAAAGGTGATTTTTCAGGGGTACAGATTACCAAGAAATGCATACTTTAGAAAAAGTTTCATCAAAGTTAAAGACCCTTATTATTTTTGTGCTACAACCACGAAGCTTTGGGCTTGGTTTCAAGAAGTACAGGGTGAAAATCAATGTGATGCAGGAGGTCATACAAGTGGCTCTCTGTAGTCCCATCTAGCCTTAAAACCTCAGGGCTCAAGGATTTTCCAAGTGCAGTGTGTGCAAACAGATGTAATATTATTGATATTGCTTCCTGCATTCCTTTCTGCTGTCATGAATAAATACCTCCCTCACTGAGGATTTCTCAATGCAATTGAATAGGAGTTTATTTTGTGAATATCTTTAGAAGTGACAGCTACTGTTTGATTCCCACTGGGAAGCTGCGGCCACCCCCGTTCTGCCTGAACAGAGGGCAGAGGGTCCAGCCCAGGGGCTTGCAAGATATCAGCCTGGTACATGACTAGATTTGTATTTTTGTGGGAGTAGAATATGGAATTTCACATAGGGGGAGGAAAAATGTGTCTTGGAGAAGTTGTTTCATAGTGTATCTTGGTCTCCTGGGAAGTGTAGGTTGGGAAGTGAGCATTAGTTCTCCGGCATATGAATTTATAGCCTGTCAAAGATAAAAGAAAGATGCAATATATAACAGCCTTAAGCTCGCTAATTATACGTCAGTGTGATTACTGCATCTCTCTCTCTCTCTCTAAGCAGCCTTTGACACACTTTGGTATGTGTGTCACCATGCAGGTGCTCGGTTTTGTATGTGCATTGCTGTGTGGCAGGCAAAACAGGGACTTGCATGTCCTCAGGTCACTTTTTTGCATTGTACAATTTTCACCTGGGGACACCTAAGGACATAATATGGCACCCAACTTCGGAACATAATCCTGTAAGAGCTGCGATATAAAGCATACAGCGAAGTTAAGTGTGAAGTTAATTACCTTGCTGGGGCTTACACCAGACTTAATGTTGGCAAGCTAAACTGGGCCAAGGTGAGCTACGGATGGGATCGTGACAGAATCACAACTGCTGTTTTACTCAGCAGTAAAAGTAATAAGAGTCAAACCGCTGACACAACTGTCAGTATCCTATTTTCTGAACCACACTGGAGGAGAAAGAAATAGAGAATGAGATGGCTATAAATGGACTGATGGATTAAATATGGTCCTGGATTGAAATGCAGGTTTTCCTTTTCTGCAGGTGTAGTTCTTGTTAACAATTTGCTGCTTCAAAACTGTCAGAGTTTTGATGAAGGAGTGCACACATGTTAAGCAGATTTCCAGAGAGTGTTTACTCAGGAAAGCTTACTGTTTTGCTACGAGGCCCTAGGTCACTTGGAGGACTGTGAAGCAAAGAATTTTGGAGGACTGTTTTGAAGGATTCAATTTCCTATCTTCTAGAATAACTATTACAATCACACAAATATATATATATTTATATACATTTCCCTTATGTGCAAGCTCTTACATTTCTGAATTGCAGTTTCAAATGATACAACAGTATTTTTGGAAATAAGTGTTTTCCCTCAAGCTACAGTTTCCAATTCTTGCCCAGCTCTAGATTTGCAGGATGTCTGTGGGTGAAAGTGAGAACTAGGAGTCGAGGGAAGAGTTTCTGAGAAGTAGGTTATCCAGGGAGGACCATATTGGATTAACTGAAGTGTGGACAAAGACTTCAGCAATAAGGATATTTTTGGATGGTGATACAAGATGACTCTAAACTCAGTGAGATCTTAACTAAGTGAAGACTTTTTCTCTGAAGGGGCAAAATGTTTCTCTTCACTCCTCCCACTCTGTTAAGCAATACACTTTAGCTCCTCCTTCAAACAATGAATTTAGGTTCCTGTCTTTCATGTGCTCATCCACCGCTTAAGAACAGTTTCACTGCCTTACAGAATTCTTAATGTCTTCAATGCTATGAGGTTATGTTCTTGCACCATGGTGTGGCTTTGTCTCCTGCATGAATATCACTTATTAAGTCACAAATATACAAGTGTTTACAGAATAATTACCATAATAACTGATATTGTGAGCTGATTCCTAGAGAACTCTGCATTGGTTTCTGCATGTCAGGAAAGGAGGATGAAGAGCCACCTCTTTGCTTACAGTGAACAACCACTTAAGTTGCAAAAATAAATAATATGCAATTCTTCAAAATTGAATGTTCACTTGGATTACTCTGTCATAGAATTGGTTAATGCATAGATATGCCACACCTGGAATGGAAACTAATTACATTTTTGTTGGGAAATGCTTAGTTTTTAGTTGGTACTTATACATAAATGGAAGCCAATGCAGCCTTTTCTGTGTCCCCTCTTAATCTGAACATTGCTCCTACCCTGTGAATACTCCATGTTGTCACTGGAAAAATCACTACATCCTCTTTCTTGAGCTTTGTAAACAAAGGCAGTATCTGTAGTTATTGGACCAGGATGCCCCATCCTTGGAAGTGTTCAAAGTCAGGCTGAATGGAACTTCAAGCAACCTGATCTACTGAAAGATGTCCCTACCCATGGCAGGGGAGTGGGAACTAAATTACCTTTAAGGTCCCTTCCAACACAAACTATTCTATTAATGATTCTATGGTTAATTGTATGAAATCCTAGTATCTGCTTAGACTGCCCTGAGTCTAGTGATGCATGGAGGAAAAATGCTTGCAAAACCTCAGTACTGAGGTCCCCTAAATGACATGAAAAATCTTAATACCGATTTGGTTAACAGTAGTAATCGTAAAGAAATTTACTTTGCCAAGCCTATCTTCAAAGTATTATTTTAAATAAAAGGCTGTATTTCTACTCAGCCAAGCCCATTATTAATTATGTGGATTTGAAGAAATGTGTTCATTGTACAACACTTGATAACAGAGCTCTTCATATATTTCTATATAATGCTGCAATATAATACAGCTATAGTAGTTTTTCACTTGCATGGCTGTCGACAAAGCAAAGTTGCCATTGCCCAGTGTTTCATGAAATTTGAAAATAAGATCCTTTATAAAAAGGAGAGGTGGGGAGGTGTGCTTAGAGGAAGAGTAAGAGAAAGAAAGCCTGCTGCTCTGTTGAGAGAAAATTTCCTTTGTATCTAATGCATTTTCCCAGAACAATGAAAGCTTGCTCTGCAGTCGCCAGAGCTGTGCTCATGGTTCTGAAAGACAGTCCTCTGCATTTGGCATTAATCCTCTCCTCTCACTCTTTTGCTTGGCAATGTTGGAATTTTTCTAACTCCTAAAACTTGAGCCAGCAATCTCTCTCTCCACCCCACCCCAGTTTTGTCTCTGTGCATCAAATTATCATTTTTTAAAAGGCAGTGTGAAGCAAGAAAACATTTGCTTTAGAATTCCATTATATGTGGCATTACCAAGATAGAGTTTAGTGTAAGCTAAAGATTTTAAAGAAAAATTATCTCTAGGATTCATTTGGGAAAAGGAAGATACATAGTTTAGGGGTTTTTATTTTTTTAAAGAAATCTAAATCTATGCTTCCGCCTGTGGAAGAAATATGAGGTAAATGTCTCTGTTTTTAGCCAAAACCTTTTTTGGTGCAAATTGCACATATGGTGTCAAAAAAATACCAACTGAATAAGTGCTGCTTTCATCGAGTTACAGGGCAAAATGGAGAGGAAGAGAAGGAGGTGCAGAAGGAGGGTTTTTAGGCCATGCAAGCAGCAGAGCCAAGAGAGGTGCAAATTGTGTCAATGGAATTTATCTTCCACAAGCATAAGCATAGGCATATCTTGCTTTCAGTGTTGCTATTACAGGAATCTTCCATTTTTCTATGCAGTCATTTCTGTTGCTGTTTATCGTGCATTAATCTAGTGGTGTTCCGCAAGGGAGTAAGATATGTTCATCTCACACAGTGCAATCTCAACCTCAGTGTGTGCTTCCCAAGCTGAGCACTTCGGCTTTGCCTAAATAAGCATAATTAGAATAAAAAAACCTCATAACCATAAAATTAACCATAATAGACAACTTGGTGTGTGTGACTAGATGGCTCCACATTGCATTCTGTTGGCGCCTGTAGCTTGCACCCAGAATGAGCTTTCACAAAGATGGCTTTGTCAGCAGACACCCATGGGAGTGGATATTTGTGCCAATACTCATGTCTTCTTCTCTCTCAGAGTTTGAGAATGAGCATTTCTTTATGCAGTGTGGAAGTGTGCAGGTAGGAAGGAGCTGAAAAGAATACAGTTCTGTGGCTAAAGAAAAAACACCACCCATGTTTTCAGTATTCATTCAGTGTGCATTGCAAGATTTCTCACCAGTGCTGGAAAACTTACTTTATCCTCTAAAAGGAGTGAGCTTTATTTTTTGCAGTCAGAAGCAACAACAACTGAAAAACCTGCAGTACCAGTGTTTGTATCCCCACGGCTCAGCTTGCGTCACTGACACACAGAGAGGCATATTTCAGCCAGAAAGACAAAAGCACATGCAGAGAAGCAATCTTTCCTGATGACATTGGCTACCTGGAAGCTGGCCGGCATACGAGGTGAGCGGGAGGTCATGTTGGCTCCCTTCAGGCTGGCTGGGGAAGGCTTGGCAGGGATTAACTGGCTGCAGCTCTGCTGCCACTTCTGGCCTGAGTGACAATTTGGCAGGGCGCTCAGGTGCAAGAAGCAGAGCAGCAATCTGTTCCCTTCCCCAGCCCTCCTGCCCACAGCAACCTTATTTCTTCTCACTTCAGGCTGCTGCTCCCCCCCTTTATTTGTGTGTGCGAGTGCGTGCACGCCTTTCCCTGTGGAAGTGGCATTTGAAAGACACCAGCGTTTGCTCCATCTGGCTCCTGTATCTGTACTCCTTCTCATGGCAGCACGAATCCAGGATGGATTTCAACAGAAGAATAATGGTCACCATGTTTTCCTTCTGTTTCATACTCTGATGTGTGGGTGGCACCAGGGTCACCCTTACAGCTCCTTGCCTTGAAATGTGCTTGCAAGGACGTGGCAGCTCACTGAAAACTGATAAAAAGCCTTATCAAAATGTTCCGTGGTTAGGCTGCTTGCACCCTTCCACCCATCCTCCCAGCCCCTGACAGGGTGTGGAACGAAAAGCTACGTGGGTGCCCACTGCTGTCAGAAAATGCCAGTTTGCCAAAACCGTAAGGTTTTGCAGAAGTGCAGTTCAGCCCTTCATGTGCAAGGTGTTTTAAGATGCAGAGGGCAGTGAAAGGAGTCTGATGAGGGGGCAGACAGAGAGATTAAAGGGTGACAGACAACAGGGGCCAATATCTGGAGATCACATTCCTTCACCTTGCAGTAGCCAGCATGTGATTTTTTTCAGGCGTGGGAGTATTTCTTCCAAATCCTTTGTCAGATTTTCAGTAAAATCTAGGCATATGTGCATTTGAACTGGGGAAAGGGGGGGGGGGGGAGGGAGAAATGGGAAGCAATTTTGTTCACAAATATTTTTGAAAGATGTCTATTTTTTGCTTCAGCACAGTAAAAAATCTCTGAAGACTTTCTGTATTCCACAGCTTATTTCACATCCTAGCCATGTGAACTATCGTATAACCTAATAGTAAATATGACCATTTACACAAACAGGTATTGTGAAGAAAGGTCTAGCAGAGAGCAGCTAAAATCCATGATGAATAATCAGGAAGCAAACATCATCAGTCAAACACTTGGAACAGCACATTTTTATCATGCAGGTTTTTGCTATTGATATGAATGTAAGAAATAACTGGTTGATGCCCTATTCTTTGATGAGATATTATGCTGAGATTATGTTTTCCAATATAATTTTTATCATGGAAGAACATTTGAATTGGTAGGTGGAGGAGAGAAAATAATTTTGATTTCTTAGCCCTGAGACTATTACATTCCCACTACTGCTTGATTTCACTCTGATCCAAGCCCTTTGTGTCACACCATTTTCAGAATTAAATTATTCAGGAATGTGTCTGAATTAGACTGTAAAACTGCATTATGTTACTCGTTATGTAATTAATAATTGAAATTTCAGTCTTATTAATATTTTCTGACTTGCATTGCGAAGTTAAAATATAATTAACACATCTCCAATCAGTCCTATCTTCTTATTTTGTGCAAGTCATCAGAAGCATAGTGACAGTTCCATTCTATGATAAATCCAGGGGAAAAAATAGGCTTATACCATTCCAAAAGGACAGACTCTGTAGGTATTAAATGGCTAAGATAATTGTTGAGTGCCATTTTATAGGTTGCATTATGCAGAAGAAATGTGCATTTGAATGGGATTTGCAATCAGGCAGAGAAGACGAACACTGGGAAAAAAACCCCATATAACACAGAATCCTATGTATTAGAGGTTAAAACCTTTTTAGGTCATCTGGCCCATCCATGAGATTAAGATATTTTTCTGCTGCACCTGTCTTAATGCATTCCCTGCTACACCTTAGATGCTCCAGTGAGAGACCTATAATATTCTCCCAGGGAATTTATTTCACAACATCATAGACAGCTAGGCTTTTTCTAATATTCATACTACATCTTCTGCCTTTTCTTTCATTCAGTGTACTAAAGAAACGGGGATGTATGCTCCTGGAGATGTAAATAATATTTGACAGGGAGGTCTTCTTGAGAAATAATTTATGTTTTTATTGAAACACAGGACCAATAAGTAATATGTTCTTCCCTTGTGCTCCTCTCTCAAAATTTGCTGATGGTCTCAGTGTATTGAAGGCTTGGGAAAAAAAGCCATGAGAAATTAAAGAAAAAGAAATATTATCAATATACCATAATTTTCTAAAGAGATTTGGTAGGGTTTTGTTGTATACTGTTGATGTTGGATAAAGTTTCAGGGAATAGGACTTCAGCTCTAGGTTTTGCCATAGGTTTTGTGTGCTCCTTTGGAGACATTGTTGGAATATATAAGGAAGTTTCCTTATATATATAATATATAAGGAACATTTCCTACAGCCTTTTTTTTCTATGCCATAAACTGAAAAGGAAAAATTGCTAATTTCAAGTGTTCTGGGCCAAGAAAAAAATATATTCATCATAAAAGTACTGCAGCTAGCTTCAGAAATAATTGGCAGTTAATTTGTTCCCTGCTTTTTGTCTTCCCAGTGGAGTTCAGGCAGCTGAGACCAGACCACGGGTAAGAAATTATCCATGCGGCTTGAAAATGGCAATGCTATTCTGATGGAGGCTGTATGAGAAATCAAGCACAGATACCCTGTCTGGGACTTGCTCTATACTAAATAAATTCCACATAGAGTAGTTATATGTCTGCCCTGGAAATAAAATGACAGTTGACCTGAGGTGTCAGAAATATGCTTTTAAATGCCTTAGAAACTGCTTTTATTCCTGTCTCACTTCAAATACCACCTAAATGGCAAAGAAGGTCTATAGCTAGACCCAGATAGACTCACTTTAGCAGCCTGTGTGCGCATCTTCCTAACTGCAGCCACCTTGTCAGATCAATATGCAGTAGAAGCCTTTACCTTATTTAATAGCTCATTAAACAAGTCCCACTTTCTTTTACCAGCTCCTTAGGTGATTTCAAGAATCTCCTACATGACCTCTGCATTGGCATTCAAGTACACCTGCATGGAGGGAGTAAGTAGGGACCTCCCAGCTATTTTCAGCCCAGTCTTTTAAGCTTTTTATACAGTATGCCACACACCTTGTATCTCCCCATCTTGCTTCCCATAGAGCTTTGTTCAGTAAAGTGCTTGGAAAAATCATCACAAGGGTACTAGACCAATAAAATGCAAAATGAATTTTGGCCGCTTTTAGCCTTAGCAGTTACTATTAACTTTTTAAGTAAAGAAATAATCTTGTCTAGCCACATGCTTCAGGTTTTGCCAGAACTGCCCTTCATATCAAACCCTCTTTGACATACCTGCTAAGGCTAAGAGTTAAATGAGACATGCTTGGTTCTATAAATAAGCAAGTTAAACATTGCATCTGATTACCCGTTTATTTTTTTTTTCCATAGCTGGCCATTTTAGGAAAGGGGGTTGGTAACAAGCATGGTCAGTTCCTTCATTTAGCCTATGGATGAATGGGCAAAGGTGACTGAGTGACCTGTGAGTCTCAATTTATTTCTTCCCCTCTGATGTATGGTAATTGGGCATATTCAGTTACTGACCAGTTGCAGAGTAAAGCTGGTCTCTGAAACTGATTGTATGCATGCTTTTCATCTGAGCTGCAGAGCAGAATGTCTTCTCTCTTGATGTGGTTCACAGCATACTCATTATTGTGGTTTATGTATCTCAGCTGGTAGGCAAGGTCTCAACTACTTTCATTCGCATGCAGGCTCTTCTATCTTCCACAGAAAATCTCTGATCTCTCCCAGTTGCAGGTAATATTACTTCTTATATTGTGCTATTTCTTTTGGAAGAAATATATTCATATATACATACACATATATGCATGCACCATTCATATGTAAATATATACATTTAAATATATGTATGGTGGTAAGTGAATGTGGTATGTGAAAGAAACACATTTTGGGTCAGGGTTTGGAATACTCTATTTGCTGTGTACACTATTCTGAGTCTCCCCTGACTAGTCTTTCATGCTTTTTGTTCCCCGTGTGTGAATAAAAGCTTAGTTCTCCTGAATTTGATGGATGTATAGAAATTTGACTCTTTTATCTGTAGAAGACATAATGTACAGACAGCAGCAAGCAGGGATCCTTCCCAGGCTTTTTTGGCTGGGTGTGGCATTGGAGCTGTAAGGGGTTAGACTATAAATTTGGCATTGCGGATAAGGAGTTCTGATTTCCTCCCCTGACTACAGAACTTTTTGCAGCTACCTAGTTGTTAAGGACAAAAGCACTTTCCAAACAAGTTAATTCTTTGGTTTATTATTACCAGCAAAACATGCTGGAGACTAAATTGATAGAGACACTTTTAAAGACTGTAGGATGATGAGAAATGATGGCATGTTGAGCACCCATTTGGGATTAGGATGCATGATTGCACAGAGCCCAAAAGCAGAGCTCCTACATCTGTTTGTGCAGGTAGGAATGCTGCCTGACAAGGGCACAGGATGATGTTTGCGTCACAGAATTGTTGAGTACAGCTTGAACATGCTTGGCAGCATCCCATGACCTTCTCTCCTACTTCAGCTTCTCCCTGATAGCAGAACTGTCTCTGGCCAAAGGTTAATTTTTTTCTGATGGCTCCTAAACTTTCTGGATAGAGAATATTGGTGAAAATATTCTCAAAAAAAAAAAAAAAAAAAAAGAGAAACTAAAATAAATAAATAGCAAGCCCTGAATCACAGGCAGAAAGTTTCATTCTCTTTCTGTGCTCTTATATGGGCCATTCTACAGGACCCCAGAAGATTGCTCAAATCTCATCTTCAACTGAAAAAATGTAAAGCTGATTTCCCTTTGACTGGCATATTATGCAGTCACTCACACCAGGATAAAGCAGTTGGAAAGGCGTGGCATTCTGATTTGGTCCAATTTTTATTTGATTCCTACTGGTTTTAATGAAATTATATAAGGTTTGAGACAGTGGAGAACTGGAAACCGTGTGTTTGACTATGCCCATCACTGCCTGCTACCAGGCACAGTAGGAACACTTTCAAAAGTCACTGTGTCTAACTTACTTCACTGTGAATCAAGTTCAGCTACCAGCAGAAGCCTGCTTCTGCTGGGAGGTTCATGTGTGGATAGGGAGGTAGAAATATTAAGAATAAACTTTGAAATTTAGAAGATGACCATTAAATATTGTACATTGTCACTAATTGCTTAGCTAGATAAAAATCTTAAAATACCAGAAATTTAAGTGAAAAGCATAATTCTGGTGTGATTTAGTTTGCCAAGCTAACAGGAGGTGAGCAGAAGCAGTAAGTTTTTTGAGCTTCCACAGAGCTGAAATCTCCAGAGATCACAAGTAGGAGAATATCTCATGCAATATATGCATCTATATGGATTTTAAAAATATCTGGAGGAGGCAACCACAGTTAAAATGAGAGCTGCAAAAGCTGGAAAGTCATTACTGGTAGGCATTTTTTTTTCATAGCTGTTGTTGCTTTTGTTTATTTTATTCATTTATTTAAATGTCAAAAACAATGCCTTATTTAGTCCATTCCTTGATTATTTGCTTAGTCAAAACTACCAGCAAATTTTCCACATAGGAAGTGGAGGAGCTCTTGTCAAAAAGGCTATATGTTGCTATATGTATCCTCACAATACTCGGACAGAAATAGTCCAAGAAGATCAAATGACAGTTTTGCAAAAATAGCTTCTGCCCTCCTTAAATTCCTATGCTAGATTCGGATACCCTTGTCATAAAAGCTCCACTGTACACTCTGGGACTGTTGATGTAGCAGTCTTTAAGATTTCTCTATATGAAAAGGACAGAAAAATGCAGCCTTTATTTTGTCCTTATCAGCTGTAAAAACCTCACCTTATTTTGTAGGATAATGGCAGGTTAGTATCTATTATTTAAATTCCCTCTTTTCAGATCTAATCTTGTTTCCATGGTTAAATCAACTCTTTGTAGGGATTTATGAACACAGAAATTCCACGAAACCGGGGATTCAGAGAGTCAGGGAGGAGAATTAAAATCCTGGAAAGCCTGTGAATACATAGGCAGGTCACATAGATGGAAGGGAAATAAGTATTTTTAAAGAGGATTTCTGTCTGTGAGGGTGCCGTGTGGAATAATTTTCATCAGATGCATTGGGCAATAAGTGAAGGAATGGTCTCTTTGTTTCAGCTCCAGCCCAAATCAGCAATTGTTGCTATTCTGATAGCAGCTAAGTGGTCTGTGGGAAATGAGATGTGGAGGTCTCACTCCAGTCTTATGAATAGTTTTTCATTACATGAAAGCAGTAATTAACTGAGCAAAAAAGGAAATGGTGGAAGTAATTGTGAAGACTGAACCTCCTCTTACCCTGCATTTCAGGGCTAAGAGGTAAAGGCAGAGTCAGGAGGAGTGTAAGAACTGAATGGACCAGTACTACAGCTCTTATGTGGGTGACTTGGGTATTTTAGCCAAGATGACTGACAATTTGGTACATCCCACATACATCAAAATAATGGGATGATAAGCGATGATAGGGAACCCTTCTTCAACCTGATAGTACCTCTGGTTCTGGGTATGACCAACTCTGTGCAAGTCACGATGGTGCTGCCTTGGCCCTTGAGGCACAACTCTGCCCATGGCAGGCCAGCAAGCTGGCAGTGGGACACCAGCGGTGTGGGAGTAATGGGGAGGGGCCAGGCATTCCAAACTGGCAGTAAATGCAGAGTTGGGAGAAGATGATGCAAACCATGCTCCCTCTTTCACCTCATGCTGCCAGCAAGCTAACAGGGCTTGTGCCTCTGCTGGGATTTTCAGACACATCAGTGCTGGGGTCGGCTCTGAGGGCACACTTTCCCCAGCTCATTACAGAGCTTTGGTCTCTGTGTTTTCAGCTCCTTGTGTGCCTGACAAGGGAGAAAGACAAGGGGTGCCTTGCAGTCGAGAGCTGTGGTGCCTCCTGGGGCAGCAGCACAGGGGCTGCTCCCACCTCTGCTCCCCCCATATGAAATCCTTGCAGAACTGTCTGTTTGTGGTTCCAGTTTCCCTTTCTATAGGGACTCGTTTGTGTTGCTTACATCATATGCTGGATTTAGACAACCTCCAGTGTTACCATGGCAACGGTTTCTGCTTAAGTATAGGTGAGAATGTAAGTTAATTTTAAATAAGGTGAAATAAAGGAGGGGGTGAATAAAGCTCTCAAAAGCATTTGAAGCCACACAGATCTATCTATCTAATCAGTTTTGTAAGAAATCTTCTAAAGCTAATTTTGCATCCCTGAGGTAACATTCTCCTCATAACAGAAAATAAAACCAAAGAAACAAAGAAGTTCCAGGCATATTTCTTCAGATTGTCACAACTCAAGGCAGTGGCAGACCTGGGCAGCCTCCATCTCTGTCTGCTCTCCATGTTACCCATGTACACAGCGCCAAATACTCTGCATGCTGTGGGGTCAGAAGATGAATAAGACTTAGAAACATCCAACAACAGTTGGATGCTTTGAAGCTTCATGGAGTGTAGGATTATTGCATTTTTGTGGCTGCTGCTGGTTGTTATAAGGAGAGGCCAACATGCTGTCCTTTATTTTGTGTCCTGAACTCTGCCCTCTGTGGTATCCTTAAAATCTTAAGCCAATACTTAAAATAACCTGTGTGTATAAATCTCTGTATGTTTATATGTATGCATATGTATTGTGTTCTACCATTGGAAACTAAAAAACGCCAAAAAACCAAAACAAACAAAGGTGCCAAAATAAAAATATTATTTTTATAGTAAAATTACCTGGAAGAAAAAAAAAACCAAAAGAAGAATCTGTACTTGATAAAGCAGCAGCATGAGGAGCACTGCTCTCAAAAGCATTATAGGATTGCCCCTCTTTGCTTCCTACCAGCCCAGTTGGAGCAATATTTCTCTCTCATCTCCATAAATGCCACTTATCACTATTGTGTGAGAGTACCTAATCCATTAAATAAACATCAAGGTAATGGGAAGAGATCCAGAAGCTCCCTTAAACATTCACCTAGTTAGTTAATGCACTGTGATCCACATTTTCTAAGGGTTGCCTTCTTAATATACACAGTTTGCAGCTCAAGAGCTCCAGGAAAAGCAGAGGGTCATTGCTGCAAACCCGTTTGTGGTGGCAGCCATGCTCTCCCAAGTGGCCTGACACCACCAGTGCAGGTTTGGCTCTTCTCAGATCTGAGTAGCAAATGGATGCTATTTAAGTTATTGCCATAAAGAGTTGCCCAGTAACCAGTTCTTGTAAAACTTTTGGCAGCACTTTTATCATGAGTACCTGTGCGCAGGTGTTTGTCCCTTTCACTTACCTGGAGGGGACAGCCCCACAAGCAGAAATAAGAATGCTACTTCTCCCTGACTTGTTCATGGCCATGCATTTGCAAAGCAGTAAGACACTAGAGACTGAGGTAGAATTATGATACTCATTAATAAACTGCATAGCCTTTTAACACTTTCCCTTCTTTGCCCTGATTTTCAGATTTTTTTTTTTTCACTTTTTATCTCCATTTAATTCATTTGTTTTGCCACTTTCCTGCTGTTGCTCAGCCCCTGGAAAAAACATCCTCTTTTCTGGAGTTTGAAAGAGCAAATTTCTAACACATAAGGTCTACAGTACTACAGAGGAGATGTGTAATGTTATGGATCACTTATAAAGATGTTTCTAACTTTCTACTTCACATTCCTTCAGTTTTGTTTGGTGAACTGATTTATGGTAGCATTTATGTTGGTGATCTTATATCTCTGTGCAGAAGGTTTAATTAATTAGTGTGTGATGTTGAGCTAGCCACACTTAAAATCACAAGATAAGCAAGGAGGAGGCTGCAGACATAATGGTTACTAGATTTCTAAAACTATCTGGATTAGAGGGAATGGTCATGAGGGCTGTGTTTCCCTGACCTTGCAGCCTGAATCTGGACTGCTGGTCTGTGGGGAGCAGGTAGCATATTGTGTGCCCTACAAAGAGAGAGGCTGCTCAGCATTGTGTTCATGTGGTATATGTTGTAGCAGGTATTCTGCCAGCCTAAGCAGTCAAACAACTGGAATAGCAGAAATCTTAGTGGAAGGAGGTTCTTTGTGTAGCTAGTGTCTTATAAAATAGAACCTGAATGGGGGGAAAGTAAAGCAATGGTGGGACAAAATCAAATAGAGGTCCCAAACACCAGGACTGGTGGGAATGAGTAACTCTGAACATCAAACAGAAACCATGATGGCATTTTCATGGAAATACAAAGAAGTCTGTTATGTGGCACTAACAATGTGAAAGACATTGTTATTGATGCTGCCTCAAATGTGTCTTGCCTAGGAAGGACAATGTGAGGATTATTTTGTGTGGTGTCCAGCATATTTCCTTCTGCTTAATGTGTGTATCCAGGTGCAGAACTACTGCTACACTGCTACAGCTGTCCTTCTAACCACAGCAAGAGAAGGAGAACTCACGTCAGTGTGATGGAGGCCATCTGAGATTGGCCAATCTGATTGGCCAATTCCCTAAAGGAAAAAATTTGGAATTTCTTCTTTACCTATGCTAAGTATGTGGCAGGAAAGAAAGGCAGCAGTTTCAAAAGTGTAAGCATCTCTTGTGGTCTCTGCTAATTACTTCCAACTTTTTGGCAAAGGGGGACTAAGAAAAGCATGCCTGGCTGTAGTCTAAAACATGATATCCAGCAGTCTACAGCTACGACAGAAAATCTGAGTCTACTGATAGCTGCTAACATCTGCTGTATTTATTGCTAACTCCCCCAAAAGGCCCCCAGGGGACTTTTTATTACATTCATGATTGCTTACATTTAACAGTGCTTCCAATGTTAGTCACCCTTGCCACTTCTTATATACAAAATCTAGTACTTACGGGATATGTAAGGGCCTTAGGCAATTTCTCTCACTGTGTTGGAGTATACCTCTCTTCTAAGCAAAGGCTACATAAGATGGAAAGAAGTCAAAGTCCTTGATTTTTACTTGTTTTTCTTGGTAAGTCATATAATAATATAACATAAACTGAAACCATATCTTTCCCTCCAAAGATGGCCATCTCAGACTGCAGAAATTACTTTGCCTATGGATTGTATTTGAGGGGGGATAAAATTAATGGGAAAACTGAGTCTGCTGGGTGAACCTGATGGCCTTGATGGCCTCCAGCCCAGGAAAAGGACACAGACAAGAATGGCTGCTGGGAAGAAACAAAGAGCAGCAGTCCTTAGGGGTGAGGGATGAATATCTGGGTAAGGAAGGAACAGGAGTCATAGCTGCCATTTTAGTTAATGAAGGGAGAATTGCATGGTCTTGCAATGAAGACACTATAGAGAAAGGCTTCAGCACCATTTAGAGACATATTTTTAGAGTAGGAAGCAATAATAATAATAATAAAAAAAAACCAGAGAGGAACACCAAACATTTCAGAAGGAGAGACAAAAAAGCACTAAATTTAAACTTTTTTTTTCTAATATGTTGTCCTGCTTATTGCAAGGGAAGGGAAAATTTCCTTTGCTAATGTAAGTTTTGCTATTTGCTGGAATGAGCTATTCAAAAGCACTGTTACATTGTCAGACTATAGATAATCTTTGGGCCACGTGGTACCTTTCCTCTGCAGTAATTTATTCCATGTGTAGGATTTTGGAAGGATAGAGGAGCTTACTGAATAATTTTCACAGCACCTCTTTCATTATAGTGTGAAGAGATGGAGGGCAGAGATCATCTCAAATCTGTAGGAAGTGTCTGTATCTTAAAACTAGTCACAGAATAGGAAGTGAAACATCTACCAAAACATTAATGAATTGAGCAAGATGTAGTTTTCCAAGAAAGTAAATCAACAGGAGCATGTTAATCCAGGAGCTGCTGCTCTCCTAAACAGTCTTGTGATATTGTGACATTCATGGATGTAAAGTGAAATATTGATCCAAACCAAGAGATTTTGTTCAGGTAATTCTCAAGATATAATGGTGCAGAAAAACATAAGTAAATTCTCATTTGGTGTTTGAAGCAGGACAGCATTAGTGTCTATGCCAAATTATGCAATAGAAGATTTTCACAACTGAAAGTCCACCTAGAGAAAGTGCTTTCCTGAGGAAGAGATCTGTTTAATTTTTTGATACTAGTTCTTCCCTTTATTCTTGTTGAGCAGTCATAGGGTCTAGCTTCATTACAGCTTTGTGCTATGCAGAAGTCTGCTGCCTCAAACAACCATTTTTATAGCATTTCTCTACCATTACCCAGGAACACTAATTTGTATCCAGAATTGAAATGTACCCTTCCCTTTAATTCTTGAATAATAATAGCCCTATAAGTGTGTTATGTATTTCCTTTCCTGTGGAAGGATTACATGTCATACCAAAAAGGCAAAACACCTCTCAGACTTTTGGAAAAGGTAGTTTGGGAATGGTGTCTGGAGTATGCCCTACTGGTGAATCCCTATTGCATTTCTCTGAATGTTCCTGCTCTTCTTGGCTCTGTGTCCATGAGGAAATTCACACTTACTACTCCAATATTGAGCTAATTTCCATGGATCAATGCAACACCCCCTTGCACATTTTAGATGTGCTTCCTATTAAAGAACCTGCAGCAATAATGTGTGTTTCCTGGGGGATTGCTGACAGCCTTGACTAATTGTAAGCTTCCTTTGCAATATTTAAGTCAGGAGCTCACCTTTCATGCCAGTGGAATTAGGAAGTTTCTCCTTATGGATCAGCAGAAATTACTCACCAGCTTTAAGTTAGATTATAATTCTTTTGAGCAGAGAGACAGAAGCACTTGCCCCATTGTACAAGGTCAGAGATCTTGCCCACCCTATTCTGAGTTGTTGAGCTGTGCTTCTCAGTGGGGTTAACAGTGACTGATCTAGACTTGCTTTACTTTTGTGGAGGAATTGAACTTCAGTTTCTTCTCTCTGCTTGTTTAGATCATGCATCCCCTTTGAAACAACCTTTCCATTTGCAGAGTACTGCCAGGTCCAGTACTACATGTTTTCGCTGTTTACTTCTCTTTGTCCAATGTGCAGGGAAAAGATTTATTTTATTTTTTTTTTATGTATTATTTGCTGGAGCAGTTCATACTGTGTGAATTGCACGCTTAGTCCCCATGACTCATCTCTGGTTTGCAGTGGCCTGTCGGAGATAGCAGTGCTGCCAGCATCATTCTAGCTTTCCTTTAGTCTTTGCTGCACACTTCCTTACTCAGGCCCTTGAAGATACTTGTCTTCCCATCTTGCAATCTTTTATTGTATATATTTCTTTGCCCAAGACTCTTCGTGGCTTCAAGAAATATACCTGTATGACCTGAAAAGCAAGAAGGGAGTTGAAGAATAGCTCATCAAATAGAAAAACTGGGAAGGCATTTATTCTCTGTCCCTACTTGCTGACATTTGAGTCCTGCAGGACTCTGGGCAGGTGTCTTGAAGAAGCTCAAATTACTGTCTGAATGATAGAGTAGACTGGATACTAAATAAAGCTAGCTCCTTATACCACTGGCACCAGTCCTGCCACTTTATCTGCAAAAACAGAGCAAAGTATCTAGTGAAGCAGGTCAGCTTTCTTTTTTCTTGGCCTGTTCCCTCCTTACCAGAGACCAGGAAATCAGGGAGGAATTTAAATACCAAAGATCTGACAATAAAATAAAATACTGAATAAAAATGCATATGTTCTTTTGAAAATTACAGCCACAAGTTGATCAAAGGCTGGCCTCAATCTGAAACCAAAATCAGTGAGCCTGGACAAGCCTTCAGTGACTCCTTACTCCAGTGTGGTCCCAGCTGCTTTTCATATTCCACTCCGGCCTTTCCTGTCACCATCAGCAAGGATTGCTAGGATGTCAAAAAGAAGTGAAACCTACAGCATTGCAAACTCTGTCAAACCTCAGGCGCATGGCACTGGGGTTTACGATGTGTGACATGTTTCAGTCAGGGAACTCAAAAATGCACAATAAAAAAGCCCCCATGCTGAAAACTCAGAGAAAATTAAAAAATTATGTGAGGTTCTCTTATGTAATAATGTATCTTCAGGCTCTTTTTAAGATGGGTGGGAACTGGTTGTTTTTATATCCAAATGTTTATGAATCCAATTTTGTGAGCTTATTTTTGCCTTTCCCCCTTTAAATTCCCAGAGAGAATGGATGCAAAAAGTGGTGAGAAGCTAAAGAAATGGAATTTTAGAAGGGGAGCTGGGTAGAGAGGAGCTTGCGCACAGTGCTTTTTCCCTTTTTTTTTTTTTTTTTTTTTTGTCGTGTGACGTATTAAAGGAAATGGAAGTTGAGATGAAAATTTGGTTTCAAAGTGGATAATCAAAACTATGCATTCCCAGAAAGCATCAAACAAAATGTCCTCAAAATCAAAATCAACATGGTTCTGTTCCACATTTAGCTGTCCACAAACCGGCAATTCATGCTGAAAAAAAAAATAAGAAGCAGCTGGTTTTGTGATTCTGTAAGGTTCCCAAAGCTGCTGGGTGAATTATCCAGCTGTCAGGTTCATGTTTGTGCTCCATCTGCATCAATATTTTGTGCTAGCATGGCACCTTGAGCAGAACACAAGCATTTTCCCTCCCTGGTGCTCTTTCTCCCCAGTTTCCATGGGAGGTGACTAAGACAGATGGATCAGACGACAGCTAAGGCATGGCAACTGCCAGATCCCTGATGTGATCTGGTGTGCATCTAGACTGTGGTGTAAAAGATGTGACAGCAAGTTCCATACTTCAGTGCTTTGATTATCAGAAGCTGAATATTTTAAATTATAGTGCTGAGCTGAACAATTACAATAACAAGGGAACATAAATTTTGGTTGTAAATGAGTACTATAGTTCATGATATCAAATTGAAGGAGAAGTTTCTTTATGCCTTGAGATGGAAGGCAGCAGAGGTGGACAGGAATGTCTTCTGGACACAGGTGAGACATAAGGGGGAGAAGTAACTCCAATCCCCAGTCTCACAGAGGGAAGAGCCCAGACATGCCTTTGTTCTGTCATCATGGGCAAATAATGTATGGGATCAGTGAGTTAAAGCATATAACTCAAGTTATAATTCAAGCACTGTCACTCATCAAAGACCATTCATATCAGAAATCCACACAATTACCTCTTCAGTTGTGAGCTGAGGATTTTTTAATACAAGCCTAGGCTAAAGCTCAGCAGATCCTGACATATTTATACTCCCCACACAAATCTGATCTTTTTGTGTGGTCATCTGGTTGCCTTGTGCTGCTCAAGATTTATGTCACAGGTATCTGCCTTCACCTTGATCTACACTAACTGGTAGGAATTAACTCAGCAATGAAGACATATCTTTGGAGTTATAAATTGTGGTGAGGAAAGATCAAACCAGGCTACAAAAAATACTAGGAGCTAAAACTAACCATTGTGTATTAATTCCAGATGCTCTGAGGTAAAGGCTAAGGATTTAAAGAAATAATGGCAGTTATGCTTGTACATGCAGGAAACTGCTCTGAGAATACGACCAGAGCACGTCTGCCACAGTTTCCAAAGTTTTTAGGTTTTTTTTTAGATTCTCCCATGGGATCACCTAAGCCCACAGTCTCAAGCTTCAACTTGGTAGTTAAGCTAAAAAAAGCTTAGCAAATAGCTTGTAATTGATGACAAAAAAGGGAAACAGGAGTGTCAGTAATTTATTACACAAACAAAATGAAAAATTAACTGCTATATCATGTTATTTTCCCATTTATATTTTCAATTTTAGGCATCAGAGAGGAGTTACTGACAGGAACAGGGACAAGAGATTAGAAGTTTTCATAAATGGTAGTTGCTGTGTTTCTTTGTTAATAATGGGTGAAATACTGATACTATAAAAGTTAATGAAACTTTTGCTACTGACCTGAGTAGGGCCAAAAATTCAGTTATAAAAATCTAGTGATCTGTTACTCTTTGAGTCAACTCTATCATTGTGCTACTGTTTCTAAATGAAACCTGTGTATTTTCATAGATCTATCAAATTCTGATTTTTCTTTTCCTGATATCCCTTATATCAATCTGCATGGTATATCTCATTCTAAAAGAAACGTTTTCTTTTAATTCCATGCTTTCTGACGCTAAAACTGATAACATCAGCTGACACATGGTACAACTTCTTATCTTTTTAGCAGAATAGGTGTTCCAGTAGGATTTTCCATGATGATTCAGCTCATTGTTCTGCACTGTCTAAAATACAGTGGATATTTCAATTAAAAGGTTGTAGCTTTGTGACCTCACTTCTGAGCAATTCGTGTCAGATTTGTTTGACAGAACCAATTTGACATTGCATTCATTCTAGAGAGCATGGGAATGCAATTATGTGTCAAACATTCTAAAATCTTCAGGGACCTCAGGGCAATCAGTACTAGACAGGTACTATACTGTTTCGTCCTCAGATTTTTATCTAGACAGGCAAATCTAGCATTTTCTCCATTTTCTCTGTGTCAATTGAATGTAGTTAAAGATTTTTGATAAGAATTTTTTTGTATAGCATATTATCCAGAGAAAATCCATTTGAAGACATTTGTCTCTGATAGTACAATCTAAAATAAAGGATGCAAAATCATTTGTTAAAAATATATTGGAAGTAATTTTTACAGCTCCCACAAATACAACTGAGTTACATCAGGGACTATGTTACATGTAGTATTATAAGTCCGTTATACTTTTCAAAAACCAAACCTGTTGGGTGAGAGAAAGTGTCATATATAAAAAATATATATTTTAAGTGGAATCTAGATGTTCATTTCACTTGCCTATTTGAAAAATCACTAAACTGTTAGAGAAAATTGAGTGGTTTTCTCTCCTTAAAACCCAATGGTCTCCCAGTCTCCAAAATTTCTTCAGCAACCAGATCTTTACTTTCACACATTCTCCCAATTAACATTTCACATACTTGTTGAAAACAGATTATTAATCTTTCTATAATTGAAGTATAAGTATAAATTCTAAATATATTTGTATTTCCTATTTAATATACAAATACAAGAATTAATTATATGTTGAATGGTTTTAAAACCAGGGACTGATAATTTCTCATTTTTTTGATTGGCACTTTACTGTATCTCTATGTCATTATGCTATAAAAAAGCATAAACTATATCCGAGGCTATATTCTGCTAGGCATTACCATTCTTCTCACTCAGTGATCTTATTCTCTAAACAGTTTGCCTAAGGACTCCAAGACTAGAGAGTGGAGGAGGCAGAGGTTGCAAGCAACTTTTCTGGGCATAAGAGTTGAATTTTGAAGGCTACAGTGCATATGGATAAAAACTTTCTGTACACAATACTTTTGAAAAGGAAGAAGGAAGATTTTACCAAGCTGGTTGGTATTGCAAATAATTAACATATTGGAATTGCAGATTGATATATATATATATATATATATATATATATATTTTTTTTTTTTTTTTTTTTTTTGGTGATATACTAGGTTCACATTTTTGCATTAGTTTTGCCCAGAGAAAAAGCTGCAGTGCAGTACAGTACAGGGATCCTGAATGATTTAGGTATCAGTTGTGTAGGCTTAATTAATCATTTGAAACTATAAAGGCACTTGTAGCTGTTCTTTATGCATCTGAGTGTAGTAGGTAGACACTCTGTGGTGCCCTACTGGTCAAAGAACACTGAAATTGAAGGTAATACCAAGAAAATATTTCACTGTTGTTTGCAATCCTCAGTAGTTTTTAAGACCATTACAACATGCAATCTTGTCTTTTAGTCAGTGAAAAAGGCACAGAAACATCTGTTATCTCAGGATATCCATTGAACCATCATTGGGGTTTTTTTTCCGCTTCATCCTGGCCCTTTCAAGTGCTGCACACCAACACGGATGCTCTGGTTTCAAAGAAGCTATACTAAGCAGCAGTGAAGGAAGGTTTCACCTTATTCTCTATGCTTCCATTCCCTTTCAGTTCATAGTTATATTTCTTCTTTCAAGAGATGAGAAGCCTACGTCTAACAGATGGTTGCCTTTTTTTCCTTTAATCTTTTTTGAAAATTCCCTTTCCTAAGAAGTAAATTACGGTCACGACACTTGTTTTGTGTTGCTACTTTTGAGCTACTGAGACCTAATGTAAGTGGTAAGAGGCCATCTTCTGCCTACACACAAAGTCAACACAAACTCCTGAATTCAAATGTGAATTAGCATGTTCAGATCCACACTTGCTCTCCGTGTAATCCAGTAGGTCTGTTCATTTTTAAGGAAAGTGGTTCATTTCAGGGAGATGAGAATCCGGTCTTGAGTGTTTGATTTCTTCCTGTGAGTTGCAGTTTACAGGGAGGCGTGTTATATCACTTCTGCTTATACCAGAACCCGCGCAGCTTGCTGTGCTGACAAAGAAATGTCTCCACCTGCCATTTGAAATGTGCTGATATTATGGACTGTTGCAAACCCACTCTGCAGTTCTGTGTGATTGGCAGCCATCGCTCGGAGCCTGCGAGAACGGGGATGCGAGAGGTCAAACGGAGCCGTGCTAGCGGAAAGCTGGCACACTCCCGCCTTGCTCAGGGCAGGAATCTCCTTCCTTCCCTGCGCTGGGAAGTGGGGAGAGCTGCTGAGCAGTGAGCGAACAGATGGAGCATGTTCTTAACCTCCATGCTGCTCCGCCAGACTCATAAAAGACATTCACCCTCCCACTAAATGAGTAAATGAGAGGTTGATTGATGACTCAGAAATTTATTTATTCAAACTTCTGTTTAGCTGCAGCTACACAACAGCTTTCTGATCTTAGAGAAAATCTAACAATTCAATTCCCTGCAGGTTCAAAAGTACAAGATGGCAACATAGAGGTTGTAATATTCTTTCCCATTTTAAAAGCAGTAGAAGAGCAGCTTCAGGGTCAAAATTTCCTTGTTGGTGGAATCTGCAATGATTTCCCTCTGGAATGATTTTCACTTTTCTGTACTAGGGCATGCTGTAGCATGCCAACTTGATGCATGTGCTTTACTCAATTTCTTAATTATTTTTGTTTTGAAGCAAGCAGAGTCAGTTTATCCCAACACCTTTGTCTAAGTAGATTTGAGGTTTGTATCCAGCTTGAAAGAATACATTGTTCTGTTTGGGTGTTTATAGGGGAAATATGTACCAACTCACAAATAAGTATTTGTCTTAAATTGAAAACAGTACTTCCTGTTATTTTTGTTGTATTAACTGTGACATGGACCCTGATAGATCATTTTAGTTTAAATAAAAGCTTTGCTGTAAATATTGCTGAAACACAGCTGTTTATATGCAACATCTATAATAAATTCTGAGATGGAAAGTTGAGACATGTTCATATGTTCGTGTGTGTGCATATATGATATACATTTCTGTTGCCAGTTACAGATAAAGTAAGTATCAAATGGCACTTACTGCTTTATTTGCTGTCACATAAATGCCTTTTTTAGGTATTTCAGAAACCAGGATTATTTGAAAATAGCATATAAGTTGTATTTACTGAGTTTCTGATATGACTCACAATAGGATCCCACATTTAAAAAGACTAAGGAAATAAAACTACTTATTATTTTGTAGTTCTGATATACATTTTAATATATGCAGTTTGGAGTGGTGGTTGGAAATTATTTGCAGATTTTCGAAGCAGCCCATCTACCTGTACTTTGGAGGGCACCCTTTTTGCTGCTCTAGAAGGACCAAAAAGGTACTTAGTGCTCTGTTCATTCCCTTTTGTTCAGTGTTTCCTTCCTGGCTAGTGTGTCTATGGGTGTTGACTGACTGCTGTAATTTTGATTCAGCAGCATTATTACAGATGTGTAGAAATCTATTCATGCTTCTTGCTTTCATGTGCCTTGACAGGAGTGAGGTCAGGCGGCTCACCCTCTTGTAGAACTAAGTCTGCACCACCATATTTCTCCTAGACCTCCAAAATGGGACCTTCCTCACACAGATCTGATTTTGTTGCTAGTTGGCCTGATATAAGATGGTCTTAGTACTCTTCTGTTTGTTGTGCAGTCCCAGAATAAATCATTATCAGATCTATCAGTACCTCTGTAAATATTCTCCCCACATATCTCTTCATGCCAGCATGTGGAATCTCTGCAGGAAATGATGTCTCTATTTTCTCTTATTATCCATCAGAAAGCCACTGTGAATTTTTCATCCCTTCCTCTCTCCTTTCCTCTGTGCTAATAATTGCTTTTTTCATTGGTCTGGACTGCAATTGCACCTTCCCGCCAAAACAGAGTTCACAGCATTGAAACCTGAAATGTCTGAACATGGCAGTGTTTTGTGTAAAAGGGATGATGGTTCAAGATTATTTCTACTCATTAGTGCAATCAAATTCTCCTTCAATAGGCTAGAAAAGGATTAATGGGGTAGCTCATGTCACTATGGCACTAGTTCTGCCACATCTGCCCCAAAAGTCCTAGCACACAGCTCAGTGCAAGACATTTCAGACTGATCTCCTTGAAACCAGATTGTTCCAGCTTAGTACTGAATCCGTGAGAAAAAGGGGAGACAAAATAATAGCTTAGCGAGCTACTTCATAGGTAACCACTCATTCCTCTTTTAATACCATTTGTAATAACAGTATCTTCAGATTTGTTGCAGTATAGAAGAGTGGATAAGCAGAAGAGGAGGCTTTTTCTCATCAGAGGAAAGACAAGAACAAGTCAAAAAGTGATGTGTCATTTCAGTTTGATAGTGGAAACTTGATCCAATGAGCAAACAGGAGTTTTGTTATGGAATTTAGAGGGATGAGAGCTTCAGCACGTGGTAGACCAGTGCTTGGCCCATCATCCTATGCGTGAAAGGTGAATGAAACATTGAGAATGAGAAGAGAAATCCAAGTGCCTAAGAATCTTTGGCTTCTCCTGGCATACGTTAGTTGATTGCTCAATTAGGTCAATGTCTTCGTCATTCTATTACTAAGTATAGGTTGTTGTTCTTTGGTTACGTGAACGAGTTGTTCTTGAATGGATTCTCACTAACTGTCATGACTGGAAAGCTGCCTGGTAGAAAAGGATTGAGCCTGCTGGTCGACAGCTGGCTGGACATGAGCCAGCATGTGCCCAGGTGGCCACAAAGTCAGTGGCATCCTGGCTTGTGTCAGCAATAGTGTGGCCAGCAGGGCCAGGCCAGTGATCATCCATCTGTACTTGGCACTGGTAAAGCTGCACCTTAAACACTGTGTTCAGTTTTGGGTCCCTCTCTACAAGAGAGGGGCTGGAGTGTGTTCAGAGAAAGGCAAGAGAGCTGGGGAAGGACCTGGAGCACAAGGCTGATGAGGAGAGGCTGAGGGAGCTGGGGGTGTTTAGCCTGGAAAAAAGGAGGCTTGCGGGAAACTTACTGCTCTCTGCAATACCCTGAAGTAAAGCTGTAGCCAGGTGTGTGTGTGTGGGGGGGGGGGGGTCAGTCTCTTCTCCCAGGTGATATTGATCAGGAGAAACAATCTCAAGTTGTGCCAGGGGAGCTTTATATTGGAAACTAGAAAAAAAGTCTTCTGTGAAAGGGTTGCCAAGCATTGGAACAGGCTGCCTGGGAAGTGGTTGGGTCACCATGCCTGCTAGTATTTAACAGATGTGTAGATGTGGCACCTGGGGACATGGTTTCGTGGTGGACTTGAGAGTGTTAAATTTACAGCTGAACTCAATAATCTTAGAGGTCTTTTTCAACCTAAGTAATTCTATGACTGTGAAATCACTGAAGGCAGGTTGTGTAGCAACCTTATCTCTCAGTCTATCTATGAGCATTCAAGGTCATCCTCAGGTTTCAGTAGATATGACATCTTGGAGTCCAGGATCTAAAAGCATCCGCAAGGTTCCTCTGAACTCCTGAAATCCTGGAATTCCAAAATGAACCTTTTAATCAGGCTGATTCCCTAATGCTCAGAAGTTACATCCTCAAGAGCTTCAGAGTGCTCAATTCACACAGCTTGCTTCTTCACTCACTCTTCCTTTCTCTTATTTATTTTTAGTTTTAAGATTTTTAGTTTAAGTTTTTTTAAAGTAAGAGGGGGGAAAATGGGGTAATCTCAAATGTTTCTTAAAATACATTGCAGCAGTTGCCAGCTGTTTAACTGTAGGAATACTTCCTCTGTGTTTCCAAGATTTGAACTTCACTTTTGCTCCTTGGAAAAATGATTTTTTGAGGAAAATATGACTATGTAGAGATCCTAAATCTCTCTGGTTTTGATTTTAAAAAACATTTTCCATGTGGGAACCCTTTTCTGTAATTTCGTTTATTTGCAGTATTCTGTCTGTATTCACTATATGGGTGCTTTAGACTTTGAGTTAATACCACCTGTCTAGCAGAGATGCCAAAGTAATATCAATGGTTTGAAGATAAACTCCTCCACACCTCCAGATCATAAGTATTTTGCGCCATGAAGCCTGAGCATGATATGACGGGGTCTGCCCACAGCTTCATGGAGTGTCCTCTTCAAACTATATTGACTTGTAGCTCCACTCTTATAAGAAATGATGTCAGCCTCTGAACACAGAGCCAAGTTGGCATTGGGCTGTAGGTGCATTGCCAATCTGCTTTCCATATTGTTCTCTTGGCTTTCATACAATCATGAATAATCTATTCAAGACAATCTGAAAACCTCAGAGCAAGCAGGATGCACTTTGTATCCCTAAAGTCACTTTTTACATTTGCATAGGCCTCATGCCCAGTGAGGAATCTGTAAATATGCGAGGGAAAAAAGAGAGAAATCTCACAGAAAACAGTTGTGTGATTTTATTTATTTATATTATACTACTAGAAACCATGACTGAAGACTGTGATTTGTCCACTGACATATGCATGCAATTTTTCCTGAGATGCAGGAAACAAATCTGTCAGCCTCCTGATGAGCATTACAGAGAGAAAGACACCCAGGATAATTTAATTAGAGCCCAAGAAATAACCCAAACTGAAGGACATTTTCTGGTTGTCAGAAAATAAATCCATCTTTAAAACAGGCAAAACCATCACCCTGGTTCAGAGACTTCCCTGCTCTCTGATCACCTCTGAATTACTTTTCCTTTATGACGCTTAGGGTTCATGACCCTTCCTGGAGATTTTCTTCAGGTTCCTCAGCTGTATTAGACCCATAGTACCCCCAAACTATTGAGGAAAAAAGTGACCTCTTGCTGTAGTCCTAGATGCTATAAAGAGTGACCCAGGTCCAAAGAATAATTTAGAGCAGCTTCAACATGTCTAAATTACCTGCACTAAATTACCCGACCCACACTAAGCAGTGAGGGACTGATGCAACAATAAATGACGATCAACTGATTCTTTCTCATTTTCTATATAGTTCACAGCTCTGGAATAAAGTGTAATGTTGCTCTGGTAAGTTATGGATTATTTTGAGATTTTTGCTTTGTTGTTTTGGTTCAACCCTCCTCACCCTCTTCCTCTTCTCCTTCCTCCTGGAGATGAGTTTAGTAGAAGGGGGAAAGCCCAGCAGTCTGTTTTGGAGAAAACAGAGTTGAAGGAAGGAAAAGATAGAGGAAGAAATGAAAATGGATAAACAGAAATATCTATTTTCATCCTTTATCATGGCTGAACAGTTATTGTTGAGAGCCAGGACTGATGGCCTGTGACCTCGAAGGTTTCTTATTATGGCTTGATCCTGCAGTGTGCTGCTTGAGAGGCCCGGGCTGTGCTGAGCTCAGGAATACAGGGTCTGCACTCAGTTCTGCTAATGATTCCTGACCTTTGACAGCTTTCTGCTCCATTTAAAGTGGGGCTTTCTGATCTGGGAATGGCAGAGTAAGACTCTCTTTTTTAATATTTTTGCATCTTAAAATACAAAGCCGTTTCAGAAAGGAAAAGCTGGCATTTGCTACACGTAGGTGATTCTTTCTCTACTGAATAAAGCAAGAGCTTTTCATGACTGGAGCTGTATGTACCCCTTTGCTGAGTACATGAGTTATGCAACTTGCCTACTCAGAATAATTTTGCTATGATTATTAATAATTATATGTAAATTAGTTCATTAGGCCTCTATTTTTCAAGATCTAATATGTGAACTAACTAAAAATTGTTTTCAATGACCCATCTAATAATTACCAAAATCAGAATTCACCCTCCATATGCTCAGAAACATATGCAAAACAAAGCACTTAAGTCACCAAACAATAGCAGATCCAAACAATTGTGAGAGATGCAGCATTATAAACTGCACTGATTTTTCATGAGTAGCAGAATACTATCAAGTAAATGTTGTTAATTTCTGCCAGGTAAACCTGATTAACTAAATGTTTCAGATATTGTTCTTCTACTCGTAAGCATTTTATTCATCCCTGCTAAAACTGGTTTGATTTTTTTTTTTTTAATGTTTGTTCTGTACTACAATAAATGAAGCCATCTGAGTCCTGTACTTTCAGGATTGCATTGATGGGGCTGGAATTTAGAGATCTAGTATCTGAGATGAGAGTTTTAAAATGTTTGGTATAAATACAGCGTATAAAATAAGTCAACCTGTGCAGTGTAAATATGAATGGTGCCCATAATGTAGTATATCCTCAATCCTCTGTGTATAGATTTAGAATTTAGTGGAATAGCTTTGACTATTTTCTATGTGTAAATTTACCTCAAACTGTCAAACTTGAATTTATGAAGGCAAGGAAATAGCTTTGAAAGTGGATTTACTGACAGATTTAGCAGTGAATATTTTAAAAAAGTTTATTAGGCAATGTAAAAGGAAATCTTAAATCTAATTCACTGCTGTTTGTGAAGAAACAGGGCAGTGGTTGAGGAGGATGGCGTGAAATGCATTATAGGTCAAAGCTTATAATGTTTAGCACTGTTTTTAAGCTGGATGCCTTTTATACTTTTTTATATCAGAGCCTAAAATTAAATTTCTAGTTTATGTCACCAAAGAAAGAAAAATCTCTTATTTACACAATAAATATTATTGGAAATAGAAATAGGAGAATTTTCCATCTTTTCATATATGTTACATTTTCAGGCCCTTTTCACGGATGTACACTTTCTGTGACCTTTAATGTTTCTTTAGAGTAAGCAGAAGTCTGTGTGCTGAATGTATCATGTAGTGGCTGCAAGTTGATTTCTCAGCAGCTTGCAGGCATTGATGGGCCATGGTTTTAACTTCTTGAGTCAAAATTTTGAAAGTGATTGGCACGTGTGAAATTAAATCAGCAAAAGCTTACAGGCTTATTGAATCACAGCACAAGCAACAGGAAAATGATCTTCTACAACTCTGATGTTTTGACAACAATTAATATCTATTCATATTCTACTGAAACCAGGGAAAAGAGAGGCTTTCTTTCAAAACAAATAGAGTCCAGCGATATGTTAAGATCTGAATTAGATGTAGCTCACAGAGCAATCATTAATAAGAAAGAAATTAATGTCCTTAAAGTGTAGACACATTTCCAAATTTCTTTCCCCTTGAGAATTAGCTGTACTTAAACTTTGCTATTGATGATATCGTAGCTTATATGACACAAAGGAGTTCAGCTCTGTCTGTGCATACCACTAATTTGTGCTTGGCACTGATCTATTTCTAAGTCTTAGGCATTATTTGGACCCATCAAAGAAATATATTGGGTGAGAAATGAAGGGGATAAATATGATAAAAGTAGGAGACAACTATACAAGGACTTCAAGTAAACATATGACTTTAATTTTTAGGTTAAGCTGCCATTCATCAGTAATGAACTCTATAGCTCATTCTTTAAAATTTAAACAGGATTTTTTTTAATATATATTTTTGTAATAATCTTATGAGGATAAATGCCTATGAACAAAAGAAAAGAAAGATGATAAGCACTGAAGAATATTATTTATAATTTATTAATTCTGCATGGCTGATGCTGTACATGCATGTTTATAATGTATAAGATGCCCAGAACATCTGTTAAAAATTTTTCTAAATGAAACTTGTAATCTCATGGGTATTTCAGAAGAACATAAAAATTATTTTACTTTGAAGAGTTTATTAATGAGTAAACATTAAGAATACTTCTACCATGGTAATTTCTAGTTGTTTTTTAAATGAACTTGGATATATCTAAGGCAGAAGCCTTATTTCAACATGAAAATTTCAGGACAGGACTTCTCTATATATAAAGAAAAGGGGTAAAAATGTAAAAATTATTCTTTCTCTCCTGTAATGTGGTCTTTCAAAAAATTAGGTCAAGAAAAATGACATTTAAAGGCTGTTTTAATGAGGGCCAAACTAAACTAACTACTGTTTATTTTAATGAATAATTCCTAAAATATTTGGTGCTTTTGGAATTGTTCAGCTACAATCATACTCTTTTCCTCCAATTAGCCTTCACTACAAGGAGTTTCCCTGTCTTTGACCCTGCTCTGTCTGTTAACAACATCAAACTTTAAACATAAAATGACAGACTTAATAGTTCAAGAAATATCCTTTGTGCTGGAAAGAAAAAAAAAAACCTCATTATTTTATATTGAGGTGTTGCTGAAAGGAAACAAAAAATGCAACCTTGTACAGGACAGGTCTTGCTTAAATAGGAGGTCTCAAGTTTTGAAGACTATGTGGAATGAAATCAAAAGTGTGTGGTTCACTTGGGGAAAAAAAAAATCACGTATATTTTATGGTAGGTGACTTTTTCCACTCCTACTTCAATAAGCCAAGCATAATCAACTTGCACCAAGGGCAAATATAACCTGGTGATTTAAATGCAACTACTTTATCTAGTGTGTCTATCCTTCTGTTTCTGGGATCCACCTGCCCATGAGAAATTTTGCTGTCCTGACCTGGGCCAGTCACGGCACAGATTTAGGGTTGATTCTATACCCCCACCATTAAACTTCTGTGATTTTGTCTCCATCTTAAAATGTTGTCAAGCAGTTATTAGAAGTTTTTCTTCTAAATTTGTGTAGGCACCTTCTTGCAGTATAAGTGAAACAGAAAACACATTTATTTTCATAAAGAGGAGTTTATTTTCATTCATTCTTTTCTTATCCTTATATGAGAATATTTTATCCTATGTCTTAATTGATAGCTGACCTTTTCTCCATCTGCTCTAAATCAGGGAAGTACAGTGTTTCTCTTGTAATTACATTTCTGCCACAAGGTATTTTTCTTCTTTTAGGAGATCAAAACCATTATTGACAGCAGGATGCAGTCTTTTCGATATTTTAATAAAGAAGCCCACTGCGTTTGCCTGATGCTTTAGCCTGCCAACAGGAGTTTAATAGTCTAGTGGAGCATTAACAGCAACTGATCATTGTTCAGAACCTCTAACTAGCCCTAGGTTATATCAACCTGACAGACAGGACATTAGCTGAGGGCAGCAACTCTTCATTAATTGTTTATGCAGATGACCCTCTGGTGGAAAGGTGGGCATTTTCTCATTTGCCTTGGGCAGTGTAAAGCAGCCCGAAACAGCCACTGCAATTAGAGGATGTTAATGAGGAAGCAGAGAGAGAGCGGGTGGCATGGAGAGCACTGCTGCAAGCACAGCAGCATTAAGGGTTTATTCTTGTTCCCACTGCAGCCAGTGGTCAAATCCCTGTTGATTTAAAGAGGGGAAGGAGATGTACTCCTGGCTGCGATCCAGACTGGCAGCTTCCCCTGTGTCATATAAGCTGCTGTTGGAGCATATTGGAATGATATTCTGTCCAGACATAGTGAATGACTGTTCTTTCTCTAATTACTCTTGCTTCAGACATTTGGATTGATAAACATGCAAGGAGAAGCTGAATGTTTCTCTGCGCTGTAATCTTTACTCAGAGACTTGAGAACTGAGAATACCAGCTGTTTCATAGGTTCTGAGCTGTGCAGGATGAGATCAGTCATGGGTGGGTTTGTTTGCCTGCTGACAAGGTGGCACTTACTATTGAAATCATCTAGCATCCATAGTCACAATGTCTAGACAGCATGAAGGGACTACTTCAGCCTGAATGGAGGGAAACATCTGTGTTCCCATCATGGAATTCCTTCAGGGGAGGGTGAGGAGAATTGTTGGGAAAAAAGCCAGATAGACTAAGAATAAAATGACTGTGGGATCAGGATAACATCCATATTGGCAGAACGGAAAGCAGTTTAAAAAGTGCCTTCCATGTTTTAAAAATGACTCCTTGGTTGCTTTTATTTAATTTCATCAGATCAGAAAGGCAAAGACTTAATACATAGTCTGAGCTGTCTTTGGGTGAGAAGCAGCTGTCTGTTAAGTAGTATAAATCCAATGGTATTCTTTCTGAAGACAAAATCTAGTTTGCTTATGTCAGAGTCTGTTTTGGCATTGGAAAAGTTGATAACATGCAGTTCTGAGAAGTAGTCATCAAGAAGCAAATAACTGTGGTCAATTTAAACGCATGGCAGGAGAAATCAGAAGAAAGAGAATGCTAACAAAGTATTGTTTATTTTCAATGTGTAGAGTTATAAATCTTCCAGGTAGCTTCATTTTTTTTTCTGTTACTGAAAGATTTCAGTTTATAATCATGATAATTATAATTATAGTTTCCTTAAGAAAATCATTGCCATCTCCCTGATGTAGTCTTGTCTCAATTCACATTGTACTGCATCCAAAACAGCCACCCATGCAAGAGATTTTTGTGCCCTTGCAGTTTCCCCCTTCTTTGCAGGACTTGGATCTGTGATGGTCTTTATCTGTTTATATAGGCAGTTCCTTTCCTGAATCCAAACAGGCAGTCCTGAGCCCTTGCATTCCCACAGTGTGTCACATGTCTTGGGTACCTGAGCACCCAGATCTTCAGTCTGGGGAGGAAACTTCATTTTAGTGATATAATGGTGATTTTGCTGCGGACAATTTGATTGTGCTTTGATTAAATGACTGCTAAAATCAAAACTGGGGTTAAAGTAGCTGCTAAATGTCACCTCTAGCAAATGATTTGCTTTTCTCAGGAGCCTTTTTTATTTCATGCTGTCTGTAGATGATGAATACTTCCTCAGTCAGAGGGCAATCTGTCTTGACATGTCCCCTGTCCCTGCCCTGTGCTCTCTGGCATTGCCACTGGAACCCAGCTGGCATTCAATGGACAGCACACTGACAGGTATAAGATTAGTATTAAGAGAAAACATAGATAACCAGTACGACAGGTACTGAACACTGATACAAAGGCTGAAACTGGAACAAGACAAAGCATTTAATGGGTAAACAAGACCATTCTGAGAATGTAATGCAGGTAATTATTTTCATCCTTTAATAAAGGACATTTTCCTGCTGCAAAAGGTATCTCTCTCATTTGCCTTCAAAAGAATCTATTTGTTTGATACATTCTATTAATTAAACCCAAACATTTGTCTAACACCTACCTAACAAGACCAGATATCTACATTACTGAGGTGGGGATAAGACTTGCCTTTTGTTTGCTTTTTATGATTCTGGACTGAACTTATGAAATGGCATCTGGCCATCTTTTGTTTTGAGTTACACATCCAAAAATCAGGCTCAGAGGGAAGGAAAACTCCCCTGTGTATAATCCAGAAATATTGAAGTGAATCGTTCAACATGTTCAGATCATTCCCTTTGTCAGCACTCAGTTGGAAGAACAGCAAAGGGGGTGCCTAATAATTGTACCATCCATAAACTACTGTCAGGCAAGAGCAGTTGGAAGCACAGGAGAACAGTGACTCAGTCATGAGTGTCTGAATCAAAACGCCTCCTGGATCCACTCTGCCAATGCCATTATGGAGCAAGGGTTTCAGGGTTTGTTTTTTCTACCACCTTTTCAGAGCTGTGACTAAAATCATAGTATGATTTGGGTTGGAAGGGACCTCATAAACTATTTAGTTCCAAGCCACCTGCTTGTGGGCAGGAGCACCTTACACTAGATCAGGTTAGTCAAAGCCCCATTCAGACTGATTTTGAACACCTCAGTGGATGGGACATTTTCAGCTTCTCTGGTCAACCTGTTTCAATGTCTCATCATCCTCACAATAAATAATTTCTTCCTAATGTCTAATCTATCCTATCCTCTTTCAGTTTCATATCATTGCCACTTGTCCTAACACTACATGTCCATGTGAAAAGTCCCTGCCCAACTTTCTTGTAGGCCCCCATTAGGTACCAGAAGGCTGCTCTAAGGTCTTCCTAGGGCCTTCTTTTTTCTAGGCTCTTCTCAACCCAAACTTCCTCAGCCTGTTTCCATAGGAAATGTGCTCGAGTCCTCTAAAAATCTTCATAGCCCTCCTTTGGACTCACTCCAGCTAGTCTACGTCTGGCTCATGCTGGGGGCCCCAGAACTGGATGCAGTGCACCAGGTGGAGTCTCATGAGACCAGAGGGGAAGAATCCCTTCTTTTGAAGCAACCCAGGAGACAGTTGGCTTTCTGGTCTGTGAGCACACATTGCTGAGTCATGTCAAGCTTCTTGTCCACAAATGCCTCCCAGTACTTCTCCTTAGGCCTGCTCTCCATCCATTATCTATGCAGCCTGTATTTGTGCTTGGGACTGACCCAACACTAACTTTAGTGCATATTTGCCTCCTAATGCTTCCTTTTATCTGCTTTACAAAGGAGTGGGCTGTGTAAGACAAGGTGAAGAGGCTTTTCTATAACATGGCAATAGTAATACAACTGGTTTAGATATGACTGCTTTAAATTGTAGACTAAGGTTAAGTGCAGTTGACTGCTTCAATTGAACAGAAAGGCAGGAATTAATACAAATAGACATCATAAATTACTGTCTAAACTGTGGCTCTTTAGAGAGCTGGGAAATGGGCTCAGATTCACCAGACCAAAATTCCAGGTAAGCTCCAAGGCCAAATGTGTGTTATCTCCTGTGTCTTAAAAAGCTTGAATGAGGCAGTGAGAAACACTGTGCAGAGGATATGAGTAGGATGTATCAGTGGTATTTCTAGTACAAACGGTTCTATTCAAGAAAATACCCAGGTAGTTCTAAGAAACATTTGGAAACAAGAGGGTTATCTTTATTCAGCTATGCTTATCTTTATTCATCTGTGGCTATTGCAGAAAAGGGGGAAACTATAAATCCTGCTAGTGAAAGAGTTAAAAATACCTGCAAAACTCTTACATTTTCTCTGTCTGCACTGGTAACAGGATACTGTGCAATCCTGTGAGTGGATAGGGTGTCTTTTGTCATGTAATGAGGAAAGGTATTATGGGCCATTGTGTTAATGTTGGCACATTCTTTGACTTTTTGCATGTGCCACTGCCTTCATCTTCATTAGCAATGTACTTGGACCATGACTGGCACATGACTGTATGGCACATGAAAAATGGATTTGAGGATATTAAGAGGGACTATTTTACACTATTCCTATATACTTCAACTTTCAATCAGAACACATAGATATTGAACTTTGTAATATGTCTTGAAGGCTTGGGCAGAGTTAGGGTAAAGAGGTAAATGATTGTTCTTGTCCATGTTATCAGTTCCCATAACTGGCAGTTTTGAATAGGTTCCTCTTTTGGGATGGGATAAGATCATAGGATAATGCTGTGATGCTGAGAAGTAAGGAATCTAAAACAAACTCCTGATCTCCTAATTTTGTTTAATGATGTTATGATGAATTCTTTATGTTTCTACTGACTGGGCTAAGGCAACAGCTTCTGCTGTTGCTTCTTATGTGGGCTTGACTTACATGACTAAACAGGCTGTAAAGCTGGCAACTGTCAGAATAATCTTTCCATTAAACTGATGGTCCTTTTTAATAGGGTCTGCTTTCTTTTAATGGTAGATAGTATAGCAGTGCAATGGAAAGCAAATTATTTTTTCTTCTTAGTTTAATCTTCTTAGGGAAAATGGTAATCCTCTGCTAATTTCCTCCATCAGAGCAAGCATATGTCTCAATCACATTTGTAGCTGGAGCAGAACAGCACTCAGCACTCAAATTATGCTAATAACCATTTAGATTACTTCTTCTTTGGCATTTATTCATATTGGAGATCCAGCAAGTAAGCCTTTCCACTGTGTGAATTTATGTGTTTAATCCACATTATTTTCATTAATACCTCTGCAAGCTTTGGCACTCAACTATCTGGCTCCTTGCCCTGTTGTCAGGTAAATGTGAAGCAATGGTGAGGTCCTTCCAACTCATCCAAATCCTGAACCCTTACTTCTTAGTCTTTATTAGTTTGATCTGGCAGAGATGGGTGTGAGAGGGATTGCCAAATAGTGCCACCTCAGGCAGGGACTATATCTTATTAAAGATGTTGTGCCAGTAGATGAGGTTCAGGTCATGTGGTTATGGCATTCGTGTTATGCCTCCAAACTGTTAAAATGATACTGAGGATGGACTGCACCATATAAATCCACACAGAAAGCCAGCAGAAATTTTCTAAAATAAGAGTTTTAATCTGCAGTCTATGGTATTGATTGCCATGTATGCTGAATACTAGTTTTGGAGTACTACGGTCTTACACAATACAAACTCTTACAATATAATTTGTTCTGTGTCTAAACTGAAAATTTATCAGTCCTGCCTGTTTTTTTTTTGTAGTGAAGTGCAAACACTGTTCCAGGCATATATATATATATATATGCATGTACACACAAACACACACACACAAACACACACACACACACACATATACATATATATAAAATGAGGTATGTTAAGAGTGATTGAGGCTAAGCCAATAGGATTGTCACTCATGTTTTGATATACCTTTTCCTTTCTTGTCAGCTTTCCCCTCTGAGCAATTCTTGATGGACTTGTTTCGCAGTTGATAAGCACAGCTGAGTAGTAGCTGTGAGAGTGACACCAAATACAAATTTCTCTGCAGCATCTCCTTAACAATGCAGAAAAAGAGGTATCAGTCATTTGTAACTGTGTTCTTTGGGTGAAAGAGCTCCTTTTTTGTCAAGGTGTATATGCATTCCTTAACTTACAAAAAATTATTACAAGGAGCAGTTTTCATATTCCAGATATTTTATTTTTTAAAAATTGGTGGATATTGGAAAAACTGACCTAAAAGTATATTATGCAACCGTGTACAGGTTAGAAAGGGATGACTGGAATTTAGGAAGGATTTTCCTTTATTCAGAATAGGCTTTCAAAAGATACGTGGAAGCCTGTTACAATCACTCTGTAGAGACAAAAGTTCCTCAGTGTAGATCTTGCTAAGAGCTAAATTAGGTCTATATTTGTCCACATTCAGTCCTTTAGCATTTATGCTTTGCAAGATAAACTAGATATTTTCTTTGACCAGAAGCTGGAAACTAGCTGTGACCAGAAAAAACATACAATAGTGAAATAACACCACACAAGCTAATAAGAGAGTTGCCTAAAAAAGCAAGATAAGGACAAGTCTTTAAAAATATGTTTTTCTTACCTCTGTTTACACTTTATTACTTTTTTTTTTTTTAGTTCAAATCAACAATTTGAAATCTCAATTGAATCATTGCTTGTTTTTTTTCATGCTTAAATTTGAAGTTAATTGAAACGTCTTTAAATAGTTGGGTTGCTATTCTAATAATAATTATTGTTTAGCCTTCTGTTTGCCACATAATTTTCAAAGTCAAACCTCCAGAAACATTAGGAAGTATCTCCTTAATTATGCTGTGAAGAAAACATTTGATATATTTTGTGAGTGTGGCTAAGTTGTGAAACCATTATGTATTTCCTACCACTGGAGAAAACCTTCCTCTAAGACTCAAGATCAACAAAACACTTAAGCAGCTGCTTATGAGAAGAAAATCCATCCCAAGGCATCTTTTTAAACACCACTTTTAATCATCTTTGGAATTCTCATTTACTGTTTTATTTAGGGTGCTTGGGAATGAAGGAAACAGAAAACTTTGTAACAATGTTGTTCACAGATGGAAAAGATCCCTGAGGAGAAACACAACAAGAGTTTTCAATTTCATTCCTGTACTCTTTTCCGGTACAGGTTTTAGATAAATGGATGTTGAAATACAGAGATAATTTACTCTACCAATCACTCTGTTAATCTTATATTTTTTCCAAATGTGCCATTGATCCAGACCACTAATAGTTTCATCAAAGAAGTTCTCTGTCTCTCAGTCACTAACCTAATTATTCAAATATTTGTTTTCACAATAGAAGAGTTTGGTTGCATTGTCAGGACTGATTTATTTGTTTTGGTACAGATTCCAAGTGCTAGATATTTAGCAGAAATCATCTTTCTCTCTTGCACAGTACTCAAGTAATCATCTTGTATTCTTGTGTGTTAACAAAATACACCTACTATTTTCATTAATATCATTATCAAGGTAGTGGAAAGTTCTGTCTAATGGGACAGTGACAATTGACCCTGTTTCTGAAGAATTTTTAAGTTGTACAGGCAAGAAATGGGTAGGGAAGCAAATTAGGGAAATGGTTTGTATAAAATCAGGGATAAATGGCAGAATTCAGGTGCTTGACTCACACATAGCATCTTCTCAGGGCACCATTTGTTTCGGACAGATACATATTTGCATCTGCATACACACTCAATCTTTGCTAATGTGCAGCCCTGTCCTTACAAATTGTTCTCTTTCTGAATATCATAAGGATTATCACATCTTTAAGAGGACGACTGAAATACCCAATGATCTGTTAGGGGGTGCCAATTAAAGTTTTAATGCTGTAACAGCTGTTGTCTGCTTGTAAATGATTTCTCCTAATTTTGGGATTTTCTGTTAGCACATAAAATGCTTTGTTAATAAATGTGAAAGTCCCTGAGGATTTTTGTGCATTAAACTTTAATAATTGAAGAGTGCAGAGAAATAGCTGAAATGAAAATTACTGCATTATGGAACAACTTTTAATATGTGCCAAATCTACTAATGATCATAAACTCCCATGATATAGCATCTATTTTGAGTTGGGTTTTTTTTCCTTTCTTTTTTTCTCTTTCTTTTTTCTTTCTTCCTTTTTTTTTTTCCTTTTTTTTCTTTTTTTTCTACTTCTGAAGTGATCAGGTCTCAAATCCTCAAAACAAGTTAGCTAGGATACATTATTTGGAAAATTAAAGTTCCCCTTAAATATTCTTTCTGGCTAATAAGATATTTTATTACCTTCCAGTACAGGTCTGCTAGTTTTGGCAAAACTAGGACTATTTACATCATCTGAAATCTTGGCCCACTGTATCATACACCATTCAGCTGGTGTTGTTAGCTCTTTCCTTTCAAGTCTTCTTTTCCCATTTCCTTGAAATCCTCATATCAAGTCAAATTTGACACAGTACTAGAAAACGCAGCCTGGGCAAGAGAGTAGTCTATTGATGATATGAAATATCCAACAATCAGAATTACTGTGAGAAAAAAAAAATTCCGTGTTGTAAGTTCCATATAAGAAAGACTAAAAGGCCAAAATTTACCAATGATTCAGTGGAACAACTTTTTCTAAGTGTTTCTGAAAGTAGACATTTTATCAACTTCAGTATTTGTAGGGACTATAGAGGTATATGATGATCCTAATGATAATTATAATAACAGTAGAAGCAATAATAAAAATATATACCACTGTAAGTAACATAGCCAAAACAACCACAAAAATAATAAGATATTAAAAAAAGTAATGTAACCAGATGTAATAAACAAAATCCTGTGTATTCCAGACAACAGGCATAGGACTTTTGTGGGGCTGATCAGTGCATTAGCAGATATCAGCCTCATTTGATTACATTGCTGCTGTCTTTGGGTTGTGCTACCAGGTTGGCCACAGTATTTTTATCCTCACAAGTTTGTTCACCTTGTCTTTCAGAGAATTAGCAGCACTAGCTGTTGCCCTAGATCATGCACCTTTGAGTTGCTGCTGAGGGAGCTCAGTATATTGTGTGCTCAGCAATGGCTCCAGAGTGTTTTTAATTTTGACAAGTCAAACTGATGCATATATTTTCCACTACAGCACTCATTTGTTTACTGCATCTTCCCTGTCTCTGTGCTAGTCACATACATTATGCATATTGTACATGCTGTTAAATCACTGCAGGGCCCAAGGGTAACCTCCCTCAGATTCAGGTTTAAAACTGTCCATGGCTGCACATGAGCAGATCCCTGTCAGGATCAGTGCCTGTGTGGATCTCCACCTGTAGTCCCTGACAGCTTTGCCAGAGCAGGGCACTTGTGAGGAGAAGTAGTCTGGGGTTCCCAAGTCAGATGGGGCCATCACTGTTTTGCCCTTCTGCTCCTTCAGGAGGAAGCAGCTAAACCACTTCTCCTGCTGCATTGTCCAGAAGGAGGGCTGAGGTGAGCTGGAGCTGCACACTTCTCACTTCTTACGCTGGAGAGCCGCACTGGAAGAGGTCATCCAGAGCAGAGGCTTTCCATGATCACACACTGGAAATGTCAACCCTTCAGGAGCATAGTTTTTTAGTTTTGGGAAATTCAGATGCATGCCATGTTTCCAATTTTGCATCAGAAACACGTTTAGGAGAACACTTTCTTACTGGGGCTATGAGAGGGAAGAGAGGCGTCCCTTACCATGCAATGCCTTGCATAGAAATTTATTTCTACTCCAAATTGAGTAGACTTTCATAGTTTCTTAGCATGATATAATTTTTTTTTTGCTGATCTCTTCAGTTTGAGTACAATACTCCTGTATTTTTCAAAAGGTATTTAATTGTACACTTCAAAAGCTTTTACTTTGAAAAAATGAGAAATTTATTGGTTTTGAAATAATATAACTTTATGAAGTAGGATCCATTTGCCTTCTTTTTTCATAATTAGAACAAAACCAAATCAGCACAACATCTTAATTATGTCTTAATTATTCTAATAACTTTCATTTTTGTTTTTAATCTTGATTTCTTTTTTTATGCTGAAGAATAGAAGACAATCTAAACAATGAATTAATTCATTACTCTAAGCTCCTTATTCTCTTTCTTGTTCTTTCCAACATCTCTTCTCAGATAATTAGAACTATGAGATAATGAGGGTAAGATTTCATTCGCTAGCTCCTTCCTTTCTTCCAACTCCCACATTTTCTTTGCTCCTCCGAATCACACTTTTTTCTCTCTCACTTTTATGCACACCTTCTTATCTGTATGTAAGTAACTTAAGAGCAGGTAGAATAGGAAGAGGAGTAAAAAGGAGCCCTATCCATTATTGGTTTCTCAGTGGGTGAACTTCTGCAATACTTTCTGTAGCCTATTGAAATCAATGGAGCTCTACTGAAATGTTCTTGGGGATCTCCTATCTCCATTAGAGTCACCAGAGACATCATTGCCATTTGGATTGGCTTCATTGAAAATATGGTGTTGTGTAGTACTGAGAGCAAGCAAATCTGTGCCCCCCACATGGTTTATAATTAGCAGCACTCCTTCTTCCTACCTGCTGTGGCTTTCACCTTCAACTGCCACTCCCTGGAAACTGGGAATTAAATCTGGTGATGGAGAGGGTATTACCTGCTGCCTGCAGCTTTGCAGTGCAGGATTATTCAAACACATCTGATTAAAACTTAGTTCACAAAAGCGAACAGTGGAGAACTCTTGCTGGTGCTGTGCTGAACCGACGGATTCAAACAAGACCTGGAGTAAGAGAATGCTGCTCTGAGGAGATCTACCAGTGCAAATAAACCAGATCAGTGATGGGTGAAAGAAGAAAGAGAGAGGACTACTACTGCCTTTTGTGGGCAGACATAAGAATGCTCTGCTTGTATTACAAGTAGATTAGGAGCTAATATATGTTATGTTTAGATGTATTTTTGGTGCTTGCAAGGCTGGATGTAGCTACGTGCTTCTGCTTCATCTGCTTCATAAATATCTACAGTCAGAGACTTGGTGTTGCTTGAGCAGGGCAAAGTTTTGTCTGCTCCCACAGTGGGGGCCTGAACATTGTGGAGGCTTGAAGAGACATATTTCTCAGCACAATAGCCAACATTCATTCCTGACTCTGTGTTTCTCTCTCTATCACCTCTCTCTCCTTCTCTTCATCATAAGTTTATTCAGCAAGTTGATTTAGAGAACAAATTCACCTTAGAAATTGTACACTAGAAGTGGTTAGATTGACTTTCTTTGGGCAGCAGAACCTGCACCGTCTCAAAAGTGTGCAAGAAAATACGGTAGTTTTGCTAACTAGGATAATTATTAAAGATAAAAAAATATTTTGTTTTCTTTGACCCCGTGCTCTTTTACTGTGACCACAGTAAAAGATGTCTCCAGTGTAATAAGTTATACTTCCATAAGCTATTTAATATATGTAGTAGTGCCTAATGATGCAGAAATTCTAAGTCCATTAGAGCAAAAGAGAGTTTTGACATTAATTTCAATGAAACCAGGATTTCATATGGAATTTCAATGTCAATGAAAAACAGAAGAGACTAGTAACTATAACTTCTGCTAGGAAATTGTGAAATCTGAAAATCCTACTCAGTATTTAAGGTAATAAAGTTTTTTACCTTAGCATGATTTGCAAGATCTGACTTAAAAAAGAAGCATATTAGCTTGCATGTGTTATTGTGGTATATATTCATGGTCTTACAAATCTGTCATTATGCATTTATATTTTTTCTCTTTATCTTTTTCTTTGCATCTTCTGCATATTTTCTATTTGAGTCTATGAGAATATTCTTTTGCTCTTTTCTTTCTCTTTCTTCTCCTTTTTCCCCATCTTCCTTAGCCTCATCCTCTCCTGATTCTTGTCTTCCACTCTTGTGCTGTTAGAACAAGCCCACTTATATGATAAGCACAGTGCCATTTCCATAATCTGAAAAACTGCATTAACTCAGAGTGGTGAGATTCTATACAGCTCTGACGTGTTCTGAGAACAGCCACACCTATACGAATCACACTTAAGAATGCATTTTTTAGACATTGGCTTATCAGTGTCTGCAAAGTCTCTAAGTCTGCAAAGTGCTGAGCATCTCCTCCAAGTTGCTAGCATTACCTAATCCCATCAGTGTTGAAAAAGACACACAGAGTATTGGGAAGTCACCCAAAACCCCCTTCCAGTCCTAATCAGGATGATGTATGAAATGACACTCTTATCAGCTCCAGTAGATCTGTCACATTCAAATCATAATGCATCTGAAGGTGGCTTTGTATTTGTTTGTTTTTAAAAAAAGCCTGCGAACTTTGGAGTACTCTTTGTAGGAAATTAAAATGGCAGGTGATTTTTGGATATGTTTGACTTTAGTTTAAAATAATGTATTTAATAATAAGATGCATGATTTTTTTTCTCTACTTCTTTTTTACATTCTTCCAACATACTTCACTGGCATTCTTCTGTTTCTCAATCTGGCTCCAGAGTGAGTCAACAGTGAACAGCAAACGCTGTAAGAAGGCTGTGATTACTGCTTGCACAAGTTACATCCAACCAAAGATGGGTTTTAAAGTGAGAAAGAGGCTGCTGAGATGACAGATAACTACAGCTTGGCTTCTGAAATCTTTGAGAGCTTCCTGGTATTTTGTGTCAGATTTGGAAGTGAAGCAAGGCTGTGAAATGGTATCAATAGCATCATGGGTACAGAGGTGAAGGGACTGAGGGTTTCACGTTGTTGGTGGGAAAGGAGATGTGTGGACACTGGAATTCCACAGCCAGATTAAAATCATGGAAGGCAAGTCTTGGGATCAGAAATTTTTGCCCACTGCTTGGGAAAATCAACAAATTATTTTAGCAGTCTTGTAAAAAAATACTCTTTTTAGAGAGTTGCAGGCAATGACTGAGAGTATTTCTGGTCTTGAATCATAAAATTGTGCACAATAATGCTGAAATTAAACTATTTCATCTGTGTCCTGTCAAATTCAACATAAGGTAATATTTTTTGTCTTTGAATCTTAACAAATTAGTATTTTTGTGGAACAAAGAATATGTCGTATGATAAATATCTTTCTAGAGTCTCTGAATTTATTAAAATAAATGGATATCTACATTTTGGATGATGTCAGGCAAATTAAGTCAATATTTGTTTTTGAAATGCTGCTTATATTAGAGTGTAGATTTTCTACTAAGGTTAGATTTGAAGCCTAGATGTACTGTTGGGGTTCCCAGAACACACCAAATTTAACATGAACTAGCAAAGTTGCATTGCAAAAAACAAGGGAAATGGTGTCTGGGGCTGCTTAGGAGTGTTGGAATGTTGCCAGCAGGTTGGAGGAGATGATCCATCCCCTTTATTCAGTCCTGGTAAGGTCACTTCTGGAAAGCTGTGTCCAGTTGTGGACTCCCCAGTACAAGACATGGATGCATTGTGGTCCAGCAAAGAGTCACAAAGATGTTTAAGGGTCTGGACTACCTTTCCTGTGAGGTAGGACTAAGAGAGATGGACCTGTACAGCCTGGAGAAGTCTCACATGGACTTCATTAATGTGTATAAATACCTGAAGGGTAGGATGCACAAGGGATGGAGCCAGGCTCTTTCCAGTAGTACCAGTGACAGGACCAGAGGTGATGGACACACACTGAAACACAGGCGGCTACCTCTGAACATTAGGATACACATTTTTACTCTGAGGGTATCTCCATCTCATATTCAAAGAGCCACCTGGATCCTGAGCCACCAAATTCTAGGTGATCCTGCTTAGGCCAGGTTTTGGACAAGGTGACCTCAAGAGTTCCCTTCCAAACTCAGCCATTTTGTGCTTTTGTGTGGGTTTTCCATAGAGTTCTATGGACCTTTACAAGTTGGAGAAGAAAGAGCATGATCTAGTTAATATACCCATATTCATTTACTCATATCTCACGCCATGTTTGTATTTCTAAGTTTTTTGAGAGAGTTAACTAAAACTTCAGACTCACAAGTGCTAAAGAAAAACATTATAGAGTGTTAGAAACATTAAGCTGCTCTGCCTTTTTTCCCTTCTCTCATTTTTTCAATATTGTTGCTGTCTTGATTATCCCATTACATTCTATTTACAGACTAATAGTGAAAACCTAAGGGCCTATTATGCATCTTTTTGAAAAAATACTTTTTGCTGGTGGCTAGCAGGAACTTTGAAAAATGGTCCAACACATTACACTGCACTCACAGAAAACTGCAGCAGTGGAGAGGCAGCAGTCATGTTTGGTGAGTACCACTAATTTTGGCTGAATCTTCTGTTTTAATAGAAATTATGCTCTCATCAAAGTCAAGGGTTGGCTGAGTATCTACAGTAGGGAAAGGCCTGTCCTATCCTTTACTTCTATTCTTTACTTCTTACTTCCTGTGTGGCTACAGAGAAGTCATATGGTTTCTGTTTAGCAGATGACAAATGAGGAGCTAAGTGTCTCTGCCCCACTGGTGGGTCATGAAGACCTTAGTGAAATACATTGTGTAAACACATTCAATTTAATATTTTGTTTATCTGTATCATGGAAATGCCTCTGACCTGAAGCTGAGATCAGAATCCCATCCTACTGAGCACAACGATCAAGGGAATCAGTCCCTAGGAACTGAAATCACAAAACCTGATGCTTGGTCTTGACCCCTGGCAATACTGTATTCTGTCGTGTCAAGATTAAAATAAAAATTGCAAGTGCTTGGACATAAACCAGTTCCTTCTGGGATGCCTCGTAATGAAAATTTCTTCATATATATAATCAAAAAGGTTAACCAGCCAGCCAAATCTTCAGACAAAGGATAGAAAACACACCTTTCTCCTCTCATTTGTATGCTTGTATTGCTTCCTTATAATGATGCCACCTGCTTCCTTTAGGTGTATAACAGTCTTTTATTTGCAAGGGTTTTTCTTGAGCATATTACAGTTCAAGAAAAACATGTTCTTATGTTTCTGGTAAAAAAAAAAAAAAAAAAAAAATCCCTAAAACCCTAGACTTTAGTTTTGGGACAATCTGTCTGTCAATATGCACCAGATGTGTTGACTATAAAGATGATTTAGTATTCTGCACCTATATTTTCTCATGAGGCAGACTAATGAGAAAGGAAAATAGATAAGGGAAATGTCAAGGAGAATTGCAGTGAAAATTTAGATTGTTTTGCAGATAGGAAAAGAGAAATGGGGATAAAAACCAGGAATTTTCATTCTGCCACAATTGCTCCTGCTGTACAATACCAGACAGTTTGAAAAACGAGGTTTCAGAACTAAAAAACCCCTTCGTTATAGAAGCCTGGCTGCCTGCATCAAATCTGTAGCTAAACATATTCTTACACTATGCCTGACAGGAGAGGTAATCACAGCCATGACTTGTAGCCAGTAAACGTTATTACCAAGTATATTGTAGTTCACTTATGATGGGCATCTGTGAGAACTTGCACAGTTTTAAAGAATATATTATTAAAGCCAAATTCTGTCTTTTTGAAACACTAAACTTGTAGGAAATAATGCCATCTTCAATGATGGAAAAAAGAAATGTAACAGGTGCAGGGTACTGTATGTTGACCGATGTCCAAATTTCTTTATCAGTCATCATTCAAAAGAGCTCATCTACTCAGGCTGTACTGATAAAAGTATTTGTTGCCCCAAGGATATCCAATATAATTTATAGGATATAAATCAATATAATGATAGCCTTCATTAATAACCCCTTCTTATTTTCTCTGCTTGTTTCAAACTATATGAAAAAAATTGTTTCACACCCTTATTATAAGAAGATGGTGTACAGCAAAGGAGACATGAGTTAGGATGCAGGAGATCTGGTATTTATGTCAGGATCCTCCACTGATCAGGTAACCTCTGTCAAGTCAGGTGTCCTTTGTCTTTTATTTCTGTTTCCAAGTTGATGATAATGATACTGGCCTCCTTCAATAAAGTGTCTTGATATTTACTTGCTGAGGATATGAGTTATGTGAAAGTCATGCATTTCAGCAATTAATGCAAGGCAAAGGTTTTCCTCCTGCTTTAATCCACCCCTACTCCCTCTGGTTTATAAAGTTAGATAAAAAATAAGTGACAGTAGCAGATAAGCAGTTGCCTTCTTCATGCATAGATACATAGATAATCTCAACCAGATGGGAACAAGGAACAGATGTTCTCTAAACATATGTGCAAACAAAAAATTACAAGTGTGATTGTTCATAAGCAATGCATAAAAGAGGAGAAAGGAATAAAGTATGATTTCAGGACTCAAGTATTTGTGGGACCTGATCTGGGTATTTTCAGCTAGTTCTAGAAACAGCACATTTAAGAAAATGAAAGGATTTAGTGATATTTATTCTTTCTGACTCTGAGACATGAAGACGTTAATCTAAGAGTCCTCAGTCTTTTTTGAAGAAGAATATGATGGCTAACTGGATGTTGTGCCAGGACATACATCTGTTTATATTTAGGCTTCTCTCCACATGGTTGGATTTGTAATGTAGACAAAGAATTATCTTTCCTTTTCAGATTCTTTCTATGCTTAAGCTAATTTTCTCATTATTCAGTTTCAGTCACCTTACAATATCCCAGGACTTCTGTTTTTGTCAAAGTAAGCATTAAAATTACTTACTGAAAACTGAATTGCTCTACTACTGCTGTATTTCCCTTCCTTCTAACTATCTGGCTAGATTTCACTCAAACTTTCTCCTACCCAAATTTACATTATTACATCATAATGCCATTAATTTCAGTGCAGATCTACAACATATTACAGATGAAAGTTAAGTTGAAGTCAAGCCTCTAATTGTAAAGATATTTTTCCACCACCTCACAAGAAACACATTAGCAATATTATAAGTACAAGATAAGTGGTTAAGCTTAGATTAAATACCTTAAATCACTATGTGATATCTCCTTTTGTTATTGAGTGGGATGAAAAAACAACTCTGAGGTTCCCTAAGGTGCAAAGGAGATATGATGCAAAATAGATGACCAGGTTAACTTTTTTTTCTGTAAGCATAGTTATGTTTTCAGTGTTAGGATGTTGATCTTGTTCAAGCTTCTGGAATTTCAGAGCTATTATTGTAGTTTTTTTCTAGAAATGTAAGTCCAAATATGACATATGTTGCTTTTTCTCAGTATATATACTTATAAAATGTCACAGAAATATGACTCTTCTTAAAAGTTTTTAGAGGTATGTGTGAGAAGTGTGCTAACATACATATAGTTCTTCAAATCTTTTCACACAATTATATTTTTCCATTTTGTTGTAGAAATACCAGATTCCATGCTAAATGGGAAGATCTACAAGTGTTTTTCTTTAACGCACGCTGTTTAAAAATATATTTCCCCCTTGAGGAAATACACATATGATGAATTTTTTATACTATCAGTAGCAAATTCATCTTAGTGAAGATTATTGTCTCTGCTTAGAAATCTTCACATTTATGGATGAAAGCTGATTCATAAGGTCAAAGATATGAGTTCTCTTTTTCACACTAACTTGAGCAAAGCAAAGGTGAAAGCTGTAAAATATCTTTAAGCTCACTTGGCACCTGATCATCTCTGATTTATAAGGTTGTTCATATTGCTGCTATTGAATTAATACATTTGCACTAGCCATCTTTAATTTAGATGTGTTTCCAGACCAGTTAGCTGGAAGAAGCAAATAGGTGTTTAGCGTTTAATAGATATGATTATCATTTCTATTTAACTTATTAGAAAAGCGGGGTAGCAAATGGTTGCCTCAGCTTCCGAAGTGTTTGAAATTTAAGAAGAGTATTCCTATGGCAAACAAGGAAAATATATATTCTCAGGGTTTTCGTGTCTGCCTGTGTGTCTGTGCATACATATAGACCTTGTAAGAAAAGATGGTGACAAAATTCTTGCTGTGTAATCTGCTGGTCAGAGTATTTAATGAGAAATATAAGCCCAGAGCAAATGAGCTGAACTTAAGTAATTTTTAAGCCTGCAGTGCTAAGTTGTGTGCAAAGTGTCTTTCTCTTGTCTGCTCAGGAGGTCTGCACTGTGCCTGTGGGTCTCTGCCTGAGAAATGATTAGAAACATTCTGCTGTGAAAAGTTTCATTTCTGTGAATCAGTGAATCACAGAGAAAGCATTTAGTTGAAAAATCCAGTCTTTCGGTTTATGCATTTTGGTGGTTTTTTCTTGTGTCTTCCATTCTTTATCCTCTCTCTTTTCAGAGCATATTTTCCAAAAACTGTTGCTTTCAGATAAATCTGTTGAAATTTTAACAAGAGTGATTCTTCAGACATCTGTCACAACATCTGGACTTGGAGTCCTGAGAATAACTAGCATAGTCCCTCCTGTCCTTCTCATTCATACTTAAAAATCAGAATGTTTTTTCTGCTACCTCTGTTAGTATGTAACATATGAGAGTCTCCACAGGAAAAGAGATCTCTTAGAGAAGGTGAGTACACAGCTCTCAAGGGTGTAAAGTGTGGTGAGCAAGCAGAACCTGGGATATCAGATCCTGCCTCTGCTTCTTCAGCAGCTCTTGCTTGGCTTCCCTCTTGCTGTCTTGTTCCAGCTGCTTTTTCCTGTCTCCACAATTGCAGCTGGCTCTTGTGCTCATATTCAGATGCTATTTTAGCACTGAGCTGCCTCTGATTCCTTAAAGTGGCTTCAAGCTCCTGTTTCTCTGTGTTTTCTTCCAACTTCTCATGCTGTGAAGCTACAGGATATGGACAGGAGGATCCAGACTGCCAGATGTGCCCAAAGCAGATTTTGTCCCAACAGACTTTTATTTCTGGTCAAACTGAACTAGCTATGCTTTTTTTTCCAGCCACATCAGCTCTTCTGGCTAGGCTGGGTTTTGCATGGTGTGCTTAAATGAACTCACTGAAAGCTTCAGGCTGGATGATCCTATCTAATGTAGCCAGCTTTGACTGCATTACTCTGTAGTAGACAGTGCCATGCTGTCCTAAATTGATGATTGCTGCTTTTCTAATCTAAACATTCCAAACTACTTGGATAGACCAAGCAAAATACTTTTTAAAATATCTTTATTATTCTGATTTTGTCTTCAAAATGAGACACATGATTAGCTGAAAGAATACTGTTCATAATTTCTGCAACTGAATTTCTTTATTTGAAATAATCACAAGAACTTCCAATATGTTTTCAAAGTTTTTGTGGGTAAATTCAGAAATGGAATATGAATTTAGAGAGGAGGCAAAGAACAGCACAAATAGAGCAAACTGCATCTCTCTCACAAACTTGAGTGTTGGCCCTTTAGGTTCCATGCACACTCTTCTTCCCAACCTAACCAAACCCTGAACCTTACACAGCCAGCAGACACATGCATATAGCTTGTCCATGACCAGCTTGTGCATCCTAATGGAGGAACACGTTTTTGTGTGTGCATTTTTTGGTCTAACCATGCTCTAACCATTTTTTGCTCTGGTTATATCTTGAGAGAGGTATTTGGATGCTGAGCACACGGTAAAAGTTTTGTCTTAGTTTTACAGACCACACTACTGTAGAGGCCAAAGCCCATTCTGTCATTCTTTCATACCTTGAAACCACCCTTAAATCACACTGAGGCAAAGCTGGAAGAAGTTTGTACTAATTTAGTGGGTAAAATAGGCTCCAAAGTTACTGAGGTTTATAAAGTTACAAGATGTTCAAACAGTTTGGCTTTTTGTTAGTGTGTGGTTTTGCTTAGTTTTTTTTAAGAGCTCTAACATTTCATCCCCCACCCAACTGACAAAACATTATATCTTTACGAGCTCCTCATTGAGGATTTATTTTAAAGAACATTTACTACATTGACAGGAGAGGTGTTTTAGCTGAGGACACAGTTTTTTGTTTCTGACCTTTTTAATTGTATCCACAGCTGACCCTTCCTACACTGGTTTCAGAGTCTTTAAGAAAAAAAAAACAGAGAAAGCATTGCCTGTTGCTAATGTTGTTCTTTTAGCCATGTGTTCCTTTAGTGCTCTCCAATAGTAATCAATAAGTGCTAGTTATTCCTAAAAGAGAAGCACCATGAGGAAAGGGGTGAAAATATCATTGTTTGCTGGCACAGAATTGCTCATCACTGGAACTCTAAACATGGATCAATTATTTCTCTTTTTGTTCAATGTGAGGCTACTTCAGGTTTTCTAGAAAATAGGTTGCATTTCCTTTCCTCTTGGTTGAATAAAGTGTATTGCTGGTCTCAAGCATACTTAAGAAAAACATACTTTTCTTTAGCTTATTATATTTATCTCATGAGGATATAGTCACTGTATGTGTATTACCAGTTAAAAGAGATACCCAAATAGTTTAGACATCTCATTTCATAACCCATTTCAACCAATATTGTGCTCAGAACATTTTTGTCATAGTTTTAAAAGAGATAAGTTTTCTAAAATTACAATAGTTAAAAAAAATCAAGTGTTTTTCTGAGAAAATCCAGTATATGACAAGCTCTGTTGTACAGGGACCTGGTACTAATAATGAGTACATCAGAATCAGTAACAGTGACTAATGGATTAGGTCACATTTTTCTCTTGTCTAGAAAAGTCACCTTATTAGGACTAAACATGTGCTGAAACACTCTCCCAAACTGGATCTGAAATCAGTGATTCTGCACTTTTCCTGTGCTTTGGCCACTCACTGCCATCTTATAGGAGGTTCTGCAAGTCTGAAGAAGAGAAGCTGAGGTGGCTGTAAAGGATAAACAGCAACAAAGAGCAAAATGAGGTGAGGAGACAAGGTGAAGTGAGCAGAATAAGGTGAGTTTGCGATGTTGGAGGCAGCTTTTCACACCCAGATCTAGAAGGATCTTAAGGCAGATAAACTTAAGCCAGTGGCTAAAGGCTCTGCCAAAATGTTTTTAAGCCAGGATAAGCCAGACTAAAGCATTTCCATAATTATGACTGTGGTGAAGAGTCCTCTTGTAATGAATCCAATTCACATGACCCACAAAAATGTAAGTCAGAATTCCATACTACTACTACAACTATTATTATTATTTTTTATTTATTTATTTTATTTTATTTTAAAAGCCAGTATTGACAATATTGAGTTCCACATTGGCAACCATAAGGACTGCCCATGCTGAATTAGAGATCTTCTGGCTTAAAAGCTCATGTATTGAACAAAGTAAGTAGGAAACAATATTCACATGCTGTGTTCTGTGTTCCTGACAGAAACCAGAGAGTATGTCTTCAAAGTGTAATTAGCAGAATATGTACACCATGCCTCCTGTGGATCATTAAACATTGTATTCCATAACAGTCAGACCAAACTTATATGCATGCATATATACACTATTGTTTTCACTGTAGAACTGCTATTTGTCTGGACGTGCTGGAGAAATTCAAAGTGTAGGCATTATTAGTGCTGGGTTTATCCATTTTTTTCCCTTCTGTAGGATTGTAGTTTGATGCTCATATGGCATTTTGAATTCAAATCTGTGGAAAACATTGGTCCGGATAGTCTCCTAAATTGTGTTTCCCTGGAGTATTTCAATTTCTGTCTAATGTTGCATTTCATTTCTCACAGACAGCATAACATATATTAACAGGGCACAGCACTATATGTGCAAAAAGACAGTTCTATCAGTTCTTATTTTAATTAGGAATTCCTCTGGACATTTAGATGGGCTATTAACAGAGACTGTGTCTTTTGGGGCCTTTGATTCAAGTCCATTCTTTCATGCTATTTTCACCTATAGAGAGGAAATCATCCTGGTTCAAGCATTGCCAGTATGTCAGAGCTATTTCCAAGGAAACATTCTGAGAAAGTCAGATCTGTTGAAAAGAAATCTAAAGAAAATGGGTAACAAAACAGAAGAAAATAAGTTGAAAGGAACAGAGTCTAAAAATGAGCTAGGAGTAGGATAAAAGGCCATTTGAAAGAAGGCTGAAATACTTTGAAAGATTGAAGAAAAAACAATGAAAAAAAATGTAGAGGGGAAACAGTGCAAAGCATTCAGCAATAAAGAGAAATGAGCAAAATTTTTTAAAAAAAGAAACAAACATTAAAAGTTGAAAAGAGGAAATAATTAAAGGTACGAGAGAAAGCATACAAATGGATTGACAGTAAGGGAAAAGATGATAAGAGGAATTGGATGGTTAGGGAAATTTATTTGGAGAGAGATATGTCCTTAACATTATCAAGTGGCCATTATCTGAGTTTTGCTGACAACTATAAAGTGAGCAAGAGGTAAAAATGGAAGACAAGTTCTTTACTCTGGACATCAAAGATCTATGAATATTTGTGAATAATAAACTGTAGGTAAACCTGGGTGGTTCCTGACTGAAAATGTCAGGTTTTGGGAGTAGCCTTGTGAGATATTGTTTGTGTCAAGTGGAAAAGGAACATACTGGCTTTTAGTTTTGATGGAATGATTCCATAATTCCTGCTGCTCTAATGAGTCAATGGTAATAGTCTTAGTCTGGCCTTTCTTTAATAAATGCTTTAAAGGGAATGAAATACAAAATCAGTACTGTTTTTGAATTTGAGAAGATTTGTACTTCTTCAAAGGTGCACCTCAAGTAATCCAGGCTTTACCCAGACTCATTGAATCCTGAAAATTAAGCTGGAAAAATTCTTTGAAGGCTGAGATCAGTGTACTTAGAAAATGTCCTAGCCAATACTAGGGTAGCAAATCTGATCTGCAAGATCAGTATTACCCAATATCTCAAGGTGTTTGCATCTTCCATACCATTCCTCAGTTGATCTGAATGCCAGTTGGGAATGGCCCTGTGAGTGAACTTCCTTTCATCACAGGACATTCATATTTACCCAGAAAGTTCTGGCACAACTCTAACAGTGAGTCTAACAAAGATATGCCACTCCTTGAAAATGATATCCTTTCTTGAAAAAGGAAACTCTGACATTTTAGATATCAGAGCTCAATGTTAAACATTTGAAGGTATCTTAAATTAGAAATGGTGCTGAGTTATTCCTAAATGACTCAACTCATTTACCTGTTTTAATATATGTCTAATATCTGAATTTTGTTCTTCTGCAGTTTGAAATTTAGACCAAAATTTATCACCACTTCTCCATACTTCTAAAAATCTATCTAAAATCATGTAAAAAAATTTACAGTATTTATTTTTACAAAGTTTATGACATAAACAAATCATGCTTGTTGAGGAAACAGGAACCATTATTCCCTTTTAGAAAAGTCAGATTTGAGGTTCTGCTGATTGGTGGAGAACAAAAGATGCAAAAAAAGTCTTTATGTAAAAAATGAGAAAAAATCCCATTTTCCTAAAGCCACAAGGAATGGAATGGGGCATATTTCATTGCCAACATATTTTAGACATAATTCTGCCCAGATGGTTTCCTTTCTAGGCTATTCTTCAGAGCTGCACTCCTTTTTCAGTCCATTACCTTCACTTTATCTCTAGTTTGTGCTTCCCTGTGGCTTCTGCTGCTCATGTAAGTTCATCTACTAGAAGTAATTGTTCTAGAACTTTTTGTGTATGTGCCTGGTATGCTTTTCACTGTGAGCCAGAACCTCACATTTTGGAAGCTGCAAATTTTTCCCATCATTTTCCACCATGAAAGAATGACTTGCGTTTTTTTTTCCTTTTTAAATGAAGAACACTTCTTCTTTCAATAGGATTTTAGCAAATTGTGTCAATACAGAAGATAACTGTCATGGATAACGTGGTCATTTTGAAATGGATTCTCTATTATTTTTTTTATGCCAGTTTTCTAACAGCTTCTCTCAATGCTATCTAGTGAAAAAATGAGAAAGAAAGGACTGAGCTTTACACGGAAGTTGTGAGTTAACACTGATTAAAGCACTGGTCTGGTGGCAAGTAGCATCAGATCAAGAATCAGGTCTCTGCAAGCAGCTGAATTCTTTCATGCTTTAGCTCACAAGATAAAAATGTAAACAATCATTTTCTCCTGTTATTTACATTGGCCTTTTAAAGAGTTTGCTCTTTCCCATAAATATTTGGGCAGGGTAAACCCTGGTATATCTTTGGTTATCTTTTGCCCATATCTGAAACCAAATTTATCACATAGAAGCCTAGGTCATTCTCCTTGTGCTGCTGTAATATAACAATGCAATATAAAGTCTGGAAGCTACTGCAGTAGAGTGAAGCACAGAGAAGTTCAGGAACAGAGATGAGTCTCCTGAATATCTTATCTACCTGCAGTATAGTTAAGAACAGGTTCCCTTATGAGGTAATCTCTCCTTCTAGAGACCTAGGTGGAAATGCCACAAAATCAGCCTGTCTCTGACATGTGAGGATTTCGGTTATTCATGCAGGTTGGAATTCAGTGGGAATAAAATGCAATATAAATTAAATAAATCATTAGTGTAACTTAATTCAGTGTTCTACTCTCTACCTACCTTAGAATAGGGTTAATATTTTTACAGTCAACACATTTCATTTAATATAGAGCATATTTGTGCAGTGAATGTGTGGTCCATGACCCCCATAATTTTAATGTTTTTATGCTTCTATTTCTATTACAAAGTCATTGTTCTTGTTGAGAAATGGAAAAGAACTTTGTAATGTGTCTGTGCAAAGTACTTAGCTTGTAAGGACTTCAAAATTGTTTTCTCTAGATCTCTACAGCTTTTTCAAGGACTCCACGTGTTGCTGTAGAGGTGAAGTACCATTTTTTTTCTTTAAACAGACCTTAACAGTTCAACATACTTTTGAATAACAAGTGGTTGATAATGTACATTAATTACAAAATCAAATTGAAAACAATTGTCCTATTCATCAAAATAAGTCACACACTAGTTAACTAATGAAAAAGTCAACAGACGGAAAAAAATACCAGAGCAATGTTAGCAAACATGGGATCAAAATCCTTAGGTGGTATAAATCAGCAAGGCCCTAATTTCTTAACTGGGTTGTTGCAGAAAATACCAGGTGATGATCTGACCTTTTTTGGGTAAATGTGTGAAGAATTATGTGCACTAATTTTCTTTTGAGAAATTAGCGGGCAATATTAATTGTTGTCAGATCTTTAGATGTTTCTTTGTATCTCTCCTTTTAGATAAAACAATCATTTTGCTCATAAATGGGGGAATTTGACTTCTCTTCTGAAGAATGTGATTTGCAATTCTAATTTTCCAAGCCTGCTTGACATGCTTACACACAGAGATTAAATGTCTGAGATCAGAAAGTTCAGTCATTAGGTGAAGTAAAGACCTGTGATGCCACAGATCCAGCATTTTCAGATCTAGACTAAAGATTAAAGACCAAGGCTATTCAGTGTACAAGAGGAAACCCATTTCACACATGAGGGAAAACATTTTCTCTTAGAGAAGGAGTGAAATAGCTGTTGATGGTGCAGTGCTGGCTCACAGAATCCAGAAGGTTTTTTTGAAGCACTAGTCAGGTCTCTTGTTTTTATTGTGGAGATTTTGATGCTGAGAATCTCTGCTATAGGTGCTTTCCAGATGTACAAAGTTTCCATCCCTCCAAATATCAATAAACAGGGATCGGATGGAGGAAATAACATGGATTTTCTATTCAAATCAATATATTTTCCTATAAAGGCAGCAGAGCATAAAAATTTTTTTTGAAGCAGGGAAAAAGAAGAAAGGAAGCTTCAAGACAAATTAGTAAGGGCCAGTTGATGCAGAGAGGGACCGCAGAAGGGTGCGACAAGGTGACTTTTTGGGTTTGTGATAAAAGGGCAGGAAGAGTTCAAAAGCGGGGCAGAACAGAGGTAATAGGAAGGGCAAGTCTCCTGCTGAAGGGCAGTATCCACATGTCTTTAAGAGGACCTTCACTGAATATAGCACTTGCTATGAGATCATTATTTGGAGGGAAAAGAAAGGGCTAATTGATAGATGATTGGGAAATGCCAGATTTCTGGGAGCTGTGTTGTTTGTTCTCCTGTGTCATGTTGGCTATAGTATAATGTAAGGGCCTTGTAAAAAGAGATGGGTGTAGTATTTAAAGAATCATGTGTAGTAAAGAAAGAAAAGCTGTGAAAGGAAAATACTCTAAGTCACAATTACAGAAGAAAACACAGTTAACAAAAATAATTACTTTATAGAGCATGCTAAGGGTTAGTCCAACCCAGGACTATCTCTATGCATACTAATGTGTAGAATACTCCCTTCCTCATTAATTCTTTCTTTTTCTATTAATCTCTGTGATAAAATGGGCTTTAGGTGCTTTTCCTTTTTTTACAGAAGACCTATACAAATGTTGCAAGTTCGTAAGTGTTGAGAAGAGGGAACAGTGGGGAAGAGCAGACTGAAGTACCTCCCATTCAGCATTCAGATCCCTTATGTACGATCTTGAGTTTAAGCAATGGACTTCTTCACAAAGGATATACTTGGTTGTTCTGACCATTTTTTCTCAAGAGCTTCTGATTTCAGTGCATGCCATTGTCAGTGACTAGCTGTCAATACCAGAAGAACAATACCAATATTGTTTATAAAGGAAATCACCTACAAAAGAATATGAATTTACGGTAGCTTAGCTTATCAGCTGAGCAAAACCACTAACCAAGTCTTAAAGATATTTCCTCTGAATATCTCCTATATGACAAATTATTTTTATGTATTTGGAAATGATTGTCAAAGAATTTCAAAGATTGTTCCTGGGTGAGTGCCAGATAATTATGAAAATTTCTACAGGGGAGAAGTAGCAGGCTCATTAAATTATCCTTTTGCTTTGTATGTCAAAAGCCTTGACTTTGTTTATGTATCAATTTTTCTTTTGCAGAAAGGGGAAATATTTTAAACGTTGGTAACAACTGATGTTTTTATGAAAAACAGCCCTGATGGAGTTTGGCCATCTTGAAATCTCCTTTTGGTTGTGGGACTTCTCCACTCCTGGAATAGAAACAATATCCTGAGACTTCGACAATCAATCACACAGCATGAATAATGAGAAATCTCTCAAAGCAACAGTCAAATTTGCATAAACCATTCATTTGGTTTATTTGAATATCCACCAAATTAATGTAAATCAAAAGGAATCCATGGATCATTTACAACCAGGAAGGAGGGCTGAAACCACTGAATAGATGAATTGATGAAAAAAAAAATTCATGGCTCTGTCTTTCTAGAACAAAAAAGAGGAGACAGGTTGGAGCAAAAACTCCCAAGAAATGAGCTTCTTGCCCAGTCTGACAAGGTTTTCAATAGGTCACTCTATTTCTTCCTCTGGCTGTTTTTTCAAGAGAGTTTGGAGGGAGAGAGAGGAAATCTGGGAACCCTGGTTCACAACAATGAGGGGGGGGAAGTAGTTAAAACATGGCTTTAAATTCTTTTTATAAGAGGAGAACCAGAGGTAAACATTTTAAAGAAATATTTTCCAGAGATGCATGTACTAATAATTTTTTTATGGAACACTACATGCCTGGGAAAATCGGTTATGTGAGGGTCTCTTTAGATACATTCAAAACAGGACAGTTTTGAATGAAACTCAGAAAGATACGTGCTTGAATTCTTCCTGTTCCATTTCTCTTACTCTTCTCCTCCTACTTTGGAAGGTGCTGACAATCCTCTGTTGTGAGTCTATATTCAGTTTCAAGCTAGTAAACTCTTCCAGCTGTCACACCTAAGAACGAAACCTAAAATCAGCTGATAGCTTATCAGGAGGTGCTTTTCATTTCTCTGCTCCTGACACTGCTCAGGCTTCTCATTTCTTGGGAACCTTCTAGTCCGAAAATAATAAAAAAAAACCCAAATGTATGCATCATTCAAATGTGGATGCAATTAATTTAATTAGGAAATTATGTAATCCTGATGTAAGAACAGTTCTATATAGGATAGAAGATCAAATAATGTGTGTCCTTCAATATTTAAACTAAAGAAGCATGTCTCTGTCTAGTTACTGATTATTGTACTCTATTTTACAACAAAAAGCTTCCACCTGTTCTTCTTATTTTGGCAATATGATATCAACAGAGATTTCATGCATGCCAAAATAATTACCCAAATTAAAAGATACATATTTATTGCTTTGTTAACTCCCATGAGTAAGGAGAGAGCACAGTGTACTTCGGATAAGTCAATCCCTATCAGACATGACTCTACCAGACAGGCTTGTGGTCTATGCCTCTGCAGCTCTTCAGCCTGGCCTCTTTCAAAATGTCAATATTTGACACTCATCATTGCTTTAAGCACATGCTGATGCTCTTGCCAGACAACTCCCTTCTTGCAGGACAGGAATGATCAGTGAGCTGTTCAGAGTCCCCCACAGAGACCCTTTAACTTAAGGCCTGTGTCAGCAGGTTAAACAGATGGCTCTGTCCAACAGCCAACATCCTGCACAGCAGTCCCTGTGAAGATACTAAACCTAACAGCTGACAAAATCTGGGGAGCTGCCAGTTCCACAGGGAATCCCATTTTGGGGGAGCCAGGAAGGAAGAACCTCACTCAGGAGGTAGCTTTCTCACTCCTAGAGGAACCCAATCTTTTTAGGTCTTCTTCATTGCTTCTAGGGTTCTTCTGGAATCTGTTTTGTTGGGTGTGTTTTTTAAGGATTATGGATAGAAATACAACATACCTGCTTCTCATGGAGCTTATCCTACAGAGTTTGGAGCTCTGTTAGTTGAATGAAATGAGTCTGTCCCTGTTGCATGCTCACAGAAAGGACTTTATGTTCAGAGTTGTCATTACTCTCCCTCACTGGTTACTCTATACCTAAATCTCAGCAAAATAAGCCTCTGAAATCATGAACTCCTCTTTCCAAAAGAAAAAACAAAACAAAACAAAACAAAAAAAACCCCAAACCAAACCCAAACAACATCTTTTCATATATTCTGTGTATTATTTTAACAACAGCCATCTGATGCAAGGTCTACTTCCAAGAACACAGAGAGGAGATGGCATAAGATGTACAGATTTCTGATTTTCAGCTTGAAGAACACAGACCACTTTTGCTTTCTCTGAAGACAAATCAAAGGCCTAGTGGTCTAACTGTAATTTCTCTTTTCCTATTTCATTATATTCAGAGAGCAAAACCTGTGCCTTCCAAATACCAAACACTTACAAATACTTTTTAGGGAAAAGTGTATGTTAAAATTAACCCCCATGAAAATCAATTGAATAACATTTTAAAAATAACAGTCATATAAAAGAAGCTGCTTATAGATAGAAAGCTGGTGATTTTCCTGACTTAAGCTGTTGGAGACATAGTTACTGGCATCTGGAAATTTCATTGTTATTATGCTTTTTATTTGTTAAACTAGATCACAAATGAGCTATTTATTTATATTTCCTTGCTCTTTATTCTTTTTAAAAACCTGCTGAGATACACACCAGATGTCTGTCTCTGTTCTGTATGACTTTATTTCTCATACCTGCATTTGTCATGGCTTATTGCTCGCCTGACTGGTACTTCCTGTTGATTTATTGTGTAGTTTTACACAATATATTTTTGTCATATTCTCTGTTCTCCCAGCTGTTTCTCAGTAGTCTCAAGGGATGTGACTTCTAAGTGGTTCCTCTCTTAATGTTCATGTACTGTGCCTCTTATAGCAGAAAGACAGAGAGCCTTTGCCCACTATTTGCAGATATGCATACACTTAGAAAGCTTTAAGTCATCATAAGTGAACTGTCATTTCCATATATATTTCTTCTACTTCTGAAGCAGGGGGTCTCTTCAATTAATCTTCTTTTGTTCTCCCAGAACTCACAAGTGTTTAAATCAGCAAGGCACAAATGAGAACATTATGGTAGAAATCAACAAGAGAGCAAGAAAAGGAGTATCAGTGAAAGAAATAAATATAAATGAGTCATGAGGGGAATGGCAGCTCCAGGGAAGATTCCAGTCACCTGAAGTCATACCCACTTTGTCCTCATGAAGTCTCCCTCCCTTACAGCTCTCCTCTGTCTTCTCTCCACAAGCTCAGTTTAGGTGTCCATGGCCTTCTGACCACTCTCATATTTCTGATGCCAATCCAACAGACTGGCTTTAATGCTGGCATTCTTGCCTTCTTTTTAAACTGCAGCCCCCCTGCAGTCTTTACCTTTTATGAACGAGAACTTTCCTGTCAAAATTTCTTTTCTTTTGCTAATACATCCATCCTCTGTGCTTTTTGCTTTGCCTGTTTAATATGCCGTGACACCCTAGTGCTTGTGTGCAGATCAGTTGGCTTTGGTGGATTTGCTCCCCTCATTTCTCAGGGTCTTTCACTGCTTCTGAAGGTCAGGCAAACTCAGCCTCCACCTTCCCTATCAGACCTATCAGTTAGCTTTTAGAGGCAATCCTTCAACACTGGTAACTTGTCTGATTTAACCTTATCAGATCCAATATTCATGCTAAAAGAAATAAAATACTTCTGGTTTTAAAGCTAAAGCATTACAGTACATAGTAAAACACATTGCTACATCAACTATAGCCTTCAACTTTTAGCTTCCCATGTGCTCGTCACATTTTAAATCATGTCCTAAAGCTGTAAGTTGCTGTGAGAAAGTTTGGTGTCTGCATTAAAATTCAAAGAACCCACACTGGTTATAAGGCTCTAAATAGCATGTAGAACCAAAGCCCTTAGGGCACCAGTATTACCAAGAAAGGACTTTCCTACTAGTAAATTTAGTAAAGAAATGAAGTTAGAATTACATGAAGAAATTTTCAGAAATCCAGAATTATATGAGGAATTTCAACTGATCTCCAGACTGCTTCCAAATGGACCTGCTCCACTCCATGCCTGCCCTTGTTCCAACCTTCCCTTTTTTTAACCACTTCAGTGCATTTCTCTGTACTCTTGGAAGGTGTACAGATGCTAAAATCACCCAGCTGGATTTACTCTCTCCCTAGCAAGATACTTATCTGAATCTTTTACAACCATCTGCTACTTTCTCATACAGGTAATGGAGCAGAACATCAGCAAAAAAAAAAAAAAAAAAAAAAAAAAACACCTCCAAAACCAATAAAAAACCTCCAAAACACCTCAAAAGAAAAAGTGCCTAACTTAGAGATTTCAGTTTTATTCTAAACTTAATGAAGAGTTTTATAATCATGATTTTTTTTTTTTTTTAGCACCATGAGAGCTGAAGGGCATGCTATTATGGAGATTTCTTCCCCCTGCTAAAAGTGGTAGTACTTCTAAATATTAATGACATTGTTATACAGTTTATCAAATCCAAAGCTTTTAATTTAGAGCACATCTCAGTAATGTATCACTTGTAGCCAGAAGTAGTTTTTATTTATTTTAACATTTGAATCCAAAGTATACAGAATGGATAGACTATGAATTTTAAGTTCCTATTGTCTCTCCTCGGATTATTTCATTTGCACTATTTGGTTTTGATTTTTTAAACAGGTTTTGCTTTTGAGTAACCAATCAGTGCAAGTCAACAAGATAAAATGGCAAAGCAGTTCCTGACTGTTACATTCCATTTTTCACATCCATAGTGTAATTCATCAGAATAAAATCTCCAGACTTGAATAATAGTCTATGATAGTCTATGGACATGAGATAAGTACTCACCGTTGAAAACTCAACCTACTGCAGTTTAATCAAGAAAAACAGTTGTTTTCTTTAGGTAGACCAATTCAAGGAGAAAATGAAACTTAGCCAAAATACCTTTATATCTTATTGGTTTTCAAACTATTACATCTTGCAACTCTTCAGTCCAGATCCAGAGATGGGATCTACTGCTGCTTCTCTTCCTGAATGTATTTCTTACTTTCCAAGAAGGTGTGGTTACATTGGGTATTTGGCACAGGTGGACAGCAGCTGCTGAATGTTGTTATATGAATATAGTCAGCCACAGAAACCCCATGACTGTTTTCCCTGGAACCACAACAGCAGAACTGTTACAAGAATATAGGAGATAGGAATATGCTTTTTGTGTCTTGTGGACTCCAGCTATCTTTGTCTCAGTTTATTTTTTACTAAATAGTCTGGGAATGTGAAAAGTAGGGACTTCCTAAGAAATAGAAATTGATGCAGGACGTTGAGGAACAGTATAACTGAATCAGGTAATTATCTTGAGATTTAGTCTCTATTTCACTTTGGGTCATAACAGGAACTCCGCTTTCCAGCTGTGTTTTGGTTAGTAGAAAAAGGTTAAGAGAAGTGTTTAGAGAGATGTGTAGTTATGCTTTTATTTGTCTCCTTGCCTAATTTTATATCAGTATTACTTGAATGCCTTCATCTGAAATCAGGTGCTTAAATGAAGGGACGTCCACTGTCTATTTGTCTGAATGGACAAGGCAGGAAAATGGCATTAGAAAAGATACATACATATTACAGAAAAGGAACTAAAGCATAGTTGTTGTTGAATCGTGCTGACAAAAGGCCAGACACAGCTTCCAGTTACTGCTAAACAGCTCTAATCTGACTGGGATACAATTTTAAGATGTTAGTGCTAGGAATATTAGACATTTCTGATTATGTTTTGATGCAATTGGTCACTAATCCTTTGTTTCTGTGACAACTGTTTCTATTCTGCAAATACAGATAAATCTGCATTGTGTCAGATCATCAGCACTGCCTCAGACTGCTTTTCACCAGCAGAAAGTTTATTTCTGAACCCTCTAGGATCTTCTTAAAGAATGTTAAGCTGTAACATATGGATCTCCATATTATTGTTGACAGCTGTTACTTTCTTTAGGTTCAGCTTTGGGAATTGCAATGGTTTTTGTACAGCAGAGCAGTGGCAAACATTCTTTGAGATGCATTGTCCAGTTAGAGAGAGAATGATCCATCCCCCTACCTCAGCTTGCTTTTAGGCTTTCTAAGGTTTAGCATGTATTCTTGCTGTTGAGTGTGACCTTTCTTTGGCACAGACTCTTTAAAGACGATTGCCTGCTCTTTTGGTAGTGGCTGCATGCAGCACAAAGACCTCTGAAGTCCCTTTGCAACCCATTAAGGGATTGGTTTATTTACTGTCTGCTATTGATTATTACTTAATCTTAGACTTCTTCCCTCAAGGAAAAGAAAATAATCTTTGTGCAGTTTCAAGTTTGTTCTGTAGCCAAAGAGAAGAAAAAGCTCTGATGCAGCCAACTGAAGAGACTGTTCAGCTTTGAATCGAAGTGCATTTGTTTTCATTTTCTAGCCAAGTTTCTAGCCAAAAGATTTATCTTGAGCTAAAGTTTAGTGAAGTTGCAAGGTTGTTGATGTCCCTAGAGTAAAATTTCTCTGTTTACTTTTAGGGCAGATGCAACCAAGGTAGCCCAGGCACATGACATTTCCTACATCTATTTCCTTGGTTGTAAAGAAAACTTGAGCCCCCATTAGAGAATCAGGACTAACCACTGTTGTTGAGTGCTCTCCACTAGAGCCATATCTGTGGCTCCCAGGCTGCTGTTTTTTGGGCACTTTGGGTCAGACCCGATTGTAAGGTTAGTGTAAGCAACATGTAAGCCATGCACAGAAGCAAGCATTTTATTTTGTCCCACTGTGTTTAAAAGTCAATGAATGGCACATATGTACACAAACCCCACAGTGTCTTGCACCACTTACTTAGAAAGGCATGAGAGCCCTCAAATAGGACAGAAATGGCTTTTTAAGCAGCAGGAAAAACCTCCCAGACAACACTTGGGTTAGTTCCTGAGGAGCAAAACTAGGAATGCAAACTTTTCTGTGCTTTTACACACTGACCCCCGTGCTCTTACCAGCTGCAGGGGCTCCTCCCTGGCTTCGCATGGCTCTGCTCTCTCTTGGTTCACTCTCATGTCCCCTGACCACCCACTGAGCAAGAAAAGCTGGAGGCACGGGATCAGAGCTGAGAGGTACATGTGCTGACAAGTCACTTAGTAGGTAAAGTGCTGCGTGGATATTAGGAGGTCACACAAAACAGATGATGGCTGAGTTCATGCTGAAGCCCTTTTCCTCCTGGGAAGAGCTCACTTGGCTCTCTTCTCAATCCATCCAGACATAATTTGTATGAAATTTTCAGGAACGTAACTATTGTTATGATTTCTGCTACTTTGTCAAATTTGAGTCGAGTCAGAGAAGAGCAGACAGAGATTGATGAAGGTTTTCTTCATTAAAAAAAATAGAGGGGAAACTAGGCAATTAAAACTACTGATTTAATTAATTATGCTTTTTTTTGTCGAAATTTAATTTTTAGCTGCACTTTGTACTTAATTATGACAAGGAATTTGAGAAAAGTAAGAATATTCAGTATTTCCTGTAGATTTTGTACAAAGTTTGTGATCAAACTGTATATTCTATGTCCAGAGAAAGATAAAAGCAAAGCTGAACAGCTTGATGCAGTATTGTAATCTGATAAATATGAAAATCAAATCATCACCCATAATTATGAAGTACAATCAAGAATAACAAATATTTATATTTCTGTAGTTGGGGTTTTGTTTTTCATTATTTTCTGTGTTGTGGTGTTTTGTTTTTGAATATTTTTTTTGATAAATGATGGGTCTAAAGGGCTTTTAATTACATACTTTCAATGTACACTAAAAAAGAGCTCCCTTGCATCTAGCATCATCCCACATATAGCTGCAAACTTTTAAAGGGGCTTTTCTTTCCTTCCCTGATCTTTAAGAGGCAAATTTGGTAGACCTTTTATCTGACATTTCTGGAGCCTGAAATCCTTTTTTTCCTGACAGAGGGGTCAATCCTCTCATCCTTTCCTGTTTCCATGTCTCTCCTGGGCAGATGAGAATTGCTTAGCACCATCCCAGCTCTGTTCACTCTAACAGCTAAGAAGGGTTGGTGATGCTAAAGGTTGTAGCTGAACTGGACAGTCTTGAAAACCCCACACAGTATCATCAGCCCTGTATTACCTGTATGTGTATAGAAGGAAGCAGTGAAATTCTGCTGGCCAGAAGCTCTAAGAATATACTACAGTAAAACACATGTGAATAGAGTTTTGAATATTTCCCTAATCCAAATCAAGGCTTTAGCCTCTCCTGGTTTTATTTCAGTTTTATATAATTGAGGTAATAGGATTTCTGCCCCTGGAAAGTAGAAGAAACTGGCCCTATAGCTCTCAGTGTGGGAATGATTTGTTGATCAAGACATATGAGCAGCAAATATACCCATTTCCCCTTTAATCCACTTATTTGGATTAATACTTGATTTTCTTTCAGTATTGAACATTAATAAGCAAAAAGACACAAGACATTTGCCTAGGAAAATTCCTCCAGTCCCCAGATCCACTTTTCTATGCAAGTTATTAAACATAACTATCAGCAAAAGATTGATAGTGATTCTTTTGGGCAGAATTTACAATTCCTCTCTATTATCCCACTGCCTTTAGAAGGGTGCTGTGCCTCTGCAGTGAGGCCTGGAACCAGTAGGGCTCTTCTGACATAGCCAGTGAAACCTTCTGCAACATCACAAATTAAGTGCACATCTGTGATTTAGGAGTGTATTTACTGCAGTGGAAAAAGGACCTGAAGACAGCTTTTTCTTTTCTGCTGGAGTACACGAGCTCCAGATGATGTGCTAGAAAAGGAACCACTTGACTGCTCAACCCATTCCTGTCTCCCCCTTTTCTCTCACCGTCCACAGCACCTGTGCTCTGCGCTTCCAGCTGTGAAAGTGAAAAATTGTGCCAGCCAGTCCAGCTAGGATTATGGTCAGCATTATATGTGTTGTTATTGCATCTCTCTCTCTCTCTCTCTTTTTTATGGGGAAGGGGGTAGAAAGCCTAAGAAAGACTATTTCTTGTGTACTTACTTTACAAGTAAAGGAGTAAAGAAGTTTCCAAGCAGATCTTTCTAACCTAAATAATTTCACTAATTAGTTTGGCAAGATATTTTCACAGCCATCTCTCCTGCAATGGTACCATGTAATTTTGAATGTGCTTGAACTCTCCAAGCCCCTCATGTTTAATGTGGAAGTTCCCAGGCTTGCTGTGACCAAGCACTGACTTGGGATGTCCTGCCAGGTTGCAGGATCATAGGGAGCTTGATGTGGGAGGCAGCTCCTGAGTGAATAACAAGTTAAAGCTGGTCCCACAACACAGCTGGAGCTATGTGTACACAAGTGATCTTCTACAAGAAAGGATGAGCTGGAGGACAACTCTCTTTGACTTAAAGCCAGGAAACCCTACAGGAATGTGAACATCTTTTCTGTGAACCCGGTCATCCAGGTGAATCCTAAGCAAAGATGCTGTTACTGTAGGTTATTAATATGTACATATAATATTAATAAGTACATATAAAGCTTAAAGCCTGATTAAGCTACTTGTTTCTGTTCTTTCCTGTACTTACATTTTTTTGGGGAGCAGGGCATACTACTTAAAATCTCTCTATGCAGTTTATGTGGTTTGAATCTTAGTCTTAGATATTTAATTCACTATGTGTAGTGAGCAAGGAGGTGGGAGAGAGCAAAAAACAATAATGTAAATGTAGGTGGACTCATGGACTGTCTTAAGATACCTAAAATAATGCAGTTACTTAAAGAATCTTGCCAAGTACATCTCACCTTTTATATCTACTATGTGGGTGCCTCTCAAACCTATAAACATCTAAAATGATGGTAGACCCTTAAATATAGACATATGGATCCCACTGTGGAGGTTTCTATCTCTGTTCTGGATTTTGCTTCAGTGGTCTAAAGTCTAATTTACTGTGAGATTGGTGAGCAACTCTGCATGCCTTTCTTGGATAGAGCCTTTATGGTAAGTATTATTGCTGCTAATAAGGATAGACTATCCCTCAAGTTCATCAGGTGTACTCCTGAGAAGGCCCTGTTGCTAGGAGTGATGACATTTCTCATTTAATAAAAATATTCAACTAGCAGCCAAGAAAAAAAAAAAAACAAAAACCCAAACTGAATTAAATGTCCTGCACTAGTGCCTCCAGCAGCTACTTGCTTCATGATCTCAATTACATCTCCAACCAACTCTCCTTATTAGAACTATTTCTGACATGAGTTTCTTGGATAAAAGTGGTTTGTGTTATTACCCCCATGCAAATCCCTAACCCAAGAAGGCCTGCTGAGTTAGGGAGAGGAATTTCTAAGAACTGTCATGAGAAATACAATGACTAACCAAGGAAAAATGCTCAACATGATAGAGAAAGCACAGAGAGCTTGGGTAAACATCAAACTCAATAAAAAATGGTAGAATGTGATTAACTTCTATGTGGGTTTTTCACTTCCATATGTGTGACTGTGATTTATTCAAAATTTGTTTCCTCACAGTTTTTTAAGGTTTTGTGAATAACAGCAAGTGAATTAGTGATGTTTATTCAAGTAAATGTTTGTAAAGCTGCTTTATTGTGTAGATACTGCTGCATCTAAGCATTACTTTTCAATTTCATTTTAGTACAAATTAAATTATCTTCTTTCAAGTGCCTTTAAAGCTAATAATCCTAAAAAAATTAAGATTAGAAAGTAATGCTATCAGTGATAAAACTTATTAATGGCTTTTTATCACTGCAAACTGGTGAACTATAGCCAGGATAATTGGAGTAAATGGATTATACCTATTCTTTAGCCAAGTCTCTCTTACTCTACTTTACATTAATTACTTTGAGGTTTTGTTTTGGTCAAATAAAATTTGAGTGGCTTGTCTGCTTCTTTTCTGAAAGGCTGAGCAAATGTCAGGTGTGCTGTTTTGAGAAGGCAGAAAGGTTAAATCTGCAGCAGTCCAGATAAGGACAGGCAGAATTCCCACAGAAAAGGGGACATAGCTTTCTAGAAGGAAATTATTCTCATTTTGGAAATTATGCTCGTTTTTTACTAGTGGATAGCTCAGACTTGCTGAGGGAGTACAGATTTTCTTTTTTTAAAAAAACTCTTTGTAAAAAAATGTATTACTATTTTTAAGTTGTTTTAAAGTCCAGTTAAGGCTGGCCTGCTCCAGCCTTCTCTTAGAAGGCACAAAATAAATGCTCTTCTCTGCACAAAACAAATGCTCTTTTGATTATGGACCTTAACAGTCCTTTCCAGAGAAGTAGCCTTGTCTAGTAATTCCACGTTCAGAGATGAAAGAGTAACATGTTTTAACATGCTTTAGTACCCTTATTAAAGCTCTTAAGAGCCTCTCTCAGAGGCCTGTAAGCACCAGCTAAAGACCCTGACCTACAGAAAAAGGAGTATTCATTCAAGTAGGAGATCTCTGGTCTGTCCTTACTGGGAAATACTGGTTTACAACCCAAAGACATAAGCAGATTTCTGGACTGCACCCTCTGTTTTCCTGCCAGCTTTTGCTCTGTTATAGCTCAGAGTGCAGCAAACTTGCATCCTGTAACAGCTGTTGCTTTGCTGCATTGTCTTTCCTTATGTTACCTATCTTCATGAGGTACAAAGAGCTCATCCCTTTTCTCCACTTAGTTGAAATGTTTGTTGTTGATACCTGGAAAACAGGATTGCATTCAAAAAGAGCAAATCAAAGTGTTAGAGCAACCAATTCTTCTCTCTTCTGTCTCTCCAGTCTGGATTAGTTAAGGTAAGGAAAACTATTCCTGCATGATTTTGTGCCACACAGAACAAGGAGGAGTGCTATGGGGTTTAGGTTTTGAAGGCATGAGAATAAATGTACTACTCCTTTTTGGTAAAAAGTAGGAGAAAAAAAATTTTAAAAGTCTGAGGGACAGGTACAATGCACTTCTTTTTTTTCTTCTTCCTTTTGAACCAGTGTAAAATAAAAGGAAAAAAAAACCAACTGTGTGAGACAGAAGAAGTTCTGAAAAGTCTTCTGAAACTGAGCACAAACTGTTCCTCTCTTCTTCGCCTTTTCTTCCACAGTTTATTTAGGAAAAAAAGCATTTGCAGTGCCCATGGCATAGTACATTTACTCAAGTTCAGACTTGAGTATTCTTTGGCATTTCTGGTGGGAAGTAACTGAAAGGGTCTATTTCTTCCCGATCCTATACCTCATTTGTTGAGCAGATCCTGCATCTGGCAGACAAATCAATTGTAAACCAACAGACTTCAGAGAGGTTTGGTGCCATGATCCATGCATTTTTCAGCAATTCATGTGAAATTAGTTTGTTTACCCATCCTAAAAGTTTGCTGTGTTAGGGCAGTACTTCAGGCAGTACTCAGGACCTGTGCAACAAAATGGAGTGAAATAGGTGCTTGAAGAGTCACATAATGTATTCACCATTTTTGTAACTTAATTCAGGGCATGATATATACAGCTGACATCAAAAGCCTTTCATAGCTGTTCTTTAATTTCAATTTCAGTAATGAATATAGATCCAATTAGAAGGGAGTTAATACATGATGAAAAGAATTAACAATACCCCTAATTTCCACATTGAAGTAATGACTGCTATTATAGACTTCTTGATTTTAATCAAATATTCTCAAAAATGACAGTAGATTTGGATTCATAATGCTCAGCTGATGCTGCAAGTCATACTCTCTCATGTTCTCTCTCTTTCTCTGTATTTTAAAAAATAAATCTTACAAGCATAGACCAAAAGTTTCTTCCATGTGCTAGGTGTCTTTTTTGGCACATTAATGTTTACCTAGGAAGCAGATTACAAACAGCATGTCACTGGCTGTGGAGGTTTGCAGTAGCAGACCCTGAGCACTAGGTATGTGAGACAAAAGTTGAGTCCAGAGTTATTGTGAGTCTGATATAATTTTTGAAAGCTATGTGGTACCATCTTCAGATAAGACCAGGGGTCTGATGCTGTATTTCTGATGAATGATACTATCTAGTGAAGTATTTCAATGCTTTGAAATACTTCAAAGCATTTTGTCTTCATGGTATAGAAAGGAATGTTGGAGCATCTGTCACAACTCAATGTCATGATGATTTATCCAATTTTACATCACAATCTACACAGACTGTGGGGAAAAATGCCCCTGTGAGTGGTCTCTCTCAGCAAGTGGTAGTGCACCTCTTTCAGAAATACATGGTGAGCTAAACTGGACGAGAGCCTGCCAGTGAGAGAGGATTACTTTGTGTCTCCTACATAAACCTTTGTGTCAGAAACTGCTGTCTCCAGGACTGCTCTAATTTCATGCCTTATGCCAGTTTAAGAGGGAAAAAATAAGTCTGTGTACACGGGGAATGAATCTATTTATGCAGGTTTTCATCTCATCCATCTACCCTTATGGCAAGATCTGAGTATATTTCTGATAGTGCCCATATTGACTGTGCTCTACCTGTGCCTTTCTGTAGCCATTAGGATTTGGTACTGCAGGGAAGCCACGCCAGCAGTTGCCACGTGTACCTTTTTGATACGGGCAACGTATCAAGCGATGATGTGAGGTCTCTTCGGTTTGTCTTGCTTTCCTGAGATTTTTCAGTTGGTCTGTACGTCAGGCTTCAGTACCTGTGGGAGCAGATGGGATATGTGGTATCTTTTGTAGAGACACTGGAGAATATTGTATTTTCTGAAGCAATAAAGTCACAGAGTTTAACTGGGAAAATAAACCTATTTGGAGAAATTGAAGGTGCACTGGTTTGTTGTCACTGAAGAAAAATTCCCCAAACGGTCTCACCTTTTAATAAGCTCTTGACTGACGCACAAGCTTAAAATTGGAGCTATTGCTAGTGTCTGGCAACAACATCTATAATGCAATATAGATATATCTATCCAAATATGCTTTGAAGAATACCTTGCATGCAGTTCAGCTGCTAATCTAAGCATGTATTAGTCACAGAATTTTAATCAAGTAGCTTGAATTAGAAAATTTCATCAGCGGGGACACGATCCTTAAATTGAAAGAGAAATTGCATGCTGCTGAATGAATGTATTTTTTGTGTTCAGATTTGGCTATATTTCCAAATAGCTTTGATATATGCTGTGTTTATTCCAGTTATGAAGCATATGTGGGTTCTTTCTAGAATGTGCTTCCTTCCTCTTAACAGGTGTTGTATCTTATAATTAATGCTGCCTAGCCCAGTGTTAGTATTCTTGCTTCTTTCTGTTTCTATGCTGTTGCTGGAAAAACTCAGATCAAGGAACCTCTGTGTATTATCTGAGACAATGGAGCGAGATGGCCTGACATGTATCTTGGTCCAGAGCCAACCCTGAAACTATTTTACATGTAGAACAGAGGGTAGAGGAGACATGTGGATGTCAGAAAACAAAGTTGGGAAATGGCAGCTGCATACTAAAGGATTGTTAGGAAAAGAAGTATTGAAAGTATCTTTCTGTTTAATAATACCAATGCAGGACCCTACGTCTCTGGTACTTAGCAGCAACTGTTCTGTATGTAATATGTTTCTTACATTCTAGACTAATGTAACTTGATAATATCATGCAATAGCCTGAGATAGACTATTAAACAGATTAAGAATATTAAGGGAGCGAGAATATTAAGCTATTAAACTATGTATTTTTCAAGCAGGGTTTGTTTGGTTTTATTTTCTTTAATTTTGTTTTGTTTTCATATTAAGCAGTGTGAATATACTTGAGAGCAAAATTTCTGAAAGAAGATAAATCTTTGATATGTGCTGATATGAGCCTGTAATGGAAACTCTTAATTCCTTAATATATTTCCTTCCTCTCAGTCTCTTATTTCATGCTGCATTGTGCAGAGCATCAATTCAATTGTGTTTCAGTAAATTTCTACTTAACCACTTCTCAGCTGTTATGAATTCAGAACTTTTTCTTTCTTTCCAGGAGCTGTTCTCCAGTTCAAAACTGCTTTGTTGTTACTTAAAACATTTACCTAGAAAATATTAAAACTAAATCTAGGTTGTTGGGGGTTTTTTGTTCCCCAAATTATTTGAAGAAAGGTTGTTTGAGTATTAGTATCCTTGAGGCATTTATGTAGCTTGCCAGTAAATTATTTTAATTTGTATTTTGCTACTTATTTAAAAATTTAAAAATAAGTACTGGTTTGAAGATGCTAAACAAATATTTGGAAATATTTAATAAATATTAATTCATATTTAAATACATGAAAATTTGATTATTTTTTTTGCTGTTAAAGGTTTGCATCTCAAAGGTCCTGTTTATAGTGTGATTTATAAATGTATGTTTACACTGTGTGTCCGTGATCTTCCCTCCTGACATTGTGGCTGCAATATGTGGGCAGGTCATCTCTTACAACTGTATCAACTATTTAAAAACTTGCCTTCTGTACAAGAAGAAACTCCTTAGCCATCAAGCTTTTGTAATTGCTCTTGTTCACTACTGGTGGTTCCATTCTCACCATAATATATTTAGTAATCCAAGACTGCCAGAGCAAAAAGGAGTGGATGATTGCACCAAGATCACAGATGAAAAAGCAACATTGAAATCCTAACTTAGCTGGGAAGACTGAGAAGCCTGGCTGTGAAACTACCTAACCGGTGTACATATAGAATTTGAAAAGATTAATATCTCTTGCCAGTCCATTTCATAGCTGAACTTCCAGCCATTCCTTTCTTAGGCACCTCTGATAGTGTCGGGCTATGGCAGGCATTGCCTGTGTGCTCCATTTCATAGCCTCTGTACTTGAAATGGCACATTCCAAGTGAGGGGCAGAGCTTGTGGCCATGGCCACCGTCCTCCCTGTGGCTGCTGTCTCTGAGACACCGGCTGGGTCATAGATGGCTACAAGCCAAGACCCCAGTCTGAGACCCAGACTTCCCAGCTGAGCCCACGTGTATCTCCTGAAGCACCAGCAAGTGCATGGGGTAGATGGACAGAAAGATTATAGCCTGCTCTATCAGTTTGTGTGGGACAAACACAAAAATTTGAAAAAATATGCAGAAGGAATTTTCTCTAAAATGAAAGCAAACCAGAAAACCCCAAACCCAGATTTGGAGTAGATACCAGCAATAGGAGATGTAAATATACAAAAAATCTAAAGTTAAATAGTTGTACTGAAAACCAGATTTTAGGAGCTGCAAGTAGGCATTGTTTGTACACAAGTGGTGTGATTTGGGTCCATTTTAGGGGTTTACCTTTGGGACTCATGTAAGAAGGCTCACTGCCCTGGCCTCCCTCAAAAAAAGTGATTTGAGACAAAACAGGATGAGTCTGGACCTGCCAGTTCTATTAGGTCAATCTATCCTGACCTTTTCAGATTGAAAATACTGTGATCATTGGACTGTTAATTTTTGTGCAATTTTTCTGGTGATAATATCTTCTTTTCTCTTCAGCCATAGAGAAAAGCAAGGCCTTTGTCAAAAGAGTTTTCCACTTTTTTTTTTTTTCCTTCTTTTCTCTCCTCTGCTTAGCAAATAGAGTGGAGAATGTGGATGATATTTGTTTCAGATGTGTGCTTTTGAAATGATGATACATAGTTTAATTTTTCTATTATGCAGCCTCATGGAATCCTGGAGAAATTACTCCTGGTAGGGAAGTGCAGGCCAATAAAGACTTGCAGGATCAGGGGCTGTCTCTGTTCCTTAGTCTGAATTGTTGTCATTACATTGTGTGTTACTGATAATTAGTCTGCTTCAAAAGTATTTTTATTTGGCTTTTAATGCATCAAACTTTTATACATGACCTATTGCTGTGCTTTTGTCTCCTAATGCATGGGAGTCCAGAACATTAAGTCATGCTGTATTAAATGATCTAACCAAGCAAATCTGCATTCTGATGGTGCTGCACAATAAGCAATTAAGCTTTGCTTCTGGGCCCAGGCAGGTGGTTCAATTCCAACATAGCAGGTTTTGTGGTTTTCTGGATCAAGGGCTCCCTGTGAATGCTCTGGTGCAAGTTACTCTTTTCTACCTGTTGGGCTAACTAAATTATGTTATTCATTACCAAGTGTCAGCAACTTTCTTGGTTCTTTGGCATGCATAGTTTATCTACAAATCCTGTCTCTCTCAGGCAGTTTCAAACAGTGTGTCTCTCAGGTGGAAGGAGGATGTTTTTTCCTAAGTGGAAACCTCTGTGCTCCCTTCTCAATGAAGAGAAAAGAGAGTTGGGTTAAAATATGAGTATTAAAATATACTTTCTCTGACTTAGTGCTGTCTTTATAGTCAATGAAGATAGATATGATTGGATGGTTTCTAAAGAGATGAAATGCTGAAACTGCCAGTGGGCAAATTATGTCAAAGTGACAGTCTGGGAGGTAAAAAGACTGATTTTTTGGGGGGGCATAGTAATATTAAGTATTACAGCAGCAATAAGATTTTTTTTTTCATTAAGCAATCTTAGTCTGAAATTCATGCCCTAAGTCCACTGTAGCTAGCTGCAGATTTACTGCTTTGACATACATCACAATAATGAGAATGTACATATAAACATTCTTTGTTTATTTACTTGTACTTTTTAGGAGTAAAATACTTCAGGCAACAACTAGTTCAGAGGGCTTGGATTTGGATGACTTAGTGGTTGGTTGGTTTAGGGTTTTTTAAGTCGATTATCTTTGGAATGTGCTTCCCTTACTGTTAGTGGTACCCTAGCTAACAGATATATGGTACAATTATTGAAATGTCCTATAGATAAAATAGAATGATTTCACAGACTCTGGAAAGCAGTAATTGTTTATGCAGACAAATTGCCAGCTAAGAATTTCTTATGAGTATTTTCAATTTTTAATGTCATGTAAATTATTCCTACACTAACATAAACAGGAAAGCTGGCTATGATTTTCAGAGCCTTTTGAGTAACATTTGTTCATCTTTTTTTCCATTCATTCTGCATTTTTATTATACCACCCAATAATGCCTTCTCTCTCTTTCCCACTCTGTTCATCCATTAAGGCTCAGATAATGACCTCACTGCATTTCTGCGAAATACACTTATCGCTGGGATTCATTATTCTGTCATGACAAGGCTATTTTTAGCCCAGACTCCAGCTGGTAACTGAGAAGAAACATAGGAAGGGAAATTGCCTCAGGTGCTATTAGTGTTATCTAGCTGCCTGTAGTGTCTACAGTTTAATGTGAAGTGTCCTGGAGTGCATGGCTTCAAAATTAATTTTTTTTTTTTATTTCTTTCACCTAAGAAGAAATATTCCAGTCTGTGGGGGGAAAGAAGGAAAAAAAAATTGAAATGAATACATGGCTTTGAGGGGGAGTACTTCAAAGGTGATCAGTAAGGGCAGATAACAAAATATATAGCAGCCAGAGTTATGATTAAAGTTTTTCCTTTTGCATCATCTACTTTGAGCCTTAGCTGTTCTGGGTAGAAGCTCACTTCATGTTGGCGTGTCCAGAAGACTGGGGATATTCACCTACAAATTTGTGCTTGGGAGTGACAGATAAATAACATTTCGTCACTTTTGCACAGCACATCATGTTGAGAGGTTGAAGGACTTAACTGGAAAAAAAAAAAAAAAACATCTTATGAAGGTTTTCCTGCTGGTTTCACTGAGATGCTGATAATTTTAATGTATTGTTCTATCTGTGGAAAATAATTTGGAGAAATTTTCCAATTCCCCTGTCTCTCTAGATTTAGTTTCAAATGGGACCATTGCATGTACTACTTCCCTAACATAAGATTTCAAGAGGTACTAACTCTTGGAGTAATAAAAAAGAGAGTGAAAGTTGCTGTTCTATGCCTGGCAGCCTTGCCTTGGGGAATGGGAGTTTAAGGCAACAGGCCGGTTCGCAGTGCACAGATTTATGCATCAAAATTCACCAGTTTCAATAGAGAAGCTAAATGAGCGTGAAACATTGAGGTACAGTGGAGAGATCTCCCTTTGGTTTAAGCAAATATTTTGGAGTGTGGATCACCTTTCATTGCTCCAGCATCTAACCTGGCTTACCACAGTCTAGGACTCCTCCTGTGGGAACAGACTTGCATATTCAAGATTTTTATTCTGATTCCATACATTGTTCAGAAGATTGATAAAACTGATTTTTGAGACAAATTCAAAATCTCCATTAGAAGAAGTACCCTATTTTCCACACATTAATCTGTGGCACATAATGTCTCTGTAAAATACTCATGAAAAATCATTCTTTTACTACAGTTCAAATACTGTTTATAAAAGCACGCATGTGTTGGAAACCTTTATAGTAAGACTGTGCATATCAAAAATAATTCCTCTTAGCTCTCACTAGAGCTTGAGATGTAATAACTCCACGCTGATCTTCCTAGATACTAGGCTGAGCTGGTGAGACCTCCTCTTGAAAACCCACAAAACTACAGTAAGTCTTCATGGAAATTAGTTGTTCACCTCTAGATCTTTTTATTTAGCATAAACAGCTATGGTGCCTCTATGATGCACATGACTAACTCGATAGATGCAGCTATAACCTGTGATGGGAGTTACATGCCTCCGGGAACTTTGCACTAACATGAAATGATTTCAAGGCATGCTGTTTAATAAAGGAGAAAGATAAGCTCTTACAAAATGCAACCTTATGCTGCTGAGAGGCATGGCACCCAAGAAATTAAAAAGTGTAGCTACAGGGGAAGAGGGGAGGAGAAGGGAACAGCAAGTTATTTCTGAAAACTGGGATAGCAATGGGGTCCATTTTTAATGGCCATTGCCAACACTTCTACGTTTAGCTGAGTTAAACAGAGCTTGATGCTTGGCCTCAGGCATCATTACTTCCAAATGATTCTAAAATGACTATAATATTCTCCATTATATCCTTAATTAAGCATACCAGGACAAAGATGCTTTGCAAACAAAGAACGTGTCTGTGCAAATTGTTTTGAGGAGGGAATTGTTGTGCATGGCATCTCTTCATGGTTTTGGTAAAGGACGATGGAAAAAAACCCATTCTTTATTTTTGTAATATGTTTAATCAAATTATGTGTTGCAAACCTGTGACTGGATAATGGCTTTACAGTGACTGTTTAATGCTAAGGCGATAATGAAAATAGGTTTAAGGAGATAAATATAAAGCAACTACTATATGTGTAAATCTATTATCTTTGTTCCAGGAATACTAAATAATTGGATTTAAGCAATAGGCAGTAAAGTACTGGTGAAACAACAACCCTTTTCTGGCTTTTAAAGCTACTCGAAATCTCATTTAGCAGCAGCTGAAGTAGGGGACAAATGATTTTTAAACTTTAGAACATTTAAGAATCACAAGATATTAACTCAGCAAAGAAAACATGAATTAATGTGATAAATAGAAATATTCTGACTGGCTTGGAAAATAATCCTTTTCTTTCAGACACTTGGAAACTAGCATATTCATTTAACAGAAAATTCCAATTAAATTAAGCTAAAAATATATTGGCTTCCAAGTAGCTGAAATGCCATCATATTCTCTGTGCCCTTAAAAAACTCTCTTCTAAATGATCGTGGTTGCACTTCTGCATCCATGTTGCTTTGGGTGGTATCCATGGCAGTAACACCTAGAAATGCCAGCTGAGTTGATTCCTTGGTATCAGGCAAGAGGCTTATGCCCGAAATGTGAGGCAGCCTGTATTGAAGAACTTATGGAATTATGGCCCTGGAGAGGCAAAGGACTGAGTAGCATATAGGAATGTATGAGAAAAGGCAAAGAGGAAATAACGACACTTCCTGAACCTGGAATGGATGAAACCTCTCTGAAAATAGAAAAACATCTCACTTTGCAGCTGTGATCATGTGGTCCAGAAGACCCCTGACATGGTATATTTCTGGAGTGATTCAAGAGCGCGCTAAAGAAATAGAGGCAGCTAAAAGCCAGTGGAAATTCAGCAAACCCCACAGCAATTCCTCCTTCATTTAGAATTCAAATATTTTTTAAAGACTTAAATAGGAGGAAGAAAAGCAGCACAGTGCTTCAGGGATTAAATGCTAGTCATTAAAGAAAAAATTCAGTGGCCTTTGCTAATTCAGAGCAGAGTTCTGCTATTGAAAAAAAGTTGCAACCACCCCCCACCCCTGCCGCTGCAGCTTATAAACAGTTACATTTAACTAGTAAATTTATACTATATGAGTGGAATATTACTTATGAAAACCCAACATTTCCAAGTGGTTTGTTTTTCTCCAAGCGGGTTAGAGCTGCTTGACACTATTTCTCTGGTTTAAAGCAGGTGAGTGGAGGTGTTTGAAGACTGTGTGCATGTAAACACTTGAGGTGAAATCTGTGGCCCTGGGGAACAGCTGCTGAGAGAGCTGTGGTGCAGGGTACTGTATTCATCCCAGGCTGCAGAATTAAGTCCGGGCTCTTCTAGGACCTTGTACGGAAGGAAAAACAAGCCAGTTTAATTCATGGAAACTATGGAACAGTTTAAGTTATATGTATGTATACCCAGCCTGGTTACAGATACTGAGATTAAACTGATGATATAAGATCAATTTTCACAGATATCTTCCTGTTTGGATCCAAGAATTAAGTTAGAAATGGTTGTAGCTCACTGATGGTTTCATAGCTCATTTTTGCATGGTTTTCAATTAGAACAATTGCTTTTTTCTGAAGCTCTTTTAAACTTTCACTACCTTTAATAAACATAGGGATGTCTCAAAAACCTAGTTTCCTATGTATTGAGTGAAACTTGATGACAAGAAAAGAGAAAAGGTCTTATTAGTGCCTAATAAAAGGGAAAAAACCTAAACCATGATGCCTACCACACACAAGTGAAGCCTGAATCTGGTCATGACATCATATATTGAAGCATAATCCTTAGCTGAGAGATGTAGCAGAGATCTAGGGAACAACACAGGGTTTACAGAACATGGAGGAGGGAAAGGAGGAATGTATAACCATGGAGCAGGAGGCATGGAAGACAGGTTTCAACTGTTAAGATAAGTGTGGAGCAGCACCTCAAATGTATGGCATAAACCAGCAAGAAAACAAGCATCCTTAATTCTGACGTGTGTGGAATAACTTGTCCCGCATCACATTTCTAGTGTTAGCAGCTGGTATCTTTATGGCAAAGGCGGTCTTTCACACTGCAGTGATCTGCAGTTTATGTTATGTTGGTTGCCTCTGACTGGACTTTTGCGTCATGTGTTGTTTTATCTGTCTCAAAACAGATTAAAAAAACTCCAATTGTTTGTGAGCTTGTACTAAAATGAGCTTCCTGTGGTGCCTGCTTAAATGCATCCCAATTGAGTTTTCTCCAGTGTTTGCTTAAAATGATTAGCAAGCAGGTTTTAAAAATTAATATATTTTCTGGCATCACTAAGAAAAATGAATGCAGCGTGAATAAACTGCCTCTCTTACTTCAGTGACTGCTCTGTGCATACATATTTTTTCCAAATATTCAGGGTGCATAATGTAGCTATTGTGGCTGTTTAATTTCATCCCCTAGCAGTTTGTACAGTATGGTAATATTTCAGGAAACCAGTAACTCACATCAAAAAGAATAAATATAATCTTTTTCCTCCTCCATTTTTCATTTTCCTCCAGTTGATTGAAAATATTCTGTTATATGAATCTCCCTGGTTCTTCCTCATTGCAGCAAACATCAAATGGGCCAATAATTGTCTGCTTTTCTTTCCTGGTATTTCTAGCCTTTCCTTTCTTTCCTCTGCTCTGAATGATATTTTGAGGTGTTATAACTGAACTTTTAATATAAAATAATTTCCTTTGAAAAGTCCACAAAAACCTGTATTGATTTTGGAATATATTTAGGCCATTATATTTGAGAACATGCTAGGATTGAGGGGTCAGAGTGGAACAGAAGTCATGCTGCAGACAGATCTGCTAATTTAAAATAGTCTCCGGTACACCTTGGTGTAGTTTGGAAGTCTTCTCCCCTTAATAAACCTTATGTGCTTATATTTTTTTTTTTTCTCACCATTTCATTTCAAATTTGCCTGAATTGAAATGCTGATGTGGCATTTACTGAAGAGGTGGAACCTTTTTGGTTTGGGGTTGTGCTGTTGTGGGTTTTTTTTTGTTTTATTTAATTAGGGTTATAGTATTTGAAATTTTATTTTTTATACCAAAAATAAAATTTTAAAAAAGAAAGGAAATAAATATCCTTATAATATTAAATTTTGAAAATTTTAGTGATAAGTAAGGTGACTTATTGTTGTATGTGACTGTGGGATGAGGAGAACTGTCTTATCAGTGCCTAATGTACTGAATAATGGGCCTTCTGCATAAAGTGCATTTGCTTTGTTCCTATAGTGACAGATGCAAGGAATTAATTGCTCTTAGCAAGAAATGTTCATTGAAGATAAGGCCTGAAATGAACACTGACACACAACTGTGAAACGCCCTGAAACGGTTTCATGGTGACAAATTACTGCTGAGGTATATAGACCCTTCCACAAAAGTGACACCTATTGAATTTATTAGACAGATTATATAGAGAAGACTGAATCATTTTTTTTTGCCCTGTTTGTAGAGCTGACATTTACCAGCTTCTTCTAATGAATTGGATATAGGCTACTGAAAACAAAAGTCAGGTGGTTATGAAATCTCTTGCACTGACTGCCCTGGATCAAGCAGCCACCCGACAGTGTTCGTGCAATGGCATTTTTTCTATGAAGGTGATGAGACACAGAGTTTTAGGCTTAGGCAGTTCTTTTCCTGGGAAATTGTTGCAATCAGAGCTGTGAAGCCCCAGTGAGCACAATGAGGCATGTGAGCCGTTCATACATTGCACCAGCTAAGGCTGGATGTGATGACCAGCTTGCAGCAAAGGAGGAACCTGAAGGGTTGCAGTGGAGCTAGTGTCAAAAATCAAAATTCCCAAGTGAAGGAGATAGTGCAGTCAGTGAAGTGTAAGCAGGCATCTCAAGGTCAGCTTTTTTATATAGGAATATATGCTGCAGTAAATTTATTTTGTAGATGTTTATCTTTGGAGAATTTTGTTAAAATAACCTATTTGGTCACCAGTTAGCTTGAATGTGGGCTAATCTTAAATTACGTCTCTTCTTTACATGTAGCCAGAGAAGATCTAACATTGCATTTCTTATTGGTGTTCAAAAAAAAAAAATTATCATGAGCTTCAGTTTACACAGAGTGAAGCAGAGATGCAGGAAAGCATCTGAGTTAGTAATTGCCCTTGCTCCCCAGCCAGTTGACAGAATCAGCAACAAAAGCAAATCTATTGATCATAGCCCTGTGTTGCTTTCTAAAGTCCGGTTTATATAGGTCATTTTAGTCTCTTAATTTTGTTATTTTGGGTTTTGAGTCCAGGTTGCTATAGCATGGAGAGCAAAGGCTTTATCTCCTGTATCAACAGGTCACTGGTCTCTCAAGAATCCAGGAGTGTGGCCGTTAGTGGGGCTCAGTGTGCAAAGTTCACTGAGTTAATGTAATCCTGTACTTAAAATGCAAGTGAGCAAGCTTGTAATTAAAGGTTCCTTTATAATTTGCAAAAGCAGAACTGTAAAAAATTTCCCTGTTGCACCTTCATCTAAATTATTGTCAATTATCTCTTAAGAGCTAAACAGAGAAGTAATCCTTCCTCAAGGTGTTCTGAAGGAGAGGAGAATGAAGTATTCTTCAGCATCTTAGGCTCAAAGCATCCATGAGACAACTTCTCAAAAATAGGCTGTGTTACTGAACATTTACTATAGATGATCATCCCATGACATGGCTCCTTGTAGCTGTTTCAGAAGGGTTAGATCAACCCTTGCCCAGAATTTTGTATCAACCCAATTCACTGCTTTGATCCTGCTCTGCTTCCTGGTTAGCTGGACGCCAATACACGGCTGACTTTGCCCTAATACCACAGGTAAAGATACAGTGAAAAAAAACATTACAAAAAGTATAACCCAGCACTTTCTTTCCTTTTACCCACTACAAGGCTACCTCTAGAAATAAATAATCTGATGGTTTTAGTTCAGCTTTCAAGCACGGAAAGTTTTACCTCACTTTCAGGCTTCCTAATGAGTTCTCCACGAATGTATAAATGGAGCAAATATATCTGAATAGCATATCCCAGCTCTATTTGGCCTGATGATGGGAAGACAATCCAAGGCTATCATGCTTCTGTAGTGAAATGTTAAAAGAAATTCTCCATCATGTTAGCTTAAAAAAAAAAACCACCAAAAAAACCAAAACTACCTCTCATCCTTGTTTTATTGCCTTCAGTCCTCCCTTCTTCAGTATCAGGGATCAGCTAGATATTTCACTCTCTGACAGTCCTTTCATTCTTTTTGCCTACTCTAAAATATCACCTGCATCAGGGAGTGGCAGAAATCTTTATACAGCTTTAAAGCTTTCTGAACTGGGGTTCAGAACAGCTCCTCTCTGTCTCAGAGGAGCTATGGGGATGCTCTAGCCAATGAATTCTGCATCATTGCACTTGAGCGAGATTGTGCACATACAGTGTGATGTGAAAAAGGAAATTTCAGCCTAGCAATGACAGCCCATAAGTGCTTTGGATCTTAGGAAAGACTGCTTCGATATTCTGCTGTATGTGTAATTTTAGGTTTGTTTTTTTTTTTTTCTTTTTCTCCCCAGTGATTTAAATTAATTTGAATCAAATCATTAGGCCCCAGACTGGTACTGAACATAATGACTCATCCCTAAATTAATATGGTCTATCCTGAACAACTCCTGTCTAAGTGACTGGAAGATTCATGCTCCTCACAAAGTCAGCTACATTCAAACAAGTTCTGCAACATCTCATTAGATAATGGTGTAATTTATATGTCTGGTTCAGCAAGTGGTTTTCTGCTTTGACTTAAAATGGACTAAGTGTAAATTACTAAACAGGTGTCCTGTAAAATTTTATATTTCTCTGAGTGGGGAAAAAGAGAGGTAAAACAAAAAAAAAAAACAAAAAAAAACCAACAAAAAAAAATTAAGAGCTTGAATCAGGACAAAATGCAGTGTACAGTACTGCAGGTATTTCCTGTTCCAGCCTCATTTCTTCTTTGTACAGAGAGGCATTATAAAATAAACCTGCTTGCCTTTCAGCAAATTCTGTCTTAAATGATGTGCTTGACACCAGCCTTGAAAGGTTCAATGCTAAAGGGATCTGTTAGTATGAAGAATAAATGTACATAATTAGTCTGAGTTCAGTGGTAGGTGAAACCTCTGTACAACGGAAGTCAGTCATTCCAGATGCTTGCTGTATGTTGGACCTCCTGCCTCCCTGCATCTCTGTGCCAAGTGCTGTATTTCAATCACGGGAGGAGAGACTGGCAACAGCACAGCAAGAGCCTCCTACAAATGCTTTTCTGTGGCTGTAGAGCCTGCATGCTAAATGGTCTGCAAGCTATGCACAAGGAACTTTATCTTCTGAAGGACTTAAATAGCATAGTCTTCATGAAACAAAGGGAGAATTATTATTAAAGTTTTATCAACTGAGCACCAAACCTTATTTGGGGGTTTTTTGTGTTTGTTTTTTTTTTTTTAACTGATTATCAACTTTGGGTAGTGACTATTTTTATGTATTACCCAGCCTGCCAGTAAATGAGCTTCTCTCTTCTACACCTATGTTGACAGGGTATGGCATTTCAGATTTAAGTAATCTTGGCCTCCTTAGGGAAAGAATCTGTCAGTTGTTCCCTGTAATGAATGATGGGTTTATGGTATGAGGCGCTGCCTGAAGTATTAGCAGCAAGGAAAGCACAGGTGTCCTAGATTGTATAGTGCTGGTTTCTGGTGTGGGTAGCTTCAGTAATGAATGAATAAATGATATGAGTTGACAACTGCTCTGCTTTATAAAACATAACACTATTTTTGCTTAATTTCTGTGTTACTGTGAACCGCAAAAACTTCCTATCTTCCTCCCACAAATAAGGGAGAAGTGGTGATGGAAAATGAAATAATTATTTCCTTCTCTTTTCCCTTTATTGGCACAAGGTGATTATCTAGCTGTTGAATCCTTTAGTATGAGTCTCTTTCAAAGCAATCTTGCAGTGAATTTATGTGACTGACCTTGCTGGCATCAGTTACTTTTGTAACCCGAATACGCAGGATGCAGAACATTTATTTCATTGTGTTGCTGGGATAGGAGGAAGTGAATGAATAATGCTAAAAATGAGTGACCAAGCTCACAGAAATGACATTTGAGAAAGCAGTTTGGAGGGGCTCAGGATAATTCAAGTATAATGGGTGTGAATCATACCTATATCAGCAGATTTGATATCTGGAAGCCAGTTTACTGAAACTCTTTACCAAGTTGTGTCTCTGTAGCTTCTGGGCTGTTGGTGATTGCTCAGTCCCCAGGGTGTCTGGAGATGGGCTTACAGACCTCTTTTCATCTGGCTGCTCTGCTCTAACTGCTCACCATTAGTCATCCCATCTTGCTGCCATCCTTTTCAGGGATTTGAAGCATAGGAGTTTCTTACCATACCGAGGCACAATCCTGGGGCTATTACTAACAGTCATTTTTGTAATAGATAGAATCTGTAAGGATCCCAAATACTTAAAAAGTTTTCAAAGTAGTTTTTACAGTTTTGGTTCTACTTTTTGCTAAAGTTCTTCCATTTCCTCCTTGTGTTTGGTCTTGTGTTTGTTATGTTTTGTTTTGTTTTGTTTCTTTGGTTTTTTTTTCCCCAGAACAAATGTATTATAGAGCTCAAAATGATCAGGAAAGAATTTAAAACAACATTTTAAATTATGCAGTAAGAGGTTGCTTTGTGTATTAGATCTAGAAAGTGAAGAATGAGTTTTTGGGTTTTTTGTTTTTAACAGGAATTTCTAAACTATATGTGGTTGGACAAATTGTTGTGTATATCACAAAGTCAATGACTAAATTTTTAAACAAAATACTGAACAAATTCATTAGTGAAAGATTTAACTTTGATTCTATAAAAGCTGTTGTTCAATCATGTAATTTTCTCCTTTGGCAGATTTTCAAAGTTTTCAAAATATCGATTGTTCTGTAATTCTAGTCTCCACAGCTGTGGCATGGAGTTAATTTCCTTACTAGAGAAGCTAATCTGCATAATCAAGATCTGAAACAATGGTATGTTTTCTGCTTTTCCTGCTGAGTGTTTGCCTAAAGTAATTCTTGTCCTGTCACAAACTACTTTCAGGAATATAGAACATAATATGTAACACAGAAGTCTCGCATAAAAAATAATGCAGTGAATAATTTAATGTTCCTGCTTACAAACTGATTGCATGCATAAATGTATGTACTTCTAGTGCCACTGGAAGAATAGTTTCTAGCCTTCTAACAGGAGCACTGTTCTGTACACGTACATTCCTCTTCTACTTGAAAACACATGCACCCTTCATTTCCCACAGACGGCCCAAAGAAGACTCCCATTTTCCCAGAGGTGTGGAAAGAATTGTATTTATCCAGATGCCCATATAAAGTCTCTCTTAGAATATGTCAAAACAATGACAGTTTAGAGAGCTGACAGGTGTGTGCAGCAGTGAGCCTCTGAGAGTTCTCAAACACTTCAGCTGATGAAAGCAAAGTAAGTAACTGGGAAAGAAAAAGCAGGGACAACAAAAGAACTTGGATAATAAATATTCCTCTGCAGGTGAGTTGCTGTGCAACATCAGTGAGAACTAGAAAGCTACAAAGTGTTGAAAAATAGGAATTTCTGCAGTATTGTTAACTGCTGGGCAGTCTCTAGCAACATAAGTCCTGGCTTCTCATGCTTAAATCAGTGGGTTTTGCTGACTTAAATATTTCATCCAGAACCTCTCATTGTGTTGCAGGGACCCAATCAGCTCCACCCAGGGAGATCACCACCAGTTCAGTGTAGCTTCCTTTCCAGGGTAAAGAGAGAGGATACTGTGCAGGTAAACCATTTGTCCACCACTTTCCTCATGATCAAAATTGAGACCTGTGCCTGTGAGAGGTCTTGAATTTAGGAATATTTAAAATCATTTCTTATGCTTTAAAAAACCAGACAATAAAGCTTCCTCTGGTCTATATGTCTGTCTAGTGTCACACACCCAATGATATCTGCAAGGATAAAGGGAATTACTCAGCCACATCCTCAAACAAAACTTTGAACAACTCTCCTGTTCTTTCTTAAATACCAGAGAGTATTGCAATTTGTGATAAGCCACATGGCTGATCTGCATTTTGGTTCCTCAGCAAGCTACAGCAGTCAAACCACTGTCTTAAGTACAGTTTGCTCCTCTAGACCACAGCTTTGAATTCATACCATACATGGAAAGCTAAATCTCCAAAGCAGAAGAGAACCAAAGCATTGGTACTTAGAAGGAAAAGTCACTGGCTCTTTCAGTGAGAAGAAAAAAATTACTTGAAAAATAATAGTAATCTCTTATTAATGAAATATGATTTGGAGGATCTTGCATGGTGAATAGGAGCTCACACTGGTCTTTCAGAGCCGAGTACTGTGCTCTCCCACATGCCAACAGCTTCCACTTTGGAGAGCAGATGTTATTTGTGTTTAGGAAGTGCTGAGCTTAACATTAAAATATTCATTCATAAGCCTGAACACTTTACGGAATCAAAGATCTATCTTTCCTACTGCATAGCTGGGGAAACTGAGTCACAAAGAATAGGTCCTATTTAAGGACTGATGGTGAGTCTGTGATAGAATCAAGAGTAGCATTCAGTTCCTTCCTTATAATCTAGAGTCTATAGCACCCTATAGGTGATGAGGAGCAGATAAGTGAGCTGGGGTTATTTATCCTGGAGAAATATCAATCCTTGTTGATCTCTACAGCTTCCTAGAAGGAGGTTGTAGTGAGGTAGGGATTGATCTCCCAAATAACAAGTGACAGGATGAGAGGAAATTGCCTCGAGTTGTTTCAGGGAAGGTTTAGATTAGATATTAGGAAAATTTTCCTCACTTAAAGAGTAGTCAGGCATCGGAACAAGCCGCTCAGGGAAGTAGTGGAATATCAATCCCTGGAAGTGTTCAAAAAGTATGTGAATGCAGAACCTGGGGATATAGTTTAATGGTGAATATGATGCTGCTGGGGTAATGGTTGGACTCAATGATCTTGGAGGTAATTTCCAAGCTTCATGATTCTTTACAGTGGATTATTGTTTCTTCCCAAAATGCATCTGGTTCAGAGTCATGTTGACACCCCAGCCCTTTTCTTTGTTGTTAATTGTTAAATTATTTTAACTAGGGGTAGCTACATTTTAATTTAGATTTTTTTTTTCACCGAGATTGAGCCATATTTATTTAATTTAAGAAACCAACCAAAACAGCCTTCTAACTACTATTGCCTTTTAAAATAGGCATTAAATCTAAGGATCTCTTTTCAGGTTTTAATTGTTTGTGTTTCCCTTAGTTTAACTTCACTACTGAATGTTCTATTTACTTTGATATAAGTTTGGGTTTTTGCTTCATGAAGGTATGAAGCTCTGCTACCTGCCTTTCAAGTTATTTTAGTTGTCCTAACTAATTGCACTCTTTTGCACACAGAAATACCATTTAATTGGTTCATTTCTGTGAAGATTTTGGGAACGTTTCTATGATAACTAAGATGCAGATAAAACAGTGTTAGTTAGAGATGATAAAAGTCAAAGTCTGTCTCTTCTTTCCAAGCCTAATGTGGTTGGAGCATTACTCATTAATTTCAGATTTCTGATGAATTTAAATATTGAATGTTCATGATTTTATCTGTGTCTCCTGCTGCTCTCTGCTGTCTCACTTCTTAAGCAACAGGGATCACATAGTGCCACTATTTTCAGGGACAAAATGTGTTTCACCCAGTGAGACACTTTAGCTGTTCTTGGGAACAAATAAGCAAACTAATGTAGCTAAAGTACTTGGGAGTCATTTTACCTTCCAAGAGAACATTCTCTATCCTGCTTACTGCATTTTTTTCAAGGTTGTAACTCTGAATGGTCTTTCAAAGCTCTTTAATCACATCTTTGTGATTATATAGACTGTGCCTGTCAGTCACAGAAAACTCTAAATTTGCTTAAGTCTCTTAGCATCTCCTGAGAGGCCAGGAAACCTGGAGGCTTTTCTCCTCTTGGAGAGTTGATGTTAGAATACAATGCATGGAAAAGAAAGCAAATTCCATTTTGTTGGAAGAGCACTGCTGTCCACACATTTTTGGTAAGAAATGCCATTTGATGAGTTCAGGTCAGGATTCCTGGATTCCTGTCTGCTGTGCCAACCCTCTGACACAGGCACTGCGGCACGTGATACTGTCTTTACCTCATCCTCAGAAAACTATGCCTTCACCAAATGTCTGTATATCTCCTGGTCTTTAGATGTGATTTCCCAGATTGGATGTGCATGAGGGAAGGTTAATGATATATACAGGCATATTACATTAATACTTAAGGGCAGATTTTTTTGAAGCCTGTGTGTGTATGTAAATGTAAGACTTTGAGGATGGAGGTGACCCCTGTTGATGTCACTGAGAAGTTTTGACATTGGAAAAGGACATGAGGAAAGGAGGTGATCAGTGGTGGGACCCAGCGAGTCAACCACAAAAACTGAGCTTTGTTGTGATTCTTAATATGATATCCATGAGTTTTAGATGCTAAACAGATTTGCTGCTGCACAGGGCTGATTTAAATGAAGAGTATGACAAAACTTTAGAGGTATCCACTTGAAGCTTGACACTGAGCATTGTTTCTTGGCTTTTTGGAAATGAGGGGCTCCGGACATCACCAGTGATTTTGCACATCTATGAATGAGAGTGCACTGGAGTTGCACATCTGCCCTGTCAGCCCTGCAGCAGGGTTCTGTCTTTGAGCATAACCTCAGAAACTATGGAGGATCTTGGGCTACAGAAGTGGGTATGAAAACCTGTTGAATAAGCATTATATTTGGATGTGGTGCCATGTTCAGATCCCCAAACATGAGTCCCTGCCTGCAGTTTCACTGCTTAGCAGCTCATTTTTGTGAAACAGTGTCCATGGGTTCATCAAGTCCCAGAACCTCCCTCTCCAGCTCCTCCTGGCCCTGCCCACACTGACCATCCAGGGCACCAGGAGGAGGCAGCCTGAGAGGGAGCCACCAAGCAGCATGAGCCATGCTTTCTCTTCCTCTTCACTCCCTCTTCTAGGCACAGCACCGCTGGTCAGGGTCCATCAAATCCCTGAAGATGAGCATGGGACATGCCAGGGTGCTCTTCCCACCATCATGCACATAGTTTTAAACACTAAATTCTTTCTCTTTCCTCATTAGTTCTTTAGTTGCTATTTCTACCAAGGCTTTTTTTTTTTTTTTAGTCCCATGAGGGCTTTGGGGTTGGTTAGGCGGGATTAAGGCCCGTGAAGGGACATGGTAAAGGATCTCTTTAGTTTGCCAGCACAAAGCTTTTCATCTCATTAAAACCACAGCTAAATCACAGGTGTGCTTTCTGTGAGAGAATGAATTTTCCTTCTTTTCTCCTTTCTTTACCTGTGACAAAGGAAGCACTACTCCTGCTTTTCAGTGCCACTGTAGGATTTTTTTCCTTATTCACAACATTCCCCCTACCTCATTCCACACATCCCAGGGAGTGTCAGACCACCGCTATGCCACTGCAGCTTCGAGTCATGCTGCTTCCTTCATCCTCTGCTGCCTGCCTGGCTGTGAAGGCATCCTAACAACTCCCACAGCCTCCGAGTGCAGCAGGATGGGCAGAGCTCCTGGCAGACCGTGCTTTCAGCTCTCGGTGCTGAAGCGGTTGACAGATGTTCGGAGGATTTCTTGTCTCTGGACCAGCACTTCATCTGTTCCAAGTTATTCAAAACACAAACAGTGGATTGGCAGGAGTGAAATATGTTCAGAACCAGGGTGTCAAAACAGAAATATATTTTTAAAAGACAAGTGTCAAAGAAAAAAAAAAAAAAAAAAAAAAAAGGAGGGTGTTCATGCAGTTTATAGGAAGATGTACTTAAATAATTGAGATTTTCTTCTTTTAACCCCTTGGGCTCCCATCTGACATGCTGTTCCACTATGCCTATAGTGGTTTTCTTGCTTAAATACTCACAAGGGCATTTTGGGCCCTGGGTCCCTAGTTTGCTGATGGATGGATTTGCCACATTTACAAGGTGTTTGGACTACCAGCTAGCAACATAATTCAGGACTATCCTGTCAAACATATTGTTATAAAATTGAAGTGGGATCCTGCAAATGTGTTGAGTGGTACTGTTGAACAGAGTGATGGAGAAGACATTTAGTGAGAAATAAAATTATTAAAAAAATAAATAGGGAAGAGCAGGGCAGAGATAGAGAGGAGAGCATGGCAGAAGTAAAAAAAATGGCTCAAATTTAGAGAAGAGAGGCATCTCTGCTTATTTCAATTAATAGTCAATACAGAAAGAAGAGTTTCAGGGTCCTGTAGCAGATGCAGCTTGCCTGCAGCCTCCTTTGGCTGCATGTGCATAGTAAGGCATGGGTGGTAGCTGACAGCAAAATGAATCAGCACCAGAGCCCTCTGAAAAGTGCTGTGCTGCTTTGGGTGAGTTACTGCCAACAGGGTGTTAGCAACTCCAGTCGCAGATAGAAAAAGATTCCTCTGCAAAAAACAGTTCTAATAAAATTGGAAAGAAAGGATAGGAAGCAAGTGTTTAAATAGGCAATGGAAACAAAGTCCAAAAACAGAAGACAAAAGTAAAATTATTTCAATTGTGCTTTTTCTAATTTAGTGTGGTGATTACTTCAACAAAAGAGAGGAACAAAAAGATATGAAAAACCAACAGTCCAAGAATGTTGAAAGTTTTCATGTCCTATTATTTTTGGTCAGCAAAAGATCTGTCACTATTACAATAAGAATGTCAATGTCATAGGGTAACGGTATAATCCCATTATTGCTCTGAACTAATAAATCAGCGAAATGCTGCTTTGCTGGCTTTCCCCAGTTGCAGAAATAATTCTTTCTTCAGCTGTTGATGCTGTTCACGTGAGTACCATCCACATAATTTTCTGTTCTCGTAATCCTTGTCATCAGGACAGTGTCATGCAGTAACATTACCCAATCTAATGATAATCTTTGATCTGCAAATTAATCTGTTCATGTGCATTATTTTAAGGACACTTTTAATGACAGTGGATGCTTGCTGTCTTATTGCTACTCATTGTCGTGACAATGTGCTTGGTAGGAACACTTTGGGGTTTTAGAAGCTTTCTGTTCTCATGGCAAATTGTACTGATGCTCTGGCATTCTCCATTTTTGTTGAGATTTGATGTGAAACTGAAAGCTCCAAATGTACATGCATGGTGGATTTATGAATTCTAGTTTTGAGCTTGCAGAACTTTTATAACTGTCCGGACTGTGACCTAGCGCCCATTCCTTTTTCTTCCCAATAGATAGATGTCTGTGTGACTTGTTAAAAGTGAGGGAACTGCTTTTCTTCTTATATTTGTGCAATTCTGCTTGCTTCAGCACAGCAGACCCTGACTGATATTAATGCCAATGAAGAATTGAGCAAAATCTGCCTGTTTTCAGTAGATGTTTTACATATTTCTTCTACATCAATTTTTTTTTTTAATGTTAATGTAAGCATATTTTGTGAATTCTTATTCATGAAGACAGCACATAGCCAGAGAAGGTACTGCATTTTTGTCTGAAATGAAAATGATGAAATTTACCCATGGTAGATTCATAATAAATGTCAGTTTGGATCTACTTCTGTGCATTTGTGGGTGGGCGATACTTAAACATTCATACTTAGAGCATTAAAACACTTTGCAAATTATTATAGCCAAGGGCAATGCGACACCTACCTACCTTGTGCAAGAATCATCGAGTGGGTAAGGAGAGGAAAGAACAGAAAAAGATAAAAAAGCCAGTTTGGGAGATCTGTATTTCACATAATTTAATCCAAACAATGATATGCCTTTATTCTCTCTAACCCCTGGGCTTAAGGTGTAATTGCTTTCTGTCATTGGAGGCATTTTGGCTTGGTGTGTTGTAAATCTGAGGGAGAGATGATCTGTGACTGGCTGTGCTGCCTGTCTGCTGGGTGACGATAGAAGCATCCTGATGCTTCCAGCTGCTCTTGCTTGTGTTGGTGGACAGTTTTTGAGGCAGACCCAGTAGGCTGAAGCCTAGATCTGAGTCCAAGCATGGAATATGAACCCATAATCCTGAGCACAGACTTTTGACATGGGAAGTCAGAAGACATGTTTGCTGTGCAAGGACACGTAGGAGAGCCCAGATACAAAACCCCTGCTCTGCCACAGACCAGAAATGAGGGTGCTTTTAATTTCTGTCTTGATGGCCAGTAGAAAACAGCTGAAATGTCACAACCTACACTTAAAAAGCATTCTGATTTGGGGCTTTTTTTTTTCCTTTTCATTTGTCTTTGTTTTAGGAAGACTTCATTTTAAATTGATTTTGTTATTACTAGATCTGCTCAGCAGCAGTGCACCTGTTACATATATTGAGAACCTGACTCCTGACTTTAGCTGGTGCAAGTGACAGTGTTTTAAATTAAGCTGTCCTCCCTGCAACTATCTTTCTTTTCTTTATCTCCCCACCCAGACATAAATAACCAGGCAGCAGAAGGCAGGTAGTGTTATAAATTGTCAGGCTACACAATTGCCTCATGTTTTGCATTCTGTTCTTTTCTCCCATTACCATCCATTTTGAACTAAAAGTTCATCCATTTCTGGTTCTGCCATGAGCAGATGTCAAATAAATTGATATTGTAGTTTTTAAAAAGTATTAAAGAGTACAAATATATATCAATACATTGATAATGCTCAACAACTACCACTGTAGTGCTTGATTACTGACATTTAAAGACCAAGGGAAGTAAAGTCTAATATAGGGAAGAGTGATTATCTCTACAGTGTCTAATTTAAAAGTTGAGCTGGTTTTTCTTGCCAGTAGGTCCATGATCTATTAGTCCTGTGTTTCCCTTATACAGTAGGTGTTCCTCTAATAAAGAGTTTGCTATTTGCTTCTCAAACGTCCATCCCAGGTCTTCACGATGGTTCTGCTAAACAGTCGCTGTCAAGAATCGTAATGAGATGTGGTCCTCTTGCTTTCCAAAATGCTCAGCCAGAAACGCAAGGCATGGTGTCGGCCAGGCAGGCCAGGCAGCTTATGGGGGCAGCAATCTAGGAGAGCTTGGCTACCTCTCTGGGCTTCTTCATCGTGGCATTTTGGGCTGCTTCACTCTATTCCACTGGCTGGTGCTTTGCTGTATTTCTAGTGGCACCGTAACGAGTGTAAGCTGGTTTGCATTGCAGTTCTTTCTTAAGCATGGCTCTACTGTTGTGCAGCGTACAAGGATCAGGTCTGAGTTGCAGAAATGTGCTTACATCATACCTAGAGCTTGTTGCCTCTGCTGGGGCTCTGAGGGGATTGTGACTTCTCAAGGGCACTACTTCCACACTGTTCCGGCCCGTCACATGCAAAAAAGACTATTTCAGTTCTTCGTGTCAGCCCTAAGTTTTTGTCTTTATTTATTAAAACATGCAAGGGTGTGCTTCAGTTCAGCTTAGAAAATTCTTGAAAGAAAGAGACAGAGCAATATCTACTCCTGTCCAGACTGTGATGGGCATATCTCATTCATGTCTCGGTAAGTGTAAGAAGACAAAAACTGGGTCAGGACATGCTGTTGGCCTTAAAGGCTCCCTTCCCCTGACTCAACAACTATACCAGTGCCTGAGTTTGTAGGGGAAGGACACTGGGGAAAAGGTAGGTGGAGATTGTTTTTTGATTTTTGTGTTTAGTTTTCTTTTTTTAATCTCTAGCACTTTCTAAAATATCTAGTCATGCAGTGGGAAATAAAACTTATCTGTGTTGCCAGTTTCCTCATCAATTTGTCTGAATGTTTCCCATTCTGTATAACCTTCAGACGTTATGGAGAACCCCACAGCCTGTAACCTCAAATTTAGAGCTGAACTCCCCTCCAATTGCCACTGAAATTTAGATTGGGGGGGGATTGGGGGGGGGAGGGGCAGCGGAGTTGCATAAAAAGCAATGAGACAATATGGTCCATGATTTTGTTTTAACAAATTGGGCTGACTTGCCAGATGGGTTTCTACTGTTGAGAGACAATGCTCTCTCTTGTGTCTGATTTTTGGAACTCTGTGGATAGAAACCCAAAGTGCTGTGATTGAAAGTACTCTGGAACTGGTGAACCTCCCTTCCCTTTTCACTCTTTTGAAAATCTTTAGATCTGTGGTTTTGACAGTCAGTATAAAAAAAAAAAAAAAAAAAAAAAAAAAGATGACATCTACATGCTTGAACCAATATTTTGGGATATACTTTTGTGCAGTGCCAATCTCAAATATTATGAATGCTGTTGAGAAAGCTCAGAAGGTCTACATGCCAATAACATCTGAGAGAGAGCATGGTTGGTAAACTACTCTTCATATTTCTCCTTTTTGTTGTGATTTCAGTGGTTAAATCTTCAGGGGAGATTTTCATAGAAATAGTCACTAAAAAAAAACAGCTTCAGCAGGAGGATGACAATAAACTTTATTATATTTATGCTGTCAGCTTCCAGGAGAATACAGGACTATTTGAATAGATGATCTGATTCCATGTAAGGAATCGCTAGCCATGAGATAGGAATACCAGAGTGACAGCAGTGATGTATTCTAGGCTGGAGGCTAATCAGGAGAATAATATGTGTTTGTCCAGTTAGGTGATAGTTTTGCAAGTTAATCTGATTAGTGACAGATATAGATAGGGATAGGGCAAGGATTTGCTATCCACTGTAACAAATCAGTGTAAAAATAAATATATGACAGAATAAACACCATGAATTGGGGAAACTATTTTTTTTTCCAGAGATAAGAATGCCTTATTTTATACAAAACTGGAGACCGTCACTCTAATGAGTGGGAGATGATTGTGATATATCAGAAACAGGGATTGGAGTTAGTACTAATCTTTGCTCTGGTTTTTGCTTGCAAGTAGGAAGCTTTCTAAGAGGGGAACTTGGTGGTAGAATGTGAGTTGGCCTTGGTAAGTGATGCTAAGGAAGGAATTGGCAACAGAATGGGATGAGCCTCACATAATTTGGGGGTGGAAGGGGGAGCTTGAGTGAGTGAAATATAATTATGCTTTCCTAGCTGGTAATGCTGCCTTGAAGTTGCCCTCCTCCCTACATTGTAAAGATATTTTCAGTGCAGCTGGAAATGTGTTGCTAATCAACACACAAATATGAACACTATAAATACAAAACCATCGGCAGTTTTTAAGAGAAAATATAAAGGCTTTTCCTCTGGAGAATATTTGTACTTGCTAATAGCTTCTGACAATGATAAACTTGTGGGTATTGTCATTTCACAAGTGAGATGTTAAAATTCTGAAGGATTTCTCCAAACATGAACCCAGGGTCTTTTTAAGGCTCCTGTCAGTGAAAAAGTCTAGCCTTGTCTGACTTGCCATCCAAACATGGACTTTTTCATTTCATTGCAGATCTTCCTTTTCTTCTGCTTAGAATTTAGGATTAAAAAAAAAAGAAAAAAAAAAGAAAAAAAAAGAAATATGTCTTTCTTATAAAGATGTATTTTATAAAGGAATTGCTGTACTAGCTACAATGATGCATCTTTAATAAGCTCCTGATGCCCTACTTCATTTGTGCCAAATTCAATAGCAATTTAAGGCAGGTGTTGGAAATTAAAGTTGTCTTTCAGAGCTGCACCCTCAAGCCAGAGATGGATGCCATTTCACCTGCATGTTCTGCCAAATGATCCGTGATGTGCAGGGGCACCACCTCTGCAGAGGAACCTTGTTTTTTGCTACCTTGCTAGACTTCAATGTCACCTTGCTCCTCATGATTTACAGAAACTCATTCTGTGTTACCAAAACTGGAGGCTATTGCAGTATGTGATGTCTGAAAAGCAATTGGAGATATATGTATTCCTTTTTTTAGTGTTGTTTTCCAGACCATGTTCTTTTAGGGTGAGACAAAAAAGTCTCAACATTCCCCCAAATCATCATTGAAACCACTCAAACATGTTTTTCCAAGAGATGGAGAATTAACAAGGGTTGAACTTGGCTTGAAGTATTTTTTATCTCAGTCAAAATAACTTTTGCATGTTCCCTTGTGTCAAGAATATGTGTAAGTAAAAGCAAAAATAAAGACAGATAAGTGTACTCAGACAATGATGACACAATCTTGTTTCCTACCAGGCATGTTTGATATGTATTTTCTAGTTAATCTCTAATCATTAATGTCCCATCCTTTGACAATCTGGCTTTGATAGCAGCTTGTATCGGTCAAGTGTTGAGGCCAGCATCTCACACTGAGCTTGTTCTCTCTGCTCCCTCTGCTCATCTCTGCTTCCTCTTCTCCTCAGATGGTGCAGTTAACACACCTCTTCCTCCTTCTGGTAGGGCTGCAGCCCTAGATCCAGGTCCAAATGGCAATCTGGGATAGCATCACAGTGCCTGTAGGGAGTTGAACCAAGTGGTCTTTCCTAAAACCTCTGCCAGAGCAGCCAGCCTGCCTGTTTGCCGGGTGAGCTGCTTTGTGAATGGGCTGGCTCAGAGCAGGCAGGTTGCATGTGGGTGGGGTGTGTGTGTGCACAGGAACATCCACTTAGGCACCTGCGAGGGGGCTTGTGTGTCCTGATCTCTGCTCGTTAGGAATTTTTAATTCTGCTTCTTGCTTCAGCTAGGCTCTTGCATCATCCAGGACCATTTTGGGGTACCTACTTAATGCCAAGCTGCATTTTGCTTTTTTAAACTAATTTTTAATCTTTTCTGTTTGGGGAAAAAGCAAGCTGTGTTTGAGCACTACTTCACATCTCTAAAAATAAAAGTTGGCTTTCTAAGTGCACAGCATACTCCCTCTCTCTCTGCCTCTCCATCTCCCCCCACTTCCCTCTCTGGGCTTCTTTCTGCTGGAGAGACTGGGAGGGGGTCATTCTTGGCAACCACTGAAGATGGATTCTAAGTGGTGCACAAGTGCACACATAGCAATTTGGCACACAGCAGGGACTGGGGGCGGGAGGCATTTTGGATTTGTCAGCTCATCGGCACAGCTAGGTTCTTGTCAAACAGCAGAAGTTGCACAAGTCCCTGGTGGCTGAGATGCAATTGGTGAAGCTGTGCTGGTTTGGAAAAGCAAAGATGTGAGGTCACAGGATCATTTTCTCCCTCATGCTGCAGCACAGTTGACAAATTAGCTCATAATCCAGCACTACCTCCTCAACTCCCATTCCCTTCCCTGTCTTGTGTGCGCCAAATTTTATGTCAGTTCTGATATCTATTATTTGGAATAATATCTATCTTAATTTCTCTGTCTTTATATATCAGCAATTCTGTTAATTTGGATTCTATGAATGGCTAGGAAATTTTAGAGTCTTTATTGCGGTCAGCACAAGCTTGTGCCCAGGAGAGATTTTGTCAAGCCCAGGGATTTCTAAAGGGTGATGCACATACTGAGGGAGTTACACAAGCTGCTGCAAAGCAATACCCAGTACAGGGCTGAATCAGGGGTTGTTTTTGCCAATATTGCTGCTGCCACTGATGTGCTATTGATGGCCTGTCAAGAAGTATATAAAAATTGAAAGTGTATTATGTTCCTGGTCTAGGAGCTGAATATAGTCTGCATAGCATGACACAGTTTTCCTTTGATGAGATGCCTCACACTTTTCTAAACTCATTTTCTGAGTTAAATTATTTTTTCACTGTATTTTTGCATGACTCAGAGATGCCTTTTCTATTTGTGCTTGCAAGCAAAAAGCATTGGAGCTTTTTACGTCTGTGCAGTTTGGGAGATGTGCTTTCATCTGCAGGAAAATACAGTGTAGTTTTGGATATGATTGACTTCCTTCCATGACTCTGTCAGTTGCTGCAGTTCATGGTATCAGAATTTCTTTAAGGTATCTCAGTGACACGTCCATGTAACTGTGTGGATGAAGTTCCTGCCTTGACCTTTACTGCTGTAGATGTTGAGTCCTAATGAAGGGAGTAGGAGGATGCTGACAGATGCCTGCTTTTGTGTGTTCACAGTCCTACCCCTGGTGCAGCACTGCATTCTGATATGGTGAGGGGCTGCTTCTCTGTGAGTAGGTGCAACAAAGTCCTCAGAAGTTATTTTGTAAAAAAATTAAACCAATCTGTCACATAAGGCTTGGCCTGGAATTAATCTTGGAGTAACCTGATGATCAATCCACCCTTCCCCAGTGTGGTAGATACTGCAGAATTAAAGACTTCAGTAGGAATGGAGCTAGGATGTTCTGGAAATCCCACTTAGGAGCAGTGCAGAGGAGCTGCTGCTCAGCCTTATCTCCTAAACCACAGCCCTGCACATCACAGACTATTCTGCATACTGGATGTGTATTGCTATTTTTCAGATAAACTGATACACTTAAAAAACTGAAACAGAACAAAAATTTAATGATTATTAGTAACCAAAGATAAGAGTAGGTCCAGATCCATGTGCATCAAAACATTCAAATTTTTGTTTGGGTAATGAAAGGGTGGTTGACAGAGTTCAAAAATAAGCCTCTAGTCTAGTGATCAAGGCATTCTGCCGAGTTAAAGTCCTGTTGCAGAAATATGTGAATATTCCCTTGTATATACAGACTAGCTGGAAACTTGCATATTGCTTTTACCTTATAAGAATTTATTCTACCTATTCAACTAAAATAGCAATGGTTTTAAATTTCAGATATCTCCCTTAGAGTGCTTTGTAGCTTAAGATGGGGTGGGTAGTTTCTTGTAGACAGGGAAGGGGACATAATTTATTTATTTTGTATGCCCTGTCACAGCTCTAACCAGCAGGTGTTTTGGAAAAAGAAAAAAGCTATGACTTTGATTGGCCTAATCTTCAATATAACTTATAAATTAAGCTCTTCAGTTTTCCTGTGACAAAGTACAAATGAATTAAATCAATAGCAGATATTTGGAACAGTTGTATTGAAAATTAGAGGCATCTCCACAGCAAGGCATCAGCCAAGTGTTTCTTTTGAACATCCAACTCTTGTGGACCTAATTGTATCTATTTTTTGTCCTTTACTACCCCTGGGAGTACATTTAAAAATACAGGGGTTGGAGGGGCTGGAATAAAAAATCCTTTTCTTCTCGTTATTGTAATTTTGATTCTTCTGATAATGCATAGCAAGCTAGGTCAACAACATCATGGGAAACCATACACTCCCTAGAAGTTCTATGATACTATAAAAAACAAAATCTACATATACATGAGAAAACTCGACAGTAGGGTAAAATCTCTTGTGAGGGAATTGCGTGCAGGCACATCCAGCTCTAACACCAGCCTCCTGCCAGCACCTGAACAGCTTGTTTTGTGTTCTAAGGGCTTGCACAATATTGAGTGATGACACCAGCTGTGCTCAGGTTCTTGAATTACAGCTCGAAGGATGGTGGCCATCAGGGGACACACTGGGGCTGCAGGAATGATTGGCTTGATGCTAGACTGAAAAGCAGAGGGTTGGGAGCTGAGGCTGAGAAATAAATAAATAGTTTCCTGAGTCTCTCTAGTTTTTACTGTAAATCTCTTGGAGAATAAGGCTTTGCAAATCGAGTTTTTGTTCTGATATACTTGCCTTCTAGTGGTATGTGCTGGCAGGTTGTCCCGTATGCAATAGAAGCTTGAAAGAAAAAATCACATCCCAGTGCTCTCAGAGGTGAGATAGTCTCCTACCTGAACTCAAGCATTGCAACTAGATTTGGTTTTCTTTTAGCTTGAATTATTTGTCATGAGTATTCTGGCTGAGGACGCGCATTTCCTGAAATGGATATACAACACATGCCTCAGCCACAAAGATTCCTCACTCAACCGATGTCTGGTGCATTCCTCTTTTAAGGAAAGCTGTAATTTTCTTCCATAGTAAGCTTAATGCCTTTGACAGAAACTGAACAAAGCTAAGACCAATTTAAGTAATTTGTTTATATAAGTGGCTGCACATAGTCACTTAACAGCTTGTGTCAGATAAAGACAAAGCAGACTTCCCATGTTCCAGTTTGGCATGCATTATAAGGACTGGGAGACATGGATCTGAATCCACATTCCTTAAGAGAAAGATTCCTTTCTCTAGCAGGCTGAATTATGTAGCTTTCATCACCTGACATCTTTTCTCTGAAAGGCTGTAAAATACCATGAAAAATTTTCAAATCTAGCAATAATGCTATTTGAAAGACGTAAATGTAAATTTTACTTTTAATTTTTTTTAAGATTTAGCTTAAATTGAAATATATTTAAACTGAACTACTTGAATGATTAGTTAGAGAATGAAGAGACACTATTTGGCTATTGCAGTCTGTCAAGCCCATCTCAATTTGGTCAGCTAGCAGGGAACAAAACAGCTAGCAGGGAAGGAGGACCCTGCCTAGTTCTTGGCCAGGTTTATATATTACTATCACATGAGAGAGTTGGCTGTGGAAATTAATCAAGTTTATTTTCTCCAGGGATCAAAGAGGTTACTCAGAGGATGCAGGAAAAATGTAGGGATTCAGCTGTGTCACATTTTCTCTCTAATTGAGCTGTCTAGGGAGCCTCCCACGTTTTGCAGAAGTGGAAACATCCACTTTGATTTTATCTTTCTCAGCAGCAGCTCTCTTCTTTGGAAGCCAAGGTCACACTGCATTTACTTTTGGTGTTTGTCCCTTTAATTCTCCTACGGTTTCGTAAATGTAAATGCTTCTGGTGTATTTTTAAATTTTAGCTTATAATCACTTTTTTTTTTAAGGCACCATCTGGTCCCTGATATAGTTTAAAATAACAATCTAGCCAGGACACAACCAACAGAAGGACTTTACACCTTTCACAACCCAGTATGAGAGCTTCCTCACATATATTTCTGCACAGAGACTGTCACCATCAGATCCTGTTCCCTCCAGACAGGTCTTCCAGAAAGCAGGGTCTTACAGTCTTACTTTCCATCCATTCCATCTTGAACATAGTCATTTTATGGAACAAAATGGATGCACTAGAGAAGCTTATAGCTAGGAATGTGGGAGGTCTGCTATGAACAGCTCAGAGAATTTGTCTTTGGAGCTCACGTTTGCATTTAAGCTGCCCTCTGGTGCTTACCATTTCTGCAGTGCATGCCTTCATTGTGTCCCCTGGTGCCTGGAGACATCTGCAATACCCAGGGAGAAGAGGGAATTAAGCATTGCAAAAAATCCTGGGGGGAAAAAAAAAAAAATTAAAAAAAAGTGTCCCCAGTCTGTGGCTGTTTTATTTTAAGCAGGGCATTAACATGCTGTGTTATGATTGCAGGTTATGCTGGGCAGGAAGGTTTTTTTTGATTTTGATTTTTATGAGTCACAGCATAATTTATTTTATCTTCATGCTGTGTGCAACAGCACTGTCTGTCATGGTGCTTTCCCAGTAGCCACAAATCACAGCATGCCACTAAGCAAAGCGATCGTGTGACTGTCACCCTCAGCACAGCTGAGCCTCAGCCTGGTGTTGCCCCTCTGGCTGTTGGAGGACCCGAGGTTAGCAGAGACAATAAGTACCAGTGTACCTTTTCCTACTTACAGCCAGCAATTCTGAAAGGACCTAAACCACTGCTGGAGGTAAAAGCAGGCTAATGAAACGAACGGGAAAGGACTGTGAACAATTCTGGGACTTCCGTGTAGGTTATCTGTCCGGCAGGATATTCACTGCTCTTTTTGGTTTGTTTTCCTGCTAACTAAAGACAAAGCTGGGCAATTCTCTGGCTGCAGGTTGCTCCGTGCCCGGATGGCGCTGCTGTCCCCGCTGTGGTTAATATTAGCCGCGCCGCTGATTGTCCCGCTCCGTGCCCTGCAACAGGTGCGGCACGGCCGCCGCGCTGGAATCCGGCCCGCACCCGTGCCGCTGCTGGCACAAGCCTTCCCATTATATCAGGAAGGGCCATGTCCCGTCGCCACCATGCCCCGGCACCCCAGGCTGGCCCCAGCTGTCTGCGGGACGCGGAGCAGGGCGGCGAGCACCCGGGGAGGCTGCTCGGGGAGAAGCGCGCCGTGATTCCTCCGGAGCGGGAAGCCGGGAGGTTCCTGCGTGGCATTTAGAGCTGTGGGGTAAGGAGAAGTTCCCGCAGAGCCCCAGGCCCGTGGTTTTGCGGCGTTGCTCTTAGAGGAGGGAAACGCAAACAAATAAGTACTGAAAACTAAGTATCAGCACTCTGAAATGAGCAAGTACGGTTGCTTTTGCTCATCATGTTGGCCGTAGTTTCTTTACAGCACAGTACTTTGGGTTTGCATGAATTTTAATTGGCACTCTCTAATTTTAGAATGCTCCTGTGAAAAGTTACTTTCAATTCCAGTGGTGATTAGATGGTGATGACGTGTTTTAATAATAAACATGGGACAGATACTGAAAAAGAAATCAAATGTGCTGGCTGCACTTCTGGGGAGGGGAAGAAGTGCTGTTGCTGTCCTCTAAAATTATCTGATCTGTCTGCTCTGGCATGATATCTTAAGGTCTCCCATCTCTTTTTTAAAATTTTTTTCTATTTTTTTTTCTTTCTTACCTCCTTTTTGTTTTCTTTAATTTTCTTAAACCATCTTTTGGTAAGAACAAAATATCTAGGTGATGTTTACATAGCCTAAACGTTAGAGAGAGGAAGGGGTAGCCAAAAGACTTGTAAGGTTTTACAGGATCACTTCTAGCGTCCTGTTCCCTTAATGTGACCCCTCTCTGTTGACTGTGTGAAGAAAGGCAGGGCTGTCAGGCAGGTCAGAAGGGATCTGTGTGCCACAGTGTGACTTGTGTGTGCTAGTGCTGTGCCTACATGCATGCTCAGGGACGGAGCCAGGCAGGCTTGCTTAGGAACTCGAGCAGGCTCTGGCTGCAGTGTGGCAGTCTGCTGTGTACTGGAAAACAGATAACTGCTGCTGCTTCTAAATTAAGGAAAAAGGCAAAAATAAAAGAGGGGCTCCTCTCTAAATTCAGCGATTTCTGCTCTGAATTGGTCACAACCTGGGGCAGTAGGTCAGCCTGAAGTAATGCTCCTGGAGAGTTAGATTGATGAAAGGGACTGAAATCAATAGGAACCTCTCCCTTAACTATGGTAGGTTTTGGGTCAGCACAGTCCTCACTATTTCTATTTCTAACTATGTGTCAACTTTTTTGGGAGTTGTGGAATAAATAAGCTCTGGGCCAAGTAAGTACAATAGGGATTGATGAAAAAGGTCCAATTTCATAAGTGTCAGGTGTTTTTATGCATAGTCTAGGTTTAAGCTTTTTCCGGGAGAGATTTTTGATTGAAGCCATTAAAACTGGACATTGTTTTGACATGAAAGCGAGAAAATGCCTTTTCTCAGTGCTGCATGTGCGGTTGTGCCTCAAAGCGGAGGCTCTTTGCTGTGGGAACCATAATTCCTAGGGGACTGTGAGATCCTTCCTGGGCCAGTGCCTCTGGCTGAGGACACTGCAACTGTGACACTGCCACTGTCCTGCAGCTCCTGACCTCTGCACAGGCAGAACTGTGCCAGGGGTCTGACGTGGTTGTTTGGCAATGAGGACACTATGTAAGCTATGACAATCCTGCACATCTCTCAGTGCTTTGACTCGTGCTTCCAGCAAAACCTTTCTCCAGCTCCTTCTCTATCTCCCACTACCCACACACACTGGTTTCTCTTCCTCTTATTTTGATACGTGAAGCAGAATTTGCAGCTCCTCAAAGCAGTCCTTTAGCCATGACAGCAGGAGCTCCCACAGTGATGGGCCAGCTTGGTGTGCTGAAGGGACATGTGCCAAGGCACAGGAAGGTACATGACTACCTCCCTTTGAAAGGCATTTGATTTGTGACTTTGAAAGTGCCTCTATAGGCAGCTCACAGAGAAGCCATTTGCAAATTTGATGCCATTTTAACTGCAAGATGAAAGTGGATTTTGCTGCCACTAAAATCGGCAGCTCCAAGTCCCTCAGGAGAGGTGCAGCAATCTGTGTCACTGGAGAGCCAGATCTGTCGCCTTGCTAAAGATCTTGTATCCAGGTAGGAAAGCATAAATGGACATGTGGATCTCCAGCAGTGCTGGGTACAGCACAGCACATTACTAAAAATGTTATTTGTTTTTTAACCATTATGATAAAATACTCAGAGTTACTAAAGTTTGAGAAGAATAAAATGTTTATCCCACTTTGTACACAAATTGATGATCTTGGAGAAAAGTTAGAGGGCATATGCAAGTAAATTTTACAATTAATCTTTTATAACCAAGGAGGTCATGCAGTCATTACAGTATCTAGGAATTGTTTATATTTTTTTATTAAAATTATGCTTAATTTTCAAAGGAAAATTATATTATATATTTATGGGCTCCTGTATTATATTATGTAGTATTGTATCATGACTTACCCTCCCATCATACACTAAATTCGTGGAAATTTAGCTTGTAATTTCTCTGCAACATATTACAAGAAAACCCAGTTACATTTAGAAGCATTGTGAGAATCCTCTCTTGTACTGTAGGCACATTACCTGGTCAGATTTATTTTAATTTTCTGTTAAGGAAATAGAAGAATATACTCTAGTGACATGCAATTCTAGGTAGCAAGAAAAACAATCCCTTTTACTTTTTCAACTATTACAAACATCTGCCTTTTCCTATGCCCTAGGAGTGTATACACATAAATGCATTTGAGAATATAGTTTCTATAATATAAAGAATCTGTGCTAAATACTCAAAAATTGACTTTTTTAAGGTCCTTACAGCACTGTTGGTGAAGATGATAGCCAAGCATGCAAGCAAGGTATCCCTTGGTATTAGACTGGCAATCTTGCTCTTCTGTGAATTCATAAAGGAACACTTCCTTCTAGCACAGAAAATTATGTGCTAATGATGGCCTGTTCCCTCCTCACTGAGGTCTAGAGACAAAGAGCAAGGGAGAAAGGATGTTTGGCAGAGTAAGACTGGGACAATTTCTAGTAGATGATGCTCTCCAGAGGAAAGGCAATATGCAAACAGGTTTGCCTACAGCTGTAATTATGTATTATTGAGAAAATCTCACCTCCTAAAAATCAAAAGAGAGAAGGGAAATTACTGGAAATACAGAAAAAGGATGCATGAACAATCTTACTGGAGGCTGCAGGGGTACATCAGTGGAACTACATGACCCCTCTCTTGGGGGTTCTGAGGAGGACATACCCCCATGGACCCGAGTCTGATGCTGTCCTGTTCTTTCCTGACTTGTTATTGACAAACTCCACTAGAAAACTAGGGTAATGTTAACATGTTCTCACCAATCGTGATTGGTGATTGATCTAAATGATTACATTTAGATGTCTTTGTCTTGAATCTAGATCTGTCTCAGATCTATCAAATTATGGTTTTCCCCTGTTAGTTTTCTGGCAAGTTCAGCCCCTTCTCCCATGTTGCTTTGATGGGAACTGCATCCTTATTTACCCCTTCATCTCTTCCCTGTAGCAATTAAGAAAAGCTGGGTGAAAATCTGTATATTTCTAGGCTAAAGACATCCATATATGTGTATGCAGGAGACAGCAGGCAGGCAGCACGGAGAAGGAAACCTCCATCCATTTCTCCTTCAAAGAAGAAGGAGGAGAGTTGTTCATGAAGCAGGCAGGCAGGTTGGCTTCTCCTATATTAGGAGGAGGTTATAGGAAAAGCTCATAAACAAGGTGCCCACTCAATCCCTATCAACATGCTGGCTGCTCCAGGCAGGTCAAGTGTTAATGGAAGAATGACAAAATGGAAAACAGCAGCAGCCCAAGCCCCTGGCCCCTGCAATGGTGGATCCCTGCACAGTGCAAAGGCTCAGAGCAGGAGCAGGGCAGGTGACTACCAGTGATGGATGATGTTGAGACCTCAGAGAGAAATGATATAATAAATGGTTGGTCTGACACAGTAGGAAATGTTTGCATAGTGAAGTGACGGGTAATAAATAAGATTATGTTGCTATAGGTCCTACAGGCGATGCTGGAGCAAAAACAGCATCTGATTTTCTTTCTCTAGGGAATAAAAGGTACAGAGGCAAGGACTCTTATTTGTAATAGCCAGGCATGAATAAAAACGTGTTTGCTGCATACAGTCGGTGTAATCTAAGGCTGATGCAAATCCAAGTCAAGTATTGCTGTAGCTGTAGGTTCTCAGGTGTCATAGTTAAGGTTGCAAAACAACTTCCCTCACAGCTTGTCTAATGTCACTGTCTGGAGCTGAGGCCCCACTACTGTATCCATGGTTAAAACATCGTCTTTTCTTGCACTTGTTATCAGGGCTGCCACTAAGACTGGAACAATCAGACAGTTTGCCCTAGGCATTGATTCATTATATGTGATACATGATAATACATAGAGGGATACAGACTGAAATCCAAGTGATATGGTTTATTATTTATAATAGCTTTTTCTCTGGGGAGGTTGTTGTTTGGGTTTTGTTTGTTTGGTTGGCAGGTTTTTTGGTACAAATTTTCCTCTCTTGTTCATTTTTATTTGAATAGCAAAAATAGACCTCTATTACTGCTGCTGCAGTGGTCCATTAAGTAAGTTCTCCATGCTAGTTTTTTCTAGGTAGATAAATACTACCTGGATGCAGCATTGCCAATTAATAAGTACTTTGATTATGAAATATATTAATTGCTTAACTGTCTGAAAGGGATTATTCAAGAAGCATCTCTTGGATTTTTTTTTTTTTTTAATAGGAATGGGGGGACTACACTGGGTATATTTTTAGCATTTTCAGCTAGCTTCAACAGTCTTGTCCTCAACTTCCTGAAACCAGTGAAACAAAGTTCCCTCTCTTTTATTTTTCCTTATAAACACCTAAGGAATGCCTAAGAAATTTTATGTTGAACTTTTATTTTAGTATGTGTCTGAGGGTTAGTGAGGAGCAAGGGAATGAGAGTACTGAAATTACCTGCCTAGCTGCAATGTTTAAGGTCTTGTATGATGCATTTCAGAATGCTTTCTGTGGGGAATTTTTGGTGGCTTTCTCTCCCTCAAGAATCCTGCTTCCTGCAATGTCAGCCATCCCGCTATGCATATTTAAAGGACAACCATACCGCAGGAAAAAATAAACTGACTAAAAATTTCATTTCATGCCACCGAGTTCTAGTTTTCAGAGATTACCCTGCTGAAACTATGAGTTTTTGTGGGCCATAAGTAATTAGTTAGTGAATAAGGACCAGAAGAGCAATTGAGGTCCCCTCCCAGATCTGTTGCTGGTGGCTACAGTGGGTCCTCTAGGACTGCTCAAGAGAGTGAGAGTTTTGAAAATCAGCAGTGAGGTTAAATGACATAGTATGTGTGTTTTTTTGTTTTTTTCATACATTTGTAATTTTAGAAGCTTTGTCATTTAAAAGCCTTCCTGTGCACCTGACTGCATATCTCCTGTTTTTCTCAGCTGCGATAAGAGCTTCTGGGACTTAGGACTTGGCAAGGAGGGAGAACTATTTTGGAATAGGCATGTGACCTATGATCTGACTTAGAATATTAGGCAAAGACCCAACAGTTGCTGTATAGACCTAGTGAGTACCAGCATTTGGAAAGTGAGATCTGCAAAAGAAAACAAAGCATTTTTTCCAGAACCTATCCCTTAACTGTGGTAACTCAAAGTGACTGGTTAGATTCTTGCTCTTTCCTGTGCTTCTGCAGTGCACTAAGCCTGAGTTAACTGGATTTTAGGATTACTTGCTGTTCAGTATAGCATTGACACCACAGGATTATAAGGCACTTTTTGGCCACTGGAGTATACAATATTAAATACTGCAATATAGTTCCCATAGCATTGCATTACATTCTCTCCTCATTAGTCCAATGTTCCCTAAACCCTGCATTTTTAATGAACAAATAATTGTTCTATTACAGATAACTCTAATAGGGTCAAACCTATTTGGTAAAAAAGACTACACAGTTTTACATAGGTGAAAAATAGGGGTGGAGGAAATCTGCGTGTAGGGAGCTGATAATTATATACACAGAGATTGGTTCCAACATCATATTTATCTTAATTATAAGAATATGTTTGAGAGAGAAAGTTTCTCTAGAAGACAGCTAAGTAACAACAGTGGTCTTATCTGGCTGCTCTTTTTATTTGCAGATTTCATAAGCTTTACAGAATAGTTGTCTATATGGTTATCCCCACTTTACAGATGAGGCCTCCAATTTCTTGAAAATGAGAGAGTTAGAGGGTAGCACCAGTTTGCCAGCCATGCTGTGTCCTCTTTGACTTTCTGAAGAACATTTTTACAGCCACCAATAACACTGTTGCCTGTTGCAGGCTCCAAGCAGCACATGCACATCTGGGGGTTGGATTTCAACCCCACTGCTCTCTCTTTGCTGACATTACAGTAATGAGCTGAAAAAAGAAATTATTCCCAGGGCTGTGTGGACATTGCTAATGCCAATGACTGAGTAAAACTTATTTGCTGTGAAAAGGTGATACTTGTATATTACACCACATCTTAAGCTGTTAAACAAGGAAATCTCTACTGATTCTCATTTCACATAGGAAATAAATACTGAAGAGGAAAAAAACAATCAATATTTTCCAACTGGGAATGTACTCTGGAAAAAATACAAAGTCTCACATAATAATTAAGGTTGAGGAATTTTGCCTTGAAACTAGAATCTGTTTCCCTTTTCGCACCTCCAGACACTGGGAATATAAAAGAAATGTCAAGTCAGTAAGTTTCAGAAGGGCAGGGAGCTGAGCTGTTCATTACCTTCCCAAATGCTTGTCAAGGTCTCAACAACACCCTGCCCTGAATTTAAAGCCCCAGTGGTTGTGTGAGAAGACAACATGCAATAGGGGCAAGAGTTGTTGCTTTGGTTGGCATCAGTTGGTTGTGATGATGGTGTTGGCAGGAGACAATGCCAAGAGTTTCAGGCCCCATCTTGCTGAGATGAGCAAACAAGTATGAACTCCATCAGTGGCTTCATTGTGACCCAGGCAAATGCAACCACAATCCTTTGGTAAACCAGAATGCCAAAAGGTGAGAAGCGTAGCTGAAATGATTTTTCAGAGGAGGATATGTCTGAGTAAGCTTATACTAGAAGTCTGTGAGGAAAGCTCAGGAGTCTTCTGTGGATGTTTGAGCAGTGCTTGATTATAGGAGAGGGAGGAGATCTTGGCATGGACCCTTTTTTTCCTTTGCTAGCCCAGGAAATGAGGAAGGGCCCTGAGAAACTGCACAGTTTCAACTATCGGCTGTTAGAGCCTGAACTCAAATTCCAGGATCATACATCATATTTGGATTAATAATACTTCTATTACTACTTTTACTTTTGTATCATTATTTACACCATATTCTTGACAAATTGCAGAAGAGATTGGTTTGCCTGTTTTACAGGATGGATAAACAACTTCCCAGGCAGGCTGATCACCCTGGCAGTTTTAATCTGACTCCTTCTCATAAAGTCTTCTTCTGTATTGCAAGGAAGCTTCAGTGAACATCACAGCTGAGACAAGGATGGTTTTGAATGGCAGATTTTGGGATAAAATCTTCCAGCCAGAGAAGGCTTTCATGGAGATATCCATAAAATCTGGAGATGTCTACTTTTGCTTCTATGTACAGAATGAGCCAAAGTTGACATCGCCAGATTTGGCTCCCAGAAAGGGTGATAAATAAGTCTTAAATGAGCAGTTTTATTGACAAATGCCTCAGTGTGTGATGTGTGGAAGGATCTGGTGCTTTTCACTGAGTGAAACTGATCTGTGCCATAGCAGCTAGATGACTCAGGACACAGGGATCAGAAAATGCCTTGTGACAAACGGTCAAATGCAGCACAGGGCTGATCCCATTGGTGTCCTGGGTATTCTTCTCAAGATGGTTAACTGTGGTCAGAGGAATCTCTGCACTGCTCAGACTCAGAACCACCAGCTCCACAGCTCATATCAATTTTTCTGTTTCTTATGTAGAAGAGGTGGGAGACTACATATTTATCTAGCTTCGGATCCTGCAGTACAGCAAGGACCAAATCCTCCTTTCCTTTCTACAGCTCTTTGCCTTCAGGCCTTGAGAAGTTTAGGAGGGACTTCTTGAATGGTGTGGCATCCCAACCATCCTGTTTGTTAGACACATCCCTCATGAATTTGTCTGAATTTGTCTAGTCCTGGCACAGGCTTACTTTATTCTTTATGGCCTCTGCAACATCCTGTGGCAGTGACTCACAGCTTAATTACACCTTGTGTGAATAGGTTCAATGCCTCACTGGAACCAGCAATTAGTACTCGCAAAGAGACATTTTCTGTGTGAAATGTACTTTTCATCAGTGCTACCCCATGAGAGGAGCTGCCTGTTGAAGCTCACAGGAGCTTCAGCAGTTTCAGGGGGAGAAGGGGCCAGTGCCAGCAGTTGTGTCACCGATGAGCCAGAGGAGAAAGTCAGGTACTGTCAGCATGGTGTCACACACCTCACACTACCCAGCACTGGAACAATTAAAAAACCCACATTACACACTGAACCCCAACTGCTTATTTAGTTCACTGTGGCCATGGAAACATCTGACCTATTTACACCTTCAGCAGAGTGAGTGGTGGCTGGTGGAAGAGAGATGGGAAAAGAGGAATGCTTTGAATTTGGATTTTGGAGACTTTTAATTAAGATGGATGCATGTGCATGTGTGCTCACAATGGAGAGTGAGAAGAACATGGCCCGAGGAGACCAGGGGTTCCTGCTCCAGTGCAGCTGTGGCATTGAATCCTCCTTGAGAAAACATGATTTACCCAGAGCCTCTGCTCTGCATACACCCACCATTTCCAAAGGTCTTATGGAAATTCCTTCTTCTGTTACTTTGTCAGCAAAGGACTTCACGCTCTCTCTGCAGCATTCTTTGCTGAAAAGGCCCTGGTAGATGGGAATCAGCTTCTACCAAGGAAGGAAAGGGAGATGAGTCTCATTCTGCACAAGGCTTGCCTGTGCACCTTACAACACTCATCTGTTCCTTGCCTATTTCTCAGTACAGATGGGAAGGTGGGAAAGAGTGGCATGAAGTCATTTGGACACAGGAGATGGATGGAGCAGGCGTTCCACTTAATTGCAGCTGGGGCATTTACCTAGGCTGCAGATTCCCATGACAAGATAATGCCATGTAAGTTACCAGACCAGGGGCACAGCACATATCAGACTGAGTCTCCAAATCCTGTTCTTCTGAGGGCATGAATTAATATAAATGGGCATATTAGCTTTTAGATAGCAGTCACCTGAAATGGACCCTAGCTAAAAGGAGATCTGCTGGGGAGTGGAAAATATTAAACTCTAGGTATAAAGAAGACTTCTGCAAATACAACATAATCACAGTGAGTATTAAGAATGAAAGGAACTTCAAGACTTTAAAGATCTGTTGGAAAATCTTGAGGAAGAAAGGACATTCAGTTTTGATATTAGTGAGAGAGTGTCTTTACTATCCCCAAAGCATCTGATTGATAACCATAGCATCAGACCTCAGAAATGCAAATTTGGTAGCTCTTTAAGATAAAAGCTCCCCCTCCGCATGCTTTTTTTAAAATTATTTTTATTTTTGTTATTGCACATTTCAAAACCATTCATATTTTGGCAGGTAACAGTTTTTTTTATCCTGAAAGTAAGGGTTGACCGAGGAACAAACTGTGCAAATTCTGTTCTCAAACACCAAAATTAGAGAGAAAATACCATCTGTTTCCTCTACAGCCTACTTCCCCCAGTTCCAGCGATATCTTCTCGTGGAAAAACACTCATGAAACTGACAGCAGGACACACAGCAATGCACCATAATGCAATGGTTTCTTTGTGTGTAGGGTTCCTCACTAGAGGAGGCAGCTGGAAGCCCTGTTCCCAGCTGGATGGGGAAGATGTTTATAGCAGTCTGCACTGCTGGGATGCTGCCTGGGCTGGGTGGGATTCCTCTTCCACAGCAAAGGCTTTCAGGTGGCATTCCTAAGAGTTTTCTCCTCGACCTGTTACAGCAAACTGATGGAACTTTGACAGCAGCTGTGACTCATTTCAGGAAGAAATCCACTTGAGTGCTCATTATCACTTCAGCATCATTTACATTTTTCCCAGTCGGGGTGAATATTTTGTAGTCACAGGGCACAGGCTGTTTCCTTTGTCCTGGGAAGCCCACACAAACAGACTTACTACCTGTAAGTGCCTGCCAGAAGCTGTGCAGCTGGATGTCTTTTTTTTTTTTTTCTGACTTCTTTTTTTTTTTTTTTTCCTCCTCCTTGTCCTTTGTAGATGAGTTACACAACACTGTTTTTTCCTCCTCCAGAATCGCTGAGCAAATTTCAAGGCTGCGGAGGAGGGGGAGGAGAGACTGATGCACCGAGCCACCTTTGCCCATCCACTTGTGACTGGGGTATAATAGGTGCAGTTGATTTGAGACTGCCAAGAGTTTGCTGCCAAATTGAATTTTTCATAAACTGATTACTGCAAAGTGTTCTTGGCAGAGCAAAGTTAACACCTTTCTAACAAGCTCAGCTCAGCACAGCTCATAGAGAGGGATACTGTAATAATAATCCTCTTCTGGATCCTTGGCCAGGATTTTAGATTTTCCCAGAAACTGTTTCCACCCTCATTCCCTCACCCATGAATAAATCCACTTAAGGGGCTTTTTTTTTTTTTTTTTTTTCCATAGCTGTTGGTGAAGGCATAGGAAGACTTCTCTGCTGGTGTAAACCGTCCAACCTCCATTGATTGCAGTGCTCTGAGTTCCTTTAGTGCTGTGGGGGTAATAGTATGATTCAGACATGGTTGATAAAGTTAATGGTAATCTATCCTTAACTTAATCTTAGTATTTTTCTCTAAAAAGAGCTATGGAGCCAGGGAAAAGCACTGGCTGAACTACTCAAACAATTTATCTGACAATTTCTGCCTTGTGTTTTCTGCTTGCAAAACACTCATCCAGAAAGCTTTTGGTTTGTAAGGGATTTTATTCTTCATTTTGTGTCAGTGGGCTATAAAATAGGGAGGTAAAATTTAATTCCTCAAGTTGCAATGTTGTCCTTGTTGCCAGATGACTGTCACTCTACAAACAGAGAGGGGCCACTTCCAAGGAAGAAGGACAGTCTCCTGCCTGCAGGCAATAGTATCTTTGCTCATTCAGAGACATGTGCTAAGTGGACAGAGTTCCCTAGAATTTATTTAACTTTCATGAGCACTCACAAAAAGAAAAACAGAAACCAGATTTTAGGAACATCAAAGCTGCTATTTGCAATTAGTCCAAATCACACTTAGGGATCAAAAAACACACACCAAGAGTATTATTTTGGACAAACTGCATCCATTTAGTTTAGCTTTTGGAAGCTGTACCCACTCAGTCACTGTGGAGGACCTGGTTTGTGGTGGTGCCTTGATGTGAACTCCAGTCAGATATTCCAGTGGGTGGGCAGGGATCCCACAGTGTGAAACATCTGCTTCCCAAAACAGATGCTGGGTGTAACCAATGCCTTAAAATAATAATAAAAATCATAATTTCAAATCTCCCACACCTCAGAGGACCTTTCTAGCAGGTGCTCCTAGGTTAAAATAACAAGTGCTTTAGCAGTGGCAAGAGGGCGAGAGCATATCCTTGTTAATTATTATTTGTTAATTGTGCTCTTCCTCCTTATTTATGCCATTAAAACATGCCAGGACTTCACACTTGCCACTGACATAGATGCAACAGAAAGCATTTACTACTCCAAAGGGGAAGCATTTATGGCAGTGCCAAGGAGCAGACAACAAAGGCCCAATGTGTTGCTAGGTCCATCACCAGTGAGGACTTCTGTGAAATAATCTGTACAGTGTATGGGACACGCACGGACCATGTGGTTACAATTTAAAATCATGCCATCTGTTTAGGAGATCCGAATGGTTTTGATCTGCTTTGAAACAAACAAGAAAAAAAAAGAGTACTGGGGCTTTTATTCTCTTTGTTTCTAAGTGTCCAAGCAGATCCTCTTCTGCTTGGCAAGATGGGTGGCTGTGCTGGCCCACGGAACAGGCAGGGAAAATTGGGTCATGTTTACAAAAATTACAAACTCTCAATTTACAAAAATTGAGAGGTAATTTAGGTAAATATAGATATGTTGATATTTATAATTCAGTTTTTTTCCACTATAGTTTTTTTCAAATATTGCATCGCTTGAATAATTTTGTAGACCAAAAATCTACAAAAGCTACAGGTGGGATAGGAAGAAACCTGTATGAGGTCACATAAGGGATTCTTGTTTTCATTTTACTCCAGGAAAATTTATTTTTGCTACCCATTAGCATCTATTTTGAAATGAAAAGTCATTTTGGTTTGGAAAATGAAGCTTTGAAATGAAAAGTGAATTTCAGTTAAACATTTTAAATTATGTTGAATGTTCACTGAAAATTGCCTAAACCAATGCCAAATCCTCTCAAAAAAAAGCTTCTTTGAGTGGCTTGAGCCAGTGTGTGCCAGCTCTTCTCATCACAGAGATATTATCTATAGCAGTAGGAGTTCTGGTGTTAAAACAGAAAGGGCATATCATGTAAAACTGCCATTTCAGCCAGATAATTCATAAATGTTAGGGAAATTTTTTTAAAAATGAGAAATTATATTGAAAATCACAATGTGGTAGGAGAGAAAAAATGGCTGTGAATGTGTTATAGTTAAGTGTCAAAAGAATTTGGTGATAAAAAATCATGTATTCGTTGTTTTAATAAGCAAAACTATGTTTTATTGTGGTTTTAACATTTCAGAAATAGAATAGCATGCTAGTAAGAAGAGTTTTAAACAGACAAGAATGCCAAAATATTTTTTTCTGATTTTTCTCTTTTAATCAACTAAGGAGTTGAGGGAAATACAAGCCGCAGTTGCAAAATTCAGTTGCTTTGTTAAAAGGAAAATTTGAAAAATTCTTTCATTTCTTAAAAAAACTACTCGTAAAGAGGAGTATACAAAGCTGACCCACAAAACACCAACCCTTTTCTTGCTTCTTTGCAAAACCACTTGTATCTGCAACATAGCTTTAGTGAGATGTGTCTGTCCACTCACCTCTTTGAGTTGAGAGTCTGTTTCTTTTGGTCAGTGCTGAACCAGGAAGATTATGGCATATTTTTCTTCTTGTTATGGCTCTTTGACAAGAGTTAGCTCTTCATGATTATATATATGTATATATATACAAAATACATTTTGATTCAGCCTCCAGAAGGAGGGTGGCTTTTAAGACAGGATCTGCCTTCCTGGTCCATACATGTCATTCAGTTCTTGTGTTGAAGGAGAGACTGATGCCAAAGACTCAGATGCTCTTTCCCTTCATCTACAAACTTCAGGGCAGTGGGGACATTGCCAGGGCAGGGGACACCAGTTTTGTGAAAGGGAGTGCAACTGCAGTGATTTCTCTGTCGCCTGTCGTTCATCCTCACTGCTGTCTCCCAGTAAGCCTGTTCCCTCATCATCCCCAGCAGAAATGGGGGCACAGTGCCTCGCTGGACTCGCCCAGGCACAGGTCAGGTGTAGCAAGGACTATAAAAACCTTATGGGCTTTCCTACTCTGCCTCCACTAGGCAGAAGAGAAGACAGTGATTTTTTTCCTCAGGTCTATTCTGGTCCTTTCACCTTTGTTAATATAGATGCCAGATTTGGGGGGGGGGGGGGCGAGGGGAACAGTTCTACATTTATTTTAGAGAAAATGCTGAAGTGTTGTTTTGATTCTGAACTGGGAGCTAAAATGCTCTTGACTTTCTCAAGGCACAGAATTCTAAAAATTCTCTTAATGTCCTATTTTACTGGCTTTTCAGCTCTGAATTTATTTTCTGTATTTTCCTCTGGTATGTCAATAGCACACAGTGCTGGTTTTCATCTTTCATTTGGTCTTGTTTGCAATAGCTGAAATACTTATTTTAATCGATTCTTTTTTTAAACGTTAAGAGCAGCTGCTACTCAGTGTTGACTAGCACATCTAAACATTGCTTGTAGATCACAGGGGTTTCTTTTTCATATTCTGCTTGAAAGTGTTTTTCACTTGGCTTAATCTTTTTTGTAGGTATCTAGATACCGTGCTTTTGAATGATTATTTTTTAAAAATAAAGCAGACTCTTTTTTCTTAATTCGCATGGCATTGTTATGTTAGACCATATAATCCAGCATCAAACATTTATTTAGACACATATCTTGCCTAGTTTAATTCTACTTGGAGGCATCAGGCAGAACCCTTGAGCAATTTGTTTCCAGTTGAGAGATATTAAAGTTTCTGTGTGATAAAGTGTTGTTGTTTTCTTCAGTTTCATCTTTCTGTGGCATTAACACTGTAAAGGCAACAAGTGTTGGTAAACAAGGCGCTCAAAGAGCCAAACAGCAAACCCACAGCAGTGAAAGCAGAGTGACATGAATTAGAGGCAAGAGCCATCTTTTGATCCAGTAATACATACTTTGCGTGCACATCTAGGTTGCTGTACAGAGCTGTCATTTACTCACTGGCTGTATGACAAATGAGGGGCCCTTGTCATCTCTGACCTGTGCCTAAGGAAAATGAGCTTTTAAAGCTATGATCATGTGTATATGTACTGCCCAGTTTTCTGCCAGAGAATGTTGCATATATGTATGGTATCATCATCTGGTAAGCACATTGTATTTGCAGTTTAGTCAGCATCATTAGTTAATTAGACTCTGGCTGTTTAGGCACCTGGAACAAGCAGTGGGAATTTAAATTCTTCTGATAAAAGGATTTATTGCTAATGAGTTTCACCCCATAATGAGTTCCAGCCAGGGAAGACTGACCATTAGCAGATGACTCACAGTATTACTATAAAGATCAGAGTCACACATTCAATTTTGTACAGCCTACATACACTCATCTAGAGCACAGGTTCTGAAAAGAAGTCTTTTGGCTCCAGTTTTTCAGACGTGTTAAATTTGATACAGTCCTCCTATGTCTGAAAGTAAACAGGCAGGATACAGCAGACTATTTATTCTATTTCGTTTTTTTTTATTGCTCTTCCCCTCTACAGTTTCAAGAGGAAAAGAAGCTGAGTTTTTAATATTGTGAGAATGCTCAGCCCTTTTCAGCTGGGAGATGTCAGAAGCAGCTGCAGACCTAAATGAAAGGAGCTCATCTCTGAAAATTTGCTATGCTGTAATAAATGCAGGGTTCTGCTGGTGAGCTGCTGATGGCCCTTTAATGTCTTTAGCAGTTCTCCAGGGCACTGCTGTTCTTCCAGATCCCTTCCCTCCCCTCCCTGCCCACCCAGGCTCAGGATTTCATCACATGAAGGCAAAGATTTCACTGCAACACTGATTTCACAAACACTGCAACAAATGCTGAGTTTGAAGAAAGGGTCATGCCTGGTTTTATCACCCAGCCAGCAGCTTCCCTTCAGTCCAGATTGATGTTCTTTACTAGCATATTAGCTTTAAACATTTGGCTCCCTGAGTCACATTCGTATAATGGGAGTTGTTGGTATGCAGCAACATGGGGGCTGTTATCTATTTATTTTATCTAAGTAGCATATGTTATGCAAGGAAAAATGTGTTTGTCCGGCATCCTTGTGACATATTTTCATGATTAGTCACAAAGCACAGTCAAATGAAATCCAAGAACTACCTTCCAGTCTCCAGGTCCCTGCTTCTCCTTCATTAATCTGTGATCATGGGCATCTGCCAGTCTGGAGACTGGAAAAATGTTAAGAACATGACAGATTCCCAGAAAACCACTTTGACAGCTGGGAACTGAGCATAGCATATGTGGATTTGGTGAAAGGGTCTCAGGGTTTGAAGAAGACTCTGGGAAACCATTTGGTTTGAGAGATGTTGAGTCTTATCAAGCTGTACTTGATTATGGGATACGTGAGGCACAGTATTTTGGGCCGGCAGGTGTAATCCCAAAAAAAGGGGCAGTGTGACTGATGGGCAAACCAAACACTGCCTGGAGCAGCTCTGAGTAATGTGGAAGAGCTACTAGATACTTGTAATGCTCAAGAGAATCACTCGGAGGCAAATGGGCATATGCAGACAGATGATAAAACCACAGGATAGTTTGGATTATGTGGAGATTATCACAGCTGAAGGGCAAGAGTACTTTCACTGCTGGGTAGAAATAGGACTAAGCTCAGCATAAAACCCAAAACCTCTCTGACAGAGAAGGAAAGAGGCCAACTGTCCTTCTCAGTCTAAGAGGGACATTTCTAGGCATTGATAAACACACGGTTTGAAATAGAGCCATATGGGGTTTATGAGACTGTAGCGAATGTGGTGCTTGGAGCCCTGCAGGAGGCACTGAAGCTGGCAGGACTGGGGTCATGAGCTGTCACCATAGTCACTAAAGTTCCACAGTTAAAGGCAGCAGTCCCCACTGCAGCAGGAGGCTGGATGTCTGAAAAAGCCATGATTTCCAGAACAAAGGATATTGTAGCAAAAGCAACTGAAGATTTATAGCAGTCTCCATCATTTGTCCTGACTCAAGAGGGCATAAGTGAGAACATGGGGGAGAAAGTCTCATGTGAAGGAATGCTAGCTACAGTAAAAAAGAAGCATCAGATGACCCAATGATGATAAACCCCAGTTCGCTCAGGCAAGTAGTGCTCTGGTAACCTCTCACCCTGCAATTCAGCCCATGCCTGTATGTCAGACCAAGCAACAATTACAGGAGTCAGAAGTGATCTTTGAGTCTGGATGAAAGGACATCAGTGGTGAGACCACCAACATCCCCATGACCAGAAGGTGTAAGGTGTCTCCACCTTATGGGAAAAAAATCTGCTGGTAAAAAGCTAATTTTCTTTTGTAAGCTTAGAATACTAACCTGAGTTTACCCAGCACTCAGCTGGCAGGTGTAGCATTATAAAGAAAAGAAACAGCAATCATCATTATAATGAAACATCAATTTTTCCATAGCTTGGAATATTGCAGTAAAATACCACCAGAAAGCAACTTGGTCTGAGTGCCATGATAAGTATTAACATTGGGAAATAATTTTTTTGTCTTATATTTCTCTCTCTTTTTTATTTCAGATGATGCTTTTGCATTAGTTTGAAGCTTTTTCAGACATAAATAGTCCATTATAATGCTTTAGCCACTCCTTTTCTTCTTCAGTTGCTCATTTGTTCTTCTATTGTAGGAAACCATTTTGTAGCTAGGATATGCCATGAAAATGAAATGGTCCTTTTGCTTCTTTTTCCCAGCATGCTATCCAGCTGTCCCAAAATATCTCTGCTCTGTAATACTTAATACTTCAAGGTAGAGGGAGATAAACAGAAAGAGACAAAAAGTACCTTTTTATGGAGCAGTTTGCCATTTGGCATGAGCCTGTCTGAGTCAGAGTTTAATTGTATTTGCTGTTCATAGTTTTGGAAAAGGTATTTTAAACTAGATATTATCTATTGGAAAAAATAAAGGAGAGGGTGAAAGAGGGGCAAATTCACACTTTGTCTGTATGCTTTTAATTTATTTTTTTCCCTTTTAACATAAACAGTCTAGGAAACAGAGAACATGCACATTATATTAAATGCAAATTGAGACTTTGGAGTTCTAGTTTACCCAATATGTGCAAAGTCCACATATATAATTAATCCCTGATGTTGTAGCCAGGGTGAATTCATTCCAAAATCTATATAGAAATCTTTAGTTCCCTGGTTTGACAAAGACCAGCAATGTTCTCAGCTATGCTATATTAGATATTCGAAGCATCAAGGATGTGGTTACTTTTTTGCCTAAAATGCCCCCAGTGCCCTCATTGCTGTCAAATAGTTTCAGAGGCATTGCATGCATGAGCAGCCAACACAGTCAGTTCACCATAAAATACCACAGCCATTAGCTAATGGTGACAAGTTTGAGGTGAATTTTTTTCAGTTTGTTTTGGGGGACAGAGGGTTGTACTCCCTTATCCAGTGAACGTACAATTTGAAATTCCTCTGCTAACTGTATTGTAGGAATGAACTTTAAGGCTCTAAATTGGAAGATGAGCTATTGAAAAAAAGAAATATTTTGGTGGTATCTTTCTCTGTATTGTTTTTTAAGGGAGTAAAGCTGCATTACTCAAACTGTATAGGAAGCATCCTGTGAATTGCAGTGGAGTTCAGGAAGGGCAGGTATGGAGGCTGATGCTCTCACCTCTGCATTGCCTGGGGAGAGGGCACAACTCTCTCAAATTTTGGCAGGCAAAGTGCAACTCCCGGCAGCCTGAAGTTTCTTACTGGCAAAGCTCCTCTCCTCCATCAGGGGTCCCATGCAGGTGTTTCACACTTGATCAGAAGAAGAATCCAGCTCTCTGTGGCTAAACTGTTTCCAGGTGCAGGCAAGAAACTCCATGTTTGTCTTCTCAGGCTCCGCCATCCCCAGAACAGCCTGCATTAGGTGTCAAAAAGTAGTATCATTTTTAAAAAAAAAAAAAACAACAAACTTTTATTAGCTAATTTTCTTCTAAAATTAATGATCACCGTAAAAAAACCAAACACAAAACCAACCAAACAAAAACCCAAACAAACAAACAAACAAAAAAAAAACCATAGAAAATGACCACCACTAGGAATTTGGGGTGGAGTTTGTCATGGTTGTGGACCGGGATGGGAGAAGAACATCAAGATCTATGCTGTGTGTGTGCATTTACCATGATAGCTTTTCCCTCTGAGAGTGATTCCCAGGTTTATTTTATTTTCAAACTTAGCCTCCAAAGAAAGTAAGAGAAATGGAAAAGATCATGTATAAAGTGCCAAGGTGGCGTGTCACTGGTTTAGGTCTTTCATCCTTAAACTGTGAAGAATGTTGTGAGTTTCATAAAACCTGAAGGATACATCTGTGTTCATCTGGCAGTGCAATAATAAAATCAGCAAAGGCTGATGCTCCTGTGCAGCTCCATCACTCACAATAAATATTTGAAAGGCACTACGGCTCTGCAGTAAATGAGGCTGTCAAAGAAGGCCACTTCCAATAGCTCATACTAAATTATGGCATGTGAAAAGTACTGCAGATTAGCGGCTCTTCGTTCATTCAGCGCTTAATGGATGGTCTTGAATGGCAGGCAAGAAGAGGGAAGCTGGTGCTATTCAGCTATGTATCATCTATGTAAATACAGGGGCAATGTCTTGAACCCAACTCTGCTGCCTGCCCTGAACCTTTCAAATGCCATGGAGCTTCAGCGTCTCTGAAGAGGTTGGCAGCAAGTGCTTGGAGCAGGCTCCTGTGGATGCTGCACATTGTGCTACCCACCACGCTCTCCCTTTGTGGAGAATTTTCCCCTTCCCTAATGTCATGGAAGCCATTCAGGCTGAAAATGTGTTTGGCTCTTTGATTGTCTGCAGTACAACCAACATCAATGTCTACTCACTCTTGGTGACTAGGAATAACCTATCCTTGCCTGCCCTGCCTGCCTCTGCCCCCTTCCCACCCTACCACCAGCTCTCCTTGAAGCCTTGGTCAAATCAGCTCCCTCTCTCTGATTGCAGCAAGCACCAAATGATCCTCCCAATGCTTATTTCTATTTTTGTGTAGATTAGATAGATGTAAAGTTCCATAGAAGGGAATTATTAGTAATTGTAGAGTGAATTATTAGTATTTATTGTGACTCTGGCAAACTCGGCCTTTTAAAGGAAGTGCCAATAATTAGTTCTATAATTAAAAAAAACAGGTGTTGTACTTTATATCTGACTTTTATTATTTTTATTAATCAGCAGTACTTCACAGATGTTATATATTGAATTGTTCTTACTGCTCTTCTGCATATTTTTTCCCCTACTTCAAGGTGCATTAATTGAGTGAAATATTTTCATCAGGCTTTAAGACTCACTCAAACTTACAGGGAGAGTATGTTCATGTTGTACTGGTGCTTGTGACAGTGTTGTGCAAGTTGCTCCAGACACTCTTTAGAGAATATAAATTTAAGTTCTTGTGCTTTAGTTTCAGTACTTTGCTTCTTCTGTTGTGTAAGTCACTGGCTGAACTTAAATCATATAGGTAATTTAGAAACCTAGTTTACTACCCAGCTTCTTCTCTTCTCATTAGTGGTCATTTCTATTAACAGAATGGTTAGGCGTCATTGTATAGTACTTAGATAAAAATAACTTGTATCATTGCCCATAGAAAAAAAATACCTTTCAGTTGTTCTTTTTATTTCTAAAATTTAGCTATGTGGTAAACTCAGACATTCTTCATGTCAGCAAGATGTATATCTCAAATGGCCAGTTTGACTGTGAAATTTATTTTGTTCTAGTAAATGGTTATTCTTCATGTGGTTTTTATCTTAGTCTGGATAGCTGAAATTGGTATTAAAACCTAGTAAAGACCCAGGGATGATACCTGAGCAAATTTCAAAGGGCCTGTATTTTTCTATATTTTGCTTTGGAGACGTATGCATTCAGTTATAAGTGTCTAGCTGAGAATGACTATCGACATTAATTTCCTACAAGATGTGTATGGCCATTCATCAGTTTGTGTGTCCTTTAGAGACATCAGGAGGCACAGTCTTCAGGATTGTATGCTTCTTAAATAGGTTGCTGTGTTGCAAAAGCTGGCAGAAAAATTCCTGAACAGCTTCTCACTGCTGCATTAGCAGTTAACACCTTTCTTGTAAATGACAGGCCATGTGAAAGAGGTGTGTGGTCACCTAGGCTCTTTGTGAAAAGCAGAGTAAAATGGTTCAGAGCTGTCAGTACTACAAGATTTATATTCATTCCTTGCTGTTATGGCCTGCGCACACTGTGCAACCTCTAAGCTGATAGCCCCTTATTTTCATTTTCAGGCTAAGTCCCTTGACACTTTTGCAGTCCTCACAGTTTTGGTGGCGGAGCCATTCCTGAAAGATGTAGCCTGATCAAGGGATTGTAACTGCTGATTTAGTCTGAATGTTAATGGATGTGGAACTGATGTAGGAGGAGGGGGAGGAAGATATTTTCTTTTCAAACAGAGATGCCTGTAGCCAGGTGAAATTGGGGTGATCCCATCAGTCTCCTGCTTAAAAGGCTCCTGCTGGGGCTGGCAGAAACAGTGACATGACCCCTGCCTCGGAGCTAGGGACACACCTACACATGTGTATTCATCCAGGTTTTGCACTGGGGGCAAAAAGACTTTAACTTTCTCCCTCAGATTTCTCCCTCTTCTTGTGTCTTTCCTGCCTTCTGCAACTCTAGGTCTAGATGTAATTGCTATTGTTTTGAAATCATTTAGGAAACTTAAGGAAAAAAAGAAGCTTAGCCTATTGCTATCTTGCATCAGCCTTACTTTCCTTATTTATCCTTAAAGATACCTTTTAGAAAGTGTACCCAGGATTTAGGCTGTCCAAACTGACTATAAGGTGAATCTTCTCAGATATCCTAGTCACCTTTTCTCCTAGCTCCCCTCCTAACTAGTGTCTCAAAATAAGAGAGACTTTTCTTGAGGGAACAGCTTACCTGCACTTAATTAGAGATTTAACCATAACCTAAAACACTTTTCCAAACAGGAATCACAAGTGAATCACAGACTTGTAAAAATCCCTGGCAGGGAAATGTTAGTTCTGAGGCTTCCAGATGGTTCTCATGCCCTTGTTTCCAACTCCACTGAAGAGTGCATGAAAAGACTCACAGCTAGAAATACTAGGGCTTACATTTATTTTTTTATTTTATTTTGGTTATATTCCCATGAACACAAGTTCATGATCTTCTTGAAAGGAAAGTTGGAGAATGTTGGCATTTACTGAAAAGGAAATGTTTTCTTGTGCCAATGTGTGCATGAGCTAATGCAGTTTTTAGGGTAGTGGAGAGAATGTCCTGAAAGTCCCTGTTCCTTATTGCTGCTGAAGTAAAGAATGGAAAGGAAGAGGCAAGAGAGCAAAACATGGAAAGGAAAAAAAAAAAAAAAGAAAGAAAGAAAGAATTAAGAAGCTAATAACAGTGAAAGATCACTGCCCAAGACATGTCTCTTTTTGTGTTTGAATGATTTTTCTTTGTAGACAGCTTTGCATGGCACTATTTTTAGAATCTCTTTAATAATGGAGCTCCAGTGATTGTGCTCAGCAGTTAGAACAGGCAGGGAAAATAGCATCTCAAAGAAAGCGTGCACCAGGGTAATAATTTAAATCAAACCACATTAGACTGTGCTCCCCGTTCTTTCCTCCCCCAGAAAGGTGAAATGCTGCAGAACACTGAGCACAGGGGAAAAATGAAAATTGGTCAAGTTTACAACATGCAATAAAATCCATCAAGAAAGTTTATGTTTTAGAGATGGAGCACAGGAAGAGGTGATCTGGTCAGCTGTTAATGAATTGCAGTGACTAGGTGGTTTACAAGGGGAGTGCCTCAAGTTCCCACTGTCATCAGTGAATTAGGAGAGAACAGCATGCCTCTAAGTTGCAAGGAGAGGATTGTCACAGAGGAAAAATATTTGTCAAACCACTCTGAAAGAGACACAGAACAGCAGTCCAGTGACATGCAGGAAGCTCCAGTGGCATTGTCACTGTTTGGTATGTTTGGTTTTTGCCTGGCTGTACAGCCAAGTCTGTGGCAGTCCTGGCATGGAGCTGGGTACCCACTGTTTTCCAACCAACTACCTCACACAGGCAGGTCTGCCCATCCTGACTGCAAAGTACTGTCCTTAACACCTCTTCTTACAAGCAGCAAACCTGGGGCTGCCACAGGAAAATGGCTGAAGTGTGGACAGAAAATCCACAATCAATGAATGACTGTCTAACTTGTCTTGAAAATACAGAGACAGTAGCAACTATGGCAATTTGTAGATTATTACCATACCCTTTGATTTTTTTTTTTGAACTCTAGCCATCCTAATGCTGCTAGTTCAAATACCATTTTATAATATTTTTGTTTTTCATTCCATTGTGATAATGTTTTTTTAATGGTATGTCCAGGCCTGATGACATGGTTAAGTCCTCTTTAAGAATTCCAGACATTTACCTTGCAGTTCCATGTTGGTTACATTGTTGGAGATAACATGTTTTGTTAATATACAGACTGAAAACATTTTGAAACAGAAAAAGAATATAAAGTGTTAGGATTGGCACTGAGTACTGGCTTTAAAGATAGAAAAATAGAAAAAAATTCTGTTGTTGTCTCACAATGTAATATTGCAATACAGTAATAACTAGAATCGATTTTTGAATAAACCTATGGGAACTGGTAACAAATTCGTAATTTCACAAATGAAATTACAAGATTCAAGCTTCTGTTCTCTAGAATTTTTCTTTTAGCACAAAAGCTCTTCCTCTTGAGAAGACTGAAACAAAGACATAGAGAATTTCTTACGAACAAAAGAGTCTGAGTGTTGACCTGTTCTGCTTGTCTGCAAACTGTGTGTAAACTTGAAAATACACAGTCATCCGCTGGGAGTGGGTGTAAGGCTGTTATAGATGATGACTATAAAGAAGCTGTATTTGCCTCTTAGGAAGCTTGATTCTCCTAACAGCACATGGAAGAGTCTCCTCAGCATTTTTTAATTCAAACCTTCTACAATTACTGGAGTTTATTCTTTAATATTTCAACTCATATTCTTCTCTCTTATGACCTCCTTCTTCCACTTCTATGACAGTTTGTATAAAATAATAATACTGAGAGTGTGATATAAGAGATATCCTGTGATAAGCTGGTGTCAAAGTTATTGGCTTCCCTTCAAGTTTTGTTTGTCAGAGTGAAAAGATGCTTTTCAAAAGCAATTATAACTGCCTAAGTCATAAAGATCCACTAAAATTATTAGAGGTATCATACAAGAAAGACATTGGCCTTCTCTCCTATTCTGACCTGTCGTGGTTTGACACGGAAAAAGAATTTTTCCGGAAGGAAAAGGTCAATTTGGACATTGACCAATTGATGGTAGACATGCCTCTGAGAACACAGAGGGGTTAAAAGCAGAATTCCCAGGAGAACTCGCTCTCTTGGGTTCCGGTCAGCGGTCAGTGCAGACTCTCCCCTGCCTGGTGACGAGCTGGGTGGGGGAGGGGAGAAGCCATGTGGCCTTCGGAGGTAGGCCCAAGGGTGGAGGGACTGGAACCGGGCTGGCCCCCTGAAGATGGAAGGGTGGAGAAATCTGGGATGTCTCCGTTCCCCCCAGAGTCTCTCTCTCCCAGAGAGAAAAAGAGACGGCGGTGGTTTTATCAGCAGTTCACCGCGGGGAAGGAGAAGAGCGGGGGGGCCGCAAGGTGCCCAGCCGGGCTGTGGGAGCTGGAGCCTGGGCAGCAAGCCATCTCTGGGAGTCAGGACTTTTAACCCTTCCTGAGAAATGAAAGCTTTGTGAAATTTTTCTCCTCCTTGGTTTGAAAAAGAGAGGAAGAGAGACAGCCTGGGACCTGGGATGTTGGAAGGAGAAATTCTAGGTGGGAGGAGATGATGGAGTGGCTTTTGGCTGGACTTTTTCTTGGTAGCCACAGACCGAACTGATCTTCTCCTCCAAGAGAGACTGTATTTTAGGAGGGTGCCGGTGAGCCAAAGAGACCATGCTTCAGCTGGGAAAAGACAGAAGTGGAGCGAACAGAGAAAAGTTAAGGAGGTTTGTGGTGGTGCCCCGTCTTCGCAGAGGAAGAAGAGAAGAAGATCTCTGTTCTTGGATTCTCGGCCCCAGAGGAAAATGGAGGGACTGTTGGTCCCAAAAAGGAAAAAACTGAACTGTTGTTTTTTCCCCTCTTGGCAGGGCATCCTTGAAAGGAAAAATCCTAAAAGCAGTCTGTCCATCCATGCATTGGTGGTGAGAGCACTGTGCATGGAAAGGAGAGGGTCACCACTGGCAAACTTTTTTTCTCCGGGCGGTGCCATGTAGTGACATGGAAGCACAGGATGTGGCAGTTGTGTTTCTTGGGGGGTCTGTGGCACAGGAGAGACTCCTGTCTCCCTGCAGATAGAGTGGGTGTTGATTATCTGGAGGGTGGAAACCTGATTGGGGTCCAGATTGTGTCTCACTGTGGTTTGTTGGAGTTGGGTCGTGGGAGGAGGAATGCTTTGGAAGGTTTTCATTTTGAATTGTGTGTGTTTCTTTTTTTTTTTTCCTCTTTTATAGTAGCATAGTGGTAGTAGTTTAATAAAGTTTTTTTCTTGTTATTAGGCTTGGGTCTGCTTTGCTCTGCTCTCGATCGCATTTCACAGCATTCAGTTGAGAGATTGCATTTTCATGGGGGGCACTGGCATCATTGCCAGTGTCAAACCATGACATGACCTAACATGGAAAGGATTCCTTCTGAAATTCAAGAAGAGTATTAAAATTAATTGACTTCTCTCTGTTGTCTTTATTATTTGGGCTTTTATTTCCTTGCAAGAAAAAAAAAAAAGCTTTTTTTTTTCTTTGCTTGCAATAAGATTAATTTTTAAAGATATTTACTTGTTTTACTTGCAACTAAGTTTCAAGCTCCTGAGTTTTGACCAAATATGAATTTTTGTATCCTTGCTCATGAATTGTAAGCCAACTAGAACACTTAGCTTAATCTGGGACCTGTCAAGCAAAACAAAAAGTAGGGAAGTTTATTTCCCAGGTTAAGTTATTCTTCGATAAATATGTAGATAAATAGATCCAAATTGCTAGCACTGAAGTGTGCATTGCCTGTCTGGAGGCAAACTAATTTTAAAATTAAAATATTCCATAATAAATAATAAAGAAATCCCAGCATGCTTGTAGAAGGTACTGTGTCCAAAACTGGTAGTTTGAAGACTAGGCTGAGACTGTGATTACTGGAGCAATAAGTGCAAGCTCGCCTGGGCCATGACAAGGCAGAAGTAAGGCCAGTGTGTACCTGAAGGCAGATTACATATTTTCCAGTTGTCTATAACTGGTGGCTTTGTGTTGGAATCTGTGGATATTGATGATTCCGGGACTGTAGAAAGTCTCTGTCTTTCTGCCCCGTTGCCAAAGAAGAAGCCATAATTAGTCTGTGCTGTTTTCAAGGTTGTTTATTCTTGCTTATCTCTAACATGTTCTGCTGCCCTGCCGCAGGTCTGTCCTGCAGGCAGCGTGTGGGGCTCTGCCCCCAGTGGGACATTACAAACATTATATACCAGAAACTACGTGTGCTATATTTACAATAATGTGCCAATATCTATCATCTACGTTGAACAGCGTGTCCCCAGCCTAAACCAATAGAAAAATGCCAACACTACAGTGAAACATGGAGGGCATGAAGAAGGAGGAAAAGGACAAGACACACCCAATTTCCTCCATCTTGTCCCCTCTGAACCCCTAATCTAGAAACCTAAAATTTTACTTTTGCACCCGTGCCACACTTAATTATTACTCATATCAAACACTCAGAGCTTGTAATTCATCCTGTAAGATTGAAAACACTTTTCCATGGACAGAGATCAGAGACAGTGTCTCTCGGGGCTCTGTACAGGGGGTTCCTGACCCCCTGCCAGGGTCCCAGGCCCTCCAGGGCAGCCAGAGGGAAGCCCTGTATTCCCACAGCTTTGGGACTGAGATGTGACTGAGAGCCTCTTGTAAAGCCTATGATCCATACTTTTCTGACCTGTCATCATGGGAAGATTAGCCTGAGAAACTCTCGAGTGTTTTACCCTGTTGGTGTCAGGAGGTGTGAGCAAGACGAGGTGTGGAAAACGCTTAGGACAGTCTGCTGCAGCCTAAAGGGTCCACACGAGAAAGCCCAGGAGGGGTGTGGGCTGTACATGACAGATGTCCAAGGTGTCAGGTCCCTGAGCCCTGGGACTGGTGACTGCAGCCATGGTGGGACAGCAAGGGGGAAAAGGGCAGAAGTGCTTGAGGCACAGATTTAGTCTACAGTACACCCCCCACCCTGGATAAAAAATACACTAATTTCCCTCCAACAGCACGTGTACTAATCCAAAATAGAATGATTGAGCCTAAAGTGTTCCGTATCACAGCAAGTTCCTTAGCCCCTGAAGAGCAGAATGTCTTTGCTCTGGATTTCTTCTTTGATCCTCTGTTTGCTTGCCCTGTTCCCAAAGCGCTTGCTCTGTCCTCCCTCTGTCCTCTCCCAACAAGGAAGAAAAATGTGTTTAAGGCTAGCTGAGAGCTTGTACACACAGCTTGGCTGCTTGGCCACTACCCAAAAGAACTGGCAACAGATGACTTTTACCTGTGTTTACCTCAATAAAAACAGTGTCTTAGGACCTGCCTACCTGCCCTTGTCTATAAAATTTGTAGGAGCTAAAAGTCCTCATGAGATCTCTGTCCCAGTGGCCAGGGGGAATTCCTCAGTTATGTGGGGAATAAAGAGAAGAAAGACAATGTCACTAGGCAGTCTGCATCACTTTATTGAGCTGGTCTCACAAGTGCACTGAAAGAGAAGCCTGACCTTCAGTTTGAAAAGAAGCTATTTTAAATTTGTTAATGTCATATGTAACAGAATGTTTATAGCACTATCTAAATGCTAAACAGAGGGAAATATCATTGCTAGTCAGTGGGCTTTTATATGAATAAAAGAAGAAGCAAACTTTTATTTGGAGACTTATCAACTGATAAGAAAAGGTTAGTGATGGAATAACAAAGGGGTAGAGATATACGAATAAGCAATAAAAAATTAATTATATTGTTTTCTTTTCAGCCCTATATTTGATTTTATGCTTACTGAATGTTGGCTTCTATTTATTGGGAAACTTAATGTTGGAGTTATATCTAAATATGAAATAGAAAATAAAAAAAACAAAACCAAAACAAACAACCAACAACAACAAAAATCCCCAGAAGCATGAACTCCTTGGAACCAAAAATTCATTGTTTATGGTTTAGAGGTTGGCTGATATGCAAAGAATATGTGTGAGTAACATCTCTCTGCAGAAAGGTAGGAATATACATGTATCATTATACTTGCAGGCATTCAGCAGAATAGCAATTTTCAACTTCACAGACTTTCTTAAAGCTCAGCTGCATGAGCCAATTGGATCCATGAAATTGAAAATGAGCTCAGATTGGTTTGAAGGGATTAGAGCTACAAAGAGCATCCACAGAATGGTGAACTTGGCCTCTCTGAATTATCTCAATCCAACCTTGGAAATTCTAGTTGGAAACTTCATTTGATGGAATTTGCAGTGTGCTGGAGAGCATCAAGTAGACCTGTGGTCCCAGAGATGGCTTTGTGGCTTAAATATTGTGAGCTCTCAGCTCAACCCTGACTCCTCTGAAGCTACTTAGTATTTGAGGGTATTTAGGTGGATTATATGTCAGCTGGAAAGCCCATGAGTCCTAACTGTTCATGTAAGCTTGTAAGTCTACTCCTGTTCCTCTTAACCTTCTTTTTTTTCTGAATTATGAGTGATGGGAATTACTGTTTAATTTAATATTTTTTTCTTTCAGTGGTGGGAGAAGAAGAGGATTTTAAAATTTAATTACTCCTAACTTTTTTTTTTTTTTTTACAAAAGAAAGAGACAGAGCAAATAGTCAAATATGTGGAAAATCCTTCATGCTTCCCCTTCTTAGCATCTCCAGTATTCTCTGTATAAATACAAAAACATCTTCCACCATAGATTCCTAAAATAATAGTAATGACAGTTCCTGCTTTTGCTGCATCCCAGTGTCCCAGCATTATGGAGACTAAAGTGAGGCCATATCTTCAATAAGAGCTGTGATGGCTGAAACACCTGTATTGGTAACAGAAATAAAAGCTACCTATGGTTGGGAAGGTATCCATTTCCTTTTACTGCATGTGACGTTCTCATCTCCTCAGTGTTCAGCCATTAAGATATAATGAACTTCTTAATGTCCATTTGTTTACAGAGACAACTGACAGAGGGATCATTTAATTTGGTCTTCAGTGTATTTTCTCAAAAGTGAAAGCCTACCACTCCTCCTACTGAGATATTTTCTTTGTGCATATAGCAAAGGATACTGTTCTAGAGAAAAAAAGGAGCTTTTACAGGTTTTGAGGATCACTTCATGCACTGTTAGATTTTTAAATTGTGAGTGCCAGCAATTGTGTCAAAGCAGAACTCTAGTCACAGACTCATTGCACCATCCATCCATTTGATAACAGACATGTTCATTTAAAGAAATGCTGAAAGGGAGATAGATGAAGATATTAAAGCCTCCTATATTCATGGACTAGACTGCAGTACAGTGCAAGGGTGTCCTTGTATATAATTTCTACAAAATCATAAAATCTTGTCATCAGCAATTTTATTTTTATAACAAAGATTTAACAATAAAACATATAAAAAATCTTTTCCACACTCAGCTAAGCATCTATCTTGTGTTTTTCTCCCCTCTGGAAGCTTGAGAGAAGCTGCTGTTTTCATCATAGCACATTCTTGCCATTGTTCTTGACCAGATTGTCCTCAGCTAACATGCTATCATTATCCTTTATTAAGATACCCATTACAAAATGACCATTGCTTTCTGTGTCAGTCTAGAGAGACTGAAGCAACTGTTAGGGTGCCTTTTAGAAATGAAGAATAATGGAAAGAAAATGACCATTGCATAGTAGTCAGGTAGACACAGAAGAAGGCATCTGAGGATTAATTATGTAGGAAATACAAAGCCTGTCCATTGTTACATTATCAAAATCACTTGGGACAAGGCAACAGGCAATTGTGAGATGCTAAGTTGACTGAAGGATCCATTTCAAATTATATATTCATTTAGGAACTAATTAACAAATTTACTTGTAAACCCATGGAAATATTGATAATGTTCTGAACGTGTAAGTGCATCAACATTAAGAGGCTGAGCACTGTCCTTCTTACATGGCAATGTAATTAAATCTGGCTGGAGGACCAAGAGTCTGTTCAAACTGTATGTCCAGTCAGTTCAAGGGGACATAAACATAATCTGTACATACAAATATATATGTGCTGTATATATACTAGTGGTCCATTCTGGTATTTTATGCATTCATTCCTCTATTCTAAAATCTTTCTTTGAATTGAGAGTGTTTTATTAGACTAGTAAGTAATTTAAGGCTTTGCACTACATTTGGGCAAGTATGTATTTCTAATTTATTTTCATTAGCTACTCAGATATATAAATGCACTTACAGCAAACTTACAAAGCCCTCAGGAAGCAAAAATTGCCTTGTGTTGGAGAAATTTTATGGTACTATTAAGGCTGACCCTAGATAACTAGTTAGGAAAGTTTTATGCTATCACTGCACCATTCAAGGTAAAGTGCTAACCTGGCATTGTAATGGCTTCTGAAGTTAAATAGAGTTTCCTGATAGGCATGAGCAGCTATTTTACAATATTTATTCATTAATATGTACAGATCTTGTATGGTTTACTATCATCACTTCAAACAGGAACAAAAATAAGGGTTTTATGAGCACTGTAAATATCCAGTGTTGGCATATTACAGTGTTAATACCCTGTGAGCCAAATTTTCAGAAATATTTGATGTTCAGGCTGACTTCTCAAATGAACCTAGATTACAGTTCTGTAGTTCAGTCAGACAGCAAAACTGCAGGGGAAAAATCTTGCTCCATTAACTATTCTGGGGAGAAAACCAGTTAATGGGACTGGACCCAGTATGCCACCCCGTCACGCTGACCAGCATCACCGTCCAGCCTGGGGAGGAGGGAGGAGTGTTCAATCATAGAACATAAGGGCTACTGATGTTTCATTCTGTTAAGATTAAAAGTATCTGTTTTCAACCCATAAGGCTGAAGAACAATGCTAAATTATTAAGTTTCAAATATCATATTAAGTATTCAGGTGCAATTGCTTTTTAATTCAGTGAATTCTGGAAGCTTGCAGAATATAAGGCTTTGGATTTCACTGCCTTATTGAAAAAAAAAAAATTATTTTTATACAGTGCTTGAGATAGATCAAGAATATGGCAGGATGGAAGCAGGGCTAGTAGAAAGACTTCTACATCCCAGCACTAGATTGTTGTTTATATACAAATTCATGGAATTTAAGAGTGAATGTGTTTATATTTATATCACCTTCATCTGACAACAAACAGAAAAATATAGTAGAAATCAAACCTTTAATATCTGCAGTACCTTCTCTAGTATAGCCTTGAAAGCACTGGCCTAAAATGGCCACAGCATTTGTTCAGAACCTACATTTCCTGCACCATGAGGAAGAGAATCCCTAAAGCTGATGCATGGCCACTGGCATCTAGTCAGATACTGCTGTAGGTGGAGCAGGTAGCACAGCCAGACACTACCCTTTAGAAAAACAACAGTAACTGTAAATAAAACCCACTCTTATTTCAGTTATTTATAGTTCTACCTAGTCGTCTGTCATTCTCTCTATAGAGACATTCCAAAGTCTATGCTTTGGGCAAAATTTCATTGAAATTTCATTCAATGCCATCCAGCTGTTTCTAAGAACAAACCTAGGCAAAAATATTGTCTGGCTTTCCCTTACTAAAACCAAGCAAGTAGAACCATTCTGACAGACTTTCCTTTAAAGACTCATTTCCCTGAAGACCTGAATCAGAACTTTGAAAACAGCCATTGTTTTAGAGATGTGTATTTTTATTCTTCCCATGAGCCTCCACTATAATTACATATTTCGTAACTACTGCTCAGACATGTGCAGAAGAGGTTTCCTTTAATTTTAGTAGGGGTTTTTTTTAATAATTTTCCTTATGTTTTCACAATATTTAAAAAATTCTCTAAAAAATTTAGTTGTCTGAAGCTGCAGCTGTACAGAGAGTACAAGCAGCCAGTCCTGGCAGTGTTGTGGATCTGTTTAGGAAATACCAATGGACTATTGATTTTCTGCCCCTTGCAGTCTGTTTTTTGGGGGTTTTTTGTTTGTTTGTTTGTTTGTTTGTTTGTTTGTTTGTTTGTTTGTTTGTTTTAATGTCATAACATGCTGCACAGAGATTTTGGCTCACAATGTTAATATCTGACACTATCTGACATGCACAGGTCATATTGCCTCATTTCTCATGAGGACCTTTTACAGGTCACAGCTTTCTCAAGAACATGACATGTAGGTTTTATCAGCTCTTTAGCATGTGGTGCTGCCTATAATATATTTAGTTATCTGCAGAGATTTGCAGTTGGTCTTAATTTCATTGAAATGGTTGATCAGTCAAGTCATTGATAAGCAAAGAGCTGTGTTTACTTCCGTTGGTACTTTGTTTGACCAATTTACTTTGATCCTTCTATTAAAGAAAAAAACATTTATTCTGGTTTTTTTGCTCAGTAGAAAATGAGTCTGATATACAAAGAATTCTGCCCTAGAGTTCTTCTGCAGGCAATGATGAGGAAGGTTGGTTTCAGTCCCACTCTAGTAAAGGTGTGAGGGGAGCTGAGTGGGATTCTCTGAATCACTAGCAGTGACAAAAGGGAGACAGTGAGAGAACAGTCTGGATGATGAGAAACCAGTCTGCAGGCAAACTTGAAAAGGAGATACAGAGAAAACAGGAACAAGCCAGAAATAACTGTATTAATGATATTGGTGTGTGTACCTTAAGGGTTGTCAGGATAAGCTTGCTACATTTGGGTTTTGATGAACATTAGAACACTAAGGAAGAACAATGGATCTGTGATAAGTCTCAGGTTTGGAGGCTGTTCAGGGAGAACAATTATGGAACAAGGAGTCCAACTAGATGAGAAGGAAGTCAAGAACACAATCAGGAACTTTTAACAAAGCATGACACATGAATTACATGCACTATACTACATGCACATGCACTATTTCCAAAACCTGAAGAGGCTCTTCAAGGACCTTGGATACAAGTTTTGCTTTTTTGAAACTTCTGTGAAGTTCCTCCCATCCCAGCCTTAATCCTTTTTAGCATTGTTGCACCTTAACAATAGTAACCTATGAGACCTCCACTAGGAAGTGACTGAATTAGTTTTGTCAGTGTCACTTTAATTAGACTCTCCCTGCTCTGAACATAAATAATTTACTCTTTGCAAAATAGGCTTTAACTGCATGATGAAATTTTTCCCTCTGGACTCATGCTTCGTTCATTGCAAAGAACAGTTCTGATACAGCAACAAATACAAACTGTGCAGTTAAGTATGCAGTTGCCCTGCCTCACCAATTGGGAAATTAGGGATTGTACAGAGGAACTGAAAATAGAGGTAGAAAATTATCATAGTGAAATGTTTTCCTGAAGGCTTTTTTCCCTTACTCCTGCCATGTTGTTTTGATACAATATTAAAACCAGAGAAAGGCAATGGAACTTTTACAAGTCCCACCTGAATAGTTCCACAAAATGTTGCACTAAATGTCCCCTTAACAGAGATTCAGTCACTGACCATGTGAAAGTTATTGTGACACTGGGTGCTTCTTTCAAAGAGCCTTTTCTACCCTGTACTGAACAGGAGACATAATACTCATGCGGTCACTGGCTCCCTGTCTGCTGAAGGTGCAGTAACTTCCATGTCAGCCGCAGTAACTGGGAGGGGAGAGCCAGGAAGACTGTCAAATTCAACTGCAGTAGCACCTGAAACCATTCTTTCAACTGGGAGTGAAAGGTTCATTTCAACAGAAATTTGGTGGTCTGAGCTCTGTGAGCATTTGATGGACTTGGCATCAAATGAAATCTGTGAGAGATGTACTTTGGCCATAAATTATGCCATTGAATACTAGGTACATTTAAACTCTCCAAGGAAATAGAATGTCTCTTTAGCCTACACCTTTTTTTTCAAATCTGAGTCTCAATTCCTGTAATTTATAATGGAGTTAGTATTGCTTTTTAACCCTACAGATGTTTGCAAATAAAAAGTAGCATTTCAACAGCTGCTTGAATGCTTTAGTGATATATGTCAAAATGTCTGTAAATAAATTGTTCGGAGCCAGGTGTAAAGTGTGAAGCTGAAGCATTAGCACTGATGAGCAATGAAATACTGAGCAGCTTCTCATAGCTTAGGTACCCATCCATTCCTGGTGCTGTATGTTTTGAGGAATCTGCAAAGCAGACTGTGTGCTTAAAAACTCCTTGCTAATGCATCCTCACCAAGGGAGTAAATTGCAGCTGCACAGGCCAAGAAAACAGGAGCTTAGGAGCAGCTTAGAGAGTGAAACGAGCAATAGGATGGAGTTGTACATGCTATACACAACACACTGAAGTTTATTGCATGGCTGTCATCATGCAGAATTTTCTGTAATTGCAGAAGAGTTTTCTATAAGAACAAGTTTCCTTTTTTGTAAGAATGACCGTAATTTTTCTTGTTTATTGGTTTTTTGCTAATTGTGACTCTTAATGGAGAGTTTTTAATGTGTTTCTTCTCAGCATCACTCATTTTTTTCTAAATGAAATTTACTGTTATATTTGGAAGAGAAATATTACAAATTTACCTTTCTTCTAAACACCAAGACTAGAATCTGTTCCATCTCCGCTGGAGGCAGTTTTGTAATAAAGTGTTTTAATTACAAGTAGTCTTGCTGTCCATGATAAAAGTGCATAATCATGCTGCACTGTGAGCTGTGACTGATACCTCTGCTCTTTTTTTCCCTTACTTTGTCTTTCCCTGTACCACACTTTTGGCAAAAGCACCATGTATACTTTTATTTAGTTACTTAGCTGATCACCTGGTACTCATTAGAAATAGCTAAGTAATTTATCTATGGAGTGGGTTTGTTAATTTGATTTTGGAGTTCAGTTTGGGGGGCAACACAAAGAACATGTGTCATGTTGGGGAAAGAAAAATTCATGATGTAAAATAAAAGGCATAAGATGGAGCATATGTGCAAAGTGGAGGTTCTCCCTTATAACCTATGTCAAGTCAGAGTTAAGGACACAGTCTTGGAGGGTCTGCTACTGTCTGGAGAGTAGCCAGAGAAATAGATTTATAAATTTATGAAGTGCTTAAACTAAGGTAGAACTAATTTTCTTCACAGTGGCTGGTGTGGGGCTGTGTTTTGGATTTGTGCTGAACACATGGTTGATAATATAGACAGGTTTTGTTATTGCGGAGTTGAGCTCACACAGAGCTGAGATCTTTTCTGCTTTTCCTACTGCCACGCTGGCCAGGAAGTGCATGGGAGATTGGGAGGAGATGGAGCCAGGACAGGTGACCCACACTGACCAAAGGGACATTCCAGACCATCTGACATCATGCTCAGTATATAAGCTGGAGTGAAGAAGTAGGAAGAGGGGGATATGTGGAGTGGTGGTGTTTGTCTTCCCAAGTCACAGCTGAGTGTGATGGGACCCTGCTCTGCCAGAGATGGTTGGGTTCAGTGCTGCCCATGGGAATCACTGAATTAATCTCTTGTTTTGCTTTGCTTGTATGTACAGATTTTTTTCTTTCCCTATTAAAATTTCTTTATTTCAATTCATGAGTTTTCTGGCTTTTACTCTTCTGATCCTCTCCCTGATCCTGTGGGTGGGAAGAGGAGTGAGTGACTGGCTGGGGCTGGGTTGCTGGCTGGGGTGAAACCATGACAGCTTGTCTCCCAGTATAAGCTTAAAATCTTATTTAGCCCCTTTGAACTCTGAAGGGCCCTCTCCTTTTATTAAACAACAGAAAGCATATTGGTACTTAGAATGATGAGTTCATATAACCAGATGTGTCTAGGTTAATTTAGTTATTGAGTAATCTAACCTTTTTGTTTTTCCTAGCAAACAGTAAATCTAAACACAATATAAATCAGCAAACAAAGTTATTCTGAATTTTTACATGAAGTTTCTGAATCCTGTCTGATTTCTTTTGTGGAAACGTGCCTGAACTTAATAAAAAGGCTAGTAGCATTCCAAGTTTGTTCATGATCTGGAGAGACAAGAAAAGCAGAGGTTGATGTGTCAGCCTGTCCCTTTTAGTGAAAGAGCCTTGAGGGGTATTGTCCTGCAAGTGGGATATAAGTTTGATTTAATTCCCAGCCAAGACCACTTGAGTATTTTCTGCCACTGGGTCTAGTGAAAACAGAGAAAAACAAACCAGTCAACAAGAAACAGCAGGAATTATACGGGTATCACTGGTAAGCCAAAGCTGCCTCTAGGTAGTTTGCCCCTCACAATAACTGTCTTTACTCATGATACAGAAAGCTATCTTTGGTCATATTAAGAATGTTTGAGAAGCCAAGCCAAAGGCAGAGCCAGGGTTTTGCAATGAATTTTTTCTGGCAACTGAAAACACTTATGGGAAAAAAGTGTTTCACAAGGAGTATATATTAAAAATGTACTTGTTAAAATTAAGTTGTTTTATTTTCAATTAACACCTCTTCTGAGAAAACTATGTTTTTTGCATAAGACCTGGTAATTTAGAAGGTTCAGATATCTTACACTCTCTCTGGTGGTGTGGTATTGACCGTAGTACAATTTTTCATTAATATGGTTACATTTTGTGTTTAAAAGTTGATTGCAATCACATTATGGTTAAAGACTATCCTGAATTGGAATGGACCCACAAGGATCATTGAGTCCAACTCCTTTCTCCTCAAAGGACTAGCTAAAACTAAACCATATCACAAAGACCAACATCCAGATGCTCCATGAACTCTGTAGTACTCATTTATCTTGGAACTAAGAGAGAATGCATGCAAAAGATTGAAACTGACCAGTTTATAAGATACACTTCTTGGTTTTTTTCTAGCGCATTTTTGTATCTTAATGATACTCATATGAGTAAAGTAAAGTCAGGAAAACAAACAACCAGTTACTTTTCCATTCTAGTTAAATCTCTGAGTAATTTAGAGAAGAAGTCCTAGTTTCAGTGGACCTGAATTGTTTACCATCATAACAGGATCCAGCATCTCTATCAGGGGGTCATTTTCACAACTAAGCCTGGTTTGAAATGTGGTCTTTCAGCACATCTATGAGAGACTGCATGTGTGATTGGAAGCAGTACTTTTTAACAGTGTGAATCTCATACTGCAAAGGATGTAATAGGATTTGGATTTTCTGTTAAATATCTTTAAAAACTTTAGCAATGAGGCCTTTTCACAACCTCAGAGTAGTCTAGGATCTCTCACTTCTCTGACTTCACAGCCATAGAGGTTGCTATCAATAGCAGACCACAAAATTTTGCTCATTCCCACTCCTTCTGAGTTGCCCCACCCTTCTCTGCCAGTCCCAGATCAGGTCTCTGTATGGCATTACTTGGGAACCCCACTGTAAAATCTAGCCTGTATGGAAGACAGCTTTGGCTTCCCAAAGCAGCTGTGTGAGACAGAGAGAGCAATTAGGATCTGTTAGTTTTTGTAGGCCTTGCTTGTCAATTGTTGATTGTATTTAGGCAGTCAAGATTGTTCTGCAATGCACTGAGCCAGTTAAGAGCAACACTTTACGTGAAATCACCTTTCACTCTTTTTTCACAATTCAGATAATTTGTAACTTTCTTGGACACCTTCTGACATTTGGCAGTGCAATTCATATCTAGCAAATTTTTCCCCACCTCTTTTGTGCTAGAACAGCTTTCAAGGAGGCCGTTCTGTTCCAGAGCATCTTTAATGCTTTCTGCCCACTGGTATCAATACTCCTTTCCCATGGGGCTTACTTTTCTTGGCAAGACTGGTGAGCTACATCAAGCAACCTTTAGATCACCACTTGAGGCACATTTTTTGCTGTTTCTGTCTTTTTCATTGGGGTTTTGAAACCAGCCTACATAATTCATGTGGCAAGTGGAATTCCTCATTGTCATTGTGCTACAATATGGCATGTAGTACTGATCAGTAAATTTAAAAAAAAATTACGCTGGAAATTGAGAGATCATGACAAGAAGTAAAAATATAGGGATATACTTAGTTGGTAAGCTGGAAATTAAGTACTGCATTTGTATGCTACTGCTGCTATTCACAGTGTTCTCTCTGCTTCATTTTTCCTGTGTATAATGCTTTGAAAGCCACCTCCATCATCTGGGAGTTTAACTGGAACAGGAAAGGTCATGTAATGGAGTTGCAAGCTTAAGTTAGTCACAAATTAAAAGACAGGCTTACAAATAAGGACAAGAAAGTAAGAAAAAGAGAGTATTGCAGCTTAAGACGCTTTTTAGTTGCTCAAGGAGTCAAGCCAGTTTTGCAGTATTAATTAACATTTTAGGGCATGCTATATCTAAAGCAAGAGACTGTGTATGTGTGTGTGGGAGGTGTCACTTCACCACAAAAAGATAGAAATAAATAAAAAGCGGTCATTTTTTGAGGAGCAATATTTTACTTATGTGGTGCAATAGAAAGGTGAAAAACATGTTTTTATTATCGAATTAAGAACTGGGGTGTTTTGGCAAAAGCCTAGTACTAAAAATGAGGTGTATGAGGTGTACATGCATCTTGCTCTCTCCTTCTGTTGTTAATTGCTTCTCTGTGTCTCTGGCAATCAAGCTGTGCCTCCTCCACTTCAAATGCATGGAGGATGCCAAGAAAAGTCGCCTGGCCCTTCCCCCCTCAACTCAACAGTGGGACTCCTCCTTCAGCGCAGGGACTTCAGGATTCTCAATGAATCTTCCCTCAGATCTATATAGCTTTGTCCATTGCTGGTGTCCTTCATGCATTGCTCCACTGTATCCCAACTGCACAGCCAGGGATGACAACCTCAGTCCCTCCAAGTTGTGATTCCTCTTTCCAGTGCCTTCCCCTCAACACTTGGCACCTACGTAACAGCTGGGCTCATACAGCTGGGCTCATACAGCTGCTCTCTTCTTACTGGTGTCTTGCTTCATAGGTCTCTTCTAGATGCAACATCTATTTTCTGAAAAGGTTGTGGACAGATAAAGAGGCATATCTGTGATGGCAACATACCATGGAATCTTTAAAATGCCTGATTATCCTTCAATGTAGTTACCATCTCACCACGTTTATTTGTAGGCATCCCTTTCTGTGCATCTGAGCCCTAGGCTTGCTTTCCATTATGCCAGGATAGTGATTTCCTACATTAAAAAATGTTTTGTAGGTGTTCTTAATTGAGGGTGTTGATATTTTAGCATCTGGCCGGTGTAATAAGCCCACTTAGGCAAATAAAAGGAATTTGGCACAAACTGAAAAAAAAGGCTGTGACTAAGAAAACATCAGTAACAATGAGCAACTGAAAAAAAATGGATAGTAAAGACTTGCAAGGAAACTTGTCCAGCTGGGAAAAAAGAAAACAAAGTAACCAACTTTCTAGGGAGACTTAGGAAAATAATAAAACTAAATGGTGGACATAATAAGTACTGATTAAAATGCCTGAAGAGAAATCCTGATAGCGGCAGCAAGTACAAGTTTTAATATATTATCTGTAAGGTTATGGAAATTATTAGGACAGGTGTCCAGTTTTATATTCTGTTTTAAATGAAGTCTTTATTTGATATAATTTTTAAGCCAGAAGCAGAAATTGAAGAACACAGCAGCATTTTTTTTGTAGAAGTGTATTCTTTGTGGATCTCTGTGGCCAACTGTGTATTGATGTCTACAGTTTTATTGTTAAAGAAATCATCAATCAGTCATTATGATACAATGCTGAACCTGCTTCAGCCTTACATACTGACTACTGCAGGCCAAAATATTGATAGATTTATTTTCTAAGGTTATATGTTATACAAGTTAACTGACAGTTCAATAACTCAGCAGCATCCTTGAATATAGCTTCTTTATATTGTTTTGCTCTCACAACACAAAATGGAAGATGGGAAAAACCCAGCTGAGATGCACAGTTTCAGAGAGCTTTTCTGAATTTTTCAGGAAATAACCCAGAGACATGTGTTATAAAGTTAAAATATAGAATATCTCATCAACTTATCAACTCCTGCCTCTGCCATTTTTTGTGGCAGATTTGGGTATGAAAAAGATTTCCATCTTTTCACAATTGTTAAAAAAAAATAGTTGGAATATAACTGAAAATATATGCATATGGCTATCTATTATAGCTGCATTGGGCATACAAAAAATCAAAGCTTCAAGTCAAATTGCATACTTTATTTCAGAAATCTGAACACATTTTAATTCTGTAAAGTATAGGAAAGGAAATGTTTTTTGATTTAAGATTATTTAAAGACAAAGAAGTGAATTTAAAAGATATGAAAATATGTTGTCATTATCTTTAACATTTCTGATGTGTTGGACATTTTACAAATTATGAAAACTAAAGCTCTTGTAAAGTTTCAAAAATTGCACATTTTTTCTTTAAAAGATAAATAATAAAAGAGCAGGCTTTCAAAAAGCAGGTCCAGAAATACTTCCCATCAGCATGACTCATGTTACTAAATCTCATTCTGTGTCTATACATCAACATGTGCTACCCTACATAAACCTGTGGATTACTTTCCATCGAAAAAAGAAATAAGATGTTTCAGGCGGGAGATAGAAGATTTCACAACACAAGATCTTGGGCTGACAGTGTTAGCAGAGATTTATGGAGTTTAGGAGGACTGCTGCCTGCTGTTAGCACCACTCAGTACAGCATGTTTCATGTCTCAGAGACATTGCACAGCGCTGTGCTGGAAGCACCAGTCATGAACAGGAGTCCTGGTTCTGTGCTCAGGGATCAACTGAGCCAGGGCTTCATTCTGGATGGAAAAGATAACATCACTCCTGTATTATGTGCTGTGCTGTGCTGTGCTGCCAGAGCTCTGCATGGCATTATATGATTAAGCAAGAAAAGGAGGGGGAGATTTTAACTCACGTTCATGCCTGTGCTTGCAGGTACATATGCACAAATTGTATGTATTAATAAGTCTTTCAATGTTGTCCTGTGTCAAAAAACCATGAAAATCAGAAAGTAAACCAAAAGGCATTCCTTTCTCTAGAATATGATGAGGCTGTTTGAAATGTTCTCATTCTGGTGCTCTGAGCATCCTTTTAGGAGGTGTCAACCTTTAGATGTATCTATAAGAGTTCCACTGAGTTCCTACTTGCAATACCAACTGCTTTATCTCAAGAACATGTTACAGTAAATCATAAAATTGATCATATAAATGAGTAGAGATCCACGCCAAGTTTTTCTCCTACACTGCTTCTCATGTTCCTCCAGCCTTAAATGAAGGTTACCTAATACATAGGATTGCACATGCAAGATTTCAAAGTGTCATTTAGCAATGATTAGTTTCCACAAAACAATTGAAAGCTAGCAGAGCTTTCTCGCTAACACTCTCCAGAGACAATCAACTGCTTCACTAGAGCTCAGTCTTTGCCATGAGTTCATTTTCCTTCCATCTTTTGCTTTATAGAATGAAAAAGAAAAAAATAATAGAAAAATATAGAAAACTGTAATATGAAAAAGTTACAAAGTGAAGAAAAGAGCATACAGATTATAGGACAGGGTACTGACTTCAGGTTAAGAATGTCACTGATTTCTGAATATTCAAAACAAACTGTTTCAAGAAAAGGCCATTTTGGCTTTTTCACTTAAAATTGTGTTTTTAATGAAGGTTAAACTCAAATCTTACTGCATTATGGACTTTCCCACATTTGATATTAATGTATATATGGGGTTATATAGACAAAGAACACATTTGTTCCAAATGTTTGTGTTGAAATTACATTATATATATCTCATAATAGTAGAAGCTCTACAAAAGGAGTTCAACTATTCTTGAAAAATATAATTTCATCTTGATTATCAGCTAGTCTTTATCACAGAAGAGAGGAGGAGAGGAAATCAGAGGGCTTTGCTAGATTCAGGCTATGATTTCCCCCACAAGTGAGCTACTTGCCACTATGAGACTGTGAAGATCCCAGGGAGAGCAGTCAAGTTTTTTTTAATGTGGTTTGTGCTCACCTTCTCTCAGGTCTGTTTTTCCTTTTTCTTGAAATATTTGAAAACCTTGTTTTGAAATAGAATGTTGAAATGCTGGCATTCTTTCTCTTGCTTCCTAGACAGACCTTAGAGGATTTTTGCATTAAAACCAGTAAGATGGCAAAAGGGACATCAGCATGCAGGTTTATTATTATTATTATGCAGACAAGGCACATTTGTGGCTAACAATATTAATTAGGAATTTCATGAATTAGGAATCATTAGGTGTTTGTGAATAGTGAAGACAAGTGTCGATATGTTGTTACATGACTCACAAATACTTTTTCATCTGGAATGACCTGTATAGAGCTGTAGGTCGCTTTATTTTAGAGAGGATTCTATGGTTTTAGAAGGTATTTCAGAAAAGAATGGTGACAATGAATAAAAGTATAGGATAGCTCTCATATTAAGTGAAAAGTGATTACCTTAAAAATAAGAAGACTCAGAGTTGACATAAAAGTAGAAAAAGCACTGAGTGAGAACAAACAGTCAAGCCTGTATTTTAATGATTGTGGAATTCAAATGGGGATGTTTAACATTAGAAAATGAACACTCCTCACCATAGCATCAAAATTCTATGGGGTATTATTAGCAAAATTCACGCACTTGAATCTTGGTCATTGGTATGGATAAAGAAAAATATCTCAAGTTTAGTGCTAGGAAAGGGCTTATAAAGAATGATTTCAGTATTTATTTAGTGCACTTTGGGATGAGAAATGGGCTTCTGGTAGAATCAGATCCACTCAACTGACTTCTACATGTGTTATGTGTGCAGATTTCTCAAATGGCCCCACCTTTACAGGAAATTTAAATGCAGTAAAATGAAAAAAAAACTTCCATCATCTCAACCCTCACAGAGTAAGCCTCAAAAGGCACCTTATTTTTGTAGGCTTTTATCTAGTGGGAGAAGAAACCTCTCAGGGAATGCATAGCTGAGCTTTATCCTGGAGGGAAGCAGTTAATTCACTCCAAGATAAAGCCATATTTGCTTCCAGCTCCACAGAAAAGGGCTTCCTGGTTTTATTGATGGAAATGGAGTATGATTCCTTCTATTTCCCAGTTTCTTTGGACAGATAAATAGAAAAAAAAGGAGATGAAAGTTCATGGCAGGGCCCTTGCAAAAATGAACAGATAGGGGAAAGCTTTCTTATGGCAACTGATATCAAACAGTAACAACAAATACTTTCAGGAAGGCCTGAGACACATGAGGAAAATAACCTGTATTTCTTCTTTACAAAAAATCTATAGTATCATATCCCATTAATATTGTGACTCTCGTAGAACGTTAGAAAGAAGACTGTGAGACACACATATTTGTTTTTTTCTGCAGAATTACATAGAAAATGCTAGGATTTTCCACAAGTTTCAGCAACAAAAAGTATTATTTTTTAATCTTTGTTACATTGATTGCATGGAGTGCTTGTAGGGTATACATGAAATTTCAACACATTGTTCTTTTTTGTTCTCAAATTGGTTTTTTTCCTCAGCAAATCTTGGATTGACAATAGTAACTTGTCATTGACCTGAAAGTCCTTTCTAATTTCATGATTGATTTTTTTGGTCTTTCATTAAATTATATTATTGATTTAAAAATATTTTAAAACATACTCTCATTTGGACTTCCTTAATTTTTCCATCAGCCATTCTTGTCTCACCAGCCAGCTGAGGCTGTTTTTTATTGGAAATTAATTCTCTCAACACCTGTCCCATAGCTAAAAAGAAAAACAAAAGAGAATCTAATTCACCTGAGCAAATAATCCTTGAAGAACACTTACTACTAAAAACCAAATAATATAATAGTACTTCAGAAAAAGAAAAGAAATTAATTTCTTCATTCCTGGATTCCTGTTTGCAGGATATCACTGGGACAGCTGAGATTCAAAGTTTCTGACTCCATCGAAAACTGGAGTTTGTGTGCAAAACAGACAGTTCCTCTATTGCAAAAATGATATCAACCCCCTATTCCAGCTGATGGGTACTGATGTGAAAAAAAAACCAAACATTTTCTTTTCTCCCAGTCCACCTCCATGGACATAGTGTTTTATTGTTGGAACCAGGCAATTGTTTTGGCCTGTGATCCATTGCTTCTCTCTCTTATTTTCCCTTCTGGCTCTGAGAGAGGGCGGCAGAAACATCTGTTAGAGTTGAGACACACTGCAGCGACCCGGCTGATGCGGGAGCCCTGTAGCACTTTGGCTGTGCAGAAGCAAGGAGATGGGCTTTTCTGTCTACTTGATCTATAACACTGTGAAGTTAATTCAAGAAGAGTGAACTATTTTTGGAGGTTACCAAATGACTCAGAACAAAGAAGCAATTGTGTAATGCAGATGCAAAACTGAACATTCAGATTATCTGTCTGTTAAAAAAAACTGAAAGAAAGCAACCTAATTTCTGTGCAGATGCAGGGAGTAGGTTTCTTTAACAGCACCCTAAGTTAATTTAAAGCATGTTCCTGAATAGACAGCCTTTTCTATCATGAGCCACAGATGCTTTAAAAATGAAAAAAAACTTTTACCCCCTTTTGATGACAAATACAAATTCTAGCGCAAGAGATATAAGCCAGTGTTTGATGTTGACTTCATTGCAACTAGAGTTTTAAATCCCATTATAAAATTACTATCTTATTAAATGAGGAGTTTTATAGTTTGCTTTTATAGTTGATGGTCAAAACAAGATCAGTAGTGTTTTCACAAAATAGGAAAAATGATAAAAATGATGATGACTGAGTATTTAGTAAGTGTCAGCTTTGTCAGGATCATGGGCTTGGGATATACATTTTAATATAATACTTCTCAAAGCTTATTGATCATCAGTACTTAAAATTCACAGATTCCCCTTATAATGCTTCAGGAATTTTGCAAATGTCACTACAAATTCAACACCTGGAAAGTTCTGCACTTGATTTAAAAAAAAAAAAATACTGCAATATTTACCCTTAAAAACTGAGACAACCACATAGCCTTCATATTTCAACAGTTTTCTAAGGCAATGTGTTAGGTACACTGCATGAAGTTAAGACAGTATGTAACAGGAAATAAGCAAGTTTAAAACTTAGCCACCATTGTATAACCCTCATTATTATAAAGATGAGTTGTAAAAATTAGGCTCAGATGAAATCAGTGGCATGAATTCAGCAGAGCATTTATTTCATCCCTGCTTCCAGAATCCTACTTTCTTCAACCAGTCATGGTATTAGTAGGGAAGTGACTCTTATTGTACTGTAAGATAGGGTAACCTGATGTGAACATGCTGAAGTGGAACCACAGGATGGACTCAGCAGTGGTTTATCTCTGCATATTGAGCTCTGAGGAAACTCTGCTTGCGAAGGGGAAACAAATTCAGTTCCACTCTGTTTTTTTTCTACTTGGCTCTCCAACTCTAATGAACGAAAATTCATCTAGAGAAATACTAATTGGATTTGACACCACAAACACACAAGCAATGGAAGCAGGTTTCTCATCTAAGCAATCTGATGATCTAACAAGATGTCTCAATGAGAATAGCTAGTTTAAGGTCTTGTGATGTTATTCATTAGTTTTCTAACACCAATCTTTACAGTACACTTCCCAATTTGATGTTGCATCTCCTTCTCTAGCTATAGGCTCTGTTCTTTTATACCCAAGATAATGCTTCTTGCTAATTCATTGACAATCACCAGCAAGAATTATCAATCTGCTTCACTTCACCGTTCTCACAGTATCACTGAAGATGTTTGTTTCACATCAATGTCATTTTACCATCAGTGGCAAAGTGACCAGATGAGTTGATCAAGAAGGTGTCAGTAAGTATTTATAGATGTATATCTGGGAAAATTGTCAATGCTGAAATTAGTTTTGTGTAAGAGAGATGGTGGAATACTATTTTTCCATGGCAGTGCAGGAATTTGAAAAAGGCAAATGGGTGAGAATGCTTGTAGTTCCATGAGCATGGCAAGAAGAGAAAAATAGAACATATGTGCCTTTAAATAATACTGGACTGGCATCATTAGGCTTGCAGCAAAGCATCCTATGTATCTTGTCAGACTTTAAAATCATCTACAATTAATTCTCCTTGTACATCCTACATTCTTACTGCTTTTTGCGGTAATTATTATCAGTGTAAAAAAATTCTTCTTACTGAAAGTAAGTGTGTTGTTTTCACGTCAATCTAAAATAAAACTAATTTGCTATTATAGAATAACTGTATTTAACTGAAAGGACAAATGTTAGCTTCATTTTCAGGGATATGGGATTTGCAGAGAGAAAATGTGCTGTTCCATTTCTTAGCTCATCACAAAATTATAATGTGGAGGAAAAAGTATTTTGTATGCATAAATAAAAATCAACAAACACAGTGCATCCAACTATTTGTCTAGGAAGTTTCACACATTTCTTTATTTATAATGAATCATAACATGAATGTAAATATCAATTGCAATCTTCCAAAAAGTAGAAAGTTTCAGCTCCTATTTTTGGTCACTCACTGTGTAAATAAACACTTTGAATATCATAGAAAAAGCTGTTCATAAATGGAGCATTTCTCAGTTTAGAAATACTTTATCCTATACTGTTTTATTTAGGATATACCTATAAATAGAAATTGGCTGCTAAGAAATGAGTTTCCTATGCTAAATCATTCTGTTTTATTTTGCTAGACAGCTAATCATGGCAAAGCTAAAAAATAGTTAATAGGCAGTCTGTAAGATCTTATAAGATGACATTTGGAAATCCTGCAGTCATATTAGTCATTAGCCATGGCAATATTCTGCCATAAGGCAATGAGTCAAACGATTGATTAGAGAACCTCATCATGATATACCCTCCGGCATGAATATGGAGAGAGGGAAGGGAAAATTAGAGAGTGCATGGGACACAGAACAGTAGCACGGAAAAATAGAAGGGCAAAGAAAGTGTGAAACAGTTTATTTTTTAGAGGTGAAGGGTAATAGAGAAGAGGGAAACAGCATAAATCATGCATCTTGCAGACCCAAAAGGTGTGCTAACATCATATGTTGTGAGTGAAGTCCTGTATCACTGGAAAATCTGATTTTCCTTACACTTCTGGCATGACGTCTTGCCCTAGACATGAGGCAGCTGTTGGCTGCCTCTCTTACAGGTGTTCACTGAAAGTCTGGGAGAAGACTGGCGTTGAAGCACTCTCTGCTTTTAATTCTGCACATTTTCTCAAATGGATGTGTAGATACATATGGTTTTACCAGCTATCAACATGTGTGCTAAGGAGCATCAGCAAAATAACCAGTGCACAGAAGCTGACAAAAGGCCTACAGGGAACACTGGACAAATGCTCACTATTGAAAAAATTGCTAGGCACTGCAATTAAAAGGGAAGATCTCTGCTATTTAGGAGTTTGTGATGCTTTTACTGGTGGCCGTACTATGACTCCCCTGCTGCTGTTTTGGAAATTAGCACACCACTTTTGGCTGTGCTACTCGGGTATGCAAGGCTGAGTACCTGCCCCATCCTTGCAGTCAAACTTAAAAGCTGCCAGCTCCTAGTAGGAGGCAGGCACTACACAGAAAATACAGTTTACTGTACGAACTATTGTACAAACAATAAGAATGAGAGATGCACCTAAGTGTAGCTAGGATTTTACTTCAGTGCTTTTTTCTTTTTTAATTCATGTCCCTAATGTGTGCTATTCTCCATAGCAGGGTATGATTTTCAGTATTTCTAAATGACAGGGTTTGTCTTGGTTTTGTCCTGTATCAAACTCATCTAGGTCCTCAAGTGATGTGCAATTCTATCAAAAATTGGTGAGCTTTGTAATTTTACTGCTGCAGATTTAGTACAATTTGTTCAATATACTCATATGATTAACAGTCAGAGGTGCTTGTGTTTTCAGTACAGGGGAGCTGATAGTAACACGTTTTCCATGAAGACACTATCTTTTATGACATTCACTGGCTTTCCTGGCTTGCTGGGCTAATCTCTTTTCTGAGGCATTTCAGCAAAGAGCTTCCTAGTTTTCTTTATGTTTATAGAAAATATATTACATTTATAATACAGGGAAATGCTGATTTGTTGGGAGGGGTGGGTTGGCTTATTTTCTAAGTATTCTGATCGGTATGAAAATACTCTCCCTGCAATAAACACTTACTATAACTACTTTATAAATCAAAATGAATAATTTATTGTTTGTGCTTTTAAAAACTGTCTTAATCAATACAAAACATTTCAAAAGAATACATACAGATGATATTATTGGCAAACAAGATTGCTGCCAAGATCAATGGAAAACTCCCATCATCTTCAATGAGTCTGTTTTCAGACTGGGATGTAGGAGGTTACATTTTTTCAGACTGCCATGACAGAAGTTCATCATGACAGATAGTACTTTCCCCAGAATTACAGTGGCCAGAAGAAAGATCAGAAGAAGCAGCTGTGAAGAACAAACAAAGGCTCCAGGAAACGGGTTGAATTTCTCAAAATGATCAATCCAATAAAGGGTAGAATCAGGATCAGAGCCCTGATATTTGAAGTCAAGACCTGGTTTCTGCCTAATGATGTTGCTTCACATGCAGCTTTCTCAGGTGATGCACAGCTCATCTTTTGTGGGCTCATGTAGAGACAGATCTTATAAAGTGTGCAACAACAAAATCAATCGTAAGAACAAGCTTCAGCAGATTACTCCCCACCATCACTAATTAGCTTTAATAGTGGCATCTTGCCTTTCTCTCTGCCCTATTCCCACCCTTCTGAAGCACTTCGCTCTCTGTCACTTGCTCCTGTAAGCCGTGAAGCTCTCCTGACTTAGAAAAAGCAAATGGGGAGAAGGCTTCATGCCTCACATGTTCATATAAGCAGTGGCTCACAGGGCCAGGTAACAGAGTTACAGATTTGAAAAAACATTTCTGTTTGCCATGTCTGTCTCATTTTCAAATTTAATAAATTTTTTCTTCTTCATAAGAAATCTTGACGGCCTATGTCTAATTCATCTTTGGGGGAATACGGTGAGATAAACACATTTAATTATCTTAAACAGCTAGAATTTCATTACACAAATATTACGAGAAAAATACTGTTGAAAGCTGCACAGCATAACGATAATGCCGTATGCCATTAAAATATATTTATCTTAATTGTTGTATTAATTGGTAGATCCTGTGGGCTGTGAATTTATCACAAGTCTGGTCTGTATTAAGAATGGATCATAAGATTGTAACTGGATCATAAGATTTTAACTGCAAATCCTCGTGCCACTTAATAGGTAAAATTAGGTGTCCCATTAGTCACAGTTGTGACTAATTTCACCTGTTCTGACATGATTATGAACATCATGCAGTTGTTTTAATATCTTTGTATAAAGATTAGCCTAGCTGTTTTATTATGGTTGTGTCTTACTCTATGATGTCTCATTTCTTTTGTCTGACTGCTATTACTAATAGTCAGTACATGAAGGAGTCCGAGGACTACAGTCTTTTCTTTAGAGTCCAATTATTCCTTTATAACATTGGAAAACTATGAAGGTGTCTAACATAGAAACTATTTTACATGGAAACAGTCATCAAGATTAGCAGCTACTGAAGTTCAAAAATCACTAAAATTTAAGGACAGTTATCTGCAATATAAACAACCAACAAATAAAACACAAGTTAAGGTCACAGTCCAATTTTTCAAGAGTATATAGGACATCTCTTATGCCAATCAGAGACTTTTTGAGTGCATTCTGAAATTTTTTTATGGGCATGTAAAGGTGACTGAGGATCATAATCTGGGCCTTTGTGACAGCCTCACATTCTCTGCCCAAAATATCAGGAGGCTTTGAAAAAAAAAAAAGACATATCCTATAGATATCTTAGTCAAGGGCTCTTGACCCCAGAGTCAGCAAAAGAAGATGAACTGCAATAGCCACAGAAAGCAGATGAATCTTGAGAAAAACAGATTTCAGGAGGACTCTATCTATTTACACAGAGCAGCTGTACAATATCTGGGAAAAAAATGGTGAATCCCTGAATCACATGTTGATTAAAGCTGGAATAGTTGCCTTTTCTTCTGATTGCTAAATGAAGTAACTTTATTAGAGTCAGAAAATTAATTTTATTCTGGGATCTACTGTCCTTCTGAATCTGTGTCTCTTTCTTCCACATCTGATTCTTGTTAAATATCTGCCAGGAGCCTGCCTGTCCTCTAAAGCTTGGCTTCTGGCTATGGATTTAAAGAAGTAATAGGAGTACTTTATATTTTTTTTCTTCATAATGTAGTCCAAATAATTTTTTGTAACATACACAGCATGCAAAACAACATTAAAGAGAATGAAAGAACTGATTTTCAATTAATTTGAGTTTGTTTTTTGGTTTTAAACTACAAAACATTCTCTGATGTTAGGGAGCTTCATAATTCAAATTGTTGATGAGTAGTAGTCTTGCAATGAGAGCTTAAATGAAGATAGTAGGATGATTATGTAGCTTACTCTGTGGACCTTGGAGAGGGCCCTGGGAAAATTTCAAGTCATTTGCTGTGTTGGACCATAAAGACCAAAGTATAGTTACCATCCCTCAGAGTTTTCACAAGGCTGAAGTTACATTGTACGGTTGTATTGTACTGAACTTCCACTGAGTTATTTAATGCAATATGCTTCCTGAGTTTTCCATGACACTGAAAACTGATTAGACATTTAAAGTATATGGTATTAAAAAGAAAACAAACCAAATTTGGAAAAGAAAATGCTTTTCTCACAACAAAGCAAATTTTCTTATCTGCAGTAGATCAGCAGTAGGAGTTAATATAAAGACAGCACATAGCTAAAGGGCACTGACAAGTTAATCTTCATCATTCTAGGTGTCTCATACTTGCTTTAAATGAATATGTCATTCATAGCAGGATATCCATCAATTCATCCATGATAGGATGGGTTTTTGTCCCATTAGGAACTATATTCCTTGTATGTACTTGCATCAATACTGACTCCTGCTTCACTAACTTGGGAGGGGCACAAAAGGGAGCTTCCTTGGAATGGCAGGAAATGATTTTTTATATGTACAGGTTTCCCCCAAACTTAAGGTCAGGTTTAGTAGCCAGCAAATGGAGTAAGAGTTGCCACACCTTTTAACTAACCCATTCTTCCTCCCATGACTGTCAGTAAGTTTACCTTTGGCTGCCAGAATCCAATTTCTGTTGGCAGCATAGGCATTGAGACATGTACAGCTTGTGCAGACTACAGCCTGTATCAGTACTTAGTGAGCTCTGAATTTCATTGTTATACTGTTCAGTGCCCCCACAATGTCTTTCAAAGTCTTCTAGGCTCTGGTTTATTGTATTACCTTTGGCAGTCTGAAGTACAGTAATTTATATTTGTCACAACTGCCCTTCAACTGGTGTGGTGCTGGTACAACCTTGGGCTTTTTTGTCTTGTCTTTTTTATATCAGTGAGGGACTCCAGTATTGTGAATAATTAAAACCCCATAAGTAATTGATCTTGGTGATACAGCATACCACACTAAATATCTTATGTAAAAATCATATATTTTTACTTCTACCCTCTCATTTGCTTGAACTATATTAAAAAATTCTCATAATGAAAAATTAAAGATGATAAGAATAGCCATTATTATCCTGTTTACTACATGCAGCTGATGTAGAGATATTTAGCTTTCTCCTGAGGAATGGGTTGATGTATATTTGTTTTCAATTAAATTTGCATATGCCATTTTAAAGAGGAAGATACTTTATTTATCTCTCTATTTGCTTTCACTAAGGAGGGAATAAAAGTTCCACACTTCCCCCCCTTTCCTGCATCACTGCAGGAGAGCTCTGCATTGTGCATCATAAAGAGATTGGGAAACTGGGTAATTAATCATGAGCTTTTATGTAATAGAAAGTTTAAAATTCATTAGCTTTATATCGGAGTGAGTGTTATGAGGGAGAACATGTTGTGAATGAGAGGGAGAGCCTTATAATTAAGGAAGTGTGTAAATAATAATGAAAGTCATTAGTGCCATTCAGTTTCTAAGAATGTCATAATGTAATTGGAGCATTAAAGTGAAATTTGCGATGACAAACATTAACGATACAAAAGAGAGAAAATGTGGTTATCTCTAGTTTGACAGATAATGTCAGCTTTCTTGCAAGGCCCAGATGGTGCACAGGAAAATGTTATGAACAGTTTTGTTTTAATATTTTTATGATGTGATATTTGGGGATACAATGTCACAAACACACAAGGAGGATTACATTTGTGAACCAACAGTGCCTTTGAGTACTGAGTCCAATGCTGAAGCAATATATATGGAAGACTTGTCACTGATGTTGCAATAAAGGCGAGTTGCACTGTAGCATGTTATTATGTCGCAGTGAAGTTTTCTGTCTGTCTCTCTCTCTGGGTATGCACTTTGAATCTTTCTCTCCTTTATATTAAAAAAAAAAAAGAAAAAAAGAAAGAGAGGAGGAGGGAGAAAAGGAAGAAAATGATTTAACAATTATGCAGGAAATTATATGATGCTAAAATTGTACCATGTACTGCTCTTTCAATGAAGGGACTTTCTACAGTTATTGCACACTGCAAAGGCTATAATTTTAGGGCGTGAAAAAATGTAGATTCCAAACAAAGGAAAATTTAAATATGTCTAGTGGATAAGGCAAAGCGAAACAAAAAGAAGGCAGCTGGAGAAAATTTGAGGGAAAGTATTATTTTAAGGGAAGTGACTTAGAAATAACTATGCTTAAGGCTCCAAGACCTGGAAAGCCCATGACCTCAAAAGTATCTGTTTTTGTGTTCTGTCCATGAAGTACAGTGTTAGGGGATTTCCTACTGCCCCCATCACTTTGTGTCAAAAAGACCTAATTTTTATGTAAGCAGCCATTCGTTCTTTTCTGTCTCTTTTCTGCAGCCCAGCAGCCAACACAAAAGTTGATTCCAAGTGTTGTGAAAATTGCTAAATGAATGCTAATTAATCTTATATTTGGTTGACAGTTTTAAGAAAAGGAACACTGGTCCAAATGAGTGGAAGTGGAGAGGTGAGAATGATTAATTCAGCAGGATTTTAACCCATGCTCCTTGAAAAACCTCTGAGACTTCCAACTGTATGACAAAGGCCATTTTTTTGCACCACTGACAGAACTTGAAAGGTTTTTTAGATGACATATCAAGAATTATTCTCTGCATACTGTGGGGCTGCTGCTACTTTTGGGATCTCTGAGTAGGATGGTTCAAACAAGAGTCACACTGACTGTACCAAATTGTGATTACATATCTGCCTTTTCTGGTCATTTCTACTGAGGATGAACAAAACCAGTGTGATGATACATAAACTGTGGAAAGAGGTTGCCTCCAGTCGTTTGTAAAAGGCTGTTTTGGGAAAGTATGATTTAACACTGGTTAGGCTTTTTTGTTCAGTTTGATTCATTTTGTTTAGGTTTTTATTCTGGTTGCTCCTGTTCTTTGGCATGTCTGCACACACTTTTGCATGTAAAACACATCATGGTCTTAAAGGGGGCAAGTACTTAGCTTCATTGTGAGGGGAATTGACCTGCCAAAAAATTCTGTTACTCTCTTGACTCTGTTGTGGAGGGTACTCTCACCTCCTCTTAAAAAAGGTTCATGGCCAATGTTCGTTGTTTGCTGTTTCTCTCACTGGATGAGTAAATAAAGTGAGTGTGAGCCTCAGAGCATACACTGCAGTGAGGTATGGTGGGCAGTAGGAAACCAGCACATCCAGGTTACACAGACACTGTGGCCAGGATTCTTTCTAGAGATTCTCATGGGACAAGATAAATATTATTCTTTAAAATTTTAAACAAAACCCGAAAAATGGTATCTGGTTGAAGAGTACTTGTGAAAAATACCTGCAAGGTAGGTACAGGCCTCATGTAAATTTGGAGCCTTCTGTTAAACTCTAACACTTAAAACATGCATTTCGGAAAAGATTATACAAGCAAAGGTTAAGAGGGCACCATGTTCAGGGGAATTTCAAATGTAGAAGTTGGTGTTAGTGAGTACTCAGAGTTGCATGGGCTGACCGGCAAAGCAAATCTTCCTTTTTTCTCCTCCAAATCATTTGCCAACTTCATTCTCTGGTAGCTGGGTTGGTGGTCTTCTCTAAAATATACATGGTTTTGAGAGTTAAAGCAAGCCTACAACTCCACAAGCATGTTTTACTGCTATTCTTAATGTCACTCTGGCAGGATTTTTTTATGGTAAGTGGGAATTCCTGTCAAAATTGTTCTTTTCTTCTTTTCTCCTCTATCATTACTGGATCCACTTGCTTTCCTATGAAGTTTCCTGGTCCCTTGGCTTCCCTTCTTCCAGGATACCTTAAGGGCAGATGTAGGTCTGTAATGTTTTAGCAGTGAGAAAGACACCATGGACCTGTGTTGAAAGCCTCTATTACCCACATCTTATGGTGGTAGCTGAAAATTGTCACCATAGCTTATCTGCTGACCTGGTGTACTGGAAGGTAACCTATGCTTATATACTTTGCTTTAGACAAAGGGCAGCAATAAAGACTTTTCTTGGTAAGATCTCGATGGGAAGCTGCTTTGTTCCAGTAGAAGTTGTTTGTGACTTACGGCTCCTACACCAAGGGCTGCAAGTACTCTCTCTCTCACAGATGCTGTGCTTGTCATATGTCTCCTTAGAGCCATGCATATTTGTGAGTCAAGCAGTTCCTGGGCTCTTAGGTGACCCTGAAACGTTGGATTATTAAAGCTCATAAATCCTATTGAAAGTGTTTGGAATTTCCTCAGCCTGATTTCTTCCCTACAGTACTCTAATATGTGGTGGTAGTGCACATTCTCTACAATGAATCACAGATTTCAAGATAACCAGCTCATTGCCTTCCCTGCCTGGGACTCTCCCTCCTCCTCTTTTTCTCACCATTTTCTCTCTGGCCCATTCTAACACCACAGTTCACAACATTCTAGCTGACTCTCTACTTACTACTCTTTCTCTTACTCACCACTGCATGTTTTGTAACTTTGTCCTATCATGCATGCCACACATACATATTATAAAAAGTACTACTATGCTAAATTTTTATATCAGAGATGTGTTTCTGTCCAGTACAACTGAGAGCTGCTGATGAGCCCTTTCTGTGATCACTGGATTATTTTAGAATATCCTTTTTTGAGTTGCCAGCCACTCATCAGCCCATGAAACAGGTCACCGCCCCTCCTACACTTTGACCTGAAAATTCGCTAGTCCTCCTGCCGGTAGATATAAATTGAAGAAAAGGCTACAGCAGGAGAGACAATGTGCACAAATGCTAGCTGTAAAAGACAGAGTTCAAATTCCTGCTCATCTTTTTCTGAAAGTCACAGCTGAGCAGTGCTGCAGAAGCTACAGTTTCCGGTCTTAGTGGGGATCAGGCAACTTTTTTTTGTGTGAGGTGAGGAACTCCACCCTGTAATCTCCTTTTCAAGATACACAGATATGGCACATCAAACACGTCGGGATTTCCAAAAGAAACTAAGAGGGGATTTTAAATGTCAAATACAAAGAAATGATTCTTTGCTTTCAGTGGGGGAAGAAAAAAGCTGCCTCAGCCCCTCTAGTAACAGATTATATTTTTAAAGGGTTGTTCATTGATCTTTCTCCAAAGAAAGAATCTGAGATTTAGGTACCTGATCTTAATTCTAATGAAATCCATTGCAAAATTCTTACTGAGTTCATTGGGAAGAGCATAAAGCTTCATTTTTTTTTTTTTTTGGTCAAGTCTGAGATACCAGTATATGCTTTACACAAATTGCTTGGGTAATTTTCCTTTATTTGAGATGTTGTAGGTGAAAAAATATTTCAGCTTTTCCTGAGAAGTACTTAAAACTGAAGCAATTTGGCTATATTTACATATTGTAAAGTGCCATTTTAAACAGACATGCTATATTTTTAAGTCCCTCTGCAAATTATGCATGACTAATTTGTTTGTAACATGTAGGACATAAAAGTGGAAAGAAGTTTAAAAATAAATAAAACCCCCTAAAACTGATCTGTTTCACATAAGATTATGATAAAATACATCAATAGTTAGCTTATCTTACTGTTGTGCCTCAAACTGAATCATTCCATAACTCCTTAACACAACAGACTTTAAATGTTAGAGGGCTTTTCTTAACTAAGAAGTGACTAGAAGCAGCAGAAATGTGAAACCACTTGTGCAAGATTTCATTAATTTATTTAGTAACACTACATGCCTTCTCTCCAGATTCCTATCTGTGATTGCAGAACTGCAAGAAGCTCTGTATATTTTTCTGACATCTCATACTTCCAGTCTGATACTGGGTTTTGAGAGCCCAGCAAGGTTTTCTTGATTTCTAAGTGAAATTGAGACATCATAGCTAGAAAGTATGCTTGCAGTGAGCAAGTTGTCATGCTTTTGAAATACCTTGAGCTGAGGCATTTGGTGGTGTCTGTAGGAATTTTGTGTACATACAGTTCATGTGTGCTTCACCTCTATATGTTGATTCTATTTCACAAGGCCACTTGGCAATACCAGAATCCTAGAAAGCCCAGATTAAAGCTGGTTAATTGGTTAGATGTTTTGCTCATGAAAGCACTTGGTGAAATAGGTCTTGTGTCCTTTGTTTTTCCCCCATTACCCTCAAAATTTGCTTATGTAACAGACAGAAAAAGGTGTCAGAAGTCTGAAGAGTTGATCTAGTTCTGTTTCTGCTCAAAAACACAGCTTCTGCTGTGTTTGTGAAAGTTCTGACTTTTGTGAAGATTAAATGGACAATTATGCCTGTCCTTGTTTACAGCTCAGGACAGGCAGCAGCAAGTCATTGCTATGGTTTGCCACCTGTTCAATATTATGATTGTCCAATGATTGTGATTTTTCTTTCTACAAAATTCTGAAGAAAGGGATGTAGCCTGCATATTCTGTCAGATTAGTATCTGACGTGACTTCTTAACAAAGGAAGGCAATTTCACTTATTGTCACATGCTGTGTTTGATGCTGCTCAACATTCTGAGTTGAAAAACTACATTATGTGACACTGGAGTTATACTGGGTTTTTTTCCTGATTATTTCCACTGGTATTGCTGTAGCTGGCATCTTTTAGCATTTGGTAACTTGCTCCAGGCACATTCAGCCTTGTAGGAGAGGGTGGAATGAACTGCCAGACTACAGCTTGGATTAATTTTTATCTTCTTACAGATCTGATGTATAGTTTTGGCTCTTCCCACTCTGAAGACACTCTAGTGTCTCAACGGTGAGAGACAAGCTGTGGACACGTGGCTGTTTTAAATGTTCATGGTGTCTAGTGACTGGAGCAACGTTCTGAAACGTTCCACTCCTCTCGTCCCCTTCCCTTCTGGAGGTGAGTTGTAAGGCATTTAGTGAAGGCATGAGTAAGTACTGCTTTTGTGTCCTGGCACAGAGTACATTTTCTCCCTTCTCTGCTTGGGAGTAATGAAATGATGGGCAGCAGCCAGGTGAGGACCTCCGTTTCACTGTAAGTTCAGAATAATTTTGATAACCGTCTTGGAAAATTAACCATCTTGGTCCATTGTTGACATGACTGCAACATCAAATGGCAAAAAGCAAAGAATTGGTCCTTGCCCCATCACCAGGTGTAGCACAGGAATGCCATTTATAGCCTCTCTGCTGGTCTTTTTGCTTTCAACTGGAACCTGTAGCACTGTGTTAAAGGGAATATATTAAAGAATGAAATTAAAAGTAGATGGAGCCACATGTGACTATCCTAGAAGGAAACCACATCAGGAGGTGCATTAGAAGAACAGGTTTTGGTGTGCCTGGCTGAATGCCTCTGATCACTTGAAGTGTGCACCAAGAGCTGGCTAATGCACACCCTGTTGTAGCTCATCACTCACTGTATTCTTCCAGTCTGATTCCATTCAGCAATCCCCAGTAAAATCAGGTGTTTGCTTCCGAGGGGAAAGAGGTGTTCCAGGGGTGCAAGGATAATACCTACTAAAGCAAACATTTCCTTGCAACACCCCCCGGCCTTCTGTGTATTTGTCCATATTTACTGCTACACAAGTTCTGCTATGTTCATTAACCATGGCAAACTGTCTTCTCTAACTAGGGCTTTCTGAAAGCACATCATGAAAGGAGTGCATTTTTAACTGTGTGTTTTAAATAAGAATTGTCTGTCTGTGGGAGTTGGGTTATTTGTATCACCGTAGACAGAAATGATCTCTATATTTCATAGGACCTTGCTGCTTTGTACTTATTGACTGTTTATTTTTCATCCATAGGATTACTAATTGCAGCTAGTACCAGACGCTTCTGTCTCCTTTCAGGTTATTGTAGTAGAGGGCATTGTACCAGATGCATGGTTATTCACAGACATGCATTTCCAGCAGCTGAATTGCTGGATCTGCTCTAAATGATCTATGGCAATTACATTTGGCGTTGTACAGCTATAATTTTACTGCATATTAATAGCCACCTAGCAAAGAGGTAAATGCCCTTTTCTCGGCTGGGTGCAGAATGAATGCTTGGATGTATTCAATTGGGTAAAACGAGGCCCAGGTTTTAAATGCACAGCAGCGGTTTCATGCATTGGAAACGTGTGTGCTGGTGAATTGCCTGTTTCCCTCTGCCTTGATGGTGTGCAGCAAGGCTCCCAGGGAAACATCATCAAGCCAGATCCTAGAGACATGCTGGGCAGGGGAGGGGGAAGGGGATCATGTGCCCCATTTTTAGTGGCTCATCTGCTACCACCCAAAATGTGCTGCAGTCCTTTTTTTTTTTTTTTTTTTTGCTTTTTTTTTACCCCTTTTAGCAGCTCGACTGATCAGCCTGAAGGCTGTCAGGTTTCACCAGCAAAAATAATAATTAAAGCCACCTTCCCTAGACCTTTCACTTAAAGATGTTCTCTGGAGTCAAGGCCCATTTCCTTCCCTCTTTATTCTTCTTGGGGGTCGTATGTCGGGGGCGACAGGGAGTGGGTGGGAGCAAATAACAAGGAATCGGAGAGGATTAACGAGCTTTCTTCTTATTAGCCCCGCTCGGGTGCTTTGTCTCTCTGCTCTTGGCTTAGGATGGGCTGACGGGAGGGCTTGAGGGAGGGAGGGAAACAATGTGACTGGAGGGGCCGACGTGCGGGAAGCCACAGGCGCACGGGCGGACGGACAGACAGACAGAGCCACCCCACACGCAGACAGACACCGGCCCGGGCGGGCATCTCCGGGCCGTGTGCGGGGCTGGGTGGGGTGAGGGCGGGCAGCAATGGCGCCGCGGCCAGCGGGTGCTGTGCGGCAGCCGGGGCAGCGGCGCTGAGCGCAGCGAGCGCGGAGCCGGCGAGCGGCGGAGCCGGAGCGCGGCGCTGCCTGCGGTCCGGGGCGCACCACGCTGCGTGGGCGGGGAGAGAGAGAAAGGCAGAGGGAGAGACTCGCAGACAGACAGTACAGCCCGGGAGCGCGGCAGATAAAGGACGGAGGACAGGGAGAGAGGAGCGAGCCAGAAGGGGATCCAGGCAGGCGCCGGGAGCGGACGGGCAGAGCGGGCGGAGCGGCGGACCGGGCCAGGACAGGAGGCGGCCGGCGGGTCGGGCGGTGCCGCCGCGGCCACCGCGCCCGGCCAGCAGCGCGGCGCGGCGGCGGATCTCCTCCCGCGGCGGAGGCGGAGGAAGAGACCATGTCTTTCAGGAAGACAGTCACTGTACTGTAACAGCAGCGTATCCGCAGCAAAATAAACAAACCGGCCAACCAAAAATACCAAACAAACAAAAATAGCCCGAGCCGCCAAGACGCTGGGGGCAGATCCCGTTTGCAGGCAAGGTAAAAAAAAAAAAAAAAAACCAACAAAAAGGAACGAAAAAAAAAAAACAAAACCAAAAACAAAACCCAAGGAAGCCAAAGCAGAATCTGGCGACATTTGTGTGGCGTGATGTTCTTTGTTGTCGCGATTTTTTTCTTGTCTATTTTTTTTCTTCCAGCATGTGTTTTCTGTCATTTCGTTGGAGTCATTCGCCCCATCCCCCCTCCACCCCCTCCCCCCCCCACCCCTCCCCGTGATCTTTTAATTTTTGAGGTCAGGGCGGCTGGAGCATGTGGAGTGGAGAGAAGGGGAAACAGGAGCTGTGTATGGAACCGGGGCTTGCCTTTATTGCGTGCGATGGGCAATTATTAATAGCGGCTGCAGGATTCCGGCTCTAAGATGTGGTATTTACTAGAGGGGGAGGGAAAAGAAAAGGGAAAAAAGGGTGTCGCTCGCAGCGCGGCGGGGCAGGATGCTGTCGGGGCTGGAGCCGGCGCCTCGCACGGGACTGCGGAGCGGCAGCGTAGCGGTGGTGACAGCCAGGTAGGGCGGAAGGAGGGCTCGGCGCGGTCGCGGGGCCGCCTGCCCCGCGGAGGGCGGCGGCTTCCCAAAGTTTCGGCCGCCCGGCGGTCATCGGCGGAGGCGCTGCCGGCGGGAGCGCAGGCGGGTCGGGGTCGGGCGCGGAGGTGAGGTGGCCGGTGGTCGGGAGCCGGGCTGCGGCAGGGGAGACGAGCGCCTTGTGGGGAGGGGGGGTCTGCGGGGGGAGATCGCCCTCCTCCTTGCCGTCATTTTTGCTAAAATGGATCAAACTCTTAAGAAAATCTCAACTTTTACTCGCTGATTTGTGAACAGCATCGCCGGATCCGCTTTCAAAGCCGTGTTTGCTGGAGGGCAAGCCTGGGCTGATTGTAGTGGCATTGTTCTTAAGGGTGGCGATGTGAGGGCAACAGATTTACTTGATGCTTCCTTAGCATCGCTTTTTGCATGCAGTGGAGGAGGATCACAGTCCAGGTGTTACAGCCGTATTGTTAGGTGTCCCGTTTTCACAAATAGCAGTTCATGTTACTCCGCTTGGTGTATTCTGCCTACTTGTCTGTGCGTCTCAAACGATATCGCTTGTAAATCTAACCCCGACGTGCTCATCTCGCGCAGCCATTGCGCAGCCTTGTTTAATTGCTGTTATTTATTTTGCCTTCATTTACCGCGTCAGCCAGCGGGGGGGAACACGCTCAGATTCCGGGTGCATTTTTACGTGCTAGGTGTGTCTCTGCGCTTCCAGGTGTGTGCGGTTTTGCTTAAAACTCATCCCGCCGCCGTGTGACATCGCTGTAAATGTGCCGGGAGGGGAAACAAAAGCATTAGAGAGCGACACAAGTGTCTGTGCATCACCTGTTTGACTTCTCTGCCATTGTAATGCTGAGCCAGATGCATGCCCGGTGCGCGTTCTTCTAAATGGCATATGCACATTTTAGGCAAGTACAAAGCAATCGAAGCTGAGGGTGATGGGGAGGGGGTAAAAAAAGAAAACCAACCAAACCAAAACCGTACTGTAAACTGATCTGCAACTTTTTGAATCGCATAATTTAACTGCACGCTGATTTTGTTTTAGCAGTCTTCGTCACGGATGGAGGCAAGTTTGTGTGCACAATTGGGCTTGCAAATTGCTAATCTCGCACTGACTTTGCCTCTCAGTTCCCAGCTGGGCATGGTTACCTTGAGAGCTCTGGTATCAGCACTGTCAGAGCATGCTCCGGTGGGGAGATCGGGTGTGTTCTATTTTTAATACTATTTAATGAAGATGCTTCTCACTCTGCAATATACGAAGCATAATGGAAGAGCAGAGCGATGATTGGTTATGGATACTGGAAAAGGAAAAATGCAAAGGTAAAAACGGAAATCCCTGAAATACTTATATTACATTTAATGAAAGAAAATGCAGCTGTGCAGAAAGGTGATTGATTAGCTCATTTTAAGCTGAAGAGTTTTGTGGTGTCTAGGAGGCTTTTTTTTTAAAGTTCTTTTTAAAAGTTGCATGGAGCAAACTAGATAGATTATTTTGTGCTATTGGTAAATCTTATTCTATGTGGGCATGCTTAAGTTGAAGAATATGCCATTAAAAAAAAATTAATAGTGAAGTATCTTACAGTGGAGTAGCGCTAAGGAACATTTTAAATATTTATTTTTTTTCTTGTGATTACCAATTTTAATGATTAGCTCTATTTACATGCTTATTGGTAGCTTCTTGAAGCGGGAGTTTTGAGTTTTTATTCCTTGCACTTAAAAGTAAGTTCAGTTGATATTAAAAATCATTGTTGCATGCAATGCTCACAGAATGCAACTGGCTGTAAAGCTCTTGTGAGTGTAAAGGAAAATACCCATAGACAACTGCAGTGTATACCACTTGGCGAGATAGATGGAGATACTTTTGAAAACTGCCCTGTTAAGTTCAGTGTGCTTATAGTCAGAAATGTGTTTATTAGCTATTTGAAAGAATCAACACGCTTGGAATCACGTAGAGAAAATCGCCTTGATTAAAAATGTCTTCTGTAAAACAACTGTGTTTTCTCTCTGTTGTCTGCAGTTTTACAGGATGGTGGTCTAAGAAACAGCTGAGTACCCCTCCTGCAAAATCCTTTTTGAAGCTATTATTTCTTACTGCTATGTGCTAGTCATTTTGACTGCCCCTGGGCTAAGTGTGCACGTAAGGATTGCACCACATCGTACCCATGAAGGAAAAATTACATAATGGTCATAGAGAAAATGCAAAGAGATTTTTAACACAAGTGCAATTATAGTTCTCAGAGAGGGAGAAAACAGTGCAAAAGTAACTTTGAAACTTCATTCTGTTGGAGTAAAAATGTGGGCCAAATCATGTTTTCCTGATGGTGCTGCTTTTCCTGTGGGCTTTACTGGGGTTATTTGCATGATTACAGTAACTAGACTTGGCCTGAGAAATCATTGTTATGAAACAGAATTTCAGGGAGGGAGTACATAAAAGAAACCTAAAAAGTTTTAAAATCTGCTGTGCTCTTGACTTCCTCACAGGTTATGGTTTTGAACAACTAACTTTAAACTTGGAATGAATAGGGGGGAGGAAAAGTGTACTAATTCTAGGATGGCTTACTTGCAGTCTGTCTTGCATCCTGTAGGTATTGGTCTTGCTGCAGTCAGTGGGAGCTTTAAAATTGGCTCCATGGTTAAATCTGTGCTAAAGACAGATTCCAGGACAAATTTTCAGCATCTCTAAGTTGATGTAGTTTCATTTGCCTTAAGAACAGTGTAGAATTACACTAGCTGATGATAACACCTCTCTGCTTATAACATACAAGATCTGTAACTTGCATTGAATGGTATTACCAATTTTGTTGGCAGTAATTTCAGAGTAGGAAAATTATTTTGGCGGACTGGCAAATCCTTGTTTATAAGGACTACTCACAAATGAGCGGCTTGATCCAGTGACTGCTCCCAGCTTAATTTCCTTGATAAGTTTTAAAGCTACATGTGTGTAAGCTACATGAGATTACTTAACGTGAACAGTATTTCCTTTAAATAATCTTTTCAAAAATATCGTTACAGATTGGCCAGTTGAGAAGTAATGTAACTACCATGCAATAAACTTGCAAAATCCATTTGTCCCCTGCTTATTCATTTATTAGATTTGAAGTTCTGTATTAATGTTCTTAGCAGGCAGTAAGTCAAGCAAATGGGTTCCTTTTTCTTCTAGAAGATTGAAACATTCATCAAACAAGTAATATGTGGCAAAGACTCTGTACATTCCAATGGAGAGCACTTGGTTTTGAAGATTTAAAATATTCTGTATGAATGTCTGTGTGGTAACATGCATTTCTAGGATGCATTCTATCTTGATGACAAACTGCAATCCAGGTAAGTTAGATTTTCCCTAATTAAAGCTGGGTAAATTGAATTGCAGATAAATTATGCAAACCATCTGAGGTCATACATCTAGTTTTTGACAGTCATCAAGTGAGACCTATTCTGGTCTCCGGGCTTGTAACTGGGTCACCCCTGGATTTTAAGTTTCCCTGAATAATTGCTGGTGTTTGTTTTCTAATTTTTCCACTTGATACATGAAATGGTGACTTGTCGATGTAAATAAGTTTACATACTTTTTTGTAACTATCAAAGTTTATTTTATTTTTACATGTAATTTAATGGTAAGTCCTTCTAACAAGGAAGTAGCTTCAGAACAAGTGCAAATAATGACTCATCTCTGGTTTGTTTGGTTTTATTTTAATAAATTAAACCTGCCTATGAACTCATGTAGACGTACTGCTTACTGTTTGCGGACAGAATATATTTTTCTTGGGGTCTTTCTTAAGAAGGAGGCTTGAAGCCAAATTGGAAGAGCAGCCACTGTGGCTTGCATGAGTATGCTGGTGTTCACAGACACACAGTTTATCAGAGAAATAAAAAAGACAATACGCCATAAAGCTACAGTACTTTCAGTTTTAATTAAAACTAATTTTTTGGTAAATAACATCTACAATGGATTCTTGCCAATTCCTCATTTGTCACTGAAGGTCCAGACTGCTTAGTTGTAGGACTTTACAGCTGCTTAGATGTTTGAAGCGACTCTAGTTTTAGGCTTCATGTGTTCTCATATGTTGGTTTTACCGTAGGCAAGCTGTATGATTGGGTAAATAGAATTTCCTTAGCTTTTCTTAGTTTATGAGAGCACATAAATAATCTGTATTAATGCTTAATGTGTGACATAGACAGTCCAAAGTTACGAATTGGATTGATTCCAGGGGAGGAGCACTGGAGCCCTCTGTTACCTTTTGGGAAAATACCCCAAGCAAACAATTCCATAATGTCGTGCCACTGCTGCCCTCTTCCACCTGGTAGTAATGTTGCTGGTATTTACTACTTCTTTTTCATTGTTGTAGTTTCCAGGCTTTCGGGTAATCCACTTTTTTTTGGTTCCTTGGAAAAAGTTGTTGTGGAAAAGGTCTCCTTTCATTCAAATGCACAATTTTTTAGTCACATGGTGGATCTTTAAACTCTGATCATTCTAGAGTCCTAAATAGGTAATGAGCTGTTATATGAAAATGATACTTTTTTCTTCTTTTTTTGGTCCTTTTTTTCCTGACTGTTGCACATAAATTCCCTGTTACTGAGAGAAAAAAGCAGATTAAATACAGAGAGAAGTACATAAACAAGAAGTAAACAAAATTGCTTTTTTACAGGAGTAGTTCATGATGACTGTTTACACAAACTAATTGCAGCTGTGGTAAACGTGGTCACAAAAATACTAAATAGGTTTTTTGGCTGGTGCTGAAGGAAGATGCGAAGTGCAAGAGAGCGATAATGTCATATATCATGACTAAGCTGAAATGCAGAAGGAATAGTTAGGCAGTGACAGCTGGGAATTTGAAATCTATGATTTGGGTATCCAATGACTTTAGGAAGCAGGAGGTTTAGAGTACTTTCTAGTTATTGGCAATGTATGGAGGCAGTAACCATGTAAGGCTGTTTTTAGGGCAGACGTTCACATAGCATCTGCTGAAGTATGTAAGGGGAGAAGTGCATTTTTATAAGTGAAAGAAAATTTTCACAGGGAAATTGGGACACTTGGGGATCAGGTCAGATGTCTGATCTTGATCTTTTAAGGCCAAGAATCACAGATTACAAAGAGTAATACCATGAGAAAGCAAAGTCCTATGGAAGTGTTTTTGCAATTTAATGCTTTCTGTCTATTCATAATTTAGTCTTGAACAATACTAAAATTTATTTATGAGCTGTTTATACAGCACATGTGTTAAAATTCTAGAAGCTTAGTAACAACTTCCAACTGATAAAATTGCCTTTTTCCAAAACTGGATGTCTTCAAGTCAAAGGAAAATTTAAATGTTTGGCAAGATGGTGTGACAAAAAAATAGCAATTAAGAAAAACCCCAGCAATTACTTCCCCACCCGCTCCCCCACAATTAAATGGTCTAGTTTTTGATTTCTCAAAGTTTTTGTCTTCTGTTTGCAATCTATGCTAAAACATAAAAAGGAAATATATACAAATCACCTCCTTTCAAGCTTCTGTTTACCCCAATTTTTACAGCCATGCAGCAATAATTTTTACTGGATTCATAAAATCATCAGAGCCAGTTTTATGTTCTAGGATTTGAACTCTGTCATCAAAAGCATGCCTGAACAGCTAATAATTTTGTGAGTAATGAATCCTGTCGCAATATTTGTATTTTTATTGCCTCATGGGTTGAAATCTTCCTATGCCTTCACTACAGAAAGCATTCTGTAAGTTTTCATTATTAAATATCGGTCAGACTGTGCTGCTTTTCTTCACAGGGAGTACATGCATCTTGGGTTTGGTGACCTGCAGAGCTTCTTGTGGTGTAATGCTTTTTTTTTTTTACTGTGATGAGAGTTCACAATTTGTTCCTGAAGCCAATGAAGATAAACTGCAGTGATTAGAAGCATTTTATAAATGTAATTAAATTATTATTAGCGTGAAGTGTTCACCTATATATTTGATTGAATGGGAAGTTTACTGGGGAGCATACTTCAGTGGTATTGATGCTCTTATATGAAATAGGTACAGCATGATCTTCTGAAGAATACGCCTACTCTGTGCTTTTTGGGTGTTTGTGCCATTGAACTTTATTTGAAGTGCCTGAAAGGAAATCATAAATTGCGGTGATACAAACTATACCTTGAGGTTTTTCCATTTTCAAGTGACTATTCTGTTTCCAGTTACATTGCCGTTGGCATAACATTTAGAACAGTTTAAATGAGGCTGCTTAATACATTATAAAGCATTTGTCATGGAGTCAGAAATGTTTATGGTGTCATAAAAGCTTTAAGGGAAACACATCAAATAAATTGGTCCACTCTAAAGGCTCACTACTGATTTTAATGTAAGCCCAGGAAATGTCTGATAGCTTTATAATTTGTATACTTTATAAACCATGAAATCTGAAGTGAGAAGGTCTGACTTTCATGCTTTCAGGTTTTGTTCCTTTAGGAAAAATTCAGAGCTTTCTTCTACGAAACAAAACAAAAACAAGAGGAGAATTCTGAATTCATTAGGAAAGCCTAATGAGTGACTTAGGGCATCGTAAAGTGCCATATTTCATAATGCATACTACTGTTAGCATCTGGAAATGCTAATGAAACTATGTTTGATCCAGGTATGATTTTTGGGGAAGTTTTAACTCATCAAAAAGGAGCATAAGTTGGAAAGCATAATGTATTTACTAGCTTTGTGTGTCTCAATGTGCTTTTCCACTACAGAGCAGCAGTCTGTTCTGCATATAAGCAGCAAAATGGAGTGAACTCTAGTGACAAGAGCTATGGCAAGCAGCATAAGAATCCTGTTAGATACGGAAGACAATTAATTATTACTGCCGGATAATGCAACTTTTGTTTAATCTATGTATTGTTGAAAATCACTGCATTTGAAAGAAGTCCTTGAATGACCTGCTTCTTAAAGTAGCCCTCTCAAAATTGGTGGCTGAGATAAGTGAGTCATGGGGTAAAAGCATAGTGGAGGATTAGTGCTATTAGTACTGCTTGTGATGTGAAATCAGGTTATGGTGCATCAGAAGTAGGAGGATAGCAAAGGGAAATAGAACTTTCAGGGGAGATTCCGTGAAGATAAACTAATTGGAATTTTGGATAATGCAGAGAAAATATATAAATGTGTAGCCTCTTTTCAATATAATTTTTTTTCCAATTTAAACAAAAATAAAATTCCTTATGCATGTGTTGTGATACCTATCTTTCCTCAGAGGATCAGGACAAAATGGCTACTCCTCTGCAATCACACCTAAGCTCACTAAATCTGAGGTTACAGGGGTTGACAATGATCTACATCTTCTGATTTTTGCTATTGCAGAATTGCTCCTGTCTGCCACCTATCTGGCAGGAGAGAAAGGAAGATCACAAAATTGTTGCCAAGGTCTGAGGACAGCTCCATGGCAGTGTGGGCTAAAATGGGACTTCTTAGCTTGGCTTAATGCCAATGTAAGAAACTGGTGGGTTAGTCTTGGGGAGACATGCAAGATCCTGGATTCTGTGGTATGTAGCCAGTTCTCTGAAAATAAAGTCGTTTCTATCCTTGGTACCTCTTCTCTTGACATGGCAGTACCTCTTAAGTTTGTCAGGTATTTGCTGTAATAGTATAATGTGCCCTGTAGCTACATAAATCCCCACCTTTCCATAAAGGGCTTTCTATTAATGGGGAAGGATTGGTAGGAAAGAGCAAATTGAGACAGAAATCTTGATGCAGCATTTTAGCTACCTGTGGTTCTGCTGCTGGTAACCCTGTAGGCATGTTCTGTGGTTCCACGACACCCTGTCCATTCGCTCTGTTGTCGTGATGGTTTCCGCAATGCGGGAGGAAGATGCGGCAGGCACCTACCTCTCTCAAAGCCCACGTATTTCTTTGATGTGTTTGTTATTCCTCAGGGTTTCTTTTTTTTTTTTTTTTTTTTTCAGGAAGTAGACCAGAGAACATAATTCGTACTCACACAGGCTAATTACAATTTTTCCTCTACAAATAATTTCTTGGGGAGCTGTGTGTTCAAAGAATTGCTGCAAACTATTTTCTGTGCTACAGTTATGCTCAATGTCCAGGCAGCAAGTGCCGAAATGTGGATTCCTTTGGCACCCATTCCTGTTTGTGTTTGTTTGATAACATACACTCGTGTCACGTCTTTATTAATGTTGTCAGGCACATCAAAGCCATCTGTAATAAAAGTGCTTCGGGAGAAGAGCATATCAGAAAATGTGGCAGTAAAATATCAACACTTCTTAACAAAATTTTTTATTGATTAAACAGCACCATTTCAATATGTGGAGAAATGAAATCGGTTCTGATTATTTCAGGACTTTGAGAGAAACTCCAGTGAGACGTGAGTCTTTGGCTTGCCTATAAGGTGACAGCAGACTGAGAAATTTAGTGGTATATTGTGAGAAAATTCTATGGCATGGAAATGAGTTTGCTAGGTTTGCGTTTCCTGAGATCGTAACAAAAGAGGAGCACAAGTGACCCTCGTATTTCTGGTACATAGTTGAATATTCTTCTGGAATCTGTTATTTATTACCCATACTCAGTCATTGGAATGAGGCTGGCATATGATGTAACATACCAGCGGTCCTCGGAACATCAGATACATGTACAAGCAATTTCAATGTTTATTCACTGCCAGACTGATGATTTTAATAAAAGGAATTCGGGGGCTCTGTTCCTGACCTAAGATGGTTTATTTTGGGACAGTAACTTGACACACTCTTGTATTAAAAAATCTGAAAAATGGGGATAATTTCAAGTAGCTTTGCTTCCTCAGCAGAGAAAATAAAAAATATGGAGGGTATCTAATGTTATATTATTTTGTCAAAGCTGAGTATGTGAAGTAAAGTATACTGAAATTAGGAGATTATTATGTCCTTAGGTGTAACATAAAGAAAGGATTTTCCTAAAAATCGGTTCATAGCCCTGATGTGAAGCTTGCTGGAAGTGCAGGAAGGTAAATACAGGAGGAATTCACCACAGTCCCAATATAAACTCTTTCCTTGTTCTGCTTCTTTATACATGAATTTCAAGCAGTCACTGGCATGTCTCTGCCTCTTATTGGCTGTTTTGACCACTTTCATCAGTTGTTTCTATTCTGCTCCATATACTCTCTGGCCATTCTTTATACCTTTGCTTTTTTCTAAGTTGCGCCCCTTATGCAAACTTTACATTGTTAAATTGACCCTTCTGACTTTTCTTGGATTTTCATCATTTGTTCACATTTTCCAGCTATTTTTGCTTGCCTTCTTCTATGTCAGGTACTTGCCCCTGTTTGAAAGAGTTGAGACCTTTGATTTAATAGTCATAAAGCACTGCAATTTTTAAAACAGCCTTTCTTGGTAGATTTTTGGACATTTTGTTTATAATAAACCTATTACATAAAACATACTATCATTATTCAGAATATACCAGTTCCCAAATTTCTTGGATTTTGTTCTGATATCTCTTAAGAAGAGAGTGCCATCAGGTCTGATTGCATTTGTGAAACAAAAAGTTTTATGGTGAAAGCCAGAAGAACCTGTGCTTTTGAACTTTATGTATGGAGCTCCTGTGGGTATATCTGGGTCCCTTTGGGGCCTTCATCCAAATTCAGTATTCTCCATAGAATTGTGTGAGTGTTTCATGCCCCTGGACAATGTTGCGCCCTATACTCTTATCTATTTATTTAAATTATTTTTGTTTTCTAGGATTAGCAGTATTTTCAGTACAATTTTGTCTGTTGCCTAGAAAATAAAGTGTAATGGAAATGACCCAGACTAAATACCTTTAACAGTGTTTTTGTTGTCAAAGACTTAAGTGTTGGCTCTCTGACCTTTCAGGTGGACTTCTGCCTATGTTGTGAGCAGCATAGCACCTAAAACAGTATGTTGGAGGCAGTTTACTGTGTTACTGGGTTGTACAATGAAAGAAGGGGAAAATTACTGGAGTTCTTACATATGGAGAATTATTCTATATTTCATGTCCGTATACTTGTTGAATAAGCTTGGAAACTGCACCAAAAGCTGAAGGTTATATATTGGTTTTGTGCCTCTGGTTATCATGATGTCATGGCCACAGATCCTGGTCAAAACTGGAGAAAACTGATTGATTGTAGAGATTGTTACCAACTGAGGCAACTAGCTGTCCACATTTGAGGACCTATACTAAATACATAATCCCTATATATTTTTGGGAAATCCATGTATAGTAGCTTCTTCTGAAGACAGGAGTAAAGGTTGTGTTTGAAAGAACATGGTTTGCTGCCATCATCTGAAAGCTGAAATTTATTTTCTTCAATATTTTGTTTTCTTTTTCTTGCTGCTGAGATATAGCAGGAGAAATGCCTGTATCCAGCTGCCGGTTATGGATTTAATTCAGTTATTTGTTTTTCAGTAATCTGATTGCCATTAGTGCCTAGTTCACTAATAGTTTACTGTATTCTGTCAGTTTATTATGAAAGTAACATTCTGAAATGAAACCGAATAAAGAAATGATGGCAGCAGTCTTGACAGATTATGTATAGTAGTTATGAACTGATTTTTTGTTTCTTTTAATGGGTTAATTTCCAGACTGGTGGACAGTCAATTCAGTTATCTCTCAAGTAGAATGAATTGAAGAAATCTCTTACCTTTCAAACACAAAATTCTGTTGTGTGGAGTCATTCCATTTTTTAGAGGGATGTCATGTTTATAAGCTGTTTATTCCACAAATAATGGTGCCTATGCCTTTCTCAGTGTCCTTGGTGGTAATTTAATTATTGAATTCAATTGTTTGCCAAGGAGATGATTTGTGATTCTTAAAAGAATGAGTGGAAATGTCTGTAGTACCACAGACTTAGAATGCAGTGAGAGGGACTTTTTTTTTCATATAGCCTTCTTTTTATTGACTTGATTCTCTAATCTTAATCCTTGTAAATAAATGCATGAAAATATTAGCCTATATATCACTATTGCTGCAACTCAGTCAATTATGCAGCAGGATCCTGCTTCTGTAGCAAGAAGCTGGCATGGCAGAAGATCCTTCCAAAATGTGTGTCTACGTATTTTGTGGACTCAAAAGTTCAAGATCTAGCATTTGTATTACTGGAAAAACGAAGCTGGAATTTTCCCCAAATGACTCCATTATCAATTTGCTGCTCAACTGCCTTTCCAGTGGATAGGAAACAACAGGATTGCATTTCGAAGATAGGCATAACACTTACTTTTCATCTTTCTGCTAAATTTGGCCATTGAAATGGCTGAACTCCTGATATATGGTAGGGGAAATTGCTGTAAAAGTAATGTTAATTGTGTTAAAAGTTTATCCTCTTCAGCCCAGCAGAAGGACTGTAGATTCAAAATGCAGTCTTGACCACCCCCACTCTTGTGCTCACTAGTGTCAGTGAAGCAGAACTTTATTGTTGAAATCTTATTTTTTATACTGGCATTTCTGTAAAAGCAAGAAATGGAAAAAACCAACAAGTAAAGCTTAAAATGAGGAGGATGACACTGGGCTACTGCTGATGCCTGGCTGTGTAGTGTGTGCATGTGGAAATGGTTCAGGAGTGGCCATCTGCCGCTAGAGACCTGTTCTTCTCAGCCCTGCACGGGCTGTAGGTGATGGGTGTGGTGTTCCTAAAATGCCTGTTTATTTCAAGAAGCTAAAAGAGACCCTTTTATAAACTGGCTCACTAATCTGCCAAGAGAGGATGTGTTCATTGAATTCCAAGTGGAAAACGAGGGCTCCTTCCTTTTGAAGTATTTTGTGGTAGTGTTAGTGAAATACTATGACATCTTTAGTGGGGTTTTGTTGGTTTTTATTTCAGGAAGGGACAGATTTTCAATACTTCCAAATGCCTTTCTGAGGTTATTTGGATAATTTAAGGTTTTTCTTTTTTAGTGAAGGCTTTTAATAATCTTTGTCTTTAAAGGAGGTCTTCCTGATAGTGGGAGTAGTTACAAATTAAAGTGCTACAGATAGTATAAGTTGACGAATTGTATGTCATACTAATGTCCTCACAAGAAATAGTAACTTTCCCCCAAAATACATTTTCCAATAGGAAAAGCAGGTAAACTGGGGGGGGGGGGGGGGGGGGAGTGTCATTGAGAAGCATGAAGCTTTTCTGAGGGGAGAACGGTCAGCCATGAGACAGCCATGAGAAAGATGTGAGAACAGTGAAAATTCCCATTGTTCGAGTTTTTGTTTGTTTGCTTTTTTGTTTTCTTACAAACTTAGTCCAGCAATCCAGCATTGAATTTTCCTTCTTCACATTCAGCTTTAAAAAGCATGAATGTCCCTCTGGAAGGACAATAGGCAACTGGCCATCTCTCATCACTGTGAAACTTTGTAAGAAAGATTAATTCGGGAACTGAATAGAGGAAGAAAACAATACAAAAAGAACTGCTTTTAAACAAAATACACACTTTTGTCATCGTTTGCACTGCTCAATGAAAACTAAGCTATCCAACATTTAGTTGTGGTGACCCAAAATGCATCTGTACAGTGTGCTGGCAGCTGATGTGCGGTAGGCAGTGAAGATAAAACCCATGTTGCAAATGAATAGTCCCAGCAAGGCCTTGGAAAGCACTTGGAGTGAATTCTTAGCTGGGTAAGGAAAGCAGACTTGAAGGGAAATTGAGCTGCTTGCCCTTCCTGATTGCCATGTTCAGCTTGCATTGTTGCCCCATAACTTTCCCCATTGATACCCCATAGCGCATTGGGGGTGTGGCTGAGGTCCTTGAGCCTCAAGGTACCCCAGAGAATTGCTCCTCCTTGTAAGTGAGACATGAAGAAATGGTTTCAAGAGTGTAGCCACTGCTAATCAGGCTAGTAAAAGAAGTGTGAAAAATAGCAGTCTGCTTTCAATACTGCATTTGTTGCAAATAACTAAAATGCCATCAGTTTACTATTTAGATGCTGCTGTGGTTACCTGTTTTTCCCCATCTTTATGGCTAGTTTTATGATGCAGGCTTGCATGCTGCTTATTTCTTAGTTCATTTTTCTTAAGGAGCTATTGAATCTGAGCCATTATTATAAATGGCTTGTAAGTGCTGTTTCAGTCTAGTGAGATTTATAACAAAATGGATCCTATAGACAGAGTTTTGCATAAACAAAAGCATTTGTCTTCCATCGCTCTTTCACTTTCCTACCTACTATCTTGTAGTAGTAGTTTCTGAAACAATTTCATCTAGAGGGTCAGTTAATTCTAATATGCTTCAGGAGGTCATATGAAAGAAGCATAGAAAATTTTTCTGGTTGGTATTACTCTTGTTAAAGATGCTGATGCTCAAGGTTTCTTATTATGTGCCCTGCATCTTTATGTATATAGGCAAAATAATTTTTAAAAATATCCTTCAGTTTTGTTAGTGGCTTATTTTCATGCACAAGCATTCCCTGCCTGCCACAGAAGTGTCTGTTACAAAGGGGGCACTGGAGAATGGAAGGTGCTGGTGAATGATGGCCATGTATCTGGGAAAGGGGGTGCTGGTTAGTCATCTAGCTCTTATTTTGACTAACTTCATTGCTTATTTAGCCTCTGTATTCCTCAGTGTCCTAGAAGGATATACTCAATTTTTTGACTTACTTTCCCTTGAATCTTGTTTTTTTTTCCCCATTAATTAGAGATGATGGCATTTTAGAGCCTTTTATTATAAAGAGGCACAATAGGAATATTCACTTTGCCTCTGTTGGGCATATATTGGCATGTACAATCAAGTCATGATACCTTCACAAGTTAGCTCAGTCACAATTACTTGTGTGCAGCCCTGCAATCTGCAGCAAATTTGGAGACCTTCACTTTCCTTTGGCTGCAGTTACACTCTACTGTCACTGTTGGGTATTACAGACTTTACTTATTGGCTCTTTTCCAGACAAATAATGTGATAGCATGTTTCTGTTTCAGCGGCTGATAATGTTGAAGAATTTAAACAGGTACAAATAAAGATAATTTGAAAATAAAGTCTCAACCATTTGAAAATTTAAAAGTTTTAGTACTTGTGACAGAGCTTGAAAGAATGAAGAGATTTCTTTCAGCTAATTGATTTCATATTTCAAGTCTATAAACATGCTTATATATAGCTTATATTAAGTGTTAGCTCTAGCCAGGATAGATTTAAAATAAAAAAAAAAAAGCCACAAAACCAAAAAAACAATACTCACTATTGTTTAACCTGATGATAATACAAATAATTAGAATACATCCAAACACACCAGATTTAAGTATTGCAGAGAGCTGCCACTTATGTAGGCAGCTTTTTATTTTCAGGTGAAAGTTTGATAGGCAAAACAATTTGAGGGGGAAGTTTTTGAAAAAGTTACGAAGAAGACGTGACCTGTTTTATTCTAGGTATGTGAATCCCCCTCTAGTGCCTTTATTTTGTGTAGAATGTATAAAAGGTCATCCCCTTTTAGTAAGCAGTAATAATTTATAATCCTCTATGCTAAGTCCTATTCAATCTTTAAAAACCAGTAGCTCTTTTGATACAGCTGTGAGTCAAAAATAATCAGCATTGAAATTGGAGTCTTTATTTATCTGTTTTATTTTTGGATTGCAAATATTTTTCAGAACTTTTTCAGAATATCAGGAAAATTTATATTATAATGATTGTGTAGGCACGTATAAGAATTTAATTGCTTTCTGCATCTCTGTGTGGACTCTAACTTTTATTTTTGAGACTATTTGCATTAGAAGTCATTATTTTTCACTTGACAGGATTGTTCAGGAGACTGGAATACAGAAGTGACTTAAAACCAGGTGTTGTCTGGTTTGCTGTGTATGTGAGAGGTCCTGGCTTTGGCTTTTAAGCCTTCCACTGGCTTCCACTATGGCATCACAGTTTCACTCTTGGGTGTTGCCTGGACATTACTGAAGCTTGTGCCTGAAACAACCAGTTTTTTATAAATGTAAATGTACCTTTTGATTAAATCGGTTGCTTTTAGATAGAAATTTAGTTTTGCTGTCTCCTTACTAAAGTTTTTCATATAACTGTTATAACTGTTTTTTGTATAACTGCCCCATGCTGTAAGTTTCAGGCTTTTTTACAGTCTTTCTCAGTGCTATTCTAGGTTCTTTTTGAGGAGTACCTGTACAACAGGTACCCTCCTTTGTGCCAGTTTGCATCCCATTTCCCTGCCTGTCCAAGGAGGTACCAGCCATGGATGAATGACTTCGACAATTGTGTTAATTGTTTTTCCAATGTTGTGCTCAGTGTAAAAGAAGGGGTGAATTTAAAACAGCAGTTGTCCTTTTTCTTTCCCAGTTGCCCTGGAGTATTATGCTTCTCTGATCTCCAAATTTTCTTATACTGCTGGAAACTTTACAGTTTCTTCTAGCTGCAGCTAGCTCCAGCCAGTCTTTATCTTTCTTGTTTTCAATAATGCCCTGTTTATCTTTTGAGTCCCTTTGAATTTTCTGATACTTTTGATATAATGAGATTACCCATTTCTCATACCTCTGTGAACCAAGGAACATCCCTATACCTGTTCTGTCTTCCCTGTCTGCACAAGAGCAGCTTTCTGGTTATGCAGAGTTCTTTTTCATGTCTTTAATAGTTTCTTATGTTGTCGAACATGTGTAATGCATTTTGAATTTTGAAAAAAAAAAAAGATTGACTTGGGGCATAAATTTCAAAACTAGATCTTTTAATAAAATAAGGCTAATGCAGCAGTAAACCATTAATGTATTCAACATTATTTTGCTCTTTGAGAGGGAACGATTCCTGATAAAACCTTTTACATCAGCCAGAAGAGCTGAAAGACAATTTTTTCCTACTATGGTGAAATATAGGTTGAGCTACAGACTGTTGTGTTGGATTTCTGAGTGTCTGACAAGAACATATATCCATTGTCTGAGCAACTGAAAGTAAACGTGCATTCAGTAAATTTATACATAGAGTGTGTCAGAAGCATAAACACTCTTCCATGTGTGTCACTAGCAGTCAGCACAAATGTTTCTTTGGGACTTCACACTGCAAAAAAATTTCAGTCTGATCTGTTAAAACAGCTGTGAATGTTTAAGTGTTGAATTACATGTGTTTGTCAGTGCTTAGAGGATGTCACTACCCATTTGCCCCAGTAGGATGATACTCAGCTGATTTTAGCTTCCACAAAACCATGTGAAAATAGATGCAACTGCAGTCTAAGCAAAAATAAAAGTTGTTTTACCTTGTTTTATTCATACTCAGGTTTCTTGTATAGATACGCATGTATGTTTACACAAGTAAGCTTAGCTGTACTTTCCTGCAATTAAATTTTTGCATTCTGTGTGGTCACGAGTAGTAAAATAAGTGAAGAGAGAAGGAAACCATAAAAATGATTAGGTTAAATTTAACCAAGTAAACTAATAGCATTTCTGTTTCTTAAAAAATGTGTACGCACCAGTTGCACACACATAATATTGGTGTTTACCAGAAAAAGCCAACCCCTCTACAAATGAGTGTTGAAACATCATTTTTCATTTACAAAGAAGGACCCCATCAGGTTCTTTTGTAAACATTGAGTGATTTCACAAAGTGTCTACATTTTGGGAGAGAAAGAGATCTGTAAATTTTACGGTACATCTTTGTGATCAGGCTTCCCCAAGAGACAGTGTATAGATGAAAAACTAATTAACTCCCTTCAGTTCCTATAGAATCTTCCAAAGGACCAAGAAAACAAAAATGTGGTGTGGTTGTAATTTTTTTACCCTTCCCAGTTCACATCTGGAATTTATAATCTCCATAGAGGAGCAAAACCAGAAACAATGAAAGAAACTCTGACCTGAGATACTCTCCTGGGAGATAATTTTGAGTTTGGAACATGCTCAGAGAAGTGCTTGGCAGAAGAACTAAAGACTATTGAAAGAAGTTTTATGTTGTGTCTCTTGAAACAGAAATAAATTTGATGTACTTAAATTATCCCTTCAGACCTCAAGGTCTGTATTACTATGTAATTTTTTTTTTCTCCCTGTTGTGAATTGCCAGAGATTCCAACTAACTATATTAAATTTGTTCTTGTACTGGTTCACATGCTTGGACTGATACACCTATTTACCCTATGAAGTCAAGAAACCTTTTTCATAAGGAATTATAAAAGCTAAAGAAGTAGATGTAAAGGAAAATAATGCAGACATTTTTACTTTGAGAGAATTCAAAAAGTTGTTAAAATGCTTTGTCTTATTTTGGTTAGTTTTATAAGGTCACTCATGCAAAATCTTCAAGGTTTGTATTGAGATGAGAAGAGCTTTGATTTCAGTAGAAGAAAGCAGAGCATTTTCAGAATAGAAGGAGGTAAGCTGATCTTGAGGCCTCTAAAACAACGTGTGTAATACGGGGGTGGAATTACAAGCCACAGCCACACAGCACTGTGGAGTGGGAGGGGTGCATCAGTAGCTTTGCCAATCACAGCTTCAGCTGGAATACTGCTAATTCTGCTGTGGCAAGGAGTCAGTGCAGTCTGATATTTGAATCAATTGTTATAAGATACTAAATGTTTGCACACCGAGGAAATTACTTCCACTGAAATTGAAGTAGGTTTCTCCTATTGCATTTGAACCCTTGGCAATCCCCAAAAAAGTGACTATCCAGAAGTTAAATATTTGGGATATATTTTTTACAGCTCAGAGGATAATAGTGAGACATGTTGATAATGAATGGAAGGGAAAGAATGTCCTCTAAAGGAGATTTTCTAGCAGCTTGTTTTTTACCAATGGCATGCAAGTTATTTGCAGTGCTCGATGAACAATGCTTGGACAGCCAAGTGTATTGTCATTTTCCAGGGATTAGCCTATTAGTTGTTACGATGCTATTGGTAGTACTCGCCAAAAACAGGGGAACTGACTCTCTTAATTATCCCTGCTCTTTTGACTTCATGCTTCAAAAGTTTTTTATGCTGAAAAGCCTCTTGAGGAGGAAAACAAGTGTTACAAATTGTTTTAAAATACTGATTCTGGCCTCCCTTATGAAATAGCTGTAAGAGTTATATTTTGCAGCTGTTCTTTGAGTTTACACCAAGCTCCAACTCTTCCCTTCTTAGTCCCACACACTGAAAAAAGGGTCCTTTACATTGAACAGGCATAGGTGGGAGGCAAAGGGAGAAATAGAGGCAGAGATCCACGTTCCTGCAGCCAAACAGAACATGGGAGACATGCCTTTGTATCGTCAGGGTTTTATTGTTTCAAGAAGGTAAATCACATTCTTCCCAACAGTGAGTGAGAAAGCATTCCCACATACAGTTATTATGCTATGGATACATTTGTTATGGTATTGATAAACCCAAACATAGTTCATTGATTTCAGAAAGTTACAGGATTAAGAATACCTTTCAAATGCTTGATTGACTTTGTGTTTTCTTTCCTGGTTTGTGTTTTTAATACTGCTCAGTATTCCTGCCAATACTCTTAGTTCTCCATATCATGCCATTTTAGGCAGCCATGCAAATAGCAAACTAATGTGTCCTGTTTATGTATGTTCAGTGTACTGGAATGTCAACATACTTCAATTCTTAGGCTGTCTTAAGTATGAAAATATCTATATGCCAGGGCCTTCAAAATAGTGATATTCTTGTCATGCTCTGATTTTGGCTAGAACATGAGAGATGAAAGATTTTTGTGTAGGCAAGATAGCCACGAATCAGGCCAATCCTGATAATGTAAGGAAATTTTCACTGTGACTTTCTGGTCTCGACAACTTGAAGGCATGCAGAGCAGATTTGCACACAGCAGACAGAATATTTACAAATGTTGGGCTTCTGTTTCACTGTTGGTTTTAAAGCCATTGTTGAAAAGATCCATCATTGACTATATTCTGCTACAGCTATTTTCTTTGATTTTTTACAATTGGTGACAAGCCTCTTGCAGTGAATGAAGCTTGATTCTATAAATATTTTTGGTTAGGTAGAAATATTTTGGGACATGCTGTTTTTCTCGAAGTGTAAGTTTTATTAGTCAAAGGAAATATGCTTCAGGGAGATGGTGTTTTGGTGGAGTAGGATAACTGGAGCAGGTTTCATTCAGCTGGCACTCAAAAAGTCTTGCCCTATTGTTCCATTCTGAGTTGTCAAGCCACCAGTATGGATGCTGGAGGCTGCTTGTCTATCTCAGTATTTTTTCTATTCTGTCAGTGCCTTAGTATTTTAATTTTGTGAGGTCTTAATGTTTCCCAGAACAAAGATTTCCAAGGAACAAGAAAGACCCTTTGTTGAACCTAGCAGTTGAAATTTGGGCAATTCTATCAGATAATACCATTTAGGAGGCCATTAATCTTTAAAATTCTAACCTTTTGTTGAATAAAAAAAAAAAATCAACATTAGCATAAGGTAAAATGTGAGCAATTACAGCTGGCAGCCTTTGCACCTGTCTTTGGCTACAGTCATATACAAATGTAAACAGTCTCAGATTTTTTGTTCCTCTTTATCCCATCAGACTGGAAGCAGGCTAAAATTTGTCTGACTTTAAGGTGGCACGGGTTCAGATAAGGATTGAAAAAAGCCATATTAAGGAAAAGAAAATGAAAGAACAATAAACTCCCTCTCTACTTCTTGTTCTTCCAAGTATACTTCTAAAAGAAAACCAGAGGTTTATGTATCCTCTTGTGGCTTTGAGATTTGAATTTTCAGGAGCAATAGTGTGTTTGGATACTTCTGCAGGAGAAAACGCGAAGAAAGACTTTATGCAAAGTCCAGTGGCAAGAATCTTTTGCTCTTTAATAATTGCTCTGTCTCTAAATGGGTGGGAAACTCAGGGTTGGGTGATGAAATTAAATATGTAAATACAAAGCTCTTTGAACAAGAAGTGTGTGGGCAGACCTGGGTTTGGGGGATTTGCTTGCTTTTTTAAAATGAGAATGATCTCCAAAGCTAGACGTTACAATGATTGGTATTCGGGGTTGTATTAGTATTTAAAGGGTTGGTGTAATCCTGTTGTGTAGTTTTTCAGGCTTTGTCTATATTGAGAAGATGAAATGGGAATGGGAAAGTAATAAACATGCAAACTGAAAAAATAACACACAGCAGCAAATGTAAGAATTACAAAATAATGTGGTTTGGTATGTCTTAGGAAGGTTCTCTCTCTCCTGGGGATAAGGAACAATGGCTTCCCTTTGTATTGAATTTCACAGAATCACAGAATAAGCTGAGTTAGAAGGGACCCACAAGGATCATTGAGCCCAACTCCTGGTTGTGCACAGGACTTGTCCATCTTCACACCCTGTTGTCACTTGGTATTTTTTTTTTGTGGATCATATTGTTGTAGATTGAAGAATTTCATTCTAACTAGAGAACATCTGGCAACTGTTAATGGGAAATATAAGGTACTTCAGTTGTCCAAGAGACAAGAGACAGAGGCCTTTGCTTGGCTGGCTGCATTCGTAACGGGGGACAGAAAAAGGGGGATCTAATGGCGTTGGTGTCACTGCCCCATAGCAGGGTAATACATTCCAGGGATAACAGATTTGTCTGCAGGGTGTGTTAAAAGTTGATTAGTGTAAGCACTGGTTTTCCTAATACTCCATGCTCTCAGCTCTTTTTAAATACCAAATTCACCACGGACTTAAATAATTAGAACACAAAGAAATTAAAATATTCTTTCTCCTTTTTCTTATGCTATTTCCTTATATCTTCCCCCCGCCCCTCCCCCCTTTCTTTTCCTGCCTCATTTTTGAAACAAACAGGGAAATTAAGTACCAAAACTCCCTTATTGCAACATTGCAGTTGAGAATGAAATTGTCAGGATGGCTGCTTATGGTTCCCACAGCCATTATAACTAGGCTAAATTGCATAAAACATAGAATATACCAATATGGAATATTTCTTATGACACATTATGTATGCTGTGGGAGCCATCACTTTGAAAATCTTGACTTCTGTGTTTTTAAAGTATCTTTTGAAATTTATTATGATTTTTCCTTTTGCATGAAAATTCTTTTCTGTGCCCACTGGTGATAAAAATCAGGTCATGAATGTCATCCTGATATCCTTGTGAAAAATGCATAGCAACGAGTCCTTCTTTATTTAATGAAAACTATTACAAGGAGAAATAAATTACATTATGCAGTGAAATGAGAAGGCTAAACAGTGAGCTTCATTACAGCCACATTGCATCTCAGTACATTCTTTTAAATGGTCTTGGATAAATGTTTTAGAAAAACAGGTTCAAATATTACTTCCTTGGCTTAAAGACAACTAAAGGGATACTTAAATTGCATTTGTATTCTGCTGACTCGTGTCATGCCATTTTGCAATCTAGCAAGCCTTTGGTTATTGTACTGCTGCACAATTAACAATTCCTGTGCCAAGGCTGCACCATGTCGATATCAGAAATGTTACCAAAGCCCTGACCCGAGCAGAAGTGAACGCCCAGTGACTGCTGAAGCTGACCTCTGCAAGCTGCTATGGCAGCACAGCAGGTCTTGCTCTGTTCACTAGTGTTGGGACTCTTGAGCTGTGCTCATCTCATTTTAGTCTACTCTCAATGTCATCCTTCCTTTAATCAGTTTGATTGGATTGTAATGTTTGGGTGTTTTAGCTGTCAGACAACAGAGGCTTCTTAAGTAACTTGCAGGACCAGGCAGATTGATCTGATACTGGCCATGTGAGAGTCTGATTATTTCTGTTTAGTTCAGGAAGATAGATTCATTTTCACTGTCAACATTACTGTTATTATTCAGGTTTTCCACCATCCTCCTCCTCTCACGACTCCCATTTAAATCAAGAGGAGTTTGTATGGAGCAGCAGGACCATTTATGATCAACAGCAGGGTATTGCATTTACAATTATTTGTTTAACTTGGTATAATTGGAATTAAAGTGCAGAAATTCTGTTTGGTTTTATCCTATTATGATAAGAAACTAGAATATTTGTAAGGGTCTGTGATACTTTGGTGTCCAGCTGTCATTGGAGCTTTATGAATGTTTAAGTGTCTTTATTGTTATTCTTTATTCTGTATTTTGATGAACAGAATGATAACAGCTGTTTTACATTTTTAGTTGAGATTTGGCCTTCTCCCTAAACATCCTTACCACATTGTTGTCTCATTTTGGTGGATTTGCTTTCCATGCTATGGTAGCTCCAAGCAGCTCCTGTCAAAATGTGGAGGATTCTGGATAAACACAGTTTAAAAAGTATTTCCCTCTTTAAAGAGGATGCAATTTATTTAATTTGTTAATTCTAGTTAAAATGCCAAATTAAACTTTAAAAGCACAGTGCTATCTGAAATGCTTTAAAAACAATTGCAGCTTTAGATGGCTTCACGGGTGTTATCTTTGGTGTTATCTTTGCAGTTGCTGACAATCTTGAATTAATGTTGGAAGGTGTACTGTGTGAGTAGCTCTGACAACCACGGCTTCAAGATTCCTTGTTTATAGGTCAGGGTGGGGTTTACTGTTAGTAAACCCAACTATTTTAATGGTCCTGTACTAGCATGAAGATACTAACTCGTACATTTGTTTTCCATGAGCTGGCCGTCTAACTCGGAAGGTCTTTTAAAATAACTAAGATTCAGAAGAGGGGTAGAAAGAAGAGAGAAGTATTACTGTTCATTGGGGGTTTATCCATTTCATTTTTCTCTGATGCAAGAAGTATCCCTTAGATGTAACAATGAGATCACAGGCTTGAGGTTGGTTCAGGTCTCCATGCAGGATCTTCTGAGGATCAGGGCTTTTGTGGCCCAATTCTCAACTTTAATCCAACCTAGCTTTTTGGGTGCTGTTGTGCCTTTAACATATTGGACTGCATGGCCCAGTTGTTAGAGTTGCTGATGGACTTGTGCTTGGTCCCTCCTAAATAATGGGTATTTTCTAAAGGTGTTACTTTCCTATGTAGAAGATAGCCTGTAGTGTGCCCACAACTTCTCTGACTGGAGAAGGCTATGGGTCTAACTAAAAGTACTGAACTGGACTCACTGCTATACTTTATTTTTAAGGTATGCAACAGTTTTATTAATTTTATTTTCTGTTGGATTTCTAGGAGAAGAAAATGAAACTTGTCAGGTTATTATGTGTATATGGTACATGTGTATAATAGCCAATGCTCATCTGTAAGAGCAGTGAAAAATCACCTGTGCAGCATAGAAACATAGGCAATAGCAAAATAAAAAAAACTTCAGCCCAGTTAATTCTGGTCGACATACAGAAGATCAGCTGACAGATGACGTATGAGGTTTTAAGGAGAAGAGAGAGGGTTGCTCAAAGATACAGCTATTTTAATTGAATTATTTTGAGAAATAGTTCAGCTACCTAGCAGCTGAAGTTAATATCAAATATATTTTGTTGTAAAATTAGTTTTTCAGTTCTTCTCAAGTTTTTTTACAATATGGCCATAACTTATACTGTCAGGTGATTACTCATTTAGTAAAAAAGAGATATTTCTGTTGGTAATAAATGTTTTGATAGTTTAAACTGGGATTTTTTTCATTTCTTTAATGGGGTGAAAGTTTTCACTTAGTTGTATGGATTTTTTTTTAAGTCATGCATTATTGAAAGTTCAGTGATTCTCTAGCAGAGTTGCTAGTGTGCTGTTATTTACACTTGCTTCTGATGGTATTTGCTAAAATTTGGAATGTTGGTGAGCTGACTTATAGTCAGCACCTATATATAACAAGACCCTGGTTGTTTTAACCCCATTTTGAAATAGAGCATATTTACTGGGGGTTTGGGGCAGAGGGGGAAGGGGAGGGTGTGTTTGATCTTCTATTTGTTTATCGAAAGTAATATTTATAAACTGGATGTAATAATTGCGTGATTTTGAGATATTGTAGCACTTATAATACTATTTGTGAATTAGTTTGTTTGCTTTATTCTTCTGTATGAAACTGCAATTCTTTCTCTCCTCTCAGTGTCTCAAATTGTATAGCAGATAAGGGGTTTTAATCAGTATTTGATCAGAAGATTTCTTTTGCTGTAGAGTGTGTCATAAGTTAAGCAAAGCATACAATAAATTATTGCTTTTGCGTAAAATTCTCAGGCACAAGTTCTGACATCAGAAGAAAAAGGCAAAAATCCTTGCCTTTGCACTTTGACATATTACAATAAAAGATGCAGAGGATAAGATTTTTTTTTTCTTTAGGAGGGGTGATTTGCAAGAAGGACCACAGATCGGAGGAGAACTGGGATTACAGTGACAGAAGTGGTTATTGGCTTGCCCTTTCTCATAGTTGTGTCATGTTTCATCAGCCTTTGAAAATCTTGCAGGTATCAGAATAAATCCTGAGGCTAAGATAACATAGTGTTACATATGAAGAACTAATTAACCAAACAGACTTTTTATTTTACACAACAGGATGGTTTCAGTTCTTGGAATGGCAAAGTCAGCCTAGACTCTAAATATGGGTACATAGGTGAAAAACCCTTAATTCACCACTGAATTTTACAAAATGTTTAGATGGAGAAAAAAGAGAGTAACTGGATTATGATTAATTCCACCAAAATATACGTAAGCAAACATTATGAAATTTTAACTAAATAATTTAGGGCAACTGAAGTTTCAAAGTACTCATTAAATTCTGAAATCTTAGAGATAGCTTATTGAATAATCATGATTGTCTTTTTTTTTTAAAAAAACTTTTAAATTAATGTCCCATTTAAGAGTCTCATTTAAGGGGCAAGCTGGAACTTAAGCCTGGAAATACATCTTTACTTTAATGAATTTTTAGCATAGAGCTGTCTCTAATATATATCATAATAAATTCATATCACCTACATTTTTCTTCTTCAAATTTCATGCAATATATTCTCCTCTGTGATTTTGGCATTGTGCTTGATAATCGAGTTTTTTTTTTCCCTGCTACTGAGCACAGCAATGAAAAAAATGTGATGATATGGCCATTCTTCAGTGAAAATCGAATGTATTGCAGGCTGTAGAGCTTTGGTCCCACACCTCTCTCCTGTAATTTAAATCTCAGTATTTTTAGATCATTGATGTAGTTAGTGGTTTCTAGTGCCAAGTAAGACAGATTGTTTCACTGCAGGTAAACACAATTTTTGATATTATAGGAGTTTTTTTTAAATAATATTTGAACTTCTGGAGACTTCAATCTGTATAACAAGATTTAAAGTACTGGAAAAGCTCACTGTTTTTCTGATTGTTTTTTGAATGTCTTTTTGGATTAAATATATATATATATATATTATAGTTTAAATTCAATAGAACATATTCATTGGAGAAATTGGCTTGAATATTTGATTTCTTCTGGGTATTTATTGCTCTTTTATTAGTTCATGTGTCATGAAGCTTTTGGGCTGGGTGTATGTGGGGTAGCAAATTATGCTTTTTATAAAACTGCTTATCTCTCTCATAAATATACCATAATTTCTTTCCTGAAAAACACAATTGGACATTGAAACACTTCTTCTGCCTTTTCTTTTGTTCACAATATCACAGGGAGCCTAGAATTACCCACTAGAAAAGGCAAACATAATGTTGAAACCACAGGGTTTCTGGCAAGATCTTTTCAGAAGCCAGAGATGCAGATCTGAAGTGGCATTGCCTGTTCTGTGAACCTGAGCTTCTGCCTTTTTTCTCTTGACTATTGTAACTGCTTCTGAAGAGGATTTCTTCCTCTTGCTGGCCATGGGGGTGACATTGAAAATACCTGACCGGTATTTCATAGTCGAATGTCTTCCTTTGTTTCTTCAGCAGATGATTACAATGTGTAACACATTGTCTTGATGCTGCTAAGGAGGAAATGTGGTTTATAACAATACATATTTTAGGATGGCTTTTAATCTCTTTTTCACATGTCAAAAGTTATAAAGCTCAATTTGTTTTTTATTTTGACAAGTGAGAATAAGTTGAGGTTATTTGGCACTCCAGTGCTTGGAGCATTATGCAAAAATGTATGATGCTTTTATTGGCTTTTGTAACATGCATTTAATCATTAGACCTTTTGACTTCTAATTTATACTTATAATTGCCATTTTTCTTCATTTCCTTTTGAAACCATGGAAACATAGAGTTATGAATACAATCCATGGCATACTTAAGGCTTCTTTTTGCAATGTATTTGTTACTTAACTACAATGCCTGAGACCAGACAAAATTGCAACCAACAAAATGGGATTAATGTGTTTTCATAAAGTACAAAGAACCTATGATTCAAATATAAGTATATATAGATTAAATACCTTAAAATGTATTTTCATATAGCTATTTATATCTATTATATCTGTTTATAGTTTCTCTGTAATATTAGGGCAGAATGATAATGCCTCTGCCTTAGTTTTCATGTTCTTCAGAATAAGAAGACCCAATAATGAGAAATATTCCAATAATGGGAAAAAAGGCATGTGGATCTGATGTGAAAAAAATAGGCATTCTTTAGAAAGTCAGAGTTAAAAACAGGCCATCTCCAGACTTGATTAAAAACTGTGAAAATCTTGTCCATACATCTCGCAAGATTTTAGACAGAAGAGCAGTTTATAGCAGGAGTATGCTTGATAAGACTTTGTATACCTAAACTGTTTTCAGTCAGTGTTGCTCTCCTAAGTCTACAAAATGCACAAAAGAAGTCATCAACAAAGCATTTGTATTCCAGTATATTTTCTGATAAACACAATCAAAGAAATTTTAGGACTGTTCCATTGCTGATAAAGAAAAACTAATAAAATTATATATTAAAAAGTATAAAACCATTTGGCACTGGGAACTCTCAAAGGATCTATCTAGCCTTTGTGGGTTTTGATAGAGGAGACTTGGCTGAAATATGAGCTTAGAAAACATACTCAACATTAAAACAAGCTTGATATGAGTTGACTTTGAATTTGGAAAGTATAGTTGCACGTCCTGAGCAGCAGAGTACATGAGGGTATGTCTCGTAGTGTATGGTGGTGTTTTTTTGATTTTGTTTTTTAATCTTTATTGCTTTTGGTTTTGTTGGGATTTTTTCTGGAATGAAGAATTTTACTTCAGCTGTAAGCTGGTTTTGTTTCAGAAAATAGCCTTAGGAAAGCACGATTAGCTGCTATGTTTAATTCTGGTAATCAAAAGAGACTTTTGGAGGAAAATAAAGTAATTTTTTCCTGTCAATTCTTATATGAAAGCTTTTTGCTGTTTTGCAGTCAGTGTTTGTCTGCTAAGGCAATTCTAGTTGTTAAGCTCAGGTCTGTTTCATCAGTGTAATGCTGCTTTGCTCTTAGCAATTATTTTCTTTCAGGATTTGCCAATTAAGCTACTGCTAGTGAAAATGCACCTAATTTGTCAAGAAATGGCAGGATGAAATATAGGGGCTATTATATAAATTAGGAAAGAAAGAGATCAGGACAAGCAAATGTGAAACTCAGTGATACTTGGTCAGTATTTTTCATCAGTTTATGCCTCCATTCCCTGGTGATGTTGGAAGAAGTGTAAAGCAATTGCTCATAAGTTATGGGCCATCTATTTACTGAGTGTTATGTATTTTAAAATACTGTGCTAGTAGTGTACAAAATTATTTTGTTTCCTTTTTTTTAGGGATGTTGTGGGCTTTTTTTTCCCCCCTTGGACTCAGCTGCTTTGTGTTTGGTTATTAGTGAATGATGAAGAATGGCTTAGTTGGCTCCTCGTTTATTACCTGCAGTCTTCTTAGACTGAATTCTTCAAAAGCATATACGCTCAAATTTCAGATGAACAGTGCTTGCGTTTTTTAGTGAAATCCTTAAGCTTTAGGAGGAACTGAGTAAAGAAATAAGCTAAGTTTTTTCTTGTAGTTCTGTGTGTAAAGCAAAATGGATATAATGTGTAGCTACCTGATTGAAATGGCAAAGAGAAGGCACTGAAAGAAGAAAGAGTAGGGATGGCTTGACTTAGAGAAACAAGAAATGTTTCAAGAACTTCTGCATTAAAGTCAACTCTACACATATATTCTATAAAAATTAAAATTAGTATAAACTGTATCCTCTACCGAAGGGTATCATGGCATCACACCGGCAGCTTTAATTCTCTCACTGAGCTTGTGGTGGGTGTCTGTCACCTCAGCAATTCAGTCCACAGTGGCTCCCACACTTTGGCTCTCTGCAGTAGCTCTGCTGAGACCTCTCTGTGGGGAGCCCAGGTTCATTATTCTGTGCTGTTGATCAGGGTTTCATATTGAAATGATAGTGTTCCTTCTGGCATGTCTTCATATTATTCATTGTCCTTAAACTGGTTTTAGATTTTGTGGAAATGGAGCTCCTCTAGTGCACTCACCACTTGATGGCTGAAGGAACGTCTGTGTCCAGAGTGTAGTCTTGGTGAGTAGTGAGGAAATGATGAAGCAGACTGTTGATTGAAAAAAAAAAAACAAAAAACAAAAAAACAAAACAGATTAGAGGTGGATAGTAATGGAAATAATGCAGACCTGTTTAGCTGGCAACTAAAAGGAATGGGCTTCTTTAAACCTAACAACAAATGATGAGGTGATGTACAGTTAATTCCCACAGGAAGACAAAACTATTGTGAAATGAAGAAAGCTAATTAAACTGGAGGGCAATTACTGGCACAGTAAGAAAAATGTATAAAGTATTTGATGTGTACGATGAGGTAATGGAGATGATGTCCTGGCAAAGCTGTGAGATTCTTGAGTATCCTTAGAGCAAAATTACTAAAGCATCCTCCCTGGACATCCTCTAGTCATAAAATAAAGCTATTGGTCTCTAAAGAGGGCTTTGTGATATAATTATCTTCAATAGCTGAGAAATAGGCCTGATTATCTGGGAAGATGAGTTTTGGTCCCTCTTTCCATTTGAATTGTGTATTTTGCCTATGCTGGCTATTGTTTCCATTACGGGATTTAAGGAAAATTACTTTTGTGTATTTCAAGGAGATGTGCGTACATTGAGGATGGCTAAGACCCTTGCTGTCTGTCTCTTTGGACTCAAGAGTCTTGCACTGTTTTCCACCACCTAACAGTGAGACCAGTTAATTTAATGACTTTGAGTTTAGGGAAATTTATCAGGTTTTGTAGGGGAATGAGAGAAAATTTGGCGTATGTGTTTGAAATGCATGAGGTGGTGTTGAAGGCTGTTCTAAAGCAAACAACGCATTCCAGGAGTGCTGATTTGTACATCTGATTAGCTTGTTAAAAGTTTGGGTGTTACTCAGTTCCTACTAAAGTTGTGTGATTGACATTTATTAGCCAGATCACTCAGCCTCATGTCTTTTCATGCTGATCCTGGAAGACTTCAAATTATCATTGTGACAGATAAAAGAGCATATTTTTTTCCAAACCTTATCTTAAGTATTAAAACAAAGCAGACTCTCCCTATAGGGCATCTATATTTATTTTTCTGGGTAAAGCTTCTAGCTTTGCAGAAATATAACAAGCTGAAGGGAACATCATTATTATTTGTCTGAAGATGATGACATTGACATGAGGTCGTCTGACAGGGGATTAAAGTGGAAAAATATCAGTGGCAATCTGTTAGAAACAAGAGAATCTCTTTGAAAAAAGGAATCAGGTGTAAACCACAAAAAGTTGATTTGCTTCTGGGATTTTTCTTTGGTTGTTAAACTGTTTTCAAGAATCTTTGCTGCTGTTTGTAAATACTGGGTTTCACATGCACATTGGGATGCGAGCCAGTGCCATTCCAAGACAGATGTTTCAGCTGGGAGGCTGCTCCATATTATCTAGGTGCCTCTTTTATGAGACAACTGCTTTTTGTATAGGATTTGAAATCTAGTTCAGTGTGTTTCAATCTGCCCTGTTTTCATCAAATTTGGCTGCCACTGATGGTTGTTTTCTGGCCTGTTTAAGCTGGGTCAGGGGCCTCTGTACTATTGCATGTATGCAGATGCTCATGTTTTTTTAACTCATGGGAAAAAAATAGTATCTGTTGACAGTCTCTGGTGAAGTGCCAACAGTAAATGAATGAGTCTAAATAACCTTTTATTTGCAGAGGTCTGTGGCATATAGGAGCAGAAAACATAGGCAATCACACTATTTGGTTTTTTAGTGATGATGAAGAGGGGACAATGTGAGGAGGAGGAGATGGGAAATAAAATATGACATCAAACACTTAAATTACAAATACTTTTTGCTCTGTTTTTTTAAGGTTTAGTCTTCAGTCCTTTAGCAACAACTGAACTTGTAGGATTCTGTGCACTTCACAGCTTTAAGTTTGGTGGGTTTTTTTCATACTAAAGCATTTTGATATGAGAACTGGTATGGATTATTATCCTGCTATGCTAATACACTGGCTTCCAAGTCCATTTGTGTATTTCTGGGAAATGTGGGAAAACAGTGAAAAGGAGCACACAGTCTAATAAAGACTAGGACTGAAGACTGGGAGATGGAAAACTGAGTAGTAGTGTGTTTGATCTAAAACTGCAGGATTTAGTTTACTGTCCTTTTTTGTGTTTGGTTGTGGTGTTGCTTGGGCGTTTTTTTGGTTTAGTTGTTGGAGTTTTTGTTGGTTTTTTGTTGTTGTTGTTTTTTTTTTTAATAATCAAGCTTATATAATGAACGTTTTCTTTGAAGACACCAAAGAGTTGAAACTTTTGTCTTCATTATGAAACCTGATATTTTCTTTGATTTTCTAGATGGCAGAGACAAGAATATTTAAGTAAATGTCAAATAACATGAAGTTTATGGTTTAAGACATGAGAATCTGGCAAAATTGAGGGTTGTGCCTGCTGATAATCTTAAGGTAATACTGGAAGCCATTTCCAATGGCTTCCAAGAGTCTGATGAGTGAGTTAGCAGTAATAAGTCAAACATCTCTTGATATATATAGTTGAGGTTTATATTGTGCAGTGGAAAGCCCAACTGACAACTCTGCTTCCAACTCCTGGAGTCATACCTGCAAACCACTCTTCAGAATGGAGAATCATGATGGGATGAGAAGGATCCTGGCTTATAGATCTGGCCAATGCAAGCAAGTTTTCAGCAGCAGGATCTATTTGGGCTTTGGAATGACTTTTACCTCCATGCTTGGCAGATTGTTCATCTCCTCTCTGAGAAAGGACATGTGTTATAGTGGGAGTCTTCAAATGCTTGCTTCACCATGTGTACCTATGAGGCCATCAAAACACCTAATACATAATAGAGAAGGAGCTTTCTCACCTGTATTGGCCTCTGAGGGTTTTGTCAGATGTCTCTCTTGAGTTTCAGTTAATGGTAAGCTCTCAGGTGCTTGTTGCATTGGGCTTTCTAACATCTTTGCTTGGTTTTCTGTTCTGTTTTTTTGACAGTTCTTCTGGGTATAGTTTTTAAACTCTTGCATTAAATTAATTGTATTCCTTCCCACAGACTTTTCTTGGAATTTGCGTGGTATGTGTTGTATGAATGTATGCGACCATCCACGCCTTCTTCCATCCTTTTTGCTTCAAGCTCTGACTGTAGTTGTTCAAGCTTAGTAGTACCTTCAGCTTCTAAAATGAAAATCCTGTTAAAAGGAAGAGAATTTAAGAAAAAAAAACCCTCAGCATTCCCATCCCACAGTGTATACTGAGCAGCTCATGCTTATAAATTCTATACAAACAAATTATATTTCCATTAAAGTGGATCTACAAGTGACTTGGTGGGTCCTGTATTTTCTGTCATATTGCTGTGTCCAATACTCAAGTTGCTTTAAGGAATTAGGGGCTGAAATTTTGCCACAAGCTCCTGTAGACTGCTAAGATCCCAACACCCGATGAAATTTTGCTCCTTTGCATATCAAGAAGGTGGTTTTTGCCTAGCAACAAGCTTTGTGGTTTCTACCTGAGGATCAAAAACAGAAGTGCATTTGTTCAGCCTTTTGCGTCACTTCGGTACTGAAGGTTTTGACAGTCAAATCATCCCTGACATTTCTGTTGATGCGCAAGAAAGAGAATAATCCACTGTGTTTTTCCATAGCAGTACTGTCATTGCAGCACTGACAATTGTAAAAAGTACATTCATCACTGAATAACAAGATAGCGTATGAGAAACAGAGACACGCTTCTATAAAAATGTCTCACTTTTAACGGCTATTTTCTGACTGATTCTTTTTTTTCTATTTATACTCTCCTTGAAATATTTTATGGAAACCTGAGTCCCTCTGAAGACCCACCCAAACAACCAGAAGTGTATTTTATGTATTGTAGTATGTAAATGATTAGTCATCACTTGTAAATTGCTTAATAAAGGAGGAGGAAATCTATATTAAGGGAAGGTGAAGAGCTCAATTTGATTGCTATATGTCTCCTTCTTCTTGTCTTCTTTTTTTTTCTCCCAGAAGATAATTATGAAGGATTTCTTTAAAAAATCATCCTAACAGGCATTGTTGTTCTGGGTTTGAGGATGATAGCTGTACATTGTAAGATTATTTTCCACTTGCTTGTGTTTTCTTGGGGAAATTTATGCTTTTTTGTTTTGTTTTAAGATTCGGTGGTCTTTTTGTACATTGCCAGTAAAAAATGATGTTGTCTTCAGAAATCTTAAGTGTATCAATATGGGAAACTCATTTTATAATGAAATTTGCCTTGGGTAAAGCATGATAAGATGATGTTGAGCATCTGTGCACAAGACCAGATCTTGGCAGATCTCTTCGCTTGCTGCATATGATACCCTTTGGTTGGTTCATTTGTTGTCTGGTTTTTGTTTTGCTCTGTTTGTTTGTCTTATGAATAGTTAGTTCCCAACAAATGGTCACACAGGAGAGTTCTGAAATAAATTTTATGTGTGTTCTGATTTTGCTACAGATATCTGTGTCTCTCTGTTGGTTTTGGAGGGTTTTGATTACAGCAGTCTATTTCCTGGATAGCTGTTTTCCACATCCCCCATCTCTCTTTTAAAAGTGTGGGGGAAACAGTCATTGGAAGATGGGTATGAGGAAAGGATTTTGAGTCAGTGGTTTATTCATTCTTTGCTTGTTGAGTATTGGCTCCATGAGATACTTTTGCATGTGCTTGAGTTCTTGGGCATAGTTTTCCATGGTGTTCTTCCACTCCCATTGTGAGCTTATGTTTCTGATGAGCTAGAATTTCCAAAAATATCCTGCAAGAAATACCAAAAACCTAGTGGGAAGACTTATTTTCTATTACTCTCTACAAATTGTTAAATGGTTTGAGGAAAAGAAATAGTTGTGTTTATAAATTTGCAGGATGGAAGTGATAGTTTACAGAACTGCCTGCTGGTCTCCTCTGTGTGTGCCAGAGCTCCCAGAGAGAGCAGGACTGGAATATTGTGAAAGGCTAAACTCCACTTCTGTTACAGCAAATTCAGTTCTTTTCACATGGCAAGTTCCAATGTGCTGACACGTGCTGTGTGGCAATTGCAGCCGTGCACAATGTAAAACGTGCTGCAGAAACCAGGAGTCTGATAAAATAACCAGAAAATCATCTCCCGTTATTCATGCTTTGCTTCCTCCCCCCTTCCCAGTAGAATGATATGTGCTTTCTGTTTGCTGGTTTTGTGTGTCTGCACTGACTGCTTCAACCATGACTCACATGCAAGTCTTGAGAAGAGCTGTATGTTGTATCAATACAGTTCAGCACATGGCCATGGCCTGTAAATCAGTCAGACTCATCCTCTAATGCTCGTTTTTCTGTTAAATTAGCTGTTCAACTGGCAAATGCAGTCCTGATGAACAGTAAAAGTTGCATTGCTGAGGCAGCTTTTTCTTTAGGTTTATTTCTCAAACCATAACCTGGAAATCTCATTTTTCCTCCTCACAAAATGCTTCAGAAGAATTTTTTGGGTGGATTTTGTTCAGGGAATAGGATTTCTTCCTTCTCCTCCTCTTCTTCCTCCCATTCTGGATAATTTCAAATTTTATTCAGCTTATTAAATTAACATCTCAATTCACTACCCTGGTAAAGCAAGTCAGTTTCTAAAAGCACCAACCTAGCCATTTTTTCAATAGTGTTTGACTGTTGAAGTTTTAATTGGAGCAGAAGCCATAGTTAAAAAGCAGGCAAATCTTTTCTCCTCATACCCTCGTTGACTTCTGTTGAAGCAAACAGATGAGCTTATATATAAATATGTATATATGCTTTTTTTTTTAATGAAAAGTGCTGGAATTCGCTAAAAAAGGTTAGAATTGAAATGAGTAATCTTCAGTGCATAATGCAATTGTTAATTTTAGCTTCTTGCGTAGGAGCTGTTATGACTTGAACAGCCGGCTCTAGCCTTCATTAGAGAAGAAGCAGGCAGTTTTGAGACAGGTGGAGCTGGATCAAGCTGTGAAAGTGACTTGCTGGAAACTGGTCATTAGTCTGGGTCCTATCCATTGCACCCCTCCCTTGTGCCGGGATCATTGCCGGTGTTATTTATTTTTCGTCTTTTCCAGGTGGACTATGGTGCGTCAAGCTCTCCGAAGGACCAGCATGGAGATTGGCACTCTGAACTGTTAATGGGGACATGGGACTCACGTTGTCGTTGATCATTTGTGTGGACTTAACCAGCAAAGACCAACAGAAGACGCTAGAAAGGCAGTTGGAATTATAGCAGTTTTTCAGGTAAATGGCTTCTTTGGGGCAGCTGATCCCAGTGTAATTGTTTTTGTGAGCACTGTGTAAAGCATGTAGATGAGCTGCATGTGCATTTCATGATGAAAATCCTTATCAAATTAAGGGCTATTTACCAGACCAGTAAAATATCTTGCCACTCATGTTTTGAATTTTCATCAAAGCAATTCAAGTTTCAGTTGTAACTGCAGAATAGCGAAAATCATCGGCCTTCTTGGGGAGACCGGTGGGAGAAAGGAGAATCACAAATTAGCTCACAGTAAGGCAAGTCAAGCTTCAGGTTAGTTTCATATTCCATTCAGTTTTTTTATGAACCTTATAGCTTGATTTCTTGTGAAGTTCACAGTCCTTCTCAAACTGGAAGATTATGTAGGAAATTGTATTTGTTTACAATATGAAAACAAAAGCAAAAAGTAGGAGAAGTAAGTGCTTATAACTCAGTATGCTTTAGATTTTTTCACTTAAAACATGGCTTAAAAAACAAGAGGTAAGTTATACTGGTTCTGTTGAATGTTTAATTTCAAACTGTAAAAAAGAAAGATGGCACAGTATGATTTTGCTGCATAGCTGCCATTTCACTGTTGAGGAGTGGCAATGTGTTGCTAAAGACCCTTCCTGAAATTACTTCACATTTCAAATACAGTTGTTTTTCTTGAAGATGCTTCTTAAGTGAAGTGGATGGGAAAGAAAAGTTAAATTATTCATGAGTCTTCTTTGACAATTGATCGGTGGGGGAGTCTTCAGGAGGGAGCTGGGGGCAGAGAAAGAGAGAAAAAATAATAATAGTCTTTAACTCTGAAAAGCCTTTAAAGCTTCTGTACAACAACCCCATTGTAAGCTGAAAGTAAATGCAGTTCAGTTGAGATTTCTTCATTAGAAGTACCTGCCAAGGGTTTTCTGTACAATTTTCCTAGTACTGAAGAGTGACATAGGTTTTAATAATCGAGTTATTGGTCTGATCCCTGAAAATGTTGACCCTGAGAACTTTATTGCCAAATTTCGAGTTCATACTTATCTTGAATTATTACCTCTTAAAAAAGGAGAAATATATATTTATAGTGGTGTGAGCACCATGGCTTCTGCTATGCATAAAACCCATGGCTGAATACTGAAAACGGTGTTGTTGCTCATGCTTGGGTTTTATTTCTGTTTGCTTGGCTATTATTTTTATTAAAAGAAAACAAAGCAAAAATTAGAGGAGGGGAACAATGAGATGCCAGAGACCTAGAATGGGTTCTTTTTGCCTGGTGCCATTGAGCTTTGTGGTAGAGAATCCTCCACTGTCCCTTCCTGAACCTTGGCAGTCCTGGGGCTGGGCCGGGGAGTCACAGCACATTACCTTAAATCTGCTTCCACAAAGACTGTTCAGATCTGCTTGCTTAACCTGAAACAATTCTGCTGTTACCCAATATTGTTGATTCAGTACATCTCTTCTGCTGGGACATGCATAGTTTTTCACTCCTTAGCTGCACATTTTGGTTTGTTTATCAAAGGAACTGAAATTAGTAATTAAAAGAAAAAAATAAATTTCACCTCAATATTTTTTTTGTGTGTGTTTGTGTCGTGGTATCTCGACCTTTCAGGTCACCAAATCTTGTTATTTTAATTTCTGTCTGGAAGAATGTCTGAGCAAGGTAAATTGAACCAGGAGACAGCAGAGGAAGCTGCAAAAGAGCAGGAGACTGCCATCTCTGAAGCCAACCCGGACAACTGTGTTCTAAATAAATCTGAAAGCTCAGAAGTAGAGGATGAGAAGCTCAGTGATTCCAAGACAGAGCTGCAGGTAAGACAGGCATAGTGAATGGGCGTGTTAAATATCAATGTGCTACCATTGCTTTTCCATTTCTGTGAAGTTTTTCATTGCCTACACTTCCCCTATTTTTCTTATAATTTTGAGACTGGTTCTATTTTTTCCTTTTAAAATTATTTTTTTATTTATTTATTTTGGGTTCTTTTATATCACTATAAAATAAATGCTGTTATTTGTTATACCTTTCAAGCTCTTTAGACTGCTGTCCATGTTATTTGTCTGAGAAGTTAATTTCTAGACATCTGTTTTAAAGCTTAGTGAGACATTTGACTGTTTTCCCTCTTTGGGGATTTAGAAAACTACCTTGATCTCATGAATTTACAGGTAATACTAATGAATAATTACTTAATATGTGGTTTGGTTTGTAGGTGTTACTGCCAACAAAAAGTTGTTATGCAAAGCCTAAGAAGGTAATTTGATAAGAAGACTTTATCGGATGAGGGGTTTTTAATCCTTTTTGCTCAATCGAATAAAAAAAATAAAGGGGGAGACCACAATTTAAGAGGAATTTGGAGAGGGGGAGCATTTACTTAAGTATACCTTTTCTTACATTTTTATTATATGCAAAATTACAGAACACTGTGCAGTGTTTTTTCTTGTTTATACCTGTTTGTAAAATGAATGAAAATGAGCAGAGATGATTTTTCGTTTTCCCTGCTTTCCAAATGGGGTTTGGGGAAGTTGCTTTTGCAGTCAGCAACTGATTTAAAACATCAGATAGAAGTGATTTAGTCTGTTTATTGGTAATGCTTTCATCATGCCCACTGTCCACTGAAGTGATAACTGCTTCTCTTTTTTTGCTATATGCAGAAACGAGGGTCAAATCAGAAAAAGAGATCCAAGGTAAAGGTCCATCTCTGTTTGGAGTTTCATGCTACAGTAGGATAAAGAATTTCAGTTAAATACCTGTCTAAAATCAAAATTGCTTTCTTTTGTCATGTGTCTGGTTGAGTTTTTTGTTGGTGTTGCAGGTTTTTTCTTGCCCCCTACCCTATAGTCCTTTTGCACAAAGGCAAAAAACTGCCTCCAGTCAGGCTTCCCTTTATCCATCATAATTTTATGCTGCTGGGCTTGCTGTGTCATTGTGTTACATGTGTGCTTCTATGCACCACTGGAAAAGGAAAACGTTCACTCCTTTTGCTTTAGTAATTAATGTTTCTGTTGGCATTTTATTTTAATGGAATAATCTTGACATAAAGAAACTGAGATTGACTAGCTCCCTAAGGGGGGAATATATGGAGGCAAGTGTGGAAAGGAGCTTCTAGAAACAAACCCTAAAAAACTTCTTTTAATTTTTCAAGTGCAGATCTGTAATACATACACTTTTTATTGTCCATGTTTCTTGGATATATACTACTAGAAGAAGGGGAGGGACTCCCAGAACAAAGAAAGAAAACCCCAAACCAAATGACAAAAGGAACCCTTGAGTCTATGTTAAATTACTTTCAGAATTGGACTATCTGTTCTTTGCTGTTACAATTTTTGGTGGAAGTGAGTGAACAGTAGCTGAAATGATAAAATCAAAAGAAAACCAACCACCTTCCCTGTGGCAAATGTCTTGCTGCTTAGAATCCTTTTTTATCCGTGTTATATCCAGGCAAATGCATTTTTTTGGACTGGGTGGGTAATAGTTATCTGAGATATTTGGGAGCAGCTGATGTGGACAGCTTATGTGACTTGGGGTCAGTAGTAGTGTGTTCTGTTTTGTTCTCTCTCTCTTATTCAGTCAGGAGCTAAGGGCAAACTCGTGCGGAGCCTTGCTGTGTGTGAAGAGTCAACCCCTCGCCCGGGAGCAGAAAATCTTCATGACAACCAGGTACACTTGCAATCATTGCTGTTAGCTGCATGGTTGACCTCCGTCTTCAGTTGCATGATTGTGTTACATAATTGGGCATTTAACAATGTCTTTCTTGGGGGAAAAATTACATCCAGCAATGAATGTGTTTTTATGGTTCTTACTGGTTTAGCGTGAACTTTAATTTGAAATACTAGTTTTGTACTTTATCACAGGGTATTGTTTGCTTTTTTTTCCAGACCCCCTGAAAATTTCAGCAAATGGAAAAGAATTCAAAAGAATTCAGATTTTTAAATTTAAAAAAATAATAACACTAAAAAAAAAATTAATATGTTATTTTCTCTAAGGCTATCTCTTTCAAGGCTGCACCAAATATGGTTATGAATATGCTCTGATTTGTGGTTCCTCTAAGAATTCAGTTCATATCAGTGTCCCCCTTCACATAAAATTCAAAGATCCTTCACTTTCTAAAATACTTTGGTAGAGCCAAGGATGCCTCATACTTAGTGGCATTCATTTTTTAAACTCTTGGTGTAAATTAAACTATATCAAAAAGCGTGCATTTGATTTTATATGTACTGGTGGTGTTGTATTCCCAGCAACTGGTAGCTGTCCTCTGCACTCCTCAGCTCAGACAATAACACTGGTGGCACTCTTTGCAGACTAACTTCAAAAAGTACTCCAAAAATCAAAAGTTAAGCCTCAATTACTCCTCTGTGCTTGCCTAGTGAGAGCAAGGCTTAAAAAAACCCAGCTAACTAAAACCCAAAATATGATGAACACTGCCTATAATTTATGATGTTTATGTACAACTGAAATCAGCCATCGAGAGAGCTTGAGTAAGTGGCTTCTTGTGAGCTTAGCACAAAAATAAAAAATGACATTTAAGTGTACTTTCTCACTGTTTCCTCTATTGACTTGAAATGAAACAAATCTGTCTCTCCTCTTAGCTCAAAAGTAAGGAGAGGTTTTTCTATTTTTTTAATTTTATTGAAAGACCAAAAACCAAGTTGTTTAGCAGCAGGACATTAGCATGTTCGACTGCTCTACAATGATGCTTATGCAGTAGATGGGGAGGTTATTTTATCAGTTGTTCTGTTGTAGGTAGACGCTTTTCGCTTGACTTGCATTACTCAAAATGCGTGGCTTTTGTTCCAATTTTCTTTGTATTTTCTATTGTTTAATGGAGAATGAGAAGGAGAACAGTATAAAGAGATTGTATTAAGTGTTGCTGGTAGTGTACAATGTACTGCACACGACCTGTACTGAACTACAGAGAGACTGGCAGGTGTTGAGGCAAAATCCCTATCCTTACACTGGGCAGAGGAGGGGCTCCTGTTTCACACAGCCTTTGGTCTTACCTGACTGACCAGCCTCAGCAAAGATTTCTTTGACCATCTTAAAATATTTGAGAGATGAAATGTCACCCTTGACCCCATCGTGTTTTCTAAGGAAGCAATTGTCTTGGTGTAATTAATTTGATAGGAATTGCCCTTTTGCTCTTGCTGACCTTTTACTGATGAATGTGGTTCAACTTTGTCGTGGAAAGCTGGACCTGCAGGCTCCCCCTTGGGCTGGCTGAAGGATACAGGAAGTTTTGTGCCAACCAAGTTGTTTTGCTTTCAGTTTAGAGGAGAAGTAGTTTATTTTTGGTTTGGAATTATTTTTTATTAATTTTTATTTTATCTTAATGGTTCATAAACCACAAGGAATTAATTATCAGAGAATGTACGGTACCTTGCCAGAACTACTGAGTATGGATTGTACTGCAGACTTGATGTTTGTACTTATATTTTAATACTTGCCTTCATTTTCCTGTATAAGGAAAAATCTTGTTTACCTGTATTACTTGATCTTGAGTGCTTATCCAATGGTTCACTATGTCCTTACTTAAATGAAATGTTGCCTTTAATGTTATACTATAAACCAAGAAGTGTATTATTGCAATTTGAAAATCTATTTTGTTGTTCACTATACTTGTATCAATGTATTTATTAACATTGTATTTTATTATTGAGAAAAATCAATAAAAATTTAAGAAAATACACAGTAGCTTGCTTTCACGACTCTACAGCCCTTTTGTGTGTTTTTTCTAGTGCAATTACATCAGTATTACGTTACATGTAAAACAGTATTTACTGTATGTTTATATATGTGCTTTTCTGTAAAGTCTGTCATTTTCATCAGTGCATTTTTAAGAACCACTGTGAAGTTTAGGATTAATATCCTGGGAACAACGTGGCCAGTTACATTTTTCTCCTGTTGAAAAGCTAGCACTGCAGTCACTCTGCTCTGGGCAGGGCAGGGAATCAAGTTATGCTTTGGGGTCATTTGGCAATGGTTGATCGAAAGTGTGTTTGAATGAGAAATCAAACTGCCATTTGAAGTGAAAGAAAGCAGGCCCAGCATTAGTTCTCTGAGCACAACTGAGCAATTCCAGAAACATTTCTCAATGTATCCTTATCTCAAATGACCAGGAATTCCCACTCTTTGCCTCTGTAGGCTCAGATTTTGTGTAAGACTCTCAGCCATAACTAACAGAAGTAGAGATGAAGGGTGCTAGGTCAGGTTAGATTTTGGGTCTAGGTCTTTGTTGATCTTTTAGAATGCTTTTCATCTCAAGTCTTTTGTGGGACATTCAAATTTCACAAAAAGTCAATAATGATTAAGCTGAGAAGTTGCCAATTTCTGTCTTAATGTGGCATGTTTATGCTGATGCCTTGTTTTGTTAGGATCTTGTCTTACATGTCTTGTGATGGCTGATCCATAGTTCTTTAAAGAAACCTAAAATTTGTATTAATTACTGGAAACATCTTTTGAATTCATAATGGTTGCTTAAAAGCACACCCCTTACTTTAAAGTTTTCTATTGATCTTTCGGTATGCTAGTATTCTTAGAAAAATAGTGAAGGAAAGGAATTCACTAGCATTCAAGAAATTTTGAAATTCTCAAGTATTGGTGAATTAGGTATTCATTAACATGATGTCAAAAAATTATCAAGCATGCCTGATTCTGTTCTATTAAAGAAAACTACTTTACCAGGGAGTTTTATGACAGCTTTCTCTAAATTTGCTTTTTTACACTACTTAAGCATATCATTTTCTGGAGTGTTTTTTTTTTTTTTCCTTTAGAAGAATAAAACACAGAAGTATGATTCCTTCAGTTTTGTCCAACCAGATTAGGACTTCTTGAAATATATAAATTATGTCATGGTAACTTAAAAAGAAAACAATTTAGGTTAAAACAAAGCCAGTATAATGTAATGTTGTGAGCAGGGAAAACAAGTTCTTTAAAGAAATTAGAAAGTGCAAACCAGCTTGAATTCTCAATCTGCTTAAAAATAATTTTTTAAAGTTGAAGCATGTTTCAAAGGGACTCGTAGCCACCGAAATACTGTATTTTTGAGGGTAAAATTTGTGATACCTTAGAGAAGTTCACTTTTTTTGTGACGTTTTTCAAATATCCTTGAAAAAATCACAGGGCACATTTCCCGCCTTTTGCAAAAGACACATCTGCATATGTATCTAAATATGTATTACCTCTTAAGTTGGTAAGCCGTCTTGTATACAATGGAGTATAGAATTTGCTGTCACTCCTCTACTATTAGAGCCAAAAAACTCCATCTATCAGATACTGCACTTACATGTGCAAAACAATTCATATCAACCTGCAGACTTTTTAGTGAAAAAAGTTTTATTTTTCAGATATCTATCCATTGAGCATCACTGAACATATGTAGTATTACATGATATAATTAAGAAAGGCCATATGAAATGTATTTCCTTATTCTGAAAAGTCTTAAGGGACAACTACTGAAGTGTAGAATAATACAGTCCTCTTACTAGACATTGCCTAAATTTTATAATATTCAAAATATTAGAGAACAAATACCTACTTACCACTAGAATTTGCCCTCTAAGATATCATCATTCACCTGGCTAAAAAATGCCATGTTTCAAATAGGAAAGAAATGTATCTGGCTTCAATTTTTCTAGCTACACATAGTTTAATGCTAATATCTGCAGATTGGAAGCCATGGAGACATACTGAATCTGGCCCATGATTTATCTATCTTTCTTCCCCAACAGGAATCCATCCAACTACAGCTTTCAAGTTTTCCTAGCTTGCAAGAAGAAGATAAATCTAGTAAAGATGACTCCGAGAAAGAAAAAGAGAAGGATAAAAATAAAGATAAAAACAGTGAAAAAAGCAAGATCAGAATGTTATCAAAAGGTGAACTTAAAAATATTTGAATTATTATAATTACAATTGCAGAAAGGATTGTACATTTTTGCAAGAATTTATTTCTTTATTTGTGTATATGTACACAGTTAAAGTATTTTCATACACTGAGAAAATTCAGAACCTAAAATATATATGCATAAGAATGTTTTTCATACAAACATCAGGCTTTAAAGTGAAGAAACCTCCCAAATTGAGGTCTTTTATTAGATTTGATTTGTTTTCTTTAATGTAAATTTGATCTTTGGAATGCTTAACCATGTTGATATAAATACATAAATATATAAATATATATATGATTGGAATAATAAGTGTATATAGTACATAAGACATTAATACTCTTTTATCTAGATTAATGACGATATATTGGCATGTAATTTGTGCAGTGTAGGCAGTATTGTTTCTGCTTCACTATTGTTTCTCTCTCATGGAGGATTTATCCTAAATGCTGTAAGGAAATTAATCCATGCCATTTAACCTGCATTGCAATCTTCCTTGTCACCTACCAAGACTTCTTCAGGAAAGATGTTTTATCTAAATTTGGCATTGCTTTTTAAATCTTTTTATTAATCCATGGTATAAAGTTGCATTGTAATCTCTCAAAAATAATCATTGCCTACCTGGGTGTGGATCTGCAGCTGGTGTGAATTGTCATTTGGCTTCAATGGAGCTCTCACAGTTCACGCCAACTTGAGGATCTGTGTGTACATTTGAGTCAGGAGATAATGCTGAAAAATTAATTCTGGCTACTGTCACGCATCCCTATTACCTGCCTACTCCCAGGTGTCATTTGATTTCAGTCTTTTAATGCAAATTGAGTTCCCACTGGCATGATTCCTCATTTGCTGAGTGTACAACATTTATTAAGTGACACAAAGAGATATTGATGAATAAAACTTTTCTTTCTTCATTTTAAAATGTTTTTTAACAGTTTAAAGGAAGAACTTGGCAGGGTCTTGAATGGCATTGAAGGTTTTCTGTGGTATTAAATGACTAGCAGTTTCTGTTAATGTTTAGTTTTGATGCTGTGTTCTCAGTGGAGTTGTACAGAGGAATAATGAATGTCCACCTGGTGCTTCAGAATGTATATCTTTCTTGGCTGAACTCCAAATAACTATTTTCTTTCAGAGCATATTCTTTCAGATTGTTGCTGGAAAATGGTGTTGATTTATATCATAAATCAGAAGTTAATCTGAACTGTTGAAATGAAACAAATGAGTGGAGACTCTTTATTTTTATTTTGCAGATTGCAGTCAAGAGTATACAGACTCAACAGGCATAGATTTGCATGAGTTTCTCATTAACACATTAAAGAATAACCCCAGGTAGGTATTTCCTGCGTTAGAGCTGACATTCCTGAAATTATAGTTGGCAGTCTTTGACTTCTCCTAACTGTACACTGTGTTTTATTTGTTCTGGAGATGCTTATGAGGGAAAATGTAAAGAAGGTAGGCTGTTAAGTGAGAAAAATGGTATAAAAAATCATCAACTTTTACTCCCACACCCAGTCGCCCATTGCTTAATTTCACTTTCAGTAGCATCTGATCTTTGTTATTACCTTCTTTTATACAGCTCTATGTGGTGATTGTAATAATATCTTGTAACCATTGCGATTGGAGATTTTTATATGAATGTAAAGTAGCTTTCTTCTAGCAATGCTGCACACAATTAAAATCCTGTGCTCAGTGTAAAATTTTGCTCTCAGTATTCCCATAGCTTTCATTTGGAGCTACAAGCCTATCTCATCATTAAATTTACCTCTAAACATCCAAGGAAAGATCTGTAACGTTTTTATGTATTGTGATTTTCAATGTTCATTTCAGCTGGATGTGTTAAATATGTACCATGTAATTCTGTAACTATTCCCAGGAGAACTGGGAATAACTGGGTACCTAACAGCTTGCATAACCCCTTGTACAGATGATGGTAGGTCCTTCAATTGCTTTATCTGTACAAAATGAGAAAGTTCAAAGGAACTAAGGAACGATGGGACTCTGTCCAGCTTAGAAATGTGTGGAAATATGCTGGGGAAACTTTTGACAAGGGAGGGGAGGAAAAAGGGACATCTGAGACCTTCCAGTGAAAACCAGAGCATTTTGCCTGAGATACACTGTGGCATTGCCTCCTGGGAGCCATAGCTCAAAGGTGGTGTTCTTCATTGTGCTCTCTAACTAGATTAGACGTGTCCAGTTTTTTTTGCAGCAAATCAATGCCTTGTGGAATTCTGGTGTGTCTCAGGAAAAGTGTTTAAAATTTCGGTGGGTAGCAGCTCTTCTTGTGAAAGATCTAGCTTAGGTGGAAATCTCATTTTCCATAAAAAAGGTTGAAAAAAGACCAAAGCTATCCAAAGCAATGAGAGTCTTTCTATGGAACGCATTGATTGAAGCCTGTTGTGGCTGAATACGCTCTCAAGCCATAGTTGAGCTCATAGAAGAGTCAAATCTGTATGTCAGTGAAGGTGCAGAAAAGCAGACCTTAGTCTTTTGCAGATGATCCAGGGTCAAAAAAAAAAGCATGTTTGATTTTTAATCAAGATGACTGACAACGCTTCCAAAATAGCCTTATGAACACTGTTATATTAATGTTTTCCTCTAAAATGTCTACTCGTAGTTGATGGTACAAATCCTTGCATTTCTTTTTGACAGGGACAGAATGATCCTCTTGAAAATGGAACAGGAAATTATTGATTTCATTAGTGACAACAGGTAAGTTGAGTTCCACTCTTGGTTTATTAAGTCACGTGCATGTGTTGCAGCGTGGGTTGTGCGAGGGATACACTCATGTGGACCACAGTGCTCCTGAGGGCTGTTACTGGCACACTGCAAGAGCAGGCTTCTATTTCCTGCCACGTGGTGGAACTGCTTAAAATAAAATAGATGTAAATGAAAACCTTTTGCTTTTCATTGTCTTGTAATTGCACTGGCTCTGCTCATTTATATCCAAAAATATAATTAAAGCTTTTAGTATAGAAGATAATCAAATATGTTATCTCATGGTTTTTCCTTTGTGTTGTGTTATTTTACTGCATTGGAAAATAGAACAGAGCTTAAGTGGAGGGATTCTTGCTACTATGTGGTCTTTATAATACAATATTCCTGCAGCTTTCAAATTAGAGAGTCAGAATAGCAGCAGAGGGAAAAATTATGCTGACGGGAAATAACCATTTTGTCAGTAATAGAGGGAAAAAGGAGTGTTTGCCAAACTAGATCTTTCCAGAATTGCCCTGCTTCTGACCTTTGGGAGAAATGCAGAAAGCTGTTGCCAGTGTCAAAGCAAATCTTTAGGATTGGTTGTGCAGAGTGTGAGTGCATGTGAGGGATTGGGGGATGAGTTCTTCCCAACACTCAGAATACTGACTAGGTACCGTGAAGTGTGAGCTTTGTTTGTCCCAATGTTGCACGTGGAAATGTACTTATTAGAAATTCTAAAATTAATTCCTTTTTTTTTTTCTTTCAGCTTTTCTGTAGCAAACATTTACATGTAAATGCATAATGGAGAAGTTTTCAGTGAGATTTCTGTCCACTGAATTGTCAAATGTATTGCTGTTTTCATTTATTTTTAGCTTAGAGGGAATTTTAATTATCAATGCTATTTATTTCCTTTGTTTTTAGTAATCACTATAAAAAGTTCCCTCAGATGTCATCCTATCAGAGGATGCTAGTGCACAGAGTGGCAGCTTATTTTGGAATGGATCACAATGTGGATCAGACTGGAAAATCTGTAATTATCAACAAGACCAGCAATACAAGAATGTAAGTAACTACTGTTGTGTTTTTCCTTGTTCCCTTTCTCAAGACAGGAGCTGGTTTGTACCATGACTGCGTGGTGTAATTTATATATATATATATATATAATTTTTTGTTTGTTTTCGTGGCAGCAGTGAGTGCTGCTTATTGTTTTCTAGGTTGGGAAGGGAGGATGGGGCTCTCATGGTGAGGTTATCTAATACTATAAATATACATGAGGAGAAATCAACCTAACTGGTCTCTTGCAAGAAAGTACAGTATCTTGGAATGTTAATTTTGCTGATTCCTTAGTGCCACCACTTTGCTACAGAAGTGAGCTCATTGCTTTGCAAGTCACCTGATACCATACAGCTACATCCCAAATAGCCCAAACATATTTGGAAGATTGCCTCTTTCCTTGTTCTGGCTCTGCGTGCTTCAAGAGCAGTCTGATTATTTAGAATTTGGTTTCCCTCCACCGCCTGCCACCCTTCAATCCATTTTCTTCTCCTTCCATCTTGGCTCCACTTTATTTTCCCTTCAAATCTCACTGTCTGACTACAGTGTTACTGTGAAATACAGATTCCTTCTTATGGTTCAAATGCATTGCAAAATTTGTGGCAGGTTAAATCTGTTCTGGCGTAAGTTCTGTGCTTCTCCATGAACTGGTTAAAGCTGTACAAGCTAAAACTGTATCAAGCTAACCAAAACTTGATATGAGCTGCAAAATATGTCCGTGCCTAATCACCATCACTTTTCCTGCCAAGTGCCACGTGTATTTAACATAGCCTTGCTGTCCCTGTCTACCTATAAACTACATAATGAAGAGGAAGTAATTACAGCTGGGTAATGAAGTTTTGGTATCTGGTATTGGAAAAGGAAAGCCCCATTTGAAAATTGTCTATTTCCTGTATTCAATTAGTAGGAGAAATCTAAACATTTGTTTTATTTATCTATCCAGTAGCTAGGTAATTTATTTATATCCATTTGCAGAAAGCATTTTTTAATATGGTTAACTTCTCCTGTAGAAGGGTGAAAGGACTTGGGAATGGTGCTGTGCAGGGCTGATGTGCACTGCTGTGCAGTGATCCTCATGAATCCCTTCCAACTCAGCTTGTTCTCTGATTCTGTCACTACCTAATTTTGAAGATTAACACACATTGGTGTTTGCTGTTTCACTGAGCCCTGAAATTCTTCCATGTGAATGTAGTAAATTTAAGATAATGGACAATTTATTTTAGATCCTTTTCCTGGGCTGTCCCTGAGATACTTGGACAACTGTGAAACAGCACTTGGGCATTAATGTTTTTAAAGGTTTGAGTAAAGCATTCACTAACAGCTTGATTTTTCAGAAGTCAAGAGAATTACAATAGCTCGATAAAACACTCAGGCTGCAAAGGCTTAGCCTCAGGGTCTGATAATACCTGCCCCCTACAAGGTCCTCTTTGGTTTTGAATAAGAAAAAGCTTGGTATGCAGCAATCTGGTGTTCAGTTTTGAACTGAAAATGAGTGCCCTCTTAAACAGACCACAATCAATCATATTTGAATGCTTGTAAAGCAATCACAATCGTCTCTCTTTTATAGTCCTCCCTTTTCCCTTAACATCTAGGTCACTGGTGTAGCGCACCAACTGCTCCGGATATTTCCTGCAGCATTGCCTTCTCCTGGTTGACTTGATAATAGAATAATACTAACACATTAATATGTGTAAATGCCTTGATCTGTTGTGTGGCTTTCATCTCACAGATGGGTAGCACTGGAAGCACTGTTGGAAATGCTTACATGGTGTTTCTGGAGAGGACTCTGAAGCCTTCTTCAGAAGTCAGAGCTTTATCTGAGTGCTCCGGTAAAACTGTGGCTTCATGCATGGTAGGAATGAGCTAGCAATGCTATTTGCTAGGTATGAACTGCCCTTCTTGCAAGCTCAGCAGGCAGGCTCTTGTAGTGATATTGCAGATTGAATGGCCTTTTCAGCTGTGTTCTTGCAGGCTGAAGGTGAGGCCATTAAAGATTGGTGCTGACACCATTCCTGTCTAGATATTCCAGAAGTAAATGCAGGGTTTTGCCCCTCTGTTGACTTTAAGTACAGCTGTTTTGTAAGTACCACATAAGCTGCAAGCTGCTGATTTCTTCCTTCCTCACTGATTTGGTGGTAGGCAACTGGATTATATGAAGCTCGTATTGCCTTGTGGTTCTTCCAGTGTGTTGTTTACATTATTTTGATATTACCATAAAATAAAGCTTTTGTGAAGTGGCTGTTTCTTTTCATAACTGGAGGATATGTCATGTTTTTTTAAAAATGTCCCTGGCTTTGACAGAAAATAGTTTGTTATTATCTAGCATGAATAAGGACTGATGAGATTTTATTACCCTCCACAAATATTGTGTAAGTTCCACATCTGAAAGCGTCCGATGTGATTTCATATGTTCTGCATTTCACTGCTCTCAGAGGAGACAGTTCTGTGCAGTTTCAAATCAACACCAAATACTGGGAATGTGTTGACTCTTTTAATTACCACTTGGACAGTATCCAGAATACCGGAGAATCTGAAGAGCGTCTGGAACTCTGTTCAACGTGGTTATGTTGTACTGCAAGCCTAAGCCTTGATGGTTTTATGTGAGTTTATGGAGAGGCCCCACAGACAGATGTTCTGAAGATTTGGATTTTGGCAATAAATTATCTCTTTATGACATGTTGTTTCCAAACTACTTTAGCTACTACTGTGGAGAGAGAAGAATATTCTTGCATACTCAGGAGTTCATAAATTCTGCACTGGCTTTGACTTCTGTGTACATGTGCTTCTTTGAGAGGAGCATATGAGTCTGCAGTGTCATCCTGTGGGCTTGGATAAATACCTTATGTTTATTTCTTTGGCTGAGTGAGGGTTCATGTCACATCTCTGCTCCGCTTGCAGGTGATGGGTTTTTGCCTGGTTGCAGGTGGTGAGCTCTTCCCTGGCCCCCAGGCAGTGAGGTGAGGTGCATTATTCCTGTTCAGCAGAGGCCTCCCATGGTCGCTGCCTGCAGCTGCTTGGAGGTGCAAGTGTCAAAAGAAATAATGGTTTTGAGATGAAAGGGCTGTTGGAAAACTCTGGTATCAATGTTCCTTATGGGTGCCTCGGAAAGGACTAGTGTGTGTCAGTCAGGGGATGAGCGTATGAATGAAGCAGATCAGGGCATTTCCTTCTAAGGCTGTCTTAGGGCAATGTGGATCCATACGTACCTATGCTTGTAAAGTACCTACTTCACGGAGGTCTGGAATATGAGGAAGTGTTTATTGAAGAAGTTGTAGTTGGAGGGAGAGTTGTGACTTCTTGTGTTCATCCATGCTGCTTTATATAGAGGGGAAAAAAGGTGGTAAAATTCAGTAGGGTCTGAATCTCTGGGAGTGCAATCCTGCAGCTTTCATGAACTCTCAATGAAACCTCTCTTAAAAATACATTCAGACAATAATGGCAACTTTTCAGACCAGAGTATTTATAACGAAGAGCTTACTCTAAAAATCTAATATGTTTTTTTTCTTTAATTTTTTTGGAATGTGAACAAGGCCTGCTGTTTTCAAAGGGGTTTTTTTTTAAGAAATTAAATTTTAAAAGACAGTGATCACCTCAACCTAACCTCAAGTGTTTTTTGACCTTAATAAACTTAAGTCTCTGTATTCTAGCTTTCATTAGAGAATAGTGGATTTTCAAAACAAATTTTCTTTTCATATGATGTTTGAAATTAAAATTCCTGCCTAACTAAATAATCTGATTTTTGAAATATTATTCTCAGCAGTATATATGAGAAAAATTGATCAGAAAGCAAAGGAGGATTTTGCTGTTACAATGTTTCTATAGTCAAAGAACTCAAATACTACTTAAAATGGGAAGTGTGCCTTACTCAGTATGAAACTGGTCTTGTGTCACCATTCTAATGTATATTTGTCTGTCATCTGTGTCTGCCTGTCATCTGTCTAAAGATACACAGAAATGTATGGGGAACTTAAGAAACTGAAATTTGATATAAAGAGAAGTTTGGAATTGAGGCAATATGTTCGGGCATCCCTTTTTGGAGCCAAAAAATGTGTACGTGCCACCTTCTGGTCTGGATATTCCTCATAGTTCCTATCAAACAACTGGAAGTACTTCAGGATTTTTTGCAGAACTATTCATACTGTGAACTGTACCAGTTCAATCAGATTCATTGATTTGGTTTTGTGTAGCTAGGTGGAGAAATGTAGGGGAAACAGTTTTGGTGTGCTTGGTAAATTGAAAGGGTTTTCATTTGGTTGAGATCATCAGCCATGTGACAAGCATGTCTGTACCACAGCCCACACATGCATTCATGTACTTGTTTTATATAAATGTGAGTGGCAAGGCTCATCAGAATCAAGAAGGTAGGATGCTTATGATATATAATGCTGTGTTTAGACATTTTCATATATTCTGAGGGTGTAACATAGCTATTACGAACTTCATACCAAATCTCATCCTCAGTTCTGACTATTTTTCAGGAGCATTGTGGGTTATGATCCTTTTGATGCATGGGTTTTTTCCTACTCTGTTAATATTATGCTGGCTCAGTTGGGCTGTGTTTTGTTGCCTTCAAAAACGTGAAGCAATAGTAAGCTGTTATGTGCATTACAATGGTTCCTTATAATCTAGAAATGTGTCAGCAGAAGGAGGCATAATGTTCAAGTTGTACTTTGAATAACCTGCAAGGCTTTTGTAGTTTGGCATACAATCTGTCTCATTCTGCCTCTTATGTGTAAGAGTGGTTTGAATCAAAAGCAAAGAAGAAAAGTTCTCGTTGGGTTTCTATGATGTATTCATTGAGTGGTCTTGCTGTAGATAACATCTATATTAGTAGAGGTGCACTGTAACAATTTCACCATCTTCAGAGTCTGAACTTTTGTACAGGATCCTACAGGCATATCAGTGAAATGGCATTCACTGAACATGGCAATTTCAATGCTGAATAGATTCTAGAATTTCTTTTACCGGAGGCCGAAGTGCCAAGAAGACTTCCTTGAGATACCAAGTGTTACAGTCTTTGGAGCATGCAGAGAACTATGCTTTTCCAACCTTGACTGACTAAGGTATTCCATGTATATGACTTTAATTTCTTTAAGCAGTTGTTTGGATGGGACATTTTAGTGATATGGGAGTGGTGACAAACGTATGCCTGAAAACGAATACCTTTTTTGTAAAATCTCAATCAAAGCAATTTGATGTTTGCCAGAGCATTTGAAGAACAGTTTTATTACTTTCCCTGTTGTAAACCAGAATAGTTATCTTGCAAATGGTTTGGATAAATTCCATCTGCATTTAAGCATCTTATGCTATTCTTAGTTACTGTATATGTACTGAGAGGAATGATCTCATGAGAGCAGAATTGCTTTTATGAGCTACATGATGCATGAAAACATACATGAACACCCTTATTTCTGGTTTCATTATTTTCGTTGGAGGCTGGCATTACATTTTTTCTTCAAAGGATTATGGAGTCAGAGGACCTCATTTTCCTGTTGTCGTTACCTCTTTTCCATCTTTGCTACAGAACAGTTATTCCTTGACTACTAAGAAATAAACAGAAAGTGGAGATATCCCGATGTCCCTTCTGGTTTACAATTGCTGTTGCTCAGTTGGTATTATGACATTCTCTGCTGCAAATGTGTAGAGAAATAAAAGGGTGCATAGTAGATATATGCAACTAAAATGAAGGAACTGTGTAGCTAAGAAATAACACTGCAATTGGCTGACACGTTTTGGTTTAAAATAAACTAATACCTAATGTGACTAATAATTTAGTAAGAACATCAATAAAAGAATAATATATAATAAAAACTTTCAGGTTATGTAGCTACATTATAACGTGTAGCATTTAAGTAACAGATTATATTTGTTTTCATAGATTTGAGGTTTTTTCATACAAAAATAATCAATTTACTTCAGTCAGTGATTCAATTGTTAGCATGATTAGAAAAAATATTTATTTTGTTAATGATAGTTGAATTAGGACAGCCTTTTATTTTCAGCAAGCATTCTGTCATTTTAGTCATATTTCTCTTTTGCATGAAAGATTCAAATTGACCCTTAAATACTGCCTTCTAATAGCTCCCATATTAAATTTTCATCTAATGTAATTTATTAAAACTAAATTGTTTATAATGAAGGTGGACATGTGCTCTTTACAGCTATACTGTGTCTATACTACTACTGTCACAGTCTATACTGTGATGAAATGCTAGTTAAGGGTTAATATCTATGGTATATCTTCTTCTATTTTTTTTTCTTTTTAATCTTTTTAATCCACACCACTTAATAGTATAAGTTTTATTAAACCTAGAAGGTTACTGTCACCTGCTCTGTGTGGGTAGATGGAAGGTTGCCCAGGGAGTGCTATGGAATAGCAAGTAGGTAATTTGGTTGAGGGAAGCTCTTCCTTGCATGAGTAATTAATCCTTGTGCTCGTTCAAGCTGTAGTAAGAAGGTGCTCATTAATCAAGTTGCTGTTTGGTCACTTATACTTTAATATCACTGGGGAGAGATCTAGAAATGATCCCTGTGCTTTCCTCAGAGGTAACAGTGCATGTGTAGTAGATGAAGTAATGGTTTTGCATCTGAGCATTTCAGAAATAAGGTGTTGAAATTTGAGCAAGTAAATTTCAGAGGTGGTTTAGATTGGTTATATAATTGCCTTTTGCTCTTCTGTAGCCTGCCACATTTTTAACACAGGAAATAGGACCCACAGAAATGTAAAAAGTATTATGAGTTTAGAGAAGTCTTTGTCCATTGTTTCAGCTTGCTGTTTCCACGGTAGCCTTGTGAGGCTGTCTCTGACAGTTTATTAAAAACAGGCCCTCTTCTTCATGCCAGTAATTGTTCAGAGTATGCCTTATGATCCATGAATCCTCCTGCTAGAGTAGGCAAAAATGTTCGTGGCATGAAGCAGAAGTCAGAATAAGAATTCGTAATGGTATTAATGTGCATACCATAATGTGTGAGGCATTTCAAGAGGACTGCTAGTTTCTTTGTTAGCCTGCTGGTTTTTGGTGAACCGTCTTTAAATCTTGAATTTGCTTCCTTTTCCTCTCTCTCTTACATGTTAATTTTTGAACTTCTGAAATAGAAAAGTGTAATTTTAAATAGATCGCAGCAGTTATGCAACATTGTAATTTTCAGCCACTTACAGAATATGCCACATCCTTAAAATTAGATATTAATGAATTCCATAATAAACTGTGCTACCACTTTTGAGCCTCTATTAGCTGGAAATGAATTGGCGCTGTGCAAGATGTTCAGTCTCAATAGACACCCTAAATATCAAGAATTAAATCCAACCGGGGAGAGAGCAGCAGAAGCAGGTCTCAGTAAAGAAATAATCTTAGTTTGATCACAGGAGGACAGCAGAGCATTTTGAAGCTCCTAAAATGGTCTCTGCCTGAGAGAGGATGTCGTGCTTCTGTCCTGTCTATCAGAAGAGCTGGTATTTGAATGTACCCTTGGCCTGCAGGCTCCTCCCCTGTATTCAAAGCCTGTGTTCTGGCCCAAGGATGCTGGGCAAAATGTTTGTTTGTACTCAAGCAGATGCTCAGGGGGCCAAGTACTGTTTTTGCATCCATATCTTAAAACAGGATGATTTTCTGGAATTAAGTTTTAGGAAATCTTGTAAGAGTCATGAATTGTGTAATGACATCTCAATATTAGATTAGTTTTTCAGTATTGTATCTTTGAAATCTCTCAGAATCTGACCTCCTGCTTGGCCAACACACGGCATAATTTGGCATGAAAAGCATTCCTGTAGCATCTTGATGGATGGGCAAAGGTGACATAATAAAACCTCACAGTCACTGAAGGAAAAAGGCTTCCATGAAGTATTCCTGCCTCTTTTTTTTTTCAGTCCTGACAGACTTATTTGCAACCCCAATTAGAGGGGAAGAATGCCTGTGGAAATAACTTGTGATTTTCCACATCCCTGTTTAATAATTGCTGATCATGTTTAGGGGCCAGCTACTGTTCTGAAAAAAAATTCTAAAGAATATATGACCTTATACTGGGGAAAATATAGCTTTTGGTTTTTGCAGATTTTTTTCCTTGTGCTACAGAGAAGGCAGCACCTTGAAGAACTGTCTTGTACAGGATTGATTTTTCTTTTATAGCTTTTAATGTGCTTTTACCATCATAACAGAAGTTCTTAGTGACTCATATGATAAAAGCAGCAATCTGTTAATGAGGCATTTACCTTCAAATGCTTGCAATGCCATCTTGAGTGGTTTTAAGTATTAAGTTGTGATAATATAACTGCACTGTACTTTAACAATTATCTATATTTAAATTCACATTCTAGCTTTTTTGAAACCCTGCTTTTTAGCATTCATCAGCCCCTAAATACATGAAGCATATTTGAAGGTTTAATTTTGGACCCTCATTATTGAAAAATGCTGTTCTGATAAAATTTAATTCACTAATTTAAACTGATAGGCCTTTTTCACTAAGTTGGGTGATGAACCTTTTAACAGTGATGATATTTACTTCCAAGGTCTGTAAATTCTCTAACTCTCAGGATACGTTCCTGTGCCTCCGTGATCAAAACAGGCTTTTGTACTGCAAATAGAACAGAGTTTTGCCCCTCAAGGTGTAAAGCAAAGAGACTGTAATGCTTGCATAGTTTTACTAGGGTAGTAATGCAGAACCCTAGGAGAGCCTTCAGCCTAAAACCAAAAAAAGCACACAGCAGGCAGATATAGTAGATGCTCACAAACTAGCACAGCAGGGAGGCCACCATTCTGTGTCACAGCATGACTTCAAAATAGAGGCCAAAGTGATGCTGGACTGAGCAATCCATCTAATTAAAGGCAAATGTAAATAACAAAACAGTGTTGAACCATCAGAGCACCTGCATAAGAGTGGCCCAAATCTTCACAACTTCTTTGAATCCTGTCTGCAGCAGTGACTCTCTCCAGCTCTTGCTACTCCATGGCTTTCCTCATGGCATCCTTCTGTAAGATCCTTTTTTTCAGTTACTCATTTTGTTTCCCAGATGGTGATTCTGAGAGTACCCCAGGTGGTGTTTTTCCCATTCCTACTCCCATTACCCTATTTCATGTTTCTTTTTGCCATTCATTCAGAAGAGTAATATTAACATGCTGTCACCATGTAATATGCATTAAATGAACATTGCATTGCAAATGCAAAGTTCAATTTTTTTGGGCTCCTGCCCATCCCAGTGATCTCCACTTTTGTGCTTGCATTCCTGTGTGGAGTTCTTTCAGACAGCTGCCTGGCTATTACCTGTGAGGCTTTTGCAGATGACACGAACTAAGTGCTTGCTAGATTTTTTTAACTTCATCAGGCACTGTAATGGCAAACCCATCTTTTCCACACATGGTGAGGCTGCTGCTTCTTTTGAAAGGCATCTTGCAACAGCCTGTGTGCTGTGGGGCTGTCAGAAACATATGCCTCATAATAAAGATTTATGTGCTGTATAGAAGTCAGCCCTGACAATACCAGACTGTTTGTGAGCTGTGCTGTTGCAGTGACTAAGCCTTCAGAATTGTAGCATTCAAAGCTCGTGCTTGACTCTTTCCATTTGTCCTTTTGGTGCGGAGTCTGCGCTTCCTGACTCTTAGACAGTTATTTCAGAGCTAATTACTTTATTTTAAATGTGTGCAGGCTTTTTTTTTTTCCTCCAAGTATTTAATTTCTTATCTCCTGTGCAAATAGAGGTCTATGAAACTGCATTAGTTTGCTTGGCAGACTCAAGGAAATGCCCTGTTACTTCCTTAGTCTATGTATTATAATAGCTATTACCATTCTGCAAAATGTTTTTAAAATCTGTAATTTGATTAAATAGTGAATACCTGGTTAAGGTAGTTAGGGCTTGGGATTTTTTCATTTCCACTTACAAGGGCTGACTCAGAATCAAAAACATTAAATGAGCATGTAAGGGGAATTCTCCTTAATGAGTCCATGTGAAAAATATGCTTGAGGGATGAACTCTGTTTTCTGTCATCCAGAGATAAATTGAGAGGAACTCTTCTACTGAAGTGAATGGAAGTAGCTCACATCAAAATCACCGTAAGGACAGAAGAGAGAAAAAAATCATCTAATGCCATCAAAATCTTCTCTTTTTTCCTTCCTGACGCACACAAATACTTTGCTGCTTACTCCAGCTTTACCATTTCCAAAATACAGACTTAATTGTAAGGAATGAGTCCAGAAAAGTGCCTTTGGGGCCTTGCTTAAGTAAGGACTGCTCATAGCTTTTGAGGAACTATAACATCAGAAAGGAAAATGGCCAACTTTGAAAGAACAGAAACAAAAACCATCTAAAAGGTACTGATGGAGGTTTGTTCTGCTACTGATTTTTTTACTACGTGACTGTTTCAGTGTTTCACAAAAGGGCAGCATGGTTAAGGATGGAAGGATTCTGGAAGTCGTCCAATTCCTGGTCAAGCAGCACCACCTGGACCCAGTTGCCCAAGACCATGTCCAGGGCCATCCCTAGGATGGAGACTCCACCTCCTGTCTGGGCAGCCTGTGACAGTGTTTGGTCACCCTCACAATGAAATAATTCCGAGCACAGAAATAAGAAACTTATCTTGAAGTGACCATTACAGTATTCCACCAACGCAAAAGAGAGGCTGAAAGATTTGACATGATCATTGTCTGCCTGGGAAAGAGCACAGCAACAAGAAAGGGGGTCACAGTATTGCTGTGAGATTTTACCTGGGTACCCTCCCCAAGTCTGGACCTGATATTGCACACAAGTATGTAGAAGTGCTCCTGAGCCAGGGAAAAACACTGGATATAGTAGGGTTAATGATGCCTGTTACGTACTGTGTCTGGCCTTTTGTTAAACTGATCACTCAACACAAAGTGATCTCTTTTTTTTTTTTTAAAGAAAGACATTAATAAATGGTCTCAAGTGATGGGAGCGGACTTTGCAGAAGTTTGCAGATGCTCAGAGAGTTTTGGGAAACTTTTAATGGTGAAGTGTTTGGGTGCTGTAGAACACCTACTGAAGCTGGCTACTTGGAGATATCCTGGTGGCACCTACCTGAGTATCATGGTGCTACCTTTCTGGGCAGGAGGGAGGGCAGAAGCTGTCTGGGCTGCTCAAAGGGCCTTTGCTTTCTGGGAGTGAGAAGGTGTCTGCACAGATGCCTGAGGATGCACTAAGTTAATCTCTGTTAAACATTTGTAGTGCCTGATCAAAAGCTTTACAAGGAAGGAAGAAATAGTTCTGCATTTTGTTCAGAACCACATTGCCAGAAAGGTGACTAAGGTACCTGACAGCTGTTAGAAAATATGAAATTAATTCATATGAAATTGTGGTCTTGTGAAGTTGCAATTTCAGGGTACAGATGTTTTGCTTCCACCCATATTGTCAGGTAATAAAAATTTGAATGATCAGAAGGTTATAGTAGAGAAAATCAAAACAAAGGAAAAACACACATCTTTTTAGCCTGTGTGCTTTCCCCCTCCCTTTATGTTGGTTTCTGAGCCTTTAAGATATAACTGGGTCACTTTTTGCTTTTCTCGGAGTCCTCAAATTACAAAAAGCCCATTGATTTAAAAGGTATTTCCTCCTTAAACTTCTTTTTCTGGAGTAGTAGGCTTTGAGGTGCTCAAGTGATACACTAATTCCATGGGGGTTAAATTAAATACTGAGTGGGCTAAATGAAATCCTGTCTTACAGGTACACAACATTGCTTGTAGGCAAATATTTGTATATCTTTTTTCTTTGACATGGCCCTTACCAGCTAGATGAGTGTACTGTTATCCATGGTCAACCCACCAGTATAGTACAGGTATTGTAGGTTGTTTTGTATGTGATTTCTAATTTTTTTGAAAGATCCCTAAATAGTGAAGAGTACTTGAGTTAGTGATAATGCCTTCAGAAGTTCTCAGTGTCTCTTCAAAAAGGGTGTGCAAGTCCCATTTTTAAAATTACACTTTTTTTTTTTTTTGGATTTGAAGACATAATTTAGGTATCCAGTGTGGTAATAGTGAAGAAGTTCCTGATTTTTTTTTTAGGGGAGTGTAGTAATAATAATAATTGTAAACCTTGCTTTGACATCAGTAAGAACGTAATGTGTGCCATACTAAAAATAATCATGATAAATTCGCTCCTTTAAGTGCATGAACACAATCTGATATATTGTGCTGACTACTAGTGGCAGTATCAGCTAAAAAAGCTCAGAAGAATAAACATGGTTTTTATTAATTTAGAACTCATATGAGATTAATTCACTTCATCTGCTGCATAATTGTAATTATATACTGTTAGGATATTGACACTACACTACATCTTACATAAAAATGTGCATTATTTTCCTTGTTTTTAAGCAGTTGATTCACCTGCAAATTCATAAACTAATGTAACAGATTTCCCTGGAATAACCACTGTGTCTCTGGTTCCATACAGCAAATGCATTATACTGTTACAGGGAACTTTATAGCTGGGAATGTGGAGTTTACACTGGCTTCCATCTGTGGAACAGACCAAAACCTTTTCAAAGTCACCATGTTCTCTACCCAAGTAATTCAGAACATTTGGTGTCACTGGTTTTAAACATTGTTTACCATCTGTATCTTACTAATAATTTATTTTTGCAATAGATGTTATAAAAGAAAATGCAGTAGACCGTATTAAAGAGAAAAACACAAGCACGTGTGTGAATATCTTCTTAAGAACAGTCTACATTTCTTTTTACTGATGATTTTCAGTGTTTGAGGAAGGCTTGCAGGTTGGTGTGCCTGAAGACACTCGCTGGTGTGATATCCTAGATCTCATGTGACAGTCTTTCCTCAGGCTTTGCATCCCTATGACCTGAGCTGGTCCTGCTCTTTGAGACATTGCTGGTAACAGTGGCCCAGAGCTCCAGAGGTGGCTGAGAGGGGTAGACCTTCTCATGGTGCTGAAGGTACCCTGGTGCTCCAGAGTGCTCTGCACATTTGCAGAGTCTCTCTGTCCATGAAAATTTCTTTTCACGACTGGAGATTGATCACCTACTGGGCTTGTAGATTAATTTTATTAACAAGCACATACTGAATCATTAATTTTGACTTGTGGTTTATAAATAGTAAATGAATGAAAATGGGATTTAAAATTTAAAATAATGCTATGAAATATGAAAATCATGTTATTGTTTAAATAAGTGAGTAATTTGAGGAGACATTTTTTCAAAATTTTTTCAAGTTTTTTTTCTCTGATCTAAAAATCTAATTTATATATTTTGCATATAGTTTTTTTAGATGCTCAGTTGATAGTTTAAAGCTCTAAATTTTACACTGATGGTACAACTGCAGAAATTTTGTTTGTGCTTTAGGATGTAAAACCGGAAAAATAACAATTCTCAGATAGTCCTGCAAAATCACAATATCTGAGTGCAGGAATCATCATTTTTTGGCTGTGCAGGCATAGTGCTCATTAATGGGAGAAAAGGGAGAACAACCCACCTAGCAATCCACTAATGGGGCTTTGTAGCCTTTCTGTTTATCAAGAAACATCATGAATGACTTACTAGATTATGAAACTACTATGCAGAGAGTCATGGTCCTCTGGGCTTTTCCTAAAGAAGGAAGGGCATCTAGAGAATCTAGTGACTTGGGCCCTATAGCTAGGGATGGTGGTCAGAGGTTTCTTGAATTGTCAAAATCTGTGGAAATTGGGATAGTGTGTTTTGTTGCTTTGTTACAAAAATGCAAATTGTGAGCAAAAGTTGAAGTGCTCAAAATTCATGAAGAAAGAGAGGCAGGATAGCTTTGTGTGCCTTACTATTGAATTTCTTACAGTTTATTACAAATGTTTCCTGTATATCTGACGATGAATTGTTATGGACTGCAATTATGGTGTGGATGTCTGCTGTATTTTGATTTGAAATCCATAACACTGTAACAACAAAATGGTTTCTGATTTATGTATCTGGTTTAATTTTCAGTTGTGAAATAACATGAAGATGAGAGTTTTTTTTAAAGTTTGTAGAGGACTCTTATTTGCAAAAACACTTACTTTATATTCTGCCTTTTGATTTCTTCACCATTTCTTCCATTGATGTCAGTGGAAGCTTCGTGTCTTGTTTGTGTAGGTATCTAGACATGAGCATCTCCTACCACCACTGCAGTTGGCAGTTCTTTAAGCACTGAGCTCAAGGCTTGTATTCCCTGACAAATCTCATGGTGTATTGCTACTTTTAAAACACAGGTTGTGTAGTAGCAGCCCCTCAGTCGGGTGATGGCAACATGTGAATGTGAGCTCACTTCTTGAGGCCATTGGTCACGCTATTGATGGGGTTGGGCTTAAGGCACTGCAGGCTTAAACCATTACCATTCTGGGAATGATGCAGGCTGGAGTGTAATTTATTGACAGCTACGAGGCATTGTCTGTGACCAACTTGGCCAAAAAAGTTGCTTCTTAAAGTTCTCTTTTTGCACAAGGTGAGGTGATATAAGATACTGCTTTTTGCACAAGGTGAGAACATGGAATGGCGTTATAACATCTTATAAACCTGAAAATGTTGAGCCAAAACCCTAGGGTATGAATTTAAAAATAAATAAATAAATGAGTTTAAATCAGTGAACTAATTGATGCTCTATGATTGTTCTGGAGTATTTTTCCCACTTAGTGGTGATGAGATAAAATTTTGTTTAAGCAAAACATCATCAGTCCCTTCCTTTACCGGTTTTACTTACCAGGAATGAGGAAACTCTTGGATGTCTGGTTTTGGTTTTGTGTTTTTTAAGATTCCTACCAGTTTTTTCCTTGCTTTTCAAGATGGATAGGCTTCACTAAGTGGCAGTGTTGCCAGAGATCCCAGCTACTGAAGGAAGCAAATTAACATACAGTATGGTAATTTGTTTTCCCTGTCCTTCAGTCACAGTGAGGAGAGTCTAAATATTTCAGTGACTGAGACTTTGGATTCCCATTCCTTGCTACACAACAACAACAAAAGCTATTTATAGCAATAACAGTTAGCAGCGATACAGCAGCCTCAGACAGCTATAGGCAGCATCTCACAAATGTTAACTGCTTTTGCACTGAATGCCTCTGTGAAAACAAAGAGCACTGAGAAATAAAGATCAAAGCAAAACCAAAAGAAAGATTTTTTTATTGCTATGTTTTACTTTGCTGGCAGACCAGAGCAAAGGTTTTCTGAACATTTAAAAGATGAAAAAGGTGAAGAATCCCAGAAGCGATTTATCTTGAAGCGAGATAACTCTAGTATTGATAAAGAAGACAATCAGGTTGGTTCTCGGTTCGAGAGTTGCTGAAATTTGTTCTGTTTTTGAAGGTGGGCTGACTGATGTTATTGTTGTTCTTTTGTTGTTGCTCTCCTCCTCCCCTGCCCCTCCCCTCCTCCTTTGGCACACATCCCACTGTGGGTGGCACCGAGCCCCAGTGTGGCCGCTTCAGCCATGGCAGTGTGTGGGTTTGCATGGGTGGTTTGCTTGGCGCAGGAATTGCTGCATGCCCACGGGAGGGGGAATGCCAGTGGCTCTGGGCTGCGTGGAAGGCTGTGTCAGTCGCATTCCTCATTGTCTTGCCTAACTATGGCAGTTGTTACGCTCCCTGTAGCTTCCTTCTTCTGTTGTACACATTCAGAGTTCAGAGTTGGAGTTGTTATGGACCAGTGATGAACTGATGTAGCCCGAAAAGGAGAGAGGGAAAAAAAAGTGTAAAAAAAGAAAAAAGCCCCAAAGATGTGATAGTGATGCCAGGTTGATTTTTTTTTTAAACCAGCCTAAATTACATTTTGACCAAAAATAAATGAGGTCTGTCTTTTACTTCCCTTCCTCCTGCTGTGCCCTCACCACCTTTTACTGTCTGTGTAATTTACTTGCTTGTGCATGTACTGTGGCAGACGTTTTCCCTTGTGTTGCCTGTGCCATAACACTACCTTCAATTAGGTGAGCTTGATGATTAGGGGAGCACCAGGGAAATGTGTGTGTTTGTGCTGCCTTTAAAACGGGTGTTGTGCTGTTTCAATCCAGTGCAAGCTGTATATGTGGAATAGATTAAAAACAAAAAAAAAAAAATCTGAAACAGCTAAAAAAAAAATCGGATGTTATTCGCTTTTATGAGAAAAATCTCACAGGTAAGAGGACAGCATATGCTTTCTTTGCTAGGGCTATGTTTATGGAACAACCAACCAATGAGTCTCTTGTTGCCAATTTCTCTTCATGTCTTCAGTAAAGGACCTTTTTTTTTCTCCTTTTTTCACTCTTTTTTCCTTGACTTTCAGTTGTACATGGCAGCCTTGCCAGTTGTGCTGCATACAAGTTGGCTTTGAAAGCAAACCCCAAGCAATTTCATGGTGTGGTGACTGTGGGGACCACTAAAAGGAAAGCAGCATGACCTATCCCACCTGGTGCTGGGGTGCAGAGGGAGAAGGACTGGTCCTTGAAACCCATTTGTCAATGAAGCATTTCCCAATGGGGCTTGTCTCCTCACCTCCTTCCCTACGCACAGCCATTTCCCACACTGTGACTTAGCAAGAGGCAAAAATGGCCCTTCCTTTTCCAGCCAAACTTCAGTAGAGGGTTCCATACGATGTGAAAATGGTTAAAACTGTAGTGCTGAAAATCTGGGACTTCTCCTTGCACACACAGACTTAGTGGGTTTCTTCTAGGGTTTGCAGTTTAGCTCTTGCAGCCTAGTTGCCCTCTTTCTTCCTTAGTTTCTCAGGTAGTCCACCACTGCCTGCCCTCCTGCTCCTCACAGCTGGTAGGAGAACCAAGAAATGTTAGCAGTTGAGAACAATGGCACTTAGACCTGGGGTGAGAACACCAAGTTTTAGGGTGATGGGTCCACAAAAGTTGTGCAGAAAGCCTCCTTTTGGCCACCTGCTCGATGAACTCATGTGCAGTATTGAACTGGAAATCCTCAAGCGCCCAGTCTCGCAGGGTTCTTTGTGCAGGAACGACAGCTATCATTTTCGTGCTTCATTTGTTTAAGTGAACATTTTTTATTCTCAGCTGACAGTTACTTAATGGCAGTTTTTAACAGCTCAACTTATATAACCCTCCTGGTTTTCTTTCTGCTCAGCAAAACAGAATTCTTCCATTTAGAGATGACAGACGAAGTAAATCAATTGAAGAGAGAGAAGAGGAGTATCAGAGAGTGAGGGAGAGAATATTTGCACAAGATGTGAGTAGTTATTTTAATTGCCTCTTTAGTGCCATACCTTTGCCGGTAGTCAGAGAGTTTTGCCCCCCTCCTACGACACTGCAGCCGGACTTGCCCTGTGGAGCTGGAGGTGACAGGGAAAGCAGACTGGCACAGAGGGTCTCAGAGGAGCTTTAGAGGTGTGGAGGTTGGCTTCTAGAGAGTGAGGTGGTGAGAGTTTCAGGGAGAAGAGTAGAGGAAAGATCAGGCCCAGCATCTTGTCTGGGTAGTGCCTATCCTGTTTCTTTGAATGTTCATGTTCACATGGCGTAGGTTTATTTCCTTTTTCCTTCTGCTAGCCAAAGAACAGTGATTCAAGTGGGCACTCTCAATAATTTCAAATAGCTGTATTATTTTATATTTATTTCGCGGTGGATCAACTCTTTATAAGTGTCCTTCTGCAGAGACTCCCCATGGGTTTTTGTTTTTTTTGCCAATGCTGTAGCATCAAGACACTGAGAACAAAGAAAGGGTAGAGGCTAAACATGGAGTTGCATCATTCTTTTAAATGACTGATTAAAGAACTGTACTTCTACCATCAAGAAGAGTCAGTCATGCTGTTGGTGATTATATTCTGAAAGGAATAAAATGAAGCAGATGTTGAAATTCTTGCTCTTACCAGAAAAATCAGAACTTGCGTAGCAAGGTATACTGTGAAGGGAAATACTTAAATCTGAAACATCTTTGAGCAATACCTGATGTTCCTGAAAAAAAAAAAGAAGAAAATCACAAGTTCCTAAATTACTGTAGTGATGAGGTAATAAAAGGAGAAAAAAAGAAAAAATCAGCATTTTAATGTTTTGTTTCATATCTCAGTAGTAGTTCTGCCATTTAGGAAGAATATGGGAATAAATTCAATTAGAACTATTTTTGAAAATCATATTGGGCAGTGTCCTTTTAAATTAAACCTGTTCATATGTTACAGGCCTAATAGTACTATTAGGAATTGCACGTGTCCAAGTTGGGTTTTTTTGGCAGAATACACTGTATAGTTTTAAGGTGTGTGTTGTCCCACTTGCTTCTTAGTAAATAGCTAGCTACATCTAAATGTTTTTAGCTTCACTTTTTTCCTGGCTGAGATGATTCCAGTAAAAGCAGCGGCCCTTCGGTTTCTGTTTTGCTGTCAGCATGTTGGCCTGATGCAAATACTGTCCCAGGCCATACATGGTAGAATTGCCAAGTTGATCAACAGCTGCAAAAGCCACTTTGCAACAAGTTACTTATATGAAATATAAGATGTTTTGACACATTATAAAAGAGCTTGTTCAAAACCAAAAAAATCTTTGCGTTTTGATGCAGAATTCAGATGAGGCAAAATGCTAAAAATTACCAAATGGAAAGTTATTTTCAAGACAGTCTAGTTTCTATCACAAGCTGAAGCTAGAAATGCCAGGATGGGAAACAGAGGTGGCTGGAAAAGTGTGCTGAAAGTGGCTCTATAGTGCATTGCTGCTGTTACCTTTAGATATTTGAGTTCTAAAAACAGGCAAGTGGAGAGCGTTTGAATTGCCCACAGCAGGAGGGTGTTGTGGTTCATTGGGTTGGCATTTTCAAGTGGCAGGACCTAAGTAAAAGTGTGCTTTGTGGCAGACATTTTAAATGGAATTGGGAGGGAGCATTTTTAAAGATCAGCAATGTTAGATCTCTCCCTCTCTCTCTCATATCCACTCCTTTGCTCTCTCTCTCTGCTATGGCAGGTGTTAGTGAGCATTATAGTGCAATGAATTTCAGCAAGCTGTATGTTTAATGTCAAAGGCAATCTATGTTTTATCTGAGCTTTTTTAGCTGGAGCACCCCTTGCCAGATACAGGTCTTTTTAGGATGATGCCATTGGTTGTGGTGGTGGACAATGTATTTTCTCAATTTTAGGAAAGAGAAAAATGGCTTCCTGTTATAGATAGTCACTTACTGCATGTAAGATTGTGAAGTTTTAAGGCTCTCTGCAGTCATTAATTAATCTAATTTTCCCCAGGTTTGTGTGAGGTAGATACCTAAGCCTTGTTACTTTGAAAATTACAGATACAGAAAGAGAGTAAAAGATGGATTAATCATGTTGTATTTTTATTACCTCTATGTTGTTTACACTGCTGTAGTCAAGCCTTTATCAATGCCTTGCTTGTGAATCTTAGCAAATGGATCACAGATACATCACTTCTAATTAGAGTATGCATGAAGAGAGCTTGCATGGGAGGTCTTCAAAGCGCAGCCATGAAGGTCAAGAGTACTGCCCTAACTTGTTGCAACCAGCAGCAACCCCCCATCTAAAGATGTTTGAGGCACCCAAGCCCTTTAGATAACAGCCCAAGAGCCAGAACTTTAAACAAGGTTTATGAGGAAAAGGCAGTCCGGTTACAGGGGCAAAAAATTCCATGCATGTTTTGAGTGCTGTGAAAAATGTCTTAACCTGGACCCCATATAACAATATAAAGTTTGCCTGTCCTTCCTTTGATCTTGCAGAACTCCAGTGCACCAGATCTCTTAATTTCCAAGTGGGAAGGTTTTAGCAAAATAAGCATGTTCATGAGTAATGCCATTGCTATGAGAGTCCTTATGATGATTACTCTAGTATTAGTCAGTTTAAATTATATTTTCTGGCAAGTTTTCCATCTCCTCAGTTGGCTATCGCAAATTTTGACAAGGAGAACTGGAAGTCTGAATGACTTCTATCTCAGCAAGTGGCAGGGATTGGGAAGCATGTTAGATTGATATTTTAATAAAAGGATTGGTGAAGGAATAAATAGCTGATAAGTATGATCATTCCAGTTCACTGAAATAAGAACTACAAAGTGCACCTCAAATTTTTCAGGTTGCTAACAGTGTAAAAAAAAAAAAATAAAAGAAGACTGAGTTCTTTTATACTCAGAATTATTTTCAACGTTGTTTTTTTTTTTTTAATTGGAAAACTTATTTTATTGGAATCTTAGTTTTAAAACAATTTGTGAATTTTACAGCCAAGTACATTGGAGCAGAGGACCTGCACAGTCTGGGTCTTGCAAAGAAGTTCCTTGTCTGAACTGCTTTAGTTGTGTTTGGGAAGTTGAAAAGTTTTTGTCCAAGTAAGACAAAAAACAATACACAGGAATAAAAAAAGTTATTTCCCTGTATGTAGAGAATCCCAAGTGTGTGCATAAATAATACATGATGTTTGGCTTTTAAGCATGCAGAAAATTGATTGTAAAGACTAGCAATCAAATTACATGGGGGAAATTTCATTCTTCAAGGTTAGTGCAATATATAACCTCATGAGCCAGAGTCACACTAGGACCATTCGAGGTTCATAAATGTGTTCTCTGGGAATCATTCTGCATTCACTGAAAAATGCAGATGTTTTCTTACTTACACAAATGCTAGAATTGCCCATGGTACACATGGAAATTATTAAAGGAAAAACACCATGCTGTTTATTTTCTGTTGTCAACTGTAGTGGCTATTTTTCACCAGGGAGTGTATTCTAAAGAACCAGATCATTTAGGTACAGTAAGTCATGATTCCTCTAGTTAAGAAGACTCAGAGAATCTCTATCAGTCTCTGATTAAAGAGAAGAACAAAAGAAATACCTATAGACGTGGCTTCAGCCTGTTCTATCCCTCTAGTATGAAAAGATTAGGAAGAAGAGGGCTTAAAATTTATAAAAACAAATAAAAGGCACACCTCATGCTGGCCACCATAAACTTGTAGATACTAAAACTCCTGTACTGGTGTACAGAGACTTTCTTTGTGGCTACAGATCAAATAACAAGCATTAGCTGGAAGTCTGAGATCTATCACATTTTGCTAACTAGCATGAAAATTATTACCTAATAATACCTAACATGAAAATTATTACCTGGTGTCCACTGTCTGCATGTTAATAGTTATCTGTGTTTGCTAATGTAATTAAAAACAAGTGCAGCAACTCCCAGTATATCTAGTGGACTGGCAGAACTGATGCACATTTTCCAGTTCAGACTTTAAAAGGTTCTTGGAAGTTGGAAAAGTGAAATACTCATTTCATAAATAACAATTAGTCATACAGAGCATCCTAATGGAATTTTTGCACGCAGAGATTTCCAAGGACACTAACTTGTAGGTAATCTTACATAATTTTTGGTCTGGTAGGTTTGTTGCCAGTCTTTTAAAAGGGTAAAGAGTCAAGTGCTTTAAGGATCTTTTAGACAACATCTGTGCTGGGTTTTTAAGCTTTCCTGGTGCTTTAAATTGAGCACTGTTGATGCTATAAATCAGGAAAGTGAGTCCTGAACTTGTAGTAGCTAAATTTCTATTTAGAGCTGATTAGCCACTTGATTTTTAATAGTAAGAATAAAATAATAAAAAAGTGCCTGTCTTCTCTGCCTCTCAGCCTCACACGTGTACTGAGGAATAATTTCCAGGAGTTGGAAATGTGTTGGCACAGTGTGGCACCGTGCCAACATCATCAACCAAAAAGACAAATTATTATGGACTCTGTTTAAAGTCTGCAATACACTTGATGGTGGTTCCCATCAAGACGCTGAGGAGGAAGTAGACTTTTCTGCTTGCTTGATAAAATATAAATCCCAGATATTTATTCTGCTTTATGCCCCAGTCTCTTTAAAAACTTTAATAAAATAAAATAAATACAATCAAGTGCATTTCAGTCCCCTTTGCTTTTGTAACTTTGTGCATACACAGTCCAGTACTCTGGTCTAAGCAAAGGTTTTTCGGTAAGAGTAGCTTTGGAGTGTAACTGCACAGAAGTCAATGCACAGATGTCCATCATGAAGCTCCATGACCCCACAGCTGAGGTTGGACAAGCCCATGGGATGATTTCAGTATGCTTTTCTGAGGTTTTTTGCTTCAGCATAGTCAGACTATGCTGAATACTGCACATTTTTTAATGAAACCTGGTACCTGAGTAAGGTACCTAAAATGAGAGAAGACAGTATTGTAGTTGTACAAAAGATCCCACTGATTTGAGGTGAAACAGTTGGTATCTCCTCTTAGCCTGAGGTGGAACCCTAGGTCTGCTGTAGCTGGTAAGAATTTTGTTCCTGGCAATGGAGAACTTGTTCCTGATGTCCTGAGGCTTCGTGCTAAGGAGAAACATATTGCCCCTGATGCAGCCCAGTGCCTTGCAAATTTGGCAAGAGTGCAGGGTGGGAGCTCACCTGGAAAGCCCAGAGAACTGTCAAATGTTCCCTAATGTGGATTCTGAGTGGGTGAATTAAACTCTAATGAGAAACTGTAGTGCCATTTCAGGGATAAATTTCTTCGTTTTGTAGATTGATGGAGCAGCACTAGCTCTGGTGTTAAGGGAAAACTTTATCCAGGCATCAGCTGGAGCATTAAGAATGAGCAGGGTGTTGCTTTTGGTGTTGGCCAACACTCCTTTGAGTGGGTAATTAGCTCACCCTTTACAAAACAGAAACATCCAAAATCTGTGCCCATCCCATACTGTTAAAATTTGACAAAGTTAATGATGGCATTTTATTATTCTTTGGGCTGAGTCCTATTGCTACAGAAGTAATGGGCATGATCTCTGGTGTCCTTCCTTTACCTGCCTTTTGTTTAAATTCAGTGCAAGTGCTGACTGTTCTTTCTTCTGTACCCTCATCGAGATATAATCCAGTGACAGCTACGAGGCTTTTTGTGTAGTGAACATGAAATAGGAGGGAAATTAAAAAATCAAAGAGGGAGAATTATTAATGGGAAATTGAGCACAGCTTCATTTCTCTGCATAAAAAATTAAGTAATGCTGAAAGAATTATACACTTTCCCATAGGATTTATTTCTTCTGAGCCCTTCACCTTTTCTGGGATCTAAGTCCTCCAGCAGAGAGCCTTCTTGCTATGATTGTTGTTAATATTATTATTAAGAAGGTTATTATCATATATCTCAATATTCCCTCTCCAACCATAAAATGTGAAGTCACACACTATTTCTAAGTACTGCAGTATCTTCTCTCCCTTTGAGGAACTTTGTCAATTCTGCATGCTTTCCTTTTGTTTGTCCTTCCTACCTACAGCTCTGTGCTATCCTGCAGTTTTATTTTGAGGTGGTAGGCCAGACCAGTGGAACCTTACATTATGAAGGAAAAAGATTTTTCCCCTTCAAATTGCCAGTATTTTGCACATAGTGCCTTCTTCCAATCTCTTGACTGAGAAGTTTCAGTTTGTTTCCAAACTGAGACACCTCATTGGCAATGTGTTGTAATGCATGGGATTTATTTTACTGGCCTGACCTTATTCTTGACCTTCTTTCCCCTCTTGTCTTCTGCAAATGCAAGCGATGCATGAGTTGAAATCCCCTTAAGCCTGAGCAGGGGAGGTAATTCTAAAATCAAGGAAGAAATTGGAACAGCAGAGCATATCTAGAACGTCTGATACAATGCCTTTTTTATTTTTCAGTCAGTTTGCTCCCAGGAAAACCTTTTTGTGGAAAACAGGTAAAAAATAGCTTTATTTTGTGTGTGTGTGCGCTAAACATAGCTGTTTCTCTTAATTTTTTTGTCCATCTGTAGTTCTATAGTTGTTTATCCTAATGTGAAGACTGTTGAGCTAATGTGCAGTCTATATTATCTGCAGTGGTTTTGTGCTTTAAGAGGGGGTAATGGAGCTTGCCTTGCAGTATGGTGTCTGAGCAGATAAAGTATTACTGCTGCTTTCCTGGGGCTTTTACATTTCAGTTTAAAAAGCAGATTGTGGGAGAGAGGGGGATCACCTAAGCTTGCATTTCAAGTGACCATTCTGTCTCCCGAGTGCCTTTAGAATTTAACTTATTGATCTTTAAAAAGCACTCTAGCAGTGGCTGGATGATGGTATTTATGAAACACCAGACCTGGGTGTCTGTTTGTTTAGCCTGCTCTCCTGTGGGAGTGAGCAGCAGCATTGACATCACTGGTTGCTTGTGAAGGCTTAGAAGTTCCACACAAGTTCCTGCTTTACTGCTGCAGTGTAGTAATGAGCTGGTGATATTTGAGCTCACTTTGCATTACTGCATGATGGTTCTTGTGAATGTTATTTTTGTTATGTTAAATCCACTCAAAGCAAAAGGGGAGAGTAAACTGTGTTCGAGATCTACAAAATATGTAGTGTTGGCTCCATAACAGCCGTAAAGTAGTTTAACTGTTTTTAAAATCTTTAAAATTGTGCACCTTTATGGCAGATAAGGATTTTAACCAAAAAGGGGGGGAATTTAATTAGTGTTTGAGCAGTGCTGACCCAAGTCTGTCCTGCACAGGTTTAAAAACTGTTTGTCACCCCCTTGAATAAGGGGAGGCTCTCTCTCACAGTATTTTGTCCATCTTTACGTCTGTCATATACTTTTATGGGTGAAGTTGTTCCCATAGAAAATGACTCCACAGTAATGGTACAAACCAGCTTTTCCAATGGACATTTCTGTAAGTGGAATGAGGAAAGGCCCTCAGGAGATCATGACCACTGTCATCCAACCACCTTATGTTCTGAGGGCCAAGGGTATTTCCTCAGCTGCTGCTTCTGTGTTGTGACTATGGAGATATGTTTTATCAAAATAAATCAAAATTCTGACAGAGGAACCCATAAAGCAAAAAGCAGATGCTCTCATAAACTTGGTTTTCCCTCTCAGGGGAGATGGGGCAACAAAGATGACTCAGTTGTTCACACTTCCAAGTCAGCATGAAAGGCACTCAGAGGCTGCACTGGCAAGGGTAGGGTGGGTACCTTTATGGGATAAACCATGAACTGCATAGCCCGACCTCCCCTGGTTTATGCATTCAACCCCACGCCTGTGTGCAGGAGAATGTGGTCAGTTCTGGTATTTGCACACGGTTTGCTGTCCTTGAACCCGGGAGCTGACTGACCAGCCCACTGTGAGGATGCATACCCAAGTGGAGACCACTAAAAGGCCAGGCTGGAAATTGTACTGCCTGCACTGTCGCTGTTCTGAGGGAATTCAGCTGCATTCTGCAGAACACTGCTTTTTCTTGCTGCATGCCCTACAGCCTTTGATCAGGTGAAGCACTTGTACTTAGCTCTGTGCACATGAGCAATCCTGTTGATTGGCTATGTTGAAAGTTAGGTGTGTGTTTAAGTGCTTTGCCTTTCTTTTTTGTCAGAGGATCTGAGCATTTCTCTGAGCTGCAAAGACTTCCAGGTGACTTAGCAAGTACTTAAAATTACATATGCAGTATTTTGCTGGCTTGCATTTTTTATGTTCTTATTAGGTGATACTTTTATGAATTTTCCTTTGGATGTAGATGTATGGTTCCTTAGCTTCTGAGAATTACCTTTCTCAGTAACAGGAAATGTTAAATTGGCCCTCAGCCTTGCTGGAGGATGTTTCATATGTTCAGTTGTCTGTGTACAGCTTTGGGAGAGGGAGGAGAGGACATTTTTTTGCCTTGGTTCTTTAAACTGAATCTAGCACAAATTGAAAAAATGTATCTATGAATCAAATAAAACTTTACAGATCATATAAATTTGAATTACCATGTTTTTTAGCATAATCTCTTTTTATTTTTCAGTAGGCTGTTGGAAGACAGTAGCATATGCAATGACATGCATAAGAAAAGACAGCTGTTTAGGTTTGTATGAATTTTATTTAATATTTATTTCCCGGTGCATCCAACTTGTGATTCTAACTGTGTACTTGCCAAGGCACACCCTCACATGTGTGGGTATGTCAGTTTGCTGGTTGGAAAAGAGCATGGAGAACAGAGTTCTACCCCACTTTTCCTGTGTTCTCTGAATGAAGAGGTAACAACAGCACCCTTTTCTTTGGGTCACTGCCTCAGGAACTACATGAGATTTTCAGCTGCCTAGCTGCTCAGCCTATTACTATTTGGGAGAGACTGGAGAGACTCCATTTTTCCTGGAGCATCAATGACAGGCACGTTTCATAGACTAGTGCCCAGACTGACCTTTTTTCCTTTTGTTGGTTTGTTAAAAGCTGAAGTAAAAGTACATTGAAGCAAAACTGATTGAAGTTCCCTTATCTGAAGTATCTGTGTTTTGAAACTTTTTTCTGTTAACTTTGTCTTCTCAACTCCAATTCCTTCCACACATTCAGATTCATCCCATATCCCAAAGAGCATCCTAGGCCAACAGAAAATCAGTAAAAGTCAGTCCCTATTTTCACGGAGAGCAGTTCTACCAGTTGACACACTGAATCAATGGAAGTCTGAATCTGGTGGTTGCAGTGTTCTGAGAGTTTTAGAAATGTTGTCTTCTCCCACCACGAGCTCTCACATGTTCAGTTCAGATCAACCAGGCTGCTTTAAGAGTCAGTCAGCTGCCAAAAGTCTTAAGCAGAGGAGGCAAAAGGAATGGATGCTTTCAGAAGTGTGCCCTTCATCTGTTAAGGCACGTGGACAGCAAGGCAGATATTCACTAGGTGTCTGTGTGCACTGGGGTTTGCATATGTCACTTCAAACCTATATCATTTACATTACATATTTTTTCACTGTGAGGAGAAATGGATGTGTGAGGAGAAAATTTGATGTGTGGTTGCTGAGTCTGCATGTCATCACAGCAGCCAGAGAGGAGATGGAGAGATTGCACCAGATAAGGAACAGTGCTGGAGCATCTGCTTCTGCACCCTATGACCACAGGCAGCAGGCAAAAAAATTTCTTCTTGCTTTGGGTTAGCCTTGATGACCTGAGAATATTGAACTGGGCATGCAGGACTTAGGAGGTGTCTACACAAACTCTCTTAATAGCTAATGTCTGTTTGAGTTTGGGGACTCAAACAGACATTTAAGAATTTTTTTTGTAACCCAAAGCCACAGATAACAGGAATGCAATAGCAATCTGTTTCTCTCCCTCTTTTTTCACTAGCACATAAATAGAAGAGAATTGTTAATTTCTAAGCACAAGAGTACAAAAGAATCTGTAAATAATATTCTTTGGGTTTTTTTCTTTCCAAATACATCTTAAACAATGATTTATTTTTCAAATCTTTTCCCTTTTTTTTGTGTTGTTGGCTTCTGTGCTGCTTGTCTTCATGCCTTCCCACTGTGTGGGTCTAACAAAGGTCAACAGTTTTATACTGCTGATTACATGCTGATCACACTGAGAGAGGCTCTGTACAGGTGAGAAATGCAACAGCCTGATCCCATCTTTGACATGTACTGGCTCCTTCATGTCCCAAGTGACACAACACAGCAGGTTCTCCAAATAAAAAGCAGGAACCAAGTTTACAAGGAAGAAGAGGACCAAAAAAAAATTAAATAGATACAGTCCCATCCTTTTAATTTTTAGAAAGAACTTTGAGCCTGCAAGCTATTATACTGTAATATACAACAGAGGAGTGGAAAATGTATTTTAAAATCCTTCCAAATAGAGTGTTATGAGCATCACTTAGCATAACAGTCATGGTGCACTAAGACATGGGTAGGCATTTTGGTCCTGTCATTGTAGCAGTACAGTGCAAGTAGTTTACCATAAATAAGCCAAATTCTGCTCCAAATTTTGATCACCGGATTGACTGTGTTATTGCTCACAGCACAGTGCTCTGCAACTGTTCAAGGACAGGCTGCCTCTACCCAGGAAATTTCATTATTAGTCTATGCAGAGGGGAAACAAAGTAAACTGACTTGTGGGTCTCTAAGTGAAGCGTTATCAGTCAAGAGATTGGGGTCACACTGAGAGGACACATGTTTAGGCAAGGCTTTGGATGACCTCACAGAGCTGATAATGACTGGGAGCAAGCTGCAATAGAAATAAGGATATGAACACAAAGATAGAGTGCAGGTGAAATTGGTGAGAGAAACATTACAGGGGATGGACAGCAAAGTGAGAAGTGGTGAGGGGGCTTGCTGAGAGAAGAGAACACTCAGTGGGCAACAGAAATGCTGCATCAGTGCTGCATAATACTGCTGTGTCAGCCCCATCTGGTGAAGTGCTCTGAGGAGGTATCAAAAGGGGAGGGTGGTAAGTGCCATAAAAAGTGCATGTAAAAAGGTTGTAGCAGTGTTTACATGCTGAAGACAGATAAGTTTGGGGGTCAAATCCCATTTCAGACCTGCTTTTGTAAAGGCAGAGTATTTCCTTTTTCTTTATTAGGGTTGCTGCAGGGTGCCTGAAGATAGACTTTGCCTTTACATGGTTTTATTTGTGTATAAATCTTTGTTTCATGATATCTGTAGGGGTAACAGAGACAGCATTGGGAAGACATCTGGCAGTCGACAGAGCAGTACAGAGAATGAATTGAAGTGGGCAGACCACCAGAGGCCATGGAGCAGCACAGACTCGGACAGCTCAAATCGAAATTTGAAGCCAGCCATAACAAAAACAGCCAGTTTTGGTGGGATAACCGTCCTGACAAGAGGAGATAGCTCATCAAGCAACAGAAGTACCGGCAAACTGTCTAAAACAGGTAGCTAGTACTGTATTGGGTTCAGAGTGCTTCTTGTTGTGTGGTGATAAACGGCTGTGCCGGTGCTTGTCTGAGTATGGTCTGTCACACAATGGTTTGGGTTGGAAGGGACCTTCAGAGACCAGGTAGTCTGTCCCTCATGGTTGGACCAGAAAATACATAAACAGTTGTGTTTCCTGTGTACAGGAGAATGTATGTCCCTCTGTGGATGCTAGTATCTGGGTACCTGCTCCTGACTTTTTAGAAATCAAGAACATAATGCAGTGCATGAGGTTTGCAAATCACAGGAGAGGTAGGCTTTCCCCGGCATATAGTATGTACACACCATACACAAACTGCCCTTATAGCCTGAAAAGGTGATACTCCTTTCAGAGAAAGTACAGATTTTACCTTTTTCTTAATCTTAATATTTTTGAGTTCTGAATAATTAAATGTCAGATGCCTGAGGAGAAATACAAGAACATTTTGTTGTCCTTGCTGAAGTGTTCCCATCTGTATTTTGGAGTACAGCCTCTGCCTTGGCAGTTGCAGTTGAGGCTGTGGTGGACTCACAGAGGTCCCACAATCTCCCCATTTTCTTGTTTAGTCCCCATTAAACAAAAATATCCTTTGAGGAGTCTATGAATCTGGCAGGAATTCTGCATTTTTTTGCATTAACTTTATGAATACATTAACATATGAGTGAGTCACAGGGTCTGGATGTAAGTAATTTCAAGCTATGCCATTAAGCTATTCTATTATACTTTAGGTTGAAAGTGCATAATAAATAATGAGGCCATCAGATGATTCCATCAGATTAGTTCATTTGATACCTATAGTACAGGACAGAGGGTAATCAATATGTAGCACTTAGTGCTCTTTCAGCTTGAGAGTGTTTTATGGATGGTACTTAATTTACACTCAATTTATCAAACCTGACTTGGTCAGATTTCAGTCCTGTCCCCCAAATTTTACAGTAGCTTTTGTTTGGTTCAGGATGCTGGGGAATGGAGTTTTTAGAATAAATTTTAAAAGTCATTGAAATAGTAATTACATTTTAGATCTCTGGAGGCTGAACATATTTTAAAATTTTAGACAATCACAGACACTTGAGTTGAAAAGATCTTTAAGGTTTTCAAGTCCAACCATTAATATAACACGGTCAAGTGCACCCCTAAATCATGCTCCCAAGGGTCACACTTATATGTGTTTTACATATCTGCAGGGATGGTGACTCAGCCATCCCTGGACAATCTGTTACAATGCTTGACAATTTTTTCACTGAAGAAATTTTTTCCTAGTATCCAGCCTAAACATCCCCTCTAGAAACTTGAGGCCATTACCTCTCATCCTGTCACTTTTTCCTGGAAGAAGAGAACGACCCCTACCTTGCTACAACCTCCTTTAAGGTAGTTGTAGGGAACAAAAAGAAATCTGAGCCTCTGAGACAGTTCTCTCAGCCACTCCTCATCAGACTTGTGCTGTAGACCCATCACCAGCTCCATTGCCCTTCCCTGGACATGCTCCAAGCACCCCAGTGTCTTTCCTATAGTGAGGGATCCAGAACTGAACACAGGATTCAAGGTGTGGCCTCATCAGTGCGGAGTACAGGGGCACAATCACCGCCCTGGTCCTGCTGGCCACACTACTGCTGATAGAGGCCAGGATGGCATTGGCCTTCTTGGCGACTATGCTGGCCCACTGGCTGATGACCAACACCCTCAGGTACTTTTCCACTGGCCATACTTTCCCAAACCTGTAGCACTGTGTGGGGTTATTGTGACCCAAGGGCAGGATCTGGCACTTTGTCTCATTGAATAACAAAATTAGCCTCAACCCATTGTCCAGCTTGTCCAGATCCTTCTGTAAAGCCTTTTTGCCCTCCTGCAGATCAACACTCTCTCCCAGCTTGGTATCATCTGAAAACTTCCTGAGAGGACACATTTGATCCCTTGTCTAGATCATGGATGAAGACATTAAACAGCACTGGCCCTGGGGAACACCACTTGTGATCAGCTTCAGACTGTGTGTAACTCCATTCACCCCCACTCTGGACCTGGCCATCAGCCAGGGTGAACTGTACACTCATCTGTGTGATGAGCAGATAGATTTTCCAGGAGAGTGCTGTGAAAAAGTGTTGGAAAATGGCTTTTCTGAAGTCCAGGTAGATAACAACCATAGCCTTTCCTTCATCCATTAAGTGGGTCACCTTGTCATAGGAGATTGGGTCAGTTAAGTAGGACCTGCCTTTCAAAAACTCATGTTGGCTGGGCCCTTTTTCCTGGTTGTCCTGTTGTACAGGACAACATAATGGCACTGAAGAAGATGATCTTCTCTGTAAGTTCTCTCACACCAAAGTTGGACTGACGGGCCTTTAGTTCTTCACATGCTCCTTGCAGCTTTTCTTGTGGATGAGCGTCACGTTTCCTAGCCTCCACTCAACTGGAACATCCCACTGGGACTGCTAATGGATGATGAAAAAGGGCTCAGTGAGCACTTTCACCCTCCCTCAGAAGTCTTGGGTGGATCCCATCTGACTTCACAGACTTGTGTGGGTCTAAGTGGTGGAGTACATCACTGACTTTGTCCTTGGGTTTTGGGGGCCTTTTTCTGCTCCTGTCTCTGTCTTCTGGCTCTGGGGACTGGGTACTCAGAGAACAGTCTGGATATTAGACTGAAGCAAAGAAGGCATTAAGTACCTCAGCCTTTTTCTCAATCTTTGTGTCTGTGTTTCCTGCTCAAGCTGATAAAGGATGGAGATCATATTTAGCCTTCCTTTTGTTGCTAGTATGTTTATAAAAATTTTTTTTTTTCCTTTTACAGCAGTAGCAAGATTAAGTTCTAGCTGAGCTTTGTCTTTTCTAATTTTCTCCCTGCATAACCATTTCTTTTCCTGAGCCAGGGTGGCCATGTTCCATGCTGGCTTGTCTTTTAGCACATGGTTGCAACCTGCTTCTGTGCCTTTAAGATGTCCTTCTCTATTCAGCCTTTCTGAACCCCTTCGTCCTTCAGGACTGCCTCCCAAGGCCAAAGTCTCCCTCTGGAAGTCCAGGGCAGTCAATCTGCAGACCCCTCTCCCTACTTCCCTGAGAATTGAAAACTGTCTTTTTTGTGATCACTGTGCCAAGTAAAACCTCCAACCATGACATCACCCACAAGTCCTTCTCTGTTCACAAAAACAGACCCAGTGGGGCATCTTCCCTAGCTGGGTACCTCACCAGCTGTGCCTGGAAGTTATCTTCCACACATTCCAAGAACCTCTTCCATTGTTTCCTCACTGCAGTGTCATATTTCCAGAAATCAGCTGGTAAGTCAAAGTCGTGTGCAAGAACAAGGGCCAGTGATTATGAGACTTCTCCCTGCTTATAGAATATTGCATCTGCTTCTTCATATTGTCTGGGTGGTCTATAACAACCTCCCACCATGACATCTGCTTTGCCGGCATTTTCTCTGATTTCTACCCATAAACACACAACTCTTTCATCACCACTGTCAAGCTCTTAGACAATCAAAACACTCTCTAACATACAAGGCATATCCTTCCTTGTGTGTGCCTTCAGAGGCATTCCCAGCCATCCACTGCAGCCCCTCCCCTTGTGCAATGTGATGGTACCATGGTACCATGTGATGGTAGCTGTGTCACAGCTGTCCTGTGGTGCAGTTACTTCCAGCTCCTCCTGTTTTTTACCCTTGCTATGTGCATTGTACGGATGCCCTTAAATTGAGTTACTGTCAATTGAGTCCTCCTTTTTGTGGGAACAAGCTGTAATTTCTAGTGATCATTCTCAGGCACTTCTTTCATTTCTAACACATCAGTAACCTTTGTGTCTTCACTGCCACATGCATCTCCATCCCCTGCCTCCACTGGGATGTCAGACTGAAGAACGTCACTAGCACACCATCCCACTGGCATGCTGCATTGCATCCCTTTCCCTTTTCAAATCTAATTTAAAGGCCTGATAACTCCTCTGCAAAGATACTTTTCCTCCTTTGAGACAGGTGTACCCTGTCTGTCACCAACTGGCTTGGTGTTCTGTAAACCAACCCATGGTTAAAACCCCAAAAGTTCTGTCAATGACACCAGGCTCAGAGTCTGTTCTTAATCTGCTGGCTCTTCCTGCATCAGTCCCTGCAAGTGGAAGGGCAGAAGAGAGCACTACTTTTTCTCCTGATCCCTTAAGCAATCGTCCCAAGGCCTTGAAGTCTCTGGATTGCCCATGGACTTCTTGTTGGAGCTGCATTGCTGCCTAACTGAAAAATCAGTAATGAGAGCTGTATCAGAGTAAAAGATTTCTTTTCACATCTTTAACTCAGGCACCGAGGAGGCAGCAGACAACCACAAGAAGTGAGTCTAATCAGCATATTGGGCCTTCTGTTCCCTTCAGAAGTGAGTGTCCCATGCCCACGACCCATCCTTTTTTCTATATGGAAGTAATTTTGATGCAGGGAGCAGTCTGAAGTAACCTCCAAGCAAGTGAATTGCCATCCTTGCTGTTGTTTGGTTCCACTTGCAGAGCCTCACATCTGTTATCCCAGGGCACCTGGGACAGTGAGATAATCACACAGGAGACCTGCCTGCTGTGCTGGGCAGGAACTTGTTGCCATTGCCCCCTGTCCCTTCATCCCTGTGTTCAGCCAGGTGGAGAGATGACAGAATCCTCCCTATCACATGTTCTGTCTGCCTATGGGATCTGCCCCAGGGAAGGCAAGGTGCAATTTCAGCGTGTATGTAATTTTGAAACTAAACTCTAGTGTATTTTTTATTTGAACATAGACTAGATAGGCTATACAGTGGGGCTTGAAGTATGGAATAGACCATGGTTTCATTTCCAGATTTCTTTGCCTCCTGTGAATATTTGAATAGCATCAGAACTGAATTTGATGTACAAGAATTAGGGATGAGGCACAGGCTCCTGCTATACTTTTTTTTGTATCATTCTTAAGTAGAGTGCAGGTAAATGTATTTCTCTGTAGCACTGTGTTGCAGACGTGAAGAGCCTTTAAAATGGTGTCAGGGAAATACAGTTTGGAGGAGACATCTAATTGCAAGGGCAATATTTTTAAGAAGCCATTTTAGTGTTAAAATAAAGCATAGTAAAAAGGATGTACTTAGGAAAGGTATTAAAGAAAGGACTTGTGAAGCCTGCCAATACTTGTAAATGCATTTGCACCCTGTAGATGCCAAACCCCAAATTGCTTTCAAAGGAAAACTCTTATAATGTATTTTTAAAACATCAGTGATATAAAAACTCCATGTTCTTTTTTAAATGCTTTGACTTTTTAAAGGAATGCATTTAAACTGGAAAGCTAGCTGAGGCACAAAAAGAATAAAAGAGAAACCAGATAAAAGGAAGAACTGGGGAAGAGGAGCAAGACTGGATGTCAAAACAAATAGACACCGTCAAAGCCAGAACACAAAGTCAAACAGCCTGAAAAAAGTCCTAAGAACTACTATCCTAATCACTATTTCTATCCTTCTCTCTAAAATGCTATTGAATGGCATTAAAGCAGAAAATAATTGCAATTCAAAAAACAATGGGGGAAATATGTCTTGATAAAGTGTTTTCCATTCTCCAAAAAAAAAAAAAATGAAGTACATTCATACAGTAGCCAATGTGCTTTTTGCATTTTCTAAGGTATGTTAGGTGCCAAGTGATACTTGATTGTGACTGTTTTGCATGCTATCTTCATTAATTTCTGCTTTTGCCATAGGCAGCCCTGGTGTTCTGTAGTTCAGTAGACATTTAAAGGTTGATCGTGTTTTTATTTTGGATGATTTTGTTTTGTTTTGTTTTTTTTCCTTGTCTTCACTACAGTAGTGGAATTGCAGAGGTGTTGCTACCCATGTCAGGCATGCTGCCCTGGCAGCATGCCAGAGTCTGCTAGGCACCAATTCTGTCCCAGTTCTCCTACAGAAAGACTTTTCTCTGGAGAGCTTAATGGTTCACAGTAATAAATTTAAAATATTTTTGTCTTGCATGTCATTTGTATGAAATCAGTGTGAAATCATTTGTTGGTCAAAATGTTCTTCATTGGCTAAATGATGGAATACATTTATGGTCTCTTTAAATGTGAAAATTTCTCTCTCTATATATATATATATACATATATAAATATATGGTTGTCATCCAGAAGCATTGTTAAAAACTCTTCCTGAGCATTGGGGTATTAAAATTTTCAGGATTTTTACAGAAGGCTCACAGCTGCCTTCAACAGGGTATACAGTGATGCAGTATAAATGTTGTAGCCTTTCTGGATCGCTTTTCATATTGCCACCAAAATTAAATGTTCTGCCCCTGACCTGTGATAAATCAGTAATTAATGGTACATAGTAAACAAGCAGGAATTGAAGCACAGAAAGATGTTAGCTTCTCCTTAGGCTCACAGATCACAGAACATGCTGTTCTCTGCAGCAGAGTCCAGTAGTGTCAATTTGTCTTAGACTTTATTGTTTTCAGCTGCACCGGAATTGGAGCCTAGCAAAGGAATTATGCTACTTCATTTTTGCAAACTTCACAAAAGGGTCTGTTTGAAACCCATTACATGGTAATCTTATTGGTTCTGATGGTTATTTTCATGCACCTGTTGATTATTTAGAAAACCCTATTCTACTGAAAAGCACAGACTGTACAATGGAAATTTCTCTGTTACTCTGTAGTTCAATAGGTTCAAAGAGATGTTCTAAGCTATAATTCAATATCATATGGAGAGTTAATTATTTAACAAATTTCAATCAGATTGCATTCCTGCTAGTTAGAACATCATAAAAAATGTTGGTTTGTTTAGCTTTCTAGTAATACTGTAAACTTCTCAGGGTTTTCTAGGAGTGGTAAGTGAAATAGTTGTCACTGTAGGGACACAATGATGTACATGTTTGGTCAGTAACACCCAAAAAGAGAAAATCTAGCATATCAACTACTATGTTATTGTGCACTGACACACGTTGCAACAGGTTTTAACGTCATGAGGGAAGACGTGGTTCAAATAAATTTTCTAGACATATCTACATATCTATTTAAATAATTGTTGGGAAGCTTAAAATGTGTAGCTATTGCACCTTTAGCTTCTCTTAATGCATTTTCCATTCAGTGGAATGCACATCTGTCAGAGTGTATTTCTTTCCCCCTTAGTTGCAAAAAGCTGGTTGCGTTGCCGTATTAGCTGTGTTGATACAGATCTGTAGGGATCATTAGCTTCCTTGGCAGGGCTCCAAGTAATCTGAGACACAGTCTAATCTCTCCTGTTAGGTGCTCATTACTACTCCTGTTGGGAAAGGCATTTCAGTGCATTACTGCAGGCATTTTAGTACATTAACCTTTGCTGTTTTGTTTGGTTGGTTTGTTGTTTAGGATTTGGGGTTTCTTAAATAAAGTGTCCTGCATATTATATTTTTTATCTGAGTTTTAGGACTCGATTTTTCCTTCTTTATAATTTACTTGAATTAGGCATTAGCTTGATGAATCTTCTAAGTCCAGCAAAAACTGTCAGAATATTGATGTATGGGCAGCAGGTCGCAAGCCAACTGCTTCCAGTCATAGTCTTCCCACTGACTGTGCTGAAACATCAGTTTTATTTTTAGAATTGCAGCTTAGAGAGAAATAATCATGTTCACATAAGCACATGCCATTTCATTATAAAAAAATCACTAAATATGTTGTTGCGTAGAGAAAGGCGAGTGACTTACAAAAGTAGCAAATAAATATTCCTAGTCCAAGAATCTATATCCAAGACTAAAATACTTCCAGTGTTCTATTGTTCCTGAAAATGGTGATGGTCTAGAGTAAGCAGTGATGGTGGATAGGTTTGAGAGTGTAGTTGATAAGAAAGGAGAAATTTGCCTTGGACTTGAAAGGTGAGATGAGCAGAGATGTTCAGAGTCATCAGATAATATATGCTGATCCAAGGAAAATAGAGCAGGACATATTGCATCACTCACTATTTCTTAGAATATTGGAAAATTGATGGTACTTCCATGCTCTCCCTCTGCAAACCCTCTAAGCTATTAAGCATTTTTGGTGGTTTTTTCTGTCTCTTTTTCTTTACAGCTCTTTGAATTTCTGTATCTCTCAGAATACTTAAAAATATATTAATGGAAAGTGATGAGAATGTGAAGGTTATTATTATCTCAACTGTGAAGCAGCAAGAAAATTATAGAATAATCTAGAAGAACTATCCATCATTACATGCTGAAAAAGAGGTTAGATTGTGTAATGGGGGCAAAAATCTCATTTAGTCCAAGTTCCTTTCAGAAGTCTTTTGCAAGAAATCTTTTAATATGAATCTGAATAAAGTCAGATAATTTATTTTTCTCCCTTTTTTACAGTACTGAATTCATTATAAAGTGATTTCTGATTCCAAATTCAGGCAGCGTGAAAACAGCTAATCAGAGCTACAAAGACAAGATTAATTGGTGTTAATTTCCAAATATTAGTGTGGGAATTTACTTGGCTTAATAAATGTAGATTTAAAATGATAGGAAATAAGTTACAATAATGGAACTAAATAAAGTGGATCATTCTTATACGGTATAAATGGGGGGAAAATTGGTACAGCGGTAATTTATGGAATTTTTTCTTTTTTAAATTCAGAAAATTCTTGATATGGTTTTGTGACTTGTGTTATTTCAAAATCACTGACTTGATCTACTGACATGGGAGAGTAGATCTTGCATTTTTTAAGGTTGACATTTCAAAGCTATCAGCTTGACCAATGTGTGGTGATAGCCTCAAAGTATTTTGCACTGCTTCCATATGATGAATACACCTGAACATTGCAATCCTCTGGCTTTTATCATTCAGAAGCTGGTGTAGATCAATACATAATTCTGCCATAGGAACAGCAGAAAGGGAGGGGAAAAAACCAAAACAATTGAATGTCAGAGCTGCAATCTTTTTTTGTGCCAATAGCATTTCATTGTAATAGCACAGAAAGTGGAGAGAGTCTGAACTCGGGCTTGGTACTACTCACACACAAACTTAGAAATAATGGGAGGTTTAAGAAATCTCGTCACCACTACCATCTCCCTGACCGGCTGAATTCAAAAGGTGAAGGAAAAGAGGAGAAAGTAAAGCAAGAACTCAACGTGAAGTGCATGTAGAAAGGCCAGGGAAATACAGCAAAGGACCTTGTAGCTGATGTGGAAGGAAAATTGAACTCCAGCACTTGCATTTACAGTTACAAGATGCCAAATACTACTTGCAGCTTGATGAGGATGGTCTCCAGGAATAACTCCGCAATTTGTAGAAACACAGGAATCTGAAATTATCTAATAGATAAAACTATTTCTACTGGAATAGTATTTCTACATTTATAACCTCAGTCTACAAGGAGAGCAAAAATATAGCAACTAATACAATTTTGATGTTTTATTGAAAGACTTACTTAATGAAACTAAAAAATTCTTTGGAAATCTCTGTTACTTTCCTGATTCGATACTGGAGAAGCAGATGTAGGGTCTTACTGATGGCAAATAGTGCTCAGCTCATAGAGAGGACTGTGTCTGTAATGGTTGCTATATGAACCCAAAGTTTGAAGAAGATGGATTAAAAATGTGTCTTACAGAGCAACCTGCAGTAATCTGTGGAAAAATCCTCTGTTAACTAACAGGATGCTGGTGTAATTTCTTCAGAAGAAATATCTTCTGCTCTCATTTCTCTAAATATGAGAAAATAAATTAATTTCAAATGCATTTGAGTGAAAATGAATTTGAGGCTCTAAGCAGTCTACTACACCTGCAGTATCCCATCTCTGAAAGGATATAATTTGCCTTTAAGAGGTTTGCTAAACTGAAGTCTAAATTCTGTCCTTGCTTTTAGTCTATACCTGCAGATGAACACTGTGGAGGTTAGATGAATAGACAGTGGACTCAAGTAAAATGAAACAAGTTGCAATTAAAACATACTTTGCTCTGTGGAGTAAGCATCCATACCATTCTGCTTTAGGGAGCTGATCACCTGAGCCTTATGCTCTCAGAAATTATTGTCTTTTTTCTGTGAAGCAAATTAAAATCTAATCAAGTAGTATCTCAGAAGTTTGAATATTATTTTTAGGGCTTAAAATAATGTGTCTTCCCATTCTTCCAGGCACAAATGTGCTTTAGCACAGTTGATTTTTCTTGATTTATCAATTTTAATGGTTTTGATGCTGAAAAACTAAAGTGGCAAAAGTCTTAGGTAATATCTTAGGTAGCTTTAAATTAATATAGATATTACACAGCTACCTGTGACTAGACTCATAACTCCGTTGCTGTTGCTTTACAGAGAATATTTGAAAAAAATCACATGGAAAAATTTGATTTTTTTTTTTGTGTTCTATTTTTGTTTGGTTTTTTTTTATTTATTTATAAGCACTCTGTTTAGTTTTTATGCCTTATAAACTGACACCTTGGCATTATAAATATATGCTGAGGATTTTGTATTCCTCGTTCATAAATTCATTTATTGGCTGGGGTAAACTGATGTTTCATGAGGAAAGTAGGCTTTTGGATTGTGAAAATTTCCACTGGGTTCAGTAGGGAATGAAAATCCTAGTAGCTGAGCATGGAGTGGTGCATGTCTTTACAGTCTGTGAAGACTGTCCTTGTGTATGTACCCCATCTGATGGGGGTTAGCATCCCTTGTAACCCCCCCCTTCCTGCTGTGGTTGTGTCTCCCTACTAGGCTCAGAGTCTTCCAGCAGTGCTGGCTCCTCAGGATCACTGTCACGAATACATCAGCCTCTCCAAAGTGCATCATCTCTTGTCCCTGGGGTGACAGCCAACTCTTCAGGCAGCGTGTCCTACCCTGAGAACGGGATGAGTGGCCAGGTGGCCCCCAGCAACACCAGCTATATCATTCTTCCACTTGAAGCTGCAGGGATACCGCCTGGCAGTATCCTTCTCAACCCTCACACAGGTCAGTATAGTTCCCTCCTGCCTGATTCTGCCCCTTGGCGTTTCTGATGTCAGCTGGTGAATCGGCAAATTCTTGTTTCTAGACATATTTTTCTGGAGGCACTTTATGAGCAAATATGTTTGGCAAATTGTTGTTTTCAAATGTTCAGGCAAAGATAGATTCGGTTTCTGAGGCTATTGTGGCATAGCTGGTGTGAAGTGATACAAAACACTCCTGCTCCGTCCCAGACAGGATATTCATCATTCAGCAATCCTGGTGCTCCCTGGCTCTCAGTGCATCCTCTAAGATCCCCTTAGCATCAATAAGGACAGATGCTCTTCTATATCAAGCATGCTGAGATATAGTGCAACCAAAATATAACATCACATTCTTAGAGATTGTGCTTAACAGCAGAATTTCAAAAGACTTAAAGGCTGCATTTGAATCTGCACTTCAGAATTAATTTCTTCTGAGCTATATGATTAGCAATTGTATTTAAATTGTGAAATTTGTGATAAGAGAAAGATGTAACTCTTAAATTCCTGATAGTATTCATCACTGCAGCTCACAAATGAGGCACTTGCAAGCACCCAAGAGCTGTGGGCACTTCTGAAACTCTTCAGTTTGAACTTGAGTATTTGATGAAAGCTTAAGGCAATTTGTTACCTCTTTGGTCTGGATGAAGTCTGGATCATGTTATGCTGTTACACCCCACTGTATTGTACTATTAGTGTTAAGAAGGTTCAGGGAGTTTGAGGGTGTGATGCTTCTTTGGTAATTGGGACTATTCCAGTGACCACGGCTAGCTGTGCTGTCAAACTTAGCTGAGTTATACTGGGTTTAAAACAAGAAAGCCTGTAGTAAAATGTAGCTTCCATTATACTGAGATCTGAGGGTTAAACTCCACAATAGTTTTTTCAAAGTCCTTAAAAGAACATTCAGGAACTTTTTCTTTGGGGATTTTTGTTTATAACTTGTATTTTATGTGTATTACATCCCTGTGTTCCACAATTTTGGTGGAAATGCTTAAAGCTCATGTGTGTCCACTGCTAAGAATAATTTTTTTCGTCATAGTTTAGTCAAGAAAGTTGAAACATTTACGAAAAATACAGCCTGGGTAAACTCTCCAGCCAATCTTACCACAGATATTTATAGATGGTGATATTTGGGGCTGATCAATATGTATCAGCATATTTAAAATCAAGGAGGAGTTCTTTAGATTAGAATGTGATACATTTTATAAGTTCTGTCCCAGAGAGGTACCTTACTAATATGCACAAACCTTTACTCTTCTGAAGCCTTTACTCTTTATGTGTACTTTTTTCCAAGCTATTGCATGATTGACATGAGAGCCTAATATTGTCAGCAAGGAAAAGATCCATGATTATATTCATCTGCTCATTTCTGTTCTGGTAGTTGACAGTTCTTTCTGCAACACTGAAACTTCTTGGTGAATACAGAAGACAACATTTTGTGTTCCACCATATGGTCCATTTCCATACAAAACTCATCAGGCCTAGCAGGAGTCAACCATAATTCAGGTGATAGGACTGAGAAAAAAAATGAAAGGAAATGATGCTGCTTGGAGCCCAGAAACAGCTGAGAGATACTGCTTGTTCCTGGCCAGGCTTGTTCCTGGCAAGGGCAGAGACTGGAGCTCACCACACTTGAAAGCAAGAAGAGCCATTAAGAGGAACATCTCCTATATCTGTCTTGTCAATTTAGGAAATTGCATCATCTAGTTCAGATTTTAGCCTGGTACATAGGGAGTCTTTTTTTTATTTCTGCTATAGGTATAATGCCTTTCAATACTGTCACTAGACCAGATCACCTTATCTTTCCTCCCTGTGTGCCTCCATCTGCAGATGCATCATTGGGAAACCCATGCATGTTTGTATGTTTAACATTCAGGGAGCAAGTATTTTTGTATATATATTATTCTGTGTTACTTTCAAACCTTGTGTTTTGTTTCTGCAGCTCCCATGTAAATATATGCATAGTAAAGTAATGGAGAGAGCAGATTCTTTTAAAAACCTGAAATTCTTGTTTCACACTTCTAGCTTCATGCTGCTACCTTTTGCTGGAAATCAGACTGTATTTTGACATCTGCTGTGTTTTTCACATGCAGAAAAATACATGCTGCAAAGTTGTCACTCTTTGGGCTCAGAATCTTTGCATCTTATTAGGGAAACATTACAAAAGAAGCTCCATGGGGAGGAGATTTTGATTGCTGGATGCTGTGATCGACTGTCAAAGTGATGGATGCTGTCAGAAACAGAGATGAAGAGAAGACAGTTGAAAGAAAAGGAAAAAGGATCTTTGTTTCCTGTAATGAATAGATTTTCTTTCCCTATGTAATACCATTCTTTATCTCTTTCTCCTCCTCTTGCAGAGTGGCTTCTTCCAGTCTTTTGCTCTCTTTTGATCATAACACTGTGTCCTTTAAAGATCTTTCCTTCCTTTCACACTACATAGTCACTGACTGTGCAAGCCTCTAATGGCATCCAGAGATGCTGTCAATTTATTCCTGATCTGATTATAACTCTGCTCCTTACCAGATGCTGAGAATCCACACTTTCTTTTCCATATCTGCAGTTTATTTTCTCTCCTCTGCTTTACCCTCCTCCTTCCCCAGATACTCAAGCTTCTTACTTGCTTTGGCAATGAACCATTTATGTTGCTGTGTTCTCCATTTCACTTACTTCATCAGCTTGTTTTGCCCTTTAAAGGATTCCTCTTGGCACGTTCTTCCTTAACCCCTCTGACAATTTAAGAGCATTTACTTTTCATACATACTCCTTGAAATGACATTGCAATCTCCGCACTTCTATCAGGGCCACAGTTCATAACTTACAAATGTCTTCCCTGTTACCTTCTGATCTCTCCTTTTCATTTCTGATTTCAAGATTTCTTAATGAGAAGTCCTCTCTTTTTTATTTTTAAAAGTGTTGTTAGGACTTTATACCTCGAGTTCTGCTGTCTTTCCTTAAGCCACAGGAAATGCTCTTTATTAGCTTTCCTTGAGCATCTGACACAGGCTTTGGGACTGTGTTATCCTGCTCACTTAGTCTTCTAAAGTACTTCTCTGGCTTGAGATTCCCATAGCTTGGGAGTCCATGCCATGGTTACCCTGTGGGTTCACAGCAAGGATCAGGAAATCAGTAGACAGAACTGCTCTGTGCTTCTTCTCCACTCGCTCATGACCTTTCTTAGCATGAATGTGGTGTTGAGTTCATCCAGAAACTTGATGCTTTAGAGAGAAAGAAGGCAAGGTTCTTTAGCCAATGCTCTTCATGCATTTCTGACCATGATTCATTGGAGGAAGAAACTAGAAGGCTGAGGAATAGACAGAACAGGTAGAAATGCTTCATAGGGTACAGATCAGAAGTTCATTATTTCACTGTTGCTCTAAGTCACTGAACTCCTCCAGATCTCCTTTTATCTCAGATATTCATTTGTTAGTTACCTACTTCAAAGGTTATCACATCATTGCTAAAATTACTTTTTTTTTCCCTCGTGGAAGCATTTATAATTCCTTTGATTTACAGATTAATCATGGAAGTGAAAAGAGAACTAAGATAATGGAAAATATTTTTCCTACTGAGAAATAACCATTTCTTTTTTTTTTTTTTTCAAGACAGTGACTTGGGTAGACTTTTTATCTTAAGCAAATATTGTTTTTGCAAGGTTATTTCCCCCAGCTAATTATCTGAAGCAAAATTAGTTCAATAACTTAGCAGAACTCTAAAAAGTATTTGTCTTGTATATAAGAGATTTTTAAATACAACTTAAGTGTTGCTTCCTTGAAAGCTGGAGTGCTAGCTCCACTAAGTAAATAAGGTACAGCTCTCAAAAGTACAGCTCTGTTATTAGAATGTTTAAGTAAATTAGTAACAAATGTGGGTTTGGTTTTTTTCCCCTTTTCTACAGACCATATTGTTTCAGAAGTAGTTGTATACATTTGACTGCTGTGTTGTGTTAGAGGAAAATGTAAGGGAACATTCTCTACCTTTGGAGTGTTTGCTCCAAAGTTCAATTTTAATGTTAATTGATTCATCAGTGAATGATTTCAAGTAACCATAGCATCTGAATCATCTTATAGCCATGGTAACTTTCCACTCATTCCTTGGAAAATCATACTGCTGAAACAAATATCTGCTATCTTGCCTGAAAGAAAAATAAAAGCTGTCTGATACTGTAATTACTATAATGAGATATTGAGTGATGAACACTTCACTCTTGTAGCAGGTCAGCTAAAGAGCGATCAGTTAAAGCAAAATTATTTGCTTTCACACAGAAAGCAGTATGTTCTTAAAAGTGTCCAGCAAGAGCCGGGCGTTTTGTTTCAGGTCAACCATTTGTAAATCCTGATGGGACACCGGCAATATACAATCCTCCCAGTGGCCAGCAGACAATGAGGAGCCAGGTGGTTGGACAGTCTCAGCAGCAGCCTTCACCCCAGCAGCCTCAGCAGGTTCAACAGCCACAGCAGCAGATGGCAAGTCACCTTGTCACACAGGTAGGTGTGGTGTCATTGGGAAAAAGAAGGAGCTCTTAGGGATACCAAGAGTGACCTAGAGGAAAGAAGGGAGGAATGCAGCTAGACCAAATATCAGGATGTTCTTTTCAACATGGATAAAGCAGATGGAGAGGGAAGATTACATCTTCAATTTTATCTAAAGGATGATTTCATTTTCAAAAGTACTGTGAAGCGTGTTGGTGCATGTCTGCATAAAATTAGTTTGAAAAATTCACCCATTAGTGGAAGCGGAACCATTCATTCTCAAACCAGTGCAGTCTGTAATTCTCTCCAAAGAGCCAGGGGCATTTCTCTTTTGACAACAGTGGGTTTGAGTAAAAGAATAAGGTGCAAGAGCTCTACAAACCCTTTCATGTCCAGTTGTATTGGGCCCAATCTATGAGTGCTCGCCAAGCACCTTTGCCCCAGTTTGGTGGTTTTCTGCCTGCACCAATAGTCTGGCCATGATCCTGCTCTGAGGTACAAGTTCTGGAGCTGCAGCAGGAAGAGCAATTTTGTTTGAGCACAGTGCAATGTTGGCTCTCTGGTCCCTGCGCTGGCTGTGGCATATGGCCAAAGGTGGCTGAGCATGGGCAGCAGTGTTTGGGTCTGGTTCAAAACTAATTTTGTGGATTACATACCTGTTCTCCCTAGAGAAGGCGGAGGGAACTGCTGAAGCAAGAATACTATATCCTGCTTAGTCACAGGGCAGCCAAGATTGACTGTGGTTCTTGTGTAGCTTTATAATTTGGCACGGCTTCATCCTAGGTTATACAGTGTTTGAATTCAGTGAAGCTGCTGTGATTTTACTGGGTTTGGATTTATATGGTTATGGCTCTTATTTCTTGATCTGGTCTTCACAGTTATAGAAGACAAATAATACCAAACCTATAAGAAGTTATATGAGAGGTTAAAATGAAAGGAATACTAAAGCTATTCCAAGATAATAGTGCTGTGGAAAATAATTTTTTTCACTTAGATAAACATCTGCTCCAAGCTGATGGCCTGTCTGTTGGTAATTCATGGCCTGTTCTTTGTCAATTTTTTGAACTCTTGTGTTCTCTCAAGCAGCTTTACAATCATTATTCCTTTGCCTATGATACACTTGGTGTTAAATCAGTCACTAACAGTGAAATTCAAATATATACTTACGCTATGCTGCTTTCCATTTTTATCTCTGTAAATTAAATGTGGAATCATAATTTGGCTTTGACTTGCATTACGAGTAAGAAGGTATAGCTCTGGCTATATTTAATCTAACAGCCATCAAATCCACAAAAAGAGGCAGAAATATCAGTAATAAATAATTGTTTAGTATAAGGCGAAAATGAAGACTAAAGTCGCAATACTTGACCTCTTGTACTCAGGCTGGTGATGAGTGACCTGTAGTTTGGGAGCTGGGTTTGAGATTTTTGTTCTCAATAACAAAGGTGGCGGTGATGGTACTTGTTATCTTTCTATGGTGGAATTTATTGTCTTTCCTTTGCTTCTTTTGCAGCCTGTTCAGACAATGCAGCCATCTTCTCAGTCAGTCCAATATCCAGCAGTTTCTTATCCTCCCCAGCATCTCCTGCCAGTCTCTCCAACACAGCAGTTTTCTGTGGTACTAAAGATTTCCTATTTATTTTTCTTTCCTTGAATTTGGAGGTGTGAGTATGTGTGTTCAAGAGCCTCTGGGGAACACTGCAACAGGTGTCCCACATGAGAATCCTGTCTAAATATCTCTTCACCTTTATGCTTTGGTACTGGCAGGCATTTTGAGCATACCCACTGGTACTGGTTACCTAATCCAAAGAGTGATGCTACAGCAGGACTCTCTACCTGCTTAGCAGACCCTCCAGAAAAATATTTTGTTGTGCCTGCTGGAAGCTTATATCTCCTCACTTAATGCCAAGTCACCTTAAATTACTAACTTGAATAGTTGAGATTTGGGTTATTCCTCTTTTGTGTCCACAAAGACAGGAGATGAAACCTCAAGAAATCATTATTTTTTATTTTGTATTCTTTTATCCATATACTAAATCCACTTCCTGGATTTATTCCTTGGTGATATCAGAGGACTTGGGAAGGAGAATAGCAGTGAGCCAGCTGCAGAAGGTGTAGTGTGCTGTACATCATGACAATGCACCAATGGGGATGTGTATGATGAAAATAAATAGAGTGTTCTTCTGGGGTCTGAGTCTGGCTTGGTGCTTTTTTTCTCTTGGTCTAGTACTCTTGTTTACGATTGGTTGGTTTTTTTTTCCAATGTCACATAGTTATAGTAAGATATGGAAACAAAGCTGAATGGATCCTTGCAGATAAAATAATGTTATTAATGACTAATAGATGATTGATAGATTTATAGGAAGATCAATATTCCGTGCTGAACAAAAGTTGCATATCGTAATGTTAATTCTCTTGAAAAGTCTGTTGCAGAAATATCAGATTGCCCTGGTGACAATCACAAGAAAGCGAATATTTTTATTGGTTAATTTAATAATGAAACTTCATCTGAATTACTATTTTTAGTATACATTGCATTACACAAACACTATATAGATAATATGTGTTTGAAGATGTTTTTCTCTTTTGTGAAAATCTAGAGGCATTCCTGGCTCAGTGAAGTTTCGTGTAGAATCCATTTGCAGTCATTTGTCATTCTGGTAATGACTATCCTAGATTTTTAAAGGAACAACTTCACAGAGACAACTCATGTGTCTGAATATGAATGTAGGATGACGGTAAAGTTAACAGCATTACTTCCATATACCACCTGATGATCTGTCAGTAGTATTTAAAATGTTGATCCATGACATCTGCTCTCAGTTGTGAGGGTGAGTCTCTGTATGTGAGGGTAAGTCTCAGAAGTGCTTTCCACAAGGAAACTTTTCATTTTATTTTGTTTCATTTTTTAACACATTTTGAAGTTTCCAGACATTAAATGAATTGTGCAGGATGGTTTTGGAGACTGAATATCACACGGATACAAACAGTATTAAGAGGCTTCTTCTAGAAAATAGTATGGACGTTCTGAGCAAAAGGAATTTTATGGTGCTTATTTCCTATCTGTAATCAGCATATTAGCACACAATGGAGTTTAAGTATTTAAAGGTCTTATGATATGGGCACAAATGAAGATGCCTAGAACAACACACACATTAGTAAATCTTTGACCTTCAAAGAATACACTTGAGAGCATTGAATAGTATTAATCTTTTTGCAAGAATGAACAGATACAGTGCAGAATGTCTGTATTATTACTAGCATGTAGTGAAGCTTAGGTCCATTGACTTTATATGGTACTATTATCCTACCAAAGATTTTTTTTTTTTCTTTCCCCCTTCAATCTAATATAGAACTTGTTTCTCTCTAACACAGAATAAAAAGCCTTGAAACAGCAACATTAGGCTTAGCTTTTTTTTTTTTTTTTTTTTTTTACTTTCTTGGTGTTTACAACCTTGGATTTTCAAAGCAGTCCAAAAAGGGAAAGATCTGCAGCTGAATCCTGCTAAATTCCTCTTGGGATCAGTTTAAAACACAGGTGAAATTACCAGCATGTGTTTGGCTGACAGATTCTGTATTTGAGGATAGAGGTATCCATAATGTTATTTTCATGCCCTTTACATTTAAAATGTCTTCTTTTGAACACTGTAAAGTTCACTTGTCATTTTGGAATTAAAGATGAGGGTGGCAGGGGGAAAGAGCCAAAATAATTGGCTATTTTGCCAAATTATGCCATTCGCCTTGCCATCTGGAACTCTTTGTCAAAGCATTTATGGTGATTTTTGTTTTAATTGCCTCCATTTTTGTAGATATCCTTGCAAAGTTTGACATGGGTCAGAGCTGAGAGGTTCCTTTCCCCTCCTCGTGCTCTGAACCTATTTTGTTTTGCTGCCTCATGTGCCTGCTCCAGGCACCACATCTGTATCCTCTTCTCTGCCTTCTGCCCCACAGCGAGACGACATGACCGCGCAGTTTAGCCAGATGAGCTTAAGTCGTCAGTCGTCGGGAGACAACCCCGAGTCGCCTTCTGGCCCCGTGTACCCCTCGCCCCTCCTGCAGCAGCCTGCCCAGCAGCCAGGTTACATCATGGCCTCCCCGAGCCAGCAGCTTCCCCCAGGAGGCTTCACGGGTTCAGGACCACCAGTGTCCCAGCAGGTGCTGCAGCCGCCGCCGCCGCCCCAGGGCTTCGTGCAACAGCCACCGCCACCTGCTCAGGTAGGCAGAACTCCCGCTGCCACGTGGGCACGGTGCCCTTTGTAACATCAGGAAAGGAATATAAATCCCAGATATTTTTTTTTTTCCCCCCCGGTAAAAGTTTAGCAGGTCTTTAGGCAGCAGGATGGTTGCAAAGTCTCTATTGTTTCCCGGGTTTCAGCATTTCCTTCCCTCTCCTCAAAATGTTTTCTGAACATATGTTCATACTCCATGACACATCTGCACATGAATGTGAAGGAGGAGGGTGAGTAAATGCCCACACTCCTTTTTCCCTGTGTATGTACCAAAAGAGCAAAACGTACATCAGCCCAGGTAGTCGTTAATCATATTTAATTGACTTGAACATGTGAGGTGTCACAGATCAGTAATTTTAACTGTCTTCCTGAAGACTGATTATGTTTTACTGTTCACTACCAAACATCTCTGCTTGTCTCCTGGGTACCTTTACAGAATATTGAAAGTGATTACTGTCAAGAAGTAAAATGCACAGATGACTTTCTGGCCAATTTTCAAGGCATACACATTAAAAAGACAAATTTCTTTATCCAATTATAAATAACTTCATTTAAATTCCACTTGAAATTGTATTAATAGCATTTCTCTTGTTTCCATTTTATCCTTTGGAAGAAAAAAAATTAAAAATTAAGTTAAAAACTCTACCATTTCTTTTAACGTAACTTCATTGTAAACCTTATTGGAAGCGATTGTTTGGTTGGTCGGTTTTTGCTTACTGCTTCTCACTGAAAATTTCCACTTGTGCTTATTAATGAAATTCAGTATTGACATAGGAATGAAGAATTTTTACTGTTACAGTGTTTTAAGTGGGCTAAGGATCTAGTTAATTAGATCACTAATTAACAGTAAAAGAAATCTGAGGATGCTGACATCCCGTCGAGGACTGCAATCCATAATTTCTGCAATGCACTTGTGTGGTTAAAAAATGTGCAGCTATGTTTTCTGAAAGAAGGCTTGGCAAAAACAAGTTTGAAGGAGAGGAAGTTCGATATAATGTGATTTCTTTTACAAAAAAATTGAAAGTACTGCTAGAAAAATATTGCTAGGAAAATATTTCACATTTTGCCAAATGTAGCAGGTTTGGTGGTTTCTTAAAATTTGGGAGAAAAAAATGACCTAAAGAGCAAAACTCCCTGATGAATCCATCTTCCCATCTAGATTGTGTCTCCTAGTAGAGGCTGTCTAGGCTTTAGTCCTTATGTTCAACCCCCAGGTGCCCTCAGTCATTTAATCCAACCTCATGACGCTTCTAGTGAAGCAGGTATATGTGAGCACCTCCGTGTTGCCGGCTGCCACCACAGCAGGCACTGATGTTCCCCAGCTCTGCCAGCCAGGGTTTGCTGTGGGAGTTGAGTGGGCTGCAGGATGGTGCTGCCTGTCCTGACAGGGACCCCCACCACCTCTTCTCTCCCTCAAGTGAGGACACATGTTCAGCTCGCCCCGGGGTCTCTGCGAGACCCACCTTGGCTGGCCTTGCAATGGGCTGCATAGGTTTGCCCGCTGCTCCTGCCCCTGGCTGAGCCTTGCTGTGGGAACATTGGATTTCACCCCTGCATTTACAGCAGGACACAGGGTTTTCACTCAGCACAGTGCAGTATTATTTGGTGAAGCTCTTTTCCAAGCTAATCCTTGTACTGGTGCTACTTACAGGCAGGCTACTTTTTCACAGGCCAAGTGATGAGGAGGTGCCTTTTCATGTACAGGGGAGCTGTAGCACCAGTACAGTACTGGTGTGTCTAATGGTCACTGTGTCTCTGTCCATTCCCCAGCTGCTTTGCTCCTATAGTTTAACACAGTGGAAAGTTATTGACAGCAGAAAAATATCTTTTGGCTTTGCAACAACTTCAGTTATTTCACTGTGGAATTGTTTGTCCTCGGGGAGAAGTGTAGAAAGGTGAGAAATTCAGTGCTGTCAGCTTCCTCTAGTTCTGCAGATAACATCCATCTGCAGCTTGTTACTGTTCCAAAAAATCCTTGTCAGATACGTGTGGAAGAGGGCATCGCAGGGTTTAGTGTCTGCTGCCCATGGCCCCATCCCTTGAAAGCACAGTGGCCTTGCTCTGCCAGAAGGGAGAGAGGGCAATCATTCTGTGCTTCTGCATGCATAGACAGGAGCTTCTGATTCACATTTCAAGTTTTTATACATTCACTTCAGTCCTAGAAAGTGGTTTGGATACTACGTGCAGCACATGTACGGCAAATAGGGGATCCTTCTTATAAAGAGTAAAAGTGCACCCCTGGGAAATAGCAGTTGTTCTGCCCTGAGAGCTTAGCTTTCTGTACACAGTAGGTAGATCCCCAATACTTGTCCTGCCCATGACACAGCTTCACTGTGGCTGTGGCTATTGTCAATCTGAGTCAGCTTTGTTACTCTTTGGGGCTTAGATGCAATAGTAAGGCTGCTCTCAGACACCATAGCAGGTGGTCTGAGGCAGGCTCTGAGAAAAAAAGAAAGCAATAAAGATGGTAATGGAAGCAAAACATTATGTGATGCATTAATCAATGCAATGCAATCAATGTAAAAGCACTTTTATATCTTAAATGTTGCTATTGAATTTATACCAGTTTAAAAGAGGCATGACTTTAATGGCTAATTAGTTCCTGTAAATGCACTGCTGATAAGGTTGGCTGTGATACCCTGTATGCTGTTGGAAAATAGCAGTGAAAACTTGGGTGGAGATATCCTGTGAGTATGATAATTTCCTTTGGGAGCTGAAAGGAGGAGAAAGAAATGCTTCAAGCCTACACACCCAATGGTACTGCATTTAAATTACTAGCTTTTCTATTAAAGTTCAGTTAAACGTGGCTCTACAGCTGCTCTCCAAGATTCTTTCTCACAGACTGTATTAAAGCAGAAGCAGACTGAATTTGAAATGACATGCCTAAGAAGGGGTGAAAGAAACCTTTGGGTTTCATTTTGCTTCTTCTTTCATCACAGGTATCCCCCAGCTTGACAATATCCTACAAATTTATTAAAGTCATAATTTAATAAATGAAAATAAGGATTTCTCTTTGTTCAGCTAATTACAAAAATAAAAAAAACAACAAAAAAAACCAACCCAAATCCCAAATGTTACCTGCAGTTTTCTGAAAGGGATTTTTGCCAGCAAATGCCTGATTGTTTTCTGTCATGAATATTGATCATATATATATCTTTGCTTTCCTTATTTTCAATTTTCTTCTCTTTCTGATAGTTTTTCTGTAGCACTTATGGACCAAACACTTTAACAGGAATCCACATTCTCCTTTGTAGTACTTTTATCAATGGTGCCTGTCTTTGCCTCTGCAAATGAAGAAGTGGAAAAAATATGAATATTGTGTCAATGGGAAGGGATATCCTCCCTGAAAAGTTATTTTCACCTCTGACTCATTTTGGAAGGTATACTGGCAAAATGATATCCAAAAGTGAGATGGCATGAATTCTGGGAGAGGCCTGGAGATATAATTAACATGTTGAGGGATTTTTCACCTGAATTAATTTTGTGTCATCTTTAATCTTTTGTCTCTTTGCAGAAGCCCTCTCCTTGAGAGTCTGTAATGACCCTAAGACAAAATCTTTATTCATAGCTTATCTCCTCTAGGAAACTTATTATGAAGAAGATTGGGGAGTCACTGCAAATGAGCAGGGCTTGATGATCTTTGAAAATTATAATGGAAAACATCTTACAAGGCATTATTTATCTGTTACCTGCTACTGTAATTATTATGGAGGGGGCAGGGAGGAAGAGAAAAGACCTTGAAGAATGACTGATCCCTGTCAGTTAGGTATTGGGAAGAAACGGCAGCTTCATGTGTCCATGCATCACTGGGGTTTCTCTTGTCCTTCTTCACTCCCATTTTTGTGACTGTCAGTATCATTAGCAATGGTGTCAGCAGCTGGATGGATGTGCTAGTCTAAACCTGTCTGGATATCAGCAGTGTTAAGAGAAGATAGAGTACCAGTCCAATGGCTGAATCAAGCCCGTAGGGAGGCAGTTTATGAAAGTAAAATCATCCTGAAGTATATGTGGACTCCTGATCCTGCTACAAGGAAAAAAAAACAAGGTGCCAGTGAATTTCATGGATGCTGCTAGAGGGCAGCCAGACAGACACCCAGCCTCATAATGGCTCCAGGCTGTATGTAGACAGAACAAAGCAGAAAATCAATGCTGCACTGAGTCTCTGCACATCATCTAGGGACAAAGCACATTAGAAAGAGGAGAAAGTAATGTCTGACTGTGCCATTTCATGAGTGTCTCTGAAATGGCATGCCCAGCCCTGTTACAATTTAAGTTAAAATATTGTATATGAGAGAAAAATTAGAATGCAGTGGAATTGTCAACCTAAAAACAAGGTAATTATTAAAAATCATACTAAAATTATTTTTCACAGTGTGTAGGATTAAGATCAAAAAGACATGCTTTTAGCATAAAGAAGGTAGCATTTATTTAGGTTATAGTCTTAGAAGTGGTAAATTTATTTCAGTCTTAGAATTTGGTAAATTTATTTTAGTTTTAGGGTAACCATACAACTTCATTGGCATGCTTGTTAGCGCAATGGAAAGCTTCTGGTTCTGTAAATAAAATGTCTTACAAGCAAAAGGTTGAAGGTTGGATTGTGCATGTCACATGGGAATGCAACTCCAGTGTAATTTGGCATGTTGGTTGGCTGCTGCAGAAATGTAATGTTTTTTTGTTGAAGAGCACATAAGTAAACAGTAAACAATATTTTAGTAACACTGATGTGATGAGAAACTAAAGAATTCAAGAGGATCAAAGCAGATGATGTAAGTGATACTTGTTATCTCTGATCCCTCTAATTCCACTGTTCACCAAAGTAGAATGAGAAAGGAAAAATAACATTTCTACTAGTGACACACAGATGTACTCAAGATAAATGAGAACAGATCTTTCCAAGCCCCTCAAGCATAAAAGACCTATTTTAGATCATGTCTATATTTTACACCAAGGCCTTCTTTTAATGTGCGAGCTTTTAAAAAACAAACAAACCTGACTTCCCCACCAAACAAAAAAATGAGTTAACAAAACCAAGAACAGCAACACAAAAAACCAAAACAACAAAACACATCAAAAGCTAAACCTCTTGTTTTCATGTCATGTCAGTAGTCAGCATGACTGCTGTCTAATTCTTCCATTAAACTTTATAAGTGAAGTACTTTTTTTTACCCTTCTACTACTAAGATTTTTTTCATGCTGATAGATTGCACTCTCATAAACTTTTAAGTGGATTACATAACAAACATACTCCAATGAATTGAGAAAATGAGATTAAGGGAGATAACCCTTTGACTAATGCTGAGGTTTTATGTGTGTGGTAAAAATAAAGTGTATGCTTCAGTTTATGTATTTGTGCTCAGCATGTTCAACTATAAACCTGACTTCAAAACTTAGGTTCTTCAGGTTACATTTTAAGGTTAATACCTGCAGAATCATTTCCAAAGAGATAATTCTCGTTGTCAAATGCCCTTGTTATTTTAAATATCTAGGGGCTTGTCTGCACTGGAAAATGAGGAAGTTGAGGGTAGATAAAATAAATCCTTTAAGTGAGATTAAGCTGCTGGCAGGATAAGTGAGAGTATTTCCACAAGGGTTTAATATTCTTTAGTTTGTAGAATATGTTAATAGAAAATAAAGAATGTTTGAAAGAATGTCTGTTCTGTTCCCCTCCTCCAAGGCTGGATCACATATTTGCATTGACTTGACTTAGAGTGGGTCTCCTCATTTCTTTCAAACCTCCTGTAGCAGAGTGTTGCTGAGAACAATCAGAGATATCCACGAGCTGAGTTTATCACACAAAACTTTCTGATCTATAGTTTATACTGCTTAAAGAATGATTCTGCGCCTTAAATGTGTGGGTCCACTTTCCAATTCCTTGTGGCTTTTCTTTGCAGAGAAACAAATTCACAAAGGTGGTGTCCATTCTACAAAGGCATTTTGTTTTTGTTACATTAGTCACTAACAAAATAAATGTCATGAGGGCAGGCATTAGCCTTTAGGTGTCACTGGTTATTGTCTGGAGGGAGGGTAGCTTACAACATTTTCCAGTCAAAACCTTGTTTTTCTCAGGCTGATATAAGCAGAGAGAGGGTGAAAAAAATCAATTGTTTGAAAATAAAGTTTTAATAGACCTTGAAGAATGGATGGGTGTTCAGCCTCCTGGTTGACAGACTCTGTTGACTGTCAGTTGGTCTGTGGGGTTAACTTCACTGACACCACCCAGTCCAGCTTTCATTCAGTAGGCTTCTACTTGCCTGAGTAGCAATCCATAGCCTACTCTTGTCTAGTCTTTTGTGTCTATGCCATTTTTTTTCCTCATCTGAAACTGGAAATTTTCCAAGGAAAATATGTCTCTTATGATATCCTAGCAATAGTTACCTTTACTCTGCTAACTTTGTGGATGATCAAATTGAATGATCTGTATCAGGAATATTTCTTCCATGCAAATAAAAGTGGCAAAAATGGTACTTGTTTTTGTGTGAAAAAAATAAAAGCATTTGGTCTGACTCTGTGCATATGTCTACATAGGATGAATGCTATGCACAAAAAAATTTGTATATGCTATATACATATATATGCTATACAAAAAAATTGTGTCATTTATTAAGAAATGCTGACTGCTGTGGCAGAAGTTGAGAGAGAAGCAATGTTCCCCCAAACCTCTGTCCCTCTGCAGTCTGTTCATACCATACATTATTGCAAAACTCTGTCAGATGCCTACAGTATCCCTGACAGCTGAAAATGAAAAATTTTGAGTGCTTTGAACTTGTGAAGGGTCAGTTGAAACCTGTTTAGCTCAAATGTCTCAGTAACAGTGGTGTGGCATGTATAGGAAAAATCTTTTGCTTCAGTCACCCTCAAACTTTCACCTGTGTGATAAGGAGACGTAGTACATGTTTCTCTGTAATGTCAATAATAATAGAAGAAAAAAGAAGCCCATCTAGCAAAACTTGCTGACTTAATGCCTATCCTCAGCTCCTGCAAGAAAACAGCTATGATGATTTTTTTAAACTGTAATTGTTTTCACAATAAGAGCAAGAAAGGCTTTAGAGGGAAATGTTTATGTAAGGAGGGATGTACATGTTAAACAGAAGCATGAATCTGATAATTTCCTTACAAATGTTAGGGGTGCACACACTCCATCTTGCTCTCCACCTTGTTTCTACATATTTGTACTCCAGGCCATTCCTTGTTTTGACTGGACCATTTTCTCCAGAGTTCCTTTAATGGTTCAACATGAGGTCTGTATGTGTTATGTTGATATGGAAGGTGTTGTTTGCATCTATTTTTCTGCAGCTTTTGATATGTTATTGTGATAAAATATTACTGTGATATTTTTTCTTTGGTATATACATGTAGCTTTTTATTAATCCTATATTTTTTTTCTCTTTCAATTTTTTTTCCTGTTTCCTAAAGTATCTGAAAAGAAATGTGGGCACTGATAGTCCTTTTCCTAGCAAAGCTGAAAGCAAGCAGCAATTCTTGAAGAGACAGGAGGCAAACCTCTTCTCTTGATTGCATTACTACTAATATGCTTGATTTGAATTTATGCTCCTCTTCCCTGTTTTGTTTTATTTTATGAATCTTTGATCTCTAGAGTTTATTGTTCTCTTTCTTTGCAGATGCCAGTGTATTATTACCCATCTGGTCAGTACCCTACCTCAACAACTCAGCAGTACAGACCCATTGCCTCAGTTCAGTACAACGCACAGCGGAGTCAACAGATCCCCCAGGCTGCCCAGCAAGCAGGTATGTACATCTGGTACTCATTTCTTCAGCTGCTTGAGTGCCTTTGCAGGTGAAACCTGTTGGTTATGCTCTAACTGAATAGCACAGGAGAACGCTGGTTGCTTTCTTGAAAATACAGTGAAAATTACAAATTGAGAAACCTTTTGCTTGGACATCCTGAGCAATGGAAGAGCAGGGGTTGCATCCTCCATCCCTGCTGTCCTGCATGCAGTGCTGCTGTGTCCTCAGTGTCCGTGCTCCAAGTGGCTGGGCACAGAGAGAGCTGAGAGGGAGCAGGTGTGAGCAGTCACCCTGCACCTTCAAGCCAACCATTGCGGTTGCCCTTTGTCATGGGATCTCCTCACGTATTTGTATCGCCCCATGTGGTGGCCTGGTCTGCAGTGATGCAGAAGGGAGCAGATGATCTCCACCACCTTGTGCTGTGCCTGGGCCCAAGGAGCGGCGAGGCTGTGCGTGGCTGTGGCCGTCGGAGCCCGTGCGGCTGGAAGGGGGGCCGTTACACTGTAAGAGAGTGAGTAGCAGGTCTCACAGTGAACCGGTCTCTTTTCCTGCTGTGTCACGCCACTCCGGATGACTCCAGAGTGAGAGGGACAGAGGGGGAGCTGGGCTGGTGTGCGTCAGGAGAGGGCAGGAATTGTGTTTGTCAAGGAGTCATCGCATTTCAAGGTAATAAACAATTCTGGTTTTGGAGATTTTTTTAAATTTATTTATTTCCCATCCGTTTCTGTAGTGCACACCTTCCCTCATAGGGTGTCTAAGACAGTAACTCCAGGCGTAGGGGGAGGAGGTGGAGGGCTGGGTTTTGTTTTTCCAGATGGCCAGGTAGAACAAAGCATTCATCATTCAATCTCAATTTGGCAGAAACCCTTTAGAATGGAAAAGCAGATTCCCTGCAATAGCCCTGATATGGAAGTTATTTAAGATGCAAGTCAAGAGCACAGACATGAGATGTGAACAAGACTTATGGGGTCATCCAGCTTGTCAACCTATCTCCGTAATGTGACTGCTGGCAATTTTGTTCCACTCTCTCAGGCGCTCAGGGAGACAAAGACACAGCAAAAACAGCTATAACTATGCAATTCATAACTTCTTTTTTTTTATTATATTCTGTGTTCTAATAAAATTGGTGACATTTTGGTCGGTGTCAGTGGTGACTGACTGTGTCTGCTTGCACACCTTCATATTATACATTCCTGAGAGAGGAGAGGGTGAAGTATTGCACAAAGGTCATCTGTCTCTTCTAGCTTCTCCTGCCTGACAGTCTGGTACCATATTTATTATCTCTATATACTGGATCCTTGAAACGAAGTGCAAATCAACTTAGATGACATTATCTGGATCTACTGTGTTGTTATAAAACCATTTTTATCAGTTTAATGCTGCATTTATAGCCTAGTGGAGATTGTGGTAAGTGATATGCACAAGAGATGGTGTGACATATGAGTGATGTTCCAGAGAAGATCCAGCTGTGTGAAAATCGTAGTTTTAAAGATATATTGTAGCACAGGACCTGTTGAGTGCAGACAATGCAGACATGCAAATGATAATTTTGTTTCAGTGTTTACTGCATTGTTTTCCTTACATATTTGGAAAACACGAGTCAAGGAGTTTGTATAAAATCTCTAGTACATCAGTCTTTGCCTGCAATTCACTCTTTCAGCTGCCTGCTCAGTTGGATGCATTATTTTTATCTCTTGTTTAAAAATGAAAACATTGTGTCTACAGTTTAGACTCCCTGCTGTGGTGATGATTTTAAGTGTTTAGCTATTCTCTGATCTTGAGACATGTCTGAGAACAATTTTGCAAGCTAGTTCATCTCTTTGGCCTCTGATACATCCTTTTCCCCTAGTCATGGTCCCAGCATGTGGTAAGTGTGACAGGAAGCAGATTGCAGTTCCCTATAGATCTTGTTTTGGAGGTGGTGTAAGAATTGTTCAGATTCACTTTTCACTGCATGTCTTGGTATTTGGGAAACAAATAGTTGTGTATGACCAGAAAATAGCAATCCACAAGCAAGTGTTTCAGACTTCCATTTTCCTTTCCACACAGACTTAGCTTCAGATCAGCACATGAGAAGCCAGGGATAACAAGGGGCCGGAACAAGAAGATATGACAGAAAACAGCGTTTGTGAAACAGAGTGTAGTACAGGAATACTGAGGATGGGAAGGATGAACAGATGGGAAGGAGGCAGATGAAAAGATGACTTCTAAAATGGTTTCCCCAAAGACCTCACATCACTTGCTGCTGCTTTGGAGAGAGGACGGCTGTGGTGCAGGCAGACCCAGGGAGCCCAGCTGGCTGCCTGGACCTGCCGGTTGGCTCCTATGTCAGGACGAGCAAGGAGGCAACCTCAGCCTGGCAGCTCAGGAAATATTTTATTAAAATTAAAAGTTTGCCTGCCTGGAGGAGCTTTTGGAAGCTTTCAAAGCAACAAGGAGTTCAGATCTTACTTCCCCTACTTTGGGATGCAGAGGTCAAAGTTTCATCTAATGTTAGCAATTTGTTTTCATTTTTGTTAGAAAAGGTCTCTTCAGGATGAAGCGATATTGATGACTTTTACAGCAAACAGCTAAAGTAAAATGACTGCACAGCATCTGTGGTGGCCGAGGGAGCCTGTGCTCTCGTGGCTCTAGAAGGAGAGCAATATTGAGTTAAAATGGCTCCAGGGCAGAAAAAAGGATGTGCTCACCTAAAATTAGATTAGAGCTCTGGCAGCAATAAATCATTTGGAGAGAAGGCTGAAAACGTTTTGTGTGTTTATTTACCTTTTTTATTTTTATCTGCCTAAGTGCTGGCTTATGTGAGAACCTAAGTGACCCATTTCTACCAGAAGCCTAGTACAGTGTCCTCCTCGAAGGTTTTTATACAAACGTTTGCCATTTAAATTATGTTTGTTTCTGTTCAAGACAAAATGTGGTATCTCTGCAAACAGAAATATTTTTGTTTCACTCATGCCATTGTTGGTCTTTTTTGTTGTGCCTTTTCTGCACCATTTTCGTGTTCAGAGCTGCTCAGTGCAAAGATTTTCAAAGTGTTGCCCTTGGGTGGGGCCCTGGTTGAGTTGGTGTCTGTCGCTCCATGGCATAGATTCGACGTCATAGGTGGATTCTTGAGGTGTGTTCAGGCAGGTATTCTCAAAAACAGTATGCTCATTTTTCAAACCATTTGGGTACGTTGCTGTTTCCATTTCAGCACTCTGCAACAGGTGACACTGTGGAGTGCCCAGTTTTGTAAGCACATGGAAGAAAATATTATTTCTGCATTTGCATCTAGCAGTATTCTGTAAATTGCATGTCTGGCATCATCAGGATTTCATTCTTCAGTAATTATCTCTATTTTGATAGACTGATCCTAGTTACTGTCTGAGTAGAAAAATAGAGATATATTGATGACAAATCAGTAATTATTTCTATTTTGTCATGACAGAAGAAGTCAGCAATGTGTTATTTTATATCTATGTCTCTATTTTCTCCTATTTTAGTAAATGCTGAGCACATGGAGGATTTTTCATCTCTGAAGTGCTTCATAAGTATGAGCTAGACAAATAAATGAGTATTATCTTCGGATATGCAACTATTCTTACTGCATTCACAAATGAACAAGCTGCAACAAATTACATGATTTTTTTACTTCTCTGGTTCATTGTTCTATGTTTGCCTCATGTTCCAGATAATTTCAGAGTGCTACAGAAATTTTATGGATAAAATAATATTTATCTTCTTGCTTGGGCCTAGTTCTAAGAGGCTGTTAGCTTGATTTATCACACAGTTTTAAGGTAAATGTCTGTGGAGTGTGTTTTGCATCAGCAATGAAATAATCTTTTGAGGAGATCAAAGCTAAGATCTATAGTATTTTGATAGTAAGTTTTCCTGCCAAAACTTAACACTATGGTATTTCCACACAAAATAAGATGCTATTTGACATAATTTGTTGTTCTCTAATTCTGGCAATTAATGTAATGATGTTAGAATCATTACAACATCAAACAAAAGAATCAACAAATAATGCCATTATAACTTGTTTCAGGGCCCAGATATAATGAGAGGACTCAGAGAGCACAGGAAATATCTCTATTTTTTTCCTAAAAGCAACATATTGGTTTGTATACAGTAGACAAAGAAAATCCTTATGTGAGGAAAGTATATATCTTAATACTGTCTGGATGTACAATCCTTTCTTAACCAGTGTTCATGGATCTTCTGTAAACACCAAGTGTTTGTCTTGAAGGAAGGGTTCTTGATGGAGAGCAGTATTATAAGCCTTTAAAGCTTCCAGTAAAATAGAAGAGGTAATTGTCTGTTAAATGCATCTCTGAAACAAATTTTAAGTGAAGACAAAATGTACCTTAACAGAGTCTATAAATTTGTTTAGGTAGGAATCAGAGTCAAACAGACAATGAAATACTGAATTTTTACTTAATTTAATCATTTCAGTGTCAGCATAATTGAAGAGTGTTAACTTCAAGCCTCTTTCATCCTCTTTGTCTTCTGAAAGCATTTGTCAGTATAAACTGATACTTAGTGGGGAAAAAATGGGGGAAGGGAAATGTGCAGCACTAAAAAAAAATTGGTTTGTTATCATGGTCATTAGAGAACCTTATAAAGAAAGATTACTGCTTTCTACCTTCATTAGCAACCTGACAGGAGCTCATGGTCCATGATGGATTTGTTTGCATAATTCTGTCTATAATTTCACTGCTTATATAAACATAAACAACTTCGATTTTTAAGTATCTAATTATCTGAAGAAACTATTTCTCTAACAGTAATTGCTTACTGCGTTATTGAAGCAGATTTGTATGGAAGGTGTCCATCTGTGTTCAATGCTATTTTTTTCCAGCAGATACTGCTGCTCCTAAAGAGCATTGCAAGGGGAGTGCGTCTCATTTTCACAGAGGCTTGACAGAATGGGAGGGACAGAGCCCTGCTGTTCTAGATACATAAGTTTAGTGCTATGCTCATTAATGCTGATGGAAAAGTTTGAAATTTAAAAGAATTTAGTGAAATAGTAGGACCAGATCAAGAAGGAGCTTGGAGCAATTTCAGTCAGACTAAATTCAAAATTGTGATCTTGACGTGATCCACACTGATGCTATTAATTTCTGTTCAAGTATTTTATGTTTAAATTATCCAGAAGCTTAGAGCTTTACCTACGAGCATGCTTCCATTTAGACGGGATATCTCAGCCCATGCCACCTGAAGTTTTGTGCTCTGGATTTCCTTCTTCCTGCTGCCTGAGGAGGATGCCGTGAAATAATTCATTCAAGAGTTTTTGAGAAGCTTCCTGAGTGAGTCAGGATTGAAGCTTAAAATGTTTTCAATTTCTAGTCTTAAAAACACTGAATCCTTTTGTCTTTCTTACTTTATGCAATAGTGCTGCACCAATACTGAACCAGCATTCAACTTTACAGAATATCTGTAATTAAAATTAATAACAGAATTAATACTATCGCACTTCCTACAGCATACCTGACTCCAAAAATTAAAAGGTGAAATTACTTTTGTCAAAAAGCTTTGTTCTTCCTCAAATGACTTGTTTAATTATTCAGCATTCACACCAGGAGAGAGCAAGTATTGAGGGAAGAGAACACTGGTAGAATCAGCAACTAGAATAGTCTTAAGACAGGCACTTATTTCTGGTTTTCTTTCAAGGTGTCAAAAGTTGTATTCAACTTCTCTAATACTAATTAGAATTTAAGCCATTTCTGACAGCATTTCTAGTGTTTCAAAGTAAAATTCAAATGTTTTAATTTTAATTTTATTCTAGAGAATGTGTTATCTCATGTTAGTTAATGTACAGGAACAACAGAGAGAGAAGATTTTTAACAGCTTTGTACAGTAGACAGAACTTCAAAATAGCATCTGTAAAAATTACAGAGGCCACACAAAAATTAAGATAACACACCAACGTATTCAACAATGTCGACAAAGGACCTTTGTATTTCTGTATTTTCTTTGCCAAGAAGAGTCATACATCATCTCCACTGCTAATTCTGTACTGGATCAATGTGCAGCGCTCCCACTTCTTGCGGTGGAATTTTCAAGCCCTGAATAATTGAGAGGTTTATATTGTAGTCCTTGAGAGCAAAGGCAGATTTCATCTTTTTTTTTTTTTCTTTTTTTCTTTTCTTTTCTGATACCATTCTGCTCTTGGCAGAACTAGTGGGGCACCACCATTGACAGAAATGCTAGAAAGCCTCTCTGAAGGGACAGAGGCCATCTCCAGCTCTGCTTCAGGCACGCTGCTCACAGTAGGTCTGTAGACTTTGGGGCTCAGTTCTCTGTAAGTATTCTGCAGATGTAAGCATGCAGCAGGATGCAGAAGTGGAGGGCTTTTGGGTCTCAGCTAATAATGGAAAAATACTCTGAACGTACAGCAGAGATCTGCACTGTGGGAAGGAAGAGTGGGGAGAGCTTTTGCCTCACAGTTGCTATTGATTGAGGATTTAAGAATCAAAGCACACTTTGCAGTTGTAAAACTCCGTAGAAGAGGACACATATTTAGATTGGGATGCAGTAGAAGAATTGTATGTGAGTATGCTGGAGGAAGGGCCCACAGCATGTGTTCTGTGTTAGGGCAGAGGAACTCAAGAATGATGTTACAGTAACTGAAGCAGTGCTCTGCTGACCAGTCCTCATATATTAAAAAGTCCCAGTGTCTTTACCTGATTTTTTTTCAGCTTTTGTCACAGGCTTTTATTTACTTTTATCTAAACTACCCACAAGAACAGCATCCTTCTGCAATTACAAGGATATTTTTATTTTGACTCACCAGTGGTAAATATATAGAATGTATGAATTTATATAGCAAGTGAGCAATTGTTGAAAGTTCTCCTTTGTTGTTTTGCAAGTGAAATAATGCTCATAGTATGAGTGTGTGAAGGAGGCGGTCCTTGAGTCTTCCCAAAGAAAGCAGCTGGTTTCCTTAGCAATTGGCAAGGATATGTGATACCCCTCAAAAAGTTCTTCACCTCTTCCCCAGGTCCTGCGCTCTGTTGCAGCTCACTCGTTATGCACCAGAGCAGAAGGCATTCCTGCAGCATGAGCTAATTGTAATGCGTGATGGCTGGTAGCTGTCATTGGTATTGAACAGACAATTTTTAAAAAATTGAATTTGCTGTCTGAGTGTCTGGTTCTAACAACAGCTTGATTATTTCTGTTATTACTAGTAATGCATAGCCCCTGCTGAGGTTTCACTTCCAGTGGCTATCTCTGGCATTTGTCATTATGAATGATAAGGATAAACACAGGTTTTCTTGCTGCAGACCCTGGTGAGGGCTCTTTCATGCCTGATAGGATGTAGATTAAGGAAGGAAAGAGGTGTTTCTTTATTTGGCCTTGGTTGCCAGTCTTAGGACTTTGCTGTAAATGCCTGTCATTTTATGTTAATTCACTCCAGAATGGAAAAGTAAAGCTGCTATTTCTGCTTCTGTTCCTGCGTTGGTGGCAAGACATGACTATGACCCAATCCAAAATGTTATTTTCAGGATGCAGAGACAAACAAGCAACACTACTCAATATGTTGAACTGCAGTTCCTATTTTAGAAGTTTGAATCCCTAGTGCAACGAGTAAGGGGAAGTTAGATAAGCTTTTACTCCAGTTTCTCTGAGAAGAGCTGAGATTAAAAGTTTTTCAACACAGATTTTCATTCTGAATTTTTATATATTTAATTTAACTTTTATTTTTGATGCAGTTCCCAGGATCCTAGTGTCTTGGTTACAATTGTGGTCTTTTTATTACAAATGGTCTTTTGATTACTATCATGTAAATGCTTAAGGACAAGGAAAGGAAAAGAAGCCAACCTGTGCAATAATGGTTTTCTTGCCATAGTCATACCTAGGAGCTACAGCAAGTCTTAAAACACCTCTTAACTAAGAACTAGGTATACCTAGTTATATATGAATATATATATATTCATATGTATATGAATACATTTTCTTTTTCACTCCTGGGACCAGGCAGAGAGTTTTCAGTCAAGGATAAAATAATGTTAAGGCAGCTGCCATGGTGGCCATCTAGTTCAGGGCTGTTTTCCACCTCTAAAAGATGTTCCTTAGTTTAGGTAAATCAGAAAAAGAAAGAAAAAGCTTTTACGGTGGCAGCTCGTTATTCATTCACATCAGTAAAAGGTTGGGCATCCAAAGCTCCTACTGAGTGCTGAAAACAGGAAACATATTTTTGGTATTTTACATGTAAGGTCCAAGTGTGTTTTCCTGAATGTTAGTGTTTGGAATAATTTGCAGATTTGCTACTGTTTGAATTTCTCATTGTCTTCATCCACAGTGTTCCTTAGATTTGCTTATACAATGAAAACCCACAGCCATTATGAGACATGGGTATTGGACTTTGCCTGTAAATAACAGCAGTCTTTTTCTTGAAGCAAATAATCTCTTTCTGAGGGATCTTAGCCCCGTGGCATTGCTTAAGGAGAAAAAAATGAAGAAAAAAAAAAAGCAGCCATTTTTAAGCAAGCAAATATTTAGGCTATATATATATATATATATATGTGTATCCTTGCTCTTTCTGTCAGTCTCTGTTATCAAAACATTTTGTTATGTGCTTCAGCACTGTCCTCAGGGTTTCCAAGTAGCATGCTGGTAAAACAGAACATCTTCAATAGCATCTGCTCAACATGGCTGCATTTCCAGCTTTCTCTTTGTTGAGAGCTACCTTTCATCAGGTACTGAGTCTGCAGGAGTGCAAAAGACTGGATTTTTACAGGTCCTCTACAAAAGAACTTCCACAAATTGAATTTTTAAGGTTCCCAAGTACTGCTTTATAGAATAAGAGGAGAAATTTATTAAATTATAAGAAGCAATGTGCTACTTCAAAATGATTGCTGGATTAATAGTTTGTATCAAATAGCAATTTTAATTCTCTCTCAATTGGAGAAATAGAAAGCAATTAATCTTCTGTAGCACATTGAGAAAAATAAGGGCTTCTACAGGATCTCAGTGAAGCTGTTCCTTCACTTAACCTTGAGTTGGGCAATAAATAATTATAAATGCAGCTACATCGCAAAGCAAAAGTAATTAGGTGAAGTAGAATTATCATCTAATGCAGGAATAAGAAACTTGAATTAGGTTTCCTGATGTCCTTTGTTTCAGAAAGGTATGAGTTTGATTGTGATTTGTGCATAAAAGAGTGAAGCTGGGTTTTGCAGGGTGGATTTTACAAACTATCACAAGCTGATTTATATTGCAATGTTGACATAGGCAAACGCTCTTGTGTTCTCTCACCTATAACTCACATGGAGCCTCTGACAAGAGGACTTGTTTTACAGAAGGAGAAGGCAATGTCCACGGTGCATGGGTGCATTAACATCTGTCTGATAATTTCCTGCTCTTCACTAAGGGCTCCCTACTGTCAGTACTTCCTTCCACAAAATTTTCAGTGTGTCCATCATATAAAGTTTCTTTTCTACTGTGGCGTGCTGCTGAGGAGACTAAGGATACAATGGAGAGCTGCTTCATCCTGAGCTTCTGTCCTGACCACAGTGCCATCCCTTAGAGCTCCCATGCATGCCTTGCAGATCCCAAAGCAGTGTTGCTAACCTCACTTCACCTTGGGACTTCTCAGCCAACTCAGTGGAAAGTGGCCAGTGAGAGGATCAATGAAGCATGTATGAATGGGTCAGCAGTTCATATCATGGAGCAGTGCACAGGATACTCTGGTAAGAAGAGGCAAAGCATGGGAGAAAAAAATAAATGCAGGAGTGGAAAGAGATGTATTTTTTTTAGTGCAGAAAAATGCCTCAGCATATGGTCCACTAAAGCAATAGGCAGGAGCTATTCAAGCCCCAGACTAATTCCATAAAAACGGGAAACGAGACTCAGTTTCTGTTCAGGAAGAAAGCATTCCGAAATATAATAAAGCAAATACTATTATGCTTTTCTTTGAATTGTTCATCTCTGTTTCCCAGATAAATTCTTGTTCCTTATACTGTCTTCTCAGTATAAGGAACAAGATACTTGTTCCTAGAAAACACAGCTAGCAGTGGCAGTGGGTTTGTAGGACATTGTTGAGTCTGCACAGTAATTTCACGGGGGTAATGCATGTCTGGAGTGAGCCATATTTATACTTCCCTGGTGGACACTTACCTAGGTGATTAAGACTCATTTGCTTTTACCCATTTTGTCTGGGTGTTAATAGTGTGCTGCGGAGCATTTACAAACTAAACTGAAGATTTCTTTATTTTATAAAATTTAAATAAATGTGATGTGCAATTGCTCATACACTCTTAGTTTCTTCTGTGGAAATTTGAGACCAACCAAATGGCTACAAAGGCTGATGTGGTTTTCAAAAATTATGGAACTAAAGAAAGTATGGCATAGAAGCTATGGAGCTAATGTTTGTACATTCCCCCACTCACACACACTTTTTTCCCCTTTGATATATTTATTTGTTCCATTATAAGGAAAAATGTAGAAGTGCAAAGCTAATAATTCTTTATTAAAGACTGTGGTCTTAAATCAGTTTGCTGACCAATTTGAAACCTAGAGGAAGGGGACATTTAGTTCTGTATCTGTCTGCTTGGTCTACTTGGTCCTGATTGCTAATTGCATAAGTTTATAGTGGTGTTTGGAATGTATTAGACTGCTTTTTTTGCTATAATGTAGCCCATTGTGTATTTAGAAAGGTATGATTTATTGGAGAAACAGGTGTGGACGCATGGAAAAACAATTTGTCTTAGAGAGTTATTTCTAGATGACTAGTAAAATGTTGATGCCAAATAGGCCATAATTAATCAGCAAGAAGTCTTTTCCCGAGTTTCCTCCTGTAGGTAAACAGACTCAGGACATCCATCAAATCAAAACTGAGAGAATGAGAGAAGAACAGTCTGAGTCTCCAGTTAGCAAAGCAGTTGTATTTCTTTGAAGCAATCCCAGCAGGGTGCTTTGCTGAGTGATTGCAAAATTGGCTTCAAAAACAAATCCTAAATTTCTTATTTCTTGTAGGTTTCTTTAAGTTTTAATATACTTCTGGTGGCTGCTGCATACCAAGAAGGTGAACAATGGCACAGAAAATGGGCTGATAAACCAAAATCTTTCTCTGATTTCCCCTGAAGTGGCCTCACACCTTTTCTTTCCAGTTCAATGTGTTGTGGTGTGCAAGAGTATCAGCAGTTACTTAGTGAGCTCTAATCATGCTGAACTCACTAAGCACAAAAATACATGTCAAAAACTTCTGTTGATTGTCTGTTTTAAAGCAGCTTTGTCACAGTTCTTTCAAAAGCTTTAGGTCTGGAGATGTCTGATCTGGAGATGAAACAAGTGGTAGGCTAGTTTTTATGCTATGCTGTAGTAATCTGAAAATCTCAGTAAGTTTTGTTAACTGTAAATGCAATTTCACTTAATTTATGTCTCTTTTGTGCTGTGAGAGATCTCTAATGCTAAGAGGTGGGACTTGCGCTGCACACTGTGCTGGCCATGGAGCAAGAGTGGACATTGGTGGATCTGCCATGCAGGTGGTTGATTTTTGATTTTGCTTTGGTAGATGCAAGAATATGTCGTTCATCTTCTTGTTCAGCAGTTTGGGAATTAGAGTCACTTCATTATACCTAAAAGTCAAAGAATTTCCAGGTATCGTTCATTTAGGGTAACGTCCATAGAGCTTAGTGATAAGAGAATCTGCAGGGAAGGTGGAAACTTTCTGGATGTGGAAAAGAGGGGAGAGTTTGAGTGTCCATGGCAGGAATGGGTCCTCAGAAAACCACCTGCTTAATTTGCAAGACTTGACTTCTTTTCAAAAATCTGAAGAACTAGCTTGCTGGAATGAGTCCCAGAAATCCAACAGTTAGGTGAGGTCATGTGTGTAGTTTCATAATTAGGTTGTGCTATAAATGAGGAAAAGCCATAATCAAAATTGCTGTTCAATTTCTTAGGTAAAGGTCATGTGTCATATCTTTCCAGTGGTTTTCAAACTAGGTATAACTTTAGATTAATTTTCCAAAAATGCCTATGAATTGCTTAAGAAACTCCCTTAGTCTTGATGCACAATCAAAATAGCAAAAGCACTGTTTCAGGATTCAGTATGTTAGTTGAATGTTTAGCTTTGATCAAAAACTGGCTATCCAAGCATTTTCTATTGCTTTCTAGTGTCTAAAGAAGGACACTGGAATTAAGATGCTGAATCAGTATTTTTAAAATCTAATTTATCTGAACGCCTGTAATTTCTACAATTCACTGTATCTGTCCTACTAGAAACACAGCCTGTGGACCGCTGGTGTCCTTGGGAAGATGTGTATTGGGCTCAAGAGCTGTGCTCTTTTGCATGAATGCTGGGGTCTTCCTAGGCAGAACTGAGTGATTTGTTTCCGCAGGAGCAGTGAATTCTTCTTGGACCCCAATTGGCCAGCAGCTGATTTTTAACACCTTTAGTACAAATGCTTTGTGATGACCCCAAGACAAGTTTGTGTGGAGGCTTTTTTCCAGTTTTTTTTTTTATTATTATTATTTTTTCAGTCTGCCTTGTGTCCATCTGTTTCATTCCAAAGATGAACCTCTTTATATAATTCACAGAAGCCCTACATGTGTGCCTTATGAGTATGAGGAGAATGTGCTTAGGTACATCTGTTCTCCCTCCTGTGATTAAACAAGGAGGAAAGAAAACTTGTGCCTTCCAGCACCAGTTCTCCCCAGGGCAGGAGGTTAACATTTGACAAGATGACTGCCCTTTTTATTAAAGAGTCCCAGCAAAAGCAGATGCAGATTTCATCAAGGCTTGATCTTTTGAAATTCACTTTGCCTACTCAGCCAACTTCTCAGAGGATTTTTCCCACAGCTCACAAAGGATCCATCTGGAGAAAATTGCTAAGCAATGTTTACCAATCCATCTGTGCTCTTGAATGTCTAGACCTGTGTAAGGGCTGAGGTAAAGTCTTTATAAGCTGTCATGCTGAAAACCATTTTGAAGTCCTCCAGTGGTTTGCAGCATAGGAAATCTAAAGATTAGAAATTCTGCTGGGGCATTTTTCACGTTCATTCCAATTCTTCAGCAATTTGTAGAGCAAATTCTGTTGTAGTTTATATGATTATTAGGTAATTAAATACTGCATCTCATTCATATGTGCCTACGTCACTGGAATTAAGGTTACAGGGACTACTTTTGCATTGCCTTTTTTCTGATTTCTAAATATTTTACCTTGCTCCCTAGTGTTCTCCAAGGCCATTCAGACACAAATGGATTGACCTGTATTCCCATTTTTGAAAGCTGGAAATGTGACCTCTAAATAAATTGCAGCTGTAGCCAAGCAATTTTCTTCCAGTTTTCAGTGCTTGATTTTCATTTCAGGGATCTGTTTGTTTCTGTATAGTTGTCAATGTGTGTAGTTTGCTGCAGATTTATTTATCAAGCTTTTTCTTACAGTTCATGCATCCCTAACTTTAGGAATAATGCAGTTCTGTGCTGAGTGTCCTTCAATAGTGAAGCTGCTGTGATCACGCTGTGGAAGAGCAAGGCTGGCATGAAGGGAATCTTGGGTAGTAAAATATTTCTCTTTGCTTTGGACCTTAACCTTCTGCTGGTGTGAACTGACATTTGGACAGGTGCATCTGCAGAGATTATCCTGCACCATCAGAATTCTGATTTGCTTGCAGGGTTGGGAAAGAATGGTGCTGCATACTAAAATATGTGTGGGCTTTTCATCCTCGCTACTTCAACCTTTGGTCTTGAAAAGCAGATTATTATCTATTGAGTAAGAATTGTATTTGTATTTTGGCAGTATGTTAAAAGAGAGCCTTAGCAAAGAGACACCAGTTGCCCTTGCCCGAGAAGTAATATTGATTTCAAGAAGATGAAGAAGCTTTTGTCTTCTTGTTACAAAAGATTGTAATATTGACATAACAGAAACTGAAAAATTGAACATAATATAGTGGGGAATTTGAAGGACAGCACTGCAAAAAATTCTTTACAGTTACTAGGCTGTAATAGCATGTGGCAAAATACTTTCAGCTTTTATTCTATATTCACCTTCTATGACAGCCTTCAAGAACCACTGTCATAGGCCTGGGAACTCTGCTACTGTTTTCCTTGGAGACCTAAGGAACCTGACATGAATGGAGCATTTCTAGTTTTTGTGTTAATTTGTGTTGCTGAGCCCACAAGTAAAGCCATGACTAGGATATTATTGAATACCTATTAAAAGTGAAGGGGGTGGTGTGGGCAATGTACCTCGGAAAGTTTCAGAGACCACATTTTCTCCTTTCCTTTTGATGGTGCTTTCTGTGGAATCTTTCCTTGCAAAGAGAATCATGAAATCGTAAGTCCATCACACGATTAAAAGATGCTGGGTTTTATTCTGTAATGAGATCTCAGAGGCCCAGGACACCATTCCTGCTTTCCCTTTGGAAGAAAAATGAACTGCAGCTGCAGCAGCTTGGCTGGCTGCTGTGGCCAGAGAGGCTGGGAAGCTGTCAGAGGAGTCTGAGATGGAGCAATAAGTTTCCAGTAATTTTGGCTCTTTACACAAAATAACATCTGTGCCCATAAAGAGAATTATCCTTCCAGAGAAGTGTTCTGAAAGACATTTCAAAGCCCGCAGCATAGAAATGGGGTTTTGGGAAGAAGGTAGATTTGGAACGTATTTAAGAGTGAAATCTTCAGGGAACAGGGGATAAAGTGAATGTTTTCTGGGTTAGAGTATGTGGGAGGAGTATAAATAAATATTTTCTGGTCACTTTTACTGTGACTTCTGGAATGCTGTGAGGGTTATTTCATTCAGGACAAGAAGTCACAAGCAGGTGATGGGACGGGGACGGGTATTGCTGTTTCTTCTAAATAAAGACAACAGGCTATAGCAATGACTGCTGCCTCCTGCCCAATTTGCAGTACAGGGGGAGAATCCTTCCCCTGCTCAGAGATAAAGTTTACTAGAATATTTCTGGTTGTTTGGTAAAGTGGAATTTGAGGAATGCTGCGAACATTCCTTTATTTTAAGTGAAAAACACAAATCTGAAATGTACAGACAATAAAAAGAAAGGAGGGGAGTTCATTCCGTGTTACAGTTACTATATCCAAGTTGTTGTTGAAGAAACAAAAATGCTCTCATTCCTTTCCCTTGCTTGAAGTAATCTATTTATGCCTTGTATTTCTATGAAGTGTTATAGAAAAAAAAATACAATTACACTATATGAAACTAATTCTTCTACGCTGAATTAAGTTTAAATAATATTGAATCCATATTTCCATTAGCAAGCAATGAAAAAGCTATTAAGACTAAGACTTAACACAAAATCAGTTCAATTCCTGCAAATGTTTCTACAGAAGCATAGTGCTGCAGAGCTGTAAATAAATGGAAGCGATAGCCTGAAATGTGCTGTAATATCTGTACTACCTAAAATTTCAATTCAAGAAACATGTTTTTTGTTCTTACTATTAAATTAGAACTACAGAGGGGGCAGGTTCAAAGAGGTACTGAGCTCTTTTTTCCTATATGTTGTGGGAAAATTAGTTTTATCACTTTTGCATTTTCTCCAAGCCCCCATCTGTAGAGAAAGCATTTAGCTCCCTTACTTTTAAAATATCAATCCATGTATAGGTGTTTTATATTGTTTCAATTACGGTGTCACTTGGCCATGATTCATCCAGAGCCTGTAAATGCAGAAAAACTCCAGAAATGTCCAACTTCCACTAAAAAGTTACTCACAGACTTATTCTGTGAGTATGCCATATGCCTGAGGTCCTCAGGTTATACAGTAATGGGTATCATAAAAATAGGATAGATATTCATTATCACTTCCCAAGGGAGTGTTTTGGATTAAGTAACTTAAAAATTCCCACCAGACAGAAAGTCTTTGTTAAATGTGTTTTATTTTTTGCAGATGAGCTCATTACAGTATAACTGCTGATAAACTTCTTTTGATCTGTGGCAAGATGTAACTGCTTTGGCCCAGTCATTAATTCAGGACACAAAGATGTGCCTACCAGTGTGTCATAATGGGAGGACTGTAATAATTGGAGGCAGATAGAATTTATTAAACTTTCCCTAGTAATATGAGAAAAGCCTGGCACATGGCTCTCCATAGCTCTGCCCAGGAATGTGTGCTCTTCAAAGGACACCCCCTGAAGTACAGGTTGACTCTGAAGTCAGTCTTCATCTGTGCTAGTACATCAGAAGGCAGAATTTAGCCCAAAGTTTCTTAAAATAATTTTCAATGCTTTACATTAGTAAAACCCTGCTGTGGGTTAAAACTTTGTCATCATGCTTTTTCTGTGCTCCTTTTCCAGTGCTGCTCTGAGCCATGGGAAGAGCATGGGTTTTTTGTGAGACTGAAATGCTGTGCTCAGTGAACAAGAGTGCTCAGCAACTTGATTCGCTCGCAGCAGAGGTGCTGCAGGTGGTGACTGCAATGTCCCCATCCCATTCTGGGTGTTAGCAGAGCTAAACCACAGCAGCCCCTTGGTCCTTTTGCCCACTTTTTGCCCACCTAACTAAAGCCATGCAGTAGGTGTGCTGTAGGTCCACAGCCTGCAGCTTGCTTCAGTGCCTGCAACCTGGAAGCAAGAGGCAGTTATTTTCCAGCTTCCACCCAAGAGGTACCGTCTAAATTGTGACCTTCTGTGCCAGACTTTGTTCCACAGCCAGATTGTAAATGCTTTGTATGCCAGGTTTAGCTGGGAAGTCCCAACTACTCTCACCATTGTAACATTATCTTCCAAAGAGCCAACGAATATACAGCGTTGATGTGTTCCTTTTGGTGCTTAGATGCCATTACATGTGAGGTATTATCCTGAAAACCACATTATCACAGTAACTCAGGGCCTTTGGGCATCTGATGTTGCCAATTGCTTTCACTTCTTGCTGGTATGTAATTTATCACCAGTGTGGCCCACCCTTTGTGGGCAGAGGCGAAGCTAATATACTTTCAAAGTGTATTTGAATTGCTTCCATAAATCACAGCTGTCACTGTGAGCAGTTTTATCACTTGCCAGAACAATATGTTATGCTTATGCTTTACAGCCTTGGTACTATTCTGAACTTTTATTTGTCTAAATTGTAATGCATCATAACTTATTTTAGCAAACAAATTTGAGCAGCCCTGGATTTTTTTATTATTATTCTATTTTTCTATGGAAACACTGTAAAGAGCATTTTTATGTGACATGCTTTATAGTTGTAATTATTACTTTTTATTAGTAATTAGCTCTAAGAACACTAGCAGTTTCCTTTCTATTTGTTAATTTTCATTCTTCGAAGATGTTCATGCAGCTGGGGCAGCTTTGTTTTTGTAGCTCATTTCCTCTCCTACCCTGCTGTGTAGCAGGAAGAGCAACTACATGCCAGTCATGAGCCATGGAGTTGGAGATGGGGAGGAGGAGCCTCATTGCCTCATAGATTTTATTTGCTATTTGTGCAGAATATCCACCAAATTAATCAGTTGTGTGGAATTAAAATAAGAAGCCTTGTGAAATCCGGAAAGCAGGCGAAGCCATCCTACCTGAGAACTCAAGGATAGTGTAGCAGGGAGGTCATGAGTAGTTATTTTTACCTAAGGCGTAATTATTGCCTTCATCTGGGAGTGCTTCCCCTGAATCACAGAAAGCAGCTGGGAGCATGAGCAGCACGAGTGCTCAGAGCTGTGCTGCAGTGCCCTGGCTCAGGCACGGGCTGGGGAGTGGGACAGTTGTGGCTCAGCAGCCAGAGCCACTCAGCTGGGCAAGGACCAGCTGTGCCCACACTGCCTGCCCGCCCCTGTCCCTGTCCCATCTGCCAGCTCAGCCTCCCCACCCGGCAGCGTCCTGCTAACATCACTGGAAGCTCTGCTCATCCATCATCTTTCTCTTCTTGTGCCATAGCTGTAGATCTGTTTGTGAGTGTGACCTGTGACTGGTTTAGGACTTCACTGCAATAAGAGACTCCCCTCAGCTCTTCTTTCTCAGGGATGCTCTGACATTAAATGCACTGTTTCCAGAACAGTAAAATATCTCCTTTTTTACAGCCATGACTAAAACACCAGTGAATATTTATGAACCAATTTGCCGTGGCTTCTCCTGTGATGGGGAAAAAAAAGTATGGGGTTTTTTTTTTTTTAATTGATACAATAGCTCATTCCAGAATATGAGAACAAAGTCTATAAAGTAGTCAGTTTTATAATTAGAAAATTAATTATTTGCAGCAGATATATTTGCTAAAATGCAAAGATTGCAGTTCCTCCATTTTTAATGTGAAAAAGATATGCTAATTGTCTAAATTGAGCAGTGTCTCTAATGGAATTTTTTTAGGTGTAGATCAAGTTCTTTGTCATAAGCAGTAGTCTAAAGGTATGACTTAGGTTTATCCTTTTACAGAAGTTAGGATTTATTCTCAAGGTTTGCACTCAGAATGAGCAGTAGTTGCTAAAGAATGTTCTGCAGATGTATTTGCAGATCCTGTGATTTTCTCTTTTCAAAAATTTTAGCTACACAAACATTTTCAGCAGATTGGCTAGGCACATCAGCTACCACTTCAGAAATGCATGTTGTAAATTTTACATGAAGAGACATTTTTGGCAGCTGCTTTGTGGTTTGACTTTGAGAAACCCCAGAAAGGGTATGTGAAGTCAGTTACCCCATCCAGACCACGTAAGCAAGAAACAAGTATCTTAGCCTAAGGATGATTTGGAGGATGGTACTGTATTAGATTCAATTATTGCACACTGAGGAATTAATATATAATGAAAATATTCTTCTGCTCACATACATAGATTGTTTCATAGGATCAGAGGAACTACGGATGGAGGATACTCCCAATTTATGTGAAAAACAAAAAGCACTAAGATGTTTTTTTCCAGAGAAAACATCTCTCCCACCTCAACTGAGCCTGGGGAGCTGGCAGATGCCTTTAGCAAGCATTGTAAAGCCTCTGTAAACTCTTCTAGTTTAATTTGAAAACATCCATTTGTATTGCTTTGCTGACAAATTTCTGATTCACAGAGACCTGTAGTTAAGATTTTGCTCTGGCAGCTGACCCTTACTATGCCCTCTTCCTTACCTTCCTGCCAGTATTGACAGACGTAGAGCTCTGGGAATGTGGCCCTACATCTTGCAGGCACTGCCAGAAAAAAAAAATTTGACTTTTTTGGGGGTCAAAGAAGCATTCTTCATCCGACTGAAAATTTTGCAAAGCTCTGTCGGTAACTCTTAGTTTATTCAGCACTTAAACATCTCTCCTTAGTATAGATTATACTGAAGATCAGATGTTTTTCCATTGACTTTATCAATTGAATATACAGCACTTTTCAGTAATACTGGATTTCAAAATGTTTTAGGAAGATACCACCCCTCAAAACTTCATTTTACAGATGAGAAAACTAATAAGCAGAAAGAAGTAATGCATTCAGAGCGTACTAGGTCCCAGGCAAGAAAAAAGCTATCAAAATTTATGATGTATGCAAGGAAAAAGTTCTGCTGCTGCTGGCTCTCAAATCTACCTTGACAACACACCCAGGTTGATCTTCAGTATTTATGCTGAATTGAAGACTCCGTATTTTTATGGTCTTTATTGTGCATTTTCCATCACTCGATTGTTTAGCTGGCATCCATCAGGAATTCAGACTTTGCAAATACTTTTGGCCATGAAGATTGTAAACACAGCTTTGCTGTGGTTGCAAAATATTAGGTGTGCTGTGTGACAGCAAATGCACTGTGACAGGTCTGCCCCAGTGATTTCTGAGGGCAGACATCACCCTGGAGAGACCCACAGCAGACAAAGTACAAATATTCAGAAGACTTGCCTACTTTTAAATTTGTGCTATGCTTTGGGGGATTATTGCTAATAAAAGTAAATTTTGCATCATTTACAGTTGCATAGTTGCAGATACCTTGAGAGGAGATAAGGGGATCAGGACTGATCCTGTGGGTTTTGCAGAAGAAGTCTGCATAAAATGCTCTTGCTTGGCAGATCAGCCTTCTCAGGCTGTTGCACTGGTTGAGTTAGCCGACATCCTCTTCTGCAGCAATAACACTGGACCAGCTGTAGCAGGAGTTTTCCAGCTAACATCCTGTGCAGTGAAAGCTGGGGATAGAGGAGAGGTTTTGGTTCTTGTAGCTGAATTGAACCATGTTCTGGCTGGACATTATGACATCTGTTGACCAGGGACCTGATTCCAAGCTTTCTCAAGCCTGCAGAAAGACTGCCCCTAGCATGAGTGAGGCAGGGACTGGGGGAGTGATGCCTGCCCCTTTCCCAAACACTGCTCTCAGCCTGTTGTCCAACTTGGTAGAGGCTTGGGAATCAATGCAGAAAATAAGTGATGTTTTCTAAAGTCAGCTTCATCCTCCCTCTCCTCTTTTTCTCTTTCTTCAGCTCTCTTTGAGCCAAGATTTCTTGGCACAGCTGTTCAGGAAAGCTTGCTGCTGAGTGTCATTTCTATTAAATTTATTTGTGAATTACGCAAGGAATTTGTGACTCCAGGTGCTAATCCTCTTGTTTTCAAAATTGATACTAAACCCTTGTTAGAAAAGACAAAGGTGAAAGTTTACATCCACAATGCATTCCCTGTTTTCTTTTTTTCTTTTCTTTTTCTTTTTTTTTTTTTTTTTTTGTGTGTTTATATTATTCTGCAAGAGCTTAAAATACACTTGCCTCTGATGTGGACATAGCCAAGATTTGTGAATTTAGGTGCTCAATTAATCAAAAGAATTTGTAAAAAGTCATTTTGCACATTCTTTGGCCAATTGAAACAAAAACTTAAATTCCTCTGAAATGAGACTCATGCCCCACACATCCTCTACACCCAAGGCAAACCAAAATATAAAACAAAATGGCCTAGAGATGCTAAATCAAACAACAAAAAAAAAAGAGTTTTGGAAGTTGGTGGTGTTCTGTTTGGGGGGATGTCAAAGGGGAATGTTTTTTACTTTTCCAGACATTTTTTCTTTTACTCATTTATTCCCTTCTTTGTAAGATGCACAGTTTGGCCACAGGGGAAGCTAACTGGGCAGTGGGATGACCACACCTGTAGATTCCATCCTTCACCTCCTTCCAAGAAAAAGCTTTAGCTGGAAGATACAACCCAGTTTTAGTGCAGTAATCAAATGTATTGCTTTTGTACCTATGTCAGAATTGCAATTAGTGTTTATATTCCTGCAGTGGTATAGAATGAAGTGGATGCCCAGAACAGACACTGATACAAAGCACTTATAGGCATCTTTTTACAGGTCTTTTACCTCATACCTCAAGGGCTAAGTGGAGGGGGCGTCTCAGTGATAGCAATTGCATTAGCAAAGGCTTAACTTAGTTAATTAAGCCACTTTTAATCAAGACAGGAAATGTAAACTAGTATCTGCAGTAAACTAGAAGGGTTTGTAATTACAAGGCAAACATAAGTAGGAGCTCCCTGTGTCTGTGCCACAGAACTGAAGTGAGGTAGGTTCATCTCTGATTACCATTTGGTTTTTTAGTTGCCAGTATCTCTCGGTACATAGCCGCTGTTTGTTCTAATGGCTCTTTCATACAGGCACACACAAGTGCAAGGGCCATGCATTAATGCAGGCTCAGTCCTACCTTGGCCCCCTTTTTTTTCTTGTGGGTTAAGTAGTGGTTGTGCAGAAGGATTTCATAAATGAATTTGTTTTATATATGTAGAACTGAATTTTATTGAAACGGGACCTCTCTTTCCTTAATTTGGTTGCTACCTCCCTGGTCAAGTTTCTCAGAAACCTTTTAAAGCAATGATAAGAATATAGTGTGAATAAGTATACTAGATATCTTCTCCTTCAAGAGGTTGGGTTCCCTGATCCAGAAGTGTATTCAAGCCTGAAAAATAATTGCTCTGAAATCAAGAAATTACGTTATATGCTTAGAAGTTAAGCAAATTCTCAAGGGCTCTGTGATATAGGGGCCTGAGTAACACAGTGGTGTTGCAGGCAAGTGCTTCTAATATGGTACAGAGCTGGTTAAGGTCGATTGCTAACCCCAGTAGTCTTTGGATTGCATTCTGCATGGGTGCCCTTGGAAAAGATGAGATTTTTGCAGTGGACACATATGGGCAGACATATGCTCCATCAAAGTCCTGTTGGCTTCAGTAACATCCCTGCGCCTGTTTGCATCGAGCTGAGGGCTGTAGTCTGCAGCTTGCTGTGTCCTTATGTTATAGGCAAACAAACAAACTCACGGCTTTTTGCTCTGTGATTTGGTACCTTTTGGTGTATGCAGAAGCCGTGGGGAGGAAGAGTGCCATCAGGCAGTGGCTGTGTCTTTGTTGCAGGCAGGATTTACAGTTGATGTTGTGTTTATGAAAACTCTTCCTAAGGTGAGACACAAAACAAAACTCAGCTTGTTGAGGTGAAAAAGCAGGGTTTTTTGGCGACATGGTGCTAGCAGTCGCTTACACCAGTTTGCCCACAGTAAAATGGAACATGGTGCAGTGAACAGTATCACCAGAACACTGCAGTCTTCTTCCAATAGAGAGGATGTGGGCAGGACAGGAACCTGTACCTGGAGTTGTGTGGAAAAAAACAGCCCAGCAGAGGCAGCCAGAGCCCAGGGACCATCCATCTTCTCAACCCTGCTGGTGAGCAGCAGCTTGCCCAACCAGTCCCGCTCAGAGTAGGGGTCTAAACACTCAGCACACATATTTTGGTGTACTGCCAGGAGAGTAATATGTGGTTCTTCTCCATTTCTCTGGAGAAATTATTTCCCTTGGGTGCTTATTTTCCTACCTGCAGTTGTCTTTTCTCTTCAGGAATGCATCATCTTCATTGTAACGACTGCAGCTATTCCTTGAAGTTTCTTTGAAGTATCTGGCTTGGAGGTTCACTCTGGGCTTGTGCTTGTAGATATTTCATCAGTATCAAGAGCTGATGCCAAGATAATAACCTGATATCAAGAGCAAGAGTTACAGATTAATCAATACATAGGGCTTAACAATTTATTTTACTCCGACTTGCCATTATTTATTAGGGGTCAATCCAGAAAATCAAACCAGAAGAAATGAATCTGCTGAAATTCAGTGAATCTGAACCTGTGTTTTGCAGCTGGCATGGAAAATCCGATCCTGCTAGTCTTGTATTTGTGCTTTTTTTTAATCATACTGAATTTTGTTGTGGTGGTGAACTGTCCCATTGCACAGTTCTTTAGGGATATGCTAACAAAATCAATGGATATTTCATATACCAGTTATTCTACAGCCATGAACTGATTTATGTAACACAATGCAAATATAGACACAGGTACATATGGGCAGTATTGCAGCTGCTCTTCATCTAATGAGCATGTCATAGGCTAAAGGATTCTGTAAACACTAATGGGTTCTCACACTGGTGTTTTAGTTGTACATTAGCTATTCAAAAACCTCCTAAAGAGGAATTGCAGCAGACACTCATCAATGCAACTGTCTGTGTCTACAGTAAGGGCTACTACCAGATTTGCATCTGTTTTGGTCCTTAAGCCGTAAATCTCCCTTAAGAGCATCCTATATTTTCTCCAAAATTATCTATTTGACTGCCCATGGGTCTCAATTGACTCTCCTTAAGGCTGTTGGGATTGGTGGGCAGGGGCTGAGAGCAGGATTATTCCTGGATGATCCTTAGCACTATTTTGGACCTCCCTGCTGTTGTGAGAACTGTGCAGCAGCTTGCAATACATGCTTCCAGTGGCTTAGCTCTGTTGGGATGAGAAGGCTTCACCCTTCTCAGAATAATGTAGTATTCTCCCAGGTCCTGTAGTACCCTCCCTGCAGGCACCTCAGCTGGCTTTGGGCATCTCAAACATGCCAATGTAAACCCTTCCTCGTGCTACTGGCCAAGAGGAAATGCTGTTTGAAGCTCATTTCTCCAAAGCTGTTGAGCCTGTCATTTGCTTCATTTGCTAGCTGGACGACTTTTTTTTTTTTTTTCCCTTTTTTTTTTTTTCCCCCTTTTTTTTTCTTCTTCTTGGTCTCCAGTAAAATGCAGAAGCCTCAGATTACAAAAACAGCTGCACATGCTTTGGGTTAATGCATTTAAGTCTGGCTCCAGGGCCTGGGCAAGTGCCAAGATCATGGATCAGCTGCTTTACCGGAATTAGGCTGCTGTAATGAAGCCCTGCATTATTGTGTTGCAATTATTTTGGATTGCAGCTGGCTGTTCCCTGTTTTTTTTTTTTTTTTTTACTGAAGTAAGATAAAATAATTTGTCTTAAAAATAGAATTTTCTTTTCAGAATCTTTCAGAAGCTTTGAGTTATATACCATGTCTGTAAGATGTGCCCCTCTGTCTATCTCTAGATTTATCTTGAAGGAGAAGAGCAAGAAATATTTGTCATAGAAATTGAAGAGCATGAAGAGTGCTAAAAGGTCTCAAAACATAAAATAAATGTGTATTGGAAAGGAAATAAAATAAGTTACTAAAGTGTCATATAATTACTTGGTTTTAGGTTTTCAGAAAGAACAGGTTTATTTTCAGCATCAAGCCACTTACTAGTAGTGAGTTCTACTTAAAGCTGTCCCTATAATTTGAAAATCCTTTGTATAGAGATGTAAAGGAATGGATAGAGATTTTAAACTGACAAAAAAACATTTCTCCAGCCTCGAGTCTCCTGTATTTGTATCCATTCAAGCTCTTTTTGATGCTTGTTTATATACATTTCTTGTCAAATAACAGCTCTCTCAGGTTCTCCAACTGATAGCAAAAAGTAAACTGAATGCAGTCATTTATCTTTGAACTGTTCAACTGTGCCCTTCTTCATGTTCTTGTTAATAATGCCAGGTCTCCCAGGAGCACCTCACACAATTTTATCACATAAGCTTTTTGTTCGACCTTACCTGCTGTTCCCCAGGAATATAAGGGGAAAAAAAAAACAAAAATGCCAGCCTGCCTTAATTAAAATTTTAGTCTCAGAAGATGTTACAGTATGCGATTTCATTAGGTATATAATTAAAGTATTTAATCATACCTCTTATTTGTCTGGGCCTTTTTACTCAGTAGTGAAATCACAGAGTTTTAAACCAACTCTGGTCAGGTGTGGAAAGGTAACTGAGGGGTGGATATGTATCTTTAAGTAATTCAGAAATTCAATTTACTCAGGATTTTGCCTGTTTGCCCTAAAGGTAGTTGCTTGGATTATGAAGTAGAAGGCACTAAATAAAAGTTCAGCACTCTTTGCAACCAATTTTTCCACCCATGGGACAGCAAGCATGCACATAAATGTTTTTTAAAAGATAATGTTATTCCTCATTTTGAGGTTGTAACTTAGCATCATAGGAAAAAAGTAAAAGAATGGGTAAAAGATAATGGATATTTCTTTGACATATAAGAAGTGCTAAATCTTACGTGTGGTGCTACTTTCATCATTTCTCATTGCAATAATCTAAATCACACCAATTTTCTTACCTCCCAGGTGAACTCACTTGTTTTATGCAGTGACTGTTCTCAAGGAAAAGTCTATGCAAGAAGCAGTCTATCTTGCCCTTTGTGAAAATGTACCTTTTTTTTAGTTTATATAGGAAAAGCAGAGTTAAAAAGTATGATTTTGAGGCTCTGCACCTGCACGTCTTTTGGACCAGAAAGGTTTGATTTTCTAGGGAAATTGTGTTATTTCCCTAATTTTTTTTTTCCATTTTGCTAGCAGTAGAGAAATGTAGCACATGAAACTACAATTTCTTCAGATATTCTGAGCTTTAGGCTTCTTCCAGCCCCTGGGGTTGCAAAACAAGTAAAACCAAGATTTTATAGAGTTTTTTGAGGAAGAATGAAGCAAGGGGACAGGGAGGGGCAGTTCACCTGGGTAGATCCTAGAGGAACTTGCCAAATGGGCAATTTAAGAGCTGTTATCCACACAAAAAAGAAAAAAAAAAAAAAAAAAACAAAAACACAAACCTTAGTGTTATTCAACATTGCAGGAAATTTCCTAGTTTTATTTCTTCTTCTGAAGCTGGATAAAGATATTTTTGCACTATTGCTTTCATGGGATTTGTATCTTTTTAAACCAGAGAGAGAAAGAGGGGTGGGGAAGACAGTCCAACTTCTATCATCCAGGATTTTTGTTCTTTGTCTTGTGATAATAAATCTTAACTAGCTCATATCTCTAGTGCATATACATCTTGTTGAGTTTCCTAATGCAGCTGAATACAGCTCTTTGTGTGTGAGTCTGACAACAAATGTGGCTATTGGTCTGTTACCAGGTTTGGGAAGCATGAATCTGTTTTTTGCAAAGCTATGGTCAATGTAGGGACTCAGAGCTACGATTCTGGCAGCAGTTATGTTTCAAGACTCAAAGTTCAACATCATGCAGTTTTATAACCTCAGCTCTGCAGAGAATTATTCGGGTCACTGTCATCATAATCACTTTAAGAATACATTTGCTGCATTATGTGTTTCCAGGGAATGTAGCTGGAGTGCCATTAGCTAAAAATTATTTTGGTCTCACAAACTAGAAAGAATCAATGCCATTAGCTTAAAATTTTGAAAACAAATCTAACGTAATAACCCATGGTTTCCCCTGCAAGCTATACTATTGGAGTGGGATGTGCTTTTACCTGAAATAAAAGAAGCCAAACTTGTGTTAAAAGGCTTCTCTTGTTTTTGGAGGGTCTGAACTTGCCAAGTGCTGTGGGCAAAATGAGTTTGTGTGCTACTGTGGTTTTTGACATGTGGTGTTTTACGTGCTACCTCGTACCTTTGTACCTTTTCTGTTACTTCTTAAGACTTCCTTATTTGAGGCATAGGTATTCTTGTTTAGTTTTTTCCCCCTTTGTATATGTGTGAAAACTAAGTGAAATAATTGCATAGTCTTGTTTTTTGAAGGAAAAGGGATGGAATTTTAGCAGTCAGCTATTATGTACTTGTCCTTCTAGCTCACATGGTGTCCAGTTCACACCCCTGAATTATCTGTGATGTCTTCAAATAGAATATAAAGCTGAAATGTCTTACTAGGTCAAGACATTTTTATGTGTATTGCAGAGAGAAAGCACAGTAGGAGTGAATAGACCAACTGCAGCCAATTTGCTTTGCAGTGTACTTTGGATTTTAGATCCGAGCTTAAACTACAAAATTGTTTACAAAGTGGTTTGAATTCCACCTGCACAATATGCAGCTTAAATCTTCAGAATCACACAGAAAATAACACCAGGAGGGAGACTTTAATTAATGTGTCTTCTGTGGGAGTCTTCCAAACTGCAGACACTTTGGGGTGAGGCTAAAATCAAAATGCTTAAATTTATAGATTAATTTTACGTTCCATGACAGTTCAGTCCATCATTTGTAGTGAAACTTGCCAGATAATGGTCAACTGCATAACAAAAAAAACCCCCAAAAACCCGAAGCTTTTTCTCAGGTGATTGGGCACCCAGTTCTAACACATCACACCTGGACATGAGAAGCCAGCAAGAGCACAGTGCCTCTAGAGAAACCAGTGCATTAGGATGGTGTTACAATGTCCTTGTAGGAGGTGAAACACCTGGTTGCAGTCCAGTACTTGAGTATCTCACACGAAGTCAGGACGGACTGATGGACCTCTGGAACAAGAAGGGCTTTGTTCTGACCACCAAAAACACTTGCCTAGAATTCCTGCTCTCACTTGTGCTCATTATGTGGCTCCCACAGCTTGGCCAACTGCATGATTCCCCAGTTAGGCTGGCTTTCCTCCTGTTTTTACAGACAACCTTTAGGGTCTGTTTGGAATCCAGAGGTTCTTTGGGATGCTTAGGGGTGTGGTTAAGTGGTGGATGTGGCAGTGTTAGAGCAATAGGTGGACTTGATGATTTTAAAGGTCTTTTCCACTCTAAGCAATTCTGTGATTCAATTCTGTAATTCCATTCTGTGATTCTAAGACAGTGTTTGATCTTGCTGGACAGCTTGCTTCAGTCTTTTTTCCTCCTTCCAGTTTTGAAAATAGTTGGGATGGACCAGCAAAAACAAAGTTGGTAAAAAAGAAAGTTGTCAAAAATTTTACTGAATGTGTCAATGAGTGAATTGTAGTTCTACAATGACATGTTTTCTTCTCAAATTATAACTTAACATGGGCATTATAAATTTGTATTATTAGAAAGTAAAAGCTACATCCATCCACTTTAATTTCTGCCCATACCTTATTTCAAAAAGTAAAGGATAACACAGCGTAGTAAAATTGAGGGAATAGATACCAACCATACTCTTCAGTCTACAAAGTCTACTGAGTAGTACTCCAGCCAGGGCAAAGTAAACTAAAACAGGACAGAAATATCCCTTAGAATATCCACTGTATACAGGTGAACTCTGCCTGTGGAATGAGCTTGGTGGCATTGCCAGAAAGGCAGGAGAGACTGGGGAGAGGATCCTGTCTCCTATGCAAAAGATTAGTCCTTTTCCTTGGGAGAGGGGAACAGTGTTAAGAGCTAACTGGCTAACATTTTCCTAAGTATTTCAAATCTGGAATATGTCATTTAATGGTCTGACTAACACTGGACAATGAGCACATTCTAATAATTTTTTATTGCTAGAACTATTTGTAAACTGACTAATATTTTCTAGCAAGGTGTCCATCTTCATTTTAGAGGTTTTGTGTGATACAAATGTGCTGCTACCCTCAGCAAATTGTCTCCTTGTTAATTATAAGGGTCTGTAGAAACTTTTTATTTTATTTCTAATCCGGAAATTTCTAGGTTTATCTTCCTGACATGCAATTTTATTATACCATTTTCTGGTCTGTTCAAGAACTATTGTTACAGTTTAACCCCAGCCAACAACTTAGCTCCATGCAGCTGCCTCGCTCTCCTCAGCTGCACAGAGAAGAGAATCAGAAAATTAAAAATTAGCAAATTCATGGCTTGAGATAAACACAGTTTAATAGGGAAACCAGAAGCTGCGTGTGCAAGCAAAGCGAAACAAAGAATCCATTCACCACTCCCCATGGGCAGACAGGTGTTCAGCCAGCCCCAGGAAAGCAGGGTTCCTTAATACCTAAGAGTTATTCAGGAAGAAAAATGCCCATTCTGAACATTCCCCACTCCCTCCTTGCCTCAGCTTTATATGCTGAGCATGTTCATATGGCATGAGATAGTCCTTTGTTCACTTATGTCTCTCCCAAATTCTCTGTTCACTCCCAGCCTCCTTGCTGATGGGATGGTGTGAGAAGCAGAAAGTCTGAGTAAGCACCACCCAGCAGTAACTAAAACATCCCTGAATTATCAACACTCTTTTCAGAACAAATCCAAACCGTAATACCATACTAACTACTAGAAAGGAAGTTAATTCTACCCTGGCCAAAACCGGCACAGCTATCTATTTGCAGATACTTCTTTGTCTTTTGAACAAGTTGAGCAGAGTGAGCTCATTAAGCTTTTCAGAAAGAGATGTGCTTCCTGACTGGAAGGATCATGTTTTTAGCTTGGTTCTCAACTCTTATCAGTTTTGGGGAGTCTTCTGCAAATGTAAGCACCTTCTGTGTGCAGAATTTGCTGTTAAAATATTTTCAAGGGCTTTTCAGGGTCCACACCAAGAGTTGGTGCTCGTTCTCCTTGGCTTTTTCATGTGACCTCAAATTCAGTCTCTTTCCAGTGCTCCTGGCAGTTGCTGCAGGGGCTGAGCTGCTCTGTACTGGGGAAGGGAGAAGAAAAGAAAGGGAGGACAGCATAGGGCACCAGAAAGGCACTGCACTAGTTGCAGAGCAGGCAGGAGCACACCCAGATGCTCTGCAGCATTCCACCCAGCCCAGTTACCTCTGCTTGAGGTTTCTCTTTTGACTTTCTTTTGGACTTTGCTTGCCTAAGCCATTGCAGTGTGTTGCCAAGGTACCTGAATTTTAGGTGGCACTACACTGAGTAAAGCAGAAGGGGAGCAGGTGAGCTCTCAAATCATGTTACATCAAAAGCACTATGAGTGTATGTGTTTGCATGGGGTGGGTATGGATGCAAGGAATGGAAATGGAAATGAGTTCAAATGGAAAGGGTACAATAAGATTTGCAGTTCAGGGACTTTCCCCTGCACTCATCAGACACTCTTTACCCAAAGTGCTGATACATATGTTCTCAACATTGGTAACACATGCTTCAAATCTAAAATGAGCAATGAAACAGTCCCTCCCAACAAAAATGTGCCATTCATGAAAGATGTATGCTGAGGCTGCAAGTGCAACAAATACACTTTAATTGCAGCTCTGGGTGACGCTACTGGCAAAGGTGTAAAACTGCTGCATTTCGTCTTTTGAGCTGCATAGGCTCATTAAGAAATGGAAACATTTGTGGTTTTTCCTACAGTCTTTCTGCCCTGGGATGTTTAAGTTAGATGACTTTTAGCATGGTGAGGCAGGCTGTAAAGGTTCAGAGAATTACCTTGATGATACGATGGCCTCTTCCATTTCAGCTGGAATCCAAAGCTCATCTTTCCTCTGAAGTATTTGTGGAAATTCTGTGCACGATTTGTTCCTCTCATTGTTTAACAATATCGCACATGTTTCCCCTGATTTAAAAAATCCTCCTTTGTAGCAGAGATAACATAGAGCAGGATGATATAATTGCAGTAAAGAGGCCCTGGAGCTTGCAGTAATAGGATGGTTCATTTGATGTGTACTGCCATTAGAAAATAACCCACGTATGTATGTTCTCAGGGGATTGTAAAGAGGCTTTTAAGGATTACTCTTCATGTAGTATGAAAGCTAATGAGCAAAAGAGCAAGTGCAAAGAAAACTATTGCTGCATAAGCATGTTGCCACTTCCTGTTCTCGCTTTCCTTACACCTGTGTAGCTCCAAAATATCCACCTCTGCCCAGTAATGTCTGGTTTCTTATGCACTGTAGTCAGTTTTCAAGACTTTTGAGAATACAGTATTATTTCCATGTCACTGAAAAGCATGGCGTAGTTTAAGACTGTGCTGTGTGTACAAATTAAGTAATTCTGGTGGAATGGCACTCTCTGATAGTCTGTGCCTGAGGAAAAAGAAAAAAATAAGATATAGTTTCACAAACAGTGCTAATTGTTCGTCTCAGTTCTCCCCCCTCCACTCTTTTTCCTGGCCAGAGTGCAGAAACATACAAAGATATCAACATCCAGTAAACACTGGAGGACCTGTTTCAAATATTATTGGAGAATTTGGGCTGCAGTGATAGGACAGAACAGCTGGTTTCTGATATTAACAACTTCTTGTCCAAATGGATTGTCAATTGTTCTACTTTCATTTGTGCTGAAACAGAAGCCATATAGCAGTACAGATACTGGCTTTTTTGTTTTGTTACAGCATTTTTTTCTTGCTTATAAAGCTTGTTGTAGATAAAAAAATAATTCACTTTTTAATATTCTGTACTTTCTCTACAACGTTGGAATATACTTTTGTGCCTTGGCACATTTTTAGGTTCAATAGAATGGACAAATCTGCACCTTTCTTCATGTATTTAACATAATAAAGGGTCAGGCTTTGCTGTCAGGTAAAATGAAATGGCTTTATTTAGCTGCAGAACCTTGAAGAAGATGCTGGATTTTGATTAAATGCTATACTGGGTTCTATAGCATGGTCCAACATCCATAGCTTCATTTAATTCCAAAGGGTACTGGTCATAAAAAAAAAAAAAAAGTCCATGAATATTAAGTAAGGAAGAGATGACAGCCAGCATCTTTGCAAAGATACACACATGCCAGTAAACTTCTCAAACATCCCCAGTTCTACCAACAACTCATTAAATATTCAAGAGTACCTCCTTCTGGACAAAGAGGGACTTCTTTTCTCTTAAAGTCTAAGAGGATGCAGTTACAACGTAGTTGTTCCCATCTAATTAAATTGGAAGTATGTTAAGAGTGCATGTGAAGTATTTGTATTGAGGCTTTTCTGTATGGTCAAAGCATTGCAAAAGGCTTACACAAGGAGTAGGAGAAGGGTCTTACTCTCACTTTCAGGGATGTAACTGATGTACTCTGCAGGTTGGGACAGGGTGACGGGTGCACCTGTCCTGTGGTCGGAAGTCACTGAAGTCCTTGAAGAGTGTTGGAAGGAATAAGATTGTTAAAATAATAATGTGTAGCCCAGTGGACCTCAGCTTTTCAGTCTTACTCCTTTTCATATTTCTCCACCTAAAACCTGGAGTGGTTATGTCATGTACTAAGCAGTGCTTGCTAGTACAGAGGAGATTTTCAGGGCTGCGTGTTTATACATGTGTGTGTGTGTATCATTGGAACTAGATAGTCTTTAAGATCCCTTCCAACCAAACCCATTCTGTGACTCTATGGTTTTGTAATACCCCCAGGAGATCATGCCTATACATTCATCATGTGGGTAGCTGCTTCAACCTTTCCATGATTTTTTGTTTCAGTTTGATAGTCATGTCTGCACTGGGTCATAAATCTGTCATAAATTGTAAAATATGGAACACAAAGCTTAGGTGAAAAGAGAGCTGTGTATTTAAACACACAGCAGGTCATTTGCAGTAGTCTCACAAAAGTAATATTAATGTAATCATATTTACTAGAGGTAACAGAAGGGCTCTCTACTTGACCCCAGTGGTGTCTGTCTGTCTCTGCAGAGCACCAGTCTGCCACCCTGTGCTGGTGCATTGCAATCCAGTCCTCTGAGCCCAAACCCAGTGCTGGATTACATTCCCCAAATGAGTCACTTGATCCCTGGCTCACTATGCATCTATGGTTCTTTACACTTCTGGGATTTAACTTTAACAACTGGAGGTGACAGGAGATTAATTTCATGTTGCTGTTTCTGCTGTCAGTTGACACCCCTCTGCTTAAACTTCCAGTCCTGCAAATACCAGAAGAGTAATGCTAAATTTTTTATTTCTATCCTTTATTCCCTCCCCCCCACAATTGGTGTACTGGAGCAGGAGAGGACTTGCAATTTTATTATTGCTGTATAAGCCTTCTGTAAACTCAGTTACAGCAGTTCTGATGTTGGTAATTTTTATGACTAAAAAATATGCTGACACAGTGTTTGGGCATAGGAAAAGAGCAAATCTGAATGTATAATAATCTGGTGAGTTTGGGAGATGTTTAATGCTATATCCCAGCCAAGTTAATCACCCATGGAATTTTTTTTAAATTTTGCTCAGTTGACTGGAGACATTAATCTCTGGAATGGCATCTTTAATACCAAATACTTGACCAGAAATCTCAACATTTCCCTGGCATAAGAACAGATTCAGAAGGAAAGCTATCAACTGACAATAGACCAGCAGAAACAGAGACATTTGTTACTTTATTTCCCTTATATAATGAAGAAATATCCAGATGATGGTTTTCACTTTGTGAAGTATATTGGTACTGTATTCATGAATATAAATTGAGCAGACGTGACAATTTTTTCATAGAAAGATGACATAGAGTTGCTCCTTCTGGTAGTTCTTTGCCTGAAATATGTTTATTGTAAAAACATCACTACAGAGTTAATAGTGCACTGCATAGCTGCATGTTAAAAATATGAGTGCTAAAGAACACAGAATGTGTTAAGGAGAAATTATTCATAGATTTATAATACCTTTGTCTGGCTGTATTTTTCAAGGGCAGGCTCTTTCTGCATATTTCTTTCCTTTTCTGCTTTTTCTGAGAAGTTCTTAATTGCTAAATATCACTGTCACTCAACCAGCCCAGTTCCATCTGTCTAGGCTCATTCCCAGGCAAAATTGCATTGCTGCTGAGCAATTTTTTATTTGTGCTTGCCTTCCCATCCACACTGCTGCCTCATTAGTGGCTTGGCTCTCTAGATCATCCAGCCTTGCCCGTTTCTCCATTAGACCTAGAAGAGCCATCCCAGCAGAAAATCTGCAATATTGTGGTGGCTTTGAACACAAAGTTAGTCACAGGTTAAAACAGAAGCATCAGCTTCTTATCCTTGTGCAGGCACTGGTGTGTTAGCAGTGTTCCTAACCAAGCAATGGGGAGGATGCTCCCTAATTTATTACTTTCCTGCTTTGATACACATGAAAATAGTATGGTGGATTATTACCCTTAATATGCTCTAATTACATAAAAAACCTTGCAAGTGAGAGCTAGTATGTATAGAGTGTTCTTGTTTATTTTAAATAGACTTCTCTGTTTATATTGTGCTAGGGAACTGCATTGCAAGGAAGGTAAGAGGGTAAGGTAAGAAATGCGACCTGAAAGAAATTGTCAGGTTAGACTGTGACAGTCAAATGCTTGTGTCCTTGAAGTTGTTGGGAGTTTTTCCTCTGAGGAAATAACCAAAAAACAGTAGCACCCTGTGTCTCTTTAAGGCTTTACAGCCCTGTGCTGCAGTCAGACAGTCCTCCAGGTGGTCTCTGCTACAGTGTCAAAAAGCAAAATAGAAGTGTGCTGCCCACTCAGGTCAGCCTGCCAGGGTTGCCAGCTCATGGCATGTGTTTATTGCACTTTGGTTTTCATTTCCAGTAACATTTCTGCCGAAACAAGTAACTTTTTAACTAAATGATGGGATCATTTACTGTACCTTAGAACTGTTGTAATTTTGCCCCTACAAGCAACAGGGTATTTGAAGACATCTTTCCTCTTCCAGGTTACCAGCCTGTCCTGCCGAACCAGCAGCAGGGGTTCCAGGGTCTCATGGGAATGCAGCAGCCACCCCAAAGCCAGAACCTGATGAATAATCAACAGGGGAATCAGGTGCAAGGCATGATGGTGCAGTATCCAGCCATGTCATCCTATCAGGTATTTAGGAGCTGTAAGGAAAGACTTTTTTCTTGGAGAATGCTCTATTGAATTAGGTTTTTGCATCACACAGTGCCCTTATAACTTCATTTGGTTAGTGTGTGGCGGGAAGCTTTCTGATGAATATTCTTCTAAGTCAGTTTCTTTGCTTCCTATTTACATGGTTTTAGTACTCCTGATTTTTGTTCTGATTTTGAAATGCTTCAAATGAACGATTTATTGCAGTCTGCAGTGAGGCTAATGTCACAAAGAACGAAGGAATTAGACTTCTTCCTGTGAAGAAAATTAATTTAAAAAAATATAAGAACATTGTTCATTTCTTCTCTTTTTTGCCAGTGCAGTACTGTTTCCTGTAATGAAGTTGAGGGCTTTGCCTGATCCAGTTAAAAATTACTCATCTGTGGAGACTCCTGCCAAGGATCTCACCATGTCTTCTATAACAAGCTGTAGCCAGATGGATTATTGTTTATTGGGTTCTGGGGAGAGGGAAGGCAGTGGCTTGATTTTTACCAAGTCCGTAAGTTACCCAGACTTATTTCCCAACCTTTATACCTAGTTTCCTTGAGTTATGCCAAGCGCATGTGAGAGGTGGCCTATGCTTACACTTCCTACTGGTCCCTCTGGAAAGTTAAAAAACTACATGACACCTAAATCATTTCAATAGATTGCACTGATTGAGCAGCCATTCCCCATTTCCCTCAGCTTCTTTGAAAACACTTAGTGACACAGATGGAAATAGGGAAATTGCTTGAGGGTAAAACTTTCCCCTTACATTTTCAGGATTACTATATCAAAAACATGTTTTAAAGGTTAATGATCAAGTTAAAGGTTTAGACCTTTTAGATGGCCTAGATATAGCAGGGCTGAGTCTTCTGTTTGCATTGATCCCAGTAATGCGTATTCTACTAGGTCATGACAGAGATGCTTTCTAGGCCTACAAGCAGAGGGAATTATCTTTAAAACCTTCTGTAACAAAAAAAACCTCAGAGATGAGAACAATTCTGAGCAGCAGAAAATAGGACATTTTGGCACAACACAGTACACTCAAATTCATCTAGAAGGAATATAGGGATACTGGGAGCCTACTTTAACTTGCTTAGTAATTGCTGTCTTTTTCTTCCTACGTCTTTCCATATTCCTATCTAGGTGCCAATGACCCAGGGTTCTCAAGGATTGCCGCAACAATCATATCAACAACCAATCATGCTACCTAATCAATCAGCTCAAGGAACACTTACAGCCACTGGAATGCCTGTCTACTGTAATGTCATACCTCCTGCCCCACAGAACAACCTCCGGTTGATTGCTCCACACTGCCCCTCCAATAACGTTCCAGTTATTTCTGCCAGCTGCAGGACAAACTGTGCAAGCATCAACAATGCAGGGTGGCAGGTCAAGTACTGACACTGTGGCTTAGATTTATGAGGATAGAGGTGCATTATTTGACAAATAAATCATGGCCTTCAAATGAAGAGGAACACAACAGAATAATCAGTTGAGGACACGAGTACTGACAATGCTCAAGTGATTTGCTGCTGGAAAAACCTGTAAAAAGTAAAATAAATTTTGGAAAAAAAAAATGTTTGCTGGTTAATGGTGCATATTTTTGTCATGTCTGCTAGGTATGCCTTTATAGCTTAGCTAGTGACATGAATTCATTGAGGTAAGATTTTTTCCTACCACTGAACACCACTGTGTAGATTGTAATATCCCTGATTCGGATTAGTTTTGTACTTTGTGTTGAGTTTGTGAAGCTAAAAGTATTTAAAAATATAATAAAATCACATTGTACCAAAGCTGTAATGGAAATGAAAAAAAAAAAAAACCTGAAAACAAAAAGAGAATACTGAATGGAAGGAATAATTTATATACACTATAGAGTTTTTTTATGGATATATACTGTATTGTAGTGCTTAATCACAATAAAGCTATTTGACCTCATGAAGGAAGGTCATGTTTCTACCACCTGCTTGGTCTCCTCTGTTTCTGAGTGAATTTCGTTTAGTTTCTGCATTGTCTTTTTTTTCAGGTGAAGCTAATGGGGGAATGGTGCTTAGAGGAGTTTGATTAGAAGAAAACATAGCTGTGTCTCAGCATGAGGTACCATAACAGCTGAGACCACTTTGGAATTATAGAATAGCCACCCAGGAAGTATTCCGTGAATGTTGGACCAGTTCACCTGTAACTGAGTTTGCAATTTGCCAATCGCTATGACCAGGAATGTTATAAACACAACTCATCTGCTGCAAGCCACTCCTAAGTCACATCTCTTCAAGAGACTGTATAACAGTCATACATGAGAAGGCATAGTTGTCCTATGATATTCCATCCACTGGATGGAAGATCAGTTCATACTGATGTAGCAACCACAGTACCCAGCAATCCTGCTACATAGAGATGCTCTACACAATTATTGGTGCTCCAGCTGTGAAGCCATTTTGACAAAAGAAGATGACCCAAAAATCAGGTCTGCCATTTTCAAGTAAGTGGGGATGAACATTTGGGAGGTTGGCTTTTAAAACACAGTGGCTTGCTAGAAAAATTTAGAACTTTTTTCACTTCCTGTGGTGGTTTTTTATTGTTATGTCCATCCTCACTCAAATTCCCAGCTTTGTTCTGATAAAATGCTCTTGATTCATAAATGCTGCATGTAGTTCCTCATTTTTCTTCAGTGATGATAATATTTGAGACAAAAGTCTGAGTAATTTTTCACTTAAACTTCATTTTTGATCAATTTTAAGCACCTTTACAATAGTTAAAGTTGGGCACTCCAGAATTATGCATACACATTATGAAAAAAAAAAGATCCTTCTGTGTGTAAAGTCTTATTATGACATATATGATTTTAGATATCCAAGATTACAGCAGCCTACATAGCCCTTGGCCAACATTAATCTGAATGTGAAACAGCTTTAATTTTCCCTTTAGCATATGTGGCCTTTCCTTTGGTTTCCACTTCAGCTGTGGAAACAGGAACTGGAGGGGCTTCAAATCTGTATTTGAAGGAAACATTTTTCTTTTCTATACAATGAACAGATACCTTTCAGAGTTCAGTCCTTTTTTTACATATGTGTCGTAAAGTGTGGAATCCAGTCCTGTGGGAGCACAAGAAAGCCAAAACACTGAATTTTATGTAGTGTAATCACGATTCATTTGCTGAGAGACAGTCAAGAGCATGAGCAGTTAAGTAAACACAATTCACTTCAATTAGAGGTGAAATGCCTTGGGAGAGACTGCTGATTGATTTTTTTTTTCTTTCTTTTTTTTTTTTTTCCTAATCAAGATACTGCATTTGAATTTTGCCTGTGACCCTAAGCTCTCATTTCAGATTCCCGGCATTGTATGCTTTATTTCTTTTAAGACTTCCATATACAACAGGGGTTTCTGTCCTAGCATGGATATAATTACACGTAATTAATGCTGTGTTTGCTGCTGTGGCATCACTGACAGCTGAATGAATGGGTTTCCTTCTCTGTCAAGGCTCCACAGCCCAGCAGGAAGGACCTTGTCACAGATGACCTTCTACAGGAACAGGCTGTGTGTGCCCAGGCTGAAGGAGAGGGGAGGGAGGGGCAATCTTTATGCACCCAGTGTCTGGAATGAACTGACCCTTTGGTCATCACTATATTTAAATCTCATTTCTTCTCTGAAGCACTACTGTTACCTTATAAATCTTCCCTGTTGTCAGGGAACAATGAATGAATTGCCCGGTAAAAAATATCTGCCCTCAGCATCATGGATTGATGGCAAGCTGGGCTGTAGCTGTTCTCAGTAGAGATGGGGAAGGGACTCAAAAAGGAAAGCCTAGGAATCTTGCTTCTGTAGACAGAATTTCTGCCTGTCCTTAGGCCACTCTGGGTCATGTCCCCTTGGCAAACAGCATATCCCATTCCTGACCATGGCCATGCTTTCCCATGTTACTTGTCTGCTAGCACAATGGTAGAAAACACCTACTTAGCTGTGGGAGCAGGGATCCCACTGACTGACTTCTCTCATCCTTGTGGCACCAGCAGCTACCTGCATATTAATGTGCCTTCCTGCTGATATGAGACTTGAACTTTTTTTATTAAATTTAATTTACAGTTTCGGTACATGGTCACAGCCACTCACCCCAAGATAGCCTACATCCTCTGAATTGTCTTGCTCTCCAAAGAGTTCAAATCTCCTTAGGCATATGAGGGAACTGAATCTGTTCTCCCTCAGCTATGGAGAATGTCCCAATTATTACAGTATTATGTACATGGGGGAGTCATCTCACATGATGGTGCATTGTATTTGCTTTGTGCTGAAAGAATTTGTATTTTAAGACAATTAGGTAATTTTTCTATATCAAGTGAAGCAAAAAAAAAAAATTCCCTAAGTTTAATTATTAATCATACTATATTTTCAAGTCTTTATCCTATTTTTGTTCATTAGTAAAAATACTCTGAGCTGGATTGCTTAGCACCTTTCTGCTATTAAAAAAGAGACATTTCAGCATTATCAGAAGGGGAGGGAATGAGGAGGAAAAAATAAGTTATTTAAATACATATAACAAAAATATATAGGTGGAGCTCTGTAGTGCTTTTCCCTCAGTCATTTGAAATATATGTAAGTAATCTCTGTAAAAGGAGGGTTGTTGGATTCACATGGCCAGACTTAGCAACTCAGGAACTGGTCACCATGAGTTCAGAGTCCTGCTTACAGTAGTGAAATTGTTCACAGGACACGTGCCTCTCCAGTGGGGATGCTCTGTCTCTGTGGGCTTGTTTTTCTCTTGTCTTCCCTTTGAATTGTGCAGATTCAGGCAGCTGCTCTGTGGCAGCCCTGTTGTGGTGCTATGGACTGTTTGTTGCATTTTTCCTTTGCCTACTGCATACTTGCCTTGTTAATTGTATATTGCTTTCTCCTCCTTTTATGTATTCCATAGCTGATGGAAAGTCCTGCCTAGGCCTCATACATATTTAATTTGCCACTCTTTTTTTCTAATTTGTATTGCACTGAGAAAACAAAGAGGCATATCCTGAATTAAGCTGACTCCATCAGATGACACTGATCAGCCTTTTAGATGGCTCTTATTCATTTGGGCTGTAATTTGCAGAGGCTGTGCATCCTGACAGAAACCAGATGCCATTTGCTATTGTTTTACCCTTTGTGCTGCCCAAGAAGTCAACGATTTCCTTCTAAAACTGTATTCCCTTATGTTTCTGTTTAACTCTGGGTGGAAGGCTTCCTGTACTATAGGAAGGCTGCACAAATTATCCCAGCAGCAAGGAATGGGAATGTGCAGGGGGCATGTAGAGAAACCAAAGAATCTTGCTCTCTGTACTCTTAGCTGCTCCATAGCATGAGGACGTGCCCTGACATGGCCACTTAATGCTTCAATACAATTGTTTCACTTGGTGTCCCTGAAATGTGCACAGATCAGTGTCCTTTCAGCCCCTCTGTTCACCAGTCTGTTGAGTTATAGCCCATGTTTCCCCTTTGGGTCAATAGCAGAGAAAACAGTTTGCTTCCTTAATGCTCAGTGGAAAGGCTCTGATAGAGGGTGGCGCCCAGTCCAGGCTTGGGGTTTTGGCATGTTGTCCCTCAGAGCTCCTCTTGACTGCTAAGGGAGAAGGAGAATAGTCCTTAGTCTTCAAAAGTGTCCCACTCATGTTTAGCCCAGAGACTGTGCTTCAGAAGTGCTCACAGCTTCGACCCCTGCTTAGCTCATGTTGCCTAAAACCACATTTCTGGTGTAGGGCATCACCATCATTTTGGGCAATGGCCAGCTTGGAGAAAATATTGAGGGAAGCTCAGACTGGTGCTTCAACAGCAATCCTACAGGCTTCAAGGAGGTTGTAGCAAGGTGGGGGTCGATCTCTTTTCCAAGGTAACAATCTATAGGACAAGAGGAAATGGCCTCAAATTGCACTGAAGTTTAGACTGGATAGTAGGAAAAAAATTCTTCACTGAAAGAGTAGTCAAACATTAAAATTGGCTGCCCAGGGAACTGGGGGAATTGCCATCCCTGAAAGTATTCAAAAAGCATATGGATGTGGGACTTAGGAATAGGGTTTAGTGGTGAATATGGTGCTGCTAGATTAATGGTTGAACTCAATGATCTTAAAGCTCTTTTCCAACCTTGATAATCCTATGATTCATATTTCTGTAGCAGGATATAGAAATGCCTTGAGTGTTTGGGATGAAAAAAAGCCTCAATGAATGCACATTGCCTGCACCTAACAGAGTGCGGGTGATGCAGCAGTTTGGGGTATGCCTGCTCCCAAATCGGGGCAAAAGAAAATATCCAGCTGTATTTCTGTCCCTGGTTTGCTTTAGGAATTGTCTATCTTCCCTGCTAGCTCCTTTGATTCTTAAGAAAATTGCTTAAAATGACCCTTTGGGGCAGATGGTTAAATATTTATAGCCATTGAGTGTTTTTGAGGACAGTTGTCCCTGCATTCAGAGAGGATCATAACTGTTGATGCACTCCTGTATGTTTTGCAGACCCTGGATTACACACTCCTGAAAATACAGCTTTCCAGTGCACATCAGAAGGGGGAATCCACCCCCAAGCTTCTGGCTCTTTTTACAATACCTCACCAGCTGTGGAAGGGGATGACTCCTCATTATCTCTCCTGGTATAAGAACTAGGGGACACAAGAGAAATTTTGCCTATTAAACCAGCACTCTCCAAACAAAGGAAACATGAGAAGAGCTCTTTTTTTTCCCCACAGAGTATTTAGGTGACCTGTGGCATTCCTTGCAGCAGGATGCTAGGTGCCATTTCAGAGATGGGTGGGCATGGTCAGAAAAGAATGTTGCACAGAATGAAAGCTCCTAAATACAGACAGCCAGTATTTAGTCCACAGAGGCAGAAGCAACCTGGAGAAATGTCACCATATCATTGCCCCATCTATAAATCCTTTCTCCAAACACTGTCAGAGATGAGTATGGGACTGGGAAGGAAGCTTTGACCTGATGGAATTTGCAGTTCCATAAAGCAGTATTTGTTATCTAATAATTATTAATAATAATATAATAATAATAATAATGTCAGAGTCCATCCTGTAATAAAACTAAGGAACAGAAGGAGGGGATGAGGCTATTCTTGGGTTAATTTTCTTCAGTTTGTTTAGTGTCATATGGCCCTGACTGTATGAGTGACTATGACTGGCCTTACACAGTTTCTTGTTCTGCTATTCAGAGCAAGATGTGCTACTACACTGAGAATGAAATAAAGCTTACAGGGAAGGGCCTCATGTTTTTTTCCTCATCTTTCATTTCTTCTTTGTAGCATAAACTTGTTCATTATTGTTGTAAAGGTTAATTATTCACAAGCAATGTTTGTGTGCTAAGAGTGGTTTGCTTCACTTGGTAATAATTGAAATTTTTTAAGTGGCTTTTGGTATATAATCTCTTATTTCATGTCAAAAGTCTTGGCTTTCCTGACCATCAGGTGTAATTGCTACAAAGAATGGGTTTGACACTATTTTTTCATTGACTTAAGAGGGCTTAATTGATGTAGGAATTACAGGAAAAAACTGGAAGAGAGGAACTGTGATTAGCTTTCAAGCTGAAGAATTAGCAGGTGTTCAGAGTGGACTTATGGACATCTTGTTGAAAAGTGATATTAAATTCTTCCCTGGTTTTTATTTGCAGAGATCAGCTGCAAAACTACACTTAATGAAGCACTATGTTCCAGTTTATTCTTGTGTTGTTAAGAAATAGTTTTAGGAAATAGGTCAAAAATTTTTTCCTTTTATACTATGAGTACAGTTTTACAAAAGGCATTTTTGAAGTGGAAATGTAAAACTATGGATGGCATAGTATACCCATTGAACTCTACTAAATATATCCCTAAAGAAATATTTGAAAAAGATCACCTCAAACAGTACTGTGTATCTTCAGGTAAAAAGCAGATTTCACAGATCCCAAGGCTACAGATTTTTTTAACCCTAAGGCTAAATCATATGGGTGTGAATCAAAACACTTGCCATAACTAGGCTGTGAATGCAAATTTGTGCCAGATCATCTCTGCCACCAGAAAAAACTGCTTTTATATGCATGGAAAACAGATGTACATGAACTCGTTTGGTATTTTTTTTTTTCTTCTTAGGCAGTGTCTTCTCTGTGGGATTGGAAGAACAAGTGAATTGATAGTAGACAAGACTGGAATTTTTCTACTTAGTTCCCATTAACTGTGATCTCACTAGGTTCTTATGCCCTGGTGGAGCTTGCAGGGAAAAAGGGATTCTGTGTATGTATGTGCCTGTGAGTAAAAATTTTTGTGATCAAGAAAAATGAAATGTTCGGATTTTTCTAAAGCCTTTCAATTGAAACAAGATTTTTAAAAATTTCTCATGAACTGTGCTCCTATCTTCCAAGTTAAGTGTTATTGATTCTTTGAGGACATGATTAAAGATGGGACACAATGTCAGGAGGTGAGTGGTTACAGTTGAGTCCTTTGATATCCAGCATTTCGTGCAGATGCTGGCAGGAAAAAGATTATCTTATCTAGCAATCAAGGAGGAAACAAATTGACATTGAGTCAAACCTTAATTGGAAAATCTGGAAAAATTCTGCCTTTGAGATAAAAATGTCTAAAATACATTAGAGAATATCTCCATGGGAAAAAAAAATATTTTCAACATCTCAATGCCTATTGTAAAGACCAGGAGGTCAGCCCATAAAGCAAAGTGCTGGATGTTTCTAAGCTTCCTATAAATAACGGTTTAGAGCAATTTGCACATACATTCTCAGCTATTTAAGTAAAATGGAGGCCAGCAAGCATCCAGAATTTCCCTGGCCCAAATATTCAGTGAGGGTCAAGTCTTAAAGGCAAGGTTTCTTTCACGGGAAGCAAGCAGAGTTGCATTTGCATGAAGCTCACATGTGGCACTTGAACTGAGCTCATGTGTGTGTTAATGGCCACCCTTTCATTTTGTTTCATCTCTGCAGATGAAACACTGAGACAGACAGCAAGCTGTAATTCAGAACTGCTTCAGGCATCCACATTCCTGCTTCCTACTGGGTGCGTGAGCCTGTTGAGCAACGTGCTCCCATGGCTATGGGCTATGCACAGCTTGATGCTTCTTTTATTGGCATGGATATCAGAAAACCACATCGCATGGGGCTTGCTGTCATCTTCCACGAAGCTGAAATTATCAGGGTGTGTTTCAGAAACTACAAAGGGGTCCAAATTATATGGAAAACACTTGGGTAAATCTGGATGCATGGATAAATCTAGATCTTTTGTGCTGTCCCAGAGAGGAGAATAAAAAAATACTGTTTTAAGTATTTCTTGAACATATTATATCTTCCCAGTCCGCTGGGACTTGAAGATTATATGTAGTTGGCATGTGGTGGAAGGAGTTACTGCTGATGTGTGAATAAAGATGTTGCAGATATCAGGGCTGTCACACAGCAGTGGAATGAGATCTGGACATGAAGCATTCATACAGCACAGGAAAAAATTCAATCTGAGTGTTGTTCTATTATTTATTCATGTGCTTCTGTGCTCCCTGGACTGGGGCTGTATTTTTTAGAAAGTTGTCTTGCACTGCAGCAGATGTTCTATGGTTCAGGGCTAGAAGAATTGCCTCTTTTTGCTTAAGGAGAAACCTGGTGTTTGGCTCAATTTTTTGTTTGTTTGGTTTTTCTGGGGTTTTTGTTTGATTGGTTTGGGTTTTGTTTTGGTTTTTTAGTGGAAAGGCGAATTTTCTGAATAGATATAAGTATCTCTTTAGCAAAGAAATTTCTGTTAGTCAGAGAAGCATTGTCCAAATACAGGTATGTAATGAGAAGCTGCAATTTTTTACACTCATCCAATACAGGACCCTGCTGGTATAACATTCTTCTAATCTATAAATCATGGGGTTTTCATAAAAGAGGGAGTGGTGTTTAAGTACAAAGGTACCACTGATTTTTAAACATATTTTTGTGCAAATAAATAAGTCTTTTTTGTTGTTGTTTTTTGAGAACTGATAATTTCTTCTGCATTAAAAGACATCAGAAACAGCTGACAGCAAGCTGCAGTGGCAGGACCTTGGCTCTGTGTGATGAGCTCTTTGGATGCTGTGAGACAGCATCCTTTTACTTGGCTCTGTGTGATGAGCTCTTTGGATCTTTGGATGCTGTGAGACAGGTACCAGTGCCTGAAACAGAATTTTTTGCTGCATTTTTTCTTTTTTTTTTTTTTTTTTTTTTTTTTTTTTTTTTTTTTGCTGCCCACTATTACTCCAGGTAAATAAGCTCATACTGCTGGGAGTAGGGTGTAGTCACTGAAACATCTTACAAAGAAAACATATGGCTTGCACATTTGGTGAAAGACGTGTGATGGCAGCTGTTTTTTGGGGGCACATGAGGAGGTTCAGAGCTGGTAAAATGCTGCTGTGTGCTTCAGGAATATGAGCTGAGGCCCTGGAGCTTAGCATGGCAAAAATCTCTGAAGTTGCACTCCTGATGGTTTGTGAGGATGCATCAGCACCAGCGTGAGAGATGTGTGTGACCGGATGCCAATGTGGTTTGCAAATTAAGTCATTCCATGGCTGCCTGTTCCCTGTGCATATTATGGACAGTGTGACAGTGGTCTTTGAACAGTAGAAGCATGAAAAATCCAGCTGTGGCCATACACAAGGTGCCAGGGAAGGCATTTCTAACATCAGCAATATGTATAATATCAGTAAAAAAAGGATGTATAATGCTCTGGCACCCTTGAGATCCAGAGGGGAGATGAAACGGATGCTAATAACCACACTACAGGACTGGTTCTGTGGGAGAGGATTGATCTTTTGAGCTCACAGAGAAACACAGGCGGAAAAGGCACCATTTGAGACTCTCAAACTGTGCTAGCAGCAAAGAATATTCCTTTTGCTGATCCTGCTTTCATTTAAAAGAGGAGCTATTATCCTCAGTTTTTTGTGATAAAGACATATCCTTTGCAGAGATCTGTGAGGATGCAATATTCTAGGGTGGCAAGAATTGCTCTGTGCAAGTTCTCATTCTTCTCTCTAGGGGAGCCAAGGTAATTAGAGCAGCTTGACACCTAACTTCTAGATAGCATGATGTGGGAAAAATTATACCCAGAGCACAGAAATCATTCCAGGTACACCAACAGAAACTGCTGGATTGCCCTGTGATGGCTGTTGTTAGAACACACATTTCCACCACCTACTGGAGCACGGCCTTTCTAAAATGAATCAGTGAAATGTGTGTCATGGGTAGTAGCTGGAGAAAGGCCTGAAGGTATGGGATACTCTCTCACAGAAACAGTTATTTCTTCAGAGCATCTTGAGCCGAGAGAAGACCAAGGGGAAGTTCTGGGTTGTGATCTTTGCTGCTGACAGATAATGGAGCAAGGGCTTTCCATTCAGTGCTGTGTGTCTGTGAGTCCCATAAAACCAAGGGTCACAACTGCTCTGTCTCTCAGCCTATTACCTGCTGTATTTCCTTATAACAGTCATTTATCTGTGTCTGACTTCTCAGCTGGTGCATTTGAGATTGAAATGGTGGCTGTCAGCTTGTAAGAGAAAGTGGGTCCTGCAGGAGTTAAAACCCTCACAGCAGAGATTCACATTGTTGGTGGCTTTCAGATAATGACAAATATCATCTGCTGGCCCAACTGCCTCAACAGATGCACATTCCTGTCAGTCAGCTTTGATTCACATCCACATTTAGCTTGCAAATTCTGCCTAATGCCAATGGCCCCAGACATGCAGCTATGTGACCTTCTGGTCACTTGTGTGGACCAAGTCATGCTGGTGTCTATTGAAGCTCAGAGTTGTGACAAAACAGGCATCCCACTCAGTAATCGGCTGCCATGCTTAATCCTGCATTTGTTTCTTGCTCACTTACAGCAGCCAAAGTGGCATTAAGAGCTCCCTGTGTCAGTGGCACTGGAATCTGGAGCTGGGCTTCAGAAGGCAGCAGTGCTGTCTCCTCCCAGTCAGCACTCAAAACTGCTGGGCTAAGCCCAGTGCTGAAATGAGCAGATAATGACCAGTGTAAATATTGCACATACTCAGCTTTTAGGAGAGGAAGAGCACTCCAGGGAATGGACAGCAAACTTTTCCAGCGTTATTTTTACAATCTCAGCCACGGTAGATGCATTCTCCTCAAAAATGTGTGCCCTCCTGGAAACTGGAGCAGCGTCCTGAAATCTCCTGCACAGGCACACTGCTGGAGTCCAGTCATGCTTTTCTTTGCCTTTAAACATAATCTCAATCCACCTTTCAGAGAACACTAACTTTGTTTCCCCTCAGAAATGTTAAACTATGAGTTAGGGAGGTAAGAGTGGCACTGGTACATGCCTGAGCTTAATGAACTGGATTCTACTCTATGAGGTAGTAGAATTTTTTATCCTTGTCATTTCCATCATGATTCTATAGCAAGAGGTAGGACATGTATAGAAGTTGGTTTATACCAACATTGTCATTCTGAAACCCTAGCTAATAAAAACTGTGTAGTGTTCTGATTTTGTTGTCTCTGCTACCACATGAGAGAGTGGCAAACACCAAAAGCAACATGGACAAGTGTAATTAAATAGCTAATTTAGTGATGTACTTGAATGCTTATTATTTATTCACTCATTTTTATTTGCTCCTTTTTAGTGCTGTCACAGTTCTGTATTTTTCTTAAAATGCCATTCACCATTACACATCAATTAGAAGAGAAGATAGGATTTATTTTTTTAAGCATTGACATAATCTCTGACCTTCTTCTCGAATTTTGTAAAATTTAGATTCACAATCTCCTAAACCTAATTTTTTTCTTTTTTCTTTAAAACAATCTTCATAGCTACAAAATGCTTTTGGAAACAGAATGTGGTATTAAGTGTATAGAAATAGCCAATATGCTGAAAAATATTTTATCCCATAAAATAGGTTATCTTACTTGCTCTTGGCACTGTGGCTAGCTTTTGGCAAAAATACACAAGATACCAAATATGACTTTAACTGGCTCTTCTCTTTGAATGAACATTCTGGTGGAATGTGTGCAGTGGAGCCGCCCATGACAAAACACAGGGGGACAGGAAAATTGCCATCTCAGGGACTAGATTTGCAAAGTCCTTACCATTCCCTGTCTTACCCAAGGTAGCACTAGTGTAAGCCAGAGCCATGAACTTGCACTAAGGTGTCACCGGTCTGCACTTCTGTTGCCGTCCATATGCTCAGATTCAACCTCTAGTGCCTGCAGGTGTCTAGAAACGGCAGCAGTGGCAATGATATACAGGAAAAGGAGGATAGTTTCAGATGTTGATAATGTGGAGATTCTTGACTGAAATATGCTTTTTCCTGTTCCCTTGCATTAAAAGTCTTAACATTTCTACCCTCCTTCAAGGGAAGTGCTGATCATATAGGAAACCTTCTCCAATGGTACCAAACTCTTGATAATAATTTTCCCCAGATGTTTCATTGTATGCTCCCTGTGTAAGGAGATTAGCCTCATCCATTCTTAGCAGATGGAGCCACTTGGGTGAAGGGGTTTGACCAAGATCATGCAGGAAATTAGCAGAGAGCAAAAGAAAAAACAACCAGAAAACAAAAAGAGTGCAAGAGTTCTAGAGAAACGCAAAATTCCTCCATGTAGCTGACATTAAAACTAGGAGAAACATCAGCATGGCAATGCTAAAGGCTGTAATGAATTCCTTATCCCCAGTGTTGCAAAGGAAGGTGCAGGATGAGTCCCAGAGGTAGGATTCATGCCTTGCTCATTCAGAGCAGCTTAACTTCAAAGGCAAGGAGTAAAACCTCTGTGGTTCCACCCCTGTCTTCTCATATCATTCTTTCTCATTCAATTCATTTTTTCTCCTAAGAGGTGGATAACAAGTGGTTGATATATTGGCAACAGGAGAAATCCAATGTGGGAAGATTATAGAATTATAGAATCTGAGTTTTCAAGGTGTCAGAGGCTTATATATATATATATATATACATAATAAAAGAATATATATATTCTTTTATTCTATATATATATTCTTTTGGTTATCACTGAAATAAAATTGTCCAAAGTTAGTAGTGTAGAGAGCCTGAGAGAGCTGGCAAATCTCAAAAAAGAAATGGACAGACCTGATTTTTTTTAACTACCACAGCTCTAGTGAAACAAATCAAATACAGCTTTAAAACTTCCCTGCTTGAACTTTTCCTCTTCCCCTTCCCTCTCCCTGGGGTTTCTGTTTTAGAGCTCTTGAACTGATTTGTTGAGACAGATCAAAGTATAAAGTATTTCTCAGCTGGTCTTATTTGTCTCACTGGATTGTAGTGGCAGGAGACAGGCAGCTCATTACAACTGGGAGAGTGCTCCTATGAAACCAGCTTCATTACAGCTGGTAAGAAAAATAAGATTCTGCTGAAGCTATAGTTCAGTCTCACCATCACAGAAATAAATTATTTTTGAATGAATAAATAATGTCACACTGCATCTCATTAGAGTATAAGGCTGAGTAGGAACATGATGTTAAATACATCTGAACTGTACTGCCTCTGTCTGGCATTGTGAAGACTTTGAAGTACATATCATGTAGTGCAGGGCTGTTGCCAGTTTGAGAGCAGCTTAGAACAGGCAGGTTAGGAAGCTGCTTCTTTCTATAGACTATATATGTGAGTTGTCCTTTCACAAGCTTCTGTCAGTCAAGGGGCAGGACAAGCTTTCTGTCTTTTTCCCTCTGCTCTTGTTGTTTTTGCTTCTCCCAGCACTCCCTCTTGCTTGCTCCCAGCACTATCCCTTAGCAGTCCCAAAACCAGAAGAAAGCCACATTGTTTTGGCCCAGGTCAATGCCATAGTTTGCTCGCAGCTTTGCAGATTTCTGGGGTAAGGCAAGGGAGAATGATGGTTCCATTCAGCAGCAGAGCTGGTTTTTGAAATTATTCTTCAAAAGGATTTTAATCATAGAAAGAAGTGGAAAGAGGAGAAGGAAAGAGAAAATAAATGAACCACCTGAGGCCTTGGTTCAGTGGCAGGGATAGGAGCAGATTTCAGGTCTCCTGACTCCCATGAAATCACAGAAATTATGAATTTATGAAGTTCTGAAATACATTTGAGGTGCATTGAGACATGACATGCAGAAAGCAGAATGGGAGTGCCTGTCATTGGAAAGGGACTCTCCTCCTGCAGGTTTGTGCTTATGTTTCTGCTTAAATGCAGCATGGTATGTTGCAGGCTCCTTTGCCTTCCTTTCCTTTCACATAAGACAAAAGAGAGAAAAAGATGTCCCCATAGGAAGGTGTAACTATATTACATATCAGCTGGCAATAATTTTTAGAGCAGCAGAACTGGTATTTTGGACCATAATGGCTGGAGCATAGGAGCAAATCCTGGGCAGTGAGATTAGAGGTACTAATGCTAGCAGAGGAGCTAATCCAGCCTAGGTGAGCATGTGGCTCCATTTAAAACCAGTGTAGCTGTTGCATCTACACAAATGTTAAACATTGCTTAGGCTCTGCAGCAAGTTCACTTGCAGAGTAAAGCAAGATGTGGGATGGGAGTGAGCTCAGGTCCAGAGTTTGCTTGCTAAAGGAATGAATTGAGTGTGGGCAAGAGACAGTATAGTGCTAAGACATATTTCCAAAGCAAGCCTTGCTGCCCCTTGTATGGCTGCTGAGGAATGGGACAAGAAGAGCTGGTGGATCCAAGTCCATAACAATAACTTTTTCTCTGTTTGCCCCAGTGTTCATCTCAGCAGCAGCCGCTGCTTGGGTTCTTGGTTTTGCAGTGTAGAGAAAGCAGACAGTCACTTAACAGGATTGAAAATGAAACATGGCTTCCTGCTTTACCTGTACCACGTGTGGAGATTTTCATAGGCGAACCATAAATGAGGCCACTTTGGCCGGGTTCTTGCAAGACATAGCAAAATAAGTCCGTGTTTTGTGAGCCCAGATGTAGTGCATTCACTCTGCAAAGAAAGGACCAACAAGGATGTGGCATGAATTAGACTCCTGAGGAAGGGATAAAAAAATCTCAGATTCCCTCCCCACCCCTGTCGACATCAGACCTACCGTGAAATTAAATTTCCTCAACAAGGCAAGGTTTGAAGAACATAAAGCACATGAAGTCTCCTGGGGAGGCTGTATTTGAGAATCATGTTCTCAGTTTGCTGTAGTTTAACAGCATGAGAGCGGGCTCATTGGGATTTCCTCTATGCTAATGCCAGTCTTTGATAGCTCATTCATCTTACCTTTCCATGGTGCTCCCAACTGGACACACACATTCTGTGTCTCTGTGGGGCCTGTGACCAAAGTCACTGTCCTTGTGGACACTTTAAAGGGGTGGAATAGCTAAGCATCATGATGCATCAGTGTTTTATTGTGTAAAAACCAAGCTAAGCATGAAAACAGAGGAAATACAGCCCAAAAGGGACCTTGCTTGTCAAGGAACTGTGTCCAAAGAACTGTGTCAGTCTGTTGCTTTCATTCATGGATGACTGTAAAATTACATAGAAATACTGTCTTCTTGTCCCTGTGTGCATGGTTTGGAGCCATGCCCATCAAGGCCTTTGAGACCATCTGGCAAGACTTTCTGAAGTGACTGTAGCATGGAGAGATTTGGGCTGGTATTATACACACATGATGGGGCCCCTGTAGCAACAGGGATTGATCCAGATTTGTTTTTCTGTTTCATAGCCGGTGTTTCTGTTACTTAGAGGAGACCCTTTTATGTAACTAAACTGACAAGTTGGAGGCTTGAAAAAGGGTCAGGAACCTGTAGGTATTTCATGTGTTTCTGTTTGTCCAAACCCACTTTTTTTGATCTTTCCAGAAGTCATAACCCCTTTCCCAAGACGGAAGCTGACCTCTGTGCAGCACTCTGTTGCTTTCTGAATGATTTCTGCTCCACAAACATTTGTACAGGGTTCTAAGGAAGGAAACAAAGATTTTGCTGGCAGCAAATGTGTCAGTGTGCCACTCCTGTCTTACAGGAATGCTGCAAAATAAGGAAGAGATGGGCAAAAATTCTGTTGTCATGCTTTTGGTCATTAACTAGAACTTTGATCATATGTACCTCACAGATAAACCCTAATAAACAAAATCTGTATTCCACAAACATCCATAAGTGTCGGAACTCAAAATGTCCCTCAGACATTTTCAGAGGTTCCAGGCCTTGGTCAGAAGCATTTTAGACCCTGGCAAGCAGCTGAAAACAGCTGTGATTTTGAGTTTGAGCCATGGAATGAGTTACCAGCTTCGAAGGTGGAACAAGCGGTCACAGAGGGTTAGATGGTATAGTAAAAGTAGTTACAAATTAGAGGGGAAAATTTTTTAGTATTGTACAGGGGGGTTTTAACACCTGTACAGGGGGGTTTTACTTTGTACAGGGGGGTCAGGAGTTCTAAGATGGAGGAAAATGGGCCTGATCCTGTTCTTCCTCCTTCTTCTTCCTTACCTCCATGTTCTTGGTGATGTTGGCACTCACAGATTGGTTTAGAGTAGAAAAGCACATTGTAACATAGATAGTAGGTATTGGGGAAAATCTGTAAACATATAACACGTAATATATCATATAAAAGATAGCAGCAGCCCTGGGCGGGGAGAGAGACGACGGAGACACCGGACAGTGAGGGTGTCAGGAGTGTGTGTGTCTCTGCCTGGGCTGCTGACCAAGGCAGCCACAGCGGGCAAAGACAATCTTTTAGATAATTAGCAATAAACTGCCTTGAGACTGAACAACAAGAGGCTGCGGAGTTTTTCTTTGGAAGTAAAGGTTGGAGGAGAGACTTTACCACCACACGAGAGCCCCGAATCAATCCAGGGGTTCTCACACATAAGGGCTTTGCTACTAATTCAGGGGGCTGGGACTTGATACTCTCTAACTCTTTGCTTTGTTAAAGAACAGCTGGGAACTACCTACAGTCATTGGTGGTAGTGCTGGGTCAGCTGAATATAATTGATCTCCTGATGGCTTGCATTCCTTCCTTGGGAAGGAAAAAAATTGGTGGGCAAAGACTGATGGTAGTCAATACTGGTGAGTACCAATGCTAGCTAGCATTATGTAGTTCTGGTATCAGAAAAGTGGTGAATTTTTTTTTTATTGGTTTCCATGTTGGTAAACAGAGGTATCTATTCCCTACTGTAATGAACACGGAAAATGCATAAATCAATTCATAAATATTGTGACATACTTTGAAGGGCATAACATGTGTGTTGGGGAGACCTAAGCATGAGCAGTAGTGGTACAAATTTTCTGCATTATTGAAGGGCTTTTCTATGTCATTTTCTCCTAGGTCTCCAGTCCTCCTATTACATTTTTATGGCACCTCAATACAGAGGTTCTAACCCTACTTCTGTGTAGCCTGAATCTCAGATCAGCTCCTTTCCTAAGGCCTTGGGCTGTGACAAACTGAAGCCCTTGCCTCATAGACACCCTAAATGCTTGCTCTTGTTTATATTGCCTCAATCCAGCTGCTTGGCAGAAAAGACCACTGCAGAAGGTTGATGCAATCTGCACAGAGGGTAAATACATTGCAGTTTTGAGGGACTTGGCAACAAAAAAATTATTAATCCTTCTTTCACATTGTTTCATCAACAAGATCACTTAAATGTAATGTTAGCTTAGGGAAGTATTGCTTCTCTTAAGAGCAGCATGGGAAAGCAGCAATATTTTTTTTTAAGTGTAGGAGAGTTCTGCTTGTTGTCATTTCACCCTATTGCTTGAGATGGCTTAGTGAATGCTGCAGTGGCTGTATGCCAGTTGTACAACGTGCTCATGACTGTCTGATAGAACGTTGGAAAGATTATCTGGGTCAAATAAAACTTGTGGGTTTGTTTTCTATCATGTGTCGCTATCATTTCTATTTCATGTGTTCATGACATAAGAGTTCACTTCCATCTGAAAGTAGGGTATTCTTCATCAACCACTGCCCTGCTTCTGTTACTGATAAAGACCTCACAGTAATTGTGCTGCTCTTTGGCATACCTAGCCCCATCATGTCACCTATGCCCTGCTAGCTCATTTCTCTGCTGTTGGAGAATCTCATCTTCTGATGGGCACAAGCTTTTGTAGTGAAGCAGTGGAAAGCTAATGTCCGAGATGACATCTCATCCAGGAGCAGCAGAAATAATATTGCTTGAGATAGCTGGCTGCTTCCTGTATGCATTAGAATTCATGAAGGGTTACAGGATTGAGACTGCAAATGTATATTCACTAATTTCTTGCACATGTGCTGTTGTGGCATGGCATCTCATGTCATGTTCTGCTGCTACTATCTATGAGTATGCAAGTCCTGCATCCTTCACAGTGTCTTAGAGGGAAGTACCAGTAAAAGGTATCAAGTACCCATAAATAGGAGGTATTTTGGCTACGTTTTTATTAATATTGGCTTCTCTTTGTGCTTAGTAATTTCTTTACAGAGCAGAAAATGCTATAGCTCTATGATGTAGTGGAAGGTTGACAGGAAACAGCTTCCTGTCTAAGAATAATTTTTGGGGTTTCCTGGCTTACTTTATTTCTGGTTTGATCCAGAAAGATTTTTTCCTTAATTTATTCTTTTTTTAAAGTCACATCAGTTGAAACTCTGGCATTCTTTGCCACATGCCCCCCTTGATGGCCTCGGTTTATAGGCAAAATTCTGGAAGAAAAATTTGATAATATTTAGCCAAAGGCATTGTTACTGGCTTGAAAAGTCCTCTGAGTTTTAGTAGACCCTCAGGGGCTTGAAGAGTATCATGGGGAAGGAACAGGATATGTTTTCCCTGTCTTAGACTCTTCCTAAAATGTTTCTTTTTGGGCTCAGTCAGAGAGAGAACTAAGTGCTGGACTGACTTTGCTCTGATTCACTACAGCCTATTTTCTCCTTTGGTCTCTGCAGATTATTGTTTAACTGTCTGTATGGTCTTTGTTCTAGGTATGGTAATATGATAGGATTCTTGATATATTCCTGTTTTTGATAATGTGTCATTTTGAGACTTTATTGTTTCTATTTTCTATGTCTGTAGGACACCTAGTAAAAAGATATGAAACCCCATTTCTAACTAGATACTTTCAAAAGTGTTTATTTACAAGTTCATTAATTTGAAAATCATCCTCCCAATAGTACAGAATATTTAGTTTAGCTAAAATAACCATAGGGATGGTTAATATCCTTAAACACCCAGACCGATTAATGCAGCAGCTGATAAAAGAGGACTTATTTCCGACCTCACTGTATTTTTGCCCTGGGTTGCAAACAGAAGTAGTTTAGTTTAACTTCATATTGCCTTTTTTTAAACTTCACTCCTAGCCCTTATGTTCTGCCCAAATCAATAAGAGAGAGAATCACTAAACTAGGTCCTGTTAAAATAGTGACCTTGCACTTCAGTGCTATCCAGATGGATTTAATAAGCCAAACAATTGTTTCTCTGAGGTGTTTTGACCCTGTGATCGCAACAGGCAGAAGGAATACATACTAGGAGCAATCTGAAGTCAGCTTTATACAAGTTCGTACTGGATGAAACTAATATGTAGGATTTTTGCCATTTTTGGACTTGTTTTAAGGCACTCAGCCTGTCACAAATCATTTCCAAAAGTAATATTGAGCTTCATCTTTGCAAAGGCCTCAAGTAAAAGATGCGTAGATGTGGCACTTAGGGATGTGGTTTGGTGGTGTTTGGACTTGGCACTGTTAGGTTAATGGTTGAACCTGATGACCTTTAAAGGCCTTTTCCAACTGAAACAATATTATGAAGTATATCCAGCCAGAAATTTCCCAACAGACAGCTCTCTTATTCAAAAATACCAATTAATCAGAGGTTGAACTAAGCCCCAGTTTGAGCTGGATCAATAAAACCCCCAAAACAAACACCAAAAACATCCTTTTGAAGCCTCAACAGAGCCCTGTGAAAACAGGAGTAAGGAACACACTTAGAATTTTGTCTTCAGATACATGTGGCCGGAAACTTTCAAATTGTGGTTTATGATGGAGGACGTTGAAATCACAATGTTGTACTTAGCTATTTTGACCTGAACGGTTTGGTCTGGACCTTTTATGATGAGGTGGTTGGGGTTTTTTGGTCGTTACTAATTTTATTATTATTTTGATTTTGCTACTGGTGTAGACCTCTTTTGGGGCAGATATTTTTCAAATTTAAATCAGAGAGGGTTTGTGAAGGAGAGAAAAAATGTAGATCCTGGAGTTCTTTGAGTAAAGGAGACCTGTATTTCTGCCTGGGTGAGAGGAATAACTATCTAGGACATCAAAGAAAGGATGTAACCAAAATTAAGGGCATTCTGCTGGCTTATCTATAGCAATAAGTTTCTCTTGTGCAAGTTAAGCAGGGACAGATATAGTTGACATGGGTGGGAAGAAACAGTGGAAAATTTGGAGTTTATAGTTGTGCAGGACATGCTTGTATCCCAACCTTCTTTCTTAGCTAGGAAATCTGTATCTGAGTGATGCAGTTCAAGGACAAACTCTTCTGGTTTTGGTGATTTCTAGAAAAGTAGATTCACTTTTGCAGTTTTTCTTTCACAAGACTACCCCAGGGTTCTCCTGGTTGTACCTTTGCATGCCTGGTGAGAACTGGAGCTCTCTGTCACACATCTGACCTATAAGAAGTGCTGTATTTGGTGAATCATCCATGTTATGACCTTAGGTATTCTATACAGCAGTTATAAAGCATAAAATTATAGTCTATTTCTTATCCAACTGTCTGCCTTATAAAAAATGAGTGTGTCTGTAATTGGGCATGAAGTATTTTAAATTGGGCCATCAACCAGACTGCATCTGTTGTTCTCTTTATTATCATTCATTACACACCCCAGACACTGATGTTGTGCTTTCATTAATTTTTCTATTAACTTTTCCCCATCAATGTGATTAAAGATTCATTATTCTGAAGCACAGTAAAACAACCTGCCACCACCTCCCAGACCTGAGATCAAGTCAAAATCATCCTGCATATGACATTAGACAAAAAATAATTCAGCCTTATAAAAATGAGTTCATATCTCTGAGAACAGATATGTTAGCAAAGGATTAGCTCTGCAAACAGTCAAGTCAAACAAGGTGTAATCAGGGCTAACTTTACAGCTCCTCCTCATTTCACTTCTCCCATCTGTGATTTCACAATACTTTAGATGGGAGTTTAACTTAGTGCCAATTATCTATGTATTTAATTTGGCCATGTAATTGGCAGACATTTTTTTATATGCTATGTATTTAATGGAGTGCAAGGATTTTTTATTCCCTCTTGTTATGATCTTTAAAGAAATATGTGAGCTCTCCTGCCTCCTCTCTTCTTCTGACTGTTATAAGCACTATTGCCTTTAAGTCTGAAAAGTACCCTGTCTAGCAGCTTAAATAATACTCTATAAAGAATGGGAAAACGATGAAAATAGAAGTTAGATTGTCCTTAGATGTGGTGCATTCATGTGGACTAGCAAATGTAAAGTTTAGAAATCCATTGACACTGTAGTTTCATCACTGTTATTGTGTTAATAAAAAAATGCAGGCATTAGTGTTTCCATGATATAAGCCCTTCTGCCCCCGTCCCAACAAACTGCTAGTGAATACCTTAATGATGTCCACATTTTGGAAAAGCACATAAAACCTGTTGATTAAATGGCTTGTTTCAACCTGTGTGGAACATGGGGGTGGTGTGTGTGGGGGTTGTCCTTCATTTTGAGACCCATGAGAGTACAATGCTTCTTAGTGTTCTCTTCTCCTGGGAAGCAGGTAAGACATAAAGCCATAAATTTAAAGCATTACTCTGAAATGGAAATGTGGTGGGCTGAAGAAAGCTTTTGTTTGGGCCATGACTGTATAAGAAAGCCAAAAGCAAGAAGCTGTCCCGAGGTTGCACTGAATTAGGGAATCAGTCTATCTAGGTATTGTGTAGCACCTGTGCCCCAGCTTAGACTTTACTCCACCCAAATTCTTTGTGTGTATGTAGTGCTAATTGACAATCTCTGAGGGGAAAAAAAAAAAAAATCTAGCCAGATCTTAATGCAGATGTGCTTTTCTTAGAGCTCCCTGTCTTTGCTGAGTCAACTTCTGAAGCCAGGATTTGCAAAGGGTCCTCAATTCAAAGGAGTTGCTTAAAGGACTCTGACAACAACCTGCTGCAATCAGTAACGGCCTGGCTAATAACATTGTCCCATACTAATTTTCAGACATCTCAGAGCATAAACTGGTCAGCAACTGCTCAATGAAAGAGCCATTACATGTTCTTGAAGGTTATGAAACGTGCGAATGGTGACTTCAGCCTCTATGGACTGCCCTTCCTGGGAACAGGGACCTCCCCCCAGGTCCTGTGGGTGGTTCCAGCCCTTTTGTAACAACATATCAATGGATCAACATCTTAGTTCTAGAGAAGAACAAATTTAATTTGCTGTAAGGGAAAATTGACAAATCTTAGGTCTGCAGGCAGAGACCAATGAGAAAAAAGCAGGCTGGAGAGCAAAATGGTTCTGCAAGTTGTCTTTAGTTTCACCTATCTCTCTGTTTGGGATCCATGTGACTTGCAAAACTTCAGATATTGTTTTAGATAATGTTTTCCATTACCGTGTTTGGGGAGAAGCCTCTGCTGATTTTTCCTTGGAGAGGCCTTCAGCTTTCAGAGTTTGTAATTCATGAAAGCAATATTTAATTAAGGCATCAGGAGGAGGGAAGTGAGGAAACTTCTTGGTTTTTGCACTTTTTTGTCCCCAGGTGTACTTCTTATCCCTGCTTAATTTTGAATGAAGAAAAAAGTGCTGTTGTCCTCCAGACATGGCTGTATAGGGCCATCTTCTGGTCAGGCAATAAATAAAACTCTTTACTGAACGTTAATACAGCCCAATGACTGTCTAGGCAGTAGCCTGGCAGTAAACACTGTTTTATACAGATAAATAAATGAGACCAGTGCATGCTCCAAGTTCCTGTCTTAAGATGGGATACCATAGTAGCCTACAGGTTTAAGGTGACAAATTCTGCATGGGAAAATTTATTAGCGGTATCTTGGATCATATTCATTTTATACTTCAAGTGAGCTCCAAGGTTCCATTGTTTTACACGAATTTTTCATTCCAATTTTTTGGGACAAGCATGAAATGCATGTACTGGAAGTACTCAACTGAAATTTATTCAGTCTTCTTGACACAGTCAAGCACAGTAGACCTGGAGGAAAGACAGACCTGAGGGAATGGCCTAAAATTGTGTCAGAAGACATTTAGGTTGGATATTAAAAAAAGTTTCTTCACCCAGAGGGTGGTCAGGCACTTGAAAAGGCTCCCCAGAGATGTGGTCACAGCTCTAAGCCTAACAGAGTTCAAGAAGTGTTTGGACAACGCTCTCAGGTGCATGGTGTGATTCTTCGGGCTGCCCTGTGAGGGTGAGGGATTGGACTTTGCTGATCCTTGTGGGTCCTTTCAAGCTCAGCATTTTCTGTGATAGTTTTATCTTAATTTACTGTACTGCTAATGATGAAAGAGGATAATTGTCTGGAAACTTCTCAATTTCGCCATAATTGAGTACTAGAGAAAAGACTGTGTGGATGAGCTATGGTCAAGTGAAAATGGCAGAAAAGTTGATTTATATATACATACATCTTTAAGGTTTTAGTTGATCTGATGCCTGTGTTTACCTTTGCTGCACAAATAGTACACTTTAAAGTGATGTCATATTTAACTGGAAAGAATTACAATTTAAGGCAGAATTGAAGAGATGAGATGCAAGAAAAATTGTTTACAACTCAAAGAAAACATCTAGCACTTGGATGATGAAAAGTTAAATCACAAATTATAGGAGTAAATATTACAGTCAAGAGACATATTGTTTCCCCTGGAGACAATCCAGTAGGAGTTACCTGTATCTGAAGAGTTACCTCTTCAGAGATGATGTTTTTAGTCTCTTTTTTTCTTTGTGAGGAAAATACCCTGCCTGAAAATGCCATGTCCAGCTGTGATCCTTTTAACATGACTAATTGCCAGAAATTGGGTGCTCTCTAAACCCTGACTGAATCATTTCTGTAAATGCTCTGTGTACAAGATGACTGCATTGGAGTAGGATGCACAGTGATGCAGGGAAGGAGCCCGCTTCCAAAAGCAAGGAGACAGGGAGTACAGAGCAGTTGGCTCTAAGAGGTGCATTGATGAGGGGTGCATTGCATGGAGAAGCCTGGAAGTTCACACTGATTAGGAATGGTGTCGTCTTCAAGTTAAAGGGATTTGAATCCAGCATCCAGCTGTTGGTGTGTATGACTTTGCTTGGATTTATTGCTTTTCAATGTGGACCTATTTTTTAACATGTGGACCACATATTAAAAAAAAAAAAAAAAAAAAAGTGGGTGCCTGACTTACTGAAGTGTTTTAACAGACAGTAAAAGGCAACCTGGAAAATGCTGCATCATTCATGTCCATAAACTCACCTCCACGCTTATCTACCTCCCTTCTTAGCACTTTAGCAATCCAGTATCTAAACTATTCTGTAACTTCTAAGTGCATCATAAATTATCTATTTTATAGCTTATAAAGAGGAACACGGAAGGACTCATGAATTCACAAGGATTACTTTTGTATTTTCATCATTTGAAAGCAAATTGATGAAACAGTTTATCCAACTCATTGAATGAAGTGACCCCTGAAGGTTAATGCAGAGTTTAAGAAAGTGCCCAAGCGATTAAGCCAGAGAAATATCAGAATGACTATGGCATGTGCAACAATTTATTGCCTCTGTGTAGAGGAGGCTGTGGGGTGGGATTCAGTGGAATGACTTTGTTTTTACCTCACTTCCTAAATAGCAGAACAGTTTATTCTCCAAAATATACCCCTGGTGGTAGTAAGCAGCTTCTCCCATGTACTGTCCAAAAAGCTGTAGGTCTGAAACCATGTAAGTTATACTTATCACAGGGAAATTCATCGTTTGTTGACTGTGGAAGAAAAAAGCACACCACATGTAGAATAGTCATGGAATCATAGAATGGTTTGGGCCAGAAAGCACTTAAAAGATAACCTAGTTCCAAGAACCCTGCCATGAGCAGGGATACTTTCCACTAGACCAGGTTGCTCAAAGCCTTCTCCAGCCTGGCCTTGAACATTTCCAGGGATGGGGCATCCACAATTCTCTGGACAGCCTGTTCCAGTGCCTTACCACCCTTACAGTATAGAATTTCTTCCTAATATCTAACCAAGTCCTTCTATCAGTTTGAGCCCATTCCCATTTCTCCTGGCACTACATGCTAGTGTAAGAAGTCTCTCTCTCTCTCTCGTAGGCTCACTTCAAGATTCCAGAAAACTGCAATTAGGTCATCCCAAAGTAATATTGATAATAGCTGTTAACTACATGGGGTTAGCAGGTCAATGGCAGCATACAATGGGTGTTTCTCCTCCCAGCTGTAAGTTGTACAGTGGTGCAGTTTTACTATATCCCTAAACTTAACTGTTTTATCTGAATAAAAGATGCAACAGGATATTTATTTTATGACATGCCCAACAAAACAACTCTCTACGCAGTAGAACATAACATGAAGTTTTCTGACTTACCTGACATGAGGGGAAAAAAAATTATCTCCCTAGGACGTCTCTTCATAGAGATGTCCACTACCCGCTTACTCTTCTAGCCATGGTATCTCTAAAAATAATTCTGCTAATTCTTCCATATATCAGGAATAAAGAGGTAAAGAAAGTGTTAATGGTTCAGATGCAGCATCTGCTTAAAATGTTGCTGCCTCAATTCAGTTTGCCGAATGCAGGGGGTGATGTGCAAGAAGGAAGGATGGGATGTCTCCAGCTGTTTGAAGAATTTCTGCCATTAGGCATACACCTGAGGTCTGAAGAGAAACTTTTTAAAGTGCACTTCATGTTGATCTCTATTTCACTTAGGCTGATGTTCAATGCTGACAACAAGCTGTTCTGTAGTAGCTCTTGTTATTTTCTCAGACAGCACCCTTAGGACTGTATAAATGGCAGCCACAGGAAAAAAATATTGAGAACATCATTATTCTCTAAGTGAGTTTCTATTGTTGTTACAGAACTTGGAGAGTCAGGAGCACTGAGACTCATAAAAGTGTCTTTGGTTATTAGTTCTTATGATTTCATCTTTTTTTTTTTTACCCTAAGTTTGAAATGAGCTGAGATCTTGAATGAAACATGCATTTACGATGATGGTGTTTCCTGCAATTTATGGAACAGTATGATATATTGTTATAATATGTTTATCTAGAGTGTTCATAAGGTAGAAATACTTATTTCACACTTACATAAAGAAAATTAGAAGTAGTTTAGATTTAAATCTAATGCCTGGGGAAAAGAAAAAAAAAAAACAAAAAACCAAAAAAACCCAGAAATCTTATAACACACAAAGTAAGGGAAAATGTTGAAAGGCTCCCATTTTTTTTTTACTTAAAACCACTGAAAAATCGAAAAATCGTGGTACTCTGTTTCCTTCCCCCGCCCCCCCCCCCCCCCCGGTTTAGAAATATATTAGCATTCCTTTGTGCAAAATCCAAATATAAGGAGTACTTGGTAATTCTTCTACCTGCTTATCTTTCCAAGTGTCACAGCTATAGTTTAAGCTAGCTTGTGATGATGCACACACTGGCCAATACTACTGATGGCTTCAGCATAAATGGCTTGAGAATTAAATTTTCTGCTTGCAAAGGATTTAGATAAGGTTTATAATGCTGAGCAAGCTACCAAATCTGTTCCTGAGGAGACAGAAACTTGGAGGGTTTTCGGTTTTATTTTTGATTTTGGGGTTTTTTTTGGAGGGGTGGGTTTTTTGGTTTTTGGGGGATTTTTTTTTGCGGGGTGGGGGGGAAGTTTAAATTTACCTGCGTGGAGATGGGGTGAGTTCTAAGGAAAGGAGCCACCCTTTATGACAAAGAGACTTTCAATGCTCTTGGGCATGTCGCACTGTCCATAACACTTTAATATACCAGATGACTTCTGGGCTCTAAGTAAACATTTCGTGTGTACAGCTTGAGTTTTAACTGCAACTTTCTGTACGTGCACACCCGGTCACCAGGAAATCTGAGGTAATTTACTATTGCCTAAATTGAAAAGGAAGAATGTATAGTTAAGTTGTTATTACCTCGCTTCTCCTGTGGGCTAATAGCACACATAGCTTATCAGATCTTGGTATGAAAAAGGTTTTTCCCTTCCTAAGAATTATCTATGCTCTTTTTAATGCAATACACGAGAAAGGTGTCTTGAGATTTTCCTTGTCCTTCTCACAGGTCTTAGAGTACCTTATTATCTGATCAGGCTTTTCCATGTTAATTGATGTCATACTTAAAGATGTAGTTAAATAATTATACAAATTCTTCCTGAGGAAAATTTAGATACTTATCAGGTTTCACAGAGGCTCTCAGGCTCTTTCTCCACAAGGAGTTTTGGACTGGCAAATCTTTTGTTCCATGTTATTTCCATATGAAATGCAGGTCAGTGTGTGATGCTGTCCTTCTCACTGGAGGTTGCACTCAAGAACATTTTGATTCGGAGCATGCCATTGCAGCCGAGTCATAGGAGCTGCCAACTCATTTCTGTCACATGGACAAGTGACTGGACTGACAGTGTGAAGCCTCTATTACTGGGTTATCACCAACCTGATACTTCACTAGTCTCAATTTCTTCTTGTGCATTAATTTTCTTCAGAAAAAGTGCTGGTTTAGCTGCATAATTATTCCCAATCTCATTTTGCCAGGCTTTGTCCTTAAAATATTGTCATTGGCATTAAATAAAAATATTGTCATTAAATTATTCAGGCAATTTCATTAAAATACTGTCTGTTACCGGGAAAAAGTCCTGAGAACAAATCTCTTCAGGGCTTGCTTATGCAATGGAAAGCAGTTCGGAGACTGTTGCCCTTGTACCAAAAGGGATGGATTTGAAACCAGAAGTGACAAAAGTACACCCCTAACAGACAGTTATTTGTCTAGGGTACAGAAATAGTCTGCTGTGCTTCAGAGATGTATATGGTTGTCTGCAAAGCAGCAGTCAGGCTTTTGAGAGGGTCCGGAGAGCTTTCATGGCATGTCATGGACATATCTGTAAAAGTAGTTCCAGCACCTTATCAGTGGAACAAATTGCTATACCTGCTAGAATAGTAAATGTTGAACCCAAAGAAATAACCAAAAGTTATTTCCCCATAAGTTTGGTGTAAAGTTGTAAAACTTAGCAACTGTCTGTCACCAAAGATTGCCGAACTGGCTGTTTTCCTTTAGGACAACTGCACCAAGTGTTTTGATCAAGGAAGATCTTCTCTTGTGGCCGATGTATCTTAAGCTCCTGTAGTCCTTGCAACATTTCCTCATGTTAAGCTTAAACAAGCTTTAAATGGCCAACAGTCAGTCATAGCAGGAGGGATTAAGAGCCAAGGCAGAGCAACCTTAGCTCCACACTTACAAAGGTAATGGGTGTTGCAGTGAGTCCACTACTGCAGCAAGGCACCCAGCACAAGGACAGCTATTGACATACAGTATTGGGGAATATGTTACTCATGATGACATAGGAAAAGTAGCCAGCTGTCAACAAATATCATTGCAAAGCAGGTTGACTGCTGTTTCTGTAGATGTATAGAAAGTGTCCTGCAGTGCTGTGAGTGACTAGTCCACATGCTATTAGGTACTCCATTATTAAATGGCTATCTGAGAGAAACGACTTGTTTTTTTATTATTTCCCTTGCTCAAAACCATAATTTTGTTGTCTACTGCAAGGGAAATAGGTGAATAAGATATTGTAAAGGCTGTGCAGGAGTCGCCTTTTATGTTGAGGTTTCAGCTGAAGGTCAATGCACTATCTACAAGAGTCCATTAGATGAAATTATTAGTATGATGATGTTTCTTGAAGAAATTCCTCTAGCTGAGAAAGGTCAGTTGATAATGGATACACCTGGTTGTATACGTTTGGGAGGAGAAACAACACAATTGGAATTTGTCAGGAAAGGGAAACTAGAACTACAGTGTTAAAGAAATGAGTGAGTCAGACTTTGGCATCTGCTACAGGTTTGTTCCTAGAGGAAGTCTCGAGGGTGCTGAGAAAATAATTATTAAGCAAAAGCAAAGCCTGCAAAACAAACTTTCTTGACAGATGAGTACAAACCTGGATATAGCAAATGTTTCTGAGAGCAACATATGTTCCTGACTCTAGGAAATATTTCTGTAGAACACCAAGCAATTGTCCCACTTGGCTTAGGTAACAAGGTGGCTGCTGTGGGAAAATTGATTTGAGTGGCTGCCCTCTTGACTTAGTGTCCTTGAAGCTGTAGTATCAGAACTAGATCATGCCATCAATGAGAGCAGGATGAGATGCTGAAAGGTGGTTCCAGGTGGGCTTCAGGCTCAGAGTGGAGAAGCACTGTGGTGGCATTTTCAGCTGGAAAACTCTGGGAGAATATGATGTGCTAGACCAGGCAAAATACAGCTGAGTCAACTCCCTTCCTTGCAGGGAATTTAGTGTGACTGGCAATGCTTGGTGAGCCTGGTTCATATCTGTAGTCCACCACAAAAAGCCACTGTGTGGTGAAAGAAGGCTTTGTGTAGCCTTCTGCTGTCATCTTTGAGTTTCCATCTTCTGCTTGACCTTGTGTGCTTTAAGTGCTTTGCTGCAATCTTGGTGGATGGAAATCAGGCTATACTTGGGGGCCAAGTAATTTTTTGGAGTAGCTGTGCATTAAAAGCCTTTATACAAACAATATACTTTATCTTTGCTAAACTGAAAGCTGCAGCTTTCCATTTGAAGAAAAACTGAATAATAATTGGGTTCTGTGAAAGTCTTTTCCTTTTCTTAAATTTTTTGACATTGTTTTTCCTTCAATCTACAGAGGCGCGTGTGGTCAAGGTAGATTATTCATATGTGTGCCCTCCATTTTCTCATTAGGAGATATAAAATCAGAGGTCTTGTCATAACTCTTTTTGTCCTTTTATCAACACTTCTTTTGCACAGACTATTTTTACAATTTTAGGATTTCCCATTACACTCCAGAAAAAAATCCGTTTGCTGCAAGTTTGGGAAATCTGAGTTCTTTCTCTCAATACTGACATCAAGTCCCAGCTCTTCTTAGGACGCTGTACTGTGAAGAAAGCCTGGAGTTGTCTGATTACTTCATTCTGCTCTGCAATGACAGATAGTTAACCCTTTGCTGATTAAAGGGGCAACATCCTTTACACACATTTTGTTTGCTTTGCTGCAGCTCAGAAAGCCACTAACACAGGCTGCCTCTTTCCTGGCTGTAATAGTCTGCAAAGTGGTGTATGTCACTTGCAATTTTATACCAGCTGAAAATTTTTGGTGTTTTGTGTCTTGTAGTTATTCCCAGGATGGGAATACATCTTCCCACATATTTGTGTCTTGATTAGTAGTAGGAGAGGTTGGCTTCCTTTGTTGTTGGTGAGCAAATGAGGGCAATAATGCAATCATTACTAAACAAGGCTCTACACCTTAGCTTCCAAGCCTTTTGATGTGCTTCTTTTCTCCCTATATTATGATTCCTACACTTGACCACATTAATTATTTTGCTGGGGATTTGTTGTTGTTGTTGTTGTTTGGCTTTTCTAACCTGATGACTGATTTATTGACATTACAATCAAACAATCACCAGGAGAATCACTGTAATGTACTTCAGCAGAAACAGAATTTAATATGTCAGTTTTTATTAAACAAGAGTGATTATGTAGTTAATTACTAGAGTGAAGAATTCCATGTAAAGCTGAGCTCAGTGTGCTTTCCTAGAAACTGTACTCATGCCCTAATGAATGGATTTATAAGTTTAAAGTGGGTGTAATAATGGAAGCAGTCTCTTGCTGCCATGAAGGAATAAGAGTCAGTGGTAGTGAGGGTGCTGTAAGCAAGTCTCCTTGGTTGCCTATAAAGTAAAACTCATGCAGTGCATGAGTTTGTGCTAGCTCTATGCACAGGCTGGAATTGAAGTCTCTACCAAGAGCAGCACTTAAAGAAGAACATAAAACTTCTGAGAGTAAGCAGTGACAGGGTTAGAATAAAAGGGTTTGGTGGGATAACTTCCAACAGAACTGCCAAAGTCACACAGTTCAGCCTCCAGTTCTGAATCAACCTCTCAAGAGTCTCTTGATCTCCATTCATGGTAGTGGGAATCTAGACATTCAGAAGAGTAATTATGATAATGATTCTTATTATCAATATTTTCCCTTTTCCCACCCTGGGAAACTACAAGAAGTTGAAACTGGGATTACCCCGTCACACAAAAAGTTTTAAAGGATATTTCCACTGGAAGCACACTTAAAAAAAAAAAAAAAAAAAAAGGCATTTCTAATGTCTGAACATAACTATGGAATCAAACTAATGTCTTGTGTTTCTTGTCTGGCAGACTCCATGCTTGCTCAATTCTGCATCTCCAAAGCAGCATACTGAGGTTCAGGTGTGACATCATACATGGTTTACATGCATAGAAGCTGCTTTGCTATGTATCCTTATGCCTGGGATGAGCACAATCACAAGACAGACCTGCAGTCATCTAAGGGTCGGGAATCTAGATGGTGAGGCCCAGAAGACCCAGGCAGTCTGACACTTTAAGCCAATGGATGATACTCTGTATCAAAGATAGCTTCTAATTTCCAAAGCAATGGTGTCCTATTGTATTAATATGTAAAACATTGAAGAAAAGTGTAAGGCACTCAAATTTTGTACCACCACTTTTGAGTTCATAGATTGTCCAAATGCAGCAAGTATTTAACCTCTTTTTTCCTGTTAAAGCAAAATGTTCTCTTTGAAGCTAGCCATATAGAGTCAGGGGCCAGCATTTCCCTTTTTACTAAAAATAAGAGTGATGGTCATTGTGATCAAATCTCAATTTCTGAGACTTCCTTGGCTACAGCCCCACTTTCTGGGATGGATTGTAGTATGCTGTGTTTCTGTGTACAGTAATCAATGCTGAACTGGGGTTCTTTGCAGCATCACTTCTGGGAATCCCATGGCTGCTACAACAACAGCTCTAGCTATTGAACCAGTCTCTTAGGTAATCAGACTCTCCCTTATATCATGTGCAAGATTTCTTTTTAATTAGAAAAAAGTGCTGTTTCTTACAAGCAAAAGGCTTCTGTCATTAGCAGTGTGTGTCTGTCTGGGCATTTGGTCCCAGATTAATTTAGAAGCTGAAGCAGGAGCAGTCTCCTGAGCGAATTGAGGTTTTTCCCCTGTCATCATGAAAGATCAGTTCTGCTCTAAAACATTTTCAGGAAGGTCCCACTTTGAAATGGCCTTTAATACCAGTGATTTCTAATGGGATGCTGAAATATGACAGCAGGAATGTGTGCAATGAGTTCCAAAAGTCTAATGACAGTCTAACATTTATCTTTTGTGTTGCTAATCTCTTTGCTGCCAGCAGAATAAATTTTGGCATGTTGAAATAAAAGCCCATTCACCCTTTCAGGTCCCAATGCTGTATAATTGGAATGTAGTTTCTGCTTGCTCTTTTCTTTCTCTGGATACCCGATTACATTTTTTATTTTTTGCTTTTTGGGCTGTTTTTCTGTCCTTTTTGTTCCCCTGCTATCTCTCACACAGCAAATCAATATGGATCCACCTCAACTCACCACTTCCTGGTTTCCAGCTTGTTTTGATATTTCCCATTTACACCTAAACCTGCTTTTGTATCGGTCCACTTTCTATGGTGAAATCTACCCCATCCACCTTCTACCCCATCCTTCTTCTGTGCTCACCATCAGCAGACACCATCTAAGCAGAGTTTTTCCCAGGACTCACTGCAGCTCCAAATATTGCATCACTGTACCTGAGAAACACGACCTCTTCCTCTCTGCTCATCTGACCACATTTGTGTCTTCCTACCTCTCAAAGAATTCAAATGGAAAAAGGTTAAATGGCAACTACAGTGGGATTTATAGCCTTTTCTTCATAAAAATGGTTTACAAACCTATGCTATGCCATTATTAAAATGACAGTATTACTTGACTGAGGGGACTAACAACAACGTGTTCTGCATACAGATCATATTCTTCAGGATGTTCTCATTTAGGTTTTTCCTGCAATACTGTCTTCAGATGTTTGGTTTCGTTTGTGTCACTTGGCAGAGATTAATGATGCTGCAGCTTTGAATAATTTCATTGCCTACTAGTGTGTATCGATGCTAATGAATTATGTTATTCCTGCACCATTATGTGTTATCATCCTTCAGTACAATTGAGACACAATGTATCAGTACTTGAAAGATGTCCTGCCACATCTTATAACCTGAACTGTATATTATTTCTGCGGATTTAGAGAGTTTAGATCTTAAACTTTACTTGATTTATATGGCTCATCTGATGGTACATTGTGAAGTCCCTGAATGACTGCCTAGAAACTATTTCTTTCAGAAAAAAATACAGATTATGAAACATTTAAGACCATGTCCAGACTTACCAATGTATTTTCATCAACCCAGTGGTGTGGAAATTCATTCATTCTCAGAAATAGTTTTTGGAATTTTTCAGTATATTTCACAGATATATTTGGAGGTATATACTAGAGATAGTGTGCAAGGTTATATGTTTAAGGCACCAAAAGTCAATTAAGTGAATTAACAAATTTGAAGACCTTGGGGCTTATCTAGGTATTTAAAAACCTGAGAATTAAACAAGTTTTTTCACCTCAAGTATGACCTTTTTTTCCCTTGTAGATGCTCTGGTCCTTTTGCCTGCTGTTTATTGTGGAATATTCTAGCAGCTTTTTGTTTTTTTAGTTAACTGAAAATTAATCATCAGTCATCTGGCACCTTTTGTCATGTATGACCTCTTTTATACTGTGAACCACAGTCTCTTCATTGCATTTATATCAAAAGCTTTTATTCTTTATTTACATTGTATGAAAAAAATAGACTTGATCAGTTAGCATATAAAATCACTTATCTCCAGTCATACTGGTCTATAACAAAAAGAATGTTATTTTTACTGGGGAAGTGGGAAGAACAGTAAACAAATTACACTGCTGGTGTAATAGCTGTCTTGATCTGTTTTGTTTTTGTTTAGTGTCCTTCAGAACTGTGTCATTTGAGCAGTACTGCTGGTAAGAAATCAATTTGCTCAGACAATTACCAAATAGGGCAGTCATGTAAGATATGTTGTGTTGGTAGTCATAAAAAGAATGAAACACTGTCTCTAAAGGCAACAAAAAACTGCTATGAAAAGCTTGGCTAATTATGTTCTCCTGCAATTTCAGTTGATAAAACCACCTCAACAGGTATTAAACTTCAGAATGAGTAAATTAATTTGGACAAGGGAGATGATATCAACAGCATTTACCAGGTTATGAGGTCATATAAGATAGTATTACTTTTAGGTAAGGTCTGCTGTCACATGGAAAATCAGCTAGTGTAGGTTTGCTTAGGTGAAATGTAAATGTTCTTGTTCAACATGATGAAATTTTTGTTAAAAAGGATGAAACAGGTAAATCACTAGCTCAAACTGCCAAGCTTCCATAAATGCATCCCTACTTGTGATTCTAGATTCTATGCTAGTAATAAAGTTTGATTTTTAGGATAGGCGATATTTTAATTCTAGGTGATTTTATTATGTTTGAAGTGATGAGTGTCTTTCTACAACCAAAATAAATGTTGTAGAAAGGTACCAGGGCAGGGATCTGGGAGATAAGCTGCGGATTGTTTCTTAGCTGCCCATACCCTCCTAGGTGGATCTGCAAAGTTATTTTCCTTGGAAGTTGGCATTTGCAACATCAACTTTCCCTGCAAATTGTCAGCTTATCAAGATGCGCATGCTAATTCTTGACACTTTCAAACTGACCTCAACTTACAGGAGCAGAGTACCTGCATGCTATTTCTACTCCTTATCTCTGAGGAAGGCTCACCTAATCTCCTGCAGTCCACTGTAGGTTATTTTTATTCAAGTCAGAGCTGGAAACAAAGATACCATTTAAATAAAAACCTCCAGCATTAACCTCTCTTCTACTTGTAATTAGCATGTTACAGCCAGATTTCTGAGTTTTTCCCACACCTTCCCTTTATGCTTTTTGACACTTAGGAAGAACTAGGTGCTGCCTCAGGAAGTTTTAGCATCTTTCTAAATCTGGAAACCTGTGAACTCTACAGCATAAGGAAACCTCCATGAGCTAGACATCTGATGCAAACTTTACCTGAATAAGGTGGTTTTGGGTTTTGGTTTTTTTTAATTGTCTGGATGATGCACATGCTTTTGGTTTGAAGACATTAGTATTCAAAGTTATTTAACAAGTTATCTCTAGGAGCATATTCCAATCTGTTAGGTGTTTCTGCTACTACATTTACAATATTTTCATGGTGAGCTAGAGGCCATGTACTGATTGAATTTCCTGGCTGCAGCATTCCAGCCAACACAATGTATTATGGCTGTTTCAATATAATTTCCCATTTGCCTGGACAGTTATGATAATTTATCTATGGACATTCCTAAAGATGAAATCCATCAGAGAGTAGTGGATACCAAATACATGAAGGAGGAAGTTCTAGCCAGTATTTTTCCACCAGTATTCACAAACATTAGACTTTGCAGAATTTCCTAGAACCATTGATATTTTTGATATATAGGGATATATAGGTATTTGACAAAATAGCTGGATATTAAAACTTTAAGCCACAAGTCAGAACTTCACAGATGACCACTTCAAATAAAGACAATTTAGTGCTAAAAGCAGGATTAAATGCTAAGACTTGGAGCAGAACAAAGAACAGTCTAAAAGAGCTAATCAGAAGACAAAGAGGGGTTCAGAGGAGAGAGGGACCAGTTGGAAGAATAAGGACTTTTAACACTTTCATTTTAATAAATAGTGGTACATGTAAGATGTGTCCTAGTGCAACAGCACACACATATATAACATAATTTACTCCAACCACTTCCAGGAACTCTTTTTATTTTAATTTTGCTGCTTCATTTCAGCTCTAGCCAGCATTATTCCAGGTCCATGGACATTTCATCAACTCATGTCCTTCATATCCACTCACTACTGTCTCCTCAAGTTTCTTTTTAAACAGTTTTTTTTGCAGTTATCTTTCTTTGTCTTTACAAACATCCGTACACCCATCTGTCTCACCCTATCTAAATGCTTTTTTTCTCTCTCCTCTCCTCCAGTTCTTCCATTACTTTCCATGTGACTGCTTTTGGTGATACCTTTCAGAGTTTCCATCTTTCCCTGCTGACATTTTTCATCTTGCCATTGCAATTTTTTGCCCTGCAGTCGTCTATCCCTCCTGTAGGAAACGGAAAAAATCAGAGTGATGAAGAAAAGCTGTAGTATTTCTTTAATTCCACTCCAGGAACAGCCTAATTTCCCCACCTGCTTCCCAGCATGGAACCATAAACAGTGGCATCAGCAGGGCTGAGAGGTTGGAATTGCCATGCAAAGGCTTGGACTTTGCTATTGCCGATGTTATCTTGCAGCTGGAAGGTTTTATTCCCCCACATCTTCCAGAGTCAGCCTACCTGATTCATGGAAAGCATCACTGCAGGTCTTTCTGTTGCTTTTAGTAGCAATAGAGTACAGGCCCTTTTAAACAGAGGTTAGACATGTCTAACTCTTTAGCTACCTTGATGATCAGTGCACTATTATCCCAGGCAAGGCTTTTAAAAACAGAGTTGGATATGTGTCTCTATCTAGAAATTCCATTACCATATTTTTTTAAACCACCTCTCTATTTTACACCCACATGTCTTTCCAACAGAAAGCTATTTCTGATACACACCCTAGAAGTTCTCTTAATAGCATTTCCTTTGTGTATATAATTAATCCCCTCTTCTTGCTTTCTCATTCCTTGCATTTGTAGATATAGAATCAAGTCTATTTCTTTGTCCTGCTAAAGCTCAACCTCAACAGATAATGCTCAGAAATGAGCAGAAGTAGCACCCTGTCAACAGAATTTTTCCTTGACAGACAGGTACATACCTGAGTGCATTCAAAGGAATTACACTGAAACATCAGACACTAGAAACAGAATATTTCCTACTTGAATTCAAATTTTACCTTCATTGCTATTGTACTTGCAACAGGAAAATAAAAAGATCAAGCATGTAACGCTGAACTACTGAAAAGGGATAGGAAAGAGAATGAATATCTGATGTCTCTGGAAGAAGGAATTTCTGTGTAGTTCATGTACATTTGGATCCATGCCCTGAGAAACCAAAGCAGAGTCTGTGTAAAAGAAGAAGAAAACAAGAGCATTACTAAGTGCAGTTATTAAAGTGCTGCAGTATTCCACTGATTTATATAATCCTGACACTAAGTAATTCACTGCAGATTTCCTTTATCTTACATTTAGGATTAAATTATGTAATAACCATTTTCAGTAAAAAATTAGAAGTTCACTAAATCTGATCTATGGTACAGTTTTCTTGATACTTTAAGAGATTTGAAAAAAAAATCCCTCATGAGCTCACAGCTGTGAATGTAACACTCATTTTAGCGTGACGGTCTTTCAGTATTAAGTCTTTTTTAGAGATTGTTTTAATGTTCTGTAATCATCATAGATTAGAGAAGTACAGAAAAGCCAAGGAGATGTTTATGCCTCCTCCCTCTTCCAGCTCCTCCATTTCATAGCAGCCTGCATGGGAATGCGTTTTAAGTTTTAAAGAATCATGCTGCTGTGTGAAGCCAGTTGAAAACTAGTGGAGGTGCAGCTAGAAGGATAACTAGGCATGATCAAACAGTTGAAACATGCCTTGTCAGGTCATCACAAATGGGAAGTCACAGGATTAAATAGTACAAGCTAAACTTGTCCCTCTTGGCTTCTCTATATGCCTTCAAGGCCACGCATTATCAGCTTGCAGCCTACTACCTTCCAACTTCTGCACAGACTGAACACACCCAAATAATGTGGGGTTTTGGAAAATGGCTCTTTGTTTCATGGCGAACGATACTACGAAGGGTCTCAAGATATATTTTTGTTTAACATCTCCTGTGAGACTAGAAGAAGATAATGCATTGTATTTTAAAGAGGAGACTTCAATCTTGGGTAAAGCATGGATTTTTTTTTCTCAGCTGTACCTGTTTCTGTGTATATAGGATTTTCCTTTTTTTATTTTTCCTCCCCCTTGTAGGAATGCTCTTCCTTCAACATCTTCCTGTGGGTATAATTTATTCTCAGTGTATGCATACACATTTATAGTAATATCAGCTTCCAGTGTGCTTTCTAGGTTTCAACTGATTTTGAGATGGTGTTGATTTTCCAAGAGTAACAAGTTTGAGTACCTCAGGTGCTGGGAGCTTTGGGAAACTGGGGCTTTTTGGTGCTTTTTCATTTTTTAGCAGTAGTAGTACTAGTCATTTCATGTGGCTTTGATAGATTCTAAGGATGGATATAAAGATGCTGTCAAAGCACTGTAGTCACAGATTTAATGGCCACCTGTGAAAACCTGCATGATTAAAAGATTTGCCACTTGATAAAAAGTCAACTATAAAAGTTTCTCTAGCCCTGATGACCAATCTTTCTCTTGACCTCCATCTTCAAGCACCCATTGCAGTGTCTGGAGACCTGTGTTGTGCACCTCTGGCATCCCCAGATATATCAAGCCTGTGTTCACCAGGTGGCAAGTCCTTAGCAAGCTGTGGCCTGTGGCACCTCCTCCAGGCTCATAGGCTGCATCTATCACTTCCCCCCTCCACCCCTCACTCTGCCAGGAAACTCACTACCAATATCTAGTACAACTCCAAAAGTGTCCTGGACTCAGCTCCTCCTGTAACAAATTCTCTGTGGTGGTACATTCTGTGTCAGCTGCAACCTGTGTAACACACTGAGACACTGAACAAGGCAAGGTGTGTTCCCAGCCCAGGCAGGAAGCCAGGTGCTGTCTCTTCCTTGGCCTCTTTTTCTTGCTTCTCCTCTTTTATTTTTCCTCCTCTCCACACCCTTGCAGCGCTGCTGCATGGCAGTGAAACAGCTGGCCAGATAAAAGGAGTATTACCTGCACCACTTCCTAAATTTTTGGGGGAGATTGGCTTGAAAGTGACCTATCTTATGAGTTTCTTTGCCTTCCTCATTTTAGTAAATAATTTTTGTGGTAGTTGCTGCATGTTATTTAGTCTATTTGGTAGAATATAATCTTTAATCTTAACAAGGTTGCTCAAAGCATTTAAAAGTGTTCCTGTGGCAAGTAGCAGAGAAGTCAACTATAGGTTTTGCACACCTAATATTAAAGAAACATAGTTTTTATAAAAGGGACTTTCCAAATACATATATAATTCCATAGTTAACAATAAACTCAAAGACATTTAAAGTAAAAATAAAAGGAAGCCAAATTAATGAACTTGGAATCAAGTAGGACCAGAAGGTCATTTGAGCTGGTGACACATGTGTTTAACAGTGAGGGTGTTCTGGGCCATTTAGATATCTGCCCACTCCTGGCAGCTGAGAAAAAGACTGAGTTGAACAGCCCCTAATGACTGTGACTGCATTGTTTGATATGGTGCTATGATGAGGCTGTAATTTGGGTTTACCAGCTGAAACTACTCCACAAAACTGTTGCTGTTTATCTGGTCTGAGCAATCAACTTGGCGAGTGAACTGAATGCCATTAATATTTCTTGTCATCACCATTAAGGATCATCACCAACAGTGAGTTGTATAATTAATTTCTTGCTTGGTCTGATAAGTTTTCCTGACAGTTTTGCAAGGCTAATTCAGGCCTGTAGCTGCAGTGAATGAAGCAGTGCTGGAAAGGAGCCTTCTCTCTCCAAAGCTACTCTTCTGTTGGGTTGACTTGTTATCTCTGCCAGCAGGTGTTTGTTGTCTCTGATGTAATACAACTTTGACAGCTGAATCATTGACTGCAGAATGCATCCCAAAACCAGCTGTGGTTCCCCCAGCAAAGTGATGGCAGAAGTGGTCATTTTCTTTTGTAGAAAATGTAAGTGAAAATAGCTGGAATAGCATTTGCTTCTTCAATAGACTAAATCCTGATTTCTTAAAGAGGCATGGTGAATACTCTGCTGATGTCAAGTATTACATTTTTATAATCTAAACGTAGTTGTGGTGTTGTAGCAGATGCCCATAGTTAGAGTTCTTCTTGGCTCCATCTGTGAGATTAAATACATTATTCAAATCTTGAAATCTTTCCTCCTGCCTCAGGAGTTTAAAATATGAGGTTTGTCTTACATTAACTTAATCAGAATGAAATATCTTGAATACCCTCAATCATATTGCATCAGGAATATATACACAGGCAGAAAGGCAATACAGGGTTAGCTGCAGGCTATCTCATTTTTTAAAGCAATAACGAGCTGTTGCTTCCTGACAGTGAAAGAGGGCTTGGTTTCCTTGTTTTTACTGCAGCCACACAGTTCTGTTAATCTCACTGTTGAGAGTGCAGGTACAAAAGCACAGAGATCTCACCATGAAGGGGAACATGCATCACACTATGCAGTGGCAGCACAATCCCCTTCTCCTTTCCAGCTGTGAGCATATGAGGTCAGCTCAGATTCAGGTCTGCCACAAATTGGAGTCATTGGTAGTTTTAACAAGTGCTGCGTACAGCGCTGTGAGCAGCGGTAGTCAAGGCCAGCAAATATCATCTAGCTTGTTTTCATGTGTGTATCTGCAGGAATATAGCCTCAGAGGCAAACAGTGTGCCACAGCCCCTGTCCAAGCAGCAGAATTTGCTTAAATTTATTTGAGCACAGCAGCATTACACCACTTTTCATTGGCATCCTTCTTAGGTGTACACAGTGGTAAATGTAGTTGAATTTTGCTCTGTGCAGCAACATATACACTCAAAGTGTTAGGGGGCAAATGCTTACCTGGTATAAATTGATGTGGCTTCATTAACTTCAGTGAGACCATGCTGATTTAGAGCCACAGAGGAGCTGGCTCTGTGAAGCAGACAAATTTATAAAGGACTGCATAATCTACTAGAAAGTCAAGTCAGGCCAACCTCTGTGCTATGACATTTCCTCTGAAATTCACTTTAATAAGGTAATATTTTCTTCCAGTTCCATAAATGCAAATCAGCTGAACTGCACTGCACATACTTTCTCATTTAATTAGAAACTTAGTCCAACTATACTGCAAATGCAGGTGAAAGTGAATGATTCTAATAATTTTTCATTTTAATTATCTTGATTAACTTTTTCTTCTTTGCAATTTTATTATCTTTCATTTCAGAAAGGTCCTTTAATTTAAGACAATAAGCTTTTATTTAGCAAGCTGGGGAAGCTAGAGGATATGATGCAAAGAAGATTTAACTCATTAAGCATTAATGTTACTAATATTCTTCTACTAATTATTCATTAAGTTGATTGTCTTAGCAGAAAAGTAGGCTTGGATTCTCTTGTGGATCACCACATTTTATTTGCATATAGCACAAAAAAAGGTAGAAATAGCAAATCTTACCAAAGTTAATGATGAAATACTTTAGAGGACATAACACACTTAATGAATTTCTTATCACTAGATGTATCTAAAAGTTCCCATTTGATTTTTAGCTATAAAACTCTAAGTATATCCTTTTATATACTTTTAGAGGTAGTGATATCTATTCCTTCATGGTCTCTTTGTTTCTGACAAAAAAAAAAAAAAAGGTACATAAAAGAGAAGGAAAAGGCAAAAAAAAGAAAAAAAAAAGAGGAAATAAAAAACCAAAACAAACAAAAACTCAACAAAATACCTGGAGGGATGTTACTGTGTCCTCTAAGGATTTTGTTGCCATGTATTTTACACTGGAACTAGTGTGCCTCTCTTTTTCCCGGTAAGTTCACACATTTTGAATTTAAAAGACAGCTTCAAGAATGGAGTATGGGATAGAAGACTAAACCCGAAATCAGCCTCTTTATGCAATCCAGGAGAAAAAGCATGAGTTGATTATGGAACCTGTAAAGTCTGTAGCTCCTAAAATGCCTGACATAGCATCCATGTGGTATTCAGATCTCTACATCTAAACGTGTACTCTTGCAAACCTTCCTCTTGCCAGCTGTAGTGGCTGGAGATGCCTGTATTTCACAGATACTTTCCCTGTTCAGCTCCTAAGCTCTCCTCAGGACTGCATATCAGAATTCTCTCTCTCTTGGCAAGAGAATGGTATCTAGCCTATGCCTTGGCCTGACTAACACCCTCGGCATATGATCCCCTCCCTGTCTGTTCCCCAGAGTTTCCATTGGTGAGGGCTGTAAGAATGATGGATGAAAGGATGCAGCGTTGGGCTCCATGTTAAATGCAGGGAGGCTCATGATAGTGTGACTTCCTACTAAGCTGTGCACTTGCCTGGGAATTGCAGGACTGAAGGTCACTGTGATTTCATTTCCTAGAACAGTGCCATAATTATAAGACTTTCTTGAGATATTTCTGTAGCCGGGAAGCACTTTTTGCCTAGTTTCTGAAAGTGTGTCTCTCTGCAGGAAACAATTTAAGAATTGAGAGGCTAGGGAGTGAGAAAACAAAATGGAATGTAGGTCTCCATATATACCAGTGTTGGGCACATGTTTTAAAGATGAAAATGTTGCTGTGAATGTGGGCTTCCTCTATTCTCTGCTCCCTGGATGGATTTAAACATGAATTCAGATTCCCATGTGGGTGCTCTGTCAGTAAGCTGATTTAAAAGCCAGTTATCACTAATCTTGCATTTATTTTAGAAGAAGGCTGTGTCCTCCATAGCTTTTCTACAGAAAATGACACTGACTTGTACCTTTAGGGGGATGATTCTCCCCTGATAAGTGTGAGGTTATGGATCCTCAAAAGCCAGAGATGACTAATCAGCTATCAGAGGTGCAAGTAGGGCTCTGTGCTAGGGATTTCCACGATTAGCCTTCTATTGCATACCAGCAATCTGTATCATTCAGAGGTAAGAGACTACCCCTGTCGTGTAGGGAAGCTAATGCATTTTACTCCCAGTTATGAATTTCACTCTGGGAAGGATCAAATTTTGCGACATTTTTGTGGTTTGAACCACAACAGATTAAACAAGAAGTTTTCTGAAAGATAAGCCAATGACTGAAATCTGAAATTAGTCAATATCAGTAACAATGACACAATTGTTTCTGTTACAGAGTGTAACTGCTGGAACAATTTGGGATGCTGTAGTAGGATGTCTGTGATAGAAAGTCTTTCAGCATTGGGACCTTTCCTATGTGATATATTTGAGACAATATTCTGTGAATGACAAATTTTTGGCCTCTGATAAAGAAGCCAAAATCAGAACCCTCATATCAGAACTGCTCTGTATGTGTTTATTGAGGTCTGTACAATTTTATGTGGTCTGGCTTTTGAAATTAAGATTCCTGGCTCTCAACAGACAAAGGGTGAATTTGATTTATATTCTCATTCAGTGTTTTCTAAGGTCATATTCATGTGATGCTGCTTAATGTGTCAGGGAAGCAGCTGAAATCAAATAACAAAGACTGCATTCTACTCTTTGACTATGCTTTCCATTCTTGTTCTGTAAAGCTGGACTCTTACAGCTTCAGACCTGTTGCTTGAACTACAATACAAGGTCTGGATAATCTGGCAAAAAAAAAATTCAAAACTCTAATCTAGCTATGGCAGGTGTGCATCAAGAGATACTCTTGTCCCACTCTAGCAACAAGGCAAATATCTTGAGATCTCATCTCACTCTTGAGATGGTCAAGATGCAGAAGGAGAGCCTTACTCTGTCTTGGAGAAATATCTTTCTAAGTGTTGTTTCTGAAGGTCTGGAGCGACTTTAGGAAACTATCTGGATGATAAAAAGAGTGTTTGTCTCAGTTTAAGACTGGAAAAGAGATGCACTAACATTCACAGAGGAAGAGCATTTTTTCAGTGTGATTTTTGCCATCACTTCTACATCTGATTCAGTGTAACTTTGTCCACAGTGCCAAGGTTCCTGTGCATGTCTAAAATCAAAATTTTGAAAAATGCTTCTCAGTAATGTTTTACTTTTATAAAACCAAATAAATTGAAAATTTGATAACAAAACTTATATTTTGACACATGATTTTCAAACAGTGAAAGTTAAATTTGCTTTTTTACACAAATCTTTCAACCCTTCTGAACACGCAATGCTCTCAAAACCCTGCCACAGATTGGCATGCTTCTTTCTCAAATTGACTCTCTTTCATCAATTTTTTACCTTTTCTCCCAGCTCCTGCTACTTTCTACTGTAGTACAATCCCAGGCTCCTACTTTGCTTTGGTCTCTGTGAGACTATTTGTTTTCCCAGTTCTTGCTGGAAGTAATGCTCACAATGCCCTTCAATATTTCAAATGCCTGGCCTGTCTATGGAAAGGTTCATGGAACAAATCTGGTGCCTAGTCTCTGCTATTTGAATAAGGATTTATTGAGTAAAATAAGTTTTCACAGTAACAATATTTTTGTGTGAGTAGTCCATCAATATCCACTTCAACCCAAAGCTCATAAGGCAAGTGTGAGTTGAGCAGTTAAAAATCCATGACAAGCAGTCTTCTGTTGTGTAAAACGTCTCACTTTCAAACAGAAGAGTATTGAGACAATGAAGTATAAATACAGCTGAAGCAGAAATAAGATTTCAAAGGGATAATATAAGCAATGGTGAAAATGAACTAATGTACACTAGCATGAGCAAAAATTATTCTTTATTGCAAACCCCTTTACTCCTGTCTTAGAATAAGTCATCATGCAGAAATTAAATCTTCTGAGGAAAATGGCTTCCAGTAGCATTGAGGGTGGTAGGAAATTTTTAAGAGGCTCTTGTAGTGGATAGCCTTCATTCTCTTAGGAGCTCTGAGCATGACTGGCCCTGGCCTCTGAGGAGGTAGCCAAAGGCATCCATTGTAGAGATGTGTCTCACGTTGCTTTTGTCTTTGAAATCTAAAAAATGCATACTGAATGAGCTTTTAAATAACAAACTGGCCTTGGTTTCTATGGAAGGATGGAAAGAACAGGTAACAGTCCTATTTGGAAATATTAATTGTTTTAATTTCTGTGCTTGTCTTTGCTTTGTCTTAATTTCAGAAGAAGGCTGAGTCCTTGCTACTGTTTTTATTCATACACCTGCTTTACAGCTTTCATCACCAGTGGAAGAGGATTGATAGCCCCATTTTTCTTTGACACTCTTCACACTCATTTAATCTGTTCTTGTTTGGAACTGATTGCCCACTGACAAGGTGAGAGCAGGGCTCAGGAGAAGCACATTTCTCACACATAGTTGTTCACTGAGAGGTAGCTCTCTTTTAATTTTCATATTTGACCTGGTTTTATATCATGAATTATTTCTAGAGCCATGAAGCAACAGTTTTGGCTGGTTTTGCAGTCACGAAGGATCCCACTGCATTAGGAGTTTTAACTGTGATTTATTTCAGTTAAATATATGCTATATTAATTTTGCAGAATTGTATTAAATGTAGGTTTTAGTGCTTAGTACTTCTTGTGGTCCCCTACAACTCTTCTTTAAAAGCCTGTGTTAAACCCAGGCTTTAGTTTTCTTGAAGAAAAGACCAGAAATGTGTGTCATGGGTGTGTTCTATTTTATATGTGCAGGGAAACTCTCTTCTGTAGTTCCTGTGGGCTTAGATCTGTGTTGGGGCACCTCAGCCTGGCATTAACTTTTTACTGACAGGAAAGAAAATTTTAGCTCCTGATATACACTTGCTTTCAGAAAGACCATATGTGACAGGTTGGATCCATCCATTTATAAATATTAACAGCTGCCAAATGACAGGTTTAGAGTTGTGCTGTGGAGCTGGCCAAGGCAGCAATTACTTGAATTTTAGCAAGAGCTGCACATTGACTGTAGATACATTAGCTTTAGTGGAGATTATTTAGAGGCTCAGTGGCTTAAAAGCAGAAATCACTTACACACATATTGGATATTATTACAGATTCAGGAGAGTTGGCCATAAAACCACTTAGCTTCCTGTAACAAAAGGACTCCTAGCCAAGCAAGTAAAATGTTAATGAGACAGCAAGCACTCATTTTCATGTCTGTAGCCTTTCCCTCTAAGGTTTTGCTGCTTCATACTGAGGTTCATTAGAGTGGAAATGGTTGACTTTAAAAAAGAAACACCAGCTAAATTGCTAGGGTGTAGAATTTCTTTTCAGATCATAATTATACGTGATCAACGGAGTGTGTAATTAGTAACTTGGGTGGAGGATATTTCCAGAACAATCAGCAGCAGTTTCCTCTCTGCTGTTCCTTTCCCTGCTCTGAGCACTTTTTGTCAGCTTTGGTAGCTGTGGCTTTATTTTAAGCCCAGAAAACACAAAAATAAAAACTTTTATCAGGTAAGAGTGACACAGGAAACCATTATAAAATTAAAAAGCCCCCACAACAGGATATTTTGTCTTCATTGTAATAAGCCTTACTGATTTTCACAATGTTTCCAGCACTTGAGCACAGGGGAAAACACACAGGCTTATTTCTGGCCTCCCTTGACAAACCTGTGAGACTCTTGCTGGAGACTGGATTTGCAGTTCCACAGCAAAAATGTGAGAAGCTGTCATTATTTTCAAATATCATAGGAATGCCCAAGCTGTTTCTTGGCGCTATGAATAATTCACGGAATAATTCAATGAATCTGTCCAGCATGACTAAAAATAGCTGAGTAAACTGAGTGCTTTTGACCTTAAGAAACAAAATCTGTTTTAAATTTAAAATAAATAAATGAAAAGCCATTAAAAAATCATATGGAAGCAAAGATGTTTTTCTGTAAAGATATGGTTTGGTATCATATCCTGAAATGAGTATCCCATCTTAAAAAGAGGCTTTCATCAACTCCACACAGCTGTTTGCTTAGAGGAATGAACATTTCCCATAATTAGGGTGGGTCGAGGCTTTTGCCCATCTCTCCTGGTCCCTGCTGTTGACAGGCTCACTGGCAGGCAGGATGTAACTCTGCTGTGTCCCTGGCTAAGAGCTGTCCCCTCCTGCAGGCAGCTCTAGGGATCCTCCTGCTGTCAGGGATGTCCTGCCACTCCTGCACTCAGACTGGTTTTCCTCCTTTGGTTCCACTAGTTTTAAAAGCTATGGGTGTGCCTGCTCCTGATAGATTTATTTTGTCCCCCAGATGGTTTTGGCACTCTCCATTTTATGTGAAAAGGCCACAAATAAGTTTGATATTGTAGTAATAATAATGATAGTAGCACTTAAGTTAAACTTTCAGTCCTTCTCTCCAGTGACATCACTGGGTGGCCTTCCAATGGCCCCTCCTGCTTATTTTGTAATATGGGAATATCTTTCCTTGACACAAAGAACAGGGCTTCAACCTGGGTGTTGTTTTCAAACAGTCTTTATCCTTCTGATCAGGATGTATCCTGAGTTCTAGAGAGTTTTGTCAGACTAGCATAACATGCTCTTGCAAAGCCTCTGGATTGTAGAAACTGAATACTGTAGTCCTCGCTAATCTGGTTTGTGAGGTGCACAGAAACAGACAGCCAGCTTGAAAAACTGCCCCGGACTTGCTTATAGGAGGGCCAGACTGGTGTCCAGAACTAAGGTATGCAACATCTTCAAATAACTAGTTTAATTTTTTTTTCATGAGAGAAAATGTCAACTTTATCAGGTTATGTCCTCTGTATGAGAATACATTCCCTTAAAAATATTTTTGTCTCTGTATAAATATGAGCATAATTTTCAGAAATAGTATTTTGCAGTTCTAATCAATGTCGAGTGGTAATTCGTAGTTAAAAGCAAGGTTGAACAGCAAGACTCCAGATTTTGCTTTTCTGTGTTGATAAAATGGTCAGATTAAGCTTCTGCACCAGCTGATACAGGGAGCAAAAACAAATGATCCCATAGCTGATTCTGCAGATGTGTCAGACTACTGGCAAAGGCCTTTGTATGGGTTTCAGGAAGACAACTGGTGCTCTCCTGCTCCTATCTGTTCCCCTCCCATTATATACAGAGTATTCAGTGCTTAGACCAGCCACTGGTTATGAACAACTGTAATGGTGGATTTCCTCTAAAGTCTTGAAATAGCAAGAAAGAAAGCATCTGGGGTATTGTCTGCCATGCTATGCAGCCAGACTGGCCAGCTGCAAATTCAAACACACTGCACTGGCACCCCTTGTCTGGCACAGATAGGCAGAATTTTTCTGTTCATAGAGTTAATAAAAATAAAAACCCATAGCAGATGAATACTCTTTCCTTGCAAAAGAATTTCTTGAACTTTCATTTAAAACCTAGATTCAACAAAATCCAAAAGTGTAGACTTGACTGGGAGAAGAAAAACTTGTTTTCTGTGTAGTTGCTTGATTTCAACATTGAAAGTTTCAGCACACTTAATCTTGTGAAGGCAATGTGAATAAATGGTAGTTTCTGTTGCCATGGTAAGTCTTTGGCAGGGGGAAGGTGGGGTGGGAGGGTATAGATGTACTTTGGTCACCACTCCAATCTTTATATTCTGGCACCATGTTCTTGAGTGCGAGGTAAACAGTCAAGTAGAGCTGTATGTTCACCCTGTGGGACTTCCAAGAGAGAAATGTTGAATATGTTTTTAAATAAATGGAACCTTCATTATTTATTGATAACTGGATTGCTAACTGAAAAATGAAAACAGCTACAACAGTTATTTCAACAAAACTTTGGCTGATTTCAAGTACAATTCTGGTCAGAAAAAAGAAATAGGACCAAATAACTCTGACCAGTTCAGAGCTTTGCCCAGATGATCAGTTTACTCAGTGACTGGTATAATTTGTAGATATATGCATTTATTTTAAATGTGGTGGTTTTTTTACATTTGCATTAATAGTTAAAACTGCAAATTTGGTACATGGCTGATTCAGCGGCATAAATTATACATGTATAATTCAGCAGCTACTGATCTCTTTATGCAACACAGGATCATGAGTTGTGTTTTTCTATTCTGAGCTCATTGTGAGTCTCAGTCTCTCTGCCACTTTGAATCAAAATTTCTTCTTTTCCAAGGAGTATGTGTTTAACCTGTTTTCCTTGAGATGGAATTTGAGCACCTGACAGTGACAGGGCTTGACTGCATTCGTGACTACTTTCTGGAGCTCACAAAGGAAACATTAATGTTGCTGAAACTAAGATCCAGACTGTTGTCCTTCAATACTTTCCTGAATATCAGAGCTGAGGGGCTAACATGAACTAACGTAAAACACTTTTTTTTATGGATCTGCCACTCAGTCAATTTTTTTGACCAGAAATGGCTATGTGGAGATCTGAGCCACAAAAATTCTCTGAAACATGGCCTGTGCTTTGAGCAGGAAATTTTTGATTATCCTTTCAAGCTCAGAGATTAAGCTCTTGGACAGCAGATGTGGCAGTATGGCATTAGCCCCAGAGACTCTGGGGGTGCAGGTTTTGTTCCTGGTATTGTCCTGGACTTACCTCGTTGCTTTGGACCAGGCATATGATCTCCACAGCCTTTACATAATGAATAAAAAGACTGCCCTATCAAATGGGGACTGTCCAACTTTGCTATTTTGTTGCACTGATTGTTTAGGTGGACTCTAGCTTTACAGGGCAGATGTGGGAATATACAGAAATTCATAGGATTGCTTCTTTTCATAGGATTGCTTCTTTTCTTCTCCCTGGCCCCAGATGTATCTTGCAGAGGACAGATAGCCTCATTTGCATTGTAGGAGGTGCTCACACTTGTGTCAGAGTACTTCTAAACAGAGGGGCTGGAGGAGAACTGTCTAGATTTATTGCCCTTCCCCATTTTTTTCATCAACACAAGATACAGCTTCCAGCACATGATCTGATGATGTTTTTGTTTCCAGATCACAAAATTAAGCTTCAAGGTGGGCTATGTGCCAACACTGCACCATAAATGTCTAAGTCTTACCTGCTTCTTCTTTTGTAAACCCTAAAGACTTTCAACATGTGGTGTCTTTACCCTTGTTCTATCCTGATGGCATTTTGAGTCCAATGCTTGGGTTCCCCTTAGGGGGCCCAACTGGATTCAAGATAGAGGTGATCAGCTAGAGCAGTGTGGAATTTCTGTGGTCCAGAGCTGACAATGTGCCTGGTGCTCTTGACAGTAGCATGGCCCCTCATGCAGGGAGCATGCAGAGCCTTCTTAAGGGGCTCAATACCTAGAGGGAGGGGAGCAGAAAGAGCCTCTGTGTCCCATGAGAGAAGATTGCTACTCTAGCAGACCTCAAAGCTTGCTTAGAGGGCTGGTGTGGGTTCTTTTCTTTTTTTTTTTTTTTTTAATTGCTTTTCTGTGAATGTATGCCAGTGTAAAAATAGTTCTGCATTTCCCTGAAAAAATTCATCATTTAACAAGGGAGAAGCGGTGTCTGTTTTACTGCCTGAAGCCACTATTAGTTCTCTTGCCTTTTGCTTCTGGTAAGCTAGAACACATAAAAAATATGTTGTTCCCTAGAAGTAAAATTGCTGCTTTTTGGTGAAGGGAGAGCTGAGCACCTCCAGGGTATCACACTGGGCTTGAAGCAGACCAGGACTGTGGACAGCATGGAGGATTGCCGCCCTCTGTTGTTGTAAGGAAAAATAAATATCTGCAGCACAGCTTGTACTGTTCTTTCTCTGTCCTTTCTTTGACTTCTTTTGTGGTGTTTTGTTTTGTTTTGGTTTGGTTTTTGTTTTGGTTTTTTTTTGTTGTTGGGTTTTTTTTTGGTTTTTTTTTTTTGTTTTGTTTTTTCCTCTCTTTTGATGTTTACCTTTTCATGCAGTGGCTGGCTGCAGATTCACAGCTGACAGATGGCTGGTTTCATCTGGCTACCTGAAGGTCTCTGTTGCCAAGTGAATTCTTGTCACAAGTGGTCAGCAGGTCAAGGCTGCTCATCTCTGCTGTCCTCACCAGAGCATGGAGCAAAAAATCAGTCATGCAAATCTTTGTGCATTTTGTTTCCAGCATGAGTGCATACTGACAGAGCTCCAGATGGCTCAGGGACACGTCCTCTGGCTTGCTGGTACCTAAAGGGCAGCATTGCCACCTGCTCTGTGAAACGCAGGTTGGCCCAGGGAGTCTGGTTTGCAGATATCAACTTTTATGCAATGCAAGGTATGAAGATGACCTTGTACATTCCCCTCACAGTTACTGTTTTATAGTAGTTATTTTCTGGTGTCATTGTAGTTGTTGACAGTTAATTTCTTGTCCCCTCCTGCAGCTTATTTGCAGAAAAGCTGTTTTGCAGTTTCAAGTCATGAAGCCTTACCTGCTCCTACTTTTATTCTGAACACAAATCCTTGCACTTCATCAGCATTAACTGATCCTGATGCATTCCAGACAATGAAATTATATCTGTGGGGGCCATTAGGAGAAGCCTCCCTGGGCTGCTAGATGCAGAATTTATAGAGTCTGTCTTTAACCTTTTGGAAAATGGAGAAATGTCTCATTATCTAAAATGATAGCCTTGTACACTGGAGAGTTTATCTATTTGAACTACTTAACCAACTCTACTAGTAATATATATATTTCATATTTAAAAACCTGAAGCTGTGAGAATTGTTATTTCTGTAGGTGAGAACATTTTCACCACACTTTCGGGATAGGGCTATACCCCAGTGTGTTCCTATCTGTCATTCAAAGTGATCTCTTCTCTTGCTCTGCTTCGTTCACCATCTCTTAATAGCAGCTCTTTCAAAATCTCACCTGCAAGAGAAGAACTGTTATATAGTGAAGGCTTCACCTGCTGGAATTGAGTGATCTACCCAGGAAGAGGCATAGATAATCAGCAGGGGTATTGTTACAGATCGATATAAGGAGCACACTGTCACTTTGGGGGAGTTTGGCACTGTGTATGCTGTAAGGCAGCAGTAGTCACAGAGGTCAGGTATGCTTGCTGCTTGGCCAGTTTTTGGGCAGAGAAAGTAAATGTAAATAATCCAGTAGAGGATAAAGCCAAAGGCATGAAGTGATTTACCCAAAATCACATAGGAAGCATGTGAACTAGGAATTATAGCTCAGGCTGTTGAATCTTGGGTTAGTGTCTCTGACCAAAGCTCAGTATTCCTTTTGGAACAGCATAATACTCTGCAGTGCAGTCAACATGAGAGAGGTGGGGTGAGCACCTTGGACAAGACTGTGACTCTACAGTGCTCCAGGGATTCTGGAAGAAAGCTAGTCATAGCTCAGTGTGATGGTGCCAGAGTGAAGTGCTCAGCCTGACATCTGCCTAGTCTGTCTTGGCATAAGCTGTACCACACATGAGACAGACCTCCTTCTGCAATACATCTCTGTGTGCTGCTCTGGGAAATACTAACAAGCAATGCAACTACAGCCCTTTTCTTTCCCCTCTCCCTGGATTTATTCCTGACTGGCCTTTGTTCAGCCTTACTGTCTTCAAAGGGAGACATCAAAATTATGTGAAAACCAATGCCTCAACAAAAAGGAGTCCAGACAGCCCATACTGCTATTCTAAACAGGCTTAAATTTATATATTCTTTTGCTTTATGTGCTGCAATGCTTTTTGTTTGAGGGAGTTCTTGTACAACTGTTCGTTTTATTATAGCACTCTTAGAGGAAGCTGTCAGGAGCTGCAAATATTTCCTTCTCCTTTAATCCACTCTAAATCCAGCCCTTAAAACTGTTTTGCTCCCAGAGACCTTGGGCAGTGATACTTAGATTGAGACTAGCTCCCACTGTGGGGACATCCTGCTAGCCCTGTAACATCTGGAATGACACAGGCTAAGGTAGGCAACACTTGTCAAGGTGCTCCTTCACAAGCCTACAGGAATAAGTGGTTGCTCATAAATTGCTGTTGTACTGCTCTGATTTCCTTGCTCAGGAGCTCTTAGCTGAGAAGACTGATACTTGCAGTGGAAAGAAAGTGAGGACACATGTTACATTCTGCAGAGGAATTAAATCAACCAATACTGCAGTTTTACAGGAGTATGATCAAAACTGCTGGGTTTTCACACATTTTCAAAGGGCACATACTTGACAGATGCTCCCTACAGATCCATCAGCCTTATGCTGGATGCAGGACATTTAAAAGTAGACAACAGTGGTTTTTACCTTCTCAGGCTGCAAAATAGTCTTAACTATTATCAGTGTCAAAGTTTGAATGAATTGTATGATACATGAGAATTACATAACTCCTAGCTCTGCAGAGCTGAATTTTTATCTTGCTAACTCATCTGATGTGAAATAACAGAGTGAGCAGACTGAGTGAAATAAACACACTGAGCCTTACAGAAAAGTGCAGAACAGACTCATATCCCATATATTTATATATGTAATCCCATGCTACATGCAGAACTTTAGTATGAGTGCTGTAAGGGTGCAAGCAGGATTTCAGCCTGCATTACCCCTGGGAGGAAATGAGAAGACTACCTCTTGTCCAGTAAGCAGACTGTATCTTGAGACAGAGTTCCTCAAGAGGGTATGAACTCCCAGCAGGGAAATATTTGGTTGCCAGTATTCAAGTGCAAGCAGTGCCCCACCTGACTCTCTTGAAAGATTTAAGATGCTCAACATAAATTTTCGTTCCTCTGCCAGCAGGCTGATGGAGGGGTATAGAATGACTGGAATGCCTCCATCTCCATTGCAATTTATGGACAAATAAATTAAGCATTTAGGACCCTTTTTCTTTCTGCCAGCTTCTCCCATTCATAAGTCAGCTGCCTTCTATTTGAATGCTAGGTTATTCTGGTATAGGTTAAATGCAGATTTAAAGGCATCCAAGGAGGCTGTAAAGGGCAAATTATAAAGGTAGTTAATAAATAAGTAGCAAAAAGAGCTATTGAACAGCTGTGAAACCTTTCACTGAGATCTTGGAAGTCAAATTGCTGGAGCTTGTGTTCCTCTGTGGTTAGGTGTTAACTGGAGGAAAGCCTAGGCTTGGTCCTACACAATTAAAGTTGTATTTACCCCTACTTTTTCTCAATAAGCAGACAAAAATTATGAGGTACAGAGAAAAAATAGCTATTTCTTTATTAATAGACTTCAATAAAAGCCTATTTGTGTGAATTTGCTTCTGTCAATATTTGAAACATAGGTCACAGCTGTTACCTAATGCTCTGAAAGTGAAGATATCTTACAGGAGTGCAGAGTTTGTATTGAATAGGAACAGGGTCACAATTCCTTGGAAACTCCTGCACTGCAAAGAATGATGACTCTGATGGCTTCACAGCACATAAATATATGAAAGATTGAGTTTTCCTTCTCCACTCACATTTGCAGCACTGCAAAATACTGCCTTGTTTGAGGAGGGGTGCATCTTTAAAATTTCTTAATGGGTATGCAAGTGATTATCTGAATCCTTCTGAGTCCAGAGTTGATGTGCTATTCTGTAATATATACTTGAGTCCCTTTGCTACAATCTCAGTTTTCTATCATTGTCTTGAATTCTGCATCTGATTTGCTTCTCACCTTCCCACTCCTGAAAGTAGGCTGTCAATTAGTCTTGTCTAAACATGCTTGTTTTATTTCCACTGACAGAGCTGTGGATAGAGACTCCTTCCTACCTTCCTAGATAGATAGAAGGAGAATTGCCCCACTGCTCTCAGTGGCAAGACAAGTCCTCTTAGGTGGGTGAATTGGTAGAAGAGTGAAATGATGCTGTCCTGCATGGCTTCTATGCCAGTTTTGTTACTGATATAGCACAGGCTGCTTGGTGGGTAGCAGAGCTCTCCCAGTTTGCTAGTATAAAAATCTATATTGGGATGAGAGCAAGTATTGCACCCCAGTTTCCCAAATCTTTTTGCTCAACCTCAAGGGAAAACTGCAATAAGATTTATGACAACACTCCTATTGACTTCATCTAAGCATCCAGCTGGATAATGATGTCACTGGAGAGATTGGAAGAGCAAATAAGACTGGCCATGTTGTGGAGCAAAAGCTTTAAAACACATTCCAAAATTGTGAACAAAGCCTACTCCACAGTGCATAGGACAGATTTACGTTCCAACCACATGATGCTTTTTAGGGGGGAGCTGAGACCATCAGATACCATCATTTCTTAAGATGCTTTGACAAAAAGGAACATCTTTCTCTTAGTAGCTACTTGAATATTTTTTGCTAATGCTTCTTCGCAGCAAGATAAAAGGGGTATTAAATGTGTATATGAGAAGGATTAATTTTGTAGACATAAGCTTCAATTTTATTTTCTATTTGAAGACTTTTAAAGAGCAGCTGTGGAGTAGGTTTTTCTTGCTTATTTGATTAAATTGGGATTTTGAGGACTTCTGTATGTGGAACAGGAGATGGAGCTATTTCCTAGCATGAGACAAATTTTACAGTTTAGTTAATCGCTGGCGGTAGTTGTGTTGTCCTTGATACAGTTCTTATATTATCATGATTGCAGTCCCCCTCTAAACCCTCTTTTTCAAAGCTCAGTAGTAGCTGCCATCACATCAATATGACATTTTATTCACAATTTGGATTTGTATTTAATGGAATCAATAACTAGCAATACTTTGCTTATGTTGGTGGGGTAAGCAGCTCTCAGATTTGCAAAATTCTTGTTTTGAGGTGAAGGAGGTTATTTATAAGGCTCACAGTTTTGTGTCCATTTCAGCTACCAGGCTAAACATGAATTACTCTTGAAATCCTTTTCTGTTTTGTTCCTACACTTCTTTTACAGAAGACCATATATTTATCCTTGAGTATCTAAATTAAATTTAACTGTGTTTTGTTTATTTTCCTAAGGAAATTCGGCTTTTGGGGTCATGTTTGCTTTCTGTATGTCTGTAGATTGTTGTGTTTAACTTCTGAACCACTGGTCAATTCTAGAGGCATTTGGCAGAGGGGCAAAGGTCTTGAAAATAATAACATTCCTGCAAATGGCACAGAAATTGACAGCCAGGCAATGGAGAGAAACCATGTTAATATTGTTGTGGAGGAGAAAGAGTCAGCATTCATCTGTTAGCAAACAGGAGGAAATCCACTCAGAAATATGCATCTCTTGGAATACTCACTTACTTGGTTTTGCTGTGCCTGGAATGCTTTTTGTTTGTTTATTTTCACTCAAGGCATATAAAATGCAAGCGAAATAAATATTTTTTTATTTTTATGTAAAGAATTGTAAGGTTGTTTTGGGAGAAAAGCTAAAATAGAATCAACAGTTAATTTGGGGGTTTGTTGTTTTTGTTTGTCTGCTTGGATATTTCCAAAGAAATAAATCATTCTCTCTACTTCCTGGCTTTGGCAGGAAATGGGAACAGAATAGTATAAAAGGACACTGTCAATTCCAATTTGCCTGGAAGCAAAAAAGTCTAAGAAGTAAGGGAATCTGTTAACATATAGCTATCCTATGCCGTCTCTATTATTCCTGAGATCAGATGCACAGACCCTGAAATAATTTCTTAGATTATCTTTCTCCCTTCTTCCAGAGCCCCTTTGGGCTTTACCTGGTCTAAGAACAAAAGAAGAGCAATGTCTAGCACAGATTTATTTTCCTTTTCTTGTTGTCATTGTGCTTTACTGCAGGGTACTCATTGTTTTTTCAGACATGGAGATGTCTCTTGGCATTGCTGCTCTCCTTGTAGCTGCCATCCCAAGTCACACTGCACACAGCAAAATGCTGGTGCCTGCCCTGAGCATGCTTTGGCTCAGGAATACAAAGACATGTAGATTTGTGGGATTTGGGATAGGGCCAAAGGAAGTGCTCCAGGTAGGCATATTTCTCCATCTGCTGGGAAAGATCAGCCTTGCTAGATCCCTCCCTGGGGAGCCGAGCTAGGAGATAAGAAAGGAGTTATTAGTTTACTTCAAGTGTGTGTGTGACAGAATAGAAAGAAGAAAATGCCAAGCAGTTTGATTTGTTTTGCATTGGGAAACATGGATTGCTCTTTTTTGAAATTTCCATGTGGTCATCTCAGTTCTAAAGTTAGGAAATATTCTGTTTCTTTGGATGTGTCTTTCCTCCCAGCCTGTCAATGCAGAGTCATGTCCTGGCCCTTGATATTTCCCACAGGATGCCTCACCCACCATTGTGTCTGTTCAGCACCATTCCCAAATCTATTTTCAGCCATTAATTGATTCTGGCTACAATACTCCAAACACTTGACAAATGCAATGAGAGTAGTTCACATCTCATCTAACTGAATAAGAAGCAGTCTTTTCATATCCTATAAGCTTCAGTGTCGTTAAACTAAAGACCAGTCTTCAAACATTACTGGAGGCCTTCTTATTCAGTTTGTGGTGGGGACAAATGATGTATTTTTAGATGGAGTTTGGCACTATTCAGGCTTTGCCTGCATAATATAGCTAGACCTCTGTTTATCCTGAGCTCAGATAACTAACTACCTTTTCAAATGTGTGGTTCATTCATATCCATTCAAAAATAATTTAACCAAAATGTGTGTGTATAAAGAACAGCTGAAGGGAAGGGATAGTTCACAAAAACATTTTAAGGTTGCATTTTCTCACAGATCAGTTAAATGTAGTGTACAAAATATAAGCAATTATGGATCTTGTATTTACCATGAATATGTTGTTGTTGTTTGGGGTTTTTATGCCTTGAGTTAATGAGGCATTAACTTGGGAAGCTGTCCTTAGTATGTGGGTAGTTTTAAAAAAAAGCCACCTGAAATCAGTTTGAGTAGTGGTGCATGCACAATTTCAGCATTATTCATTGGAGTTGGTTCAGTTAACTGTAAAAAAATATTTGAGGAGATGATGAATACATATTTTCTTGCAAACTCAATGGGTATTACATAATAAGAGCAAGCAGCAAAAAAATACAAGACTTACTTTTCTCCCAGAAAACTATTTTTGGTCCTTGCTTCCACCAGTAAAGACGCTGAAAAATGAACTTATATTTTGTAAATATTCACCAGGTAATTTGACATATCCTGGCACACCCTCAAAAGTGGTATCATAGAGTAAGAAACAAAGTGTGTACTTTCAGGTTATTTTGAGGTCACCTGTTCCTATTTCCCAGCTGCAGGGGAGAAAGTATCTCAGCTAGGCAAAACAGCCAAGATTTTGTTGGTCATCCAAGTTACCCAAAAATGGAGGTCTCCAGCTTGTATTCATGAATGCAAGAAAATGTCTGATTGAGAGCAGTCCTCTTGCTGCTGTTATTAAGCAGGATAAGAGCAGGTATACATTAGAAACTGTCTGAACTCCCACAATGGGCACAGGGGGGAAGGAGCTAGTAGGTGTTCACATGAGTTGTGAGAGCATATTGTGTTTTTTCTGGGGAAGGAAGTCATGAAAACTGGAAGATGTGGAAACTGCCAAATTTGGGCTGTACTGCCTTAATTCCCCCCCCCCCCCCCTCAGCTGGTCCTCTTTTAGTAAAATATTTTTGTTTTGGTAAATCCTTCATGTCTTAAGACAGCTGAACTGTACGACACAAAGACTGATGACAGACAGAGATCTACTTATGCTAAGGAAACATAACTGATCCTAAAATAAGAAAAATCACACAGCTCTGCAAGAAGCTGACCACCTTCCCCAAAGGGAAGTTTTCCCTCTGAATCTTAGAGTTGTCAGTTTAAGCACAGAGGCTTAATGTTTTATTAGAGTTATGGTCTTAATGTGGACACAATAATATGAATGAGATGATGCATGTTTCCATACGTCATACTCTCAGCCTACGTTTCCACAAAACCTTGGTTCTATTATGTTTTCTTCCTTTAAGGCAGAATAACTTTCCTCCCACTGTGGTGGTAAATCTGCCCCATTTACAAGCATTTAGCCTTTGATCAGTGGCATTACTACAGCTCAAAATTAAAATAGGTTTGAGCAATTTCTGAAATCAAACTGATATTTTAAGTCTTGAACTCAAATGGGACAAAATATGAAAACTTCACAGCTGTGCTGTAGCTTAACTCAACACCTGTGATGTTGCCTCCCTGACGGAAATGTTCAATTGCCCTGGCTACTGGGAGACTGCACCATCTTTCAAGCTTCAGTGTTCTTAGCATAGACCAAATTTAATTTTCCTACCTTATCATTAAAACAGTCAGCAAGTCCCCTGCTGTGGAAACCCAGGGCACTGGGAATATCTCTCTGTCTGCTCTGGGGTGTCCAGACCCCCAGGGGAGCACTGACTTTGACCCTCATTCATGGAGAAAACTTCCAAAGACTCAAGGTAAACTACAAACCACAAAAGTGTGAAATAGATTGTAGAGAGTGCTGTAGTATGTCACATGGGTGAGAAATTTAGATTTTAGGATTTTTAGTATGTTAGAGATGGATACAAGATGGAGGATACAGGTTGTTGTCTCAAATTAATTTTACTTCCTTCTTCTTCCTTTCTCTTTTTGGGTTTAGGTGGTATCTTGTAATTGGGTAGAAAAATCTGCATTGCAGGTCTTTAGGAGTCAGTTATTGGGTTAGAAAGGAAAATAATTTAGGTGTCACTTCTTAATTGGGTAGCTTAGTTTTTTATTGAGCTTAAAAGGCCTTGTAACAAGAGACTGTTAGCCATTTTTGTGTTGTTTTTCTGCACACAGAGTCTGGTGCAGACAGCATGCTGAAGTTTTGATAAGATAACAATAAACAGAAGATAAAGACCGAAAAACTCCAGTGCATCTCTCAGTCCTGACACAGAACTGCTCCAGGAGGGTCTCCCCTGCCAGGAGAGCCCCCAGCTTGGGGCCCATAAACTCACACCCTACCACTAAATATTTTCACCAAGTAAAAGCACTGGCACACAGGGATCAAATTACTTCTCAGTCTTCACTTTGATAGGCTGAATAGTTTAAACTTCTTAATCTGCAAAAGAAGCAGTTCTGCAGTCCTCTTTTGCTCTCTTTCATATTTCCATAGTTTTCTCCAAAGGCCAAATCAAAATAATCTAGTACGGTGTACTTAAGCCACACCACTTCTTTTACAGGAAGTGTGAGATAAAGATATCAACAGATGATAGTTTTTTTCAGTTTTCATTTTTGAGTCACATTATTTGGGATAAATGTATGGTGTAAAAACAAAGCTCTGTAAAATGAAATCACTGGATCAATGTGTTCCTTTAAAGCAGATCAAGTCAAAGATACTGCAAAGGAGAAAGAATGACAAATGTAAGCAGTATGTTTAAATGCAAATGTCATTTTTAATGACAAAACTGGCAACTATAGAAATTTCAAGTATGTTTCCTAGTGGCCCCTGAGAATGCCAGTTGTGCTGCATGGGATTTACCATTGGTTCTGTATTCAAATAATCAATAATAGTCAACATTGTTTTGTGGATTTTGATTCTTAAAACAGTTGTCTTACCTAAAACTTATTTTGAAAATTTTTATCTGAGTTGATGTTTCTTTCCTTGAAGGCAGATCAACAGAGGTTTTCAGTGCATGCTTCCAATAAATTCATGTATTATTATATGAGTTTTGCTTTTTAATTTTGTTTGTTAGACAGGCTAATAAAGTAGTATTTGTTTTTTTTCTAAACAGTGTATAAGATTGACTATTATCTATTTTCATGTCTTCTGATACAATATTTCAGGTTATTTTTGTTGAAGTGTTACACTGAAGGAAGAGGCTACTGTTTGTTTCCAATTAGTACCTACATATTCAAATAGGGCATACATCTTTCAAGACTGTCACTTGAATCAAGCTACTTCCTCAGCACACTTCTGTGCTATTTCCACCTACTCACAAATTAATCTGTCCTTCCCCTTGTTAATAATTAAAATCCCCCTCTTTTTCTGAGGAACCATCTTTTATGCTTATCATCATGTCTGGGTTTCTACCTTCCAAGTTTTCTGTAACTACTGTCTCATTTGATAGTAAAATAGCTGTTAGTATAGCTACCATGATTCCCTGGCTGATTGTTACCTTCATGGTTTCTCCTGCTACCTGTCACAGCCACAGGTATCTCATCAGCTTGTGGTTTCCTCACTTCCCACCTCTCCTGCCACCCCCCCAGCAGTACAGGAGCTGTCAGTCACACAGCAAATGAATGCTGCAGGAAATCCACAGTGCATTCTCATATAATCCAACACTATAATTTCCTCATCTACATCTAGTACTCTTAAAAAAATCTATAAACACTCTGTAGTGTTTTCAAGCCTGCTTTATTCTTGTGACTAGCCTGAGAGGGTTTTTCACTGAAAGACCATTTACAGCTTGGTGCTGTGATTTAATCTGAGTGGTTTTGACAGGGAGAGGTTTTGTGGCTCTGAAACTTAATAAAAGTCCACAAAAAGAAAAAAAGGTCTCTGGTGGGAGGTATTTAAGTAATGGGAGCCTTTTAAGATTCTCTGTTGAGCAAAAAATTAACCCACTCAATATTTGAAAGATTTCTTCAGATACTGAGTCAATATGCCTCCAGAAATGTTACTAGAGTTTTTTTAATATGGGACATCAGCATGTCAAAAATAGGTAACAGTAATCAACCTTGAATTTTGAGGTGTTCAATTTAGTGTAGATGGTGGTGTGTAACCATTCTGTCCTTTTTTAGCAGGGTTTCTTTTAAATGTTGCAGCACATCATACTTTCATAACTATGCTTTATAGATATGAGTTTATTTTGTTCTCTTACACTGATGAAAATCAATTTAGTGGAAGTAAAAGAGGAGACAATGCATTTGTTAGCTGTGAGTGTGTTTGAAATTATTTGTCTTCATTACTGAAATGCTCTGTAGTTATCTTTTTCCATTGTCAGCATTTGATTAGCAATATTTCAAGTTTCAATTTCCCTGCCACCTCCTCCAAAACCCTCAGAGTGGATTTTCTGATGTCTAAAAATGTGTGTGTAGGCAGGGGCATATGTAGAGGTCTTTCCCACTGTGGATGAATCAGTAGGATCTTTAACTTATGAAAGACCACCTATGTTCATTAAATAAAATTTTCATTCCATCCAAATAAGTAGGAGTTTCTCTCTAGGACTTCAACAGAGCATTCATACTCCAGAGACAGCTAAAACTGACATGTTAAACCATACTTTCCACCCTTTTCTTTCTTAATATTTGTTCTCTTGCTCTTGAAAAATGCTGGTAATGAAAACAGACTGGCATGTTCAGAGGGAGAGCCCCATGGATACACAGGAGAGGAGAGAACTGCACAGGAAAACTAGTCTTCATATTCAGCTTAGTTGTCTTTCCTCTTTCCCACTCAAGTGAGTGTTTTAGGGGTTAACAACCACAGTGAGTACCTGGGACACAAAACACTGTGATGTTAGCCTGAAAAGCAGCAGTGTGTAGTACATTGGTAGGTGAGGGAAGAGACTCTTTCCTTGCTGTCTGTCCTATTCTCCCATGAAATGCTAGAGTAGTTGACTTCACGCTCTTCTCACTGTACCTGCAGACACAGGGTAAAGGGAAATACTGTGTGCTTTGTCCTGAAAAGGGACACGTTTGCAAAATTTTCAGGTTGTAAAATGTTATGTTTCCTCATTTCCTTATAAATTAGCTACTGCTATTAAAGACCTATCTCTAATTACATGGGAAGAAACAAGTCCTAACTTTATTGGTAGTGAATGTAATATTTTGTCTTAAAGAGCTTGTAGTGCCACCAGACAGTTCTTTCACAATTATTCAAACAAGAATTATGTAAATAGCAAATTGGCTACCTCACTAAGTACCTAATTAGTTTGTATTTATTTTTAAAGGGTGTATTAGTGTTGCTTTCTGTGTTTTCCCATGTTCTTAAGGCTTGAATGAAAATTTTAAGACTTTCTCCATAAAAAGATTAAGTTACACTGTGCCAGTGAGTAGAGATTTGAAAATAAGTTCATTGCATTGCTGTTCTCCTCACAATTGAAGGATGCAATGACAATCACACATTTGCATCATGCGGGTACCGTGTAGATGATTATACATGGAGGTTTTGAATAGTAGCTAATTTCCTTTTTGTGACTCCTGATATGCCTTATACAAGATAAAATCCATTTCCTTGGTCAGCTTCTTTATAGATATAGAGAATATTTCTACCTGAGAAGTAATCCTTGTAGAGAGACAGCTGGCTTCCCTCAGAGCTTTTCATGAAACAAGCCTGACACTCACCCTGTACAAAAGGCTAGTTGTGCTCTGGGAAGCAGCATATTTCAAATCCTGCCAAGGATGCATAAGGGTGAGGGTCTGATTGTGATTATGATGCCAAGCAGAAATGATGCATTTAAAAAGTGCTAAATGTTTCAGATAATTTGTGTAGTGGAATTGCTTGATTGTGTACAAGTGTCATACAGAAAAATGTCTCATTGTCTACCATCACCTTGAGTGAGGCAAAATGGAGTTCCAGATGTTGTTCAGAGGTTTGACTTCTCCCTACCCCCTCCCAACATGACAAATTTACCAGAGATCATTGGCATAGCTGTGGCATTGGTGTAGCCCAGGCTAGTGGTAGTCCTTGAAACCACAACTTTTAGCTGGATGGTAACCTATGGTGTTAAGGGAGATGCTGGAGCTATTGCACAGAAATTAAAATATCTGTGTGCACACACACACACACACACAAGTATTATTGTTGGAGCTGTAGTCACAATAAGTTGAGATCATCCATTGCTCTTTCAAATTTATTTGTTTTGTACTAGTATTGGTCAGTCCTGTGACATTTATGGTAGGAAAAAATAATGAGGAACAGTGATATTACATGCTATAGCTTGTATTTTGCTTTGGGGGCACTTTTACCCTTTTAAAAATAGTGCTGCTCCTCAGAGTATCTTGGATGGGCTTTTTGAGGAGAAAATGTTCTTATTTCTTTCTTGTCTCTTTCCTTTCAGTAGCGCTCAAATAAAAGCCAGAGGCATGATTGTGAAAAAAAAATAGCTGCTACTGAAAAAAACAGTGTGATTAGTGTGCTGGATGCTTTCCTGTTAGTGTGGAGTGCGAAACCAACTTGTTAGCAGAGCTCAGGATGTCAGGCCAACCACTTGTTATCTATCCTGGGTATTCACAGGGAGAAGACGTGGATACATGCTGCCTTCCGAAAAACAAGCAAACATCAGCTTCTGTTTAGAACTTCCAGGTTATAAATCTTCACAAACAAGAAAGTTTGTCACTAAAACTAAGTAGCTCACATTATTCAACTGAGCTAGCAAAATTTGTAATAACTAATAGTGAAATAGTGTATGTGTCAAAATCAACAAAGTAAGCAAATTAGTTTCAGTGCTTGATTAGTTGTATCACCATGCTAATATGGCAGAATAATCAATCCTTGTTTACTGCTGCGTATAAATCTCACTAGGAAACCATATTACAGTCAGTCAATCCTCTAATTGGAATCTGGAAAAGTATCTTCTTTCCATCTTCAAAGGAGCTGTCATGATCTTATCAGGATCAGATTTCTTAAATTATGTTACAGTCTTGTAAAAAAATCCAATTTAAGATAAGTATAGAAACATCTAAAAATACTCTGATGCAAAAAAACTGGCTTAATGTTCAACTGCAAAGTAAAAGCCATCAGTCTGTGATACCCTTCATCTATACTGTGTACTAAAGACAATGTTCTTACTGATTTTGGCGAGCAAGGAAATTAAAAATAGTATATTTTTTAACATCAACACAGCTTTAAATCTTGATAGAGAATATTTCTCTATTAAACGCAAGAAGATTAAACCAATAAGCACTAAAAAATTTACAACTTTGTAGGTTTGCATACTCCCTAAGTATTTCCCTCACAGCAATCAATATGTTTGCAATTGTAAAATATGTTGTAGATTCCTTTTGGCTTTTAAAAAAATATCTAGACATTTAATGTCCTCTTATGTCTTGTATTCAAGACAAACAAGGAGTTTTATTTTACCTTCTTAGATCTTACTTTTCACACAGGAATTTTAAATAGTATCTTGCATTACCTAAGTAGCTGTGAATTAAATCCAAGTCAGCTGAGCAAAGATGGTAAGCACCTGGCAAATGTGCTGAGAACCAATTGGTCAGGTATTGAACATGCCAGTGGCTATTTGTAAGGTACTACATGTTTCATGACAGCTAAAGTTCTGCTCTTTCCTAAAAGCAAGTAGAGCTTGTTGTACCTACATTTTATGCAGACAAGAGCTGACAGTGTTATTGCTGGTTTAGCAGAGAGATATAGTCAAGACAATTTTAATGAGGCTTGGACTGTCCAAATTGAAACATTAGATTCAACTTATATTTATACCTTTCCTATGTGAGCAAAGCAGTGATTTGTAATTTTGAAAACCACATGTAAAATATGAAAGAGAAGAATTCTATTTTGAGAGCATTTTGCACAGATTTACTCACAAATGTACTCTTGGAGAAGTTCTGGGCTGCTGACTTGCAGCAGCAAGCAGAATGAAAAAAAACACTTCTTCCTGTTTCCTCCAAAATACCATGTGTGAGAAATCAGAGTGGGGGAAAATAGCTGCAACAAAATGTTACAATATTTTTGTCAGACATCTTGCGTTTGTACTGCATGTATTCTCTAATTTTAAAACTATGCAAAGCGCCTATGTGACATCATAATTTTCTGCTTCACATAAAGAATTTGGTAAAAGCTAGGTATTTTCTTTCTTGTATCTTACAGCTGGAGACACAAAAATATCAGAAGTGACTGCTTAGATGTAAGTCATAGGGATGGAACACACGTTCCTTCCTAGTGTTTCTAGCTTCCTAGAAAGACTGAAATGTATTTAACTTTAGATTCTAAAAGGAACCTCAAAAGTTTCCATGTGAAACCAAGTTGCTTGAAATAATCCTGAGGAACTGTTACACTTTGATCAGCTGGAGTGAAGTGTTATTTGGATTTTGATCTTTTGTCAAATTGCATTAGAGGAATATGCTGTCAGATTTAGTTTTCTGGAAAGGTTTAATTTACTGATAATTTTTGAAGTTGTGCTTAGAGTGAAGGACTTTTGATAAGGAATATTTGATAATATCTTGTGGAAGGATTATGGGGAGTGAACTCAGATATAATGTGTGACATGCACCAAGAGAAGCAGACCATTCATAGCTGGAATCAGTGCTGGCACTCCGGTAGGTTTAACATGCACCCTTTTAACTTCCTCTGCACCTGTGGTACATTCTGTTGTGACTGATCAGCCTTGGAAAGTAATAGATAAATTAGGAAGTCAGTAGGTGAGGGAGGAAGAGGACAGTCCCTCAGCTGACAAAACCTGCATTAACTAATTCATCATAATTCATTGACTTCACAACCATGACATCAATTTCTCTAGTTGAGCACCTAAGCATTTCTTAAAAAGATTACAGTGACTTTCTCAAAGCTGTGATGATTTATTCCTATTTTAAAACTGCCCTCTGCAACTATGTATGCCTAAAGTTATGGTAATATGCAAACATAAACTTTTTTGAAAAGCAGAGAGAGCTGCTGCTTTACACTTGATGTGTAGTGATAACAGAGAAAACAAACAGAATCTCAGTGTCCTTCTTTCTATCCATAAATGCGTTTTTGTCAACTACAGCTCTAACAGTACAACTCTGTGTCAAGTCAGGCCTCTTTAAAAAAAAAAAAAACAACTGTAATATTTTCCCCTTTCCTTTTAGTCCCTGCTAGTTGTGGATGATTAGAAAAATCATGATTATCACTGATTGTATTGATCCATTGTGAAAAACAGTACTGAAGGTCTTGTGGTGCGATTGTGTGACTGATTTTTATGGCTGGGGAGGACTGACCAGGTCTCATCTAGACCTGATTTACCCAACACAGCTGTACCTTTCCTCTCTGCTTCCCTACATCACTTATGAGGTCTAAGTATGCCTGCTCTGCAGTTGCTGGTTGCACTGGTGTGAACTGGGATCAGGCAGCCATTAAGTGGAAGCATTATTTATCCATCACCAATGTTCAGGCCTTGAACATGCAGACCTTGGTCTAGTGTCACCTGATGGGATGCTTCTTAGAAGGGAAAAGGGATTTTAGCAGCAGAGCTCATTATTAGAGCTTTAAACTAGATAATAAGGTGTAAAAGGGCAAATTGTCAATTCAGAAGGCAGATTTGGCTGAGCAGAGATCTTCTTTTGGAGATAAGGCAAATGAAGGAAGGTGTATGCCCAGTGGGAGCAAGGTCAGGTGGCAAGAGAAGAATACAGTGGCTCCTTTGTATGGTCAAAACTCATTTGGAGATGAAGCTGATCAGAAATGTGGGGGACAATAAAAAGAGTTTTTTCAAATGCATTAATGGCAAAAGGCAGCGTAAAAATAACATCAGCCCACTAGAGAATGAGAGTGGTTATCTCATAGACAGGGACATGGACAAGGCAGAGCTATTTAATATTTTCTTTGCATTTGTCTTTTATACTGGTGACAAACCAAGGGGGAAGTCAGTACTTTGAGCTGGAGGACCATGATGGCAAAAAAGTAATCTCCCAGTTGACCCTGAACTTGTACAGTACTTTTAGTTGACCCTGAACCTGCAGAACCTTGTGCAGTACCTTTTAGGGTCCAACTGCAACCTTAAAAGTCTATGAGGCCTGATAGGATTCATCTGACAATACTCAAACAGCTGGCTGATGTCATTGTGAGGACTTAAAGATTTTTGAAAAACCTTAGGCATCTTGAGTTGACTGGGAGCTGGCTAACATTGTCCTAATTTTCAATAAGGACAAAAATGATGACCCTGGTAACTACAGACCTGTTATTCTCACTTCAGTGACTGGAAAAATTATGGAGAAATCACCTTGGGAGGTATTGAGAAAACATCTGAAGGACAACATTGTCATTGATCCCAGTCAGCACAGCTTCATGAGAGGAAAGTCCTGCTTGTCAAACCTAATTTCGTTTTATGACAAGGTAACACACCTAGTAGATTAAGGGAAACCAATTGATGTAATCTTTTTTGATTTCAGTAAAGCTTTTGGTAATGACTCTCAGAGTGACCTTCTGGACAAAATGTCCAACACACAGCTGGATAAACCCCCCATGGGTAAGCAACTGGCTTGTAGGTCAGGCATAAAGGGTAAATGTAGTTCCATCAGGCTGATGGCCAGTCACCAGTGGGGTTCCACAATGACCAGTGACAGAACTCAAGGGAATGTTGTGTCAGGGAGATGTAGATGGAAAATTAGGAAAGTGTTCTTCACCCAGAAGGTGGCTGGGCACTGGAACAGGCTCCCCAAAGTGGTCACAGCACCAAGCCTAACAGAGTTCAAGGAGCATTCAGACAATGCTCTCAGGCGTATGGTGTGACTCTTGGGGTGTCCTGTGCAGGGCCCGGAGTTGGACACAATGATACTGGTGGGTCCCTTCCAGCTCAGGATGTTTTATGTTTTCAGTTCTTTCTAGTGTCAGAGTTGTTATCAGCCTAAGCCAAACTCTTTAAAAATGCTGCACATAGTAACTAGGCATAAAGTTTCCTCTCATGGAACTACTGAAAGTAGGCCTTGACCTTGGAAAACTCTGGTGTGCCCTTGGCTGCAATGTGGTCTTAAAGGAGCAACATTTAACATGGGAGCCAAGTGTAAGAGCTACAGTACTTTCTACCTCTGTAATACGCTATAATGTAACTTGGTGAAGTGAAAAGAAATTATGTGATGATCTAATTATCAATCCCTTTCAGAAAGTCTAGGATTCCTGAATGTAGTTGGTGTTCCTTGATTGTTTAGACAGACAATATAGCTTTGTGGTCCTGTTTTTAACCCCCTCTATATTAGATAAGGATGCTAAGCACATGATGTGTATTATGTTCTGTCAAAATTGTTTTTTCTCTTCTAACATTTTTTTCCACCGTAGCTTGTAATCATTTGTCTGGAAATACAGCATGGCAGTGCTATATTGTTTCATCTGCCTCCAACTGTTTGTTAAAGAACAAGCTATAGTCATTATTTTTCAGTATGCTTGTAAATTCTACTTACACTCCTTTTAATCTGAACATCCCCTAAACCTTCCTTTGTACCTTAGAAGTTAACTGGAATGCCTTTCATTCAGTGATAGAAGAACCAGTATAAATTATGATGACACATAGATTAAATGTTACTTAGCAAGTGTCAGTTTAGTTGTCAGAATAAACTTCAGCTTGACATAGTCTGTATAACCATGTCACATTTGTCTTCTTAGGAGGGAATGTTTGCATTAAGTTAGAAATACATAATTGGGCACAAGATATACATAAAATCTGAACACGCTGAAGGAGGTTTTCCTGTGGCTTTGACATTCAACTGAAATTCTCCATCAGAAGAGAGAAACACTTGGTTGAATTTGTCTTGGCTGTTTGCTCAGATGTAGAAATTATTCCCTAATTCTCATGAACAAGCAGACAGAGCTGTTTTAACTAGGACCCTCAAGTGTGCATATAGACTAACAGAGGTGTGTGCTCTTCAGATTACACCCTTTCTTGTGGTGAGAAAAGGAACAACTGGAAAAAAGATTTAAAGAATTGAAAGTTGAAATATGAACTGAACTCATCACTTTCTTCAAGATCTTAATTATGCTTCTCTACCAGGGACTGTATTTTATGGCACTTCACTGCAACCCTTGATGGATTTACAAAAACACATGCACCATCTGTGGAGTCATGCCAGATTTTCTTACGAAAACAGCCTCATCAAGAAATATTTGTGTTGGATACAGCTTTAGTGGGGAGAAATGGATCCATTTTATCAAGGAGGGAATTCAAAAATCATTCAAGATGAGCTGCAGTGGGAGTAGATGCCCTCCATAATGAGGTGGCTAAGCATTTCTCAGGACCAGAGTGGCAGTTATCAGTGGTATGAACTTTCAGTGATAATTTCCTCTATTGAAAACTAGATGACAATTATCTCTTTTGGAAAAGCTTAGACATATTTTTTTTCTGTAATAATTGTATTCTTTTTCACAGTGAAACATAATCAACATACATTTACATATTCCTTGTAATCAGGACAAGTGGAGGTGCGGGATCAAAGAGGGGTATTATGGTCAGAGTGCGCAGCTTCATCTTGGTATAATGCAACTAATTACAAAAACCAACTACAAAAATTGACAAAAATTGTCAAAAAGCTTAACTGGTGCATGCTTTTTTACTCATTCATACTTTAATCTGTATTTCTTTCTAGCTCAGTCCTTCTAAAGTCTTTGGAAAAATAGCATGTTCTTGCTGGAAAAACAGGCTCACACAATGCATTGTCAGATCTGCCACCTCTAGCAGTGAAAATAATGCTTACTGATTTCCTGATTTTAATTATGTTCAGCTGTAGGGAGAAGTTCGGATGAGACTTAGCTTAATGCCTCTTCATGTCATTAATTATCATCTAAGCACTTAATACATTTCAAGTAATGATTAATATTTTCAAATCCTTTTGAAGAAAATGTGCTAGGACAGATGCTGTCCAGGATGTAATTAGAATACAACAGGATTGCAAAGTTGTAACTGACTTAATTTATCTTCTATGAACTACTCTACTACTGAGAATTATGAAAGGGAAAGAACACATTTGGTTTTCTCAAAGAGACTTCAAAAAACACCACATAAATAATCCAAGTGTCTAATTCTTGACAGCTCTCAAATTGATGAGCAGAATAAACCATTTCATAGGCTTGAGTTTAAATTCAAGGTTTCCAGTGATGAGAACTCTTGCTCCCCTTGGTGCTTGCCCATTCAAAAGTGTTTTATTTAACTATAAAAATGTACTGGGCCAGAGGAAGCTATAATTTTTTCCTTCTGACAGCTATGTTTTCTGTGCATTAAAAGTGCACTATCCAAGGAGAAAATAGATAATTTTTTTTAGTGTTTCTTTTATATATATATCTATGTATAAGTAATTATACAATAATCTATATTTATGCATATATGCCTAATATATAAAATGTATGAGTTTTATAAATATGTAAGTTTTTTGTAAGAAATATATAGACAGATATATCTCAGAAAATAAAACCAGTCAGCGCAGTTTACAAATTCTGATTAGGTTTGAGCAGCCTGTCCTAAAGTCTGTAACATACATGCTGATATCTGATCTTGGTGATGCAGGGGTAGATTTCTTCAGCGGAGTAATACATTAACTGCCACCATTATTTGTAATTTTTGTAAAGTACACAACACTGCCTTTTCTTTTGCTGTTACAGAAGCAATAATCCATCTCCTCAGCTCCTCAGTGTCTGTGAGCAAGAGTCAGCTCCAGCACCTGCTCCTTCCTGTCTGGATGATGTGGCTTGGGCTTGTCTCATGGAGTAGGAGCCTGCCAGGGCCCTCCAAACTCATTTTGTGGATACACGTCAGCAGTCTGAATCTGCTCTCCTAGTCCCCACACTGCTCATCTTGTTACCATTTCTAGCTCATCTTCATCTGTTGCTTGGTTTACTGCAGCTATAAAGCAGCAATTTCCTTCTATTTCTATGGGAGGCAAAAAAAGGAGGCATCATTATAGCTTTAAAAGTCACCAGAAGTTATTCACATCAGCACTGTCTGTATTTTTCCATTCCCCATGTGGCTGTTTGTCAAAGCAGAATGCTTTCCCATATAGGAAGAGTTTGTTTCCCAGTAACTTCCAGCACTGTTTTCTAGTAACTACGAGCAAAGAGTTTCATAGCTCTAATGAATACTCTCCTGAACAGTGAGATTATGTAATCATATAGATTCATATGGAATCATATAGATTCATACATAGACTATGTCCTAAAGCAGATCAAGTTGAGAGGTCAACTGAGAAGGTAGAAGCTCAGACTGATTTTTTTCTCATGGTTAAAATGTATATGAGTGTGCCCTAAGGATTCTCTGCTGCCTAGCAAGGTGCACCCTCACACCTCAATTTCTTTGACTGCAGTGCTAATATAACCGTTTTTCAATCTGCCTGATGAGAGAATTCAATATGGTTGAGTTATACTCCTTGCTGAAATCTTCTTGCATTTTGGCAGCAGGTTCAAAAGTCGGTAACAAAGAAGAGATAGGTGATAGTACAAAAAACAAAACAAAACCCAAGTCTCATTGAGTCTTTTTTTAAATAAGGGCTTTTTTTTAATCCAGGAGTTAGCAGCTTTCACTTGTGCTGGTTGTGTTTCACGTCCCAGGATGGGTAATGCAGTGTGAAAGCAGTGAGAGTAACTGAGAATAGTTACCACCAGTACCGATGTTTAACAATGTTTAACAATGCCCTTTATTATATAAGCATGGCAGAAGTGTCCTTCAAAGAGGGCTTTAAAAACTGAAACTAGTACAAAGACCAGAGCTGGCCAAAATTGCTCCACCCAATTATCATATGATTGGAAAGCACAGCCCCAGTGAATTAAAATATTTCATTGTGAGGGGTGGAGTAATCCTGAAAGAAGTTTGAGTTTCCTAGCACAGGAAAAAAAAGATGGTTTCTTTGTATTTGTTGGAACTATTTGGTTTAAATAGAGCATTTCAATTGTTTCTTGCACAAAATTGTCAATTAAACAAATATTTTCCTTCTTCATCGTTCAGTGTCACTGAATCAGCACTTTCCAGTGAAAAAGTAATTTACTAGAAAATGTCCTGTTTTGATATTTATAATACTTTCCATCAGGCTAAGATGAAGTTTGATTTGAGAAGGGTGGTCCATGATTCTTTCCATAAACTCTTCTTGTCTTAAGTTGGCAATGCTGGTATGAAGGAATAAATTGTAAATGATCTTAAATGCATTAAGGGTAGGGATTTTAAAAATGCTTTCATATTCTCTCCCTTTCCAAATCCTCTTGCTTCAGTGGGGAAAAGTATGCTTTTTCTTCATACTCAGAGGCTGTCTAATGTAATTGTTATAAAATAACGATTGTATACAATCTCCTTTTCTTTTAATTTGGGTTTGGGTTAGGTTTTTAAAATTTTTTTCTTTGTTGCTATGTTTGGCTTTTTTTTTACCCACTTATTACTGCCCTTTATTAAGTATGTGCACTCATAACTGAGGGTTGAGGGATTGTTTTGATTCCTACCTGCCATTAGACAATTTTTTTAAAAATAAAATCATATGTTAAATGAAGAGTAAAATGTAGACAGCATTTTAAATAGTTCATAACACTAATTGCAATCTGTGGTTCTGTTAATGTTTTGTTAGGGAAGAAAATAAATCCAGAAAACACTGACTAACAGGGAACAGCAGATATTTATTAGAAGTGTTAAACTGAGAATTAATAATACTGTTGTGTGTTCAGAAACCATGACAACAGTAGGGAGTAGCAATAAAGATAATTTTTCTAATATTGAAATGCATTATTTAAAAACTGTACTCACCTCTACTCTTGATCGTAATGACAGATAACTCCCCTAAAATAATGCTCATTTCATATGGCTGTGAAAAAGGAGAATGTCACTGAGTAACTGGTTAAAAAAAAAAAAAGTGTGAAGCCTAGGTGAGGCATTTAATTTATTTTTCCCAAACTTTCTAAGCTGAAAATAAAAATATTTGGAAATTTTTGGTCATAATGAAGGTACAAAAGTCTCAGCCAGCTGACTGCAGTAGTCATTAAAATCTACTAGCAGTAAATCTCAGGAATTTTATGCCTGAGAAAAGCATCCTTCTCTGAAAGTTATTTTTAGGAACAGGTTTTATAAATATCTGTTAGGAATAAAATACAGTTTGTTTTGGTTTAGCATGAAGGAATAAACTAGCTGGTCAGTTGAGCCCATCAGCAGTTCTTAGGTATGTTGAAGCATAAAGGAAGAGCTACTAAGGATGTGCCCATGCTGTGACTTTTGAGTGATTTGATCTCACAGGATGCCAGCTAAACACAGACAAAAAGCCAGTGAAGAATCAAACTACAATTGCTACTCATTATTTGTGTTTCTGGCTTGAGTACCTCTTTAGTTACTGGGCTGTGCATAGGTGGCAACCTCACATGGAATATTTAACGCTTGAAGTGAGGTTTTCCTTCTCAGATCATCTAATAGCTCTGGGGAGGGGTGGGTCTCCATTCCTAGCTTGGCTAGGTGCATAGGTTGTTGCAAATCACAGAAAAACACAAGGGGCAGTGAAACACTAGGCTTCTTTTCCTCTGTGCAATGATCACCAGTTCCTGGACAGACACTGTGTGGACATGGAGAGCAAAGTGGTGTAACCCATTTATACTGTAGGCAGAGGGTACTTCCTGAAGGGAGCAGAATGTGAGAACTTGATGGCTGGTTGAGTAAATGTGAAGGCAGCTAAGTCTGCCTGAATTTCCCACATGGAAGCTGATGAATGCATGAATATGCTACTGCCATCAAGAAATTAGTTTCAATGGATACCAATGGAATTTGATCGAAGGTCAATTAAATTCTTTGCCCACTGGGTGGCAACCAGCAAACAATCAGTTTCAAGGTACTGATACTGGCTAGAAAGGGACCCTTTGTGCTGAGGACAGCAGTGATTTCCTTGCTTCCCAAATCTGAGTATAACATCTTAAAAATGCATGCCAATAGCCACAATCTGCATGCAATTCACAGGCACAACATTTCTTCAGTGTGTCTGTCTCAGCCACCAAGGGAACAAAGTTGCACCAAATTTGTGTCTGTGTAATAGATCATGAAGGGAGAAATAAGTATCTTTTAATCTTATAGACATCTGGTATATGGGAAGAGAAACAAGAAAATGGGAAAGTGTTTGCTTAATAAAAAAGTGTGTCTTGGTGGCTGTGTAAGCTGCCATATGGAGGGAGAGGGTTGGCTATGGAGGCATTCTTTTCCTATTTGTTTGTGGCATAGGCCAGGAAGATAGTTACTAGGTAAAGCCATGAGCAGCATTTATTGAACACACAATCTAGACCTCTGCTGCTGTCAGTGGAACTCAGCAGTAAACACAAGCACCTGTGAGGTGAAAATCACCCTAAAACCAAATGTCACCACAATGTTTGACTCCAGTGGCACAAGTATTTAACCACTTTATTTTTTCTTACACTTGTTGTTATAAAATAACTGATAACACATGACAGACACCTTAACTGAAAAATTATTGATTTATAAATGTAAATATTTGTTTGTTTTGTTCATCTAGTAATATCTCAAATTGCAGAAATGGAAGCATGCAGGAAGTGTAAATATCAAACCAGCCTCTGCAGAATGCAGTCACTCATTTTCTACTACACAGTGCTTTCTCTCCTGCAGCATTTCTATCTCAACTTTTGCTAAATATTCTCTCTTGGGCTTTTATTTTGGTCATGAATCTCAGAAGAAGTTATCAATACTATAGATCAAGTAAATGGATACTGTAAATAAACTAAAAGCTTGAATTTTGTTTGGTTTTGATTACCAGTTGAGTGAATAATTCCTAATCTTTTCTTGAATGCTGTTGTTAAAGAAATCTGCAGATATTGAGGATATAAAAGCAGAATTGTAGCACCTATATTTTGACCTTTTTTTTTTTTTTTTTGGTTAGTTTTAGACTTACATTTCCTCCTCACCTGTATGAAAAAAAGAATACATCTTCCTGGATGTGGGGAGGTCAGCCTTCGCCTGATGTAAAGCAGCGTAATTCTAATGATTTTGTGGCAGGGAGCCATTTTGAAGAGTTTGAGAAGTCAACCTGGTAAAACACCACCTGAAATCTAGTGAGCTGCTAAACCTCTCCTACACCTTTTTGACACCTTTTTCTTCAGAAATAATGTATTATCTAATCAGTGGTAGAGCTAGCCGAGTGTGCTAGCAGAACTTTTTCAGTAATGAGTATTTTTGCATATTCCCTTTTCCCAGCTGCAGTTTGAATGCCACTGTTACAGGGCGAGAGAAAATAGTGCAACCTCTTCAATTAAATTGAGGGCTATATTGTGGTTCCAGGATGAAAAAAATAAAAAAGAAAAAGACATGAAATGCATGTGCAACAGATGTGTGGCAAAGTGCTAAAGCCAAATATTAAACCATAAATCTAAGAAGGAGATACTAGCTACTGCCAGGTGACTTCCAGAATATTGTGCTACATAGTGCTTTTCCAGAGGGTGGTGGAATCATTATGAAGCAAGCTAACTTTCTCTGACTGGGTACAATTGATTATTCAGTAGGAGACAGTTGTATCACAGCCTCAAGGTAACAATGTTTTGTCCTATTTTGTTTTTAAAACCTGCAAGCTAACTCCATGAGAAGGGAAGAGATGCCTTCAGTAGAAACTAGACTGCCTCCATTAAGGAGGCATTTGTGCACAAGGTGAGAGAGTAAGCTTTGCTCCAGGATGAGAGGCTGTAGGTGAGAAACCAAAATGAAGGACAGGAGAGGAATTGGGACTTTATTACCCTGCTTGAATGAGTATGGTACAGCAAACCTCCTAAAAAAAAATATAGGAATATAGCTTTTGACTCAAAAATTTCCAGCTCCCAAGTTTTACCTATATGGAGTTTAACTTGGATTTGAGAAGACATGTTTGGGGAGAGGTAATTTGTTACTCTAATAGATCTGCCTTTTGACCAATACTTTCTCCTTCACTTGAGTTATATAAGGAAAACTATCACTGGGTAAAGACTAATGCTCCCAGGTGTCTAGGCAAAAATGTGTGAGTGTTGCAGAGAAAAGTATCAATCACCATGCAACTGCATGGTACTTCTTGCTTTTACACATTCCAAATAAATTGTTTCTGTGTTTTCCACCAAGCAAAGTTGTTAAGGAAACTTTCCTGTCTGTCCAATCACACTGACAGTCACATTCCCACTGCCTGAGACTTTCAGTGCTGTGACTGTGGCCCCTTTGCAGCAGGTGACTGGTGAGCTTATAGGTGCCCCTTGTCTCCCTAGACACACAACTCATGCACTGTCAGGCAAGGTTTCCTTACTGATTTCACCACAGGTTTCCCATAGCAGAGCCTCAGACCTCTGGTTCTTTTGAGTAATTTTATCTTGGTGCAAAAAAAAAAAAATTACAGCTCAAACTGTAAACTTGTAAGATCAAGCCTCTGAGGAGGGATCCCAAACAAAGAGTCAATCCCTGGCTTTTATACTCTCACAGGCTCTTCATGCCAGTGTGTGGGATCTTCCTCCAGAGTCATTGGCTCCTGTTCTGTCAGGTCACCTGGCTGATCCCACAGGTCCCCTTTCTTGCGCAAAGGGTCTGCTACTGTTCATGTTTTCTTGCCTTGGGTTCCTGGCACCCAAAATTCAATCTGCAGCTGGCACTGCAGCTGTACACTGAGCTACCTGCATCAAATGTATTTCTCAACTAAAAACAATTTTCCAAGGGTGTGTTTAACCCAAACAGCTCTTCTGACTCTTAATGAGGCATCTGCCTCAGTCCTTCAGCCATGAACCCATTTCTTTGTCAGCTGCACAGCACTGTTCCTTCTTAGACCACCCACCAGGGAGTCGTATCCACCCAACTTTTTCCTGACATCCAGCTGGGCAAGACAGGCGTACAGGGATGAAAACAATGGGAAGAATGGTCCCTGCATTCATTCAAAGGAAAAGATTAGGAGAACAGTGGTCTATTATCCATTTTCACTCCAAGAAAAAAAAAGGTTTTTCTTAAGTTGATGTGATTACTTTCTTTTTTATAGGAATCAGAGAAACAGGCAAGGCTGCTATTTGGTTTTACTTTTTTACTACCAAAGTATTGAATAACACACTGGAGTATCTAATTGATGCTTCTGATGCAAAACTGTATCTCCCCAAGAGCCTACAGAAGTAGGCAACATTATAGAAGCCTCCTTTATGCAATATGTTAAATGCTAAGTTAAAGTTGCAATTTCAGTTGTTAATCTTCTATCTGTAGCTAAATAGACATAGCAGCCTAAGTGTGCCTCTTTGCTTTGTGTTCCTTTGGACATCCTACAACGTCTTTTCCACAAATTCATTATTTTCTCTGCTTTCAAATTACATAGGTCTTGGATTCTTACGGAAGTTATAGCAACAGGTTTAGCTCTCATTCACTGCAGCTAAAACTACCTCCTGTGGCAGTGCATCCCTTTTCCTATTTCAATTTCTTTTGCACAAGATGTGTCAATCAAGTGAAGTTCATATTCACACCAGCTAAGCAGATTGATGTAGTTCGCTAGCTTAATTACACTGTTATTAACCTTGCAGGGATGTTTTGATGAGTTCGTTTTGAAATACTTAGTTATCTGACAAAAATATTGAGATATTATCCATACAAGTATTTCCCCAGGCTGCTATCAGGGACTTCAAACACTGGGAGTTGTACTGGAAATCTGTGACCCGCTGCAATATCTGCTACCAATGGCATGCTGCTCTAAGATGCATTGTCCTTCAGACAAAAAACAATTCACCCAGATAAGTTCATATTCATGAGAAAATTTTCTTAGCTGTGATTGGCATGACAATCTGGTTTGTAAATGCAGTTCAAGGTAGATCCAACAGTGACAAAGAGTGCCTTTGAATAGAGAGTTTGTCAGTGTAATCTTGTTTGCTCTGGAAGATGGATGCCACAAGCCTCAAAACCATATAATGTTTCAAGTTTGGAGATGAGATACTTCTTCAAATTGTAAGCCATGTGACAAAATAAACAGAGTGCTGAAGTCACAGGGAAAGACTTTAACAGTGGATCAGTCTTTCTGATGATCTGGACATAATCTGATGCATGCAGACTATTTAGCTACTTCATGGAAGGGAACCTGTATTCTGAACAAAGTTTCTGCCTAGACCTCCTATGTGTTATGAGTTTCCTGCACAAATTCTTTCAATTTTGGAGAGACATAATTGAGCTTCCCAAAGAAGCTCTTCAGCATTTCAGCCAAATGAATAGGGAGTGCAGAAGGGGCTATAAGACAGCACTGCATCTATGCATGTCAGTACAGCTGCAGTGTTTGCTCACAGGCACCAGGGAAAAAAACCCAGATGGGTCTTGTAGGATGCCTTTGTTGTGCTCCTAACCTTTTTCTGGAGTGGAGCAGTGCTAACCTCTGTGCTGGGGAGGCTGGGGAGGCATTGCCTCCACCTGAGCTCTCTCCTAGCATAGGCTCCTACAGGAAATGGCCCTTCCAGGCTGGACAGCAGTTGGATTGGTAGAGAAAAAAGTCTCTCTTACCATTGTAACTGGCCAGTTTTAAATTGCCTAGATTTAGTGTTCAGTGTGCAAACTTATGAGAATTTGTTTCTATTTCTTCTTCTGTTAATTCTGCTTTGTCCTCAGTTGATAAAAGTCACTGCTGTTCCTCTGAGGACAACACACTAGCACTGTTTTTCCCAGCTGGAGGTTTGTTGCTCCATATGGAAACCAAAGATGCTGAAGAAATAGAACATTCATTGCAAGAACCCAGAAAATGCTTCTAATTTGCTGTGTGTGATCCTTGCTGTTAACTGCCTTTGGCTCTGCAGCGTCTGGCACAATCACTTCAGAAAACGGGTGCGTAGTGGATGAAGGAAGATCAATATTGTTCTGATGACTGTGAGACATGCCACCACATGGTGTTTTCGTCAAGGTTTTGTGTGCAAATGAGATAGGTTGAAAGGGAGTTTCTAGCAGGAGAATGGGAGAAGAAAAATTATTATTCAAACCTCTTCTAATAACAAGGTTTATCTCTGTAGGAGAGGTTTCTCCTGTCTCTGCTGTCACGACTGTTTTGCCAGAGAAAAACATCAAAAGACACTGATCCACTAGACCAGCCATCACAGTGGGAACTAGAGAAACAACAAAACACTTATTGCTGAAGGAATTAGAGTTTGTCCCCACAGCTCTAGTGAAGATTTTAAAAGAATGCTAATTACAGCTGTCAGCACACTCAGACACTGTCACTTCAGAGAGCCTTTTGGAGTACTAGCCAGCCACACTCTTTAGGGAAAGGATATCCTATGTTGTTGCATAGCACCCTGTCAGTGCTTCCAGAAGAGTTCCTGATGGTGCCAGGGAGTTAAGCTCACATGCTGGCACTGCTGTCTGTGGCGGGATTGTCACCTGGGGAATCAGTGGCACAGAAATGGAGGCAGCAGCAAACTCTGACAAAAGCCTAGGGGAGCAATTCTCCTGGCCTCTGAGCTCTCAAGAAGAGCTGTTTCATCCAATACTCTGGCAGAGGCCCAGACACCAAGAGATGAGGGAAAAGCCAAATATAACAAGAATGGTGTTCAAGAATCCAGAAGAAGTCTTTCTTCTTTGCTGGTCACCAGTTTGTAGAATTAATATAATTAGTACAACTGTTTCCCAAACCCAGGCACCACAATGGCTGATTTGGACAGTGATGGATCAATGCTGTACAGTGCAGAGCTGCAGTCTGCTGAGATGACAGGGTGAGTGCAGCAGGGAAGGACTGAAATACGGCAATATTATCTATATCAGTCTTGACCAATAATTCTCAAATTCATAGCCCAGCAGCAGAATATCAGAAATCATAAAAACCTTTTGTTATGATGCTTCCTTATCCTATTGGTAGATATTTTTTTCTCAGTATTAATGCTAAATATGCTTTTTTTTTTTAAAGTTCCTTAATTCTTTTTCCATCTTTAATGAATGTGGGAAAATATTTATCCTTTTTCTGAGTACAGCTGCATTTCAAATATTAAGGACTATTATCATATTTCTCCTAAATTTTCTCTTCTCTAAACTAAATAACCTGAATTCTTCTGCTGTTGCTTATAGGATATTTTTTTTCCAAGTGTCTAAAAATTCTCTTTAGTGTCTTTCAGCCTCCCCTTAACTGAACTGTATCCTTCCTAAATTATATGATCTGTAAGCCAACTGAGGCCTTACTGATAAAGGACTTCTTCATTTCACAGACAGTACTCCTGCTACATTTCCATATGGAGTTTTTAAACAAATTTTAGTCTTATATTTATCTTGTGATTGACAATGATATCTTAGTTCCTTACTGCAATATCAATGCTATTTAGTCCCTCTATAATGATTATGCCTACCTATGTGAAGTTTTTAATTTCCCTTACTGAATTACAATCTTTTTAGCCCAGACCAATTCTTCCATTTCCAAGATAGCTTTGAATTTTCTCATTCTTATGCACTGTGTTTGCCGCCCCTCTAGCTTGCTGAATTTGCAGATTAAATGAGCGGTTTTTTTTCTTATCCTTTCCAAACTATTGAGTTAAATCTGGCAAACCTCAGGCCCAGAGTAGACCAGAATGCTCTTGATGTAATTCACTAATCAGAAAGTCAGTCACTGATAATTAGTCTTCATAAATGCAATTTACTACCTACTTATGCACATGCATAGTAAATCTATCTATTATCTTTTATCTATTAATTTATTATTCTACTAAAATAGATGTACAGAGCTAACAGTGATGTTTCGTGTTCCCACATGATGAAATTGAGCATTTGCCGTCTCCTCTAGCAGTACAGACTTGTCATTTTTATGAATTTCTGATTTCCCTTCTCTGCTACTGCTCCAGTGTAAATTCCCTTTTGTTTTTTTCTTGAATATCGATGTCGCAGAATATGCTTGTTATGCCAGATGTCTCAGGATGCTGGGTAATATTTCTCTTTTTCAACTGAAAATACCTTTCCAGTTACATTTTCCACAATAAATCTAATCACTGGCTCATAGTCATCCTGTGATTGATAACAGGTTGTTCTTCTTTAGTTTTTGTTTTAGGAATCATTTGTTTATGAAGCTGTGATTCTTCTTTCCTGTTCTTGTAAAGAAAGCTTAAAATAATTTAATTACATGGTTCAATTTTGAGAGTCGCATCCAACAGAATTAATTTTATTGGTTTACTGTGAGAGTAATGATCTGAATATTCTTAATCTATACTTTTACCCTGTGCTGTTTCTTCAGACTGGGGACACTGAAAAATGAAAGCGCACAGCTAAGTAATATAATGATATTTTACAAAAAAAAAAAACCTATAAGAGATCATGGGAACAACTTTAAGTGTTCAGGTGAAATCATTAAACTCTTGTTGGAGTAACAAACATATGAGAAAACTTTTCTATCCTGTAGCTAAAATTACATATCTCTTTGTTCTATAATGACTAGGAAAATGTAGCAGGCTGTCAGCCTATGCACTGTGATGCTGTAATCTTGTTAAGCTGCAATTTAAATTTCTCTTTCCTTACGTCACCTAATCAAGTTAAATTGGTAAATATTGTAAAAGATGTTAGAATTTGCCGAACTTTTTGAAAGGCCTTTTATTTTGAAAATCATACATTTTTTCTTATCAAATAGCTTTTTAAATATTTTGTAATGTTTTGATGCTTTCTAATGAGATGATCCTTTTTTTCTTCTTTCATCTGTTCCTGTTATACATTTTTCTTCATTATCTCAACATGTTTTTGTTATCTTCCACTTCTCTTATGCACTGTTATGTGTATGAGACCCAAAGGTTTTTTCTTTGTTTGAGTTAGGTTGTATTTTGTTTTTTAAATAACTCAACTGTCAACATAGGTGAGAAATGTGATTAAAGATAGACAGAACCTTTTTCATAAAGTTCAGACAAATTAGGGTGGGTGGCCTGCCCAAAGGGGTAGTTTATCCTGAGTGTCAGGGAGATGATTTGATCATTGGAGTGCAAAGCCCTTTAGGATGATTATTATTTATTCCAGCAAGTGAGAAACCTCACTGGCAGTAGTGTCAGCACCTCCATGGGCCAGCTAAATCTATTTCTCCCTTCCTGCACAGTGACCTGGGCAGGTTGCCATGTTATTTTCTAACCTGTATAGTGCCTGGACCCTCATCAAACCAGCTCATTTCATCCCTATCTTCTAAGGACATGTTTGCAGCCTTGTGTTTTGGTGACCAGGGCTACCTTTGATAAGTCTTATGTTTCCAAAGAATGACCCAGCCCAAGCTGCTACTGCCACACTGGCAGGGCAGGAAGGGAACGGTGTTGCCCTCCTTTGGAGTAGAATACAATGGCCTTCGTCCTTCTCAGGCCAAGCACATTGGAGGAAGGTTCTGGAAGCCCAGAGGCAAAAAGGAGGAAGATATCTTGAGATATAAATCTTTGGGGAAATCCTGGGGGTAGCATATGTAACTCCAGAACTGGATCCCATCTAAGTCAACAATAAAGCAGATTCTATTAAACTTTTCTATGGCCTCCAAAACTCATCTCTGTCCTGCACTGCTTCTAATTATAGCACTAACTGGTGTTATAAAGGCTGCTCACAGATGGTACTGGGCTTTCTCTTCTGCCAACTCCACTTCCAATCCTTCTCCCTTATCAGGATGAGCTACAATAAAGAAATGACAGCTACCTCCCACAGTCCAGTCTAGACTGCAAAGTAGTATACTGCCGCCTAAATTTTTCCAGCCAGAAAATCAGATCTTCTTCACAAATACTATGACCAACTTTCTGCAGTAAGGTATCATGGACACTGACTTCTGTGAGTAGTGTTTTTATTGGATCAGGCCCTTTGTAAATTTTTTTTCAACAATTTTAGGTTTTTTCCCTCTTTCAGACACATTATAAGAAAGCTTGATAGGCCTTTTCTTTCTTGAGGGTTGTATTTAATAATCCTTGGGTGATTTTTTTTTCTTTATTTTCCAGTCTCTTTAATATTTTTCGACTGGCAATTCAAGTCACAGTAGAACAGGTACAAGCCAGGTTTTAATAATTACTCCCCCTTAGCGGCTACCAGCAAACACCCAGCTTAACAGACACCCATTTCCACTACTCAGTGAGGATGCCAAGTGTTGCTAACTTAGTCTTCTATGACATGGGGCTGTTATGATGTTTTTCGAGGGGAAGAAAAGTTTTTATTTTTATACTTCTGTTACTAAAGTAATTGAATTGAGAGCACTGGCAAACATTTTTTTTCTCTTGAGACATGTTTGACCAGATTAGTGAGGCTGCCATCTGGAACAGCAGACATTTACATTTTGATTGTAATAGCTAATCAATATGATCGTTGTATTATCAACGTGTTATTTTCAGAAGAGGAAAAATCTGGTAGCTAAGGATTAGAAAATCTGACTCTGCTATCAACTTTCTATGTGATTTTGAGCCAGTTCATTTAAACTCTGAGTGTTTAAGCTTGATCATATGTTAAACAGAAATAACAACGCTTTTGAGCCAGTAGATGGATTTGAAAGCAGTTCTGGAAATAAAATTGTCTGGCTTACTTTCTGACATTCAAAGAGTTATAAACATAGTGACATAAGGAAGATATGAAGTCCATCTATTTATATTGAGGTGACACAAGTTAATTGGGAAAAAAGCATCTGTTAACTAAAATTATCTTTATTGAACAATGCTGATGATATAATTCAGGACCCAGACCTCCATGCCTTATTCATTGCCTTTTACAGATATGTGCATTAGAGAACTTGTTAATATGAAACATGGGCTGTTTTTCCCCAAGTTTGTGCTCTTCCATTGTAGATGTGAGTCATTTGTCTGCATGTCCTGGTACAACTCCTATAAACTGTCTTGAGCAGGGTTTCAAGGTGCTTCTAGAAAGATGAAAAGGATTAGAAAAAAATGGAGGATTTTAAGACTTTGTGGGCGGAGTTTGGGGAGAATTGGACGGGGACTTTAAGTGGCAGATTCAGAGCAGCTTGGAGATTTTGGCACCAAGAACAGCTCTGCATATCCCACAGACTTTAAAATTATATTTATCCTGTATCTTTCATTGACTTGACGCAGATGCTGTTCTAATTTTCTAGGAACTTTGTTTCAATATTTGTTGGATCTTCAATAAGAATTTTCCTAGAGCTCAAAATTTCTAATGATTTTCATCAAGGTTTTCAACCAGAAAATTTTTGGTGACTCTCTGCAGGAACTGCTCCAGTTTTACTTAAGTTCCACCTGCAAAAAAAAGGGCCTGCCATTTCATCTGATCTGACTGTCCTGTGTGGCCTTTAGCACAGTGCTCAGGACCTTCCTCTAGCATAGGAAACTGCAAACTCCAAGGAAGTACCTGAGCAGTCAGAACTAGAAGAGTAGAACTAGATAACACTATTTATAAAACTAACTGTGACTTCCACATATGCTACTTTGTTTAAAAGTTATGAATCTCTTTTTTTCTGAATATCTACAGTTTGTGGCATATTTAATTTCCTATTAATTTTATGGTTTTCTTCTGCTGGTAATAATGACTAATTTCACCAAGAAAGTATGGCAAGAATGAAGAGACTTTCATGGGTTCAGAAATTATACTAATACGTTAAGTCTATATTTTACTTTGAGCTTGGAGTATAAAGAGATATATGATGCAGTTCCTGCTTAACCCTGAACATTATAAGAATGTGTTTTGTGTCCATAAAATAAGAAATGCTCTAATAATCTGGTGTCTTGGGAGTTAGTGACATGTTTTTTGTAATAGACACTGAGGAACATCTTTTCACAGGTACATAGGAGAGTACTGTAATTCCAATTTTTGCCAACCTTTACTAAAAAAAAAAAAAAAAGTGATTTCTGAATTCAAATCAAAATGCCAAACAGCTGTCTGGGATTGAAGAGGAAGGATGATGAAAGGAATAAGCAAATCAGCATATGTTATTTTACTGAAACTTTGTCCAAAAAAAGAGTCCTCAGTTTTTTAGTCTGCAGGGATAAAAAATAATTATAGAAACCTTAATGGAGAACAGAGGTTTGCAGAAAATGAAAATACTTCCAAAATGTAATGGAGCTTTTAAAGAAGAGGGAACAAGGCTTTTTATCTCTGGAAGGTCGTGCATTTCAAATTGTCATTAGAAAGGTAGCGGCAATATGGAAAATGGCTACATTTTGCTATAACATTTCTATTGAGGGACATGTTACGGGAAACTGAGAAAAAGGGATACAAGGTGCAAGAGCTTATTTTATAACTCACATGTAAGTTTATTTTATGACTCTATTTGACGTTTGCCCAGTGTACCACAATTGCAGACAAACAGAAGGAGCAGAAAAGCTGGGCTTTGTGTGGCTTCCCAGAAAGGCAGTAGTAGCACAGAGAGAGCACTTGCTGTGTAGTAATTCCTCTTTATGTAAGCAGGCATCAATGACTTCACGTAATCTCCCTCCGCCCCCGCTGTTCTTCCACTCAGCAGCGCTCTGCCAGCACCCACACAGTGACTCACCCCGACAGCCCTTTCTACTATATACTTACAGAAAGGTTAGAAACATTAGGTTGTTCCTTTCCTGTTCTCTCCCTACCCCCTCCCTAAAAATCACTTCAAACCCCTTGCAAAAACAGATCCTTTTGAAAGTTTTGCTTTGTAATAGTTAGATGATTGGCATTGCTAGGATTAAACATTGGCTAATTCTGCCTTACTTTAAACAAACCGATCCTTTAATGATCATGACAATATATATTAAAGTGCCTTCTGGACATAAAAATTAATATCCATAGCCTCATGATTTTGTTATGAAGCTGCTATTTCCTTGTCTTAATTTTTAATGGAGTGTGATGAAGAATTCAAGACAGTACTAATGAAATCTATATCCTCCGCTCTTTCTTGGTCTCTTGGAGAATGATTCATAACAGTTGAAAATGGTACCATTTGTTTGTTTCTTTCTTTTCTTTTTATGTTTTACATACAAACCTTAGTGTGGCAAATCCTTCTTTTTCCAATGCCCCCACCCCTCAGTCTCTGAATGTTACAGAAAAAAATTATTCAAAATCTTGTTCAATCCTAGACAGTGTGATGTTTCAAGCAGTCTTAGATTGGAAAGAATTAATACTGAACAAACTACCTGGTAATAAAAACAGTTCGTAAATGTGAGATAGTAATTTTTTCCCCTTTAGGCAACTAGCTGTTCCACCTTGGGTCTTGCTCTAGGAGTACTTGAAGGTGGAATGAAATGAAAATCAGTTGCTTATTCTTGGCTGCCAGTTCTTCATTTCTTATTTTGTAAGTCTATGCAACATCCTCTGAAAATGTTTCAGATGGATTTGTGTCAAATTGCTTGTTATGTTGTTGTGTTCCTATTTCTTAAGTATTAACCTTCTATTTACTTATAAATGAAATATTAAATGAAATTACAGGGTGGAGAGAGAGATAAAAATATTTGTGCAGATGCAAGATTTATCATTCACACATACAGCAAACTTTTCTTACCAGTTACAGCTGTCTCCCAAGACTCAAGTGCTCATGAAAGTTCTCTTAAAAAGGGTGAAACAACGTGGAGATATAAATGAAGAGAAAGTATTTTCCAGAAATAGCTCTTGATGTCATGTTCAACCTGGGCTTATTGCTGCATAATTGTTCTGTGGGTTATTCACAGGAAATGCCTATAAATACTCTTTGGTACACACTCATTTACAATAAATCCAAACCCAGTTCTTTTCTGTAGGAGCATTTATGCTATGAAAGGAATTCAGTATGTTGAACAGAAATAAGGTTTGATTCCAGAAACAGCCTGACCCAGCCTGACACTGCAGATCAGAGAATATGTTCTGCATACATCTTTATTTTCAATTGTTTTGATGAAATGTCTAAAAAATGTGCCCAGGTAAATTTCAAGCACATCACCTTCTGCTTAAAGACGTGAAAATTAAGCAGCTAAATTTTAAACAAATCTGCAGCATGATCCCAGGAATGCTCTCTGCTGCAGGGACAGAGAAGTCTGTAACAGCTCTTCACAGCACAGACTGTCTGCTCAGTCCAGAAGGTCTCAGCAAGATCTTGTATTTAAAGCCTTTATGGAACATCAGAGTCTAATGTGAGCACAATATTCACTTTCAATGGTGTTCAAGCTCAGAGAGGTCTGCATTCTGCATCTCTTGTACCTTGGAGACCTGCCTCCTCTGCTCTGCTCATTCTCAGAATAGCTATGGCTTTCCCTTCTCTCTCTTTGGGGGTTTCAGGGCAATAGGGAGAGCTCTTTTGCTCCTCTTCACCATCACTTGGTGTTGTTCTTTGCTGCTTTCTGTAGTCTGCTGTTTTCATAGTTACGGTAGATGAAATAGTTCCTGAGAAAAAATAAGGTCTACTCTTTATGTGAACAACTTTCTTTGCAAGTCCCATATACTTGTACTTATTGCACTTTTAGGGAAAAAAGGACATACCAGGATACATTAAATAAAGGCAAATATAAAAAAACAAGTCAGCGTTTCTTCTCTAAGGACAACAGAAATTAAAACATAAATTAGCACAAATAAATAACACAAATTATCAGTAAGTTAATTGATTCTATCAAGAGCAGTCATTAGTTAACATGGTCCAGTTGTGCCCTGAGGCCCAGGAATGCTCTTAGATTCAGGTTCCATGCATCTCTGTTTGCTGCTCATAGATCTTGCCTGACTGACTTTCAGAAATAGCCATCTCCTATATGATCTGATAAGCAGTGACTGCCAGGGCAGTGGGAATATGGGATGGCCAAGTTGGGCACTTAAGGGAATGACTACCTCTTCATGCATAGCTTGAATCAGAGGGCAGGCTGCTCTCAAACCTCCTGCTTGGTAAGAAGTCGACAAGATTTATCTGAGAGCTGCAGAGCAGACATAACTGTGTGACATCCTTTTGGCCAACATGCATTTGGCTGGAACTGGAGATGCTGTCATGCAGGGAGATACCCCCTTGCAGGGTGCCTGCAGGACGTAGTAGTCAATGTCACCTGCATAACCTTCCACTCCAGGGGTGAAAGGATGGGGTGATGTGTGTGCAAACTCATTAATATTTGACACTGCTCTATAGGAGTTTGTGTGGAATGACTATTTCTTTCTCTCTCTTTTAAAAATCTATAGATATGTATTGTCCCAATTTTAATTGGGTGGTTAAAGCTCAGTTGTCACCATGGAAATTTTTAAAAGAGGCTGTTACTGATGCACTAGAGGAAAATCGGCATGTTTGAACAAATCATATTTACTTGGAAGTTCTGTAACTCACAATGTGTATTTTCACCTGAGAATAACTTTTCAGGTGCAGAATCCCAGCTTGCTTCTCAACAGACGTGTTTTTCTTCAATGTTCTCTAAATGTATTCCCTGTCTTTTTTTATGCACTAATCGTTTAGTGGTGCCTGGATCTGCTCCTGCAGATCATGACAAGAACTCCAGTCTGTTGTGGAGTACGCTCATGAATTTGTGTGCTGCAGAGCTGCTTTGGGAGTTAGTCTGAGCATCCCTGGATATGTATATGCAAATATGAATAGAGCCTTATGACCACATGGGAGATTTCAAATTCAAATGACAGCTGGGAGCCCAGCTCCTTACTATACTTTAATGCAATCTGAATCCTTTATGGAGTTGCAGGCCTTTGGAGAATCTCCTGACATTTCAGGAGGGAAATACCCTTTTTCTTCTAACCCTGGAGTTTGTCTGCCAAACACTTTGTCTAATATTTTCTGCAGAATGTGAAAAGAAAGTAAGGCATTTCCCTTTCAATTTCTCTGCAGCTTAACTAGTTACATTTGTTCAGATGAATGCTAAAAAAAATGTTAGCCATGCATGCCCCGTTATCAAAAAGGGTTAAGAAACTGCCAGTCAAAAAATTTTAGACACCTCAACAGAGTGACAGTATTTGATATTAGAGATCTTTTTATTCTCCCTAACTTATCCTCTTCAAAATCATGTTTAAATATTTCTAAAGGTAAATTTTGCATGTGAGTAAAATTATTTGTATAATTGTTTTTTACTGAAAATAGCCCTTTTAGCAGAAGTTTCTGTGGATTGTCCCTTCATTCTGAAATAGTATATGTTTTTTATGAAAAACTGAAAACTATTTTTGGCTTTAGAACACATGATCTGAATGTTATTCTCTTTTCCAGCAGATGAAAATAACAATTTTTAAAATTATTTTTCTAATGGGGGGTTTTGAGCGTTTTTCATATTGTACACTAGCTTCTGTTCAGCCCAAGTTTTCACCAGCCCAAATTTGCCATCTCAAGTACATAATTAATGGAATTTGAAGGACTACTAGTTAGAGATACCTGTAGTGTCTGAATTTAAAATGTAGTGACTAATTTGAGACTGGAGGAGCCATCATGTGACATGGCCAAGGCTAGTAAATGGATGTTCATATGTATGACTCTTGGTGTTTCTTCTTTTCTTTATGCTCATATTATACAATGAGACCTTTCACACTCAAATGCTGTCATTATCTTCTACTAGGATTATGATGTGTTCTCTCACACTTTTCTAAAGCATTAACATACACATATTCACACATTCACTGTGATTTAAGACTTGTTCACCTCCTTTTTTCAGTTTTTTTTTAAATATATTTTTAGTTTTATCCATCATTAAAAGAGACCCCTAAATTTTAGGGTTTTTTTCTGTTAGCACTCACTTGTACTTTTATTTTTTCCTGAAAATCATTAATGACTCATCATTTTCCAATACTACAACTGAACTTTGTGTGGCACTAATTTGCTTTGCAACAATCTGTTCTCTTTGCATACAGCTGGAATACTCTGGCTTCTCTTACTAAGAGCATTAGTCTTCAAATCATTAGTTGCTCTGATGAGTAATATTCATTTTAGGTCCTCTTTTTCATTAAATTCCTTCCATAGCTTTTTATTTACTGGAAAATCAGCTTTCACATGCTTTTTACTACTATCTGGGAAGGTGCTGTCACAAATTTAAAATGAAATGTTTTGCTTTAGTTATTTATGTCTTGACAAATGCTAATTTTTGTTTTCAGTCCAAGTGTCTCTATTGATTAACCACTTAATTTTTGGAAGAAATTAAAACACTCTGATGCTGTTTTATTTGTCTGCAGTCAAAAGTGGCTCCTGATGAATTTTTTGATCACTGATATATAAAATACCGTCACCATCATACCAGATGTTGATGAGATAGGAGAAGGGGAGGAACTCTGTTGGTTCAAGTTTGAGCTTTTCCCTCAGGCAGCAAATGCAGGGCACTATACTCAGGTCCAGGACATATTGATATATCTGTTTAAATCCTGTGGAAGTTATAAACTGTGGTTCCCTCCAGTTTTGTCTGTCTGGGCTGGGAACACAGCCTCAGAAATTACCTCAGGTTTTAAGGCGTATTTCTATGGTCACATGTTAGGCACTCCTCTGCTTTTGGGTTTGTTTTGAGCTCCTTTTCTTACGCTGTTGGAACTAGGTCCTTCTTCAGCCAATGCCATGCACTGCCTGACATTGCCTTCCTGAGCAATGTTCCAGCATCTAGTTTCAAGTGAGCAGCTTTGTCTTGTTCTGGCCTATATTACAACCTGAAGATAATTTCATACTCTCCATTAATTTGGTGTATTGTGTACTGTGTCCTTTCCCAGCACCCAGATTAAGGTTCTGTGGCATAAGTGAGGAATCCTTTCTGAACAGCAGAATGTTCAACAGTGCACTGTTAGCAAACATGTATGTTTTCTTAAAAAGACCTTAATAAAAATGAGCAATTAACACTCCTTTCAATATCTATAAAGTATCTTCCCAAATGGAAATGTAAAATATGTCCCTGTAATTCTCTTTACAGCACATTTTTATTGTCTGGTCTAATCATATGTGAGACTTCAAATGTCAGGCAAATGAACACCACTCTGACATTTATTCCATGTTCCAAGAATGTTATTTTCCAACTTCTGATAATTCCATCATGCCAAAGAAAAGTAAATCTGACCCCTATATCTTCTATTGGTCATACTCCACTAGTTTGTTAAATAGTCACCAGACAACTCCAAACAACTTATATGTTCTTCTCTGTCAGGCATTTCTCTGGTCAAACTCAATATAAGGAAATCTTAGCTCATACAAATCCAAGGCTTTACAAAGGCAATGAAAAGTTTGAATTCAAACAAAAAGATTGCCATTGTAGAAAAAGGGTCTGGAGCTTACACCTGCTAGAGAGAATATTGTCATGGACACTTAAAGTTGTTTTTTTTTGTTGTTGGTTTTTTTTTTTGCATATCCAAGTGCTGATCTGTAGAGTAAGAAACATTCTTTTGAGAACATGTCAGTTTAATTTAGATATTTAAAGAAGTGGTGTCAATTTGGGGGAGGAAGACAACTTTCTAAAGCAGGACCTAGAACTTGATCCCTGAGTAGGTAGAATGTGAAACTGGAGAATTTCTGAATGCGCAATATATCTTATGGAAGTGAAATAGGAAAATATTCATTTTCCAGATACAAAATCAAAACATAATCCAGACTAGGAGAAAATGAAGTGATTGATGATCTAATTTTATTTACTGCAGTGATTTTTTTTGTTACTGTTGGATCTATGTATTCTTTTTTTTTTTTCCATCAAATAAGACTGTTATGCATAATAATTAGCTGTAATTGCTTTAATTCACTTTTGAAATGCAGTGATTCATAGCATGATAAACAAATTTAACTTGGACAGCCTATTAAGGATCCCAAGGAAATCAGATGTATTTGTTCTTATTGCTTGCTTATTTAAGGAAAATCAGTGTCTCATTGCTATTAAATTTATTTAGAATATTTATTTAATTCTTTTCTATGTCTCCATATGATCATGTTTAGCTATTCTCTTTCTTAGTATTTCTAAGCTACTGGAATTTCAAGCCAGAAAAAATAAGAGTTGAATGAGACCTATTATTGTTTCATTAACTTTGAAGCACTCTGCATTTCCATTCCTCTTCATGGAAAATGTCACTTTAATCACTAGTGAATACTTCAGAGTTGATAGCAAAAAATAATCCTAATAGGTTATTTGAATAGCAATTTAGTTTAGATGAAATTTCATTAATTGGAAGAACATGCATTTGTTGCACACTGCAACATACACTGGAGAGCTCCAAGGGGACAGTGCTGTTTTCTGGTCTTGGCATTCAAGTACTGTTTGACAGAGCTAGGATCGCTTCTTCCAGAGAGTGATTAAAGAAACATGTAACAGCACTCCCCAAACACATACAAGGGTGTTGCAAAAGAAAAGAGAATACAGTATTCAGATGATCAAAGAGATGAGAAGTAAATTTCCATGAGCAGGATTCAGATTTGACAGTATGGAATCTTCCTAGCACTTAAGATAGTCAGTGAAATGCAGGGATAGCTTCCCTAGGGAGGATATGGGAATTTCAATGACGACAGTATTAAAAGCAGACAAAGCACAGCCTGGGTATAAGACAGGATATGATTCTTTTCTGAAGCAAGAGAGGTGCTAGATGTCCTCTCAAGGACTCTCCCAGATATATTTTCCATCTTTCCTCTCATTCTCAGATTTCAAACTTGCTCCTGCCAATATCTGTGTCCAGAAAACCTAATTCAGTAAGAAGGAGAGAGGCTTCTGTTTACTTACGTACAATAACATAGTTTCCAAATCAGTTTGCTTTTCAGGAAGGGTTTCAGTTTTTTGCAATTTTTTTGGCATTCAAAACCACTCAGGCTTTCAGAGTCTCCTTGCCTGCCAGTTTTGAACTTCTAAACTGAACCTATTTTTTTTTTTTTTTTAATGTTTTCAGCCTCTTAAGGGAGATTCACCTCAATATTAGCTACTAAAAGAAAGGTGTCTAACCTAGCATGGGCATCCAGGCATCTGCTGTAGTCTATGGGGAGAGGACAGATGCTGTTAGAGTTCCTATCTTATATCCAAAGTGTTACTTAATGAGATAAGGATCACTTCTCCAGCAACATATATATTTCCATGCAGAGATGTTTCCTATGTATGAAGTTCATTGAAATCCTCTCATGACTTTTAATTTAGTTCAGAGAAAGTGTACTGAAATGTCACACAGGAATTATACAAGTCATAGAGAGGCTGTGATACCTCTCACTGCTTCCGTACATGCCTCTATTTCTCCTGATTACATGGAATATGTAAATGTGCAAGTTTGACTTTTTTTTTGTAATTGTTACATTTTCATTCAGTGTGAAATAAAATCAGGATCATCTGATTTTATATGCAAACTAATCATATAAAGTCCTTTTGATCAGTATGAAACTGACACTGAAATATGCTCTCCTCACCTACCAGAACAGACTTTGTTGGTACTAGATCTTTACGAGTTATACAGTCTTTAAAATTCTGACACTGATATCCCACCCCCAGAAAGAAGGATCTTCTTCTGTTAGAAATATTTCCAAAGCAACTGTTTGTTTCTGTGGCTCTCCCAAAAAGAAAAGCATATATGGCTCTATGGTTTTTATTGTGTAGCAGCAAATCCACCACTGGCAGCGATGAGGCCTCTGTAGGGCACCATGACTGGATCCTTACAAGCATGAGAAGTTCAGGCTGTATCTTGAGCTGATTCCCTGAACTTTTTTCCACAGCTGTTCCTGCCTCAATTAGTACAAAAAAAAAGGAATTATGCGAAGAGTATCCATCTCCTTCAATGCTTGTTTGTATTTTTGAGAGGCATTCTGGAATTGCTCCTGCCTGCTGTCCAAGGTATCATTCCCATATTTGGGCTGTCAAAGGCCAAATATAAAAAACACCAAATGAAAAGTTAATCCATTCTGATGACGAACTTCACTAACATCTCAAAGCCACGGAGGAATTGACTTCTGCAACATTTCCACTGGAACTGACTTCCAGTGTTTCCAACACTCATATCTATATTTCTTATTCGGTCCAAACTCACACTGAAGTCAAAGTGGATTTAATGAGTCAATTTTTTTTCTGGGAGTAAAAAAGTATCACTAGTTAATAAGATTCAGTATATTAGAGTATTGCAGGAAAGCTCAGGGGATTTCCTCCTGACTAAAAGTTAGTAAAAATGTAAGAAAAGTGGCATATATAGTGGAAGATAATAAATACACCTAAAAATCCATTGCCTTTGAACAGACAGATCTGAAATGAAGTAAGAAAGTGTTCTTGTGCAGAAAGACATCTTTGAAAAAAATTTTGTTTTAATGCTGAGCCATGAGAAATTATAGTGGAGAAAATACTAGGATGGATAGAAAACAGAATTTGATACATTTGTCTTCTTAAGCACATATTACAAATAAACAAGTACTTGACACACAGCTAAAAAACTCTGAAACAATCAACTGGCATTGAACAAATTATTTCTTTCCTTTTCATATGAAGAGAATCAGATCTTATAGTCATCTCACATCTAGTAATATCTTCTTGTTGAAGTAAACCAATTTTAGTAGCCAATTATAAAGTAGATGTACTGTAATATTGCCACAGGGTTTCACCCAGTGAACTCATCCTTTAGCTCTCCACAGCTGCAGCAGGATCTTGCTGCTACTGTGCAACCAGCTTCTATCGCAAAATACCTTTCCAACCTTCTTTTTAAGTCTGTGGTTCCCTAGGGTGCACCTCAGGCTCATTTAGGAACTTGGTTGCAATTTCTGTCTGTGACCAGGTTTTTCAATCGTTGCTATTATTTGGGATGAAAGCAGCTGTGTGCCCTGGGGAAGAGCTAAGGACATGTGTACATAGATGTTCTGATGGCCCCCGTGATAGAAAAGGTATGGCTCTATCTATTTCACTGAAGGAAGGGGAGGCAGATAAAGCCCTTACTTCAAAATCATGTGAACTGACAGTATCATATATGCAGAATTTAAATCTAGCTCTTTCTATAGTGTATTTGTTTTGGGGGGAGGTGGCAGGAGCAGTTCGGAACTGAGTTGGTAAGAGAGCTAACAATAAAATGGTGCAGACAATCAGTGACTAATTTTTCAGTGTGCTCTTTGGCCCTTTTCAGGGTAGTTTTCAGAGTAGCTGTGCTCTATGGCTAAGTGCCATATGACTTATGGCTAAGTGCCATATGACTTATGGCTAAGTGATAATGATACTAAAAAAAAAGTAAACAATTCTGTGTTCTGAAGTCCAAACCTCAGTTTAGTTGAACTGTTAGAATACCCCTGATATGACTTCATCCTGGGTCAGATGGTGTTTCTTCAAAAAGGTTCGTTGCATTGGTTTTGGAACTCACATGGTCTGGATACCATCCTTTATAAGCAGTAAGTATGTAGTTGCCTTATTGTGAAAAAAATTTAAATTTTCATGGACCTGAGCCATTTCTTACTTCTTGTTGTGAATCCCAAAGAACAGTCCAGAGAAATTTTATTTTGCTAGTATTTAGCATTTATACTATCATGCCTCAAAGTTCGGGAAGGTCCTTTCCCAGCAGAAGGCTCTGCTGTGCCCAACTACTGCTCATTTCCAAACACTGAGGTGTCATAGCCCTGCTTTTTGTGTTTAAGTGTTTGTGCCAGTACTCCTGTAATTCTCTTCAGGCAAAAGCACCTATTTAAATTGGGTAAACTAGTCTTTCTGATTTTATCAGCAGTGAATTAGAGAGTTAAAAGGGAGACACAATACTGCCCTACACTGATTTATGATTTCAATTCTAAGCATTTTTTTCCCCAAAACTCTCTCCTTATTATTTTTTTCTGCTCTAAGTTATCACTAGGCTATGAGCAGACCAACTCTGTAATTGTTTCCATAGTAACAAAGACTTCAAAAGATGGAATGAGCTGGAGAATAAAAAGAAAAGACAAACAAACAAAAAAACCCATAAGTTGTAAACAAAATAAAAATGAGTGGTAGAGACACAATGTCTGAAGTCTAAAGGTTTTGTGGCTCCTTTCCAATGACCCAGCCTCATGTGAGAGTGATGATATGAGTTCATCTCAGATTCATTAAAATATACTGTTTCTAGAAGTCCATATTACCATGGCATTTGCATTCACTAATTCATTTCCTCTCCCCTGGCTCAGAATCTTTACTACTTGAACTTGCACATAGAGCAGACCCTTAGCTGAAGATGTCAGCTTGGGTGTTATCCTGCCAATACTGCCCCTAAAAGCCACTAATACAAATGCAGGATCTGTTGGACAAAATAGGGTTGCTTGTTTCAAGGATACTGTTTTATGCCAGCTTCACATTATTTACTCTGACCTCTAACTAGATGAATATTCCTGGCTTGGTTAATTTGGGTTTTGTTATGGGTTTTGGTGGTTTTTTTTTACACTACCTAGCCCAGGAATGGTTATTGGGAAACATGTATTTTGCTTTTGAATCTGCTACTGGTATATAGGATATAATATAAAAATTAAAATATTATACTTTATGTTGTGTACATGTTCATGTCTTGACTTCCCTACATGTATAAAAGGAAATGCAACACTACTTCACTGTCTACTGTTTTTGAAAGGAGATTTCAAGATGAACAGTGTTGGCAATCTTTTCTCTCATTTAAGTCTGCTTTGCATCAAAAATATATGGTTAGCTGCAATATGCCTGATGCCTAAATATTGTAACATTCTGCAACAGATTTTTTTTTTTAGTTCTTTGAACTCTTGTACTTGTTTTGAAATATTTCAGAAGAAATGCTTAAACTCGGTGCTAGAAATAGCTAAACTAAGATGCATTCTGTCTACATAATACATATCAGAATATTACAGTAAATTATTTTTGGCTGTGTAGAGTGTGATACTGTTTAAAATAATAGAGATTCTTTAAAATACAATGCAATACATGTTGGTGGACAGGTGTGTAGATCTAAATGTTTTCTATTTGTGAGCCCAGAACTCCTTGGAGACTACCACAGCCCCCTGCAAGGCATTGGAAGTTCTTGTGCCAGGAATCCAGACACATTTAGAGGAAATGAACTGGGGAAGGTTTGGCTCACTGTCTCTGGTAATTTTTCCTGCAGTCAGCCTGTCAGACCACTTCAGAAGCTGTTGGAGCTTCCACATTTGAGAACTTCAGACTTTATAGCTGAGATCTCCCAGGCACATGCATTCATATCTCAGAATTAAAATATAATTTGTTTTGGCTAAACAGCCTCTAAATCTTTCCTTCCTCCAGATGGAAGCATTTATGCAATTAAGCATTTGGCAATGTTGGCATAAGTAACCATGTCCCCTTTGGAATATTTTCAAAACAAATACACAGTAAATGTGGATAGAGTGATCCAAAGTCATTGTTTTTTCAGGAAAGGGTTGTTTGTTTTCTCGTTAGGTTTTCTTTTGCTTTTTTTTTCAGGGTACATCCTCCTTTAACTGGTAAAAAATACAGTCCTCTGGGGTAGTTTCAATCAAGCCTCGTGTTGGGGTTGATGAAGGAAGTTCATGCTATCTGTCTTCTATATAGGGATGTCAAACTTTAGGAAAGGAAAAGTTAATAAAAGAGTATGGAGTGAGAAAGTTTTATCTAAATGTAACCTGGCTAGCTGGTTCTGCAGTGATCACCCAATCAAGGCCAGGAGATTGAGTAAAATTTGTTGATTTGTCATATATGCAAGCTGCATTTAGTCTACATACAGTGAGTGAAACACAACTGGTAATAGGCTTTTCTCATATCTCCAAGGGCTCTCATATCGTGTCCAGTGGTAAAAATGACAGCAGAAGTGAGGTTGAGGACTTCAACCTGTAATATTCTATCAAAACTTTGTTGGAAAATCTTGAATCTAACTCTATAGTGATAAAACATTAGCAAAGTTTGCTAAAGACTTATCAGTATGAAGCTGGAGTCAGATTTTCACAGATGCCAAAGAGCAGTCAGATCATTGGTACCTCATGAATTTAATTAACCCTGAAATATAATTAAAGTTGCTGACAGTAGATGTCTCTCATATCTCAGCCCACACCACACAGAGTCAGTTATTTCCTGTGTCTCCTAAAATAATAAAACTGTACAATAGCAAGTCCTTCTTCGTAATGACTCTTGGCATGTTGCAACTTCCAAATTACTATTACTGTAATTTACTTATTAGATTATTTTAAATTTATTCTGAGATGGGCTGTCTGGTTAGGATAAAGTTAGATGTCTTACAGACCAGAATCCACTTTGGCTCTAAATATATTATGTAGGAAGTCAGGGAGGGACAGGAGAAAGGTGTCAGTATAAACAACAGGAAGAAGAAACTTGTTAACCGAGTTTCACAGAAGAGTAACCTTCAGATTTAAATACTGCTGATCTTTCTTAGGAGTGTTTTTCACCATCTCTTTATCAGGTATGCATAGGGTTTCTACAAGGTAGAAGAATTTTGGGTTTTTTGTCCTTTTCCTGAGTTCTAATGTTCAGTTTAGATTTTTTTTTTTTTTTTTTTTTTTTTTACAAACAGTGATTGGGTGGGGGAGGGTATGTTTGTTTTTGTTTTGCCACTAATATTTTTTCTGCTCCTACATCAAAACTCAATTACTTCATTGCCTCTAGTAAGCCTTTATTAGATCTGAAGACTTCCAACCTGCCCTCCCAGAAATACAAAATTTGGGCATTTGTATGAAAGATGAGCCTGCTTCATCTGACTATAAAACCTCAGACTTCTGTGTGTTTGGTGTTTTGCTTCAACTTTAAGGGCTGTAGTTTTATCCTGCTTTAACATGAATCTGCTTTGAAGTTACATGAGACTTCAGTCTTTCAGGTTCAACAAACTTTGAATGAATTTTGTGTTCACTATTGTTGTTACAGAGTACTGAGCCCTAAGTGAATAGTGGTGGAGGCAGGGAAACAATAAAACAGTAATTGCTGTGTCTTTTGACCCAAAAAGTGAAATAACCGATCCCATGAAAATTTTAGTTCAACTCCTTGGACAAAAGTGATTAGATAAATTAGAGATAGAAAGACACTCTGAACCAAGTCTACAAAGCTTTTCAGTCTTATTTTTCATCTTAATTAACTTATTATTAAAGTCTCATGAGCCTCATGAAGTTTTTCTCACATAAAGATGGAAAAAGGGTAAATCAGGCTTTGAGGTTTGTGAAGGAGACAATGTGGTTGGAAAATGGAGAAATAGTTTTGACTGATTTTTTTCCATTACCCCATAAGGCTGATCACTTTTTGGTGAGTATTTTTACCTCTATGTCTTTCTGTCAAGGGCAGGAAGGCAGTTGTGTACATCCTTTTTGGTTATTTTCTTTTCCTGAGTGAGGGCTTTGTTTCATAGGAGGAGAGCATTCAGATGAACATACAGCATGCCTGACATAAATCATAATCTATTTGACACTGAGTGTAATATCCAAAGTATAAAAACAATCTTCAGAAAATAATGGCGATTTCTGCATTTCTAGATCGTGGAAGCAATTAACTTCTTGCCTCAGAATATATCATTAGCTGGATGTCATTTTAAAGGGCTAAATATTGGGAATATTTACACGGTCTGATTTACAGATCAACCTTTGACCTCAGTGACTGCTTTAAAAAAAAAAATCATCCTAGAGTAAAATAAAGAGGGCACCAAATCTTTGAAGCATTATGTAGCATGAGAAGTATTTTTCTATGACAGTTAAAATCTCTATGCACTGCCTGAATGCCTGAGAGGATTGCCTCCCTGTTAGCACACACAGACAGATACATCAGTACAACTCTTAGAAATAAACACATTTGCTCTAGATAGAGCAAAAACACAGCAAAAAAAATTCTTTTCTTTGTGGATGTACTGGAGAGTCTGTGACATTTTACAAAATTCCTATCATTAGGGCATTCTAGTGGATGGCTAGACCCTCATAATTGTCTAACTGTGGGAAAAGCAGTGATAAATTGAGGTGGAATGTGCATCTTGTTGCTTAGGAGAAGATCCTGCAGTTCTAGCTGGTTACACATATTTTTCTGCATGGGGGCATCTATAAAAGAATGAAATTGTTCCCTTTTGTACTGTTTAGTGGGGGTTTCACAGCCACAGAGGTACTGCATTAAGGATCTCAACCAACATAGTCAGGAGATGATGCAGATCAGATCCTTGCACTTTGGAGTTGTTCCTTCTTGTCATCCTTCTGGAATATTTTCTGTGTTGTTTGTTACTGCCTAATTTAAAAGACCTGTCCATAGCATGCTTCTCTTCAAAATAAAGGATAATTACAAATTATCCTCCAAGTTATAGTACACTCACTGCCTGATGCCTCTCTCTCTTCAATGAAGTTCATGACCTTCTTGGCAGGGCTCCCCAGCTTGCCTGCCTCAATTCTGCTTTTTGGTATCAAGGGACTTTGTTTTGAAGGGCTGCGCCACAAGAGGTATTAATGATGCTCTACTTCCCTTACTTTATTTTCTTCTGAATTCAGATCAGTGCTACAACTGTGCTCTTAAAATTCTGTTGTCCCCACACACTTTTCATAACCAGACTGCAAACCTTATTCCCTGGGGTTTTTTTCTTCAATTAATTTTAAGCGGTAAGGCAATAACAAGAGTTTGGCAATTGGAGCTACTCCTTAAATGTCCTTGTGTCATACTAAACAGCTGACATTTATTTTGTAATCTGTGATTATTTTATTGTATTTCCAAGAAGATCATGTTGTCACAATCAAACTGTGCCATCAGATTTTTTTTTCTTTTACTGTCTCTAAAATTGGATACAACTGTGACATGAATGTTTTGACCCACAAATCTTTAGGCAAAGTTCAGGGAGAAGAAATATTGATGGTTGGTCTCATGAGTTTTGGTCATAAATCTTAGTTGCCTCAGAGATAAGTTTTTCAAACTGGTGTCCAAGCTACAAGGACCTTGAGTTTTGTTCTGGGCTCATTTCTATTATGATATCTGGGTTGTGCTCCTTTGAAGAATTTTTCTTTCTTGGTTCAACTCTTTGAAGATGATTATTGCTCTTTGTCAGGCTTTTTGTGAGGTTGTTCAGGCTTTTGTGTGACATTTAATGATTGTATATGGCATTTTTCTATTTGGGAAGCATGAAATATTTGGGCTGATTCGTTATCCCTAGTTTTTCTATGGAATGGAACTATTAGAGCAAAAAGCTGAGAAATAAGCAAAGTTTCTGTATTGGTTCCTCTTTTTCCTTGCTCATTTGTATTTTGAAATTATAAGTAATTTGTGGTCCAAAAGCACAGCATGTTCATGTGGAAGGTCAGAGTTTAAATCAAAGACTTTTAATATCTATAGCAACAACCAAAGGAGCAAGTCTTAGAGATAATACTTGGCCCTCAGAAATCTGTCATAATTCAGGCTGTGAACATCACACAGGTTTCTTATATCTAGCAGAAAATAAGATACAAATGAGGCTTGAATGTAATCCAAATACTGATCCAAATACTTGTGTGAGCTGTACTCCATAGTGAATGGGAAAATGCTGGATGGAAAAAAAAAAAAGGTAGTTTTTCTGCAGTTTTGCAGACTCATTTTGGCTTTAGGTAATTCCTAAGTTTTTCCTCTTACTATTTGGCTTCATTAGAAGCTAGATGAAGATTTGTTAGTAAAATTGTGACTTCTGGTCTGTATTTATCAAATTCAATTAATTAATCAAACTTTTACGTTTATGCTTGATGTTTCTTATGTTATGTACATGAAGCAAGTCTGCTACATAAAGATGCTAATAATGCTCCTGATCCTAATTACTTCTTCAGCTTGTTGGGTTGTTAAAGCTGAGTCATTAAAACTACCAGAAAGGTCAGCCCACGAGCTAGTAGCAGGGCTGTACATCAGTCCCAACCCCTCCAAGACTACCAAGATGTTCTCAATGTCTCCCATGAGCAGAACTGCATTTATGGCCTTGTCAGAGATGCAGGTTGCAAGGCTACAAATGTTTGTGTTCAAATGTCCCTGAGTTTGCCCGTGGATGTCATCTGCCTCTTTGCAGAGATTCTCTCTACTTCAGTGATATATAACCAGATGGAGGCTGTTGCAGGGGGGAAGGGAATAGCCCCATCCATGCAAAAGCTGTCAAATGCCTCCCCTCTGGGGAGCTATCTAAAGACAGCTATGATAATTTTTCTCCAGCTCTAATATACTTCACTTCCTTCCCTCACTCTCCCAGAAAATATTGTGGAGAGACAATGCTGCAGCTATTGCCTCCTTTTTTCTCACATTAATGACACCTCTCTTTCCTCAGGTGACTGTATTAGAGTCATTAATCAAATGTCACAGCCTAAAAGCATATGGTCTCTGTTCATTGTGAGGAAGCAGTAATTGGCAGCAAGGTAGCAGTAGTACACTCTGGAGATAAGTATTTCTTAAAAGTGAAAATGCCATTCTCCACTCCCATGATAAGAATCGCCGGAGTGCATATGTGCAGCTGCATATAGCCCTTCTTTACAACAGCCATGCCATTTGTAATCCTCTTTTGGATATAATGCTACAGTAGCTTGGATTGCAATGTACCATTTTTAGCACTTATCACCGAGCAGCAGACAGCTGGGCTTTTATATTACAAAACAGCCACCACTACAGCAGTGGCTTAGACGACAGTGAAGTACTGTCCATGATGTATGATCTTGAGCAATGTCTAGTGGCCAGAACAAAAATCAGTCTGACTTCTCAAAAGACTAAATGCAGCTGAAAGGGCTGTTAGAATGGGCCATAAAAAATGAAGTGCACAGCTGAGCCAGGGAAAGAACACTCGCGTTTGCTCTCAGGCCAGCTAAATTACCTGGGTTACAGAGTACTGTGAGGTTTTAGAGAAGAAAGTCACAATAGGAGCTGAGCAGAGTGTTTAGGCTGGCTCTCTTGGAGACCCATGCTGCTCCATGTCCTTTACCTCAGGACCCAAGAAGACCACTTCACATAGTCCCATATTCAATAGCTGACCAAGGTGCCCTTGTTGTTCATTCACTGTTAGTGGTGACCTGGGTGAACAATTTTATTACCTATGTATATTTCAGGAATGACTACACAAATACATGATTTTACTTATCAGAATTGATGCAAGTGTAAGCTGTCTCCTTGAGGATGGCTTGCTTGATTTCCATTCAGTGTTAGCCACTCAGTTAAAGAGAATAAAACAATGTGGGTGATCATTCTTACTTTAAAAAATGCAATTGTTAGGGCCCAGACATCCTTGAACAATTCAAATGGGACAGATTCTCTCTCAAACAGCCAAAGCAAAGAATCTAAATCCCTAAATAGGCACAGAATCACAGAATATGCTGAGTTGGGCAGGATCCACAAAAATCACCAAGTTCAACTCCTGGTTCTGTACAGGACACCCCAAGAGTCACACCATGGGCCTGAGAGTGTTGTCCAAACACTTCTTGATTTTTGTCAGGTTGGTGCTGTGACCACTTCCCTGGGGTGCCTGTTCCAGTGCCCAACCACTCTCTGGGGTTATCTAATATGCAGCTGAAACCTCCTCTAACACAACTTCAGACCATGAATCTCCTAAACTCAAAGCTGCTAGTCAAACACATTTTGCAACCAAGTTTTACCAGTTTAGAGAGAAAGAAAGATTACAAGTTACTGCCCATGACAGCAGATTGCATTTAGACTTCTCTGCTTTAAACAGAACTGAACCTTGAAGCATCATTGCTGAGGGAGTCACCCATCTACAGAAGAGGTCTGATGTTACTGTGAGTAGATCTCATTCCCTCAGAAATATGATGGTTCAGATTTTCTTCTCATGAAGATTGAATGTCAGTATAGTACAACTGTTCAGAAAATTGAAATACTGTGCTCCCCTCAGGCTAACCTCCTGATCAAATTTGCTCAAAGATTTCCTATTTCCTTTAGCAGCTAGCACAACTCACAAGCATTGACATTTGCCTTGTGCAACTTGGCAGCAGTGGCTGGAAGTGGTGAAGAGCTCAGCTGGGTTAGTGCCAACCTGCTACTGCAGGCTCTTCATTAACACACACAAAGAGAACGCTGCTAGAACATGAATAAATTCATTTGACTACTTCCAATGAAGCTGCAGTGAGAGCTCAGAGACTAAGGACTTGTTGCAGAAGCACAGTAGAAAGTAGGTCCTGAGAGAAGGGGAAGATTTTGGAGTAGCACATGTTGTAAAGTCTCAGTTGAGGTGATAAACTTGAACTGAAGATTAGTGTGGATTTCTAGAAGACAAAATCTGGAGTGTGGCACAGATGCTGCAGAGGACCGTGGTGAAAAAAATCCATTCTTTGTGATGAAATTGCAACAGTATTTAGTCAAAAGCCTATTGCAGTGTACATAGGCCTTGTTATCAATTTCAGTGTGCTTTGGATCAAGGTTTTAATCCCTTGCTGTACCTCTCAAATCAGCATTTCTAATAGTTCTAAGTTGTGCTAAACTCAGCGTTTGCATTTGGTGCAGAGTGGATACTGTATGTCAGTATTGCTTTCTTCATATGTTAATAGGTCTCATTTGTAAGATGTTCATCTCTGGAACCTTTAGTCAGCTGTCTTTAAATGTAGGCATTTCCTTAACATTTTTCTGCACGTATTACTAAAGAATACATATCTGAAGACTGAGAAAAGAACACTTTAAAATGTGTTCTCTCCCTCTTAAAAGGAAGCATAATTCTTCTTCACAGACCAATTTCACACATAAGCACAAGTTCTGCTACCATATTAATGCCCTTTGTGTGGGATTTATTTTTTTTCTTCTTTGGTTTCTTTTTTTGTTGTGGCCACACATTGTTTTGTTGCACTTGGAGGATTCAAGGCAGAATACCACAGCAAAAACAAGCCATGAGAGAAGAAGGAAATGAAAGCAAAATTCAGAGACTAACCAAAGTTACATTTTTTAATAATCTTGTCTATCTTTTTTTCATCTGGAAACCCAAGGAACCAAAAAGGGCCTTCAGTGCTGGCCTGCGCAGCACCTTAATTTTTTGGCTTAGATTTTTCTCCTTTAAAATGAGCAGTAGGCCCCTGCCAACTTCAGAAGTTCATATTTTAGACCTGATAAGCTTCCATGTGTTCCAGACTGCTGCTCCTCAAAGGTACCTTAGAAACTTTGAGGGTTTCACAATGAGAACAGCAGCTTGGACAGATTTACAAAGCTGTGACTTTTTCGGCTGCTGATCATAATAGAAAAAAATCTGTGTCATGCTATCCTCACAAAACATGAATGAACTGGGAGAAGACTAGATGAGCAGGCATGAGGCTGGGGGAGTGGAAAGAGCAGGCTCAGTGGAGATGGGCCCAAAGCCCCAGTTGTGGTTGGTGTAGGACCAAGCAGCTACATGGTGGTGGGTGGGACGGGGCCTTTCCAGTGTACATTTATTCATCTGTGTTAACTGCAACTCCGCCAGCAAAAATGACAAATCCAAAGTGCTTATTACTTTGAGGGGAAAAAAAAAAGGCCACAAAATGTTAGATTGATTCATCACAGCCTTTTCCTGTCAATATGGCTGATTGTAATCCTGTCAAATATATAATTGTACGAGTCCTGTAAGTACTCCAGGAGCTTCAGTTTACTAATTTAAAGTGCAGAAGGACTTAGGTGCTTTCCAAGGTATCTCAATGGGAGGAATTTAATTTAAAACTAGCAGGGTAAATGGTTTTTTCTCCCATAACATCATTGTCCTAGACGATAGACTGAGAAGACCTATAGCTCGCTGAGTTCTACACAAAGGCAAAAAATTTTCATGTTAGGGTAGATTGCTAAAAGGACTTTCTTTGATGTGTGAAAGGTGTTGCAGAGTAAAATGAGGAAATTGAGGGTGAAAAAATCCTGTCTTTACCTGAAGATTTGAAGAGAAGGGTTCTGACATCTCCATCAAGAGTTTTGTGATCAGAAAAGGCAGTCTTTACCAAATAGGTGCAAATTGCATTTTGATATGTTTTGTCTATACCATCATGTTTGGGTTTTTTTTTTAGTATTCTACATTGTTTTTATTGTAAAGAACCTCACTTACTACCTAAAACTTTTTTATGTGTCCTATTTGATCTGCAAAGCAGTACTTTGATGCTTGCTTAACTCAAGGTATTTTAACTAGCTAGTGATGGCTGGAGAGCAAAATAAGCTCACTTGATATTTTTTTCCTGAAATAGAATAGAATGAAATGGTGACACAGTGTTACTGTTCCAAAGAGAGCATTCTCCTACATTAGTTTTTAGAGAATTCAGTTTTATGAGCAATTCAGAGAAGTGGGGAATGGAAACAACCATCTTCATTGCTTTTATTTTTGTTTATAACCAAATGAAATTCTGCAAATGAGAAGTTCAAGTTCCGATGGCTTTGCTTTCATGTTACTTGTGCCATACTGTTGTTTCTTCACAAAGCAACCGAACATACTCATAACATAAATGTATGAACTAGCTTATAACTCTCCTGTGCTTATAAGCATCAGAACATGAACTACTTCTGTGGGACTTCCATAGTGGAAAGCATACTAAATAAAAGCTGGTTTAGTGGCAGGGAATTTTGACCAGAATTAAACAAAGGAGAAATATGACTTTGGTCTTCATTGTCTCTCATTGTACCTGAGAAAAGTCAAACAAAATCATAAACATCATTATTTCCCCCCCGAGGTAGTATACAGATAAGTTTTTAACATTCTTCCATTGTTTCTCTGTATTTCAAGTCAGTTATTATATAATAATATGCCATATGATTTTATTTAGCAGTAATTGTTAAGGAATGCTGCAATAATTCTAATAGTAATGCTGCAATTAGCAGTCGTAACTATAGTCACGATACATTGCTAATAGATCATGAGTGGCTTGGCTGGCACATTAGTGGGCTGGAGCTGATCAATGCTGGTATTTCATTGCATCATGCTCACCACATGCTGCATCCCTCAGAAGGTGGAGATGCCACAGTTGTTTATGCATACAGATGAAATTGCTTGCTAATGAGCAGTCAGTAACATTGCCAGGGGTTTGGGAACAAACCAGGCAGTCCGCACTGTTCCTCCCTCTGCACTCTTGCCCCATAATCCAGGGCTGACCTGGCCAGGGCTATTTTTGAGACATGCCTGAACCCAGGTGTTTCATGGCACAAACCCCAGCCAAAGCAAAGCACTGACCTGTTTTGGTGTGAGCTGGAAGTTTCCAGGACGCCTGTGTGCAGCCTGAGCCTGCACCAGCAGATGGGGCGGTTACAGAGCATTTACAGCCCACTCCATAATATCTCATTATTCACAGAGCGTGCTTTCCCCTGCAGAGCTCTAGAAATCAGCCTTTTGTTGTTAATGGTATTATTGGCTATTGCCTGGCTCAATTCAGCAGTCACTGCTGATGCATGAGGGGTTGAGGCAGTGTTTTTCAGGGTAGTGTCCCAAGGGCTACATCCTAACAGTGTTTCGTGAAACAGCACAGAGGAGTGGCCAGTAGCAATAGTGATTAAAAAACCCCTAATTTCTCTTTAGTGAGCCAGATAATATTCCTAACAAGTTCCTCACCTCTCAGGATGTTTACAAGCCTGAGATATGTACCAGACTTAAAATTTTGGTAGTGAGATTTCAGTGAGAAGACATAGTTTCTATAAAAATTTTAATAATTACTTTTTTGTATGCAAAGTAGCACAGACTTTTATTTTTTGGCCTTACAAAAAAAGGATGGTCTTTACACAAACATACAGAAATACAATGTTTTTTTCCTTGTTCCCAGATAGATGATAAATTAGGAATCTGGGCCTTTTTTATATTCACAAGAAATCACATATGACACTATGTTTTTGTAACTACATCTTGTATTCTCAGTACCCTGCTATTTCTTGATGCAGAAGGAAGTCCACATGGACTATTTTTCTAAGGATAGCAATTATTTAATCTCTTTAGAAAAATAGTTAGTTTCTTGAAATTCAAACCTCTTGTAGAAAAGAATGTGCTTTTACATTTTATCACAAGGGGAGGGGAAAGTTTCCTTAGACAATGTGATTTTTCCAGCATATAAGTCAATAAGCAGAGCAGTATATTGGGATATTGGAAATTTAAGTTCAAGTTTATTCTGCTCAATTGAGGACTTAGACCTGAACTTCAATATTTTTTTTCTTATTCATGGCAGGTGTTTCTTAGGTCCTGACTAGGGACCCCATCACCCATATAAAGATGTGTGAGCTACTTCAGTGATGTACCCACTTCTGATGTAAGTATTCTTGCCTATATATGTTTGACTCTGCATTGAAAATATATTTGCACAATAGCATTGCCACATGTCAGTTTATCAATTTTCAAGTGTGCAAGAAGGGTTCACTTCTCCAAAACAAGCTATTCATATAAATTTGCTACATTGTTCATCTTTCCTAAAATGTTCTATACCTGAAACCTTGCAAATTGTCTATTTTGTTAAGAAAAAAAATGGAGAAACTGTGATTCAGTTTGCTCAGTGTCTTCCTGGTGAAGTTTTCAGTTGAAGCCTCTTGGCTGAGTTCTTTCTTTCATTTAATATTCCTGCCAAGATCTAAAATATCCTTGGCCTTTCACCACAAGAATGAGACAGGGATACAAGACAGGAAAGTTTAGTTCAACTTTTAAGCTGAACCAGTAGAAAATAATGGGCTCTTGGAACACTTGAAGAATAACCACCACAAGGACATTTCTGTGTTAAATGATGTGACAAATGAAAAAGAAGCTCAAGGCAACTTAAATAAGACCCCGTAGAAAGCACAAATAAAAATTACATCCACTTCAGAGGAAAATGAATTATATAACCCAGTTCAGCTATTGAGTCTGCAGGTTCTGTTTCAGATATGGGGAAGTGTTTGTGCACCTTTCAGATTTTCTAAGTTAGAAAAAAACCCCCATGGTTTCTAAAACTTTTTTTTTCTTCTGTGCCTTCAGACCACAGCAGCTACAGCAATATTCCATTGGTGTAGTCCTATATGGAATAACTACTTAGTTTTAATGTTTGCTCAGAAGTGGACTATATATGACCCCAACAAGAATATCAGAATATTTTAAAAAACAGGGTGCTTGCCAAATGGCCCACAAAGACATTTTGGCTTATGATGTGATCAAAATCAAGACTTTGTTACAGGCACAAATCTAAAACATTTTACAAGCATTTTACTAAGGCCTCAGATGTTCATGGCTTAGTGTTATTGCTGTATATGAAAACAGTACAAATGTCTATTTAGAAAAATGATAGAGCTAAACCACTAAGCATCTTAAATGAAGCAATGCTACATATATGGGATGAGGAACAGGGAGTCAATTTACCATACAAAGTAATTTTTCACCATTCATTTCATTTGGTAGCTCTGAAAGGCAAACAGTTGCCATAGAAACAGAAAAATAAGTCCATTTTTGGGGCTGGATGATGGGCTTCTTTTGGAAAAGTAAATAAAATTTCACTAGATAGATTTTGTCAAGTGTGTATCCTGTAGGAACTTTGGGGTTGGAATAATATGTGTCTGGTTGTGTTTGTTTCATTTAAAAGGCTAATCCAGTCTGTGCTGGCTGGATTGTCACAGCATGCTGCTCTAGTTCCTGTGATTTCTTATTGCAACCTGTAATCTTGTCCTTTTTAGACAATATCTTCTATCCTGTACCCCCTCATAGGAGCCTTTGAAAATCTGCCTGGAAACAAACATGTCAGGACTTCTCAGGATCCATTTGCTACTATGGCCTCATATCCTTTATTAGCGCCATTGTGCAAATTGAAGGCACAGACAGCAATCAGGCTTTGCAAGCCTTTAAACTTCCAGTCCTCTGTTTAAATAGTTAGCAATTGTAGAAACCGCTCTTTCAAGCATCACAGTCTTTGTCTAGTATGCTATGGAATAAATGGTTTAGGTATTTGTAAGAAGGACAGAGAAGGATAAAATATATCACTTTGACACAAGACAAAAGCTGGGAGTGAGCCTGAAATCTGAGTTTAAAAGGGAACTATTTCCTAGCCTCTGGAAGAAGCAGAGCTAAAGGTACAGACTCACTGCAGTGATAGCAGTACCATGTACACTTCTAACCTTTCTATTAAACTGTTTGGTTTCATCACCAGCATCGTGGATGAAGATTGGTGCAGTCCAAGTTAGTATGGGTTTTTTTGACAGGAGTTCCATATTTCCTTTGTCAGACTGTTACTGGTACTCAGATCAGCTGGTATAGAGCAAATCAGGCCTTCATAGATGTACTGAATAATCTAGTTCAGGGCCCTCAGAACACCTCAATGTATATTTGAGCCAGTACATGCCATGGTTACAATACTAACTATCAAAATAAATCACATAATGAAATTTTATAGGTACTTTCTGGGAATAGATTTGCTTGATAGTGGAACCCTGAAAAACTATCTTCTCAGGGTTGATATATGAGCATATGGCACAATATATCCGTGCAGCTACAACACTACGTTTGAAAATGAAGTGTTCATGAAATATCCAATCATGTTTCCCACAAGTTCCAAGCAACAGAGAAGAACTGAACTAAGACTTTGGAAATACATTACTATTTTAGCACTTCCTGTTCTGTTTCCCCACTTCCAAATACAGAAAAAAGATTCAGTCTTCCTTGATGAAGAGTCAAATTTGAGTCTGTAGTCACTTTGGAAAAATCAAATTCCTGGCTCTGGCCTGTATGCATGTTGCACAGGTGAATCCTGGGATGTGACAAAACCTTACTTGACTGAAGAAGTGTTGCTGATTTGGAGAATTTAGGACCACTTATAAGACATTGAAGGTAACGTGTTTGTCAGAGGTCTTACAGAGTAAAGAGAATTTCTGACTGAAAGAACTCAATCAGGCTTTTACCATTGATTTTAAGGCCTCTAAATTTTCCACTAAAATATTTGTCTAACTGCGGGAGCTGAATTTTGAAAAAAAATCATAAGCCTGTCATTTTAAATGTAAATTATTTTACCCTTTTGCCAAGCTCTATTTCTGACAGTTGCACAGTATTTGATATATATATATATATGCAGATATATATCATATGGACAGGAAAAGATAAATTTAGTAAGTCTGCCTAAAAAGAAATAATTCCTTTAGATGTAGAGTAATAATAATATCTTGAGAGTGTTTCATATTTTTATTTTACGCCCAGTAACAAGCAAAAGGGAAATGATTACCAGTCCTTTAGCTTCAAGTAGAGAGTGACAGTGAAAAACTCTTCATCCATCCAGTTTTGCAATCATAGATCTTGTGAATTATATCCGAAATGTGTCTTGAAGCAAATATTTGCATCCTTACTTTTCCTGGAGCTCTCAATTTTAAAGGCAAGTTGTAACCACATGGCTCCTTCACTTCAGAGAGAAATCTGAAAATAGGCACATAGACAAGAAGGCATGGATTTGAAGCAGACAAATTAAAAAAGGCTACACTTTCCCCCAGCATCCTCCTTTGCATCTTCTCTAGTCTTAAAATGTTCAAAATGTGGGGTTTTTTTTCCATGTGCTGTTAGTCTCTACATGGCTGTGGTTCTTGGTGCAGTCTGGCCAAGACTAGAGGCAGTAGTGACACTGTATTGTAAGAGCTGTCCCTAAGAGCTGTCCTCCTGAGACTTCTTCCCTCAGCAGAACCTCAGCATTCTCAAAGAATTCTTATGAAACTTGCTATTCACAGGGTTTCATTCCAGCACTTTAAATGCTGAAAACTTCAATACCAATTAGTGAACCCTCTGAATTTCAAGTGGTTTCTTTTCAATACTTAAAACAACAAATCTTTTAAAGTTCACCTTTTACTGGTACACTTTGATGGGAACTAGTGGTGAAAGGTGATGAGAACTAGTAGTGAGAGAGTGGTGAAAATAGTCCCCTGTCACTAGGGAGACAACAAAAACTGAAAGGCTTCATTTCAAACTAGTTTTCTTCAGGAATATTTAAGGATTAAAACTGTATGTAGAGACTAAAAGCTGGAAAATTAGGATAGTCCAGTTATTTACGTTGCTAGCAGCAGAGAGCAGGCAGGTGCAGAAACACATATAAGGCAGCCAGATAAACATCTGGCCTTTGGCATATTACCAATAAACTTTTCTACATCTGTCTTCTGGGACAACATACAGAAAAAAAAAATGTTCATTGTCTATTTAATAGTTTTAGTGAGTGACTTTTTTTGGGAGTGGTGTTTTTTTGTGTTTGGGGTTTGTTGATTTTTTTCATTTAACAACTGCAGATACTATTTGAATTTGGAGAATGCTTAGGGGAAGGACAGTTGACAAATTTTAATCAAGAAACCACTTGCATAACAAAGGAAACAATGGAGCAACTGAATGGAAGCAGCACCATCTGGAGAAAAAGATTGATAGCTTATTGAGCAGCCAAGGGTCTGTGAAAAAGAGATGTCCCTGGGCTACATAATTAACTTAATATTTTATGTCTTTGTGGTGTGTGGTTTGTGGGTTAGTTCAGAGACCAATGAATCTAATGCAATACTCTCTGAAGACTGGGAGGAGACATGTTCAAAATTTAAAATTAAGCCGGTCTATTTCCTTTATTTCCATTTCCTGGAAACAAATTTTATTATGTGAATTTCCTGGAAACAGAATCAGCTGAAGTAACTCACTTTGTTTAAACCTTTCATCATTTGTGTAATTTCACATCTCTCCTGGGTTTGCTAGTTCCAAACACTGCCATGATTTGGCAAATGTTACAGCTGTTCTTCATATTTGTCGTAGCTCAGTGACCTGTGAGAGCAAGTGGAGACCATAAACTAATAATTACTCTATCCAAAAACATTTAGTTTCTCATTATAAGTCAATATTAATATTCTTTATGTCATGAATCAAGTTTTTTGTGATGTTGGTCACCACATTAATGGCCTGCTTCATGTTTTTTGAAGCATCCCCAAAGTAAGAACTTTGCTTCAATACCTATGGGGTTAAAGGGAAACTGGTGCCACCCAATTATTATTATAATGTTTCTCCTTTTCATTAGGTTAAAGCATGCATTTGCAAGAACAAAATGCTATGTGAGAACTATAGTTAGTTTTCATTGAAAGTAATCTACTCTTTCCATGAACCCAGTAAGGATTTTTTAATGAAATTATGTTAATGATTTGCTCTCTGAGCATTTTCTCTCTACTATTTTGCTGAAGTGTTTTTGTGAACTGTATGTTAAATAACCCTTGATTCTTTTTCGTTCACATCTTGATTACTTCCATTATATTTTTGCTTTTGAGATTTGAAATGTTACATTTGTAACACAAATGCATCTCCTATGTTGAAAGACAGTTGAAAAGCACATTCTGTAGCTCTAGTGCTGTTCTAAGCAGAAGTATAGGTGGGTCCTAAGCATATTTTCACTCTGCTGCTTTAATATTTAATTCCACGAAAGTTGATTTGAAGAACTTCTTAACACTTTCCTCAGGTTTCTAGGAATGTTACAGACTTTAAGCTACATATACATCTGGAAAAACAGAAGTGTGCTGAGAGATGGAGGGAAAGAGGTTCTTATAACTACAGTGGGAACTATTTATCCATGTAAAAATGTAGGTGAATCTGCACTGGATAAAAACTGCTGTGTGCATTTCTGGGTATGAAAATATAGATTAAATTGCTTTTTGAGAGAAAAGCTTTACACCTAAATGGGATCACCAGCATTACAAGCCTGTATAACAGTAAAAATCAAAAACTTCACCTGAGTCTAATGGAGAAGACCTACTTCCCAATTTCTCTGCTGGGTGTGAAATAGCTGTGCATAGTTCTGTAGCATAGATCTGGTGTAAGATAGTGGAGAATACGCCTGATAGGTTTTACCCAAATTCAATCCATTGTTACATGAGAAATATATCTAACATAACCTATCAGAAGTAAAATCTCTCAGGAATCCCTAAGGCTGATCAAGGTAGCAGTCTTGTAATAGAGACCATGTTTTTATCTCCTTCCCAAGCAAATACAAGGTGCTAAAAAAATTTTTACATTTCACAGTAATTCATGCTGGTGAACGGTTTACTTTCAAGTAGAGTCCAGTTTTGCCAGGCATATATTCATATATTCATATGTTTTCCTCTGCACAAGCAAATGTGACTTTTTCTGCTTTGCACCCAGACTTCAGCTGTAAACAACTAATACCTCAAATCTGAGTTTCTCCCCAGCCAGTTCTCCTCACCTATTATCATTCCCTTGCTGAAAACCTAATCACCCCCAGCTACCCTACACTACTCCTGCAAAAACAGGGGGAGGAGGGGATGAAAGGGTGGTATCCTTTCTTTTTAAAGAGCAGGTACGCTGACAGCTTTCTAGTGATAGTAGTGAGTGAATCTTAATTCGGAAAGAGAAATATGGTAGGAGCTCTAAATGACATCAGTTGGCTAAAAGATGCTTTTAGGGAAGATGGTTTCTCTGAGTGTGAAGTGAACAGCTGATAGAGCAGAACTTCAAGGCAAAGGTAGAGGATGTAAAACCCAAACACACATCAAGGATAAAGAGTCCATTTACATCCATACATATTTTGGGTTTGTTCATGCTTTTTTGTTTGTTTGTTTGTTTTGGGGGTGGGGTTTTTTACATTTGTTTGGTTTGATTTTTTGGTGGTTTATGGTGTGACTTTTTTAATATAGATCATATTTCTACCTAATTAACTTGGTAATCAAAACACCAAAAATAGACTAGTGCTGTGAGAGTTTATTGTCTTCTGCTTCGTAGACTCACATAATGGTTGCGGTTGTGAGGGATTGTTAAACTTTATCTAGTTAAACCCCCTTGCAATGAGCAGGGACATCTCAACTAGACCAGGTTCTTCAGAACCCTGTCCAATGATTCTGAGAGATGGGGTATCTACCACTTCTCTGGACAATATGTTCCAGTGTTTCACCACCCTCACAATAAAAAATTTCTTCTTTATATGTGGTATGAATAGACCATCCTCCAGTTTAAAGCCATTACCCCTTGTCTTGTCACAACAGGCCCTAGCAAAAATCTATTCCCATCTTTCTTATAAGACCATGTTAGGTACTGAAAGGTCACAGTAAGGTCTACCCAGAGCATCATCTCCTCCAGGCTGAATACCCTCCAATCTTTTCTCTTAAGGGGGGTGCTCCAGCCCTGTGATTATTTTCATGGCTCTCCACTAGAGAGACAAGAGAGACCTGCTCCAACAACTCCATGTCTTTTCTGTGCTGAAAACCCCAGAGCTGGATGCAGACCTCAAGGTGGGGTCTCATCAGAGCAGAGCAGAGGGGCAAATCCCCTCCCTCACATCTGCTTTGGATGCAGCCCAGGATACAATTGTCTTTCTGGGATATGAGCATGTATTGATGGGTTCTGCCAAACTTTTCATTCACTGGAACCTCTGAGTCCTTCTCCACAGGGCAGCCCTCAATCCCTTCATCCCCCCAGCCTGTATTGATAATGGGAATGGCCCCAATCCTGGTGCAGGACCATACACTTGGTCTTGTTGAGCCTCTTAAGTTCCTATGACCTGCCTCACTTTTTTACGTCATCCAGGTGCCTCTGGATGGCATCCTGTCCTTCAGACTGGTTAACTGCACCTCTCAGCTTGGTGTCATCTGCAGGCTTCTGAGGGTACACTCAATACCAGTGTCTATGTCATTAATGACAACATTAAATACCTCTGGTCCAAATAAGGACCCCTGAAGGAGACCACTTGTCACCGACCTTCATCTGTACACTGAGCCCTTAACACTACCCTCTGGATGTGACCATCAAGCCAATTCTTCATGCCCAAAACTGTCCACACATCAAATCTATCCACCTCCAATTTAGAGAGGATGTTGTGAGGACCATGTCTAAGGCTGGGCAGAAGTCCAAATAGACAATATCTACAACTCTTCCTTGCCCACTGCTGCAGTCACTCCATCATGGAAGGCCACTAGGGTTGGTCAGGCAGGTCTTGCCCTCAGTGATGCCATGCTGTCTTGAATCACTCCACTGAATTCCACATGCCTTAGCATAGCTTCTAGGAGGATCTGTTCCAGGATCTTCCCAAGCACAGAGGTAAGGCTGACAGGTTGCTAGTTCCCAGGATCCACATTTTTTTAAAATGTTTGCAACTATTAATCTCTTTTGCCAGTCACCCAGGTCTTCACCTAACTCCCATGACTTTTCCGATATCATGGAGAGTAGCTTGATTTCAGTATAGCTACTTTAGTTTAGCACAAGCAAAAAGTGAAAGCTGAATCAAGTTGTGTGTGTGGGTGTGTGTAGAATGTGTGGCAGTGTAAATGAGGGCACAGAAAAAAATTAAGGTATGGAAAATAAACAATACAGCACACGTGTTGTGAGTTTTGATGGAAAGAATAAAATGGGAGAAAGGAGCTGAAACCGCTCTTCTTTTCTCTCTCTTGCTGGCAACACGTCAGACGCTTTGGTGGAACCTGCCAGCCCAAGGATATCTCTGTAGCTGTGTTACCTGCTTGCTTACAAGGTATCTTTGCTAAATAAACTAGAATTGTCATTGTCTACTATTGAAAATACAAATGGTTTTGTTCTGAAAAAAAAGATCTTTTTGCACAGGTTTTAGTTCAAGTTCTACAAAGTTGAGTACAGATGGTACTTGTTCCTTCATACAAAATCTGTTAAACACCATAATACTACAAAGTGACACAGAGATATTTCTCTTTCTTTCCTTTCTTTGTCTATGCATATCTGTGCTAGAAGTAAAATTACAAAAGGCTCTCATGCAGGCTGTACAAGATAAAGGACAAGTGGCAGGGCTTCAATACTTTCTCCCTACCTCCTCCTTTCCCCCACACCACCCAGCTGTTTGAGTGATTGTTTTCTTGTCCACAACAGTTACAATCTGGTTCTTGCTGAAAATTACCTTTATTTTTCACATGTATCTTCAGAATATCTTGGTAGGGCACTTTCCCTGGTAAATTGTCTGACAGGTAATTTTTTGGTACATTAACACTGCAGAAGAGGAAGATGCTAGAAACTAGATTTTCTATTTTGTGTTATTGTGGGGTAATTCATGACAGCTCTTTAAATTTTAAACCATTTTAGTCATTCTCCTGTAAATGGAATACTGATTTCCCACTAGAGGAAGGCCTGTAGAAAGATGCAATCATGCATTCAAAGATATTTTGTATGCAGGGTTGCTAGTGACTGAAATGCCAACTCCTGGAAAATCTAAAGAAGAGCCGCTTTTTAATGCTCATGTGGTTTTCATATAAAAAGGGTTCACAAAAATGTTTACACAGGCTAGGCTCAGAGGAAGTCAACGCTCCTCTGAAAGGTAAGTGAAAGAAAACTAACTGGTTCAACTGGGAGAATTGGTCCATGCTTTTCTACTGAAAAACCTGACAACTGCATCAAATTGCTATCTTTAGGCTGATTATAAAGTGGAACGCTGGGTTAATGAAAGCAGCTGAGCGCTATGGAATGTTCACCCAACACCCAGCATATGTATGGTACTGTATATGTCTGAGAGAAATACAAGCAATCTGCCTGGGATGCCTTAGAATTTTGCCAGAGAAGAAAAGCTGGCTTTATTGGCAAAACAGAAAACATAATTGGAAACAACTTCTCTCTTAAAATACTTGAGTTTTTTTTAGAGGTGAGAGAGAGTTCATCATAGAATGATTTGGATCGGAAGGGACCATAAAAATTATTCAGTTCAAAGTCCCCTGCTATGGGCAGGGACATGTTCCATTAGACCAGGTTACTCACAGCCCCATACAGCCTGGCCTTGAACACTTCCAGGGATCCACAACTTTTGTCAGAAACATGTCCCAGTGCCTCACCACACTCACAGTAAATAATTTCTCCCTTATATCTAATCTAAATCAATTTTTGGTCAGTTTGGATCCATTCCCCTTTGTCCTGTCACTGTATGTAAATAGTCTTTCCATTCTTTCTTTTAGGCTCCCTTCAGGTACTGGAAGGTCCCACATAGGTTGCCCCAAAAGTCTTCTCCAGGCTGAAGAATGACAATTCTCCCAGCCTTTCCTCATAGGGGTTTAATTCCTCTCATCATGTTGGTGAACCTCCTCTGGACTTGCTCAACAGCTCCATGTCCCTGTGTTTAGGACCCCCACAGCTGGATGGGAACTCACCAGAACAAAGTAGAAAGGTAGAATGCCCTCCTTTGACCTGCTGGCCATGCTGCTTTTGATGCAGCCCAGGACACATTTGGCTTTTTGAGCTGTGAGCGCACATTGTCAGCTCATGTCCAGCCTCTCATCCACCAGCACCCAAAGTCCTTCTTGACACTCTCAAGTCCTCTTCTCACTTCTTGATCTGTTCATCCTCCAGCCTGCATTTATACTGGGAGTTGCCCTGAAACAGCTGAAGCACTTCTACTCAATCTTATTAAATCTGATGTGATTCCCATGTGCCCACTTCTTGAGCTTGTCAAGGTGCCTCTGGATGGCATCCTATCCATCAGGTGTGTCAACTAGACCATGCCATTCTCTGACTACAAATGGTGTCAAGTTGTAGAAAGGGAGAATTAGATGTATGCATTGGTATTCAACAATGTTCTGCAAATGATCTACATGTTTACTCTTCAGTGCAATTCCCTAATTTTTTTTTTTTAATTCTTGTATTTTGCAACTCCACTGAGCACTCCCTAGTAGGCTACACAAAGTCTTTAAAATTTCTCTGTTTGAAAGTCTTGTGCAATGCCATTGATGGTGTTTGGCCAAATAAGAGTTGACGTAATATCTAGGGTCATAATGCTTTTAGTGATTGTTGATGTCTTAGTTTCTGAATGTTAGGAAAAATCCAAATGACATCTGATTTCAAATGATTGAAGGTTTTTCTAGTGCAATCAAAAGGGAGTATACTCAGCCCTATGGTATGACTTATATAGTTAGTACTACAAGTGGCATCAGAGAACAGGGTTATAGTTTAATGTAAGCTTTACAAGATGGGACTTGCAGAGTTGTTCACATTTTCATCAGTTGCTATTAGATATGATGATCTGGATGCATCCTATCCTCTGCTTTAAGGAAACCCTAAATTCCTGATTGGTGGGTCTTGGAGTTCACATAGGGGAGAAAAGTGCTCTGTACCTGTCTTACCTCTTTCCATTTTCACTGAGTATCCTCCCTCCCAGCAGTGGTCAAGGAATTCCTTTTCTAAATCAGGAATTTCAAATTCTGGGTGGCAAGAAGAAAGCCAGGTGTGGATGTTCTCAGTCTCTGGGGATACAGTGAAGCATTCATTTTAATGAGATGGATCATATGCTTGAAGAGAAGCAGACACCATGGACTTTGTTGAAGTCTGCATGTGGCACAGCAAGCAGCTATTGAGTTAGGTGAGAATTTGCCTGAGTGGGAGAAGAGAGCTTTGTGTGGAGCTCTCCTACCTCTCAAGGCCTAATATGGATGAATTAGAGACTCTAGAGAAAACAGAAATTCTTTTATATGAAATATTTTTTTTACTCCTAGAATGAACAGATTAAGGGTTGATTAATTCATGCTGATTTTCAGCTTAATGAAGAACGTACTAATCACAGGGGAAAATTGAATTCTTTCTGACTTATAGGGTCTGATTAGAGCAGTCATCTGGAAAGCATAAGCTATGATGGTACTTCTCTGTTTCCAAGAATAGATTAATAACTAAATTAGTTGTTCTGTTATAGCCTTTTTAAACAGCTACACTGTCTCCTGTTATTACTCTCTAGGTATTGTATGAGTGTATTTCCAAAGATTGCTGCTCAGTCTAAAGATCAGCATGTACTCAAATTTATTTCCAGTTGAAAGTGGCACTTATTAGTCACTGGGTAAAGGATCTCTCGGAAGCTGCTGAAGTGCCTCAGCAGCATGGAGTAATAAAGAAAATAGAGTGACTATCTAAAGGGAGCCAGGATTATTCTTCCTACCTTGTAGAAGGATCAGAGACCCTTAGAAGCTTATGCCTGCCAAGGTGTCCTGTCTTCCATAGCAGGAACCACCACCTAATATTTTCCATCATTTCTTGTTCTAGCAGTATAGCAGGATCCACATTCTAATATTTTCCTTTATTTCTCATTGGCTTCTGGCTGTCTTTTGCCTTAGGCAACTGGTAAATTTGTCTGTGCCTAAGAGATAGCCATTGAGTAGATGTAGGATGATGACATTCCCTCCCCTTAGCCTTCCCACTCCATTTTTTTTCTCTGGAGATATTTTCTTCTGACTGAGCATTATAACATTAGACCTCCAGTTCTGTGTCACAAAATCACAGAAATGAAATCAGATTCACAGAATCTGTTCACAGAATCTGGGCTGGAAGTGACCTATAAGGACCATCCTTTTTTGCTTTACCTGGTCAGCCAAGCTGGCATTCTTCCTCATCTGTTGGACTTCCAACATCTAGGAATCACCCCTTCCTCTGCCCTTAGGAGGTGGTGCTTGAAAAAAGACCAACACTGATAGAACCCAGCACCTTCTAAAGCATTTTCCCAGTGGACCTCACTCACTAGTTCCCTGAGCCCAGCTGAATGCTATTGATGATTTCTACTTTCAGCCTTGCTGTAACTGTTTTATTGATATTGGCAGTCAGAAGCAAACCAAAAGTATGCTCACCAATTCTGTTGTTCAGTGTAGATCCAACTCTAGCCTACATGTATATTTGCCATAATTACCAGTTTATGTAGCTAAACCTTATTCCTGATGTGCGGCCTAATGGATAAATATGCTACTAATGCCTGTAGTTTAGTTTTGATTTAACATGTTTTGTTTAAAAATGTAACTTTTAAGGGTGTTTCTTGTTCTTTTAACTGGCAGCCAGACGTAATCTTAAATTTGCCGGCTTGTTTCCCCATGCTTTAGAAATTTGTTAGAAATTCTGTATCTTTCCATCTATGACCTAATTTAGTTGCCAACAGAGTTGGCAGGAGTTTTTCCACTGGCTTCATCCAAAACCAGATCAGGCCACTAGAGAGCAAATGATAAATTGCATTCAGAAGCTGGATGTTACCACAGGCATTGGTCAATACACACACGAATTTCTGCCTAGGCAGGTTTTGTAATTCAGTATCCTTCTCTCAGTAACATCAGGATGCTCTCTGTGGTACAGTGAAAGGTGTGTCTCTAGAGTGAGACTGGGTTTCACTGTTCAACTGGGGACTTATTTGGGGCAAATGCTGAGACCTTGTCAATGGAATTTTTGGAAAATATGTGCTGCTTCAGAGGTGCCTGGACAGGAATAGCAGTGTGTATTACTAGATCACTCTTGTTAGTTAGGTGCTGAAGGTACATTGATTCTCAATATGAGCTCAAAAGCACTTTGCCAAATCACTCTTAATTGCATGAACTGCAGACTGAATTAATTTAGTGTATAAAAAATATGACAGTATGTCCAGTGACAAGAAAGTCTATTAGTTTGCCATTTTTAATGGGAAAAATACATTCTTTCCAAATTCATATTTTCTCTTCCTTATATCTAAGGCCACCAAGTTGACTGATCCATCCCATGTCAGGTTGTTTTTTTGTTTTTTTTTTTTCTTTATTTTATCACTATCAGTAACAAAAGCTGAAATCTTTTTGGCATGAGAATATCACCTTTTCCATCAAAAATCATATTACTTCTTCAGAAAAATGGTGTGCTCAGGTAGATTTCCAAAAATGTATAATTTCAGAATCCTTTACCAAAACAGACTATTCCTCAGTTTAAATACATCTTTTGAGATCTTTTAGTCTTTAAGGTGTTCTTTAACCTATTAAGAACAGCTATTAAATATTTTTTAACTTCAGAGAGTAAAAATATCAGAGTGCATAAAGTGAGATACTCTTTTAAACTAAAAGAATGAATGCAATCTATTTTTTCCAGGGAACATTTTCCCCATTATCTGCCTTGACAAACATCTAGTCTCACTAATAAATAATTCAGCAGCAAGAGACTCGAGGGCTGTCTGTGTAAAATTATGGCATGCATTAGCTGATCCCCTCAGTTAGGCTTGAGGTTCTGGGAGATTTAGCCTTGACAAAATGGCATTCTTATATCCCTGGATGTCTCCTTAAAAACTGTCTCCTAAGTTTTAGGGTCTCTGCAGTAAGAAACTAGCTGGTCCATTGAAAAAAAACAGGGACTAAAATAAGGTTTGCTTTTTTTCCCCTGAAGGTTAGTTCTTTTGGATTCCATTAAGTCTGTCTGAATATATTTTACAGAATCCTTCATCTGAATGAAGATTAACTGGGTTGTTGTTTTTAAATTGTTTGTGTGGCTTTTCTTTTACCTTGCTAAAGAAATATTTTCAGTGACTGGCAAGCTAAAAGAAAAATAAAGAACACTCTCATCAATAAAGAGAAACTATACTCAGTACCCAAACTATCTGTGTTAAATTGCCTGTGGGTACAGAATATCCAACATAAATCCTTGAAAGCTTGAGGGTCACAGTAATTTCAGATTAAGCCATTTTCTCAAGGATCTTTTTTTCAGAACTGAAGATTTTCTTCAGGGAAGGGCTGAGAATAATTTGTACTGGACTTGCACACACATTACCCTGGGTTAGCTATTAAAAAAGCCATTCAGGAGCAGCATCAACAGTGCAGGTAGCCTGAGTGGAAGCCAACCCTGGGAGTTTCCCTGCCCTGCAAGACTCTCACTTTCTGCGCTTGTGAACCCCCAGTTTTGACTTCTCACTGCTTCTTCCTCTGGTGCTGGGCATTGCTGGAAGTCTTGGACTATGTGAAGTGACAACACAGTAACTTTGATGTGGTGAAAGCTCTACTAACAAATGCATGTCATTTAGACAAGACTCTGTTTTTAAAAACAGTTTTATCTTTAAATGATAAATTTTCAGCAAATTTTCTGTGAAGACTTTTTGCTACAGGTAGGCTCTCAAGCTTTCTGGAAATATGAAGACAAAGCAGAAATTGATGTATACATCTTCTGGTCTCAGCTGGATGTTAATATGATGCACTTTTATTCTGGACTTGGGAAGAGGGGACTATATGTATGCAGTATCTTATGGAAAACTTAATGATAACCAAGGCCATATCTGTCCACACACCTAAAACTAAAACACCATACAAGCAAGACATACAGAGACTGGATAGGGAAAGATTTTCTTTTTGGGATATTTTTGGTGCTGCAACTGGTGTTTTTTTTTTTTTTTGTTTGTGTGGGGGTTTTTTTGTTTGTTTGTTTTGTTGTTGTTGTTTCTTTTAATGATGGAAACTAAAGTGAATCAAGTAATTTAAATAAGGTCACACAGGAAAATTGGAGAAGGCTCATATATTAAGTTGAACATGCTAATGAGGCTAATTATCAGTCACATAAACTAGTTCTCAGTGTCAACTGCAAAAAAGTCTGAAAACCTTCATATGGACTTTGAGCAATAGGCAAAAGACCTCATGCTTCAGTGTTCCTATTCAATTTTCAGATTAGTTCATCTTTTGAAATTAGTAGTTGGAAAGAACATTCTGGAACATGTAATTACTCAGGGAGAGCCAGTGGTAAAAAGAGGTTAGAAAACCTTAGAACTTGGTCATGTTTTGATTTTCTAGGGCATGCAGACCTTGCCAGAAACATCCTTTCAACCAAAAAAAAAAAAAAAAAAAAAAAAAAAAAAAAAAACTCTAATAATATGGAATACTAAAGCAAAGTTAACTAGATCAGTACCTAGTTTTAGTTTAAAATTTCTCTTGACCCAGGAGTGTTTCATATTTCTTTTGTTGTCTTGCATCCAGAAGATGTAACAAGTTTTATTTATTCTGGCTACTGTGAAAGTATTTGGGGAGTCCTGTGCTTTTTCTGCAAAAACACCTGATAGAGAAAACAATCTCTTTCTTCCACAAGTATTCACATGTGCAAGTGTGATGTCTATTTCCTGTGCTTCAGAGAGCAGTAAAGGCTTCTTGCTCCTTTGCTTGCTGAAAAAGGATTGAGAGAGGAGTAAGAAAGTATAGAGAAAAGCTGCTACCTAACAGAGAAATATTTTGCAGAGTCACAGTTTGAAATTTGCCATGATTACAAATTTTCACGGCAACAGTAGTGTGAATAAGCAGATATTGAAGTGAGAATTTCCAGTCACTCTTGTTAGTTAGGTGCTGAAGGTACATTGATTCTCAATATGAGCTCAAAAGCACTTTGCCAAATCACTCTTAATTGCATGAACTGCAGACTGAATTAATTTAGTGTATAAAAATTATGACAGTATGTCCAGTGACAAGAAAGTCTATTAGTTTGCCATTTTTAATGGGAAAAATACATTCTTTCCAAATTCATAAAAATAGAGCCTAGCTGGGATAGGATTCCATATATGTATCATCTACAGCGATGATTGTGTACTAAACACACAATATTTGTTTTTTAATTCCTCTTACATTTTATTATTATTAATGTAAATGTCAAAAAATAGTGAGTTTTTGGGTTCAGGAGATTCCACTTGTCTCGCCCTGAGCCAATATAAAAGCAGGACCAGCAGCCTGCGACTCAGACTCCTTAAGAGCTTGGCACACTGGCTAGAAAGAAGCTTACACCTTTTTTTTTTTTTTGTTGGATTCTAGTTCTGAACCCGTTTTTTTATTAAATCCTAAAATGACCCCTAAATTTTCACCCAAAACTATTCTGAAATGCAGTGCCCTGAGGAGTTTGGAATAGTCCACCACTCAGATTCTGTTTTTTCAGAAGAGCTGTGTAAAGTTTTCAAGTAGAAACAATCCAATTTTGACGGTCTAAAAAAAAAATAAAATAGTAAAATTAAGCTCCAATTTCATTTAAATAATGACTAACATTTTAAGCCTCAGTATAAAATCTGTTGTGAAATGTTCATCTCAAAATCTTTTGGAAGAAACAGAGATGTGTTTTCCCTAAAGTTCTGTGTAAATGCTGTCTAACTTTATCACATACTGATCAGATATTTCAGGATTTGTTTGGTTTTCTCCCTCTCATTTGTCTTCCCTTAATTATCCATTTGCTTTGCTCCATTTGCTTCTCTTTAAAAAACAGATAAAGCAGTGCTCTCAAAGGGATAAAAAACAAGATTCTGATCATTTCCACAAGGTTTTTATTTTATAGGTGGCTTGTCCAGTGGTGTGTGGATTATTCTTTTCACCCTCCAGTCTTGCAGCTCTCCTCTGGCTGTTAAATGTCAAAAAGCAGAACTCTGGGAAGGGAGCCATCACATACCCTATGCAGCCAGAGCCCTCTACCCCTTCAGGAAGAAGACAAGGTATTTTGAAGAGTAACAGCAAAAGTCAATACTTTCATTTTCAGAAACCTCTCTGCTGTACCCTAGGTCCTCAGAGGAAAGAATAAACAGCAGAGAAACCAAATTATCTCTGCAAATATGAAAGGCTGAGCTGACCTCTTCAGGAGAACTTATGTATCCTGTAAGATCTTGGAGAACCAGCTGGTCCTGCTTGGTTAACTATAAAGACACAATGTTGTTGAAAATTATCCCTTGCTGTGATTTGCAGCTGGAATTCTTAGACTGAGCTCTATGCCAGAAGGAGTGGGACAGGGATGAGAATTAAGTTTTTGAAGAGAAATATTTGAGTCTCAGACAGTGAGACCTTCAGATCAATTTCAAAATGTATTAGGAACAGAAAAGTGTGAGTTTTGAAAATAAATTTTTCTCTTTTTTGCTTGCTATCTCAGTGGGTTATGCTGATTCTTTATGGAAGGATGCCTAGCAGAGGGACCCTTCTACAGATGCTAGGGTGTTCCTTTTCTGCATCTCTCATCTGGCTGATCCATGGGCCAGGCGTGGGCACATTTGTCACAAAGCTGCCGAAACCCTCCATTTGTGGAGCATAAGTGATGCTCCTGATGTGCCTGATTCTGAAGGTAGTTAAATGTCTTTGGGTATTGCTTATGGAAACTGAGCAAAACTTTGTGCTATAAACCACATTTTTTTTTAGGTGGTCTGATTCTCAGGAGTAATACTAGGCAAAATACCCTGTAACTGATTTTTTTGAGACTTCTTTAACAATGGAGCAAATATTGTGCTCAGTGACAATAAACTGCAGTATTTTTGTAATCTTATTAGAAGAGCTGAGACATAAAAGATTATTTTTTCCCTCCTCTACAAATTACATTCAACTCATCTTCATTGCTGCAAGTGAAACCCAGGATGGATATTTTGTATTTGTAAGGTTCTAGAAAATCCCTATGAGCCCAATACCTTTTTCTGGGTTTTTTTCTTTCTTTTGGTAGGGTGAAGTGTATCAAAAAGGGAAGGTTTAAGAAGTGTGGGACATAACTGTGGGATTCACAGAATATTTCCTTTCAGAAGAAGATGCAGGTGCAAGACACAGATATAGGCCTTGACACTGATTAATGCCTGATAAAGAGCTGGAATTTGAAGAAGTTGTGAAGGTGCTATGTAGCCCTCTTGCTTCTGGAGCTGTCCACTGTCTTGGAGAGAGTAATAATCTTCAGGGAAGAATTCAGGTACAAGGGAATCTTTCTGAATAAACAAACAAACAAAAACAATCCAGCAGGTTGTAAATACACACAAAAGTAGAAGATGTAGTATGTTGATCTGAAGTTATCAAGAAAAATCAGTAAGAGCAAGACATCGGGAACATCTTTACTTGATTATTGAAAGTGCCAATGTGATTAGCAAGACAAGCATTTTGGTGTATACAGAGCTCTGTTAATTGACTCAGCTGTGGGGCTGACTGAAGCTGTGTGACAAATTAACTTCTGTATCATGTATAGCAATTTGGGCCTGCCATTTCTGGGCAGATCAGCTGTCTCCTGAACATACACTGAGAATAGACTTGTTGCATGCACATTGTGATGCGTGGCCTTTGCTTGCTGGGTGGTCACCTTGTTGATCACAGTAGAGGAGGCTCAGAGTTGTGGGAAGAGGCTGTGCTGATGATGGGTTCCATTTGGAGCACAGCAAATGATGTCTGACGTCAGATTGCATTGAGCACATGTGTCACTGGAGTTTACTTTGAGTCCAGCAGTAGAGACTTTGGTATGGCATAGGTACTGTGGCCACCATAAGTTATTCAATGGAGTTTTGGACCTCTAAATCTGGAGCTTTGAAATTTGAGGTTAGCAATAATGGGGGAGCCCACACGAGAGGTCTCCCTTAATAGGGAAGCATCCATTTCTTCCCTATGGGGAAGAAAATTTCTATTGCCTAGGGTAGAAAGAGTCTGGAGAAGCAAGAATTTCTTCACCAAGATAATGAGCAAAAGGGGGTGTGACAGTGGGAACTGGTTGGCCCTGAAAACTCCCAGGTGAGTGTCAGGCAGGAGACAACACTGAAGGGTGTCAGCAAAGGGAGGTCTGCCTTAGCCAGGTAGTAGCCATATGAAACATTACTGCAGGGGGAGCAACTTCAGAAATCTAAAGAGGAAAATTGCATCATTGTGCTGAAAAGGCAGTTCCTCAGAGTGAGCAAGCCATGGGAAGCAGCAAAGGGGATTTTTGTGAGTGGAGAATTGAAAGCAATATTGGAAGACTTTGTGGGTTAAGAGTTAACAGGGGTGTGCATTCTTATTGGCAGATCTTTGGTTTAGGTTAGTGCCAAAGAAAACTTCTCATTTAATTAATAGTTATGTCTGAACTTAGTATGTATTACTTTCCTAATTTATATGTTCGTTTTTGCCTTTGTTTCTGTTCTTTGATTCAAGCTATTAACACTGACATCACTTTTTTTTTTTAATGTGTCAACCCACTGTGAGAAAACACATCAGCAATTGGTCAGTATTGCTTAATTGTGAGTCACAAATGAGCCACATGTATGGCTCACACACGTTAAATGAGTGGCAGGTTTCTGGAAATACCACTCACATGTAACCATCATTCACTGTGTAATCAACATATAGTGTGTTGCTTTTTACAGTTTTTTAAAAACTAAAATAACCAATAGCTTGTCAGCTTTGGGTTTTTTTCGTTTGGTTGGTTGTTTTGGTTTTTTTTTTTGTATTTTTTGAGTAAATTGAGATGTTAATTTTTTTTAAAGTAGTAAAAACCTGGAAACAAGTTGAAATATTAGTAAGAGTAATAGTCAGTTTTGATAATATGTGCATGTGCATTTTAATGTCACAAATGTCTGTCTTGCAGCAAACAGCTTATTAGCAGAGTTCTAACATATCTTTTATGTTCAGTTTCATGATGTACACCAGGCAGTGCCAAGATATGAGTGCAAATGTCTAAGAAGGGTTAAGGAGTTGTGAAAGATATGCGTTTAATGTGCTCAAAAATTTAAGAATATTTTGGAAGCACAATAAAAGTAAAATCTATGCTGCATAACATTTTACTGAGTACAAAAACGAAGTTACAAATGCAGGACCTACTCATTGCTTTTTCACAGAATGAAAAAAAGAAAATGAAAAATAAAAGAAGAAATGTTTGGTTTGTTCTCAAACTAAATTCTTTTTACTACAGTGTTACTGCTGTTGTGATTAAACAGCCTAGATGCTGGCTTTCTGAGTAAGGGAGAGCATCCCTAAAAATAACTGTGGGGTGTTCTAGTTTGAGTGTTACTAGAATTTGACCCAAACACCTATTCCTTGAAAGATACATCCAGATCACAGGAGGAAGAGAGGTGAAAATATACGTTTGAGAAATTTTATCTCTGAAAGACAGAAACAGCCTCTGCTAAAACCTATTTCTTGCACATATAAAAGTTGTACTCTAATTTATAATTTGCATCATACAGAAAAATCTGAAATTTGATATTCATCTGTTAGAGGGGTAGTTGATTTTAAGTCCTTTAGCATTTAAATCAGTCGTGTTGTTTTTGAGTTTTCTGCTGTGTAGCTTAATTGAGAAATTCAGAACAGAACCTTGATGTTCTTTGCCAAAGTCAGCCAAAGACCTTGGTGTCTCAATAACATATATCAGGCCATAGTTGCTGCCATAAACTTACAGGGGTGCAAATGTCACACTTGTTTAACAGATTAATTTTCTTAATTTAGCTGCTGTTTGAAATAAACTTCTTTGATTGCCTGTTTTTCTCTGGCCTGAACATTATCATGTGTAGCATTGTAATGTGGGAACACAAATTATGTACAAATACTCCATACCATATAAAACTATTTTCTTGACTGATTCCTCCGCCCTCTACCTAGACCTTATTAGCTTCAATATAAATACCAACTAAAGGTTATAATGGCTGAAAAGATTCGAGGATGATTCTTACAAAAATTATCTGAAAGTATTTCATCAGATATGAAGTGTTTTTTGGTTTTTTTTTTTTTTTATTTAGTCATTAAATATATCATTGATCTCTTAATGGTCAGATTGCTTGGTTTTTCTTCTGCACCTAGACCTTCTGACTCCAGCTCTACCATTAAGTATTATGCAGATGAAAACACGAGTGAAAGAAAAATGGTTCATTTCTATTAATTAACATTAAATTACAAAATTAGTTCAGTGGCTGTACTCTTAATATTGGAAATTGGAATATCCTGGCAATGACTGAGGAAACAATCTCTCAATGTTTTGTTCATAGTTATAGACTTTCTCATTAATTTTTAATATCTCTGATGTCAACGTTCAAGGTTCTTGTCTTTGGTTATTAGCATGGCTGATTCATGCTTTGGGAATCCCTAAATAATAAGTCAGGTGCTGGCAGCTGCTTTAATCTTTTCTCCTGATGAAACCTCCCCGATTTTAATGTATAATGATGAAGGCTTAAAGCTCCATCTTTTTCTTTCTCTCAGGAGGTGCCCCTAATAGTTTTAGTGATATAAGTAAGCCTTTGGATTTGCAGGAGACAAGTTTCTGACATCCACTAGTGTTTTTGCCTGCTGGATACCACTTCTTTTAAGCACCACCCATAATCCTGGGAGATTTTTGAGGACAGTATCAGTAGTAGAATGCATGGTCACAAAGCAACAGCCTGTAACCTCCTGTAAAATCTAGACAAGCCACGTGAAATGCATAGAAGTTTTAAAGACATCTCAAAAATTTGCTTTCGAATTTCACTCTTGATATGACTAGTTTCAGACCTCATGGAATGTTGCTGCCCAGAGCATTGCTGCAGCCATGCAACCTGATGATGCATTATCTGTGCCAGGGGGGTAAATCCCTTCAGCTGTGAGCCACTAAGCAGAAGGGAGAGGAAACTCCTAGTTTTCCTCTTTATTCCTTTGTGGAATGCAAATCACAGGCTGCCTCAACTCTCCTGCTACGGGCCAGTAGTATTACCTGACCATTACTCACAATGTGGAAATAATGCTCTGTTTCTGAAGGATGAAATCAAAATCTTTTACCTCATCTACTGTGCTGTGGTATAGTATACTCTGATCTATGAGCAACAAAATGGTGTTGGAAAGCAATATTATGTAATTTTTTTAAGTCTGTAAAATAGAAGAACAGGAGATTAAATTGAGTATACTATTTGCAGTGTGTCTTTATGTTATCGTTGGGGTTACAGCATATATAGTGGGTTATTACACATGCAAATTGAATGTCTAGTCATTTGCTTTTTTCCATTTTTCCTACTGTTTATTAGTTGGCATTCTCTTATATGAGCCCCATGCTAAACAATTAGTTCGCCACTTTTCTTTCACAGTCTTAGTTATTTCAATTTCAACTAACTGTAGTAATTTAGAAACTACTATAGTGGATTTATAGTAACTAAAATGATAACGATTATATGGTTGTAGAAATGGGAATGTTCTGCTATGTTCAAAAGCTCTAACTCTTGACTTGATTTTTAGAAGATAACTTAAGGCTTCCGTTTCTTCTTTTCTAAGATGTGGGAGTGAATGACCATATGGCCACTGGAAGTCTGGAAAGTGTGGTAGTGAGACTTTGGTTCTTTGTGCACACCATTCCCTTTCTTTACCAAGATGCTTCTTTGGGGCATGGTTTGGTACATGGCTTGCTCTGCCAGCTGGGAGGGATTGTAGCAGGCTCCACAAGGCCCTAGCATATGCAGAGAGCAGCCTAGCAAGCCAGCAAGCCTCATGCCCCTTTAGGTAGAGAAGTAGTCTCTGGAAAGCTGGCACACTGGATGTTTTTTCTGTCTCTGAAAGCAAATATAGTGCTGGCACTGGGAAGAGGTGCTGTCAGACCCCCCTGCAGGAACAAGCAGATGTGAAGTAATATTTTCCAAGTGATTTTGGAGTCCACATGACACAAAATTACCTTCTGAAGTCACTTTTGAAACTGTTCCCTCCTATTTTTTCTGATTATGGGACTTCTGCCCACATCTTTATTTTGGAAACACTGCCTACTTGTGCCAGTACGTGAGGCTGTGTCACGGCACCGTGCCTGCTTCATCCCATGTCTCTAGGGATAATGAGCCATGTGTGGCCAGAGGCAGTGGCTGAAATTTCAGCCTTGACCTTTATTTATTTGTTTGCAAAATTGGTCTGAAGTTTACTGTAGCCTTTGGATGTGCTTCAGTTACTTAAGCATAAATGTGTTGATGCAAAGCTCTCCTATCCAGGACACAGAAGCAGTCCCAGCAGAGAAATGTGATTGATTGCTGCTGCAGCTCACACATGCAGAGGGGTGAAGTGGGGTTTAGTGTGTTTATTTTTTCTGGTTTTGCAACTCCTCTTTCTCACTTGCCCTTCTTGTGGGTGGCTCTTTAAATTTAGACAAGACATAAAGCTCCTGGTTCAAAGTAACTTTTTAAACTGCATGTTCATTATCACATCCCCTGTTCGCCCTTCTGGTAAATATTTTTTAACTACTCTCATGTTGTCAGCAAGTGTTTCCTTTGTATTCCTGAAAGTTCATACTATAAAATTTGGATCCAGCAGGATAAGTGATCAAGTTCTGTGAATGCTTCTTCTCATTATATTTTCATCCCCATGTCAAAACCACCATTGTTGCAAGTATTTTGAAAGTTCAGGTTCTTTCTACTGCAGTTGAATACATTGTAGGAAATTAAAAAAAAAAAAAAAACAAAACCATAGTTTGAGAGGTGAACAACCTAAAATTTATGGGTTATGTTGTTTGGTACCCATTCTAAGCCAAACCATCTGGCAGAGGTTGGCTTTGTTCAATAGCTACATTAAACTCCTTCGAGCTTGCAGCTACAGTCTCTGCACAGCAGAACAGCCATCTCCAAATGGTTTGGTGAGACTACCCAAAACTGTTTTTCCCCCTTTCATCATTTGTCAGTAGTTTCAGTAATACAAATAATAACAATGCATAGCTATGATACATAAAACAATTGCTGATAAAGCAACAGCCATGTAATAGAGAAATTTAAATGTATATTATAACCTGCTACTTAGGAGTTTTTTTGAGCTCTCTGCATAGATATTTTGCAGTTTTGTACAGCTTGGCTGTTAAATAAAAAGCTTTGTGCTGTATTTTGTTTTGGATAGTTCATGTGGTCCCAGAGCCCAGCAGCCAGGTCTCTGCTTCTTGCATCCCTTCTAAAGCAGTTGTGTTTTCCCCCCAAAGTATCCATTTGACTGTACAGTCTCCCATAATACCCATGCTTTCTTCTGATGGTGAAAATTCATGCTAAATACATGTAAATAATCCCTTACACTGCTGATAACTGCTGAGACATGCTGGACTAACTGAGACGCATTGGATATGTAACCTCTAGTGAGAAATGAGCAAGTAATGCAGTGATTTCTTAAGTCCTACTGTCTGTTGTTAAAGACAGCACAGTGAATAGATTTGCTCGCATGCACACGCTCTGCAAAAAGGTCTTGTGTATTTTTCTTCCCCTCTGGGGCCAGTTTTTCCTGTGGTACTGTAATGGATTCTTTTGCTTGACTTGGCCTATGTTTTTGTCATACATGACAGCCTTAATAGTTTACTCGATATTTCTGTTCATCTGAGGATTAATGTAGAATATATTTGGCCCTTTTTCTAGGTCTACAAATAACCTCTGTATCCTTTATAACATCTTCCTCTGTAACATCTAAGGAGTCAACATTCCTTTGGCATTAAACAAAATCCTTTCTTGTCCCCAGAACTGCTTTTAAAATTGATAATACTGCTGAAGCATTTTCTTCCCTGACCACCTTATGCTTACAGGAGGAATTAGATTCCTCAGACTCTGCTCTTCAGCAGGGACTCTGGCAATCATAATTCACACACTCTTTGAGACCAGACATTTGTCTGTTGGTTTTCTTTAATACAACAGAAGGTGTATTGATCACATTTATTGAATGATCCAGAGAATGTGTACATGTAACCACTGAAACTCTCTCTGTTTGGGTTTTTCTATTATAGATTTGTAATTGAAAATGTAATTCCTCCGTTCTCAGGGCGGAGCAGAGTGTTTGCTATGCCCTTGTATCTCTGAGTGTGTCTGGTGGGGTATTTAACTGCTCTGTCCTTCCTCTAAGGGTATTCCAGTCTGTTTAAATCCAGGTCTCCAGCATTCTTCAATAATCACTTGGAGCCAAGCTGCCTGGAAGAGTTTGGGTTCATTGGGTGCCTGACTGTCCAGTACCACATGGTGTAAACTGCTGCAGAGCACAGTGTCCAATTACAAACAGCTTTCATCCTGGAGTTGCCCATATCCATGGCTCCTTTTCTGAAGGTGATATATTTTAGCTTAATATTTCTTCTGTCAAAACACAGAGGACCAGAGATTCTCTCTGCCTTTCTGGAAATTAGGTTAGTCAGCCTTCCTGGTAGGAAATCTACTCATATTCCTCAATCAGGCAAAGTAAGTCTGATGAGTATCTATAGAGACAACATAATATATTTTGGGAGAATAATATGTCCCTGCATAGAAAATTTTCTTCTTCATTGTTTTATTCTTCCTGGATTGTTATTCTGTTTGGTGTCCTTAACTAAATACATTCTTCGTTAAGTACCTGTGTTTTAGCTATCCTTATGCTTACATTGCTAACAATTGTGTCCTTTCTTATGCAGACAAAATCTTGAACATATTTGTGTGCATTTCAGTACTTACTCTTAGAACATTTTTAACTTTTGCCTAAGTTGGTCATATCAGTGCAGATCCAGGAAAAATATCAAACTGAAAAATGTGTATTACTATAGCAATAACTTTAAAAAGGGCCTTGATTATGGTAAGTAGAACAAAAGATTATTGTCTCTAAGGACATAAAACACACTGATAAGCAGTAACTGCAGAACAATATATTTTGGTACAAAAATGAGAGATTTCTATAATGTTCACTTTCCACAGCCTCAACAGAGTAAAATTCAGTATAACACAATGATAAATTTCTGAGTGTTGTGCAGCATGTTGTATAGCTTTTATCATAATGAAATAAAATGTTTTCTTTGTTTTCTGGATTAAAAAACTCAAAATACTTTTTAACTGCTGAGTTTTAAAGGATGAGTTTTTGGTTTGGTTGTCACCATTCCTGATATTTGCAATATTTCCTTGAATTTATGGCTGATTGCTTTGGGAACCTAATTTCTTGTTTTGTGGGTGAAAATATTAACTGTCATAAAAAATTTAAAAAGCAAACATTAAAAAAAAAACACCAATCAAACAAAAAACAAATCCCACTTGGGCCAGTCATTACTGTTATGATATCAAAGGTCATTCGTCAAGCTTTTGAAAAAACTGGAGCCACTGGTCTTTGGGAAAATATTCATGGCAGCAGTTCCTCAAAATTGTTTTAGTCTTGGGACATATATTCCTAGAAGTTCCACTTTTCTGAATTTTACAAAGAAATACACCTTTAACACTGCTCAGTGTTGTCATCAAGTCAGTCTTCACAGGAGATAAATACTCTTTATCTGGCACTGAAGACTGGAGAAAACTCAGGGAAACTAATAAAAATATTTGGCCTTAGTGGCATCTCAGGATAGTAGTCAGCAAAACATACTTCAGATGAAGGTGTTTAAAAGTTTAAGTTCTACTATGCAAAATAATGAAGTAATTTTCTTAATAGGAGAGAATGTCATTTAATAGCTTCAGAATGTTTTGCTCTTGATATTTATAGGCCTTTCTACATCTTTTCTCTCTAAACCTGTCTTATTTACTTTGCATAAACATTAATTATTATAATTATTTTTTACATTTTATGCAGAGTTCCCTTTCTATATTGTGACAGCAGTAAGCAACGGTGTCTGGTTGACTTTGCATTTAAAGCAACAAATTGTTCTGAAAGTCTCCTCACCCTGCCCCCTGCATGCTGTTTATATAGGCCTTTATTTCATTTTTCCCTTTGCTGGAAATCTTTCCATTTTCTTTCCTTTATTTTTACATATTTTGTGATTATCTCATTTTTAAAACAGGCCTGGCAAATTATGTGCAGTATTTGGATTGCAGTGCTGGCTTCTTACTAGCAAGAAAGATTGGAATCAGTGCTAATATCCACAGTTAGTTCAAGTTCCATTTTCACAGGTGAACATCTTTCTTTGTTCTTGCTGCCACTTTGTGCTGACAGCATGGTCTTGCTTCACTGCCTGCTGTGGTGGGTCTTCTCCTTGAGTGGTTACAGATGACAGATGAACCACACATGAGCAGCACAAATTGCTGTTTCCCTGTGTTTTCAATCTGCATCCCTAAAGCAGAAATTTGTCTTCTATCTTGCTCCATGCTGTTCTGTATAAGAGTCTTCTCTATCATCCACATGAAATTAAATGTCTCTGCACAGATCACATGTTCTTTATTCCTCAGATGGTTTTAAAACTCTGATATAGTCCAGCCTGTTATTCTGTTCAAGTCCCCTGAAAAAATTTTGTTCATATAGCACCTTGTCCCATCAATTCCTGTGACAAAAGAACTGAGCTGAAAACTGAAACAAAAATGAAATAAATAAATGAGGAAAACTTTGGGGGTGAACTTAGTTTAATCCCTGCTTTCCAAGTTTCAGATTAGTTTTCCAAATACAGTTTTCCATTTAAGGAGTGAAAGGAAGAAAATTTCTCAGGCATTGAGATCATGAGGATAGTAATTTTGTTGCAGATAACATTTGTCAGAAAGAAGAGGAGGTAATGAAAACAATATTAAATATCAGAGAAAAACAGGTGTAGATCAAGAAAAAAAAAGATGGAAAAGTATGACAAATTACAGCATACTATACTGTCCTGTTTCTCAAGGGAATATACTCAAAGGGCAAAAGATTTATAATTTTTGAAGCATCTGATGCTATTTTAAAATGTTGAGATATAATACTTTTTCTACACAGAAATGGTTTGTTTAAGCGTCATCATTTCATGTGAGATAAGCATGTGTTTAAGTGTACTTCTGAATTAAATACTTCAGTTGTTGTTTCTACAGCTGGTCTGGTATTACTCTGGTGCAATCCTGTTCCATGAACCTCGTTGTGCTCTCTTGAGCCATATTTTTGCACGTGCAGAAACTGCTGTGTAGTACAACTGAAACCCACATTTCCTGGCAGAAGTGAGACTTCATGTCTGGATTTCTGCAGTCTTTGGGTCAGGGGTGCCTCTGCACACTTTGCTGAGTATCAGACAGAAAACAGGGTGAAGACTACAGGATGATATTTCAGGCTGAGTCTTGGCCACCATGTTTTAATAAAAGTCGTGCCTAGGAAATCCATCAGTTTGCACTGCTGAGTGAACACACAGCACTATGACTTTAATCTTTTTGTTTTGAGCTGTGTTTACAATGTCATGGTGAGTACTCTGTGCCTCAAACCTCTACCACTAACATGAGGAATAATTTCTGACATACGTAAGAGACTCTAGTCCAAACAGCCTACAGAGGGAGTACCCAATGACAGCTATTGAGAAATGTGCCCTTTATAAATCTCTGTCCCCACAGGAGACTGAAGTGGAGACTGTGCCATGTGTGGGTAAAAGTCTCTGACACAGAGTGTTCAGTGCGAATACAGAGGATGATGTTTCAGTGAGAATCTGAAGGCAATTGGTGATACAGGAGCCTGATCTGGCGCATTTCATTTCCATTATGAGAAATTAATCCCCTGTTCAACTGAACCAAAATAGAAGCTCTTTTGCCTGCCTGATAATTTGTCTCTTGCATATTTGCATCTCATTGCTTGTTTGTCCACCCTTAATGGCACAGCTGCCTTTTGAACAGGACAAAGTAGAATGGGTACCAGTAAAACACATCCATTTGATAGTAATGGAATGTCTAATAAACTTGTTGCATCTTGAGCTTCTTGTTTGTATTGGTAATCTCCTATTAGTTTCAGAATGCTTTGCTTCTTTCCTTCCTCCTTCTTTTCCCTGTTAGTTAAAGTAGAGGCTTGTTAAATCAAATTTCCACAACAGCCTTCTTCTACTGAAATATCACCTATTATGGAAAAGTTCCTGCATCTCATCATTCTGAATTGGTGCCTACACAAATCATCAAACAATAGGAAGAGGAAAGACAAGCAAGGTAGGGAGCAAATGGCTAGTACAATTTAAGCAAGAAACATTTGTTGCTCTCTTGCTGTCCACCTAAAAGCTTCCTAACACCAAATTAATGCTTTCCAGATCTGTTGCTTCCATGAAATGACCATAAACTTTCCTTTCACATCATGATTTATATGTCCTGAAAATCCTACTTTAGCCAACAGGAAAACCAGCCAGACCCTGCTACTTAAAAACATGCTGTTTCTCTCAGCCTTCAATGAAAATAAATAGCACAGTGGGGAAATTAATGTAAACCAATTACTAACTCTTTTACTTGGATAGCTGATAAGAATTTAAGATCTTAATTAGGGAGAAATATCAATGTTAGTGCAGTGATTCACAGCAGAACTCTGTTGACTTACCAGGGCTAAGGCTGAAGCTGCTTCATTGAGGGCAGAGAGAGCAAATAGCTGGAGAAATCTTTCTTGGTCATAAACCAATGGAAAATTAAGCTAACTTAGGCTGTATGAAATTTGAATTAAAGGATGGAATCTAAACTTGCTCTGCACTGGATTGTGTTGTGAGAAAATGCTGCAGGAGAACAGGGCCTGCAAGAACAGCTCTCTTGCTGAAGTGTTACCAAGGAATACCAGGGCTGCCTTCTTTCTGTAGTACAGCTGGGCAGCCTCAGCAGGTTCAGTATCAACACTGGACGCACTGGAAGTTAGTGGTAAATGTAACTTTTTCTTAGGCAGAATATCTTGAAGTTTACATTTTCTATTCTGATTTTTTTTTCTCTAGATTGTCTTTCTTTGAAAGTATTCATGTTTCCAGTTTTGTTTTTAATAGCAATGTTTCTGCTATTCTATTCTAGTTTTCTCCTCCAACACAAAACTACTTTTTGTGACTACTTTGCTCTTATCAGATTGTAGCATTTGTGATCAATTTCTTTGTGGAAAAAGTAAACTGAACTGCATGTTTTAATCCCTGTTTTTTCCAGCCTTAAAATGACATTACTAGTTCTTTTACTCACACCAGTCAAGAAATATTGAAAATGTCCTGACATTTCTACTTTTTGCTTTGACATTCATTAGTCTAAATCAAGTGACAAATCTGTGGGTACTAGTGGATTAATTAATTTCATCTTTCACCTTCTCAGAATTTGTTATCATAAAAAAAATTATGCTGTAGATGGTGAGTTTGTTATAAAACCTGAAAACCATAAAAGCCAAATTTACAGTTTGTTGTATATTAATGGAAATAAAATGAGTTCCATTTTTGCTGCGTGACACAGTGTTTTATCCTGAACTGAACTCACAGGAACATGGTGTAGAAAGGAAGAGTAATCCAGCCCAAATTCTTACTGGTGTCTCTGGTTCATTGGAATCCCTGGAGTCTCCATAGCTCATGAGCAGAAAGACTGAAAAAAGGCCAACCATAAATACCTAAAAGCACAGAGATAACATAGCCAGAAGCTGTGTTGAGGGGGAAAACGAAACCTGGAGGCAGTCATGAGAGAAACTGTTGTAAATTTAGGTGAAGAGCTAACTAGTTGAACATATGTACACAATTGGAATGGGTTTTGATTTGAGTTTAGGATAAGATATTTAGGTACTGTGAAAATTTTATTGGTTTTTCTTTTTTTTTTTTTTTTTCTCCAAGCCTCCTTAGGGTTCTGAGCACCTTTCCTGGGTAACAAGGCAGAGGAAAGGGATGACTCTGGAAAAAAAAAAAAAAAAAAAAAAAAAAAGCCTTGACACATCTGCAGACTCCACTGAATTTTAAAAATGCAAGAGATGTGGAAAAGCTCTAGATAAATTGTTTAAATTTACTCTTTTTGTTAGCCAATAGCTGTTTGCCCTTACTTCAGAGGAGATACCCACCAGGATTTAGCTGGAGGGGATCATGCAGTCCAAGAAAGACCAAAAGAGAGCTGCAGCACTGAAGATGCCCTGGGCTTTCTCTATCAGGTACTTGTAACATTTATCATTAGTGTGAAAATGATAAGAGTTAGTGGCTTGCTTACTTCTAAATTATAAACATGAGTCTTTCAATGTAGGTGAACAGTGGTTGAAATAATAATGTTTTTAGTGTGCAACTCTTATTTTTTCTACTGAAAGAGAGAAAATTTCTTGTATCAGAAGAGAGAAGGAAAGAGATCAGATCTCAGCAGATCTCTCCCTCCTCACATGCTAATTGCCCAAAGAGGAAAATCTTTATTCCCACTGCCTTCATCTCAAGCAATCCTGTGCTGTGGGCTCTACCCATGTCATGTCACAGACACTTGCATATTTTTCAAATTCCCGACTTTAGAAAAATGTGGAAACAAAATCTCTGATGGACACAAAAGTAATATTTTGTCGTCCTAGGGTTGTGCCTTTGCTAATTTTCAGGTGTCTTCTTATGGTCAGGCAAAAGGAAATTTTTTTTATCATTACACACTGGGAGCATTAATAAGGATGATTTTCTTTGAAGATCAGGTAAAAAATTGAGAACATAGATAAAAGGGATGCAAAGTGTACAGTGAGTGAAATAAATGTTTCTCAAATACATAAATTGATCCACCTCACTAGCTATTAATATAGTTCTTGTAGAACTATTGCAAAACTAGATCATCCCCCTGATGTAACAACCCTGAAAAACCTCTTCTTATCAAAAATCCTAGTTTAAGGGACACTAAGAACTTTTTGCTAAAATAGTGTGGGTTCTTTTCTTATAGTTTTTCAGCTTGTTTAACAAAGAAAGAAAACAAAAAAGAAAAAAAAAAAAGGAGGGATTAGGAGGGGTTAGAGGATGATGTCTTGCCTAGTGAGACTGTGGCAACTCCAGGTATGGAGGTTTGTAAAACCTAAGGGGACAAGGCCATGGGCAACCTGCTCTAGCAGATGCTGCTTTGAGCAGGGAAGGTTAGCCATAAATCTTGAGAGGTCTTGTTCAACCTTAACTATTCTGTGATTGTGTCATGACATTTACTGCTTTGTGAAAGCACCAGTTCTGTGGGATTAAAGGAGGATGGCTCTGAGGCAGCATTGGAAAGACTCTGTTCCAAATTAAACCAATAGAGAGGATGTCAGCCTCTTTACTTGCCAGCAGACCTTATCTCTGAGAACTCATAATTTGTTGGAATAAAGTGGCTGGTCTAAGTGCATTTGCAGCTCTAAAAATAGCATTTCTTTTCAAAATTAGCATGTTTTCAATTAAGGCTCTCTTGCCTATTACAAAACAGGAAACGTAGAATAACTACTAATTGTTCTGTCATAGAAAAATATATGAATTAACCTGAGAAACGGAATTGAGTTTCTGAGTACAGGAGTTATGTGGTTAAAGCTGTGAAACAAATCATGAAGAAGATTGAAAACTGGTTAAACATAAGCTGAAGGAAGGTGGAAAAACAAGGAGGCAAGATATAGTCATCAAGGAGCAGTACTGTCCATTGTGTTTGTTATCTTTCCAAATATTAAGAAATTCTGAAGATTTTAGAAGGTAATATGTTGGGAAATCATCTTTGTCACTGTTCAAAGATCCAGAATCTGCTTGGAAAATGGATGAAGTTGTGCTGTACATGAATTGATAAAATGTATACAGCTGCTATACAAAAATGACTGAATTTACTGTGGGAGGAGTACTATGTTCCTTCTCCCTAATATAGAATTAATAATTATTAATTCTAATCACTTTCCTTAAGCTCTAGCAAAATATTTTGAGCTATTCTTTTTCATATAAATACTCTTCTGTGTGGGGACACTCACTGCCAGCCTGCCTGGTTGAGCCCTGCGACAATCTGTGCAGAACACCAGACTCTGAAGGAGGTAACACTTCCCTAGGCCATGCCAGGCTTAGACTCCCAATTCCATTACCCCTCTCCAGGCACAGAGAAGAGTGATGAAGATACTGGTAATTTAGTAAGCCATGCTGTCAGTTGTAGCTGTGCCTTGAAATTTCTAGCTTGAAAATTATAAATGCTTGCAACACCAGACTTACAGCTTGTAAAGGAATTTTATCTGTGGAAGAGTGTGAAAAATGAACCCACTAGTAAACAAGTTATGCATCTTATCTTGAAAAGTGGAACCAAGCAAATAGCAATTATGGAAGAATTTTGTAAACAGGAAAAATGGAAACTTTGAGAGGGAAAATTATAATCTAATAATTAATTTATATCTTTAGATTTGAAATTCTACAGGTTATAGCTGTATTTAAAGAGAAACAAACACAGACCAGTTTTTCATTTAATATTTCAGTTTAGGTTATTTTTTTGGTTGACAGTCTCTGAACTTTGAGATTATTTATTCAACCTGTGACATAGTTGCCTTGATCACTGTGTTGTGGGCTGGGAGTGGTTGGGAGGTTTTTGGGGGGGGGGGGGGGTTGTCTGAAATGTTGCATATCTCCAAGAAACAAAGCCTCAGTGTTTGGAACCAAGCTTTCAAAACTGGAGATAAGATTACAGGAGTTTCTTTAACTTCTTAGGTATAGCAGCACTGAATATTTTATTAGTTGTAAATTATTTGCTCAGTTGTCTTAATGAAAACAGCCTTCCTGATCTCCTTCAATGCAGATTTGATCAGGACAGATGGTGACATCACCAAGAAACTTTTCTCTGAAAGGGTAATGTTTCATAACTAGGAAACCTCATTAGCCAAGAGCTGTCATTCTACTTCCAAAGCTTGCACCTGTAGTAGGGGAAATGCCAAGTTGCATACAGACTTAGAGACTTTCATCATCTTTCAGTAATATTACTTCTTTCCAATAGATTCTTGCATTGCTTTACCCTATCTGCTCCTAAGAACTCATATTTTAATATTTGCTCTTTGCAACACAATTAATTAATCTAAATTAACTTCAACACATTTAGACTGAAGTCTGGGTTCTGAAATTTGATCTACCTGTGTAAATAGTTATTTTTCTGCAGCTAAACTGAGAGACACACAAGCACATGCACTATTCTATTGAGAGACCAGCAAATTAAACTGTAGTGGTGTAGGAAGATGTGAATGACCCTTACTGGGACTTGCTTTACTTAAGCAACTTCAGTACCATAGATAACGTTACATAATGTGTTCAGGCTGTGTGATACATTGTACTGATGCTTATGTCAAAACCCCAGATGTACATTTTGCAAGAATTTGGATCTAAATGTTGTTTGTTGTTGTTTGTTTACTCCTATAACAGTTTCTCCTTTCTCATTTAGCTTTCAGACCGTTCAAAAGATGATACCCTCACCACCATTTCTTTTATTATAAGGCTTGTTCACAGGTAGTGTCAAGATAGAAGAGCTTGTCATGGAAACCAGGTGGGTGGATGGGCTGAAAGCCAGCCTAATCAAGCTGAGATCATAGGCACAAGACACTGCCCTCCTCCAGTGTTTTCTCACTATGCTATCCCTCACAAAGATCTTCTCAAAATACCCTGCATTATAGCAAAGAGCTCTGAACTCCTAGAGGCCAGCTTTAACTTCGTTTGACAAGCAAGTAAAATCATCTATGAAGGCTATTTCTAGGGGTGAAATAAATGCACCTGAATAGGTTGATGAAGTACCATGTTTGTGGATTTATATATATAAATGGTTAGCCCTATTGTTCTGTTCCAATTTTATTCTTTAATTACAACTGGAAACACAACATGTTTGCACTATTAGGCTATCTGCAGGGAAGCTTATCTATCATCTTTTTACACTCTGCCTGATGGCAATCTCTGTGTTAGCCCATTGCTTCTGTCAACGTCAACCCAATGTGTATTTGAATTACTTGTGCTTTAGAAACTCTATACAATATTAATGAGATACTTTGGTTTTCTTTAGCTGTAGACATTTTAGCATCAAATTAGCCCAGCTCTACAGTAGACTTCTTTTTAAAACAGGGTTTTATAAGATGATTAGAGTATCATTGGTGACTAAAGCAGACAGAATTCCTGTCTGCTCTTTAGAAATCCACCTTAAAAGAATCCTCCAGTTTCAAAACTACCTTTCTTATTTTAAATTAATTTTATATGTCCAGCCTAAACTCTCCATGAGAAAACTTCCCTGATCTGAACATGACCTTCAAGGTGAATCATCCCAAAATGTGTATCTTGTACTTTAAAGGTTGCTGCTGAAAATCTTACTGGTATTGTTTTAATTAGTAGTTGTTTATTTACTTGCCTTAAAGGGTTGCACGTTTTAAGGTAGGCTGGTGCTCTGAGCAGTACTGCATTTTCCTCCCACCATTTTCCAGGTAAGAGGCAGGGCTACAGCCCAGCTGTTACATGAGTGATGTATTAAGATGGGAATGGCAAAGGCCAGAATTGCTTCCCAGGGAAGCAGAGAGCTCGTAAAGTTTGGATAGTTGGTCTGAGTTTTGTTTTCCTTCTCTTCTTAAGACAAAATCCTGAAAGATCTGATGAGAAAACAGAGCTGAGATGAGTTGAAGAAAGTGTGTGAGTTTGAGAGAATTAAATGAGAAATTCCCTTTTCCATGAAAAGCAGGACTTCTGCTGGCTGTTCTTTCTCTTCTTAGCAGAGACTGGGAGATTCTGTCTTTTGTCTAAATGTTGTTTTCTGTTACTGAATTGAATCACAAGGCAGGAAGACCAGAGTAAATTACCTGCTGTTGTGGTCTGATGGATGCAATATGAAAATGTCAGATACTGCTCTTTTAAGAAATTTCAGTTGGGAAAAGGTTGTGGGGAATGTTTTCTTTCAAACAACACACAAAGGAGGTAGACACAAGCATACTTCAGGATAGTAGGAGGGCTGTTTATGAAGGTTGGCAGACAGGTGGCATAACTATTATGAGTCAATGTAGGCAAATAAACTTCTGGATTGATCAAGAAGAAACTAAAGACTTTATTGGTAAATAATATAAACTTGGCTATTTGGTAAAAAATTTATTTTTCTAAAAAACAGGGGTTACTGGAGGGTTTTTTGTGTGGAACAAGGGATGCATCTTTTTTTTTGGTTCTTTTCCACACCAGGTTAAGTCAACTTCTCATGTACTACTTGGCCTCATTTTTCTGCTTATGAAAACTCCTAATAAACCTTGCCCTATACCCCTATACTCTAACTGCCAAGCTACAACTAAAGCAACATGATTTCTTAGCAGAACTAGTAGATCACATTGAATTGTGTTAGAATTGTGAATATTTTAGCTTCCTAAACATTGTCATTTGTTTCAAGCTCAAGGATCTTGTGTGACACAATATAATAATCAGTGGGTTTGTGTAGGTTTGTGGTTGGTTTTTCTGAATGGTTACCTTGATCCTGATTGAATGCCCATGAAAGTTAATGGAAAGCTGGTTTTCCTTCTGTGATTTTTTTTTTTTTTCTTTCTGCACGCTGCTCACTTAAAAATATTCATTTTAAATATAGAATTTTCCCCACTGGTTCATCAGGAGAGATAAGTGTCTCAAGTAACATTGTTTTGGCTAAATGTCTTATGTTTTCTTTTGATTATAATTGATTATAACTTTTGATATGCTTAAAATCTTACATCCTGATACTTAGAATTTGGCAGAAGTTTGTCTGTTCTCCAGCACTAGCGCTGAAGTCAGCGATTCTCATAGAAACATATTGTTTGCTGAGAGCAGTAACAGGCTGACCCTAAAAGATTTTTAAGAATACTGGACTGATTGTTTAACTACTAATACTTAAAGAAAACATCTTTTCCACACCTTCCCATTGCCCAAAAAATAATTTTTGTTTTACAGGTGTTTTAGTTTCACAGTGTTTTCTTAGCGCTTGGATGATGCAACTATGTGTCATCCTTACACACTTCTCTCTCACTGGAATTTTCTTTGTAACATATCCCTTTTTTTACTGCCATTTATGATAATCCTGAAAAGCACATTTTGCATTATTTCAAAATTGATAATTACTCAAAATGGTGACTACTATTTAGCCCTGCTCATTTAGGGAGCCATGTTCACATGGTCAATTCAGGAAGCCTCATACTAACTCTGTCCAAATCCTAAATCAATTCTCACCCTAGTCTTACCCATGTTGTTATCTCCTCTCCAAGCAGACTTCTCACAGAGTGAGGCAGATACTTGCAGAGTCTAGATGTGAAACTGGAAACGGGTTAGGGTGTTATTTTTTCCTTACATCCTGCTGCAAATAACACAGACTTGCTGCAATCTAAATTTCTGTAACTACAGTCAATGTAAGTATTTTGGGTTGGTTAGAGGGAATTGGCAATTATGTACCAATATTTGCACTTCCAGTTCAACAGTTCAGTTACTGATACCACTTTGATTTAATTCTGCATGTCATTAGCAGTCCAAGTGAATAGAAACCTGAACCTAAGTAACTATGAATGGATAAAGTCAAGTAGAAAGACACAAATACCACCATTTATACAGCTGCAGTACATGAGAGCTAGAGTTACCTATAGTTATCATGTGCTAAAATATTGTTAAAGATGGTAAGAACTTCAACAGATAGACAGTTGTAGTTCTCTTATAACCTTAAACCATGGGTAAAAGCAGAAATGCTTTCATTAAGGATGCTATATACCACCTATGTAGTGATGTTATTTTGTCATGATGCAGCACCTTGGGAAGCACTCAAGAATTTCTTATACAGCAAGGAAAATAAGCTTTTTCAATCTTTAACATTTTTGATTCATGGAAGTATTATTGCTATAAGGAGTCCTCAGAGAGGATGGTTTGCCTTCTACCAATGATTTCTCAGTTGTATTGACCATTAAAATAATTTTAGGTCTTGAAACCTCTGAATCCAGTACAGGAAAATTTAACTTTTCTCTGTGTGTTGTGTGCTTGATGCGTTCCACATCTTCCCTGCCCTTGTCCCTTTGAAAAAAATGTCACAGGTACTGTTGCAGTGTTTTGTTGCTAGTAAAAATGATGCTGAGTTAAGAAACAGTCACTGAACTGCAGTGTTAGATGCCTAATTTCTGAATAGGACTTACAAAAAATAGTTTAAAATATTGTTACATCTAAGAGTCTGAACACCACTGCAGGCATACATTTTCCCCCATCCTAGAAAAACATTTGCCAAAAGATGAAGCATAGTACACAGTACCAAGTAGACTGGATGGTGCTGAAAGAAAAATGAGATGGGCAGTAGGTTTGGCATCTCTGAGTTTACAGATCATCAGAAAAATGAGCCACAATGATACATCTAGGTAGTCCAATTTGTGAAGCAGGCAATTTGAGCAGATGCCCAGACAAAAACTATTCTGAGGTGCTGATCAGGTATCATGACATCAAGATAGATGATTGAAGGAGCTGGGCCTGACACCACTGATTAAACTCGGGTGTATCCAGAGGGGATTGATTACATATTGCCCAGAAGTCTGATGCAGTGAGAGAAAAGGGCAAGGCTGCCCTGTAAGGCCTTGTAGCACTCCAGTAACGCTTATGAATAAGAGGCACAGAATTCCTGAAATGTGCTAGCCCCAAATTGAAGTGGGCCTTATTTGCCAGGAGGAACCAGTCACTGTCACAGGTCATTTCTACTCTTGGACCAAAATAAGATGGTATTTGAGAAGCTGCATGCACAATATACTTCGCTTGCATACACAGCTTTATCATCTCTCTTGAGGTCTTCTGGGCCGTGCTAGTGAGGGTTGTGCTAATGTTTCCTTGGCTTCTCACTTGTTTTCTTCACAAGCTGAACTATTTGACTCTTTCTTTGATAGAAAAGTCCAGAATTTGTGCAAACCATGTGCTTTACTATATCCCTAATTTCTTTGTCTGCAATATTGATTAGGTTCAGTGCATTGAGTTGTTCTTTTTGCATGACCTCTTCCTCTTAGTAGAAGGAAAGAACTTCCCAAAACAAAGATGGCACTTGGATTTCTAAATGATAGTGCAGATCTAATGGGACCAAGTGAGATAAGCTACTCTGAATATAAATGTGGATTCTCATTTCTTGATGTGCTGAACTTTGTCTAAAGCCATGTACTTTAAAATACTTGAATTGCATCCCAGAAACCTCCTGTAAAACCTGAAATAATAAAGTGTAGTGTGTGTGTGTGTGTGTGTGTGTGTAACAATACCCATACACATAATATAGTTCAGCAATAACATGGGAGGGGTTCAGTATGAATTTTATGCCTCATGATCTCTGTCTTTTTCTACTTTTTATCTTTTGGTATGTATATAAGGTGCATGAAATGTTGTTTTGTTTTCCTTCCTTCCTTTTATTTTTTACTTGAAAACCTAGGTACCTGGGGTTAGAGCAGTAGGCACAAAATAGCACTTAATTTGTATTCTGCAAGGGCTGGAAAAAATATAATCTTATAATTCATAATTATCTATAAGACATTTACTATAAGATATTCACATTGATGGAATAATTTTTATTTTAACTCTTCACACTGCTTTTACTTTGAATTCCCCTGCTTCTGTGCTGTGGATGTCATACTGGGTTTTCCCATGAAGCATTGGGCAGTTCGGGGCCCATAATAAAGCTCTGATCTCCTCTTTTATGAGGATTTGTAGCAGGATTTGCAAAAGCCTGTGTTCAAGAGCTGGTTAAGAAAGCACATCTTACTCCACATTCCAGTGGTCTGGGCATTATATGTTGGCTGTTAGATTTCAGCAGTATTTTAGTAAATTCTTAACAGCATAAGCACACACTCTGATATATTATACAAAATTGTGCTTTTTCTATCAGTGGGAATTCCTGTGTTTATTAGACCTGTGAGTTGTTTAGCTGCTTTCCTTTTGCCTTGTTTTTGCTTGTTGTTTCTTTGCCTTTTACTGACCAGTCAGTCCCAAGCACACTTATAGCTGTACCTGCATAAAAATTTTGTATCCTTGCAGCCTATGCTACAGATAAGGTATTGATAAATAGAGCAATATGGTGTATAGGCAAGACTTGTATTTTACTTCCAATGACAAGTAGAAAGAAGCAGTCTTTTAGTGTTTCCTCAGAATCTTATTGCTCTGCACTCATATGTATCACCTTATACAACCAGCTAAAATTACCAGATTACTTTCCAGGAGATCTATGTTTTTCCTCCATCCAGGCTTGTGTATACATGGTAAAACATGAAATTATTTTCTTCTTGGATAACTCTCTTCTAATTTCAATATGAAGAAGAAATTGTTGGGTGACTTATTTTGTTTTTCAATTAACCAAGAAGCCTAACATCCTGCTTTGTATTTTGCAGCATGCTTTCTATTATACCTGCCAGATGGGTTCAGATGTCTGTAGGGAGCTTTGGGGAAACTAAAACACTTGGCAATGTGGAGACATCCAGGGAACAATGTAATGAACTCCTATCTTCTATGTTTATTTATACTTGTGAGGTTTTTTTCCAGCATTTTCCCTTGGTTTTTGATATTCAAGCACTCAAGAATTTCCAGTGTATTTTTCAGAAAGCACTCTGAGTCATGTTCTGTAAATGGTGCTTGCATAAATCCTGTATTTCAATTGATTAACAGTTTACAGCCCTCTTACCTTCAAGCAGTTGCTAAAATTAGTAACACCACATAAAGACTCTGTCTGTTAGCTAGGGTATGTGTTTGAAATAAAAGATGAGGTTATTCACTTGGAGATAAAGTTTATGCAAGCTATTCTGGTTTTGTTCAGAGTACATTCTCCAGAAAATGAGATTGCTTTAGTCTGTAATTAATGAACGTATGGCGCTTTGAGACCTATCAAGGAAAATAGCTGTAACAACTTCTCACTATTACATTTGTTGACAATTAGAAATCCAGCATCTTAGAATTAGTCTGGATGATTTCATTAGCTATAATCTTGATGTGGAACGTCATGAACGTGATCTCCAACTTTAACACTTTCAGAGTTCCTACTGTAGAAATTCTTAAGGAAAGTGTGTAATGACACTTAAATTGCATTTTTCCTTGGTAATTTTGCAGGCATCAATATGAAACACTTCTATCTTCAAAATTATGCAAAAAAAATCTTCTGATACCTGCTGTTTCTCTTGTTTTTTCTTCCTTCCTCTTCCCATCACTGAATACACTAATTATTAAGACAATAAAATAAACCCCAAAAACAAACAGCTAAAACTGCAAACTGTAAACTGTTTGAAATGGTACAAATTTTGAAAATTAAAAGAAACTAATAAAAATTATGTCACGGTTGGTAGTAAGAAGAGAGGATGATTTGTGTATCACAATGCGGTTCTTTTTCTCCACCGCAGTTCCTGGTCACATTTCATCTTTGGAGATTTTTTTTCTCTTCAGTAACGTCTAACATTTTCTTGCATGTTTAGTCCTGTATTGGTAGGAGGAAGTTCCTTTTTCTCTAGAACAAAATCTATATTTTTCCAACACTTGCCAATTCTTCTTTGAGTTAAATATCGGGTGGCCACATGGCTTATGGTTATTTTAGCTAGTAATGCATTTTAATGATTCTGAACTTCCAGGAAAGAACTCCAGTTTAATGTAATGCCCTTCAGGTCTGTGTAGCTATAGGACAAAAAAAAAAGGCTAGCTCACCTTGGCATACGAAAGTATGCAAAGAATGTTCCTCACGTTTCCGTTTTCTTGGCTCTATCAATCCATATATCCCAGGGTCAGTATCTTCACTGTTTCTTAATATGGATGAGCATGTTAGACAATGTCTTCCTTGTCTTAATCTTAGACATGCTGATTTTTCATGACATTTATTTCACAGCTTTATTAGAAAGTGTCAGGCACAAATTAACCAATGTAGGGACACAAGAGAATGGCAATGGGAACATGTTACTTCTTATGCCCTCCTTGGATTGAAAACAATAGTCGTGGAGAAATCAAGATTTCATCCTCTTGGGAAACTAATTTTAAAATTCTTAATGGAATTATTTCTGAGTCTTCCATTGGTCTAATTCAATACAGTTTTCTTTTTTCCTTCTAATAGCTTTTGAAAAGAGTGGAAGGAAATGGCTGTCTCTGGTACTTTTCATTGTATAGTTTATATCATTGGGCTATGTACCATGGTTTCCAGGTTGTATATGCTGAAGTGTTTGGAGAGCTGAATGGCGCAAATATTTAATTAGGAAACAAAAGACACACTGCTGCTCCATGCATATTTATGGAATTTTTCATCCTGTGAACTCATCTCAGGAGACTTTGAAGAACAAAGACGGACTTTGGTAGTGTGACAACAAACTGTAATATAGTTTATTAAACAGAGGGTCATTTTTACTAGTTCAAAGCCTCTTTTAAACAAGGGCTCCTCTTAAGTTTCAAAGTAGAGCAGGAAATGCTCTTCTCCTTTCTCTAAAGGTAGACTGAGTTAAAACATTGAAGATGAAAACAGACCTGTTCTAATCAAACCAGAGGAAACTTAATACCCTTCTGTTCTTTCATTCATCATTCTTGTCAATTCAAATTGAGTGTAGCCCAAATATCCTAAACCTTTAATGTAAATAAATTAATTAATTGATAAAAGGTTCTACTTTTTATTGGCCTTTGAATTTCAAGAGAGAAGATAAAACACATAGTCCATGTTTCCCTGTGCACTATGTAGAAACCCCTTTTGTTCTAAGAGTCAAGCTTTCTGCAAACTAAGTATATCTGTAAACTGGACCACTGAAGATGATTTGGAAATAAAGGATCTTCATTTTGTTGCAGAGCAGAAGAGGGAAAGGGTGTTGATTAACATTTTCCTTCTCTGACATGGATTAAATATCTGTAGACATACTGAAGATGAGCAGTTGAAGTTACAGTACGACATCCATTATTCAAAATGAATCTGCATTTTTAATTAGCTAAATGCCTTTTTAAAAAATGTAAGTTTTCCATTTCTTACATTATTTTGATTTCTCTACAGTAAGACAATCTTTCTTCAATAATCTTAGAGTGCCATAACACCAGTTTTCATTAGGTACTAGAATGACCAGCACCCAATGTTGTGGTACAGTGCACTTTGTCAGTGAAGTTCAGCCTATCATTAAAGTCATTCTCTCTTGCAATTCAGCAAGACAGATAACTCTTCTCTCAGAGACTTGTGCCATGGAAGCCACTATTAATGCCTGTTTAGCCTACTGTCCTGAAGGACATTCCAGTAGAAGCATGCAGCCATTTTGTGCCCTTGGCTCTTGGGAACTGCAGGTACCTTCACCATGGACAAAGTTCATTTCTGTTTAAACCAGAGACTTTAAATATCAGCATGGATTTATTTTGCTCTCTTTCTAACTCTACCCTCTATGTGATTTACTGAATGATTTCATCAGGTCACTGGAATATGGCCTTTTCTCCTAGGGCATCCGTGACATCCATAGTAAATGCTGGTTTAGAAGCTTTGTACTTTCCCTCATTTCCACCATTCCACAGACTGGATACAGCATGGCAAATTATTCCCAGGTGGAGATAAGCATAAAACTTTAGGAAGCCCAAGGAATTTACATAAATATAGGCTGTGACTCTGTAGTGTAGCACCCAGTTTGCATTAGCATTACAGTTGTCCTATGTTACCGATAAGTAAGGCTTTATAAAAGAGAGGCCTTGTGAAATCATGTCTCAGGCCTGTTACTCCAGCTAAGTAAGAAAAGGACTATGAGAAAGAGATTCAGCTGAGTTAGGGGTAGAAAAACCTGTTACACAACAATTGTGTTCACACCGTGGTGTATGATGGTTGGTTGAATTCTGTTTGTTACCATTTAAAAGTATGATAAACAGCTAATGGCTTAAAAAGGCCAAGTTTTTGGAATAAAGGGGCTCTCCTTTGCACTTGCTTAGGGACCCTGCATTGCTTTGGACCCTCACGTCACAGTCCTGTAACGCTCGAGTACTCTAAAATGTCATCAGTAATCAGTAAGTGCAATTCAGGCTTCCACAGAATTGTAAAGCTGCAATACAAAGCATATTTCTTTGAAAAGGAGGACAAAATATGCCTTTACAGTTACACTGGTGATCAGTCTTCTTTCCTATCAGAGTGCATTTTCCTAGAATATGTCTAGGAAAACAGTCCCTGAAGCAAAGATTCAGCTAGATCTTTGGCAATGCCCAGAAGCTGATCCTTAGGGAGGTATGGCTGATGAGCAGAAACATATCATGCTGTTTCTCTCAAAGATTCTCTCAGCTTTCAAATAATCTGGGGCTCTGCCACAAAGCTGTTTGGTTTTTTAGTGAAGATGGTACCTTTTTAATTGCTTCAAATTCGTTCCAGTTTCATAAACCTGCTCAATCAAGCCTTGAGACTGTGCCAGTTTTCAGTACCTACAATATGATGCAGCAACAAATGTCATTTATATGATCTGAGGAATTAATTTTTTCTTTGTCTTCTGCCTGATACCTGTTAGTATTAGTCAGTGTGTCTGCTTCTGAGAACACTTGATGGTCATTCATGTTTTCTCTTCCAGTCCATCTCATTTGACCTGAAAAGCTTTGTGGCAGTCTCTTCCTTCCCTACTTCTGCCCATGTCCCTGCAGTGATCTCCCAGGTTGAGAATATCAGTTCAGAAAAATAATAATGTTTAGTCCTGTAAGTAAAATACTCACTCTGTCACAATGCTTTTTTATCAGGCAGAATGTTCATCATAAATGTACACCGGGTACATTTATGTCTACACAGGATGTAGACATTTAAGAGCATTAATTAGAAAAGGTGGCTTGGGACCCCTAATTCATCATCACCTTTTTAAATTCTCACATCTTTCACTCTGTGTTTGTCATCTAATGTCACATAATGTGTGACAGAATGTCACTTTGCATGATCATCACTGTACAAAACAAGCCTCTATCCTTCACTGTTCATATTCCATAAACTGAATCACATGTCTCCCAAGGTTTTCTGCATAGTCTTACTCTTTGGACTGTTTTGGTAATGAAGCTGGGTCATAGTATTTGATCAGAGTGTGTCTTATGTCTTATGGTTTATGACTGCAAGGAGGGAAATGCACCAAAATAAAGAGAGAATTCGAAGAAATACCTTAAGCAGGGTGAGGAGGGCATGTTGATTCCTCGTCTGTTTATAGATGAGCTCTGTCTCCTATGCAGGAGTTGTGGAATAGTTCCTTTATCAAAGGGATGTCAACATCCATTATCATTGCATTAGGGATGAGATAGGGTGCCTTTCTGACTGTCCCCTATGGTTTATGGTCCTGCTGAGTTTGAGTGTACCGAGAAACTCCTTTGGTAATGAATTTTGCAATTAGCCAATTGTTGTCATTCTAGAGACCTCCTGTTCCTTTACCAATCTTGCTTTTAAGGGATATGATTTGGCAGCAAAGAAGAGCGGAAGAGAATGAGGAGGGACAAAGAGTCCATTATTGCATGGCCAAAAAAAGGCTGAATAACTTGTTAGTTGTAGATAATTTCTTTTTCCAGTTAATTTTCTTTCTGACACTATTCTGCCAGAATATTTTCATTTATATTGCAATATACCTAAGAGCGAGATCTCCATGGACAGGGAACATGCTGCTAGGAACAGAGAGCTGATACACTGCTAATAGGTAGTGTGTCAAGAGGATCTTAGTAGTATTGTGTTAAAATCCCTATATATTTGTGGGAAGGAAAAGCAGGAGTGAGAGAGAGATTAAGCAAAAGATATCACCACCACATGGATCCCTGCAATGTCTTGCTAGTCCTTCTTCATCCTGGTCTTCTTATTGTGGGGGTTCAAGAGTTGTTCTTCTGGGGTATCACTTTTATACAGTTTAAGTCCCAAGTATCCACAGGGTATAGATATCGTGGTGGGAATTTCTGTCTGGATGGTAACCAAACCTTCACCTCCATTAGGCCTGGAATCAGTTCCTTCCTACTGTGCCATCTGCACTTGATCTCAAGTTCCTGTTGTGGCGGCTTATCTTGAGAAGCTCAGTTGTATTCTTCTAAGTCTTCACAACTAGGAAGAAGCTTCTTTGCAAACCACTTCCATATTTTATTTGCCAGACTTCCTTTGCAATGCCACGCTCTTTCTCCAAATTCCCTTCGGCATAGAGTGTACCAGCTTTAAGGCATAAAGACATATTTCATAAGGTTTTTCATAAGTTTTTTAACTGGTTGGATCTCCACTATGCAATCAGCAGTATCTGTCTTCTTGAGATAAAGAGTAAGATAAAAGGCAAGAAAAGCTCTTGCTCTGATATCTCAATAAAGAGTTCCTAAAATATAGAAATACCCTCAGCATTAGAATTCCATTCCTTCCTCCATTTTATGTTTCCCACTTTTAATTAATAAGTCTGTGCAACCCAATGCCACTTTGACATTGACCAAGACTGTGCAGTGGATTTGAACCAGATTACCTCCAAAGGTTCCTTTCAATCTAAATTATTCTGGTATTCTAAAAGCAAACAAAAATATTCTATTATTCTAAAAACAAATAAACAAAACTCAACCCAAATGGCCTAGTCTTAATCCTGTGTAGTAGTGTAAAGCAGATAGTTATTCCTCTTTTTGCTTTATGTTACTATGAAAAATTAATGCTAAGCCTAAAATTCTGTATAACTAGAGTGTTTCCAAAGACCAAGAAGAACCAGATGCGAATCATGGAATGGTAGAATAATCTGAGTTGGAAGTGACTCATAAGGATTATTGAATCTGATGCCTGGCCCTGTACAGGGCACCCCAAGACTCTGCCCACGAACATGTGCCCAAGAGCATTGTCCAAATGCTTCTTGGACTCTGTCAGTCTTGGTGCTGTGACCACTTCCTGGGAAGCCTGTTCCAGTGCCCCACCATCCTTTGGTGAAGAACCTTTTTCTAATATCCAACCCAAACCTCCCCTGACACAACTTCAGGCCATTTCCTCGGGTTCTGTCATTGTTCACCACAGAGCAGGGATCAGCACCCTTCCCTTCCCTTTCCCTCACAAGAAAGTTTCAGACTGCAATGAGGTGTCTCCTCAGGCTCCTCTTCTCCAGACTGAACAGATCAAGTGACCTCAGTCACTCCTCATACAGCTTCCCCTCCAGACCCTTCACCACCTCTGTTGCCCCACTCTGAGAACTCTATGATAGTTTAATATCTTTCTTGTATTTTGGTGCCCAAAACTGCACTCAGTATTCAAGAGACTGCACCAGTGATTCTACAAAACAATCTAAATCCAGAGTTAAGGTCTCTTCAAATTCGGTATTGTCATGTTGTATCTCATCAAGGACAAGATTCTAGGAAAAGTAGATTGTTGATTGTAACATATAAAAGCTGTTCATCCTAGCTCCTTATGAAATTCCCATATTGTGCAAAGGGTTGGTAAGCAAACAGGCAACTTGTATTGCAAGTCTGCTACATCTTCTCAATAACCCTTTTTGTGAGCTGATATGAGTGTCATAGGAAGAGGTAAATCTGTGTCTGTATCTTTCAATGTGGGGGGCCTGAATCACAAGCAGACTTTTGAGTACATTTCTGTAGAGTGTACTATTAGTTTATCTGACAGATGGAGAGCTGTTGGATTGAAACCCTGGGGATGTTCCAGTGGATATAATTAGAATTAATGGGCTGTGATGAAGACAAAGGAAATATAGGGAAAACACTGGGAAAAACTTATTCTTTATTTAGTACATTGTGGGCTCCTAGAGAATTTCAAACTTACATTGGTACTTGAAGAAACTACAAGACAGAGAGGTGAGGATTGAAACAGAATGACAGCAAATCATTGAGAAATATGCAAGTTAGCAAGGTGGGTGAAAAGTACACACAATAAATTACAACTGTCTTGGTTGAGTCACTCTTTTATTGGCTACTAGGAAGAAATGGGATTTTAGAGGTATTCAAAATCATGCTCAGAAGTATTTGAAGTCAGTCCTCCAAATAACTCCAGGGTATCATCTGCCTAACAATCCCCAGATTACTTAATCATACATCTACATCAGCATCTTACCTGAAATGAGTAATGCTGGGTTGGAATACACAGCAACAAAGGAACAGTGTTAAAAATTAAAGTGATTCCTAACCAGACTGTAGTTTGAAGCACATAAAAATACAAGTGTTCATCAAGCTTTCCAATGGCTGCCTTCATTACCAATTTGACCACTGTGTCTTCTGCTTGCTTCTCAGCAGAGTAGGTGCACCATCACTATGCACCCTAAGTATGTAGTTTTTTATGATAATCCTAGAAATTCGTGGTATGTTTTCCTTACTTTCATTTCCTGCAGAGATTAGGCAGCACAGTGTACTTCTGCTGTTTACTCTATTGCTTTGGAATCAGTTTGAAAATATTTTAAAAACTGAACATCCAGAGTAAGTAGCAGAAGAAAAGAGAGGAATTAGGAGAAGCAGAACTTAAACGTGTTTCTGACATCATACATTACTTATACAATTCTCCATTGCTAGGACCTGGTGCCCTCATTTCAGAAGGCAAATGCGAGAATGCCAATCTGTGAGAACAATAGTACTTAAATCCGCTTTGCAGAAAGGTGACTGAATGTGTGAGATGAAGCCAAATATAGCCAAAGCCTTTGCATATACAGTTTTTTCTTTTTACCCTACCAAAGAAAATCTAATCTGGGAGTGAATAGGCCAGTGCCTTGTGTTTCCAACTCCTTACTTTACTTTCCTGTAATGTATACTTATCCTTCTGAAAGTTTGTCTGAACTTCTCTTCTGCTTGTGGTACTCATGATGATGGATGATGACAAAACCATATAAAATATTGCCCAAACTTTTTAATACATAGTACATCATCTATCATCTAGGGTTTATATGTTCTAAAGTCATTGCCCTTCTTTATTTAAACATAACGTGAAATCATAGCTTTTTGAAAGCTACAAAATACTACCCACGCCTTTTTCAATATCGAAGATGTAGTATGAGTCACTGTTTCATTTAATTCAGCCAGTGACAGCTGTGTTCATGCAGCCTTAAAGCAGGCAGAGCAATGTTATGCAGCCCTCAAAAAAAGCACATTGTGAGAAGAATGACAAAGCCTCCACAGAGTGATCAGTCAGCTGCCTTGGAGGGCTTGGTTTAGGAGGACAAGCATCACTTGAAGGAGAGGGCTTGCTCAGCTTTGCTATTGCAGCCAGTTGATTTGGTGGAGTAATCAGAGATTAGAGTCTGAAAAGGAATTACAAAAATGAAGTTGTAGGGAGATGGTCTGTTTAAATCTACTTTGCCTTGAAAGTTGTTGTAGCACAAGAGTTTCCCAGAACCATTTGTCTTTCATTTCAGTCATTGCTACTGGATAAGAGTGGACACGGCTAGACAAAGACATCTGGAAAATAAGGAAAGCAGGGACTGCTTTTTGTTCCTTTATAATTTGGTGAGTCAGTCCTGCTCATAAGCAGGTAGTGCTTGAGCATGTTGTTCTGTCTCACACTCTCCTCCTGCGGTAACCAAGATGCTTAAAAATATTAACTTCAGACTCAGAGAAATTCATTCATCACATGTGAAAGTTCTGGGACTAAGACTGACAAGACCGAGAAGAAGAGACCAAGTGTATCTATATACATGGGACTCTGAGGCATCTGCAGATATATCCCAAATGTGTAGTCTTAAGCAAGTGTGAGGGAACAAGTCTACTTGTAGTCTCAGCACACAAGAGCAGTGAAATATCCTGTGTTACTGACCAGGCCCCCAAAAAGGAGTATTGAAGAGCAGGGATGCAGATGTAACCTTTGCCAGTAGGCCAGGGAGCAGGCTGCTCAAAGCCCACCATGACTCTCTGTGCTGACAGGCCCCTGTGGGGATGGACAGGGAACACAGGATTAAACTTGAATTACCTTCAGCAAATACAGCTGTCACAAACCTTTCACCAGTGCAGGACATGGGAAGCCACAACTGTGGCTATCCTGGAAGATGCCACACATCCATTTCTCTAAACAGCCCTCCTAGAAAATGACAGTGTCCTGGGAAAGACTTTTCCTGGGGAAGAGGTACCAGCAAGTGTTTGAGAGGGGCAAAACTTTAGATAGCACAGGGAACCAGCTGTACAACAATTTATTTTCTTGTATGATTTTTCTTTTTAAAATTTGTTTGATTAAGGAAGGGGGTGGAGGGGAGTTATGTGTTGTGACCCATCGGTAGGGGCCATGATGTTTGTTATAAATTCTCATCAGTCTTAGCAAAGACATCAGACCACAGGTCAGGAAATTCCTGGGCTTTATTGTCAGTTGCCTTAACTCTGGCAACCAGCCGACTCTTTAGACTCAAAAGGTGTTGGCTAACAAGCCCTCAAGTTTGTAAAATAGACCTCCACAAGTGGTTGGTAACAAGCCCTTAATTCTGTACAGTACCCTTCAATAAGCTCTCAGCTCCTCACAATAAATTTCTCAAAGATGCTGGCTCAGAAGCAGAAACACTCTTCCACAGGCTCCCAAGTTCCACAATAAACTTCAGTACAGAGTATGGAGTAGAATATGAGAGCTGTGCTTTGCGCAGGCAAAGCAATGGAGGAGAAAAATAAACATGGAGAAGAGAGAGAGAACAGAGAATATAGTCTATAGTCCATAGATCCCATGTTGCTCCTGATGAGTCAATAATGGCTAAAATTCCCTGGAATGTGCATGTGTTATTTATACCCAAGACTTTTTAAACCCCAGAAACTGACATATTTGGCTGCCTTAAGGATGATTCTGCTAAAAACACAGATTGTGTGATACAAAGATTTGCCTCATCGAATTTATGAATATCAAGTGTAGAAAAATCTGCTTTGCTCAGAATTTTTTAATAAATCAGCATATGTTATTTTGTCACAGACTTGCATTTGAGAAAAGGAAATTGCTCTTAAACTGTTAGCATGGAGGGCACACACACATATATATATATGGATATCTGTTTGAGAGGGATTTTCTCTACTTGTATGAATTTTCTTGTGGCAATATCTAGGCTTATCTCTTTGGGGTTTCTATTTCTATTACAGAGAATTCAGAGAATATAATTCTATTATAGCTGACTGTATTATACCTTTCTTGTCAACATTTTTTTCAGTGAAAAAAATGGCTGAAGTTAAGCTTGTTTAAATTTATTCTTTTTTTTTAAGGGAAGCTGAATGTCAGCTGCTCTTATACTAAGTCTTCACGTACTGGTTTTAAGATTGGGTGGCCAATCAACATTAAGAAGTACTCCAGATGTACTTTTCTGAATGTAGATTAACTCTGATGTCTAAGATTTTTTTTCCCCATCTAGGAATTTGTGCCAACTGTATCTCTTTTCTGGATAAACCCATATCTGTCAGTTGTATACCTCAGAGCCTGCTGCCTGAGCTCTCCGTGTAGTTCCTTTCTGGTCTCTTCCAAGCCTAAGTTCTCACAGGCTTCCTAACTCTGTCATGTATTCTGATGAGGCTGTCTGCCTGAAGAGGATATATTTGCACAGGTCTATGGCACAAGAATTATATTACAGAATTATATTGATGATGTGTGGCACACGGCATTGTGTGTATAGACTGGCAGACTCTTACAAAGCTGCATGTGGACCAGGCCTGGATTAAGTGTGTTTTCTTCTTCCAGCAGTTTTTGCAGAGCTTTTATATAAATCTTTCCTCCTCTTTTCTCACCCCCCAAAAATTCTGAATTTTTTCACTCCACAAATATTCCTTTCCACCTCCACTTTCCTCCCCTCCCCAGCTCCCAGTGCTGTGGATAGAGCTGAAATTATCTCTGCTATTTTTATTTGATAACTTCAATCTGCAGTACATAGCACCTTATTTGACAAAACATCACATTTGTGCACAAGTATCCAGTGATACCAACAGGGATCTGCAAACAGTGTCTGCTTACTAATGTTAAAATCTTTCCCATTATTTTCTCCCAACACCCATGGTATTTGTTGAGAAAAAAATCTTCTGAAGTCTGAAACTCAGAAGTAATCCCCTAATAATTTTACTGATGGCTTTTTATGCCAGTTTTAAATGGAGGACAAAGCAAACAAATAGAGAAGAGCTGCAGGTCAAGGTAGCAGCCTAACTTTAGACTGCAGTAACTTTATTTTCCTCTCCTTAGTTAGGTGTAGAAAGTTCTGAGTTCTGACTCATGTGCAATTTGATGGGTCCTTTTTATGGTGCAGCTTTGTCATTCAGAAGGTCTTGCACCCCCTACTCTTCTCAGCTTTAACTTTGGTACTGCTGAATTAAACCAGCAGCTTAGAAAGAGGTTGCATTGCTCCATCCCTGGCTCAGAGAAGAGTAAGAGAGAGACATTTTAGAAAGTTATGTCAAGGCCAGTCCTGACTCCCAAAGGATTGAAAGCTACTCCTAGTTTGTATTAATTCATGCTGTAGAGACACAGACTCAATTGATCTTTTTGCAGTCACAGATGTGATGAAATCCTCTGCAACATTGAGCCTGATGCAGGTCCCAGTGAGGAGCAGAGGGAGTCTCTGATACAGGTTTCCTTTGCTCCTGGTGTCTTCCCTGCAAGCTGGCTCTTCAATGCTTACAGACCTCTTCTGAAAATGTATTCTACCTCAGCAGCATGCTTTGAATCCAGAACAAAAACTGGAATATGCTTTTCAGTTTGATTGAATGATAAGATATTGAGAACTAAGTCCAAATAGCCCTGATTTTTTCAGGGGCTTGTTTACAGAAGCTGAGCCATTTGCAATGGCTTTAATGCCAAAAGTATTTTCAATTTCCAGACTTCTCTGCAGCCTGTTGATTAATTCATGGGGAAAGAAATGAAAGTAAAAACACAATAAACCTGTTGAGTTTTTAATAAGTATTCAAATAAGAAAGAGCATCCAAAATCTTGTGCTTGGCATCCCAACAATCCATTTCCTGTCTCAAATCCTGACAAAATCCAGCCCTAATAAAGCACTGCCAAGCAATTAGAGTAATCTCATGAAGAGTAAGCTGTTCTTCCCCCTGAAAAACACTGCATTTATCTCATCAAGGATTCTTACCACTTTAAAAGTATTAAGAGGTAAAAGCTTCACCTCTCTCGCTGGTGGAAAATAACATGAAAGGAACATATGCAGTTGTATTGCCAAAGGCTCACCTGCATTCACAGCATTGCTAGTTGCACTGAGCTGGACACAAGGAATTATGTAAGTGTGGCTTCCAACAGAGAATTTTAAATATTTTGGCAGTATTGAAATGACAACTATAACAAAAAGAGTTTGTTCTTTTCTAGCAAGAGTTTTAATTCAGAAATACATTTTGTGGTCATTTTATCTAAAACATTCCCTGTCTTCTTTTCACAACATTTTATCTTGCTTCGTGATGAAAAACATTGTTTTAACAAAGGTAAAACATGAGCACTAAAATGCTCCAGTAACTTTCAGGAGTGAATATGAACTTTGAGAGTATGTCCCTTTACGCAGCCGACTGCTAATACTTCTCCCTTTTTTTCCTTGGATGCTGTAACGCAAAGCAAGTCTGCACTCATGGGGATTTCACCACCGGTTTTTGCTGCACTTTGGTAGTACGTTGCAGCAAAATGCTGGACTTGATCTCTGCTACTGAATCTACAGATAGTTGGAGTGAGACACCAAATCTTGTCTTCAGCTTATTTGCTTATGAAAGGAAGAAAATCAACACAAATACAGTTCAGAGTGGTGAAGAACTGCTTTTGATCTCGTAGCACCTGTTCCAAAATAAGAGCTTGTTCATGTTAGATGCAGAAAGATGCCTCAGCTGAGGATATATTGTGGTGCAATATATGGTGTAAACCCCAGGAAGTAAGGAGAAAATTAGGTCTAGAATTGAAAATCCATATGTTTTACAGAGGCTGCTCTGATCTAGAACTCATTAATGCAATTGATGTATAGATGAGAATTCAACTGTACACTGCAAAGCTTTTGAACTATGTTAACTAAAAAGGTAGCCTTAAAATTAACATTAGTGTATCTGTGTCTCATAGTATTGGATTTTTTATGAGACTTAACCTCTTGTTCAAAGACTCTTAAAGATTTAGTAAAGAGCACAGGAATGACACAGCAGATAATATTGTACTAAAATTCTTATTAACTCTTATTTAATTATTTGAACCTATACATTGAACAACAGTCAAGTGTTTGAACATTTGTCAACTGGGAGAAAGGCCTAGGAGCAAACAGAGGGATAAAATTTCTACATTTTAATATGATTTCAAGTATGTCTAGTTCCCTCCTTGTTCCATTTGACCTATCATGCTGGTCCTTTCTTGCTTTGTTACTAAAATTTGAATTAGCTCGTAGGGATAATTTCTTGAAGCTTTCAAAATGGAAATGAATGATGCACACAGGGCAATGCTGTCCCTAGATGTCCTGGTAGATATGTATCTTCTTTCTGGAGATAAGATGTGAAATGTTGCTTGACACAATGTGTGTGTGTGTTTGTGTCTGTGTACACCGCAAAGAAGAAGAAATTATCATCCATCTTTCATGAGGAAATTTGAGATTTTTGAACAGGCTTTAGTTATAATAATTGCCAAAAAAACCTGAACAAACAAACAAACAAACAAATTCCATTAATTGGTGATTTTTTTCTCATTCTTAATACTGATTTTTTAATTTTAATAAATTCAAATAATTTTACAGAAAAATACAGAAATGTCCTCTGAGAAAGACATTGATTAGAAAAATTAATGACATGACAAACACTTGAAACAAACATGCTTATGTTTGCAACCATCCATTTTTTGTCAATTCAGATGCATCCTTTTCTTAGATGGTTCTCATTTTCTGACACTACTCAAGGTATACAATTAGCATTTTGCAAAGGCTTTTAGGCCTTTTGGTTACATACTGAGTTACATGATGGTTTGTTTTCATGGCCACTATGCTGCTATCTTTACATGAAGAAATATGGTTATTTTTAAGTCAGAAGTAGGACTCTCTAAGGAAAATAATCCAATATTTTTCACCATATGCATAGTTAAAACATGCTCTAGCCTTTGATTTTGAAGCTGTAGCAATGCTTATTCTCAAGTACCAAGTCTGTGGAAGAGCCATGGCTGATAATCAACATGGCTTTGCATAATGCCAAGGACTCGTAAGATCAGCTAGTTTGGGTATTCCTCTGGGCTGAGCTACCTTGAAATCTCTTTCCCTTGGTTTTATTCCAGGTATGAGAGAGGTGGTCCTTTCTCTTACATATCATCTTTTATGACCTTTCTACAAGTTTGGTTCCCACAGGAAACTTTCATGAGAAAACTCTTACTATAGCTGCAGTGAAAACATCAAGAGTTTCGCTATTGTTATGCTTGTCTGTGAAGACAGATGTCCATAAAAAGCTGACCCTTTTATTGCTCTTATGCTTCCCTTAAGCTAAGTAAAGTTAATGACTGAAGGATTTTGACAATTTTGCTTCCAAATTTGCTCTCCATAGAAGCAGAAATTTTTAGAAGTTCCTATTCCTGGGTTCACTATTTCAGTGTATTCTTACAGCAGCTCCAAGGAGAGTTTTAGCTCATAAAAATAGAGTTTTATGATTTTAAAGTTACTTTTCCCCTCCTTTTTTTAATCTTAACCACTTCTGCTAATTGCTGGAAGTAATTATTTTAAAGAAAACTCATGTCTTGTGTTTGATCCTTTAATGATGCTGTAATAATGTTGTAACATCATTATAGATGATAATGACCATTTAGAAAGAACACTTTTTATGTCTTCTCTGTGTATTTTGTACTTTTTCACTATTCTGCTACTCCTATACTCATTCTTTATCAGTCTGGGCTAGCTGCAGCAACACTGTACCAGAGCCTCAGTTTTTGAGAACTTGTGAATGCAGCCATCCTAAATGTAAACTGTTTTAAAGTGTTCACAGTAGGCTTTTCAAAAGAACTTTTTATTCACCTCTATAAATAAGGGCTATGCTTCTAGGCTGATTCAGTATCTACCAAGATGAGCTGTTCTGAAAAGCTTTCCATCTTTTCTGGCATCTAAATGAAAATTAGAACATTGAAGAAATTCATCTCCAGTTATGTCTGCTAAAATCTGTCCAATTTAGGTGATCAATTTAGCAAAGTATCATAAAGAATTAATCAAATCTACATGTGTTTCACTTCAGTATTGAAATGAAAACAGGAAATCTTTTTAACTGGGAGCACGGCTGACTTCTGTTCACAAAGAGTATCTCCCAGAGGTATCAATGAATTAATGTGGGAGCTAGCTGAAAGAGTTAACAGCATGTGTCACCAACAATCCGCTATGGTATAATCTCATACTTCTTTATCATTGTTGCTATAAGAGGTGCACTTACTAGCTTTTGTCTTTTGCCATTTTTTAATTATATAGGATGCTGTTGAATAGCTGTGAAATACATGGAAAGCTCAGATTTCAAATGCTTTAAGCACTGTGTAAAAGAGGTTGTTGCAATTGTTGTTAAGTATAGGAAGAGATTTCATAATCAAAGGGCATTACTTATAACTCAGGTGACTAGGATCTCAAGGTGTGGTTTAGGCTCACCTTATTTTGTACTCTATATACATAATTAGAAATATTTTTCCCCCCTGGAATTTAGGATAGAAATGCAAGACAGATTAAGGCAATTTTAAAGATGCAAAGAAATACTTGGATGATGATGATGAGTGCATTTAACATATCTGTGGTCTAATAGTCAAGATTAGTTGTGAATATGTAGGAAACAGAAGAATAGTCAGTAATAGATGCCTTTTTGTAACCTTTGAAGTAAGAGTTTTAGGGAAGTCAGTGGATGTGGATAAGAATGTAAGATTGCAGTTATTAATAGGTTGCTCTTCACCAGCCCTCAGATGTAGAATAGCAGAAAGCACACAGTAAGATCATTTTCATATTTACCAGGGGAGCAATGAAATCCAGAAATGCAGGCTAAGTTACGTCTTTCCTTTTGTATAAAATTTGAGATAAAGACTTGTGCAGGCATAAGCTGGGAAAGAGCTGACTGAAAATAGGAGAAATAATATTTCCAGTTGTCACAAGACAAACCATAACAGAGTATCCCAAAGACAAAGATGACAAAGTAAAAGAAATAAGCTAGGGAAAAAAATAAAGGCATTATTTGGGGATTCTCACTAGGAACATATCAAAATTGTGCTTCTCTGGGCAAGTGATATGGGCATTTGAATTTCCACCTTAACTGATCATGATTTTGGGGCTTTGTTCTGGCAGCAGGAGTTTCATTTCCTAACAGTCTATTACTCCAAGTAGAGTTAATTTGAAGTATAATAAAGGTGTATCTGTACCCTATAATAAAACTTTGCTTTTAGTTTATTATTTTCTAAAAATAAGCTCTCTTGCTTACACACAAAACTTTCAGTTCAGCCCACTTAGGAAAAATGTCATGGAAACTAGGTAGCTGCTAGGTCATCTTGATAATAAACCTCATATCTCAGTAGACTTGAAATTTCAGCAAAAATCTCATTAGCATGCAAAATACCATTTATATTCCATATTTCCTCAGAAAACATAATGATTTTCAGTATACAGATGCCCATTCAGAGCTCATTTGTTGTAGTTTCTCCACTGCGTATATTGTATTAACATGCAAGAACAAACTGCAGTCTTTAACAGTGGCACTTAACTGTGAGCAGTAAGAGTTTGAGAGACAATTAAAGTGGTTACATAAGGTACTATGTGTGACCCTAGGGAAGTGTATCTCAGGATAAAGTCTGAGGATATATCAGCTACATCAGGACAATTACTTTAAAAAAAAACATCAATTGTGTTCTTGACTGCTATGGTTTATTCTAAATTGATGGCATAAGCTTGAAATATTTTTATTTTTCTATTATGTTACACCATTATTTAAGTAAGCTGTGCAGTCTGATTTGTATTTCACTTTCACCATTAAAGTATCTGATGCATAATAAAATTTTAATTGGTAAACTATTTTAAATAATGAAATCAGTCTCCAGGTACATTTCTTCCCTCTTTCTTTAGTTTCTTACCACGACTTCTCCTCTCCACTCTCCAGTTGTTTGGTTGTTTGGGGTTCTTTTGTTTGTTTGTTTTTTAATTACTGGAGCCCGTTTCTCTGGCATGACCCAAATATCCTCTGTCAACAAATACAAAAGCAACAGAGGAGTTGCTGACAGCTCTGTGATTCTCTTCCTGGCTATAGACTGACCTGGCCAGAGCATAGACCAACTTCAAGACTTTTCTAAAACTTTTTGTCCAAAATTTGCATTAAAAAATTTGACGGAAATGCAGGGATGGGTAGGGTGTTCCTCTTATATCCATCTGCCCATGCTCAACGTATTCAAAGTCCAGACACACAGTAAATCAGTCCCAAAGGACCTATACAATCAAAACACCAAACCCTGGGAAAACCAGGAAAAATATTCTGATAATGTCTTTTTCAGTCACTGCTTTATGGACACTTTCTGTTTTGTGGATTTCTTCAACATTTCTGGCAACATTTCTTTGGGTTTTTTTTTAAAGTCTCTAAGCTACATTGTAAATGACTAGTGAAATTGCTGTCTTTGGGACATGTCTTGGTTTAGTCATTAAGAGAAATGGCATTTCTTAATAATTTATTCAATAATTAATTAATTATATCTTCCTGCAAGGGCTAGAATTCATTCCTTTTACCCTTTATCACTTAAATATATTAATTTCTGCTAAATTTTCGAGCCACTTATTTAGTGAGACACTGCAACTTGACGACAAACATTGCAAAGTGGTTTTTCATGTACTGAGGCCATCAGAAGGGGCATTACAATGGCTAAAGAGATAGCATAGAAATTAAACACAAACTCCACTTTCCAGAAATGTTCTTTGAGATTTTGTACAAATCTTGTCACCTTTTTATCACCCACACCCAAAGTAAAAAAAAAAAAAAAAAAAAAAAGAGATATTTAATTGATCTCTTCTTTTAATTTATGTCAAGTGCAATTTTGATGTATGGTTATTTATAAAGAGTGAGATTTTTGTTGACTTGGTTATCTAGCTGGAGACCATCAAGAACAATAATTTTTAGAAAAGCTCAATGTCCAAGCTTTTTATAAAGCGTTGCAAATTAAGTGTGAAAAATGGCTAATTTCTTATTTTTTTTCTGAGCTGGTTCTGTGAAGGCTATTAAAGAGTAATTGTAAAGTGTCATTATTTACATACCCAGACTGGCTTTATACAGACTATTTGTATTATATCCATGCCCATGTCTGGCTTATATTACCTTTAATAGAAGGACATAGGTCCTCAGGGTGTAGAAATGGAAACCCCTACATTATGCTTAATACACGTATTTTAGAGTCATTATGTTATACAATAAAATTGCATAGCATATAAGACCTCAAGCAGCGAAGTGATTTCTCAGGAGTATTGTTAGAAAATGGCACTGGTTTAATGTGGGGTATAGAGGAGATACGGTGCTTCACAGAAGCTCCCAGTTCAGTGTTTTACTAACAGTCCCCAAGCAATCCTAGCTTTGGGATCCTGTCCCCTAAATGCCCTATCTTAATTGGATTGTGCTTTAGGTAATTAGTTTTCCTAATGCAATATAGTCAGTTCTCTCTGAAATTTTCTTTTGATGCCTGGGGACACATCATGTCAAAACCTGATGAGTTTTCTAAGCTTATGTATGCAAAAGATGATTTATAGTCAAGCTTACTCCTCCTCTCTACCAACACAGGAGAAGGTAGAAGAAAGGATCCTTTCGACATCCCCAGCAGAAATCTAAACCTTATTCCTCTGCCATGATACGATTAATGTCTTGCAATAGCATAAACCAGGGACAATTATCCAGCATCACTGAGTATGCCAAGTGTTTTCCATTTCTATCTTTCATTTTTGCTGGCGAATCATCAACATGTGTACTTGGGACTGGATGCATCAACGATGTGCACTGATGGCCAAATAGTAGCTGGAGTAGAAAAGGTAAAAAAGAACCTAAATTATTTTAAACCCCCTCAAAACATTTATACTTTTGACTTGACCAAATTAATTTTTCAAACCTGTTTATTTTGCTGAGCTACTAAGAAAAGCAAAATGAGATTTAAATCTTTTGTTTGGTGCTTCTTGGAGTGATATTTTCCAAACTGATAAAACCTCACATTAAATATATCTTGCTGTGGCTAACATTTTTAAAACAATTAACTTTGATGAAATCTGAGATTATTTCTTAATGTCTTTGCTTGCTATAGATCTTTCCATATCCCCTAAAAGGTTGGAAAGGTCTAATAAATTAAAACAGAACTGAAGCATTGAGTCCAATCTTTGAATATGTTAAATTGCTTTAAATTATATCGGTTGCAGTTTATTTTATTATACTCCTTGAGTATTTATCTAACTTTAAAAAAATACACTAAGGTTAATAAGGTGTTTCTCTACATGACATCTGATGATATTGAAACAAACCCTCAAAGGCTTCCTATCTCATAGAAAAGTATAGGATATTTTTTCAGTTGATCAAAGTGGTAAAATAGGAATAGCTTTGAGGTAGAAATTCTCAAAAATCATTCAATTTAGGAATGTTTCAGCTGTTCCAATTAAAATTCTCAAAGGATGATATCTTTAAAATCACATAGTACTTTGGAGTAACTTATCACAGTACATTTTCCTCATCAGTGTGAATTTAAAAAAAAAGGAAAAAACCCTTTTAATTTCTGGTCTTTCAGCATCTCCCTCCAGACAGATCATCCTTCCCATGGGATGTATGTCCTACAATCCCATCCCATAATATGTGTTCATGGATCAGAAGCTAGATGGATGGCTGCAGGGGCCATTGCACAGGAATAGCCTGAAGGTGTGCTGCACTCAGGACTAATGCCAGACTGAGATGCTCTGGTCCTCACTTGCTCTTTCCACAACTGTGTTTGTGAAGATTTTGGGGGCCACAATGTAAACCAGATTAAAAACAAGGCTCTAGTACAAAGTCTTAGCCAGCCCAATGATCCAGGTTAGAGTGCCACCTACAAGAGGAGATGGAGGGCAGGAACAGGCAGATGTGGGATATCTTCTATCATTTTTGCTATAGAAGGAAAAGTACAGGATAACTTTACCCTGGAAGAATTAAACTTCTAGGAAATGCACCACCATGGGGAAAAGAATCAGATTTGGTACTCATTTTTCTCAAGTCTATGCTGTAGTATGGGGAACAGCATAATGCTCTATCAAACATGATATGTGCTTTATGCTTGTGCTTGATAAACTGGATAAACTGAAATATTCTTAGTTGAACAGACAAAAACCTCAATAGTTTATTTCCTGAATGTGAAACAAGGATTTTTCATATCAGAAAACCCTTGGTTCCCCTCCTTCTAAAATTCCTGTCAATAATTTATTCAAGTCAAAATTTCCCCAGTGATTCTTTTTAAGTAATATAAATACAAAATATAATAGATACATTAAATGAAGGATTTAATGTTTGTGGTGTCTTTGCCAGATCCAGAGAATGTGCTCCATTTGAAGAGCAGAGATGGTGCTACAACTCATAATAACCCTAAAATGGGAATGAACTAAAATGAACTCATTTCAGCATTGTTTGTAGCAGGCAGAAAATAACAAGCCTCAAGTAAGTCCGTCAAAATGTTTATTTTTCTTAGTTTTTTTCTTTTTCATGTCACATTGAGGAAAAGGCAGACAAAGAAGAAAAGACCAGTTGTTTTTTCACTTGTGGAGAACACATAACATTGAGCCTGAAAAACAAAAACCCAAGCAGCACATTTCCTAAAACTGGGAAAATGAGACCTCAGTACTTAAAAGAGCCCATGAAAAGAGAATATTAAAGCAATTTCTCATTTGATTTGCATAGCACATTGCTGCAGCTGTAGCTCAGCTATATCAGGCAGGAGTCTGGGGTGAATGTGATGCAGAAAAGGAAGGCTTAGCAGTTGGGCTGTGGCCATTTGACTAGTGAGGGACTGGTGCTCTGCAGTCTGGCTGTGACCCACATGCCCAGCTCCCATTTCCGTGGAAAGAACAGCAAAGGGGTGGAAGACAAGAAAAATATCTTCTTCTTATCTGAAGTTAAAATGCCACCAGGTTGAGTTCTCAGCTTTGGGAAGTGACTCACGCAGTTTATCTGCAAGTTTCTAGCCTCAGCTTGCATTCCACACAGAAGCAGGGCAAACCCTTGGCACCTTCTCCATGCAGTATGTGGATGTATGCTGGGGGTTTTAAGGCAATCTTCCTTATCTTCATAGCACACAACAAGGTTTCCCAACTCTATGTGGGTACTTTAAGTTGGCATTTTTGTCGTGGGTGGTGTTCTCCCACATATTTTATATTCATTGGCTCCTACTTAGTGATATTTTCTCATGCAGATTTCAAAAGCAAGGCAGCCTGGGAATGGGACATTTAGTCTGAGAGGCTTATGAGATGTTTAGTTTAACTTGTTTCATTCAAGTAGCCAGTACAGTTCTTGACATATTTGTACAGCATTAAAAGATTGTTACACAGCATGCAAGAAACCCCTGTTATAATTTTCATCTTCATTCTGTAGGAAAAAATATGAGTTTGAAACAGCTCCAACATAGGTCTAACTGATTCTTTGCACCTTGTGTAGTGGCAAAGAAAGGGTGACCATTTTGCATTGCAAAAAATCTTCCGTCTTTATTCAGGACCAAAGTTCAATATCAAAGCTCTCTACCTGGGCACAAAAAGGGGGAGATCTCATTAGGAAGCTTTTCAATGCTTAAGTAACAAATAAGTTGCCAGACTTTGGGCAGAGCTAAAAGAACCAAAGTCAGGTTTCACACCAAAGATGAAGCACACAAAGGGTTCACTTAAACCCTTGGCTGGAAATATTAATGATTATTGTAACTTGTATTAATTGTTAACTGAACTAATTAAAACTTTGGCATTTACAGAATTTTAGGCTTAGGGGAAACAAAGAGCCTTTCCTCTAATTTCCTAGAACTTAAAGATGTGCTCAAAAACTTGGAAAAAAATTATGAACAGCTTAACCTCCTAAATTAATAAGGGCTCTGACAGGAACACTTTGATGTAAACCCATTAAGCCCTCTCACTACCCACACTGCGATCTCTTTAATTACAGGCACAGTATGTTTTATAAATATTAGTTTACAGCCTCCTGCATGACAGCAAGGGGAAAATATTGAAAGAAATTTTTATAATTACAGTTCAATGATCTGCATTTTAATTGAGAATTTTACCAAATAATTTCATAGGAAGACAGGAATGTTCCAATAAAACTGATTCATGGTTAGGCATTTAGGGTTTAAATTGTCCTACTTTGTAATATTTGGACATATAAGGACATGGAGACAGGGACATCAAAATATTTCTAAGTGTTAGGGATTTTTTCCTCACTTCTATTTGCAATATTCTAGAAAAACACATACTACATTCTTATGTCTGCCTACTTCTGAACAGTCAAAGTGAATTATACAGTGTTTTGAAGAAGCGCTTTAATTAAAGTTGATAGTGGGGTCTCAAACATACTTGCAAAACACTTGACTCTGCTGCTGTTATTCTCTGAGATGCCCTCTCTGTAATTCCACTTTGCTGAAAAACCACACTTACTTTATTTTGCATTTGCCTACTTATCCAGTTTCTGCCCTATTTTCTCAGCTAATGCTTACTTGACAGATACTGTTATTTACCAAATAGAGAGTTAATAACGAGATAGGAGAGCTGACAGACCTTCTTCCAAGATAATTTCTGCTGCTGGGAGAGTTCCCATGTTGGTTAAGCAAGCAGAATTGGACCAAGATGTCTAATGGCCTGTGCTACTACTATTGAATGTTTATTCAGAGCTGTAGCAAACTCCTCTTGCTGTCCCTGTGGTTCAATGGATGAACAGAGCCCCAAAAATGCTAAATTTAATTATTAACTCCATTAAATTGTGTTGGAGAAAATTTCTCAGAGCTTTTTTTTTTTTTTTTTGCTGTATTTCCTACGCTAACAAAGTGTTGACAAAAAAAAAATCTGGCTACCTATCCTCTGCTTCTCTTATCTCTGGTATGTGTGATACCATTAGTCAATCTTAACCAAATCTGCCAGAAACATGGAACTTCTTTTCATGCCAACAAGCTGTGTCAGAGAGGGAGGCTCAAGATCGTGTCACTCTGTTAGAGGTGGTGAGTTTGCTTTCTGTTACCATATTTAACACACCTCAGATGCAGATCGGGTAGAAATCAGGTCTCAATAGGTGAGATATGACAAAGCAATTACTAGTCAATTGTTTGCTTGCCTTTATTGCAACTTTTTTTTGTGTGTGTTCATATTTCAGATAAAATTCAGAGTAAAAGACCAGATGAATGCAGCTCGCTGCTTTCAAAGTAGTTGTTTAGTAATTCTTGTTTCCCTACTGCTGTGTTCAGAGTTCTCAGCTTATGTCTTTATTTTCTTTGTGATTTTTCCTTACTGCCAACTGCTTAGGCACTTTAAAATTCCTACAAACACATGTTTTGTGATTGCTCATTTGCAACAGGTGCGGGAATTTCTTTTTCTCAGTATAGACATAGTAAATCCAAATTTCTTGGCAAGTGCACCAAATAAAAATGCAGTTCTACCTTCATGTATATAACCATTCAAATACATCTCTCTGGGTATGATCCTTTTCCAGATGTGCAAAGGGATTGCTACCCTTTTGGATTGAAAAGATCACAACTGGGACCAGACACACTGAGAATGTATTGGAAATTGTGCTTCAGTCTGGTTCTTGTAGAGATAAGGTTGTAATGTTGGATCTTTTTATGTTCCACTTTCACTTTTCCCAGAAACCTTTTTAATCTCTCATCTTCAATATCCAGCGTTGCCTTTTCTCTTGTGAGCGCTCATCCTTTTAAATTAGTAATCTTGGTTTACAGCAGCATAAACAGGAAGTCAGATTATTGTCCTTTCTGGGCATGGTGATTTGCAACTTGTGAATATTCACTGATTTCTGCCAAACCTCCCTTATAGAAGACTCTTTATTTGAGTGCAAACTTAAGTTTCCAGCGTGTATTCTTCCCATTAAATGTTAGATTTGGAAGAACCACCTGAGTCACACAAAGTACATGATGAGCGGAAAGCTCATACTCATTTTACTTCAGGTACTTTTCCAGCTGTGTGCATGTGTAAAAATAGGTTATGTACATACACTATGCATAGAAGTCATCCATAAATAACCTTCTCATTTGGTTAAGAAAGAATCTTCATATAACACATTTCTCTCTTTTCCACATAGCTTTTATAATCCATGCCTTGGATATTATCCTATATCTGATTTTAATGAGTATCTTTCAAGTTAAATATCTCTTTTCCTTGATTATCATCCTCCTTTCTTTCTGTAAGATGAGTTTTCTCTTCCAGGCATGATGTATAGCTGTCTCAAGTTATACTGTAGCTGAGAGTCTCTGGCTTTCACTTCCTGTGATTACTTCTTTATACTTGTGTTCAGAGAGCATATTCCATGCTTTGTCATAGGCTAAGCAGCCAGTCTGGTGAAAAACATGAAATAACCAAACAAACTGGTACTTAAAACCTGGAAAATAAACATTGCACTTAATTATCTGTACTCTCATTTAACCCTAGGTGATATTCTCTCAGGCTCTGATTGAAACTTCCAGCAAGTGTGTATGCACCCCAGGAAACAATTAGTGGAGAGTAATATTGCACTCTTCTCCAGAATGAAAGCACAATCTCATCACTGCAAAATAATACTACTTATTATTGATGTTCCATCTTGGCTGATAATAAGAATGTTCAGTTGCATTAGAAAAAATATTAGAAAAATATGTCATGAAGGTTCTAAAATTCAGTACCTTAGAAAGACATTTTTCAAATGACATAATGATAATTTTTTTGTCTTTCTTTACATCAAATTACTGACCAACAGTGGAAAAAAAGATAATGGCATAAAGTTAGTATCACTGTGGTATCCTAAAGATAATTCATGTTTGATCAAATTTAGATGTAACAAGTTGAACTGTTCTTCCTGTACTAAAATCAGCAGCAGAACTTCCAGTGGGACTGGGGCAAAGCAGCTGAGTCACTTACTGAAAGCTGTAATTTTTAGGAAAAAAAAGAGAGCTCAGACTACGATACTGTCCCATGACTAAATATAGGTGAAAACTAAGCCTTTCTGTCTTTTTTGTGTGATTGCAGCATGGTGAAATTCTCAGAGGATGAAAGGACAGCTCTGAATGTGATATTTCCTGAGAGAAGGATATTAGTTTTATGAATCTAAATATAGAGAGTGGACAGACTGCATGAGAGTCACAAACTCCTAAACTCAGTATGAGAGAATTATAATCACCAGAAGCATAAAACTGCTATTTGTGTAACATTAAAAGAGTCTTGACACATGCCACAAAGAAAGAAGACAGAAAGAAAGAAACCAGAAAGAATCCATTTTCAGAGTCATATTATTCACTGAGAGGAGCTCCTAATGTAGGCAGAAGGATGTGCCCTGCAATGTGAGAATGGATTTCCTACACAGAAAGTAGATATGTATAAAAAAAGAGATTATGAGAAAATGCAACTTTTTGAGAATCCAAGATTCAAAAGATTAGCTCAGAAACTGAATCTAAACAAAAAACACTCCACTCCAAAACTGTTTTTATACAGAGAGCCAGATTGTATTCCAGACCCTCTCAAACTTCTTTTCTCACTTAACATGTGTTTGCTTATTTCCAGAAAACACAGAGCAAATTCATTTTATTTTAGTCTTCCTCCTCTTCAGGGCAAGAATTAGTCTTCATGAGGTTTTGGTTTTTTATGCTGACTCCTCCATCTCCTTAGTTGGTATTGGCTCACACTCAGAGTCATAGTAAAGTTCAGGTAGGTTACTTGAGAGTTTTGTAGGGAGTCATTGTCCCTTTGATTGCAAAGCAGCCTGTAAAGAAAGTACTGCGACTTTACACTGCTTCTTCCCAGGGGTAAAAAAACTTATCGAGAAGACCCTAAAATCAAGTTATGAGGGTGAAAAACTCCCTTTCAGTCTAGAGAGAGGGTGGTTACTTCATAAGCTGGTGGTCTTCCCTTTTCTGCTACCAATAGATATTTCTCTTCTATTGACAAGACAGAGAAACCAGGACTACTCCTACACTTACTGCTCTCCCCATTCATTTTTTCATACTGTGGGGAATTGGGCAAGAACCTCATCCCTCTCGTTAAATGCAGAATTTGTCTGCCTGAGGCTGAGTGATGTTGCATTGAACATACTCCACTGCGCTGATCCATTGCACCCGGGGAGGGCTGTTGAGTTGTATCCCTTTGAAATAAAAGGTTTGTTCCCTCTCTACTAACAGGGCTTTTTTTCCAAGTCCAACAGCATGGATCACTAGTGGGTTTTTTCTGAGTTGCTAGTTAGGGAACAGTTAGAGAGAATTATTTGCCTTGAGGGAAACACAATTAAAAGTCCTTTCAAATCAAAAGCCATGTCTCTTCTCTAACACTCTTTATTTTTTAAAAACTTCAGTCACAAAAGAAAAAAAATAATATTGAAAATATAATGGGGAAATAATGGGGATGGTGAAGAAAATTATTTGGTGGCCTTAATGAGTCATTTCACTTCTTTGCTTACCACCTTTTTCAGTTTCTTATTGGCAGACAAATGGACACACACAGGAGCATTTCCTCACTCTGGCTTGTAGCAGAGCTCTAGGTTCAGCTGCTTATGATCCCTCAGCCAGTCATCTCCTCTGCCTTTGGATAAGTGACTCCTCAGGATGCTATTGCAATCCTTGGTTATTTCACCATTTCCAAAAATAATTCCTTTTGAACGTCTCTGAGTTTGTAAATTAATAATTTCAAACTATGAATCACTGAGATGTGCTACAAAGGGAAAACAATAGCCCCAGTCACAGTTAAATTTATGACTTAAAAGCTATAAACCCAAGGCTTGTAGAAACAGAATTCTAATTTGGCTAAATACTCCAAACCCAAGGCAAAGAGCAAGTGTAAAAGCAGCCCCAAGCAGCTTCTTTTCGAGCAGCTGAAGCTGAGGCTGTGGTTTGGGGAGCTGAGCTGCAAAGCTCTCCTGTGCTGCTCCCAGGAAATGCAAACCTTCAGCCTTCCCTGCCACTCGGGGTTTAGCAGAGCAAAGATGAGACACTCAGTTCTCCTAGGAAGCATTCAGATCTTCTTTAATTCCCAGCAGATGCAAACAGCACTGCCACTGATGACCATGATCTGGGTGTGTATTTCAGGCATGGTCTCATGTGGTATCTTCTGCTTGCATTGCCTGTTATATCCATAGTATGCAGGTTTCCATAATTACGGCAAATGAGAAATTGCCTCTCCAAAACAACATTCTTTTGTACTGCTTCCATGAGTTGGTAATATCAACCACTATCTAGTCAGCTTTAATGAGATTGTTGACACCTTCAAACAGACAAATAAAATAAAATAGCTCTCCTGGCTACAGAAACTGCTATGATTTACGTCAAAAAAGCTCAATAGGCCCCAAGACTGTGGTAGAACATTAGAATTTCTGCTACACACCATTGTTCTTCAGCTTCATCTGTGAGTTTTCAGGTAAAGTAAAATGTCATCCTATTTAATTATCTGTTTATGGGTATATGTGTTTTTCTCAGGAGAAACACATTATAGTGTACCTGCCATAGAGCTCAGACCCAGGACATAAAGTATTATAATCCTTTTATCCTCTCTTCTTTAAATCCCCAAAAAAATATTCTTATAAATTACTTCTCCATTTGTCTTCCTAACACTTTTTCCTCCTCTCCCAGCCATAGTGGAACTATCTACCATGTTCCTAATTTTTTTATTAACAAACTGCATTTTTGTACATTGTTACATATGGGTTGTTTTTCAATCTTTTCCAGCAGTGCACTTTTATAGATGTAAATATTTTTTGTGTGTCCTGGCATTCTTCTTAAAATGTCCCTAACTGACATCACCACATGTTTAAAGTGCACAGAATGCTAAGTGTGGGCATTTGTCTGTAAACATATTTTATAAATACATTACTGTGCGTGGAGAAATGGGTTTTTTCTTTCATGATTACACATTTTTCAAATATGCTATGATATGATTACATTTAGAGGGACCCTGAGGGTCCAGTGTGTTAATTCCTAGAGGGTGCTAGTGAATTCTAGGGAATGTGCAATCAGAAAAGACCAAACCTTTTAATATACTTCATAAAAATGTGTGGTTACTGAAAAACATATTACTTAGTTGTATGTGCAATTACTACTTGATTGAATGGCAGATATGATTTTATCTATCTTTAAGTAAATGTTAGGGATCTGGAAAGTAACTTATGAAATGAGGTTGTCATTGCTGAACTGTTTGAGATAAAACTGGATGGAATATTAGATTAAAGCAAAACTTTTCAGTAACATTGTTCACTACCTGGAAAATCAATTTTTGTATGACCTAACAATCTCCCAGTGGGGAACTAAGTTCAGGAAAAAATAATTCCTTCAGGAAAAATGGGGCTCTTATAATATTCTTTTTCATATTTCTTGCAGCATTTTAAAAGTGAAAACATTTTCTCTTCAAGTCCTCATTTTAGATCATGGTAAACAAAATTAAAATTTAAGAAAGAGGTACCAGCACTAATAGAAAAATGCAGCTTTCAATTCTAAAACAAAAATGGTTATGATTTTTCTTTAATCTAGTGATGAGTTGGAGGAGGAAAGCACCTTATGAGAACTACATTTTATTTGCTGCTGGCTGATCTAAGGTTTCAATCACTAGCCCAAAATAATCAATTATTTCTGAAGTTTCATCATTCCAAGAGCTATGATGAAAAGTAGCTTAACATATTTAAGACTTTCATTAATTATTCCTACAACTATGGACGTCTGTGTTCAGTGTTCATAGAGAATTTGGAAAATAGCAGGAAGAAAGCTTAATGTCTTGCTTTTAAGTATGGAATTAGAAGGATGTGTCTAAAAAACTCGTGAAATGACCTGTTTTTGCTAGACAGAGAGAAATTGTCAAAACTGACCAAAATTTAGGAAAAAACCCTCCCCACAGAAAAAAAATACCAAAAAACCAAACCAAAACAAAACAAAAAAACCAAAACAAAACAAATAAAAAATCTGCACCCATCCCAAACCCAAAACACTGCAAGACCTTCAGAGAAATATTAAAAAGGCCTCATCCTGCTATAACTGAATCCTGAGCTTCCCAACTATTAAAATTCTTCCATCTTTGAAGAACTTCTTTCATTTAAGCAAAAAGAATCTCCTCCTGTCTACCTCCTCTAAGAAGAATCAGCTGTAGGGAAAAATATAAAGTTGTAGGTTGTTTTATGTTGGGTTTTTTTGGCAGGAAGTTCAGGTTAATTATTCTATGTGTTTTATCACATTTCTTAGGAAAAGAGAAGCCATTTTAGAAAGTGTTCTTGATTCTTGGTTCTGAAGTGATAAAAAATGCTATAATAAGATGTCAGTTTCTTTAATCTTCTTTTTGTGTTTTTCTCTAAATATATTGTTTGGCTACTGAAAAGAAGGAGAGAAAAAAATCAATAACAGGAGATCATAATATGATTTCCTTGTCAACCTATTCAGAAAGCAGCTGTCAGATCAAAACCAAAAGAAACTAACACAACAAAACCAAAGAAAACAATAAAAAACCCACAAACTCCAACCAACCAACAGGAAAAAAAAACATATGCTATTATGCTGGCACGAGGAAAAAAAAAAAAAAAAGGCATGCAAAGAGTTTATCTGGGACTTGGCTGTTTATAATCTTGTGGTTGTGAATCTGTAGAAGTGAAAATTGCTTTGACATTTCATGGTAGTGATGGTGTCTACATAGCCCTGTGAAGACATCCCCAGCAGCAAGTTCGAGGCCAAAGGCCTCACCTGTCTGCCTTGCTGTGAAGTTCTGGGAATGTCATGCAAGAACATCACCTGGCAAGCTGGGAGTCCACAGAGGACATTTTTTGTGCACCTGCCCCTGTTGTGCTGGCAATAGGAGCTGGTGAGATCAGCATGACTGAAGACAGACACCAAAGTCCCCTTCCCATTCTTGCGGGTCCCTTCCAACACTGATTATTCTGTGATTTGTGATACTCCTCCCTCCTAAGGCCGTGCGCTCCTGGAGCACGGCCATAAAGCACCAACCATGTCCCTTGACCACCCTTTGCTTTCCTGGGCAACCCAGGGGCTGTGGCAACACCAGCCTTTCTGCTAGAGCTGTGCCTTTTGCAGGCACCTTTCTTACTGCCTTCACCTCAGAAGGAACATGTCACATCCACATGGGATGCCTGAACCTTGCCCTTCTCATCCTCATCAGCAGACCCCAAACCACAGAGCTGTAATAGTTTTGAACATCTTTGCTTCTGGCAAAGAGCTACAGAAACATTTAATCATTATGGTCTTCCATGATATGCAAGCAGCTTCTCTTTGCCTAAACTGTTTTTTCTTTTTTTTTCCTTTTATTGGTTTAATGACAGATTAATTAGTTTTTAAAGCACTTGTATCTCTTGCCTGCTTTAGTGGTTCTTTAGATGTTTGTGAATCTAATCTGAGCACAAGTTAGGTGGTCCTCATATTCCAGGCCAGATTCTGCAAATTAGTTTAATTCACAGTAAGTATTTGGGCACCAGGCTAAGAGGCTGGATTTTTAAAAGACCTCATGAAGCTGGACTGTGTAGACACTTAAAATTCCACCATGAGCAGTAGGATGTTTAAAATTTTCTAGTTTTCCAAAACAACATACAAAAAAAAAAGAAGCTATTTGTCTTGGTAAGAGAAGAGAGAAATTGAAAAGTCATCCTATATTTGGAGACACTAATCCCTAGAAATGGCACTACAAATACTCCTGGATTGATTGTTCAATATATTAGGTGAAAACCCAGTTCTTCCTATCACTAATAGAGAATTGCAAGTCTTGTGTATTCTGCCAGCAAATTCATCTACCTTTGTTATCAAATCTTCTAGATTTTACTTTTCAGAATTTGAGAAAAACTTGTTTTTCAATCCAGAACAATATTCAGGCAAGTGCATTTTCATTTCTAGTTTAATTGGAGGCCAGCATATCTGGTTGGATTTGTTTGATGGCTTTTTCAATTCCTTGAGGTTCCAGTGATTTGTGATGTCTTTTATTTGTAAATAAAGGCACAGACAGCTTTTTTCCAGGCCTTGTTATTCTGTCATAAAGCTACATAATGGAGTAAGTGCCTATTGGTAATGAGCAATAAGCAATACTGTTGTGTACCAAGTCACGCCCCTCTGCTTCCTGTATTTTCATTTAGTCTTCAAAGTCCCTTTTCCCTGCAAATATTCTGCTTTGTGCTAAATAGTTGCTGGTGCTCAGTGGATACAGAAACAGTGAGGCTGGCCTACAAGGTGGTGTGGATCTCTAACTCATCCCTGTAGGGGCAGGGCTTTAGCATAAGCCATACCCAAGGTAAGTTTGAATGAGTTTGCACTTGGGATCATAGGCCAAAAGGGTCCTGGTAGTGGGCTACATGGGCAAGAAAAACTGATGCTGTCTGGAGATAATGACTCACTTCTTTCCAAGCATGATGCATCACAGTCTAATATGGTTTGCAGCATTTCCTGAGAGACCTGTGGGTATTATATCAACCTTAAGATAAAAAGTGAGAGAGCGGTTCTTGATTCAATTCCACTTACAGAGGGGAAGTTTTCAGTTGTGTATTGAGGAAATGTATTATTTCCACAAAGTGGTAGCATTTAGAAAAGGTCTCCACCAAGCATCTAAAATGTCCTGTATGCAGCTGGGAAAGAATGAGGACTGGAGAAATGGAGAGGAAATGTAGAAAATTGCATTAGGAGATTTAAGAACAGAACTGAGCACCATTTTTTCCCCTTTTCAGCAAATTGAAGAGATAATTTTGAAATCCCTAATTCCTTTCCATCTTTCCCTTTTTCCTCCTAAGAATCAGTTTGTATTACGTGCCCTGTTAGAAACTCTGTTCTGTTTCTTTGTAGTCTCTGGCACATTCAGGACCCCTGCCATTCATTCTTATAGATGACATTAACAGCTGTTTGTCAGGAATGGTTCTGTAGTGACATCCTCACAGAGACACTGTAAGAAGTCTGCTACTCAGGAGACAATTATCAAGCAGCGAGAACAGCACAGAAGGCAAGCATTTCAAAATGGAGTCAAAGCTGTAATGAAGCATTTGCCTTAAACTATAATAAGCCAGGTAGACTAGAGCTGAAACAATAGCATGGTGCAGACACATGCTGAGTAGATGTAGCATTGTTATTTTATCATAAAATCTTCCACATTTCATAGTGTAATGTAAAAAAAAAAAAAAAATGCATGAGTTACGCAGCACTGCCATTCTCTACTATCTCATGGCAGATTGACACCCTGCACTGGCTCAGGGCTCCCCAAGTATCATCCAGGTCCACATAATAGAAAGCCACTCAGAATGACTCACCATTCAATATGCTCACATTCTATATACTCACTATCTTTCTGACTTCAATAAGGTGTTTGTTGTTGGTTTGTTTTTTTTAATTGATTTTAAAGTCACACTGGTTTTTTTCTGTCCCCTCTTTGTTTTTAACCCAAATTATTAGCTATAGGAGTTTTATCCAGAGTATCCAGCAAGGTAGCACAGGTAAAACATGTGGTGCTCCAGGTGAAATTAATAAGAGGACTTTTCATAACAACAGGACTCCTGGCATGCACTTGGGAGCCTGTGAACTGAATGGTGGCTTTTAAGCCAGAGCCCTGGTGTCTAATTCCTCACAGGCAGTGGGAGAGCAAGCTTTTAATTTCCATCAGAAGTGCTTTCCTTGTCCTGTGTGTGGACCTCTTGTGTGGGTGGTGAAAAGTGAAGAAAGCCCTGTCACTTCTCCAGACTTCTTGTAAGATTTCTGCTTTCCCTTCATGATGGAAACAGTGAAAGAACAGTTTCTGAATAACCTAAAACATAGGGATTTCTCTTGTCTGACCTCCCCAGCTGGCTGGTTGCAGGGAGGAAAACTGTGCAATTAGAGATGTTAGAAAGGTAGATGATGTGTTTTTTCTTCTTTTACTTGGTAGTATACAGGCATAATAGCACTTGAACTATAATCTTTCTGACTGATATTAGCCCTGGGGAGAAAGACTTGTACAGTCTTACTGTAATGTGTGTATACATTGTTTTGATTGTGCAGCAAAGGAGGAAAAAAAAATATTCCTACATTTATCACCTTTAACCCTACTGACCAAATATAAGGAGATCCTAGCATTTGAGAGCAATTGAACTTGTCCTGGTCATACTCTAAATATATGAGTGTAGTAGTTGTTTCTAAGATTCCCATTCTTAAATGTTATGGCAGTACCTGAAATGACTCAAAGTCCAGTGTAAATATTATGTGCTGTCTGTTCTATGTTGATATTAAGGTGGCATGTTTCCCAGTAGCAAAGTAAATAATTAGTACATGAGAAATAGTTATTTCTATTAATAAACAGCTTACAGTGCCAGTTTGCCCGGCATAAACCTATTGGATCTGTATGCCTAAGCAGCACAAATAGTCCATGGGGCCATGGCCTCAAAAATTCTAATAATACATATAGGGTAAGGGTGGTTGCTAAGTGTATGGAAAATCTGGAACCTTGGAGGAAGAAATTTCTGTAGTTGTGCTTCTACCTCAAATTCACCAATGATCAATTAGCTGTTGGGGATTCTCTCCCTCTGGATACACTGCCAGATTAATAACACTCAAAGGCTCTGAAGAACAGTAGGCAGAGCATGGTCTCATATGCCCTGCCGTGAGAGTGGAGTTTCCTATCCATTCTAGTAAGGATGATTGCAGTAATGTCTTTCTCAAGTTCTTCTTCCAGACAGACTGAACATAATCCAGTGAACCCATCTGTGTAAACTGGTACAGACCAGCTTGTCACACAGCAAAAGGTAGTCTAGTTTGGCAGAGGAGGCTGTGCAGCCCCCTTAGAAAAAGTTTCCAAGTAAAACCTGTACCACAGCTAAGTTTGGCTAAACAGCTCTTTTCTAACCCTCCTTCAACCTCCTTGAGAAGAGGTGAGGGTCTGGCTTTTCATACAGATATCATTGAGAGGAGGTGATGGAGACTGAAGCCTGCCTGCCTGGCAGGCCACCAATCAGGTTCACTGTGTGAGTGCAAGGAGGGAGAGCTGTCTGTCAAGAGTAGGATGATGATCCCTTTTAAATTAATTTACAGTGGTCCAGATAAGATTAACAAAGAAGTTTCAGCCCCTGAACTTCTTGCTACGTGATGATGAAAGGAACAAAAGCACTAGAAAATTTAAAGATCATCTAGAGTCTGAAGAGTCACCCTCACTAAGCTGCATGTGCCCAAAATATGACATGATGAGGGAGGAAGAGTATTATGGGATAGTAGTGAGGTTCAAAAGAAATACATTAATTAAGATGATTCCTTTCCTAATAGGAATAATAGGGTTGAATTTCCTTTTACTTGAAGATGCAGCTTTCCAGATTCTGTAACACACTCTTAAAGGTTGCACTAGATGATCTTAGGGGTCTTTTCCAACCTAGAAAATTCTGTTGGTATTCTTAGACTCTTTCCATCCGTCATATGGTTATCAGATGAAAGAGTAGCTGGTTTGAGCTTGAAAGTGAAGCCTTCTTTACCTTAGAAGTACCATTTCTTACTCCTCTTTGCCATCATTTGAATCACTGCAATATGCGAAATTGCTAACCTTAGCTCTCCACCTCCTAATTAGGCAACAGCATTAAAACACTTTATTAATGGCACCCCTCCTGGGTGGCTGCAGATATATATACTTTCACAGAGTAATTGCTATCTGGCCCTCATTTTAATTGGAGCCCGTGGGGGGCCTGTGGAATTCCGCCTTCATCTCCCACTGGCTCATTGTGCCTGTGACACAAATTTAGAAACAGGGAACTACTTTCCAGATCTGCATCTGAAATAAAATGTGAGGGGCAAAAACTAGTTAGTAGATAAGATGTTAGTATTATAAGATGTAAGAGGAATTAGACTGGAAGAAAACAAAGTCTTTCGCTTTGGTTCCTTCTTTCACTAGGAGAAAAAAAAATTATGAAAAATTTTCTGGCATTTCTGTTTTCTGTCTTTTGTCTAACATGGTGCAGCTTGTAACTAGGTTAACCAGATCCTAAAGGAACTTAAAGACCATTTAAAGCAAAGCTTAAAGAAAACCTATTTTGCAAATATGACCCACAGCTTTCTAGGTCCTTGGAGCTCAGGCAAGGAATGTAACCCAAATATGAAAGGAGCTGCCTCTCCCAATTCAGACTTTGTCAACTTTAGTTCCAGAAAAAAATGTTTCAGCTTTATTGAAAGTTCATATTTTGTTGAAAATGGGCCCTTTTAAAGGCACTGAAATAAACTATTTGGCTGAATAAAACATTTCTGCCAGAGGAACTCCAAAAAACCAACAGGATGAAGAAAAACGTGTTCATGCTTGATTGCACAAACTATAGTCAGGGCAGTTTTATGCATAGAGACAACGCTTGGTTTTGTGCTTTGAGTTTTTGAGATATGTGCTTTAGCTAGGTATTTCAAATTAAATGAATAGTAGTAAAATGGTAATTGTATTGTTCTTATATGTCTTCAGAGTTAATATATTCTAAGATGAGCTAATTCATAGCCACCAAGGTATTGTTTCAAGCAGTAACTGCAGACACTTCTATTCTGTATAGTGCTCCAATTAATGTTTTCTAAATTATAGTCATAATCATAAGGACTGGAAACTATAATTTTTCAGAAAAGTGTGCAGATACAATGGCATGAAAAGAAATTCTGTCTCATTTCAACATTTTAAAATAAGTTTTGTTAAATTCTTTTTGCATCAACACCGAAATAACTTCCTAAAACTGCAGGTATATAATTGCCTCTTTTGAAGGTTTTTTTTTTTTCAATATCTCACAGTTTTGACAGTTTTCAATCAATTCCACTAGAATTTAATATACGTCCTTCATTCCTCTTAATCTTTTTTATCTGTAAGTCTAGGTACTGGAGCAGAGTTTTACAACAACTTGAAAATGCCCCAGCGCCACACACACAGAGATAGACAGGGCTCTGCATCTGAGTGTCAGTCCATAGTGATTGTGGAACTAGTGTTTTGTTTCTTGTCTCTGACAAAAGGCTGATTACTGTTGCCATCTCTGTGCACAGTTGGGTCTTTCTAGAGAGGTCTGTGGCTCCTCATCACAACTATCTAATTAGGCTGATTGGTTCACAGTGCTGAGCCAGGTGTGTTTGTCTCAGTGTCCTCATTTCTAACTGCTTTTTTGTGTGTTAAATGAACCTTTGCTGAGGCCCTTTGTGAGCCACTCTGTCAGCTTGAAGCAAAGATGCGTGACCGGTGTAATGCTGAAGAAGTAAAACTCATCCTGCTTACATGCTGTGGGTGAACTATGCTACAAATCCACTGAGGTCTTAGTTGTTAAGTTGTGACTACATTGAGTGAAAAAAACAGCCATAGAGTTCAAAGACTAAGGATTTGGACAGACATTCACAAAACAGGGATCTAAACACAGAGATTAGTGCGGGCTGATTAAACCCATTTTCCACTTAAAGGTAGTTTGGCCATCCCAGATTGCTTTAGATCTGTTTTGTAGAAGGTATAAGCAAAAAGCCCACTGCACTTGTTTCAGGGGCTGCGAGCCTACAGCTGATATAGTTTCAGGCTGTAATTCTTGCAGTCCTTTCAAAACTCAGTGATCCCATTCAACTCTCCTCCAGGGCCTCAGAAACTCAGCTTCCAGTGTTACATAAGAATTTTTTCTAGTAGAAGTATCATGAAAACATATGAGAAGGTTGATGATGGGTTATACCGGAGCAAGAAAAAGAATGAGACAGGGCTGTGCCTGTGATACAAATCCAAGAAGGAAACAGGAGAGAAGGAGGCTGCATGGTGTGAAGCAGAGTTCAGGCATTGGTTCATCATTTACTTTTACATCCAAAACGTAGAGATGTTTAGATTAATGAGATTTATTCAATCCATAGTGGTGGCCCAGGAGCTCATTCTCTGTTGGCTGTAATTTTTGTAGTCAACATAATTATTTCAGCACACTGTGCCTAGAAAAGCATTTGCAGCATATATATATATATATATGTATAAAATTGGATTTTGAACTCTCCCAAATGTGCAATTGTTCTATTCTCAGAGAAACCAATGCTCTTGCATTACAGCCTTCAAGTTATCCATTGACTTTGACAAGCAGTCACAGGAATGCTGTGCTATTTAATATGGGCTGTGAATTTAATATGGGCAAATGTTCCTTTTTGTTGAACCTTGTAATGAAAATGTCTCTAAATATTGCTAAACCTAAAACTATCAAGTGCTCTGCTGGGTTTAAGTTCTGCTACGGTTAAGTAACAGTTAATGTCAAGTGCATCAAAATTTGCAGAAATCATTCCTTTAAAACAGATGAACCACCTGACAGATTTACATCAAAATCAGAGACACTTTTTGCAGTTTCATTTGATTGCATGTGAGTGTTTCATAATCTGATGTTCTGCTGTGCAAATTTAGAGTGCTGCCATTAGCTTTGAAAGCACTGATGTAAATCCACCATCTATGTATCTGACTCAGCAAAACTAAACTCCACATTCCTTTTCAGGAACTGAGTTCATATTATTCTGTTCTTTTACCTTTGTTCTTAAGGTATTAATTTTTTTTTTTTTTCATTTTGGAGAAGGAGGATTTTACAGCTGTACGCTGTGCAATATTTGATCCATTTTCCATTTCAAATATACATTGGTATGTACAGCTGACATCCACAAAGAATTTTGCATTCAGAATTAAAAGCTCATTGGCACACAGTATACATAGAGCATTACCTCCTTTTATAGAAAGACCACTGCTCATGAGTAGCTGTCTAGAAAAGGTCTTGCTTCAGACACATGACAGATAAGAAATCAAAGTGTTTCCTCAAGCACACTCCTTCCTCCTTTCATGTACCCACGTGGCTTGGACCAAGCTGTAGTAACTCACAGGTTTGAAAGGCTTTGTCTATGCCATAAATGTTAAACACTGAAGAGCTTTGTCTGAAGAGATAAATTGTGCACAAGTATTGCAGTCAAAGGCCAAGGTAGAATGTGGGTGGGAGAGGGCAGTTTGCACTGGTGTAGGAGTGAGAGAGTTAGGAGCTATGTTTGGTGTCTCAATAAGTATTATAGGTATTAGTCTTCATGCCTGCATGGCTTAAGGCATTACAGCTGAAAAGCTGGGTTTAAGGAAGGCTCAACAGTCTTTGATAGGATACTTTACATTGTTGAATTAGAATTTCAAGGAATAAAAGACCACCTCTTTCTCTCAGCTTGAATAACAGACCTTCATGCTAGCATCAAGCTGAAACAGCCAATGAGCCTATGGTGCATAGGTGTTCACTTTCAATAAATAGGAAGCAGTTTTTCCTCTCACCTCCATTAGCTAATCACTGACCAAACCCAAGCTTTCTCCTAAACATGTTTTGAAATCTGCCTGCAGTCTGTTCCTGAGTCCATGTGGTGTGAACACAGGCACACAGGTTCTATCAAACACATTGTTAGACTAATCACTCTGTAACTCTGTACTTTCCTTCCCCACCTGGGGAAAGAGGGAAAATCCTCAAGCAGCAGCTCAAATGGACATGCTCACATGCCCTGAGAGAATGTCCCTCAAGAAGGCTTACAGATCATGGATTTCTTCCAGATCTCCAGTGAGTCATTAACAAAGGCCAGGACACTGGCCATGCTCTTGCTGAGGAGCAATTCACCTCCTCCACATTGGGAAAACCTTATCCAGCTGGTTACAATGCTACCTAAACTGGCAACCATACTTCTTCACATCAGCCAATAAATCCCAATAGGGATTATAGTATTGTAGTATAATCTGAGTGAAAAAAATAGTAGGTTAAATTTCTTGGAGAGACCTGGCAAACCATTTGTTAGATAAGGCCCCCAGGATCAAAACTACAGTTGTGGGGAATATCTAAAATATTTACATGTCCAGGGCAGATAGTGGAATATGAGCTGATAACTAAGGTGACTAATTAAAGCAGAAAACCTCTGCTTCCTGAATTAATATATAACATTTGAATGGAATTAATAGGAACCCCTGAGGCTGAAATAGGGACATGGCTTTTAAACTGTGCTGAAATGCATTGAAATAGTTACACTTCTTTGTAAGATAGACTACAGAAAAATACAGAAAATAGGAATGTGTGCTAAAAACAGACTGTCCTTTCTCCATTGGAATGTCTGACAGCTAAAACAAATTGGTTTGGCTTTGTCATTTAAAACAGTGACTGATATTTTGTCAAGTTGTTCCCTTGTGGATAGATTCTTACAAAATGAGAGCAATGATTCCATTAATTTGTGTTTCATCTCTGGTCCCAGGTGATGTAGTTAATATAGTTTCCGTAATGTCAAGTTAATACTTTTTCCTCCTTTTGGTGAATTCTTTTACAAACTTGCCCTCAGCTTGTATTATACCCTCTGCTAATAGAGGAGTTGAACTTGGGAACAGAGACTTTAGGCTTGAGCTAAAAAAATCTATAAGATCTAAACAAATGAAACTTTCACACATGTCTTCAAAAGCCAGTTGGGTTATGGCTTTCCTCTTTCGAGTGGAGGGCCAGCCCAATGCCTGGACATTTCACAGAGTTTTACCTCTTCTTCCATTAATTTTTTTTCCATTTTCTGTGTGAAAAGCATAGCCCCACATCTTGACTTAAGAGGAAGATGAGGTATTTCAGCTGGAGACAGCGGGACAAAGTTGCCAAATGCAAATGTGCTGTTGACATGGACAGTGCTTCCCAAGAGGCCTGGTCCTCGACCCAGGGAGCCTCTAGGGGGAAGATGGGAAGAAGTAATATTCATCATCAGAATATCTAACTCATTTCATGAAACAAGCTGGACGTCTGTTCAGAGAAATAGGTGCTTTCAGGAAGAATTTTCACCTAAACTTTAATTTCTGTTTTAAATATTAATCACAATTGATGACCTTTACTATTCAACAGAGCAGTTATTTGTATTCTTCTACCCCTTGAGAATTTTTGAGTGATCTCAGAGATAAAATGAATACTGGTGTAAAACTGTTACACAAAATAAATCTGTATGTTTCAGGAAATGCTTCTCTCACAATGATGGAAAGTAAAAAGTATTCAGCATAATTTGGTAAAATCAGATGGTACAAAAAGCACTGGAAAGAAGTAAGCACTTAAAAGTGATAAATCCAAGGATTTTTTTTCTATTTTTTTCATTCCACTTTTAAAAAAAAAAAAACCCGCAACATAGTTAAAGCATTATCAGAATTGATGTTGATTTCTCTGGCTAACATTTCAATGAGTTAAAACTTCAGGGATGTTTGGCAGTATTCCAGTCTTTTTTCAGTTCTGTGCTCTTTTAGGAATTTTAATTTTTCTTAGATAATTAGATCTCTGACATTAGACGCATATAATTAACAGGGAAAATGGCTTGCATGCTGGCTGTAATAGCCCTGTCTGATCTGTTTGCCAGATAGCTGTTATGACCTGTTTTTTTGGAATCATTTTATTCCCACAGATAGAAGCAGACATGCTTAACTGGAACCACTTCAATTTGTTTGAAAGGATGAAATCCTGGGACCTTTTACTGATTTCAGTGGTCCCAGGCTTTTGTATGTATTCTCAACATTTCCCTTTAAGAAAATACTTTTTCAACTTTTTTTTTTTTATAGTTGAATCTGAATTACTCTCCCATGTCAATAGAATAATACAACTGAAACTTCATATGCAAAGCTCTATTGCTCAGAGATGTTTCTTAGAACTGTCACAGAAGCTTTTACTGTAATTTTCAAAATGTGCCTCTCTGGGTGGGAGGGAGATGTATTCTCTTTAAACTAAAATATTAGCTTTATCTGTCTGTTGTTAACCAAAGTTCAGGACTTCAGTGTCATTCACATCTTTTGCAAAATTTCCCCCAAGACTTTTTTAATAGCCTATTTACCAACTGCTAAATAAACACCAGCTGACAATAAAGGACTTGAAAAAAATGTTTTCAGGTGTTTGTTACCATGTCTTTTATGCTACTTCCAATTTACTTTTTGTATTTAGATCAAGTTTTGGTTCACTAAAATAAAACTTTCACTCCTCATGTTTTAAGGAGTAAAAAATATGGCTGTAAGGTGATTGGAGCCAGCACCATATTACTTTTTTTTTTTTTTTGTCTGAGAATGGGTACAGGAAGAACTTTTAGGTGACTAATAATAATAATAATTTTTTTTAAATATTAAAATAATAACAGACTGAAATTAGGCTGAATGTGTTTTGGACCAAAGTGGTGTTAGAATTTTCAGCTGAGTGCTTGCTTATGGTTCTGCTTTTTGGTCGAGGCCACAGGAAGCAGGTTTCACATCTGTGGCATAAGAGAAAGGCCCATTAAGCATTTTTGAAAAATCCCAGGATGATTTGAGAACAGTGTATTACAGTTCATGGAGAAATGGCTGTTAAGACATCTTCCAAGCATCCTTACAATTCCACCGGGTGCAATAGATTAAAAAAATAGATTTCAGAAAATTCAAGACCTTTACTAACTCTGCAGTTAAAGCATATCATTCACATTACCCCATATTCTTTGCTTTTCTACGTGGAAGATAAAAACAGATTTCCTACAAAGCTCACATTAGAGGGTCAACAAATACAGAGCAGAATTTTTTTTCTTAATCAGATAATCCTCTACACCACTACTTTTGATGTATGGAGTTCCTAGTGCAGTGGTTTTTTTTTCCCTATCTCTCCTGAACATAATTCCTTATCTTTCAATATGCCTACAATACATGAAGCCACTACTGTGCTAAATATGCAGCATGTGAACGTATGTGGAAGTGTGTGGATATACAGTTACTGTTTAGATTCCACTTTTTTATTTCAAAGTCTTTGCTTAAGCCATCAGGTTTGAAAACAACACTATGCTTTTTCTCTAAAAAGAAAAACGGTTTTATATTTCTTCCTCCAGTTTATAGTAGTCAGTGCAGAACAGCACTTTGTTTGCCATAACAAACTGAGAGGAGGAGAGCAGCAAAGGGAAAATTTTTGGTGACAAGATTTTTGAACACAATCATTTTATTGCACAAGTTAGATTTACAGTGCCACTGGGATTGAATAGACACATACCTGCTTTTTAAAAGATCTCATTTTTTCTGCAATATTTAAGATCAGACAGAATTCCCAACTACCTGCTAGTTTCTGTACAAGCTCAAATTAGAACAATACCTAGCTCGAAGATCTCACAATTTGCATACAAATTTTCTGTTTGCAGAAGTTCATATTGGAGGGCTGATCATATCCCTTTGTGAAGGCAACCTCCTCTCTATCCCAGTTTGATTGCTAGAACTTTACTTTTGATATTTTCCTGTGAATCAAAGTCTTTTTCTGACAGAAGTTATCTTTTCCTAATGTCTCATCTCTTGAATGTTAAAGATGGACTTCAGAGTCAGGGGGATTTCCTTCTATCTGACATTCCAGAGGAATGCCCTAGTTTGAAACAACCCCTTAGATTAGGAGATGATGGGTATCCCTTCTGCTATAAGCTTCTGCTTTCTTTGATTTTTGGTCTACTGTGTTTACATATGTCCAACCACTGGCACTCAGTTCTGTTTGTTCTGCTTTTGGCTAAATTTCAACCATGCTGATGCTCATTGCTCAGTAATCTGTTCTTTCCTCATGGTCCAGGTAAAGAGGCTAATAAGACATATAAGTGCTGTGGACTACAAAATGAAAATAGAATTTTGAAATTATAGAGATATATTACCTAAATCATTATTCATGTAACTTTAACTGTCTCAGTTAACTTAACAAAATTATTTTGACCATTTATATGGATAGATCTCTAACATACTTCAGTATCCAGCTTATTCAAAATCTGGAATCATAGGCCTCAGTGATTAGGCATGTGAATTTGAGATATCCCTTTCCATGGAAACAGCAGGAAAGATCCAGCTCTTAGTGTGTCCAGTGTGCACTCCCATTCTGCCTGAAGAATTCAGACGGATTCTGAGACATCAGAATGACAATTTTTGAGTGGTTTTACAGCAGGTGATATGGCTAACAAACATAAGGAAACCTTGAGTTATTCTTTCTTGATTCCAATGAAAATAATAGTTATGAATGAGGAAGGTAAAGACACTCATACTTTGGACAATTTCCCCCTCATTTTTCTTTTATTTTTTCTCTTTTTTGACATTTGCATTCCTAAAATCTTTAAAATCTTTGATAGTAAAATTGTTTGGTCTTGTAGCTGAGCTTGACCCCTTTCAAGAATAAGAGGCTGTGATCTGTAACTCTCAAAAGAAGCAGTGACTCCAGGATGCTCTGTGTTGAGATTTCAAATGGACATCAGTCATCACAGAAAAAACAACTGTATGAAAGGAAGCACAATAAAAGTAGGTGTTGATTCTACGAAGAAAACAGGTTTTAAAGGTTTCCAACTACAATGCTTAGTGGTTTAAATACTGCTTGTATTCTTAATAGTAAGATCTGATTTTTTTTCTATGTAAATTAACCTAAATACTGTAAAATGGTATATTTCATAGGCTCATAGGATTGTATTAACCTTGTCTTCATTAAGAAGACAAACGTATCTTCCTATTATCATTTTTCACGGAGCTCTAAGATTTTTTATTGTTTTAAAACAATACAAAGCATTATAGATAACCTCTTGCAGTGTTTTTAAAGTTTATGTTTTGCTCAATTAAAATTTTATTTCAACTTCTATTTTGAATTGGTAAATATGTGGAGAGCTAACACCCCAGCTACCATCAATATCTTTTAAATTTTACATCTTATCAAAGAATAAACTGAATATATTTGGTCTTCAAGATATTCACTTTTTCATCCAATTTACAAAGGGCTGAACAATTACTTTCTTGACTCTTGTTGGAGATCTGTGATAGATCTTTATACTAAATTACATAATTGTGGGCAAACCTCATCATACACACTTCTATTCCAGTTGACACATGCGCTAATCTGATAGAGTGAAATGTAAATCTTGATAATAATTTCTTCTATTTCTACAAAGCTTTTCATTCTGAATGTCCAAAGGCATTCAGAAGATTTGCTGTGCACTACTGAGTTCTACAAACCCTGTAGAAAAGTCCCCTTTCCTGACCAAGGTCATTAGAACAATGAGAAATCTTTTTTTCTTCCAAAGTAAAATACATTATTAGTATAGCAGTTGCAGGTTTGCAGTCAACAGTGAGGTTCATTTTGCATTCAGCAGGCATGTTTGTGCCTAAATATTACAGTGACAAGCATGCTGTAACTACCTAAGACAGGAAATACTGTGCATCCACAGCCTGTTAAAAATTGGTGCATACCCGTAAGATATCTAAAAAAAAAAGCCAGCCATATATATGGAACACATCCTTGTGTTCGCCACTGGTTATGCTGGGAATGTTTACCAGATCTTATTTTGGATTCTATTTACAGTCTAAGCAAAACATTGCTCTCAATGCATTTTCACTGACATTGGTTAAGAAATAGCTCATGATGACGGTATTCAATACCAGAGTAAATTGAAAGAACAGGAACCTGAAACAAATCCAGTAAAGCTTTGCAGGCTTTAATACCCAGCTCATGCCTGGAAAAGCTAACAACCAGACAAAGGAATTTAAGGAGCAATTCAGGTCAAGAAAGGTCGAGGGAAGAAAGGAGTGATTGAAGCCCCCTTCTATCAAAAATGTTTCTAAAAAAAAAAGACTGAGATCCAGCATGGTTACCCTACTGGTCCTTCCTCCTACCATATCCTGGAAAATGCTGAGGATAAAAGGGACACACACCTAGCTGAGATGGTATGATTATGTCAGGCCATTCTGACTGCTACTGAGAGTCACCAGAAAGAGTCTTAATGACTTTCTAAGGAAGTAGAAGTGAAGCAGAGTCTCAAAAGAGAAGAGATTATGTTATTTATCATAATTCTTTTATCTCTCAAATTTTTTTGTGGCATGGGTACCCTGAAAGGATTTAGTACATGGCTAAATCAGCACTTCAGCAGCCCACTGAACTGTTTCAGGTCATTCCTGTTACAGTCATATTGGACCAAATCACTAAATGGCTATTAAAAGGCAGGAATTTCTAGGAGCATCTGTGAGTTGCAGGAAATGTTGCTACTGATTCTTCTTTTTATATCGCATTCCTATAAAAAGTGAGAAGGAATCTTACTGCCAGCAGAGATGTAAAATCAGGTCGGGACTGTCGCTGGTTATTTAAAGGTATTGCCATGCTTTTTGTAAGACTGAACATATTACATGCTGTATCTTGGCTAAATTCCATCTTTTATAATTACATCCTCTTCTCCCCTTCTCAAACATTTCTCAAGTCACAAGAGGATGCAGCACTCTTCTTTTTCCTGGTCTAGATGTCTGTGTAGCAGTGTTTCAATCGCATCATGACCTCCCTAAAAGATATATTCAAGTTGCCCAAGATGCAGCGTGATCTCTCCATCACTCCCTGTGGCATTGCTGTGGATGGAGAGAAAGAGGGCTTTGAAATTAATACTCAGGCAGAGGTTCCAGATTCTTTTCCTGCTTAAGTACAAGCACAAATCTGTTGGTTTGGCTTCTTCCAGAGTTACTCATTTGCTACGCTCCCTGGAGCTGTGGGAGGCTTAATACTTTGCCTCTAAAAAATACTTTGAGATTATTTAGTCAAAATGCAGGCCACCAGTGTTCCATTAGTACCAGGAATGGTTTCAGAGCGTTGACCAGCTTTTGCTTCCAGCTTGATGAGCTGATGATTGTAGCCCTCAGATGGTATTTAGATAAGCAGAATCCACAGGGATTTGTTGGTATGTTAGCTGCTCAACGAACTGCCAAGATCGTATAGTAAGCAAACAAGGGGTGGGTGATTATTGTTAAAAATGGGACCACACTCCCAGTACTGAAAGTGATTTCAGCATTTATGATAATAAAAAGGCCTAAAGCATGGAGGCTCGCAGTCCAAGCAGGAGAGTTCCTGTTGAGGATGCTGCAGGGCTAGTGCTGGGTCTTCCTGACCAGCAATGTCACCGATGTTCCAGGTGGAGCAGCACAAATTCATTGGGTCAGATGCCCTTTGTATCCTGTTTTTTGTCCCTCTGGATTGGTTCCTGTTTGGATCCTTTCATTTACATGAAGGTTTGAAGCACCTGATAGGCCCGTTACTGTTCTGTCCAGGCTGACTCGTGGGTTGTGATGCACTTTTAGTTAGATGTAATACAGTACGTTGAGTACCATATTTCTTATAACTACTCTTTTAACCCCTTTACAATAGAATAACTAAACCAAAAGTACATGTTTAACAATTATCAACTATTTTACAACAGTTTCTAACCTATTTTTAACAATTATAAACAAAACCCCCAGATACTATTTTAATCTTGTTTTCTCTGTGGGTACAATGTCTGCTGCAGAGAAGAGCCCACTAGCCTGTCACTTGGAAACACAGACAGACACTCAGCAGTGGTCCTTGCAGTCTAGTAGCCAGCTGTGGGTGAAGCAGATGTTTGAGAGAAGAGTCCAGTGAATATATCAACCAGTATATCTGGCCAAAAGCACCATGCCAAAAGTAAAATTCTCATCACAGATGGCATAAGGTATCCTCTTGTCATTTTCCACAATGACATCTATTTGACAAAGAAACAGAACTACTTCTCACCTGGAATACTCAAGAAAGAGAACTATTTCTTACCTGGAATGCTCACAAATTGGCCTGAGGGACTTAGGGTGAGGCTGATCAAGTTTCACTGCAAGTGCTACTAGGACAACATTTTTTTTTGTCTGATAGTTTCTTCAGCTCTCAGTCTTCATCCTCTTGGAAGCTGGACTCTGTGGACTTGATTCTGCTTTCTTTCAAGAGTCTGCTTTAGAGGAATCCAGACTGCAGCAACCAGACTGATTCCTCACTGCTTTGTAAACTTCTAGAGAGTGGTACATAGTAATTTAAACCAGTGCCATCTACAAGCAATATCATTAGGCCCTCTTTGTTCAGAAGCATGGGATGGTTCATGCAGCAAGTTCTGAATACTCCCTCTTTCCTTTTTCCTTGTTATTTTTTCTCTACTAACATGGAAGTATGAACAAAACCAAGATATTTGGTAAGTACTGATTTCTTGTCATTCCTTTAGTGAAATATAGCACTGTGCATGTATATCATTGGCAGAGAGGTGCTCAAATATTTCAAAGGAATGTCCATACCAAAAAAGCAAAAAAAGGGAGGCAAAAACCATGCTATGGGCCAGATCCCACCATCTTAATCTTGCCACTGTGAAGGTCTCCAGCAGGTAGGACTTGGCAGCACAGCAAGTGTGTATATATTCCAGGAGTCAGGAGCCTTGGGGATGCTCTTATCAGGCTGGCTTCAGCCAGAGCTTAGGAAGAGCTACAGCCCAATGTGGAGGGCTGTGCCACACCACATCCTGTCCCCTCTGTGTGTGGGACCAGAGAGGGGGAGTGAAGGAGGGCAGACAAGCCACGGCACCCATGCAGCCAGCATCAGACCACGGCACCCATACAGCCAGCATCAGACCACCATCAGAGGAATGCTTGGCAGGGACTCCAGGCAACACACAACAGCTTTTACACAGCCAAACAACTTCAGCTGGGGGCTGGGAATTGGTGCTCATGTTTTATTCATCCAAATTGCTTTTCCCCACTCCAGAAAACTACACTCCTCTCTACACTACAGAAGCTGTTCAATTTCCTCTTGTTTAGCACTGTGCTGCACTGCTCCCATTTCCGTTGTGCACCTTCACGTAGAGTCTGATCGGCAGTAATCACAAGTCCAGCTTCTCTGGAGTGAAGCGTGGGTGAGAGACGTAAGTTCCTCTAGCTTGATCAGTCTGTTTTGCTATACTATACATTAGATCTTCAACAGCCAGCTCCTGTGGAAGGAAATAAAAATGTAACAAATCCAGTTTCTTTTCCTTTTTGCTTTTTTGGTAAAATTTTATGCTTGACTCATCTTTCCCAAGCTAATTGTCAAGAAACTGACAAATCCATCGTGGTTGACAAGTGAGTAATTGGGGGAAGAGAAGGAGTGTAGCAGGTGTTAGTACTAATTTGGTAAAACAATTAAAGTAAAGAGTGGTATGATAGTCACTTACACAGTCATGACGTTACAAGCTCTTCATACAAAATGTGTGCAGGATTTTACAACATTTAGAGAATTAACTATTAACCAGCCACTCCCCATCCATTTCAAAGGTAACCTCCAAGTTCACCATAAGATGTTTTTGAATCTCTTAACAGGAAAGAGCCAATCACAACACTTGTGGGGAACCAGGCTGAATGTAGTTTTATGACTCTCACCTCTCAGGTTGCTGGGCACGCAGAAGAGTCCTTGCAGGGGGCAGACCCCATGTGCTGGCCATGGCTTGGCTGTTCTAGGCTGGATCATCAGGGAAGGATGCTACTGCCAGAGCTAGAGCATTCAATTGCTGTTGCCCTGCCAAGATCTCTGTTGCTCACAGCTGCCCTAATTCTCCAAAACTGTGGCTCTAACAAGTCACTGCTCATTGCTAAGAGGATGATTTTACAGCAAAGCCCAAATCTTACTTGCTGAGTGAAGAAATTACCTTTGCACCTGGAGAATTTCTCCACCACTGAAGGGAATGGTCTAAGACACTGCTGCATTTCAGAAAGCAAGCCCTTGGAAATAAATTCTTCTGCTTACCTGCCAAATCTGCCCCTTTGAGCTCTGTATTTCCTTTCTTCAATCTCAGTTGTTACTGCCACTGCCTGAAGAGCAAACAGTATTCTCGTTTTGATCCCTGTAATCATGTTAGCGTCTACAGGCCAAATAATAGGTTCTACTGGCAGACCCGTAAGACACTCTTTTGCTCTGAAGTAGCTGTGCAAATAGCATTGCAGCATTTCATCTTTATTGTCTGCTAAGGATTTTGGTATTTTATATGCTCTGTTTCAAAAACATAAAGATCTTTTCCCCATCTAAGTTCTAGTCCTGAAGATTCACTGGGGATTCAAAGAGAAGCTGAATTTTTTCCTGGCTTCTGCATAGTTATTAAGAATACAGAGGCTGCAGGGCAATTTCTGCTCTTGCTTTCATCTGTATAACCCCTACTATATTGTAAACTTGCTTTCACTTTCATACACTGATTATTTGAGGTGAAGGAGGCCTTCAAGGCAGCTCCAAGTAGCAATTGTGTTTCTAAGGGATGGGGACAGAGGGGAGTCCGGTGTCCTCTCCCAGAGCTACAAGGTACTGAAGACCATCTCTGACTTAGATCTGATCAAATCACCTCCAAACACCTGTATAGATCTACTAAACAACTATTATTTTTCTTCTTGCTTTCCAGGATGTAACTATGGCTATTAGAAACATATTTGGGTTGCTTTTTTCTGTTTTCTTTAAATGAAAGAAGTCATCTCCACCAGCCATATGGAGTGGCATCCGGTCAGCAAGGCATATCTGGTGGGAAGCACATCCATTCAACCTTTTGCAATAGAGACCTCAATTCAGCAGGGAAGAGAGCTGACAAGCACCTTTGCAGCAGATTTAAATCAGAGGCAGAACCTCGAGCAATCTGAAGCAATCTGAGGCAGACAGCAAAGTCACGCTGACCTTCTGCCAGCAGTTCTGCAGACCCAAGCGTGACTTCAGGTGCTGCATCTTCAGGAATGACAGCACTGGGGGAATCCAACAGGCTCTTCCCAATGGCTGCCTCTGCTCTGCTGCTGCCCGATGGAGTGTTATCACTATGACAACCTACAGGTATAGTATGTGCATGATAGTGAGAGCTCCAGATGACCCAGATTGCGTGTGCATGGCTCAGAGCTGGGCTTCCCTGCCTGGGAGGGGAGCAAGGAACACGTGGATCCACAGGTAACTCTCCCCTGACTCTGTCTTGTCGTTTGCTAGCAAGCTGGGGATGTGGGCAAGGTGGGAGCCTTAGAGACACTGAGTAGCTAGGATTTTAAAAAATCTCTGGGACAAGGAAAAAGAGTCATTTTTCCTCTTTTTTTCTTCTGTAAAAGACATGAAAGAATATAAGGGTACCCTTCAACTCTGTCTTTGCTAGTGTGTTAAAAAGGTAAAATGCTTCCAAACGTCGTAGTCACTGCCTGCCTCTGTGTGTGTGTGTGTGTGTGTGTGTGTGTGTGTGTGTGTGTGTGTGTGTGTGCATGCACGCGTTACTTTCTTTCACTACTATGACAGCACATGCTCGTCCAGAGCTATTCACAGCATTAGAAATACAACTCCTCCCTTCAGTGCCGTGTGTGTGCATGTGTGCATGTGTGCGTGGCTTGGGCTTGGGCTTGCTGCTTCAGCTCACTCCCCTCTGACCGTGGGGCTGGCGGTCACGACACCGCTCCACACCTTCAGGCTTCATATGGAGGGGAGGAGTATCGTGGAAAAGCAGGCACACAAGTGACCTACAGAACCATCGATAACTTACTCCCTCGCAGCACAATCGCATAGGAAAGGGGAGGGGAGGAAGGAGGGGAAGGAGGAGGAGAAGGGGAAAAAAAAAAAAAAGAAAATCCAGAGAATTCTACTCTGGCAAATACAGTGAAACCAAGCGGTCGGAGTTCATTTGCTCTAAAAGAGCAGAGAAGAAAGAGGACGTTAAATGAAAAAAATCAAGAACCATCTGTAGCCTTTTTTTTTTCCCTGATAGTAGCAGTGTTTTAGAGGTAAAATGATTCCTCCGAGCAGCACGGCTGAAGTCAGCGTGGACAGTGTGGAGAAAGAGAATGAAGCGGAGAGCACAGAGCAGCCCCCGTCTCCAGCATCAACTACCAGCCAGGAATCAAAGGTACTCGGAGAATGAGATTTTTCTTTTTTTCCCCCCTCTTTCTTTGTTTTGAAAAGAGATGTATTGCTTTGATTTTCATTTGGAGCCCTGTGCCACGATCAGCGGCAGAGTGCAATGAGCCACCTCTGACTGCGGTGCCTGCTCCGACACTCCTGCTTCTTCTGAATTCTCTCTGTCACCTCAGGAGTCTGAGCTGGGAAAATACCTGCCTTCCGAGATGTTTGGGTTTGTGGATTTTTGCCTGTGTTTTCTTCTCCTTGTTATGGTAACATGCTGGGGTAGTGACGGGGCTCAGGGAGGGGATCGCTGTCTGTGGACGTTGTTAGCTATTTCCACACCAAGTATCAGATCACGTAAAGGGTTTTTGTTGGAAAAAAAATTATTTTCCTCAAAGGTTCAGAGAAAATAATTTTGTCTGGGGGCTTGGGGTATTTCACTTGACTTTACTTCTCTGGGAGATTCATCAGTGAACTTTCACTGTTTAATGAGTCTGTTAAAACAGGAGATAAGTCACAGCTTTACCACAACGAACCTTATGTACACCACACAGAAAAGGATTTTTGTTTTCACAGCCTTTTTTCTGTTTGTGAGTTTTTCAGTGTGGTTCAATTTACCTTACTGAAAATCAACTTTCAGCTCAAATAGCATGGCCTCTGAATTTTTAATTGACTTGCATGCGAAAAGTTTTTCTGACTGCCAGGGTATAACTTGGAAGACAGAGAGGTAAAAGGTAGAGTAGTAACCTTACACAATGAAAGTTCCTTACAGCTGACTTAGATAATATGCTTTTACTGATCCTCTGTTACTCATGATTGATACCATGATAGCACCTGACAGATCTTTCTGTGAACTTCATAGTGAGGCTGTGTAAACATGTAAAAATAGGGAGGTTCTTGTCACTAGGAGCTTACAGGTGGGTAAAGCCTCAGGAGGTGTGAGCAAAAGAGCTGCTTGACAGGGAAGGTCTTGTGCTGGCCTGAGTTTAAAGGCAGTGGCTGCCTGAGTCTGGTATAGAAAGATTGCTACATTATTCTGCAGTTACAGCTTTCCACTTTCCGGAGAGTGAGCTCAAATTATCTGTCTGTGTGGGTAGAGTTTTGATGCGGGTTTTGAGCTTCTTTTTTTTATGTATTTATTTAGAAGCTATACTCCAAGGAGGAGAGCTGAGGTATTCCCTGTGTAATACAACCTCTTTAAAAGAGAAGAGCTTTTCCAGTAATAATAGCATACAATATTCACTACACACATTTAGCTCTACTGGAGTTTCCCTGGTTCATGGAAAATGAAAAGTAAATGGATTATTGGTATAAGCCTGGGCTCTAAAAGGACACGGTACCTAAATCCCACCCCCCTGAGTCCCCTTCTCTGGAATTACTGAAGTGTTATATGGGCAGTGGAAAGCTTTGCCTGTAGTGAGGTCCCAAAAGTACCTGCAGCCTTCTCTGCACTGCCAGCACCAGCTGCTCAAGTGTTCTGGGCTGTGCATGGGGCCTGGTGGACTGTGTGCTCCCCGTGATCCCAGCTGTGATGCTCACCATGTGCCAGAATGGCTAAGGAACTCCATGTGCCACTTGATAACAATGGTGCTTGAGGGATTTTCCTGCTGGGTCACGGAATGCTGTTCCCAGAAGAGACTGGCATGGATCCAAAACTCAAGGGAAAGTGAAGAGCTGCTCAGAGGGTTCCCCCTTGCTGTTTGTGCACCCATGTGCTTCCAAAGATGACAACAGGAATTAGGCACATCTGGCCAGAGAACAAATAGGCTGCAAACTAGTTTATAATCAAACACTATGATCATCAATTTTTTTTCAGTCTTTTGAGTATTTGAAGCAATACACTGGAATAGGCAAAAGCTATGATCAATCAGTTGATGCCATTACTTGGATAGAGATATTCTTAGTAAACAAACAATCTGTATGTTCACATTTTAGAGCTGCAAATATAATCAGATAGCATGATGTATTGTCATTTCAATAGATAGAGTCAAAGAGACTTCTGATCACTGGGGTAATAAGCTTTATTTTTCTGGTCCAAGGAAGTAGGAAGATGGAAAAGAAATTGTGATGTCATGAAAACTTACTTTTACTGTTTATGCTTGGAGGCTTTTTTATTTTCTAAGATTATTTCTCAGGTACATCAGAAACTAGAGTCTTACAGAAGCATAAGTCAGTGCTTTTATCCTGCGGTGTCCCATGCTGAGGGAGCTATCCTGTCATTCACAGAAAACTAAGTTTTCTTCAGGTACTCTCTGCTGCCCAGGTTGACAAGTTCATGTCTGCTGCATTTACAGCAAAACTGTTTGTGCAGTATCTAATTAGCCCACAACAACTTTTTTCTGTGTCAAAACACTTCAAACTTGACTTTTTTTTCCTGTGGCAAAACACTCCACTTATTGTGACTCCAAATATACAAACAGAACCAACATGGATAATAGCAACCTTCAAAATGCCTTTGAAAACACGTCAGCAGAAAAGCAATTTTTAAAAAAATAATGCAGCAACTAATAGCTGCAAGGTTCCTTCTAATCCAGTGTAACCAGACATTGGTGACACATAATCCCTGCTCATATTAAAGTCCAGAAATGAGTTTTATCTCACACCCTCCAGAGCATACTTAGAAGATGACAGGGAGCAGGTACTGCAACTTCTGACTAGCATTGAGTTTGAGAGACAGAACTTCAGGCTGCTACCAAGTAGCTGAAATTCGGAAGGATGACTCTCCTGTGCTAGTCACACACCTCTGTTGCAGGAAAGCAGCTCACTCTTAAACACATGCTAAAGCCTCCCACCACCATTTCCTGTGGACTAGGAGCATAGTTGCAGGTGAGCACACCTTGGCTGTTGAAAGAGCCATCCTGTGGTACTATATATACTGCTACTGTGCCAAAAACCCTAAAGCCTGAGTGACTAAGAATCTTGCAAAACTAATAATTCATTTATTAAACTAATATATAGGCTCTTGAAAACATTTACCTCACACCTCAGTATGACTTGAGTGGATATGTTAAAAGTTTACCATGAGAATGACTTTAGGAGGGTACCACACAAATACATGCAATTGCTAAATTTCTTACATTCATGTAGTTGTAGTTATGGCTCCCACCTGTTTGGAACATTTATATCTGGTTTCCAAGAGGGCAAATTACTAGTTTGCCAAAGTCTTTTGTAGATTTACAACTCAGTAAGGGAGGAAGTCATTAGTTAATGAATCCTGAGTTAATGTCTTCTGGGTAGTAGCAATTAAAGACAGCTGCACATTTATTTAACCACTAACTTAGCAATATAAGCAGAAATCTAGTGGCAGTAGAGATCATATTTCTGATGCCTTTTATCTAAATGTACCTTGGAATTTAGTGAAGAAAACTAAAATTTGAATGAATATGTGTCCAAAGAAAGGAATCCTACACATGGCATGAGTTCTTTATGTTTTGGTGTAGCTGGCACATAATTCTGTTAACTTTATTCTTGTTTTATCTTACTGACTTTTGTATATGAAGAGGAAAGAACCCATTTCTGCTCATTTATTTAGGTATGAATCGAGTTGTTATCACTCATCTGTGAGCAACGGCTGCGGTATTCCTAGGCAATAGGGTTATCTTTGAAAATTCCTTTAACATTTTTAAGTTTATGGGGACACCTGAGCATCTACAATGTTTGAGCTAATGCCACTAGGGTAGATTAGCCCTGCTAATTCTTCCTTCAGGCTATTAGAGTTCCATGTCAATATGTTAAAAGTCTTTCAGGCTTTCTCATATACCTCAGAAGGGATATCAAGTCCTGCTCCTAACATTGCAGGCAATCTGTCATGTGAAAGTTACTTATTTGAAAATACTGATGAATTTATGTGAAGACCAGTTATTTTTTTCCCACAGTTTTCCCATTTCCATCTACTTTATTTGATAAAATACAACTATAATTGTGTTGTACTGTAGTCACATGTCTTTGGAAGGATTCAAAATTATCCTCTGAACCACAAATTCATGGGTCAAAGAAATTGCTCACACTCAGGTCAGCTCGGTAATTTGAGCTGCTAAAAAAAATTGAAGAACAAAAGATAAATTAGATCTCCAAATACATATGGTATCTGGACTGTGTATTTCAAAAAATAAATGAGTCAGCCTCAGTGTGATATTTTCACACACTGACTACCTAGTGGACAATATTCAGGGAAGTGCAGACCATTGTCTTCAAATTCAGGTATGGCAATTTAGGATAAGCAGCAGTTGTTCCAACATAAGCTAACCTGATAAGCAGTACATAAAATGGAATTTGAAAAGAGTAGGAAGCAAATAAAAGGATTAAGCATTGAAGTTCAAGAGTGAACCTAATTTATGAATATCCCCACATTGATCACAAAGACTGAACTTACACACCTGTCCTGCTGGATCAATAGTGCAATATTGCTTACTTGAGGTTCAAAACCAGGTGTTAATATTGGATATTGAACCAACATCAATAGCTTGAAATTCTTTGGGTTGTGTGGGATTTAAATTACATAGAACTTGTGCTATGCTGTTAAGCAGAGATCTTCCCCACTTAAAGAGTTAATACTTTATGAGGCTCCATAGATGGTTACTCATCAATATTTTAAAAGGGCAGGGAATATGGTGTGCAGTTAGTGTTTCACCCCCCACACCAGTGATAAATATCCAGCATGTAAACTACTGCTGTAGTCTTCAAAGGAATACCAAACAGCTTAAAAACATCCCATGAAAGGGGAAGAAAGAACAGTTTTCCTTCTCAGTGTTACTTCCATGCCTCTGTGTCAAATGGTGAGTACATGCTGTGAAGGTAAGACTAAGGGAAAGAAATTAGTTAAAGTATTTTTACGTGTTTTGCAACAAATTATGCAAAGGAAAGTTTCATTAAAGCAGGAAAATAATATTCTAACCTACCAATGTCTCCCAGCAGACTCATTCTTGTGTTTACACTTATTTTGACATTTCTTTCTTAGTCTTGTTCTGATAGAAACTCTCTGGTATTGTTTTTACTGTGATATATATGTCAGATAAGTTTCTAGGCACTTTGAGATATCTAAGACAAAATAGAAATATGATCAGTTCATTCTCTTCTATTCACACTTTCAATGGTGCCAAAATGGAGAAGACATCTATTACATATCTACAACTAAAAATTACTTGACTGAAATCTGTTGTGGCAAAAAAAAAAAAAAAAAAAAATTTAAAATAGTGCAAATTTTCACTGAAACAAAACAAATTATTTTTATTTACACAGCTGGAAGAGAGTTCAGTCCACTGTCTCAGTCTCTTGCACTGTATTCTTCATAAATTAATTCTGTTGAATTCAGCTTTTTCCACTACTTTTAAAAAGTTCTGATAACACCAGTATGGTCTAATAATGGCTAAGGGATGTACTCTGTGCTTCATCCTCTTCTAATTCCAGTATATATTTATTTTTTGCTAGCTTGTGTGGCATTATAATTTTAATAATATTGCTTTAGCTTAAACATCTCCTTTCCATTCTTGGTGCAGGTTTTCATCACATAACAGACTTTCATATATCTTACCAACCTTTAATTTTTTTATACTAAATAATCTGGGTTGAGATAAAATAAACTCTCTGTTCTTCATCTCATTCTAGTATCAGAGCAGTGCCCCCATTTCAGTATTGAACAATCTTTCTTGAAAAAGGGTGACTGAGTTTGTGAACGGTATTCTCTATGAGAGCTTGTACAGTACCATTAATTCCCAAAAAACTTGCTTCTGACGTTTATGTCTCCTTGGTGAACCAGAGGTCTCCATTATATTTTTCTTGAATTTCCAGGGGATCCAGGCAGGATACATTTGTCTGTCCTCATCTGCAGTGGTTTCAGTCAGGTCTCAGGTACAGAAGTTTGCATTTCCAGGGCTGAACTTCATCACATTTCCCTGACTCCATCCCTCAAGATCCACGCCTCCCCATATGTGAAAGCGCCTCCTTCCTCATTTTAAAGAAACTTCCCCACCTGACCATCCAGGAGCCACTCTGGCACAGTCCCTCTCAGACCACCTAAGCTGGGACCAATGCCTCTTCCCAGCTTCACATCCCACACTCAACAGTCACACCAGGCTTCCTTACTCACTTGACCCCAGATTTCCCATAGCACATTCTCAGATGTTTCGATCTTTAAAACTATTTAATCACAGTGCAATAGCAAAATAACAGCTTGAGGCGGTTGCCTCCCAGGAGGGACCCCAAGCCAAGGAAAGCCTGGGGTTTACACCTGTACAGGTAAGCCTGGGAAGGTCTGGAGTCCTCGGCTCCTGCTGTGTCTCAGTGTCTGGTCACCAGGCTGTGCCACAGGTCCCCATACCCTTTGTTATGCAAAGGGTCATCTGCTCACAGTCTTGCCTGGGGTCCTGCCACCCAGAGCTCGATCTGCAGCTGCACACAGAGCTGTCTGTGCTAAATGTATTCCTCAACAATGCCAGAGGGAAATGGCCTTATGACCTGCGTAATCTTTGCAAAAAAATCCAGTAATAAAACTAGAGAGAGCAATATTGACCTTAAAACTATGTCAGTGCTGCTCTTTGAAGAAATCCACCAATTACCAACCCTCAACCTCTCCTTTCAACAGTATCCATCTCCCACTGAACTTTCCATAAAACTTATTCACAGCTTTACTTATTTTCTGTCTTTGCTAATAGATTCTCTTTCAGCAGTGTATTCAATAATTTAAATTAAGTCCAAGTAGACACAGTCTACCTTTGACCTAATACATTTTCTAGAAAACTGTCTAGGAATTTGTACATCTTATTCATTACAACCGATCTAGGAGGATTTCTTTTTTTTTTATTGTTTCATTTTGATTTGGTTTTGTCAAATTCTGTTGAGGTCAGATCTGCAAATCTGTATTTGCTGGGATCACATTTTCTGCTTCTCAACAGAGACCTCCATTTAACTTTACATCATTTCTGTATTGATAAATCTTGTTAAGGAAACTTGTTTCCAGACTTTCAAAGTAAAATTTTATAACAGAGTTTACCTAGTTTCTTTTATCTTTTAGCCTCAACAGACACATTAAACTGATATTTTAATGTCATGTCATAAATTTCTGTAATCTCTTTCCCATTATTCCAGTTGTTTTCCCCAGGTTCATGGTTCTGGGAAGAAGGTAAGCTGAAGTGTTTGCTGAAGGTCCAAACCAGATTTTTATCCTGTCCTTACTCTACCACAGCCTTTTTCTTTTTTTTTCCCTTCCCATTGACATCTCCTAAAAAAACATTTTCAAAGGACTCACTCAACTTTTCTTGACAATTAATATCATTTGACCTAAGGAACTGTGCTTGAAAGGTCCGGTTTTATTTCCACAGTATTTGTTTTACTTTTTTTTCTTTCTCTTGTTCCCCTCCCCACCTTCTTTGTAGACTCTTTTCTTAGTCTTAATTTCCTTTTTGAGGTAACTATTTTCATGCAGTTTTCTAAGAGCACACATTCGCAGTCTTTTTATTTATCTTCATTTCATAGCATTAGTATTAGTATTAAAAGCTTTGAAGAAATTATGTGTCTCTCACACATCCAATCACATTCAAGACAACTCTGCTGCTTTCCAGACCACTGCTGAGACATTCAAACTTTCCTACAGTTTGGGTCCTTCTGTGTCACACTCCAAAGAGTAATGCAGTCTAAAATATGCCTCTAAGTGTCTGAGAGTACCGAAGGCCTGAAATTTCTTCAGGATAATGGAGCACATCAGTTTTGGATTTTTGAAATCCAAAACATGGCTTAGAGGTTCATTTTTCCTGTGCACTTTATTTAATTTAAATGCAAGTAAGTCTCAATCACTTGATAGAAAACTGTAATTCTTTGTATGACAAGGGTTTTGCCTACTGCCTAGGAGCCATTGCTGCATACTCCTGATGGGTATAAGATTACATTTTTGATAAATTTATACTCATGTTTGTCAGGCAGAGGACTAGGTTTTCTGATGTGAGCATGAGCTGAATATTCTTAACAGTACTCAGTCCTGCACAACTTCCAGTTGCATAGGCAAGCTGTCATTCAGTGTTAAATAAGCACTTCCCAGGAAAGTGCTGAAGCATAAGCAAACTTTGCATGTTCATTAGCAAAGAGGACCAGCTTTGAAAATGAGAAATCTATGTGTGAGTGACTGAAATAATTTGAATTTTTTTTCCTTTGACATATACCTCTGTTGGAGGAAATGCCCTTTTATTCAGTAGACCAATTGAGAGAGTAAATGCTCCTTGTCAGGGAATTTAAGTCAGGAACTCTGTAAACTATATTTACAATGGATGTCTAAAAAACAGATTTCTTGTGTCTCTGACATCAGCAGTTAGATGTGATAAATGGCTTGCCCATCTTCTTATTTATTGAAATAAAATGAGTTTCATGTCTGTAGTCTCATATTACTAGCGGCTCATGGAATTTTTCTCCTTGACAGGTCAGCATTTCTTAGCTGACCTGTTTTTAGGTGATGAGAGTAGTTTGCTAAGTACTGTCAAATGAAAGTGTTTCTGTTTAGGGGCTGCAGTTGTGTTAAAAATACCATAGCATGAATAATTGTGAGACAGAGGTATTTCCCAGCCACAGGAGGCTGCAAGTTCAATGTGGGATTGCAGTCCTTTAGGTGAGTAACACCAAAAACTTTAATGCTTTTCTTTTTTGTAGGCATAATGTGCTCCATATCTGAGTGCCATTTAAAAGCTTTATTAAAATGCCACACATGCACTGCTTTATTAATAAAGATCATTTTAGCAGTCTAGTATTCTAAATAGAAAAGGAAAATGAAGCTGACCTACAGTAACTGATGATTAGGCTTAACTAAGAAAGGAGAAAAATTACTATAAACTGGTGTTCACAGAGCTATTAAAATTTGCATTTAGAATTTTTTTTCACTTATTCATCAGAGTAAGACAAAGAAATGTATGCTTTATAGGCACAGCTACAGGCGAGAGGGCAAAGCCAAGCTGACAGACTGTTACAGCAAATACTGTTAAATATGATCTTATAGACAAATGGCCATTACCATTACCTCAGTATTCAACTTCCTTTTTTTTTTTTTTTTTTTTTTTTCAAAAATTGCTCATTCATAGCTCGTTCCTTAGCTTTTGTCAAACAAGGGTCAGACTTCTGGTGTGATGCAAACAAGTCACCTTCTAAAACATCCCGTATATAGGTGTACTATTCATCATTGATTTGCCAGTATTTTCTGTGCTGGTTTAATTATTGCTGTGGTTCCCAAAATCAAAATATCTTGAGACTGAAATGAGAGTCTAAAAGCCCTGACCCAGCCTTTCTTGCCTTTGTGCATACAGTGAGTAATGGCCTTGGACTAGGCATCTCTATGCTCACAAGTAAACAAAACATTAAGCATGGTAAACTTATAAGTGTCCCTGTCTGCTGTGCAGTTAAATTGAGAATCCAGTTGTTAAGATGTTTCAGGCTCAAATGCATTTTTAAAATGCACCTACTCTTACCAGCTAGTATCAGTCAACTCAAGGACCCGACATATACAATTTTTATTGTATCTCTTAGGGTACTTATTTATATTACTTATAAGTGATATTAGATAATTTCTCACTTATATTCACACATTATCTTTTAATTTAAATTATTTAATTAAGGAATAATTTACAAGTAAACATAAGGTGACTTGTAATGATTTGCCAAATATTTCTGATAATGAGCATTCCAGTGAAATGCATGCTTTTGGAGTGCTTAAAAAAAACCACTTTCTGCTTATTTTTCAATGTCAAAACATCTGGTCCTGAGGATTTTTTCAGTTTCTTAAATATGTAAACTTTTGCTAAGGAGCTTTCCCTGATTGCAATTGAAATTTCCAGACAAAAGAGGAGGGGGGAAAAAGCATGCCAGGTTACATTGTACAGCCTTACCTGTAATTAGAAACCAACTATAGGTAGGTAAGTTAGTAGTTCAGTCCCCCTCTGTTATAAATGGAACGCAGACCAAAACTGTTTTATCAAAGGTGACTTAGAGGAAAAGCATGCTTTGTGTGAACTAAATTAGCCCCTCTGAGCAGAAATCTTTTTTCCATTGACTAGAGTAGGCAGCTACAGCTGAGTTAAAAGGTGAAATTTAAGTAAGGTGAACACCACTGAGATTCTGTCAGAGTGAGGTCTTGAACCTTGCCTGCAAAGATTGGTCAGCTGTCTGTTCCCCTGCATGGCTAGTCTGTCTGACTTTCTTCTCTCCTGCCCATAGGTCTCTCAAAGACATGCTGAAAAGCTGCAGTTGTTGGTTGGGGGGTTTTTTTATGCCAACAAAATAATTTTTGGTTTTATGCCATCAAAATCATTTTTTTTATGTGGAGCAAAATCATTCAAACTAAAACTTTCTGCTAAGCAAAACTGCTGTTTGCAGACAGTCCTATAATGGAAAGTTATGCACCTATGAGAAAAAGAGAGAAAACTGTGAGCCTATCCAGGCTTCAGAATGTGAAGTGCTGCAGTTAAGCTGTAGCCCCAAGATGAATCATGTACCAGTTTCACAAAGTATGGGCACGCAGGCGTCTTTGGCAGGATCACAGCAGTTAGATCTACCTCCTGTAGGTGGTTATAATGACAAATGGATTTCATCCTTCTGACCATTAAAGATTCAGGGAAAAAGTTAACTTTTGTGCTACCTCGCCTACTCACACTCTGCCTTTCAAGGTTTCTCTGTTCCTATTCTCACAATAATGCTTTAAACCATGACCAGGCTCTCTGATACAATGAGTCTTTACAGGAAAAGCTTCCATGTTTCCAGGCTCAGCCAAGTTTAGAGATTTCTGTTAAGAAAATGGACGGTGGTTCTTCTGTTAGGGAAAAGGACCTTACATAAATAATGTGTGGATGCTGACACTCATGCCGTAAGTACACTTGGAAAAAAAGCAAACCCCACCATTTGTACTTTCCCTTTCACTTATACTTAAGCTGTACTTGCATTATTCACAGAGGAGTGTCTTCAGTTCCATTTAATTTCCTCACATTTTCTGGTTTTACATGGCCTGTTCCTTGTGTGTGGATACCTATTTATCCCTTGATGTAACCTCATAGTGTCTTTGTATGTCAGGAAACTATTCAAAAATTTAAAACCTGAACAATGAGATAATACAAAACATTCCTTATGGAAAAGAAATAAAGCCCTTTTCCTAGTTTCCCCATCTTGTCCCCTCCTTCTGGGCTAGGTAGCTGAGGACCAGGGCTACTCAAAACAGCCCTTTTCAAGTGTGCTCTGCTGAAGGTCCTATGAGTTCCTGCCTTCCCCAGAAGCTTAATTCCCACAGACTTCCTGAGGCTGCAGTTCTGCCTTTCAACAGCACTGGCTTTTTTAGCAGTACCTGCCTGGCGTCCAAGAAAAATGCTCTGGACATCTTCCTTAGAGACTATGAATGCCAACAGCTAACATTCATGCTAACATGAATGCCAACAGCTGTAATAGACCTACCCAAATCCTGCTAGAATGTAGACAAATTTAAAACATTTTGTAAAGGTCCGAAAAAAATGACAGTCAAACATTATATGAAAAATTTTAACAGAGTGATTTTCCTCAGAGGAGAATGCAACTATGACTAGATGCTGGCCATAAGAAGTATGGCCAGTCCGGTTGAAAAAAGGATCAGTTCTTTTTTAAACAAGATGAGAAAGGTAGCCTTTTTTTTTTTTTCTGGCATTTTAGGGAACACAGTGTAATAAATACAATATTCCTGAAGTAGCAATAGAGGTAATGTCATTTTATCTTTACTACCAGCTGCTGAATTCTAGAAAGAAAAAAATCTCCTTTTCATGAGTTAATATCTCTCCAGTACAGTCCTATACATAGACTCTGCGGCATATTAAAAAAAAGCAATTGATGGGAGAAAATTGATATAAATTTTCAGAATTTAGCACTGCACTTGCTCTTTAGTTCAGCAGTAGACAGTAACTGGATTTCTGCTGTAATATTTCACATACCTTATAAGTCAGTGTTACTCAGTTAATATAAAGAATTCAAGAATTACACCTACTCTAACAATAAAATAGATGAGAAAAAAGGGAATCACTTCACAGAAAAACCCTCCACTTTCATAGGATTCATAGTCACATTCTTTAAAACTCTTTCTATTAACTTGACTTTCCTTTCTTCTTCCTTCTATGTCCCTACTTTCCTGCCTGCCTGAATCCCTCATGCAGCCCCATGCAATATGCTGTTCCTCTTGAAGTTACAGATATTATTTTTGTAAGACAAGGCTTTACAGTTTTACTGGTTCAAGATCCCTGCCTTTCCTATCAAAGCAGTAACTCTTAGTAAATTAAATAATTGGTAAGTTATGTCAATGACAACAGCTCTTTTGTCTTACAACAGCAAAATTAGGAAGCTTCATTTATTAGGTGAACACAATGTCATGTGTTCACCTAATAAAGTATTACAAGCTTTTTTTTCCAAAACATTGTTACAATTATTAGATGTTCATGTGCAAGATTTCATTAGCAACAGTTTAACTTTAGAGAGTTTTGAGGAACCTTAAAAAAAGTCTTAATAGAAAAATTAATGCAGTTCTTCAGAAATAGTTACCATCTTAAATTCTCTACCTGTCTACATATGATATCCTGTATGTAACTATGTTTTTACATAAAACCAGCTATCTCAGTATGAAACCACATTTTTACAGTTCAGTTATTATAATCTTGAAATTTTGATAGAGGTAATTTGAGAAGCAAAATTGTGCAGCTGGTGAGGATAAAAATAAAATGGCTTTGTTTTGCAGAGTTGATCTTGAAACAGTAGCTGGCTGAAGATATGTTCAGCAGCTTGGAGGTTTAGGAAAAAAATATAAAATAAATGGATTAGCCTGAGCAAAAGGAGTCAGTGATAGATCATAAATCTCATACTTAACAACTCCTGCTAATTAACATCTCCAAATATACATGTTTATATTGTCAACTTTTCGAAGCAGTGTTTAGGCCTTCAAATATCTCCATGAAGTGCCAAGTAACTGTGTGTCATCTGTATGACAATATCATCAGCAAGTTAAACAGATTTTCCATGTGGAGTATTGGTCTATTCTTTATTTAGGACATTGAATGCAGTTTTTGCTTGGCATCACTAAAAAGTCATAACAAAAAGACAAAAGACAGAGTTAGATGGAAACTTTCTGTAGCAGTAACAGATTCACTGGAAACTGGTACTACAAGCATAATTTTCCCAAAAATTTTTGGAAATGCTTTTTGAAAATTAGAAATCTACTAGAGTAGATTTGTTTAAAGGGATAATAAATGCATACTTTAAGTTGCACTTTGAGAAGAATTTTAATAGAAAATATTCCAGATCTGCACTGGATCTGAAAATAAATGTATCTTTGTCATGGGGGACAGTAAGTTAACTGGGTGCAGAACAAATGACAAGGAAAATGTTATCAAGATAGAAAAAATTTTAGTTGACACAGCATTTGTTATGTATGTGGTAGCTGCCATAGGACTTAAGAACTGAAAACATGAGATGAAGGACAGCCTGTGGGTACCCAGGTAAAGCATGGAGAAGCCCAGAGGATTAACTAGCTTTGCTCCTCAAGTGCTATCAGCTGTGCCCCCAGATCCAGGACTTCATGCCAGAGTGGTTTTAGGACAGCAGTGTGCACCAGGATGGTGTGACCTTATGGATCCTGTTAGACTTGTGGTGTCTGAACTGGCACCGCCAGGGTGGCCAAATGCCCTGGCTTCCTGAGGGGCTGGCAAGTAGCAGTTCACATGATGAGACATTGTTAGTCTTCAGGAGGAGCAAAAGGAAGATAAAAGGCAGCAAATTTGCTACCAGATTGCAAAACTATGCTTAAGAAGAGGAAGGGAACCATGAAAAAGAAAATTTGGAAGGGAACCAACAAAATTCTGTAAGGTATAAGTTTCTATGCCATCTCTCACTAAGAAGGGTTTGAACTGGAAACATGAAAACAAGTTGTAAAATTTGGATCTGAATCCCTGTTTGTGAACAGGCAGCAAAGAAAGAAGTGAAGAAACCTGTGGGATTGTGTAAGACAAAATATTGTCCTCTGGGCTTCTATTAAGCCCATAGGCCATATAGCATCCAAATTCTGGCATTGTGTTCTAGATCTTTCTTTGACTGAAAACCTAAGTAATATCCTCTCAAAGTTAAAGCACAGAAGCTAGGCAAGAACTGGTCAGAATATATTCACACAAAGTATGAACTGATACAAGTGTCTAGGAAGGACAGAAGAAGCAGAAGCATAATGTCACCTGGATCTATCTATATTTGGTTGTGGAGCAGCACAATTTAGAAAAGAGTGGTTTAAGAAAAAGAGGAGGGAATTGAAAAGTCAGATAAAGTCAGCCAGGTAGCAGAATGTCAAATGTGGCTGGTGTTTTTTCATGCTGCATGCAGAAATCCTTTAGTTTTAATGCATAGTATAAAACATTTTTTAAAGTATCATTTCAAAACATACAAACAACAAAAACACCTCTCCAATATGCCATCCAAACCCTGAGCCTTTACTCAGGGTACGTGCTCACTGAAGTCAGTGGAAGTTAGCAGTAAGCAAAGATCTTTAGGATTTGGCCCAGTGCCAATTATTTTGTTGTAAATCTGAGCACTTGCATGTTTTCATTGCAAAGCAATTTTAAGTGTAAGTTTTGAGCCCCAGAGGTAAGAGTGGAAACACTGACAGAGTATTAACCATAACAACTCCCAGCAGATCTTGGACTTCTTTTTTGTTTTAAGATGACACAAACGTGATAATTCAGTACGTGGGTTGTGGTGTTGATGTTAATTTGCCCTCGGTTAGTATCAGCCTCTTTGCAAGATGTATTTCCATATTTGCTTCAAGTGATAAACTACCATTTAAAGTACTATAAAATAGCTGTGTTAGCAAATAATAAAAGAAAAAAAAAAAGAAAATAAAATGGATAAAACACGTTAGTGGAAACTATTGCTGTAGGTAGCCCAGCATTTTTTAGCAGAACATTGTTGTGTTTTGGGCTTTTTCTTTTTTTGAAGTCCAAGGGTGTCATACTGAGGCATAAGATCAACAGGGGAAATGCACATTTCATAGATGTACAGACACGAGATACAGTCAAGGATGATTAATCTTACATTCACAGTCACATTTGCTCCAGATTATTCATGAGAAGGAAAAGAAACAAAACTTAGGGCCTATTATTATCAATCTGGATGACTCTCAGCAGGTAGTTAGCAGCGTAGCTTCTTTCACCTCAGCGGGACTGCCTGGATTTACATCTCTCTGAAACCCAGCCTTTTAATCTCCAAATTTCATTGTGCCACATCCACCACAGCAAAGATTAATAAATGACTGAATTAGGAGTTACTGAAGGGGAATCAGTGTTCCATTTAAGAGCTGAAATAGAAAAGAGCTATCCAAAAAGAGATGCAAAATATGGGATTCCCAGAAGGGACCTCAGAGATAACAGTCCTAATGCCTTCTACATCCAGAGGCAAGAGATAACAACATCCTGATAGAGACAAAGTATGGAGATGACTTGCTGCTTAGCAACCAGGTGCCTGAGGTGGACCCCAAAGTACAAAACAAGATGTTGTAAACATCTACCTGTCTTGAAATTGAACGTACAGGCTGATTTTTTTAAAAAAATGGAAGGACTATTCCTAACCATCTCTTGCTTTCTTTATGAGCTTTTATTTTGGTTTCAGGAGGAAAAATTTGAGACAGTTCTATTATCAGACTATGAAAGGGAGCTGCATAAAGGTCTGCACCAGACACCTTTCATAACCTGAATTATAAAGGATGCCCTGAAGCTGGTGCCACCCATGTGGAAACAGTTATTTAGCAGCCGGGAGAATAGCATCCTGGATATAGCTACAGGATTTGTCGTCTTTGCTCCTGAGAGAAGCAGCCTGTCTTTTGTTAGGTGAGGCAGCAGGGGAGATCAAAGAGACAAAATATTTTGCAACCCTGATATTTGATAATGACTGAAGGGCTCTTTAGTTTGATTTGAAAAATATTTTGTTTTATGCACATGTTGACAAAGGAGGGAGAACTGATGATCAGTGAGCTCAACACTGTGAACTCAGTAGATCTTTTTTTGGGACTGTTAATCTAATTTTGGTCAATTGGATTGCAAACTTACGAAAGCTACAGTACAGATTCTCTGAAAGATAACGTGACTTATTATTTTGAAATACTGTAAATTTGAGAAAGATTCTCTGCCAGAAGCAGGCTGAATGCAAACCATGGTTGAGGGTTATTACAAGCATTTTCTCCACAAAAAATAAACTTGAATCAAACCTGTTAGGAAGTTTCAAGAAATACTGATAGACACTAGACCTCATAAAGACAATGTAATATGGACTTCTTTCTTGATTACTCTTTCTAATACGGCTTGGTTAAAAGAAATCAAAGGAATACATCAAATAGAGCTGTTCAAAAACACAAAAGCAAAAATTATGTTAGATATAAAATTTGAGAGCCTTGCATTTGTCTTCACTTTCATTCATACAAGTATTTATTTTGCATATGCTTCCTACTTTTTATAAACTATTTCAAACTTTTTAGATGGCTGTGATTTTTGAAGTCACATGAAAATATAATTTAGCAGGAAAGGTAACGGGAGCTCAGGGTAAGTCACAATTACAGAAAATCAAATAGAGTGTCTACCCTTTTTATGCCTTAGGACTAAGTAGACAGTTCTGAACATAATAGAGAGAGAAAAGGATTTCCCTGAGATGTGATGTCAATTGATGCACTTAATAAATTGTGTTTCTTCAAATCTATCACTCACTGAACTGCATTACTTTATTCTGTCATATGTGATGCTGAATTTTGAAGATATATAAAGGAATTCAGATCACATAGGAGACTTTTCATATTTTCAGGCCTTAAAACTTCATGTACTTTATTTCACGTTTACCTCACATATTTGCCAGTCCTGGTTCCTTGAAGAGTTAGAAGATGACACACATTAAAATATAGGATAAGTTCAAACCAAGTGCAGGACCAATTGCTGAGCACCAGGCGAATTTTTAGCTTGGTTTAAACCAAACCAGAGTCAGAGATTGAACAGCTCTGCTAAGAAAACTGCCTGTTTGGCTTCATGTGCAGGCTCACCTCTCGATAATTCAGAGGTCTGCTAACCAGAGATGCAAATGCACAGTTGGCAAGAATGTAGTACATCAGGAGAGGGCTGAGGACATGGGATTCACAGAGACCTTTGTGGGGACAGTGACACCTGGGTACCCCTTCAGATTTCATGCTTTCAAACCCTGAGGCTCTTTCAAGGATTTTTGCTGCTACGCTATGTCATGTCAATCAAAGCATTTCATTGTAATTTAGGATTCTATGTGTGAAGCAAAATCACGGAAACAGCCCTGCCTAGAAAAGTTTATATTCTAAAGAGGTCTGAGAATCCATGAGTGGATTTAAAAAATAATATAAGATGGGGAGGAGAATCTGAGGACAATAATCAGAGCTTCAAGAGCCAAATAGAGTAGCTGAAGGTACCCGATGAATCACTAATAATATTATTGGTAGGTATTATGGAAAATGTCTCCTCTTTGACTATTTCAGGACAATATTCAAGCAGAAAGTTTGACTTATTTACTTTTCACAGCATTAACATGTTTGTTCTAACAACAGCTAAGCAATCTGTTTGGGAAAATACACAAATATAATATATAGCAGTTTCTGCAACAATGGACACTCCCTCTTTGTCTGTAGTGGATTAAAAGGATACAGCTTCCGAGAGAGCTGGCTAGAGCAAACACATCTGCATGATAGGGCCAGATTCTCAGACTGTATAAATCATCTACAACTGAAGTCAGTTTACCTAATTATACTAGCAGAGTATTTTGACTGTTTATTATTCAGAAAGAAGATGGTAGAAAATAAATCAGCTTTGCTTACAAGTTTTATCATGGGTGCTTTTCCAATAAACAATACAACCCCTTAAGTATTTGAAATATCCTTTTATCTTGTTAATGTTATAAGACATGGTACTCCTCTCATCAGCAGGCAAACACACATATTGTTTATGAAATTGCATACTGCCTTTAGGCATGTTATAATCTTATTTTTGCTCATTAAAATGTCAAGGCAGAGCATTTTCAACTCAAAATCTGTAAAAAACCCACTCTTGTCTGTCCTCAAAAATCACTTGCTTTTGTATATCTCAGTTTTAAGAAGAAAATCATTAGACTACGTGCTCACAAAAAGTAAGCACTCCTATTTGAGCTGGTTCCCTGTTGGCTCTAGATCAGTACAGCTAGCTGGAGCCCAGAAATGCCGCCAGGGCAGCTTACATCCTGGTAACATCCAGTCCTTCAACAATGCAAGTAAACAACTGAAGTATGTTCTGAGAGTTGCTAATACAAATTGAATGTTCCTTGACCCAGAAAATGCACTGCACTCAGTAGAGGTGATGCCATTCATCAAGGCTTTGTTCTCTCCCTTATTTGAACTACTTTTGGTCTGAGTCCCTTTTGGTAATAGCCCCTGTACCTGACATTCTTTCTAGCAAATCTACACAACGTCATCTGAGCCATGTGTGTTGAAGTCCTTCTTTTATAACAATGTGAGAGTCAAATAATTTGGACATTCACTCTAAGAAGCTGCAAGGAAGAAAAAATGGTTCCTTACAGAACATGGATGTTTATCTCACAGCAGAGTGAAATCTGTTGACAGAGCATTTTTAGTCTGCATACTAAACAAAATTTTATAAGGCTTGCAGGATTCAGACTGGCTTGATGGCTCATTCCAGCTCTGTTAATACGCTGAATTACTTGTAGTGAATCTAATGATACTGTTACACCAGTGTAAAGAAAGGGACAGAGAACGGCAAGCAATATTTTTTTTGTTTATTGCGGGTGCAGTAGCAATATAGCAAACAGCTGATATCTGAAAATAAGGGCTTGGTTATATGGTGAGTCAGTGAATTAGGGTAGATAAGTGGGACTCATTTATTCATTTCTCCTGGAAAATAGTTAGGAGTGGAAATGTACAACCAGTCTCGCCATTGGCCCCACACTCCCCCGGAGCCTGTGCTGCTGGCTGGGATGGCTAGCAGTGACTGAGGGGCCAACAGGACCAAGCCTGTTGGGAAGCCACCTGATGTGCTCACACTGGGTGCTCAGCAGCCCCTCCCTGCTTCGTTCTTCCCATCCGCTTCTACTGAGCAGACTGCTAATGTAGGCAAGCACCAAGGGGGAAATTGTTCCTAGATATCAGGGAGCACTTCGGAGCCTGAATAAAGTACTCTGCAGGATGGATGCATATCTTTGTAATTGCAAAGCTAGGGATTATGACATAGCTCAAATCACATCTTTCCGATTTTCGTGGGAACTTCTTAAATGAAAATTGTAGAAAAGCATTGGTGGTTCCAACAATTACATCAAACAAAGTCCTAGTGAGGGCAGGTGCAATTCCCATTCACAGCAAAAGCAGTGACACATAGCTAACACTAGCAATGAATTTGAATAGCTGTTCTTTTGCTGCCTTCTGTTTTCTGCTTACAGCAGCTAAAGAGTTGTAGTATAGGGGAATTAGGAAAGGAGGAGTGCTGATAACAGAGTTTCCTGATCCCTTGAAGCTTGAACATTCAGTGACTGGGAGAAAAATTGAGATTGTGCTGCAAGATACAGAAAAAAAGATCAATCAAGCTCTGAGGTTGAGCTATTGCACTTATCTCTACCTTGCTTGTGGGGTTAGTATGTGCAGTCACTGAGAATCTGAGTGACTGATAAAAAGCTTTTAACTAGAAACAAAGATTTTTCCCTTAGTCTAATTTCAAACCACAGGAACATCCTGGCTTTAATATCAAGGGCTCATGCTACTGTAGTGGCAACATTGTGAAGTCTCATGATGCTACCACAAGTCTAGAAAACCTCCTGTGCTTTTGGGAATGTTATTTTTATTTAAATGAAAGCTAAATTGTAGCCTTGCTCACAATGGAGAAAATGTTAAAGTCTTAGGAGATTTATTTCAAGTATGTTTCTTAAAGCCTTCTTGTACTTGGTTTAGGGGTTATTTCAGTCCCAATACATGATTTTTCACTGAAGAGTTGAAGTATTGAGTGTAGAACAACCCTAGCTGCAGGGTTTTTTCACAAAGTTTTGTAATGTTTCTTCATAAGGTTTAACTTTGGACTCATTCACTCTGCAGAAATAAAGTGTAAATAATAAAATTTGCATACGTTCCTCTCTATTGAAATATTTGATTCCCACCTCAGGCAAATGTTATAGCATCCGTGGCATCCCAAGTGCTTTAACTCAGTTTACAGCAGACCAAAGTCAAATATATATTACATTACATATTACCTGTATTTAATTACATTTGAAATCTGGCAATAAAAGAATGAGGATAATCCACAGCAAATTTCAAAATGAGGAGATGGTGATATTTAAGTAAGGGAAGTGATGCTTACTCAACTGCAGTCTAATAATTACTTAAGCTTTTATGGTTTTATAGTTTATACATAACAACCAGCCCTTTCCCTTGCTTGGTCCAGTTTTTCCTAAGTAAACAGTCACATACCATTGCCCCATTTCAGATTCTCTCATGAGCTTAATAAGAGAAAGGAAAGTTGGATCTGATCTTAAAACCTGATGCCAATCTTCTATGGCCCTGTATATTCTCTCTTAGGCATGAAGGGCATAAAACCTGCTGATCTGAGAGGTATTTTTAACAGTAGAACTCTGTAATTAGCTGTGCAAAATGCTAAATTTTGCCAATATTCTTCATTTTCTCCAAGTCACTTTTCTACACATAAAACCTACTTGGGATGTAATAGTCCCAAATTTCCACTGGTCTTTTAGGTAGCCAAACATGTAGGTGTCTTCCAGTCTGAATGAAAATGGGCATGAAATCTGTATTTTGGCTAATGAAAAGGGTGCCCATCTTGTCTGGGAATTATTTAACCACATGAACCCAGGATGGTTCTCAGTGAATTTTAGAAAGGGCTATCAACTTGTGCAGAGGTGCCTCCCAAATATGTGAAGGTAGCTTGCTCAACTCCTTCCTGGGTATGTGTCCTCTGAGCATTCTGGGAGGGAACGCACAGAATACACACAGTTTTATGCCCTTTAGTGTTTTTCTATAAGTTTGGGCAGTTGTAGCCTAAATGCTGGACTATTATTTTTTTGAAAACTTGACTTTTCTGCTTGGGGGAGGAAAAGCTGTTGGTAGATCCCTCAACTGGTAAATGGCTATGCACAGGAGAATGGGATAAGGATAGTAAATACGAAGCTTCTTAAAATTACTGCATACATTATCCAAACTAGCAGGACTGCTGTTTCCTGATAAAACAAATACTGTAATGCACACCTTAGGTTTCCTTCTCTGGCAGGAACAGCATTTTGAAATTTAATTAGCTTCATGTGGCACAGTAGAAATGGATGGCAAATCAATAATGGATGCCATTTCAGTCACCTTGTGGTGTTGTAATTCTCTGTGTTTTGCTACACTAATTAGGTCTGACTTCAGTGAGAAATGTTTCAGGAGCAAGGAGGTGAATTATTGCAGAGCTCCTGGCTGTCACTGGGGAGATGAAGTAATCTCAGAACTGACTAACTTCAGTGATTTCAAGAGCCAGTAACTTAACATCCAAGAGGAAAAGGGAAGAGCTCAGATTCTGATGGTGCAGTTTACAGTGAGTTTTAGGCTCAATCAGTCCATGGCCTAGGCTTCAGCTGAAAGAGCATCAGAAACCATAAACTGCACTTACCTTATAGATGACATTTAATTACTTAATTGCTCATATTTTCACATCCTCCTAGAGACTGAGAATTTCTTGCAAATAGGTCTTTCCTTCCTGTGGATCCAGGTGGAGAGAGGTGCATGTGGGATGGGCCACAGGTTTGGGTGCCTCCCTGCTCCCAAAGCTATTGTGAATGAAGAGATCAGGAAGTAGAATGCAGTTTTGCTTCCATGTAGCAAATCCAAACACTGGATTAACTGGAGCCAACAGCAGCTCCTTTTCCATTTATTTGACTCTGGGATTTTAGTGTGAAACACTGGGTGGAGAACTGGTTTCTCCCTCTCCAGGAACAAGCTGCTTGCTTCTGAAGGTGGAACAGAGGCTTTCCCCAGAGTGTCTTGACTCTCCTCTCCAACTGTGTGCTGTCAGCAACATCATAAAGAAAATGGATGGATAAAGAGCAGATCTAGGGAGAGCAAGTATTCTGAGGCCGCTAAGTCAGTGTGACGTACCAGTTCTATGCTTTTTTGGAAAAGCATGTAAACTCCCTCCCTTTATATTAGCATGAATTATGATTCCAAATAATCATTGCTTCTAACATAAACAGTTTCTAATATAAACCATTCCTGCTGGTTACCACAGAGAGCCTGAGCAGCATGGAAAATTTCAGTTGTTACATCACAGTCACCCAGAGAATAGCAGTGGTGATTGAAATTATTTTGCAGTGGTTTGAATAATGCTGAGTGAAAGGTGATACAGAATTATTGCACTTCACAGAGAGCAAACACAAAGCAGACTCAGAACTAGCTTTCCCTTTACCTGGCCTCTCCTTGTGGGATTTTGGAGCAGACAAACCCACAAATTCTTGTGGCTAATTTCTTAATTATTTCAGTGACGCATCCAGAACCCTTCTCAGCCTTATACAAAACTGGGGAAGAGAATGAAAAGTGAGAGGATGTCTGATATGGAACAAGAGCATTTACAGATAAAGAGTCTGAGTTAACAACTCTAATTCAGTAATGCCTTATTGTGGTGCTTGATAGTCTGACGATCAACACACAATACAACATACGAGAACATATGTGGCTGTGTTACCTAGTATTAAATTAAAACATTAACTATCAATTGGCCAGCTAATTACACTCTTGCTGCTGTTAAGATTTCTGTCCTTAAAAAAATGAATAAAAGTAGAGTTTCTTAGTCAAAGCTAATGAAATGCATATAATCTAAAATATATATCATATAAAATGTATATAATCTTTGTTTCTGCCAAAGTCAAGACATCTAAGTATATCAAATATATTTACTGAATTCACTTGCCGTGTATCACCATTTAACAGCTATTCCTGTAATGGCTTTACATACTGATTAAGTACTCTTAGGGGATGAATAATACTCTAATTTCCCTCATACTTGAATACAAAGGGTGTATTCTCCCATGCCTACAACTTTCAGCAACACTTCTTTGCTGTTGTACCTGCAAATAAAGACCAAAAGAAGCATTCATTAGGACTATCAAGTTTATTGTCAATCAGAAAACATATGTAGGGTAGGTTGTTTTCTGATTGGGATCTGTTTTCTTTGCTCAGAAATTACTGGTTTAACTTTAAGGTCAGTTTTATTGTTAAGGTCTGACAGTAGCTCCCAGGTTCACTTGGCAACAACACACCTCAAAACCAGGAGCCTTGCATTGCTCTTAGAGTAGAAAAAAACAATAGTAATTATAACTGTTTTATTTATTGCAGCTGCAGAAACTGAAACGATCCCTCTCCTTCAAGACTAAAAGCTTGCGGAGTAAAAGTGCAGATAATTTCTTCCAGAGGACTAATAGTGATGTGAAACTGCAAGTAGACTTGATGCCTGAGGTGAGCACAAGCACTGGGCAGCTCCCCAACTCAGACAGCCAGGCATCTTCACCCACCAGAGCCCAACAACTGCCAGAAAATAGCAAGACACACATCTTCCAGGAGCACATCTTCAAAAAACCCACCTTCTGTGATGTCTGCAACCATATGATTGTTGGTAAGAAACATTTTATTTAAAATCTCATTGTGTGTCCATGCTAGAACTTGCAGGATGACCTTTAACTTCTGTGAGCCCAGACGTCTCCTTGAGAATATTCATGTGGATTCTGGATTTATGTCATATCTGTCGCAGGCTAATAGAAATTCTACATTTGTTGATAGATTTCTTGCCTGGTAGACACATATGTTACCACACATTACAGGTGAGGGATTCTGTTGGACTCAAACTCTTCTGTCATTCAGGTTATACTGAGCACCAAGTTGTATGCTACACTAGAAGCAGCAGAAATCCATATTGCAAATGAGTCCACTATCCTCACTCTTTTCCACAGCAGTAATTTTAACTTTCTTCCTCCTCGTGTCTGCCCTCACACCCTGCATCGCCCCCAGTTCCCTTTCACTGTGGTGACCATACCTACCTCCCCCAGCTGTCCCTTAAGGGACAAGAAGTAGCATCTGCTGGGTGGTGGGCTCTTATCTGCTTGTGTGGGTGTGGGTGTTGGCTGTCTAGGATGAATATTTTGGAAGACCAGGTCAAAAGCCAGACATAACAGCTGAATTTACACTACAGACTTTCTTGGGATTCTTCTAATGGATCCCTCCTATGCACAAAACCTCACATTAAATTTATACCTTTGAAAGATAGCCCTATATACTCTCTGGAGTCTATGAGTATGTAAGTTCTGGCCAGGGACTGACTGACAAACAGGAGATAATTTTGTTACTGTCTCTAGTGTGCATAAAATACCTCCCTGCCGAGCCCTGCTTGTAAGGTAATTTTCAGTGCCATGTGAAGACCTAAAAAGCCAGCTTTCATGCAGATCATCCATGGGGCTGTGCAAGGAAAGGTCAAGAGAGAAGTGCAAGTGCCTAGAGGTGTAGAACCTGCATGGCCACCACAATGGGAAGCTGCAGGAGTTGCTATTCAGAAATCTGATCCTGGAAATTCACATCCTTGTGGCTAGTGTTGTGCACATGATTTGGTCTTCCTGCTTACTTACCATCTGCTTGTCCCAGCACAGTAGAGCAGGAGTAAATTCAGTGTCAATTTACCTATGTGAAAGTGAGTGACAAAATTTCCAAGCTTTTAGGCAGGAAAAGGAGCTAAACATGTTAATGATTTAGCTTCATGTAGAAGTGGTACAGGTCTTTGAGTACAAAATATTGTCTGCAATTTACATTATTTACTGTAAGAAACTTACATCCCTTGGCATGGAAGTCACTGCCTTTTAGGTAACAGTATGGTAAAATCTTGAAAGATGCTAATAGGACTGATAAACATTTTTCAAATGAGGGTGCTCAGTGTTCCCCACTTCTGTGAGGAATTTGTGGTCTTTGGAAAAGGCAGCTGTCTACAGAACATTAAAATTGATGCAAGACAATCTTGTTTCCATAAATTAACTTAGATTCTCACTTCACCACAGCTGTACTGAATCCAAGGAAACTAAGGAATTTTAATCACTTTTTTTTTTCTGTCACTTTCCAGTCTTTTAAGGGCTTTTTTTTTCTACTTGAAGTGGTAAAATAAATGAAAGAGAGAAGCAGTAAAGTATCAGTATCAGGGAAGTTCAGAATTTGACAGGAAATCTGGAAAAGTAGTTAACTGAAATAACTTTATATATGGGAAAAGGCCCTAAATTTCTCTTCTTCAGTAATGTGGATGGATGTTCTATCAAAACTTATTTTCACAAATATATACTGCAAATATAAGTTTCTTGAATTTCTGGCAGCTTCTTGTGAAGTTGTATGGAGATAAATATCATCACAAATCTGCATGACTCAGCAGTAGTGTTTCAAAATAGTGCTGCTCATGATGGATTATTGCTGGCAGCAAACTTTGCAGAGAGTAAATCCAGTTCATAAACACTCCTGCCCTTCTCCTTTGCTGGACAATCTGTGTCCGCCTGGAATAGGAAAGTCCTGAAGCACAGCTCTAAGCTTCAAAACATCAGCTTTAACCTCCTGTGCTCTCTGAATTTTTTTCTGTTCTCTCTGCTGAGGGCTTTGTTTTTCTGTTTTGTATCTTAGCCACCTCATTAGCTAAAGAAGCCTTTTATAATTGCTGAAGAAGCTAATGTGACCTATTTTATCTGGTAGCAGTCTGAGTCAGGTGAATTGCTCTGACCTCCTCCAGCTCATCTTTGTTTGGAGGGAAGGCAAAGATGTTGAGAGTTTTACCTTAAGATGCCTTAGAGTATTGATGCCCTGATTTTTATAGACAAACATCTTCTCTATTCCTGCCATCTTCTCTCTTTGATCCTTACTGCAGTCATGCCTGGTTTTATATTGTATTTTAAGCAGTGTGGTAGATCTCGATGTTAACTGTTTGCCATTCAATTAATCCATGTAAGTTGTGCAACTATGGGTTATAGGAATAGAGAAGCAAAACAGGTAGGCTTCAGGAAGCCCAGTCAAGCCTGCTCCCAAAGACAGACTGAAAAAGCCTCATTTCTGTTTGGGGACTCTGACTATTTGAAACATAGAGCTGATTTGTTCTCTCTATTTGCATTTTTCACAGGCAGTGACATTTAAGAGTAATGAGTCTATGACTTTAAATTCCTCATTGATGAGAATAAAGGCAAAGACAGATACATGTTTTGAAGGCTGGAGGAAAGATTCCAGGAAAATTGTGTCTTGACTTTAGATGGTTTCAATTTTGCCACCAAGAATGATTCCAGGTTCACCTTAAATGGCACTCTGATCTATGAACTAAGCAGCTCTGGTACATGGCAGTGTAATGAACCCTGCACAGCATGAATGTGCAGTGACTGCTTCAGTCTCACTCATGTGGCAGAACCCGTCTGTAGCTTCAGAGTGAGCAGGACACATGAAGCAGAGGCAGCAAGTTCCCTGTGCTGCTCTTTTCACAGCAAAATTAAAGAACTTGAAACATTATCTTACTAGAAAAAAATACGCGCATCATCTCTCTTTGATCCCTGGGCACTATGAGCCAAATATTGCCTTTGGGATGCAGTGTAATCGGTGTATATATATATATATATATATATATATATATATATCAGTAAATTTACTCTTTCAAATGTTTTGCATACATCCCAGAGTACAATACAACATATTGAAAAGAAAATGCATTTATTGATGTGATGTCAAAAAAGAAAAAAAGTATTGATAGTGTGCTTCATACCACACTTTAAAGGCAGGAGTTGGAGTGTTCCTATTAATTGTGCTAGACTGGAACTCAAGTTTCACCTCAGTAAACAGAAGAAAATTTGATACAGAAGCAGTAATTTTCTGTCAAATGAAATAATGGAGGAAATTTCACATTTGAGGGAGCTTTGAAGAGTGCATGCAGAATCCATTTTACATTAATGGGGCCTTCTCACAGCATCTAATTCTCCAATAAAACCATCATTTCTAATAATGAGTTCCACAGTAATAATTCACATAATTTCAGAGCAAAGCAATAGTGTGTTGGAGCAGACTCTGCACTCATTTCTCCCACTCACTGTTTTGCTGCTGTGAGTGCCTGGCATAGGTTGGTTTAGGACTGGGGTTTCAGCTCCACAGTGGGCTACATATTTTCCAAAACATATCCACCCTTGAACATCCTCTCACAGCATGTCTCTTAGAAAACCATTAATTTGTTAGTTTTAGTAGTAATATTTATTACTATTTTAATATCTAACTTCAGCAAGGGAAAATTTTGGAAATCAAAGTGTCTTGTGGAATGTATTACTAGGTCATCATTTAGGAGGTACTGGTTTTATGGGGCTTTTATTTTACATCACAGTGAAAAGAAAACCAAGTCAGATACCTCCAAGTTTGCATTGTGTTATCTACCATTTTCTGTGATTAGCAAGAATGTGGTAAGCTTTGGCAATGCAGATTAAGGGAGGCAAAACTGCCTAGCACCAGCAAAGATAGGTAACTGTTAAATTAATGTTGCATCAGATTATGTTTTTAAACTATGCTGATCAGAAGCAAGTTCTTGATTTTCTTCAGTCTCTGGTGTGTCATCAATCATCTCTGTGACAATTCACTGTTGAAGAAAACATGATGTCAGTACTCTATAGTTGTAAAACATTGTATATTTTTAAAGGAAAAACTTCATCTGTAGAATTCTCAACATTTTTCTCATTTGCAGATCATTTCCTGTGCTGATTCACATGGAAAAAATGGCTTTTTCCACATATTCCGAGCATATTACATGCAACTGACGTATTCCCATCTAAGTCAAATATAAGTAATCCAGAAAAAAAAAAAAAAGGCACTTTGCTTTTAAAAATATATTACTTAAAAGTCAATCTTTCAAAGCTGTGTTTTAAAGAAATACATCCTTGTTTATATGGTAGATTTCTTTGTGTTTCCACAGTGTATGTAACTGTTTCACTCCATTCTTAACCTTAACTATGGCACAGAATTTTAATCAAACACCACGGGGGTTTTTTGGCATTCCTGTTAAAGCACTTTTGCCTGGAACAAACTTGCAGGAAGACCAGAAAAAATTGTGGTCTGCAATGTCCAGTAATAGTCAAAACCAGGTCCTTCTGGGTCATGCCACCCCTGGCTAAGGTAGCTGACATATATGCATTTATAGGTATTATCAGGGTAACTGGGTTTCTGGTTTGGATGCAGATTCTCTGGACCTTTGCATCTCTGAAGGTAAATAACTCAGTATCTGTCTTCTTAGGGAACTAACCAGATTGTAGTAAGAGAAACCTGTGGAGAACAATTTAGCCAGTAAAAAAGATAAAACCAAGATATGGCAGTAGCATAGCTTCCTTTCAGTATATTAATAAATAGTGCTTAAGCAGTGAAATTGTGTTATCCCTTCAGAATTTACTCACTCCTACCACCGTCTGTTCTGGTTTAGCCAGTCATTCTGGAGGTTCAGACAGCCAAAAAAGTACCATGAATAATTCTTTCTCACTTCATCTTTTAAAAGCAGCCTGTATTTCTTTATTTCATTGTGCAGTTGTAGCCATTAGATCTTTCAACCACTTTTTTCCCCAAAGCTGTATTGTAAAATCTTCCAGCAAGTTAGGGTCACAGTTGATAAATTGGCCAAGCTTTTCAAATACAGAAATAAAGGAAAGAAAGAGGTCTAAATTGAAGCTATGGTTCCCTTTTTCTGTTAGATCCTGCATTTGAACTCCTTCTCTTAGACTATCAGTAACTGGGACTAATAAGTACTGGAAAAACTCCATGGTGAGAGGAAGTGTTTATATAACTGTAATTTATGTGGATGTTTATTAAATATAGAAAAATTTCACAGGAACTATGACACAGTGCTTTCTGCCACCAGTCTCATCAGCTCTCTCCTAAAAAATATGCTTGACTTTTTTTAAGCTTTCTGCCTCATTTCATGAAGAAGGCATTCTGGTTTAGTCCAAACCTGCCTATATCCAGTGTTATCCAGGTAGACGAAAGCACAGTTAATGGTCCCAGATTGATCACCACTTTTTGGCAGCAAGAAAAAGTAGAAGTGCTCCTGGAAGCATGACTGTAACTGGCTTTTTCCAAGGCTATGGTAGTTTGGAAGACTCTTTGGACAGAGATCTTGGAAAAAACAACACCAAAAAAGGCATTTTTATTTATCTTGCAGGATGAATGAAAAAAATAATGTTATTCATTCAGTCCTGCCCTCCACTCTTCCTAGTCTCTCCAGCATCTCCCAACACAGACGACCTTGAGGGAAGAGGTTCGTGTTGCCACTTCATTAGAAAAGAGTTGTCCCCTGTAGAGAAGGGTAAAGAGCTTCCAGCAAGGGGGATATAGCCCTGGAGCAGGGCTTGTGTAGTCACAGCCAGGCCTTCCCACACCTATTCTGTGAAGATACTATTACTACTACAGTATAAATTTGTTTTGTTTATTATTAAGAGTTTCCCTATTGAAAGAAACTTTCAAAAGCAGCTGAATCCTCTTTTTTTTTTTTTCCATTTGTGAGGAAAAGTAATAAAATCATGCCTGACCAATCTGATAGCTTTCTATGATGGCATGACTGGCTGGGTAGATGAGGGGAGAGTGGTGGATATTGACTACCTTGACTTCAGCAGGGCTTTTGACACTGTCTCACATTGTTATGTAGGCAAACTCAGGAAGTGTTGGATGAGTGGTCGTTAATATGGATTGAGAACTGGTTGAATGGTAGAGACAGAAAGTCCAGTTGGAAGTTCATTGCTACAGATGTTCCCCAGGGCTTGGGACCAGGTCCAGTCTTGTGCAACACGTTCCTCCATGACCTGGATGAAGGAAGAGATGCATCCTCAGCAAATTCACTGACATTACAAAACCGGGAGGAGTGGCCATTGCCCCAGAGTCCTGTGCTGGCATCCAGTGAGACCTGGACAGGCTGGAGAGTTGTATGGAGGAGAAGCTCCAGAAATTCAACAGAGGCAAATGAAGGGTCCTGCACCTGGGGAGGAATAATCCCAGGCACCAGTGCAGGCTGGGAGCTGACCTGATGGAAACCAGCTCTGCAGGTCCCACTGTCCGAGAGCCAGCACCGTCCTTTGACCCAGAAGGCCAATGATATCCTGGAGTGCATTAGGAAGAGCTTTGTCAGCAGGCTGAGGGAGGTGATCCTGCCCTTCTACTCAGCCCTGGTGTGGCTTCATCTGGAGTGCTGTGTCCAGTTCTGGCTTCCCTGGGCAGGAGGCACACGGAGCTCCTGGAGCAGGTCCAGTGGACAGCTGCAAAGATGACTGGGGGCCTGAAACACCTCACTTAGAGGACAGGCTAAGGGAGCTGTGGTTGTTCAGCCTGGAGTAAAGACAGGTGAGAGAGGATCTCATCAACATCTGTAAGTACCTGAAGTGGGGGCTGCAAGAGAATGAAGCCAGGCTCAGCAGTGCCCTGGGAGAGGACACGGGACAACAGGCACAAACTGAAACACCAAGATCCACCAGAAAATGAGGAAGAACTTACTTACTGTGAGAGTTACAGAGCACTGGACCAGGCTGTCCAGAGAATTTGTGGGGTTTCATGTTACAGAGATATTCAAGGCCCACCTGGCCATTATCCTGTGCAGCCTGCTCTGGTAGAACCTGATTTTAGCAGGGGATTGGACTAGATGATCTCCAGATGTCATTTCCAAGCCCAGTCACTCTGTGATTCATTGAAAAAGGGCCATTGTGTAACCTTTTCAATAACTGGTACCAGGTGCCATCCCATATATTACTAAATGATCTAAAATCCCTGCCTCTACCTCCTCCTTCCCTCCACTAAATTTACTCCTAGATTTAGGACACTTCATTTCAGTTGACATCAGTGAATGGTTCTGGGCACCTAAATCTTCTGGCACTTCTGAGAGGCAGTATGAGTGAGAATGGCTTAAGTCATCTCACTCTGCTGTGCTAAGGTTTAGGGCAAACAAAAACATTGTATTTTTTAAACACACATCTGCAAAAAATGGTGTAAAATAATGATTTTACCCTATTAGATTGAAATTGAACCTGACTTATCCTACGAACTCTTTCTTGAGATAATAAGTCTCCATAACCATAGACCTTCCCATTTCTGAGTGGAGCCCTGTAAGAAGGGCCAAACAAAAGCCTTCTGGAAATATGAAACACTAATTTACCCAAACTGTACAGTATGCATTTAACTGTTAGTTATAGACCAGTCATGTATAGGTAATATTATCTGGACTCTCCAAAATTTTCCAACAGTGGATATTTTGTCTGATAAAATAAATAAAATGTGAATAAACAAAAGTAAAGATGTAGGAACACATATGGTATGTGCAGTATAGATGTGCTCCATCTATTCTACTCCCATTTTTTGATAAACATGGTAAAAAGTATCCAATTCATGCGCTTCCACATTTGTAGAAAAGCTACAGGGAGACACACATTATCTCTGCGTCAAATCATTACTTTTCTTTGTTAACAAAGAGTTAAGCATGCTTTGAAGCAAATATTGAAAAGAAAATATTTAGTTTGTTTATCCTCTGGGAGGGCTTCCTCCTCTGAGATGAGGCAAGAATGTTATCAGTAAATTGGATAATCAGGAACTGCTTAGCTGAGAAAAGAGGGTGGAAATACATTTTAAATTCTAATTTGTCCTTTAACAGCATCAGACATGTTTCACATTTGTTACTAGATAATTTTCAAGCTCACTTTAATTTGGGAGAAATTGCTATTAAAATGAAACTGCAGTTAATCCTCAGTCAAAAGAGACTTTAAAAAATGTTGACCAACATTTGCTATTTAATTAGATGGAAAACAATAAGCATTTCTCGAACATCTACAATTAATATTTTAATATTATGTTAGCCATGGTGATTTTTAACCAAAAAGTACATTAAAACCACCAAACACCCTATTCAGTAGTGAGTAGGCTCCTGGTACCATTGCGCTTGGTATCAGCTCTAGTGAAGAATATAATGGCAAGCTCAAGGTTTTTTAAAGGCCAAGGGATAAAGCAGAATGCAAGTGGGGGTTTTATGTCTTGCTATGTACTGTTCCAGAGCTCACATGAGATATTGGGTGTTTACAGATAAACAAATTAAGTGCATCTTCTTTCAAGCTGACCTTCTTGTAAAAACATTATTTTTCTCTTCAGAGTCCTTATCTACCAGAGTGTGACTGTTATGTGGATAATTACAATGCTGAATAGCTGACAAAAGCATTATCCAGAAGCAAAATTATTAGCAGCTTTACCTTACTCTGAGTTGCAGAAATCTTGAAATGAGGCACTTAAGAGAAATGCTTCTGCAAGAAATAGCACACTGCCATTGTGTAGAGTAAAATGCCTACCCACATTTGCTTGCTGCTGTCCTTAATATAGAAGGATGTCTCAGAGAGCAGTGATCCTTGCTGGTCACACGGATCATTTTATGTTTTTCTGCTTTGGTGAGAGGAATGCAAGTTACCACAACTTCACCAATGCTCTTCTCTGAACTGCTGAAATTTTATTTTTCCAGATATACATGATATGGAGCTGTTTTCCCCTTTGACAAAAATTTATCTTGTCTTCAGAATTAAAAGCATCTGAAGGATGCTTTTAATTCTGAAGACATGCTCAGTTAAAAATGGCATGTAGTTGAAAATTGTGATTTCATTGTAATTTCCTTTATAACATGCAAGGAATTGTCTGTGTCCATCATTTGACAGAAGTTTTTCTTATTTGTTTAAATAGTAATTGGTGCCACATGGAAGTGTACCTGTAGGTGTGCTCTAGGCCAGTAGTGCTATGTGCCAAGTACTGAATTCTCCAGGTTATAACATCTGTTTACAGCAGCAATGTGAGATATTGCCTGTCTTGCAGTGTTTATTACACCATAAAAAATTCCAATGTGGAGAGCATCTGGGCACCAGGTTTTATTGAAGAAACAATGACATTACAGATTTTACCCTATTTATTTTTTCTTACATTAACTTGCTCCCTCCCCACCAGCCTTTCATTCCCCAAATCTCCTCCTCTCTGCATGGAGGGGTCACTACTAGTGACATTGGGACAGAAAGTAATTTTTTGTTCTGCTGTGATGCTGCTTGCATCTGTGCATCTGTGCTGCTTGCAACTGTGCTATCTCAGGCACAGTTCCTGGGCATTCCCTGGCCCCTGGCATTGATGTCCATCACTGAATATCCATCACTGATGCACAACACTGATGACCATGGCTTCATCTTCAGGATCTTCCTGCATTTCCCAGATCCCTCCCTAGGCCAGATCTTCTCCTTTGGCCCCCTTCTTCTTTCTGAGAGCACTTCTTTCTTTCAGAAACTCATCTCTTGGCACCAAATCTTCTTTCTGGAAACCAAGCTCACAGTTCCTCCAGTCTACATAATGTGTATGCATAAGAACAGCACATGATCAGCCTTTTAACTAATGCTCTGGTCTCCTGTCTCTTTATTAATTGGAGGATTTGGGATACACTGCTTTTTTTTAGTCAGAGTGTTATCAACATTTACAGCAGCTAATAGTGTTTGCTGCTTGCAAGCAGCAGCCTCTTGTCTGAGAGTTCAGGGGTGCAGTTTCAGACATTCACCCACACACTTACACAGCAGTTACCTGCTGCCTGCTCCTGTTCAGTATTTCAGCTGTTTCTTGCCTGTGACAGCTCCTAAATTTTATTGTCTGTATAGACATTCAGCTCTGTGCCAGTACCTTCTTACACATTGATCTGCTCTTTGCTGGACTTTAGTTATGTTTAGCTTTGTACACTGTACAGCTGTACAACAGACAGAGAGTACCTTCCAAGCCTTTTGCTGCTCCTGTGGGTTTCCCTACCCCTGATAGTGGTAGCACAATTATGGTTAATTAAGGTTTTTGTACAACAAACCACGATGGTCCAAACCACATGTGTAGATGAGAAAATCTATGGCTTATGTTGACTTGGCTTGTTCCTACTGGAATCCAGGGTAAATTCAGGTAATGCAAATACTGTCTAAATATGGACAGTTTATAAGTAATGCATTGAATTATTCATGTTGATTGACAAAATTTTAAAAAGCAGATTTTTAGTGATTTTGATTAATGATTTAAATATTTAGAAATAGACTGAAATTTAGCTTAATGTCCCCATTTTTTTCACTGTTCAGATTGACCCTTGGGTACGTAATGTTCCTTTTGCTTTGCTGAGCTACATAAACTTCTGTACAATCACTTGACAGAAGTTTTTCTTATTCATTTAATTAGTAATTTGTGCCATATGGAAGTGTACCTGTAGGTGTGCTTTAGGCCAGTACTGCTATGTGTCAAGTAATGAAGTCTTTCAGGTTATAACAATGAAGGCTGAGATTGCCTCTTTGACAGTTGTAAATGAAGTGTTTTTACTTCCCAATCTGCATGATTTCACTGAAATCAGTAACTATTTCTGGAAAAAAATTACCAATACTCTGCCCCTCCCTCACTCCCCCCCAACCTGCATTTGATGTGAAAGGTTTCTCTTGAAAATTTTTCCATTGCTTGGAAATCAGGAAGAATTCACAGAAAACAGGAACAATATTGGAATGGGCTGCTCAGGCAAGTGGTGGAGTCACTGTTCCTGGAAGTGTTTAAGGAAAGACTGGATGTAGCTTTCAGTGTTGTGGTCTGGTTGACAAGGTGGTTTTAGGTCATAGTTTGTATTGATGATCTCAGAGATCTTTCCCAAGCTAGTTGATTCTGTGATTGTGTATTTCCCACATGGAAAAAAAACTGAAACACATTTTGTTATAAAATGTGGTTGTAAAATTCTGAAAGGTAGACTAAATGTAGAAATTACTAAATGTAGAAATAACTTCCCTGAAAAATGATTCCACCAAAGTGGTGTAACTACCCAGTTACTTATGGTGGTGCCCTGAATTCCCTTTAGTACAAGGAAATCATGCTGTCAATTACACCTGTAGCTTCTGATGAGATTCTCCTTAGCTATGTGTGATCCAAGGGAAGAAATGGCTTTGGAATGGAAATCTGTGCGTGTGGCCAAATCCTGACCAAGCACTAGATTTTAGCTATATATAGTTTTCTTCTGTTGCTCCATTTCCCATCTCCATCGCTAGCTACTGTAAAATGGAAAAAGGAGGGAGGAAGAGGAATTGTTGTCCTGGTAAGTCACATTTCAGCACTTTGCATGCAAAACCCATTGCTGCAGACACTGGCAGTCAGTTTGTGCTAGCACAGATGTTTTCCAGCTCCTCTGTAATGGTGCAAGGCCCTTGGAAGATAAAGGTTTTGGAACATGTGAGCAGCCTTACAAAATTCAACTGCTTTTTCAAAATATTTCAAAACACAGGAAAAAAAAGGCTGCAACTGATGACTTTTCATTTCAAAACATGTAAGAACACAGGTGCAAATAACCTGAGCCTGTCAAAATGGAGATCTTACTTGAAATCTGACATTCAACATCTTCACCTCAGGAAGAGTTACTTAAGATGCTATGTTTACTAATACTACTGAGACCAACATCAGCCGTTCATCTCTGCTTGTCCTCATTTGAAATAACACATTAAGCTGAATTTCTCCATGTTCCCTTGTCCTGTTTAGTTCTGTCACCATCACTTCAAACAGTCAAGTTTATGCCTATCCTCTCAGAAATGTTTTCCTTTTTGAGGACCTATAAGCATGAGTTCATCAATCTTGAAAATTATCTAGAAAAGTAGGTATCAATAAATCAGTGCCAGTTTGTTCAGAGCACAGAACATTAGACATGATTTAGCATGTTTAGTGTTTAGGGGATGGGGACTTTTTCTTTCAATAATAGCTGTTGGTTTATTTACCATGGCGTTCCAGCATCCTAATTAACATTTAGATGATCAAAAACCTGAGGTGATATTTTAAGAAGTGCGGAGGTGGATATTTCCTTTCAGGGATAGACTTTTATAGCAAAGCTGCTGAATATGTGAAAAGCACATTTTGAACAAAATTCTTATGGCCAAATTTTTAAAAGGCTTTATTTTAGCAGGGATATTTTTCATCTCTATAACTGTCTTGCAGAAAAACCTGCCTATTACTGCCTCATTTTTTTCTCAGCATGTCATTTCTAAAGAAAACTATGTCACTCGGAAGTCAATTCTAAATTTATGCACTGTTTTGTAGCCTGCCTACATGCAAGGCAACTTTTCTTGCTATTTAAACATTGGATATTGTTATGGAGAAGCTGGGGTAGGCACTCAAATGGACCCACACCTCTCAGTGACATATGATCTAAAATTTATTCATTTGAAAGGATAGGTACCATGATTTGATATCAAGTCCTACTCTACAGAACATGAATATAAAAGCTCCAGCTTCTATCCACACCCTGTTTTGTTTAGAGTGGCACAAGATAAACTCAGGGGAACAGGACACTTCAGATAGTCAAGGCATCACGTCAAGACCTAGCAGCTTGCTCCCAGGTTTTCCTCCTCTCATGTGGTTGGACATCCCTGTACAATGTGCCTCATCCCAAGAAATTATAAATTTAACACACCCAAAGCTCTGTACATTTTGAACTGGCAGAGTTAACTGTAAAAAAATCCAACCCACAACTTAATAAAGAAAAAAATGTCATTACTAAAGAGTAACTGTCCGTCAATTTGAATTCTCCATCAGGTAACAGGCAGCAATGATGTCCAGTGTTCAGCCCTCTAGGGTGGCTGGGGAAATCTGTGTTCAGGTTTTGATCTGTGGCTCACCTGATGAACAGCTGAGGATCTATACCTCTGTACTCTCCAAAATATCAGCTGGGGAAAGTGATGGGGCAGCATCAGTTAAAAAAAAAATCAGAAAGGTGCCAGGCACTAGGACATTCCCAAGGTGGCAGGAAGCACTTGGGGAGGCTAGAGGCTGAGGAAGGGTGAGAAAAGGACTTCCCAGCTCATTCTTACAAACCAGCCTAGTGGTTTGGATAAATTAGGCTTAACGTTTTTAACTTTAAAAATCTGGATGTCCCATGTAGAAAATGCTATTTTCTGATCTCCTCTCTATCTCTTGATTGAGATAGAGCAGGAGAAGGAGAAGTGCTTGTCCAGCAGCAGCCAGCCACGGGGGCAGGAAGTGGCTACAGAGGAATTTTTTAAAATAGTCATCTCTTTCAGCATCAGAGCTTTTATGCAAAACCAATTAATTAAAAACTAAGAAGGAGGCATGAGAGTAGACTGAACAAAGGCTTAGTGATAACTGCAGAGGCACCAGTCCCATTTTGGGGATTTCCTCGTTTTTTACGGCGACATCCTAAACCCTTCACTACTGCAGTACTGGCCCAGCTTGCTTAAAATTCTCCATTTCCCATAAAGTTTGGCATGGATGAGGCTTTCTGGTGACAACTGTAAATGCAATTAGGGAGAAAGGGGCAAGACACTCATTATTTTTATCAGCCTCCCACAGCAGAAGTTGGAGTTCTCTTGAAACTATGTAATTTTAAATATATTTATTTTTGAAAGTTTTAAATCAAAACAATTTCTGATTGGTATGTTCCTCTCATCTGGAATAATAAAAAATAGTGGTTGGGTCATAGCTAGATTAGCTGGAGGTGACGGTCTCTCTGTGTCTCTTTCCCTTCCTCTTTCTCTCTTTTACAGGCCTGAACATTTTTATCCTTTCCTTTCTGGTTTTTCCCCAACTTTGGCATAAGTGCCTAATATAGTTATGTTTACACAGTCATTATAACATCATGTTGTTACCAACATCTGTAGTTTTCTTTGAAATTTCTCCAGGCTGTAGGGCTCGTTCTCCCTCTCCAGTTATTGATCTTATGTTGAGACTTGGAACAACAGGCAGAAAGCACCAGCCAGCAGTGCTGTGACCATAGCTGTGCTGGCCAAGAGGATGATGCAGGTTCCTTTTGTGTGTGTGTAACAATCAGATTCTCATTTGCATTCCTTAGGAAAAATGTGATTTTCCTGAAATGCACAGTAGTTGGAATCAAATTCTGCCCTGTTCCCTCTGTCTTTCTCTGCCTCCAAATATTTCCATTCACCTATATTGAGGTGTTCTCTTTCCATTTAGGCTTCTTCCAAAAAAGATTTAAATTTACAAAAGTGATGCAGTGTGTCCTTTTAAGTATTTAAGGTCATATTATCAGAGCAGTTTAAGATTCAATTTTCCATGACTGTTCTGGAAAACCTAGCCACTGGTTTAGATATTCAAATGGGAGCTGACCCAGTCACAGAGTATTTCTAGTGAGGTGTTATTAAACATGACCTGCTTCTCAAAACAATACATCCTTCCAGACCTAGGTGCCTGGATACATTAGCTGATATCTGAAGAAAATTGCTGGGCAGAACCTCATTTGTAAGTTTATTTAAGACCTACTCAGTATCCTGGCCTGAAATTTCCTCCTTTTTTTTTTCCAGTGAAATACTGTTTCTTTTGTCAGTTTTGCCTTTTTTATTGTTTGAAAAAGGAATAACAGCGTGTACAGACTTGGAGATAGTTGATACATTAATGAATAGGTCACGGAGTACATTTGTTCTAATGTCTGTGTGGTTTTTTCTCTGTATGAATTTCATAACTACATAGACACTACTTCATTCACCAGAGAGTATGTTAAGTGTTCGTGGACACTATAAGTCAGCTAAACATGTCTAGTAATTTCCATTCTAAACTCCCACTTTTAGAGTTTGTAATTTTTATAACTAAAACACCAGCATCTGGGCCAAAATTATATTAGTGCAAGCTCTGACAGTTTTACCCCTTATTCCCCTAAATGTTTTGGCAAGAAACAAAGACGGTGAGTCCATAAGAAAACTCTTGAAGCCCTTAATCACTTTGTATTTGGAATAAGGCTAACATGGGACTCAAGAGATGATGCTTAAAGACCCACACTGACTGAGGAAAGTGAAAAATAAATGTTGAATAGAACTGCCCATTCATCAAACACTGTATGCTCTGTTTGGTGAATGATGTAGTGTGCCTTGAATAAAAATAGTGAAAATCATATCCCAGACAGCAACCAAAAAGCAACTGAGAAGAATTTTGTTCTGTCCTGCTCAGTATTTACCAACTAGTTTAAGTAACCTTAGTAAGGGTTGTTGGAGAAGAAGGTAGGAGCAGTGATTACTTTTTGAAGGTAAAGCAAAGCTATCAAAGCAACAGTTTACTCCCCCTTTGAATGAAAACCAGAGAAAAAAGTAGTTGGGTTACTCCAAGTGGAACTTAACTGCTAAGCTTTTAGTTCCTCTATTTCTGATCCATCACTGACTGAAATTATTCCAGGCAGGCTAAGATATAGCAGTGACTACTGTATGTGAGTATCAGTAGCTTCCAGCTTTGCTTTAAGATTGGTATAGGGGAATATCTGCAGGTGGGAATAAACAGTAGGCTGCAGTCAAGCCATCAGCTATTTAGGGGCATAGGAATCAACCTAGACAGCGATGGTCAGGCTTGCAGGTCATCAGTGTGTGTTCAGCAGATGTCCCTGAGGAGACTGTGTTAGTGCCTGAGACTTCACTAATTGGAACACTGCAACTTCCAGACAGCGCTGTAACTAGCTCAAATGTGAACTCTCTCCTTACCCTTCCCCTGCCCTATGCTTCAATCCACAGAAAGATTAACCCAGTGGGAATAAGCACGCCACAGAGAGGCTTTCAACTTCAAACAAGGCCTGATACCCTATGGCAACAAAGGAAAATTATCCTCAAATAGTCTGCCCTATTGTGTTGTTGTGGGAATTGCTATTATTGTTACTATCTTTGTCAATTTTTTTAATTTTATGAATCAATAATACAACTTTTTTTCTATTATTTAATGTATGTTCAGACCAAATTCCTAACTTTCTTATGATTTCCAGGGGAATTTATTGGGAAATAATGTTTCAACACATTGCTATATTCTATGCCACTACTTTAGGTATAATGAAATGACTCTCTTATACTGGTGCATGACTGTAGAACTCTCACTGTACTCACCCAGCTTTAAATAACATCCTTGCAAGATCTGTGTTCTGCCTGCTTTTTCAATATTTTAAACTACCAGATGTCTCCTAAAACCTACCCATTCAGGCATCTGCAAGGTCAATGAGTGTGCATAAATGGGAGGCCAGAAATTAATGCAATGAGTCAAACCCTGATCTCATTTACACCTGTATTGAATGCAATCTCTTATCTGTGATGTGAGCTGTGATTGTGCCTCATTTCTGAATCTCAGAAACTTTTGGGTCAGGTACATTACCAGTATGTAGTTATCTGATTCCTGGCGTGCACTAGTTTTGAAACAGCTTAGCCATAGTTCTCTGAGTGATTTAGTGTAATGGGGACGAGAAAGTGAAGAAGGAATTATTCTGGGGGAAAAAAATATTTTTCTTTGTAGAAATGCCATATTCAGAGCTTGAGATATGGAAGTTAAACATAAATACAGCATAAATGATTGTTATCCAAGCTGCATAGTTACTCCTCAGTGGGACACAGGGAGATGCAGTGAAATTTTTTCCAAGCTAGCCCTGCCATAAACCAAGTCGTTAGAACTGAAAATGGGTTGAAGATTGGAGATTTTGGTAGTTACAGGGATTTCATTTTGATTTACAAAGACTTATTGTAGACTCAAGTGTGTGAAAAAAATACTTTTTTTCTCTTTGAAGCCATTACTTTGCTACTCAGATATAAAAATATGGCACTCAGCAATGGAAATACAGTGCTTTTCTTTTGTAATTGTCTTACTCATTTTCATATGACCACAGACTTCTGTTCTGAAAGAGTTGGGGTTTGATTTTTGAAAACAACTCAGATGCTTTACATTCATTTTGCACATCATTTCGGTGCACAATTGTTTTGACAAATGTGTATCTTCTGTGATCACATATATAACATGTAAGGACCAACATCCACCTTGCAAAGTTAGCATTAAAATGGCTGGAAGAGCATGACATAGCCAGCAGGAAGTACTGTGAGACTGTCTGCCTCGTCACAGCTGAATCTTAGGAGTAACTTGGTATGGACCAGCATGAGAGGAGAATTAGACCTGGTGTAAGCACTGATGTGTCGCATAGACCAACTATGATGTCATTTTCCTTTTCTCATTCTGCCTTATAAATATAATGAAAAACTGTTAGGGGACCACTCTTTTCTCAGTGCCAATTGTTGATCACCAGGAAGGGTGATTCAGCACTTCATCATCAGTAATAAAAGCACAGAGCCACAGAAGTCAATATTGGTTTGGGCGTGTGTAATTGAAAAGAAACTGTAACTGAAAAAATCCTCACAGCGCACTAATCCAAGTGCAACCATGCAGGAAAAGAAAAACAACAAATAGGCATAACCAACCAACAAATAGGCATAACACAACCAACAAATAGAGTTCTATTTCTTCTATCCTGTGTTTGTTAGGAAAAAAAAACCCAGAAAAAAGGATAGAAAGAATGTCTGCACACATTGAAAGGTGGCTAAAAGGGGAAACAAGTGGGAGCAGACACTCACCCCACTCCCTTGAAGTCCCTGGGGCACACCCCACACTTAACCCCATTCGGTCCCTATCACTCCAGCAGTCTCTATAGGAAAGTGGGGAGGATCTTGGTTCCCCGCCCTAGGGAAGCACACAGGTGAAACATCTTAGCCTGGCTCACTGCACCAACCCATGGCTACCTCAGCCTGCCTTACCTGGCTTGCAAGTGGCTGCTCAGACACCTCTTCCTCTGAAAGTGGAACACAAGGCTTGAGTATTGGCACCAACTTGATGAAACCTTCCCCGAAGTGCTTCTTTTTGAGGTAGAACTTCAGTGAATGAAACTGGCAGTGTGTACTAACGAGCTAAATGAGTACTTTCAGATGCAGGATCCTTCTGACTAATATTTATCATGTTTGACTAATGAAGACTGGTTAAAATGTCAAGAGTTTTTAGGGGTTTTTATTACCTTGCTTCATACTCATTCTCACAGTAGATATAATAAACAGATCTGTTGTTTACTTGTTCTGTTTACCCAGTCCTATAGGGGATAAAAGAGTTGCTGCAGCATCACTGCTTCTGCATAGTTTAAGAAGTGTTGTGGTTGTATGAATAAAAGTGACTGTTCCTGCCTGGAAGCAAGCAGACTTGGGTCTGTCATTTAAGAGTAGGTCCTCGCTGAAGCTAATGCAGAACTACGTTTGGCCTAGTGGGAGAATTCCGCTTCTTTAAAGCAAAATTTCTGCTGTCGCTCCCCTACCTGTGACATATAACTTTTCCACTGACAAGGGAGGAGAGCATGGGCAAACTCGTGGCACCCTCACTGGCCCACTCAGGGACATGCAAGGAGCCCTTCCTGGACCCTCTGAGCACTGGCCCAGGATGGTGAGAGCTAGCAGTCCCTGGGAGCAATTGTCGGTATTGTTTTGAGCATGTGTAATTGAAAAGAAACTGTAACTGAAGAAATCCTCACAGCACACTAATCCAGTGTAACCACGAAGGAAAAAGAAGCCACACAAAAGGGATGTGTTTGCCTGTGGGTGGTTATGGCAAGAGGGCTGGTTTAACCCTGTCACACCTGCCTGGAGCTACCTCTCACCCACAGAATCTGGGCCTCTGCTGATGGCCCAGCTCCCCAGAGATGCTTCAAAGCCTGGGTGCTCCTTCAGTGGCCATGCACAGCAATGCCAAGACCTTTCAAAATAACAAAGGGGTTTTACTTGTTGTTCATGAGGCAGAGACACAGTTGGTCAGATTATCATATAGCATGGCATAATCCAATATAAATCTAACGGCAGCAACAGCCTGGGGGACAAATGGGGAGGCTGTAAAGAGAATGGGTGTATGAATGTGGATTTTTAAAAGCAGATAAGGCAAAGAATGATGTCAATAGCTGCTCTACTGCAAGTGACCCCATAAGTTCTTTCAGGTCACTTGTTTAAATGGATGGAAACTATTGATTTTGTCTAATTCAGTCTCTACTGTGCATTTCACAGGGACAAATGCTAAGCACGGGCTGCGCTGTAAGGCGTGCAAGATGAGCATCCACCACAAGTGTGCAGACAGTATCGGACAGCAGCGTTGCATGGGCAAGCTGGTAAGTGAGCAGCCCAGGACAGCTTGTGCTGCAGCCATTTCTTTGTGTGCCTGAGCCCCAGGTGTGCATTTAGCTGCTGCACTAACAGAACCCACACCAGATCACTTTACTGAGGCAGGAAAAGTGAAGCCAGGTGGTGCCCTGCTGTCAATTTGGGCAATTGCTACTGCACAAGAATGCAAACAAAACCAAAGCACAAATGTGGTCTGCTTTGTGGATGTGAAAATACAGTTACAGAATACAAATTTAGCTAGCTAGCAGATTTCATTACTTTGATTTCAACTGTGCTTGCTGCAGTGTAAACCTCTCAAAGAATGCTATAAATTAATCATAGTATTTTTGTAGGGTTTAACAAATGAAAAATCCTTCAAATTATGTTTTATTGTTTTCTCCACTGTTAGGGCTTGATTAAAAAAACATAATTCACCTTAAAAAGAAAACCAAGGGATATTTGACAGTAAGACACTACAGAGTTTGAAGCAAACTTTCAGCAGGAGAGTCTGGGGGGAGCCTGCCTCTGTATGGACACAGCACTTTAGGGCCTGAGTTGCCTTCTGAGTGGCAAAATCTCATGATTGGCAATGGCAGTACACTGTGTCTGAGACAGTTCTAACCCACCTTGTTGACTGTTACAGGACTATGGTTCCTTCTGGTTACTTCTGTAAAAAGAACTTAGAAAAATACCAATTAGAATGTGAAAAGTGAATATATAGATTCATGTTTCAGATGTTCTCAGATTTGTTGCAATTTGAAGGCACTTGAGACAACTATGAACTAAAACCAAAAAGTTTTACTGTGTTAAGTGATGGGAAAATGCAAGCACCGACTTCAAAAGTGCCACAGACCCCACCTTTCTCTGTAAAGATCTTTTCTTTCCACGAGTGTTCACTGAAAGCTATTGTTGTTTATATCCCTGAGGCAGGTCTTCATGTATCTAAGCCATAACCACAGTTCTAATATGAGGTATTCTGGTACAGGAAATTGGTCTGTGAAGAGCTGAATGACAAGCCCTGGACAAGGCAAATATTATCCCATGTTAATTGATTCATGCATTTCTTGATTCTAGCCTCAGCTCTTGTGGTTACTAGTTTACAAAAAACAAAAAAAGAGAGACCAAATTTATATCAGGAAGTTGCCAGCAAAGTCACAGGAGTTTTGTAGGCTCATGTTGATGCCCTGTCTGAATCTAGCTTGGGGGCAAGCAAAGGCTGAAGAATCTGGAATTTATTCCTCTAAGACTGCAAGATTATCAGTCTTCCCCTCAGTCTTTTTCAGTCTTTTTTGCAGATCATTACCTAAAGAACTAGTTGCCTATCAGGTTTTGATGTACACTGAACAGAGGATACGGAAAATATGCACATTTCTTCAAATCTTCCTCACTTTTCACTGTGACTAGAAGTTCTTACAGCCTGCAGACATTAGAAATTGAAGAGACCATTTGTGAAATTCCAATGCCTTGAAGGCATTCATTTTGAGTACTAAGAATTTGCCTGAACTGAGATACTTTTTTTAGAGTGGTTTAGGCACCATTATTTGCCATATTATGGTACTCTTTAATGATATAGTTTGAGTTGTTATGGTGCATTTTTCTGCAAATGGACACTGTGGGAACATCTGGTAACAGCTTGGAGAGCTTTATGACCTTACAAGCCAAAAAAAAAAAACAAAGGCAGTGGAAGCAGCAATAAACCTTAGAAAAACCTTTAGAAAGGTTCTAAATTCCTTGGGTTTCACATGTGCATATGTGGGAACATGAGGATTTGGAGTTAGGGTGGGGAAGGATGTTTAACAAATATGTTAAACATATGTTTAACAAATACAACACAATGCAAATTCATATTCTATTAAGAAGATAGAGGAAAATTTTCCAGAACCACTAATGATGCAGCATTTCTATTGCACCTAATTAGTATTGCTTTTATGTAAGACAAAAGAAAAAGGAGAGCTGGAAATGAGCCACTCCTTCCACACAAATATAGGAAATATTTTTTTTGTAGGCAAAAAATCAAATAAACATCTGATCTCTAAACCTCACAGAGACTGAACAACAGGAGGCAAATTTCCAGCGTCACCACAGTGTTCCACCATTAACCAAAGAGCTGAGGCTATTTCTACTTCATCAATCAAGGCAAGCAATGCACCTCACTTGTTTTTGCTTTTTCTCCCTCCAGCCAAAGGGATTTCGACGGTACTACAGCTCACCACTCCTCATTCACGAACAGTTTGGCTGCATCAAAGAAGTGATGCCTATTGGTAGGTTTTGACTGCTTTTCCATTCAGTCTTCCCTTGGCAATGCTCTGCAACAGCAGCAGCAGACTTCCAGCCATGGTCGTTAGCCCCAGCAGCCATCCAGCTCCTTTCGGTGACTGGATGCCCTTCTGGCATCTCAGGAAAGGACCACTTCAAAGATACAAAGCTGGAAGAGGAGAGGGTGTGTTCATTGTGTGTTTCACTCAAAACCCTGTATACATACCTCCTATACCTCCTAGCAATTACCCTGCTTATAATAACAACTACCTGAGATCAAGGTAGGAACTTAGGAGTGAAGAAACAGTGAAATATTGAGATGCGGATCTGAGCTGGTTAAAAACAGATACAAGACAGGAAGATAAAAATCTCTTGTCTGGCTTTTGAGGGATGCTGCTAGGTTCCTGTCCCTTTTCATACATATTTCTTACTTTCCTCATATTTTTCCTTATTGATCATGTTTACACAATGTCTGAGTACTTGAAAGACCACTTTTTCCTCACTGTAATACCAAATTTCTGAAAATAAACATTTTGAAATGGAGAAGTTAAGTTTATTCTAAAAAATATTTTTCCCCACCAGTACTCAAACCAGGCACACCTGGAAGTGCAAAAAATCAAAGCTAAAACCAGGCAATCAGTTTAAAACTACTTGTCTAATAACATTTGTATTGTTACTGTCAGCAGTTTAAATAAAAATTAATTACAAGGATTTAATCTAAATTTCTCTTTCTCAAAAACACCCATCATTTTTATCAGAAGTAGCAGAAACATTTTGAATAAACTCTGGCTAAAAAATGACTTGTGCTTAGCTCTAGTCAAAATCTAAAATCTGTTGTATTTTCTCAGTATTTTTGGCTAAAATTTCCCTCCTACATAGTGCTACAAATGTACCATTTTCTACATGCCCAAAGGCTTGTGTCAAAGGAAGTTGAGGTCTAAGAATGCAGCATGTATAGGAGAGTTTGAACTGAATTTGCTTGTTCCCAGTGAAGGCATCCATTTCTCTTCCATGGGAGATTACTTTTGTGGCTAGCTATGAGGGAAAGCTACTGTTGAGAGCAATCCAAGAAGTCACTGGTAGGGACAAAAATAGATTAGAACCTCCTGGTACTTCGTCTTCTTTACCACCACATAGGTAGCACCAGTGATGATTAGGGAAGGAGAATGGCAGGTGAAGAGAGACAAGGCAATGACTGAGAATGGAAGAGCCTGGATGAGAGGATGATCTTCATGGGAGTCAAGAGGCAGCAGAAAATTGATATAAATTCCATTAAGTTCAACACTCACTTTTTATCAGGATAGTCTCTCAAATTGTTTCTAAGCATACAGCTCAACTTCTTGTTAGAGGTAGGCGTTGCTCCAAGTTAAGCAGGAACATGACCAGAAATATCCTCAAGGTATTGATTAATGCATGTTTTGCTCCTTCTTTTGCAGCCTGTGGAAATAAGGTTGACCCTGTATACGAAACTCTCCGTTTTGGAACTTCCTTAGCCCAGAAAACCAAAAAGGGAAGTTCTGGAAGTGGATCTGACTCTCCCAATAGAAACTCTGTAAGTATCCCACATCTTTCTTCCTTTTTCTTTCTGGTGGAGCAACATATTCATTCATATGAGATTGTGTCAGAGTTCACAAAACTTGTATTTCAAACCGTAAAACAACCCTAAAATCTTGCTCTCAGCTTCCATATTGAGACCAGAAAATTTGCTATTTTTGCAAATTCAAATTTTAAGTTTTAGTGGGCTATTGAGAAAAAGAAAAAAAAAACTAATTAAATTAGTAAACTGTTTTTATCAGATTGGAAAAGGGAATATTAATATTTTTATTTTTCATATCCATATAGAAGTGTAGCAAAGATATTGAACTGTCAGGCTGGAGCAGATGCATACAGCCTGTTGTTGATGGTGGCCATTTGCCCTTCATACAAGTGAAAACAATGAGTTGAAGTCCTCAGAACATATATTTAAAAGTACATGATTCCAGTACAAGTCAGACAAAATTAAGACACTGCTGCTGAAAGAAAGCAAGGGACTGGGACCTCCACCCCTTTCCAGTGCAGAATCATGAGGGAGGCATTATAGATCAGGGCTTCTCCCTCCAAAGACCAAATACAGCAGGTGTGATTCGGTTGCTGTATCCAGACAGGGAGGTTATAGCCTTAATGTTTGTCATTCACTCTCTCCAATCATAAAAGTCACTGTCTTAAGAACCATGGCAGAAGAGATAAAGAACAAAGGAAGTGATAGTTCCCGTGGCCACGCCTTTGCTATATCCATACCTTGTTCAACAGTAGCAATTGCCAATTTCTTCCTTACAGAAGAGGTTATTTATCATAGTGTTGGGATTCACGATATCAGGAGCTCCTTCATGGTGTTGAAAAAACATTTCCTGCCCTCTCAGCATCTCATAAACATACACTTAACACCTGTGTTTGAGGTTCTCTTCCATTCCCAGAAGATCCTCCCCATGCCACCCCTCAGACCCACATTATCAGACAACTCTTCTGTGCACACCTCGAAAGACAAATCACTGGGCACAGAGACATGATGAGAGTTGGTCTCCAGGTCTCAAAGAAAATATTTATATGCTTAATATCTGTATATGTTTGTTACATTTCCCTGGCATTTAAATGCATGCTCGCTCACATGGCTGATCTGTTATCTCAGGTGGTATACGTGGACTCTAAACAGGCATCAATTCATGACAGACAAGAAAGAAGACAAACTAATTTAAGCAAGAACTAAGTGAAGTCTGCAAGGAGTTTATTAAGGGACATGTCCTCTATCCACCCCCATTTGTGTCTTAAAAGGAATTTGCTAATTCCCTTTTTTTTTTTTTAAACCCAAAGTGACTCTACCTTTTGTCGCATTATTACATTTCTTTCTTTCAATTATTTAATTTCCTTTGAAACAAAATTTCTACAAATGTAATTATTGCTTTCTAAATCAATAAAGTTTATGTTGAATTTTAAATGAAAACTCAAGCGTAGAAATCACTAATGCTGTGTCAGCTTACTCTAGGGAGCTGATCATAACTAGGTGGAGTGTGGGTGTAGAATTAGGAACGCAAGTTCATTACAGGAATTTCTCCAGGGTATTGAAGCTGAGAGAGAATGTAACATGTGTCAGCATACAGGAAATAGAGAACATTAGAAAATTAAATAAAGAGGCCTGAGAAACCATAAATTCTGCCAGCACAAGCTTGTGGATTGAAACAACAATAAAAAACAAGGCAGACACAACCGTAAATGAAATGATGGAGCTGAGGACCTTTAAAATTGATGGGTGGCCTGGGAGTAAGTACTGACCAGTGACTGCAACAGGGGTGTGGCACAGAGCCCTTAGAAGCATGTGTAGTTAGGAACTCACAGGGACTAGACCTTTCCCCAGTGATCCTCACCTCAGGGCTGCTCTGCTCCTCTCCAAGCAGGAGCAGCAATGCAGCTGTGAGGCTGTGCTGGGTCCTAGCCCTGTGAGATGGAATGTGCTTCAAGGTTCTGCCATGTCACCCAACAAGGGACACCAGGGACATGGGGACACCTGGGATACTACTTCACATTGCAGGTGGTGTCCAAGCTGTCCAAGGCCTCGCTCTGGGTCAGCACAGCAGAGCTGCTCCTGACGAAGGTGACGAAAAGCAAAGGTGACTGGCTTAGAAGCTGTACCTTGCCCCTGCAGCCATGAAGATTCCATACTACATGCAGTTCCTGTAGACAACCCCTACTCTCTGCAGAGACAGCCACCTTCCTCTAAACTAGCCAAAGTATTTTTAACTTGACTGAGCTGTGTGGACTTAGTGATTTTTCCGCCCGGATTCTGCATTTCCCATAAAAGAAAGTGGCCATATGCTCCAGATTTACTACCTACTGCTTGCTTCAAAACTGTGCTTCTGCAACCCACATTTATACAAAGAGGCACTTGAGGTGATGTAAATGTGAATCTTGTTCGTTTTTTGTGGATCAGGTCCTCTCAAAAGCAGCTTTGTACCTATATCATTTTGATTAGACCATTTGTCATGTAGTCATTCAGTGAAAAATCATTAAAGGTAAATGAGGTTGCCTCAGAAGGTTTTGGATGAGGTAAACATTGAAGAGACAGTCACTACACATCCCCTATGCACTAGAACTTAACAAAATAATATTAATTGCTAATCAGCAATTATGAAGCTAGTCTGCGAAAACTGAGGAACATGTTCTAGCAATGAGCTGAAAAATAGCTGGGACTTAGTCTTTCAACAAAGCCAGTCTTTCTTTTCTCCACCCAGCAACCAGAATCCATAGATATGCTCTACACTGGATCTGTGTAAACTTTGCTACTGCAGTGCCTTCTCATCCTTGGGTGACCTATTTGGGCAAGATGCAAGACAAACATGACCTGCTGCAAAAGGCTGAGTCTAAAAACAAGGAGCAACAGAGCAGCAAAGTAAAGTATATATTCTCAAAATAGCAAGGGAAACAAGATAACCATAAGACACCTTTGGCACAAATCTACTTTCAACACCTTTGTTCATTGGTTTCCTTCATGAACAAACAGCTAGGAAAGTACTAGATAAGAGAAATAAAATTGTGAAAGCACTTTCTAAAAAAAGCTTTGCTGTCAACACTAGTAAAAGGGGAAAAAAACAACATAAAATCTATAAAGTAAGTCAGATTCTGCTCCCTAAACAAAAACAGAAATGTTCCTGTGATGCAGGCACAGGACTGCAAAGCAATAGAGCAACTTGTATGTACAGTACAATAGTAAAGTGTCATACACATTAAATCCTTCTTGTGACTTAAAATGTGTGAGCTAGAAAAAAATAAATGTTAGAAACAATGTAAGTACTTAACATTTATTCAGATTAGAGAAAGCACCTGACTCAAGTTCAGTCTTTGGGTGGTTTTTTTTGGTTATCAAAGGTGTAGTGAGTTCAGTGACTGAAGTTTTGTTAAGGTAAGACTCGCACAGAGTTGTTTGGAGCAGCTCCTCATTCCTCTTGGGCTATACATGGAGAAGCTGACTACCCAGCCAAGGAATCTGGTGCCGTAAACAGAGTATACTTCTGAGGCTGGAGATTATGTCATCCCACGTTTTTCTATACTCTGGAACACTGGGTCCCTAATCATGACTGACATTAATATGGTACAAAAAAGAAATCATAGTAATTCTCAAAGCAACACTTAGGTTTCAATTTCCCTAACCATATTGGCCAGATGACTGTTTAAAAAGAAAGTGAGGGCAGATATTTAAAGACTGACTTCATCCACTTCATTGCACTCTAGCTCTTTCTTTTACAGCATTTTAACAGAATTAAAATGACCCTTACATTACAGTTATTTTACTGAATAATGTATTCAGAACTGATACATTAAAATTCAGTAGTTTCAACTAATGTTCAGTCTCCCTAGATGATAGCTATTTAGTATACCTGCAGAATCTGCAAATTCCCTCATGCCCTTTCTGTTTTGCTCAGAGAAACATGTTGCTCAACATAATCCTTTGTTCCTTAACTTTCACTTTATTTTATACTGCAGAAATTTTTTGTGCTCCAGACTCCAAACTTGGTCTGGAATTTTTTTTTTCTGGCTTCCACTGCTCCCTGTGCAGTAGGTATGTGTTGTGCATCATGAGATCCGATGTCCCCTTCCATCCCACTAGGCTGACTCTGCTCTGCTCTGACTCCCCTCAAGTACTGCATTTCCCAGAGGTCCTTGCTGTGGTTTTATTTCACTTAGTCAATCCCTTTTTCTGGCTTATCCTGTCTCATTTGCTGTTTCTGTCCCTGCAGACAGCTGACTTGGTAGAAGTTCCGGAGGAAGGCAATAGCTCTGCAGGCACCCTTGACATAAGCAGAAAACGCAGCAACAGCGGTGAGTGCTCCCAGGCCAGGACAGCCCTCTCAGTGAAAAAGCCCACGTACAGCCTGTTCCAGAGCGGGGGCTGTGCCATGTCCATGTTTTAGCAGTGTTCTAGTTTCCAAAGCAGAAGGTGAATTGGTGGAAGACTTTGGAGAAGGCTTTTTGCTGTTCAGATGAAATTGAAGCCACCACTTTCCTTAATACGGTGTGTCGAAAAATGCAACTGGACAAGGTTCAGGTCCAATCCCTATCTTTTATCTTCACTTCATGAGCATGACTGTATTCTTAAAATGCTTCACTTCCACACTGGCAAAGTGGAACAAAAAAAATACTTTATTTTCCATATGTTTGATTTTTCCACATGATTTTGTATATCATAACCTCTTTGGGACAGAAAACAAATCATAAAAGATTTTCATGTCTTTAAAATACACAACACAGTGAATCCTGATTATAATTGCATCTTCTTAGTGCAACTGTAGTATGTGCCCAGTAATATTAATCCCAATTCCTTTGTTTGATTTGCAGTACAAAAGTAATGATTTTTACAGCATTGGTTTGATGAGATTTGAAAACCATCACATCATCAAGAGTTTAGTAATGAAATCTCAGCCACCAAGAGTTTGTGTTTGTGATCCTATTCTTGAACTAAGTCATGGCAGCGGAAGTCATAAACAGAAAGAATTATTGCTCAGCACAACTTCAGGCCCAAATTATCAGAGCAACTTCCCTAGCAGCACCTGAAATCTGCTCTGCTGAATCTCACAAGATGTACAGAACAAAAACAAATCACACTGAGCATAACTTCTTTCCTTCATGGTACTCCCAGTGCTCCTTACATACTGCTACCAATTCATGTGGGTGAAAGGCCAGTTTCAGCTGTCAGTTTATTTATTATGCCACCTCCTTATTCTTTTCCTCCCCTCTTGGTCCTATCACCTCTCCTCACTGTGTTCAATCATTTCCTGCCTCTCATTTTGTGAACATCTCTTCCATATTATCTGATTTCTCCTGAAAATTTTGTTTTCTGTCCTGAAAGTGCAAGTTGACCTGACCTGGTTAAAGATAGAGAATTCAGTCTGCACCACATTGTTTAATCCTGCCCACCTGAGATTGAATCAACCCTGTTTGAATACTCAGATTAACTTTTTATTTCTTTGCAAGTCAATAGTTTCAGCTCTGAAACACAAAAAACCTTTTTTTCTCTGAGATCTTTATTCACTGAATGTACAGAAAAGCATTCAAGGAACTTACTTAAAGAGATTAGTTTAAAAACTCAGCATGTGTCAAGCCTCCAAATAACTTCTGCGGCACATTAACGATTCCTTTGATCAGCACTGGCTTTTTTACAATCCATCCTTTAGGGGCTCAGGGTATAAATTATGCATTGGTCACTCCAAAAATTTCTTCTTGGTAGATTTTTAATAAACTGCCTGCACTGTTTGCATAAGCTATGGAAATGGTAAAATCTTTTTCAGAATGTAAAAATCCCTGGTTTTTGCTTTCTTTTTCTTTTTTTTTTGGTCTTCTGCTGCTAGGGCAAACAAGTATGAAAATAGATGGATTTCTGTTGTGTGGAGATATGAATAACATACCTCTATGGCTTTCAGATTCAAGTGCCTCCTATTAACATCCAGAGACCACAAACTAAACATAGATTAAAACTATAAGTACATTCAAAATGTTTTTACGAAGTGACTCATGACTCCTTTTTTCCTCAGTTGTCCCCTGCCTCTTTATCAGCAAGTTCCACATTAATGCCTGGATGACTCAGGTCCATTCCGGTTGACTTTGTGTTGTTGTTCTTTTTTTTTTTTTTTCCTATTAAAATACTGTTCTACAAATAAGTATTTAGGAAAATGTACATTAGATGCTCTTTGGTAAAGTGAAACAGCGGGAAAGAGAGCTTCCAGAAAGGTAAAAAGACCCAGCACATGCATGGCCATGTAATTTTCCCTGTAGAACTCCTATGACAACAACTTCAAGAGGAAATTCCTTCATTCAGGCCCTGGCATAAATCCCATGAAGCAAAGCTTCCTAGTTCTCATCTGTGAGATGGCATACCTAATTTCCAGCCCTTCAGCCTCCTCTAAGCCAGTTACACTTTTTCACTGCTGTGCCCTACTGTCTGTCCCAATAGCCAAAATGTACTTTAGGTGACATCTATGAGCCTGTTATCAACAGTGATTTGCACACTTTCCCTTTGAATCAAATATGGGATGTCCTCCCTGCAAACCCAGTTTTGGTGAGCACGTCTCAGCCAACACAAGGACACAGTTCAGCCACCTCTCATGTGCTGGGTCAGCTCCACAGTTTACAAGACAGTACATTAGTAGCTTGTTTTATTTTCTGTCACCAAACAGGAATTACTCCAGACATGAAATACTGAAATACTTTTACTTCATTTGGTGAATGACTTTTTGCAAGTCCAAAAGGCTCCTGGTTACCCAATTCAATACTCACCAGAACACCTTTAATTAGCCTCCTAAGTCCCGCTCCTCTGAACAGGAAAAGCAAAGCACAGTGATTTGAGTAGGACTTTAACCCTGCCAAACTGTAATGGCAGCATTTTAAACCCCTTCATACAGATGCCAGACATATATGTACCCCTATATTAATGATACAGAAAATTAGGTTTATTTCTAAGGTTTTCCTTCTCATACCTGTGATAGTCTGCAGGGTCAGAGACCCTTTGCAACAGGACTTGGTGAGGAGCATATTGAGGCCTCAGGTCCACTGCAGTCAGGACAGCCAGACACAACTTGTGCTGACATTTTCACATTAAGTGTGGCATGTATCAGCTCACATGCTCCCTTCACATTCACAGATTGAACTTTTTGACTACAACATTGTCTTACATTTTGTCAGAGAAGATGTGTGTGCTCATGAATGCCTGTCACTTTGCACAAAACCTTTCTTGTGCGTGTTCTGGCTGCCGTTTCGCTTGCCTTTATCTGTTACAAGAACACTGTCATGTTTTTCAATATCCAAGTATAACTCTCTACTATCAAAGAACCTTACTATTTCCCTCATAAACTTCTCCAGAGACTCTGTTAGGCTGTCAACTACCATGTAGACTAGTCCCAGAAATATATGTTAATGAAAGTAAGGACAAGCAAGTGAAAAAACAGAGAAGAAAAATTCAGTGGATTGGTGATCCCTGGACCTTTTTTTGCCCTGAATGCATTTACCTGTATGGCAGAGAAACAAAAAGAAAATGCCCCCAAGTTGCCTGATACTACCACTTTGGAGAGTGCCAAATTGTTAGAGGCTACAAAGTCCAGCTTCTGCTAAAAACACCTACAGAGGTGAATGAATGGTAGCAAAATACATTGATGGTTCTAGGCTGCTCAAAGACTCCATCTATTAAAAAAAACTCATATTCAGACTTTATCCAGAAGCAAGAAACAGTGGGGAATTCTTAAAATGTGAAGGGGGAATTCTGTCGGAAGGATAAAGTCACTGTGTTTTTTCTAGGGCGATAACTGAGGACAAGTATCAGTCAGCTCATGAATCAATTACATTAGAGGGTAACTGATTACTTATCAGGTATGTTAGGTGCTGTGACTGTTGTCTTATTCTATGAGTTTCTGATTTAGTAACTTAGAAGCAAATATTTACATCTACAGGCCTATGTCTGAGTTTACCTACCCTGATATGAAAGCAATTCAGGTACCTCCTGTAAATTCAAAGACATAAGTAGTGTATCCAGTGCACCTCAGGCATGGACTAGTGGAGAGAAAAGGACCAAAGAAGGCTATCAAACACTTAGAGGGAGACATCAAAAAGAGGACGGAAGAGGTTTTGCATACAATCTTTCCCAATATTGCTCATACACGATCATCAGCTTTTGCAGGTGCTTTAAAATGTAAATACTGCTTATCCTAAACATGACAATCCAGTACTGAATGTGAGAAAAAGCCTGCTGGGCTTTAGTAGTGCACTTACAGTACCTAGGTTCTGTTCTTGTGTATATTCATCAGATCAAAATGGTTCATTTGTTACACTTGTAAATTCTGGAGAACAGAGATTGGGTCATGTGCCAATGGCATCTGTGCTTTTGTTGGGACTGTAGAAGGGTTCAGAGGAGACCACAAGGAATCAAAGAAAATAAGGGAGAAAGGGAAGAGATCAGCAAAATCCAGGTGATCCTGTTCAGGTGAAGAGTCTAAAACTACTCCTAAAATGTCATGTGTTTTCTTTATTTCAGTGTTTACATACTCTGAAAATGGCACAGAACACTTTGGAGAAGAACCAAAAAGTATACCTTCCCCGGTATGAGCATAAATTTTGTGATGATGCAATAGTAATGGGAAGTCATGTAAAACTCTTGTTTTTATGGCTGTCTGAGGACCTTGACTAGGTCTGATGTGTCACTGATATCTGACTGTTGTGTTCTTACACAATTTCTGGGCCACTGGCCACAGCTGGAAGCAGTATATATTACTGGGTGGCTTTTTGGTTTATCCTTTGTCATCACTTTATGGTTTTCTCCTTATTGCAAATTGATTTGGGAATGCAAAAGATCCAGTGTGCAGGCCATGTAATTATAATAAAACTGCCATGATGTAAAAATCACGATTTGATTTTGAAAATTATTTAGTGTTTGCTTTGGCTTTTTCTTTTTTTTTACCCCAGATTAATAGTGGAAAAAGTGAGAAGAGAGAGTAGCTAGTCTTCTCTGTTGAAAACCCAACACAAAAAGCTTTCACACATTAAAATCACTAAGAAAGTGATTTTCCTGCTCTTAATTTGGACCTATGCACTGTACAATCCTAGTTCCAGCCATAATGAGAACTGTAGACTAGACACCTTATATAATGTCAAAAAATACACTACTGGGCTCATAAGAGCTTTCATATATACTAATGAGAGAAAAAAAGGTACATTTTTAAGATCTTGTCCCAAAATCCAGCCAGTGAAAATTTCTGCTTGTGTTCTTTGGAAGACTGGAATTTGATCTTCAAGTTCAAATAATTTTCTTTCTAAATTAAGATAATTACTGCCTTAATGACTTGCAGTGTACCTGGGCCATAGTCCTCCCAGTTTTGAGAAGAGAGATGATTCTGGCCAATTCATTGTAAGATCAGGTTCTGGTTCCTCTGTCTCTAACAAAGTGAACCAAATTCCTTTACAGAGCAGATATTTAAATTTTCTCTTTCTCTTTTTTTTTAAAGGGACCATTTTATAAAAACACGTTACAAATGAACACCTACGTTGCCTTGTACAAATTTGTACCACAAGAAAATGAAGACTTGGAGATGAGGTAAACTCCAAAATATTTGTTAGTTACATTTGCACTGATGGTCATATATGACTTTGGGGAAGGGAGGGTTTCTTCTGAAATTTTCTATACACATTTTTATAGACATAACCATCAAGATACATAGATGTTCTCACAGTTAAAAAGAACAGGTGACCAATTCTTTTGGCAAGGATAAAATAGATTAAAAGTTTCAAAAGCACTTATATCACTTTAGAAGCAAAATGGCTTTCAGCTATAAAATATTCTCAGTGGCTTTGTTTTTCAATCAGAAATATTCAGCTAGGAATTCTCCCGCAGTCCTCATGCTAATGCTAAAAATTTTACCTGTCATGTTTGATCCTCCCTCTTATTCAGTTGAGTCTGAAAAAAGAGAATGGTGTCCAGCTGCTGGATGGCAGTGTTTTCAGTGAGAACTTTGAAAAATAACCTTGTTAATTGCTATTTTTAGCACTTCTTCAGTTCTGCATCAGTTGCTTGCATTACAAGATCTAATCCAAGCCAAATGAAGGAAAGGACAGCTTTTCTTTCAGTGAAATTATTTTGTTCATGCTACTCACATTTTGCATGGTCTTGCTGGAGTTCCTACTGTGAAACATGTCACCTGTCTTCACAGCATCCCTATATCAAAATAACCATGCATGTAATACAGAATTTAGGGAACTGACAGGGGAATGCCCCTCTCAGCATCTCCAACACTGAAAGCCTTTTTCCTGTTCCCAGCTGTGCCTTCTCACTGCTCTTGAACTAAAAGGGGGGATCTAACACAGAAGTTGCAAGTTTTCCTATCATTCTGCTTTAATGGTATTTCCTGATCATTATTTTAGGAATGCCAGCTCTTCAGGAAATAACCATAGTATATGGCAATCTTTAGTGCAACTTGCCAGCCATTCTGTTTGAAAGATTCTACTTTGTATCCTACTCTTTTGGAGTGTATTCCATCTTATGCATTTCTTCCATGACATAGAACATTTCTCAGACAAGCCTGCACTGGACTACAATCCTCATCCAGACACAGATATCCAGAAAACACATCAACCTTCAAAATCCACCTGTTCCACATTTTAGGGGAAAAAATAGCCTGTGGTCTGAAACATTCTCTTTCAGGGGACACCAGTCTGTTTCCAGGGATACCAGCAAGGATTTAGACTTGTGGTACTCAACCACAGCAGCGCTGTTTGTCCCCTTGGTCAGAAATTCAGTAATATATGTGTTAACATTGTTCCATAAGGGATTCCCAATAGCTGCTAATGCTGTTTTCTTATTGCAGAGCCAATCCAACTCAATTACATTAATTCCCATTTAGCATAGTTGAGGTGCTGGAGGTGGGTTCAGCAGAGCAGTGTTGTCAAGCACGGTCCTGGGAACCTGAATTGGGAACCAGCTGATCAGCCCTGATCAGCTCCATCATAACAAAGGGAAGTAGCAGGGGAAGGACCTGAAGGGAAGAGTTAGGGCAGATTTCTGGAGTTCCCAGCTCAACTCTGAGAGGATACAGTGAGTGGCAGATTACTGCAGTGAAGATGTGTAGCCCTGATTTCAGCTGAAATTTGAATTTACCACAGCCTGGATTTCTTCCCTAACAGCAGGAGCAGTCAGTCAGACTTTCCGGTGCTCTGGCATAAGTAAAGTAGGACACTGAAGTAATACACTTATTCTAAGAGATGGCCTTACATTACAAGAGAGAATCCTAAAAATAAGCTACATCATGTTTCAAACACTGCAGTGAGTAGAACAAATAGAATAGAATAGAATAGAATAGAATAGAATAGAATAGAATAGAATAGAATAGAATAGAATAGAATAGAATAGAATAGAATAGAATAGAATAGAATAGAATAGAATAGAATAGAATAGAATAGTTGGACGGGACCTACAGCAGTCTCTGTAGGGACTAGCCACCTTGCCACCTCCTGAAACCCAGATCACTGAGGTAGAGCAGACAATTTATCCAAGGTTGTGATTTACAGAAGAAAAATATGAGATCTGGCTGATTTCATCCAGTAGTAATAACCAAGTGGATTACCCCCTATCACCCCCTATCAGGGATTAGCAGCCCAAATCTAGGGTGCAAGAGTAACAGATCCAGATGGGATTTCTATTTGGAATCCTTTTTGGGAATTAAAGACATCTACATTAGGTCTCTTCTAGGAAAAAAAAAAAAAAAAATCAACAAAATTAACAGACCTTCAACCTGAAATTGTCTGTGCTCAGGCAAGTGACAGGGAGAGATTTTAGGTTCAGTTGCCAGCTTTCTCTGGCAGACAAATAAATTTATATTATCTGAGTTATCTTTCTAACAACCAGGCTGAAGAATACAGGTTGGACAAGGCTTTCTAAATCCTTCTTGTTTAAACTGTTTTTCCTTTCAGTGTAAGGGCTCCAGTGTTGGCCCCACTCTATTCATTTTGAAGTTATGGGTTCCCTTGAAATCTATTTAAGTGTTTAATATTAACTGTAGTAAAGGATTCACATATACTTTCCCAATGAAAAAAAAATCTTTTACCACTGGGATACCAAGCTGTCCATTTTCTCTAGCTTCCCTCCTCACCTCAGTAACATTTAATTATTCCAAACACACTGAAACAGGTTCTTGAGGAAGGCTTAAAGAAAATCCTGTTTCAGATTGCACAGTGTTAGAAGACTAAATGCCTGTTCCTCCAGTTGTCAGCACCAATGATAACTGCTTGGAAAGTGGACCAAAGAGGCCCACCACTGACCACATCTGCAGCTGCATCCTGGGCAGATCCACATTTTCTATGCATGCTCTGAAAAAGCCTGTTAAATTTGACCTGTTATCCATCATAACAGATGTTCCAGATGTGTTTACAGGCTCTTGTGCTGATATCTCAACAATACAGTGAGCCTAACAGGGAAAGCTGAATAATTAGGGGTCAACAATTAATTTAATTAAGATCAAGAAATGTCTCTTATCCAGCAAACAGAGCTTTCTGGAGTTAATCCTTTTGGAAATGGTCTCCCACTTACTTTCTACAATATACCACTATTATAAGTACATAGGATTGTTGATGAAGTGTCACCAGTCGGGGGGGGAAAAGGTCAAAAAACTGTTCAACTACCTGCACAAAATCAGCTTAGCAAATTCTGCTATTAGTGTTTCCAGCCAAATTATTCTCCTAGCTCTGCTTTGGAACAAGTCAGCTGGATGCTGATACTTAGCAATTACAACTCAGCACCACACATTACGAAGGTAAATATGTCCCATTCAAATAAAAAAGACATTCTTGGACAGAATTATATCCCTGCTGACTAATTGCCTTTGTCAATAAAATAGAATTATTTGCCTGCCACCTTCCTTCTGCAATCACAGCTTGAAAACACAGATGATGAAGTAGTGTGTCCCAACAGTGTGAAATGTCTTAAAGTAAAACAATAATGCCTTTAACAAAGAGGGACTATATTTTAAACAGTTCCTTAATAAGCAGTAAGCAGAACTTCCAGTTCACAGATGTTGTCCCAAAATAAAGAACTAGCCCCAATATACAGTCTGTCTTTCTAAATTAACATGTGTGACTGAAGAAAACCTTGCCACCTTACTGTGTCTACCTCCAGTGAATGCTCAGACCAAATAGCCACCTAAGGACCACCTTCCTATTAGAAGGGAATTGTGAAAGCTGATTCAACATGACAATTAAGAGTAATCTTACATACGATTCCTCTTCTAATTACAGGCCAGGGGATATGATCACACTTCTGGAAGACTCTAATGAAGACTGGTGGAAGGTATGTGCTTGTCAGTTTATATCTGTTTTCTTTCCAAAAGGAAAAATATCTTGTTTTCATACTGAAATTATATCAAAGCTTCTACTGTTAACAAACTTCTACTATCAATATGTTTCCTTCACAGGGGAGAATTGATGACAGAACTGGATATTTTCCTGCTAACTTTGTTCAGAGAGTACAACAGAATGAGAAGATTTACAGGTGTATCAGGACATTCATTGGCTGCAAGGAACAGGGACAGATAACTCTGAAAGAGAACCAGGTAAGATCTTCTGTGCTGGACCCTCACTGGACTCAGTAGAGCATCCAGCAGTCTTACCAATGACTGAAGGGAAAATTGTGAAAGATGAGGACAGGCAGATTTTACTGCAATTTTACAAGATTTATTATTTGTGTGTAACAGTTAAGAGCACTGTTTGCCTTGTGCAAACACATATTCAATGCCTAATATAGCCTGAATTTTCAGTCTCACGGACATTCATAGTGATACTTCACATATTTCCTCACTCTCTTACTGACTTCAGAGGGATGAACACAGAGTCTTAGCAGTAGACCTTGTGTCCCTGAAAAATGATCTGGCTTTCTCCTCCTTATTAGAACTAATCTAATAAAAGATAGTCCCTCCCTCCCCAGATCTCAACTTACCTAAAGACCTAAACACAGCCTATTGTCTTTCCATCAACATGAAAAGAGTTAAGACAGTATGACACAAAGCTGTAAATCCTAAATTTGACACTTGTTTGGCAGTTGCAAGGTATATTTAATCCTTTTGTGTGTGTGTGTGTGTGCGCCACCACTTAAATACCTTCTCTACAGGCTGTAATATATTTTAAGCTTTAAGTGATCCTGTGAGCTAAAGTACACTATGTGAGGACTTGCAGGGTCCCCTGGTGTATTTTCAGCAGCTCCTTCTCTTTTGTGTCCTCAGGTGGCTTCACTAGGCACAAGCCATGACCCAAAACCTGCATTAAGGGACAGGTTTGTGGCATAAGCTCCTCTAAATAGGATGATGACATACTAAGGGTACACACAGCTTGAGTTCTCTGAAATCTGGATGCAATAGAAAGGTAGATTTTTTTTTCTCACTGCACCTTGCAAAGCCCAATGTTTATCTGCCTCATTAGGTCTTTCCTTTCCTGTGCAACTGTGTCACATCACCAGAAATGGTTTGCCTTATAGCCTGAACAGCACTGTTTTTAAAAAAGTAGAGAAGAAGTCAGAACCAGTGTGGACTTGAAAGCTGTAGATTTTTCCATACAGAACATTCACGGTGCATCAACTGCACTGGCGGATAAGATTTACTTACAGCTTGGTTGCTGCTGATTTGTGGCATAGCAAAACATAAAAGTGCTAACAATCCTTGGGTGCACACAGCTTTTTAAGGAAGGCACAGAAATACAGTGACCACAATATATTTTAACTGCCCCTGTACATGCAGTACATTGGTCTGCATGTTTCTAGAAGGAAAGTTCTTACATTTTTTTTACCCAATATCTCTTTTATGTTTTTTTCTGTCTGTGCACACAGAAAAAAATAAATATTTCCAGAGCAGAACAAGGGCTTTTGGAGGCTTTATGTTCTAAAATAAGCAATACACAAGGACAAAGGTAGGAGATGGCGGTGTTGGAACATGGCAGGCCAGCATGAGGGAATGGTCAAGATCGGTGTCATTTCTCATTAGTGGAAGTACCAAATCATCTCTGTCAGCGTGGCTACTGCTGCAAGCAGTGAGAGCCCAGCTTGCCTCAGTTCTCACAAAACCACAGATTTCAGGTAGGCAGTTCTGGCATCTAAACTCAAGGGCCTTCCTATTGTCCCTGTTTCATAATAGCATCACAAAGGGAGCTCAGAGTCAGGGTGCCTCATCTGCTCTGGCAAGGCATGAGGTAAAGAAAGGGATTAATCGATCCTGTCCCCCTACTACCTCACTTTTTAAAAAAACTTTCCAGCTCTATCTCAAGCCCACACAAATACTGAGGCTGAATATGAATGCTGTCTGGTACTTGTTCCATGTGGTAGAGGCTTAAGAGGAAGAAAGAAATAAATATTTATTGTGAAACAGGGGGCAGAGATCAGACTGCAAGAACACATGAATGCAGAGACATGAGAGAAAAGGAGCATAGCAAACAGATCCCGCTCCACTCTCACACCAATTATGCAAAGGGGAGACATTTAAGCAGCTTGAGGGCCATTTTGACTAATTTCCAGGTGGGACAGCCACAGTGAGGCCATGGACATTTATCTGCTACCTTCTGTCCTGCCACACAAGACACAATTTTTTATGTTTTTTTTATAAAAAGACAACTCTGCCTTCACTGTGGAAAAACTCTTACTGAGGAAGAGATTTTAATTGTTATTGAGAATTTCTTTTATTTCTCCATTGTTTTCCATGTGAAGCAGAGAAAGAAGTGCAATAGGGGAAGGCATGGCTAAAACAAAGTCATCTGAATGGGACTTCTGGGAAAACTTAGGCAGATTTTTTTTTTTTTTTTTTTGTCTTTTTGTCTGTTGGGAATTTCTGTGGAATGTCATCAGCTGTGTTACCTGTCTCTGGGCACAGTGTTCAGAGTGCTGTGACTGCAATACATATACTATATGCAGAGCACTGACTTCTTCCAGATTAGCAAGCAGGAGAGATTATTCATCACTACTTATTCCTGTCAAGTCTCACTTTAGCTAGAAAAACTCATTAACTGGTCTAATAAATTCCTGTGACTATAGGATGACAAAGTTACTTCACTGAGTCACTTTCCATGTGGTCTAACAAGAGCACAGAACCATTCTGACAATGAAAGCAAGGATGATATACTAACAGAAAAACTTATCCAGTGACAATGATATGAATTTTCATTATATTTCTTGATACCTTCCATGTTTTATCCTTCAGGTCTCTGTCCTCTCATGCTCTATATGAACTTTTCTGGGTAGAGAGTATACTCTTGTAAGGCAAAAGACAATAAATTCACATCAACAAAGCCACATGACTACCCTAAGAAAAGCCATTTTAGTCAAGCAGAGGTACTTTCAAGTTTGAGACACAGGGAGTGATACTTTTTCTGGAATCATTTGGCAGTTTCATGCCCTAGAAATAACATTTGGAGTTTCAGCTTCATGTGAACCTTTCTTTCAGGGAGAGGGCTGAAGAATAACCAGTTTGTTCACCCATCATGAGCAATATGCACAAGCTAGTCTTCAGAAAGGATCCCTTGAAAATTTTACAATGCAATATGAAACCCAGGCTGGAGAAGAAAAAGTGTACTGCTTCAGAGATGCCAACATCTTGAAGTGTAAGGTTCACTGACAGATTTTTGAATCTTAAAACCAGTTCAGAAGATGATTGGACACCACGAGGCTCAATCAGGGATCTGTGGGAGGTAGGCAGGCATAGCCCTTGACATCAGTAAAGCAAGATTATCAATAAGGAAACCAAACCTGACCAATTTCAGTGGCTTTCCACACTTTTAAGCTGTTCTCACAAACATTATGAATTACATAATTTCCAACTCTGACTGACTGTATTATCACTTGTATATATATATAAGATTTTCTCCAGCCTGTAATTTCTGCCCTAGACTACCCAAATTCACTACCAAACATTATACAAATACTTCTTTTCATGACAACAGGCTCTTATTTGACCTTTGTTCACAAAAGAAAAAAACTGTGATAACTAATATATCATCAATATTTGGAAAGGCATCTCTTAAAATATCTTTAAAGTTTTGACCATCCTTATGTTTTAAAGAAGTCAAAATAATCTGCTGTTTGAATGTCTGCTTTTACTTTGAAAAAGATACTACTCACAACTTTGCTTGGCTGCCTCTAACATCTACAGTCACACTAACACAAATTAGTTAAGAGCTGGGCTTTTTGTATTTAAATAGCACAATTTATTTTAAATTGTGCAAGTGATCTTGGGCAACAGAAATTACCCCAAACAGTGACATTTGTGACAAAGTGGGAATCAGAAGCTCTTTGCCTCGTCCAGAGTGTGCTGTGATTTTACACAGAAGTCAGTGCAACAGACCCATTTTGTGATGGGTTTTTTAGAGATGTCCACAAGGCTAGGCTTAATAAAGCAGGACTGAAGGACAGGTCTATAGACCCAGGAAATCCACCTCTCTCAGGTCTTCTGATTAGCCCAAATGCTTTGCTGCTACCTGGCTTTTCACCTCATTTCCTAGGCGTTATTTTATGTCCCCATATTTTTGGGATGCTGTAAAAGAAGCTGATTGTCTAAGAGCATGACTCAGCTGCCTTTGAAAATCAGTTTCATCACAGTGGCATAAACTGATCACTGACAGTGACGTTGCAGTTCTTCATGTGCCCCCCAGCTTTAAGTCCTGCACCTCACAGCTAGGCCAAAAGGGAACAGGGTCATTTTCCAGCTCTCTCTGATTTCCATTGACATCAGTCTTGCTGAGAAGGGATAGGTGTCCCCATTCATTCAGGGATGCTGAGTGGCACAAAAGATTTGTAAGAGTCCAAAACAAGGGCACAGATCATTATGCATCCAGTCTAGTCCAGGTCTTCTTTAAAACTTTAAGTGATATAGGTAAAATAAGACAGTGTTCTTGGTCCAAAAGTTAGTGAAACAACTGATACAAAACCCTTCATCATCATTTGCATTATGACTCTATGGGTATGGAAACTGGACAGCTCAGCATTTCCATCACAAGGCTCACATAGGCAAGGACCTCAGTGTGCTGGCAGCAGCGGATATAGATGCACACAGTGTCCCTGTGCTGTCATTCTTGCAAACAGAAGACTTGAACTTGCAGACCTCTTGACTTGACACTGTCTATGGGCTCCAAGATAGCTCTTGAAATTGTACTGCCCTCATAACCAAAGTCCTACTTCATCAGAACCAGTCTGTGGCTGTCAGATGGGTTAATTGTGTGGAAGAAAAAAGACCTGCAAAAAGTTACAGCAATTTCAAAATTACTCCCAGAGAGAACTGGCCATTTAAGCTCAAATTCAAAGCACAGGATTTAGACTAACAGGAATGACCATGCAGGTCAAAGGACAATTTCCTAATTGCTCATCACCCCCACCTGCTCAGGGCTGACTGACAGATAAAAAATCCTCAGGGCAGCTGTTGACAAGATCAGACAAGTCACAATCTGAATGTTTGGGGGAGTTTTGACTTTTTTTTTAAGACAATGAGATGAAAGAATAGGAAAGTAAATTTATAATAATATATCCCACTTTCAGATAATTCTGAAGATAACTTTTGAGTGAGAAATAGCCTGAGATGTGGTTTCTTACCCTGTGGCTTACTCCACTACTAATCTCTTGAGCCAGAGTGCAGGGGGAAAATCCCAACCACCCCCCTTTTTGTTCCTACTAAATTCACTGGAGAGTGGTTTCTCTGGCTCACTTTTCTAGTCAAGCCAGCAGCCTGCCACCCAAAACATGCCAGCCTGAGTAGCTGCCATTTTAAGCAGTTTCCAGCTTTACTCAGAAAACCATGACTACCTGTCGGTACCTGTGGCACCTCGTGCCTTCAGAACCATCATTTTTGCCATCTCTAATCAGAGCTAATCCCCAACAACAGCTGATTCATCGGGTGAAATCCAAAACTCTGGATGCTACCATGTCCTCATCTGGGATTACTCTCAATTTACACCCATGTAAGAAAATCAAGAGCCAAATCTCCAGGCTACAACACGTGAGAGAAATCCTTGGCAGCATACATAAAAGGGGATGAGAGCAAAAGTGGCCATAGATGGTATTTTATACAGTCTTCTCTGAAAACTGCAGAATTTGGAGCAGCTCCAGGGCTTTGCAAAGTTCCAGCAGCCGTCACAGACCCAGGAGACCTCCTGAGCTGCACAGGATTATGAAAGTGTTACATACTGTGGCCAAGCTTATTCTTCCCCTGAACCCTAACCTTCCTTGGAAAGCAGTGAGAAAAAACTCTGCCATCTGGGGTCTGGCACCTGCAAGGCTTAGTGTGTTAGTATGAGAGAATTTCAGCTGGAATTTGGGAGGATTCAAATCTGTGTATTGGTATGTAGAGTGAGAGTTCTCACATAAGGCATTGTACACCACATGCCCAGTGAAGATCTAAAGTTACTGCTGTAGCAGAGGACACTCACCGATATCAAGGAGCACTCAGATGAGAAACAAACAAACAACAACAAAAAGAAAAAAACCACTCCACTGAAAAAAGAAGAAATCTGATGTATTTTTCACTCCAAAAACAAAGAAACCGGTATTCAGAAAACTCAGTATTTTTCTTTTATCAACAAATCATTCTGCTGACAATACAAGACAACAGGGGAAACTACTCTGTTCTTGCAATATATTCTGCACAGCACCAGAGAGGCTAAGCAAAACAATGCACCAGGCTTAGTGAGCAATGTAGACCTGATGGAGATGGAATAATTTTGGGGATCCTATCAAAAAGCTAGAAGTCTTGCAGATATCTTCAGTTAGGAGAAAAACACAATAATGTAGTGAATCACTCCTTTTAACCAGACAGCTCTAGTTATGGAGAAGCTGCAAAGGCTCATGGCAGTAGGGATCAGCTGAAAAGAGGAACTTGTCAGCTAATGTTCCTTCCCACACTTGGATAGTCTTACATACTTGGCCATCCGTACTCTCGTGCTTCTTTGCAGGGTTTTTCTCTCATCATTTCTTTCTCAGAGGCAGAGACCAACATATAGCAGTAGTTAGAAACACCTTTCTCTGTCCCCATGTGCTTTGCACTCTCTATTTTGAATGGTGATATGACTGCAGAGGAAGCAGATGCTGTGCTGGGGATTCATGACATAAATGAGCTTGGCTGTTTTGCAACAGAACCTAAACTAGACAGCATCAATTCTAGACCTCTCCCACGCTTTCTATGTGATTTAGCCCAAACAACAATACATTATTCTTTCTAATTGCATGTCAGCCCTCTTGGTGTGTTCAGTCATTCTGCCCCAGGGATCCAATTCCATTAGTGTGGAGTAGGCAGGATAAGTAAGAAAATTAATGAGTCCATTTGCTTTCCAAAATTTTGTTTGCAGGTACAGAGATCCACCTACCTATTTGCAAATATGAGAGGTGGTAAATATGAAGCAGCTTCACCACCTTCTTCAAACTTTTCATTTCCTTCTGGCAGCACCAATGCTGCTAGTAAATTTTATGCAACAGGACAAGCTGGCCTAGAATTCAGACGTGGTATTTAGGTATACCATAATAGTCATGCTGAAATGGATTTATCCAGGAGCACTTTAGAGCTATTTTTGTTCATTTCATATCCTCTAAGTTATTGTAAATAAACATTGTAAATACTTATCAGACAGAGATGAGTGTTAGTCCAGATAGAGGGCTGGCACTGACATCATGAGAAATCAGTGTGTGGAGTGGTCTCAATAGGACTGTCAGTTTTCCAGCTATATTTTAACCTTGTTTGACTAGTAGGAAATATATAGTTCTTTGGCACAGACATTTGAAAACAAGCCTTTATTTGGTGTGGTGCTGTGCCCAGTCTAATGTGCCTGTGCCACTAGGCTTTCAAATGGCTCAGGCAATACCAGATGTTTCAAGAAGGGCCTTCAAGTGGAAATGCCTGAGATGAGAAAGGTCAGGAGGAAATGAAAGCCTCTACCACAATGTAATATTTGTGCTATTATACAGACCACATGATTTTACGACTGCTTCCCTGTGGAGTAGGTGTTATGGAAACACTCTCACAGAGCTAGATTCAGGTCACACATTTTTGTATTCCAAACAGGTATCTGCAGGTGCAAGGACTGAGTAAATATCATAATCCACTGCTTTTCTCAGAACTGAGGCTCCTTTAACATGCAAAAGAGAATATGCTTGCATTCAGGTCAGCTGCTGCAAGTGACCCATAATTACTTTTCACCATCAGGTGTTGAGGGAGTCAGCTCGTGACCTGAAATACCCATTTTTCTCATTCACAGACAACTGCAGCATGATCATTACAGTAGGCTGAAGTCAACATTCAAGTTTCAAAATCTTTCATCCACCACAAAGTTCTTAACAATTTTGATATCTCTCATGCTTATGTGGCACTTCAGGGAGATAGGGGAAAGGTAAGTCACTAAATATGTGAGTCTGAGATTCATATCAAAGCAGTGAGAGTCCAACAGGGATTGTTCTACTTACAGAAGTAACTAGCAGGATGTCTAGCCTGCCTGGTTATATACCCTGGAATAATTTGTCTCTTTGATCATGGCAAAGAGCTTAACATTTTCATACCTTTTTTGTATTCAGATTTGTGTGACTTCTGAAAAGGAACACGATGGCTTTATCAAGGTATACAGCGGGAAGAAGAAAGGCTTTGTCCCCACAGACGTCTTAGAAAACATCTGATTCCAACAGCCCACTCCCTGCAGTGGGAGCCCTTTGTTGGCAATGCCTGTCTGCCTCATCTCACACTGTGTCAACCCAGATGGGCTGTCTTGCAGATGTTCAGGGAAATAGTGAGAAAACTGCAACAACATGAAGAAAAAGACATTTAGACTGCCACAGAAACACTAAAAATATGAAAAGTTGAATGTTTGAAAGAAAATGTAGTCAGAAACCACCAGGGAAACGAGAGGCCCTTGGATTCTAACAGGAATAAGGTAAGGGAGGAAGAAAAACAAAGCCTGGGCTGATTTGTGGTGCAAGATGACTGCTACAACCCTGATGGAGACAGACAGCTTTTTCTGAAGGACTAAACTAGCGTCCTGTTCTTGTGTCTTAGAAAACTGTTGGACTGCTTTCTTGTTTGAAGTGTGTATTTTGGGGGAGGGGGGGAAATACCGTTCAAACTGTCCTCGTACTACAGTCCAATGCTTGTAGTAGAGTGTGGCTGTGGTTCTACAGTTATGTCCCCAATATCAACTGAGTTTAAGCGTTTAGTCCTGGTGTTTAGTCTCATAACAAATCAGTTTGGAGACACCGTCTGAATGTCAGTTCGAGAAATGCACTGTGCCCTGGAAGCTGGCAACTTTCTCTTTCTGTGCAATCTTCCTGTAGGAAAGAGTAGCGAATTTGTGTGTCCTTTGTTTTCTCTGTATATGAACAAAAGCTCTCAGCGTATGTTGGGTGTGTGTTGGCTGCTCTCATAGGTCACAAAAATAGCTGATCCTTGGATTCACAAGCCTGCTTGGAAGCATCGCTCTGTGTTTCCTTCACCCTTATCTGTTGATACAGAAAATGGGTAAAATGCTGGGAGACAGCCACAGGCTTGAAACATTTTATATTTTTCTGTGTTTATTGCACTTAAAACATTTTATATATTAATCCTATTTATAAAAAATAAAACAGTTGTATAACCCACTGGAAGGCTGAAAATGCTAGGAAAGGACAGGCTGCATACAAGTCTGAAGTTTGTAATTATCAAAATGCAGAACTTGTGACAGAAAGGCACTGAGTGACTTGGTGTGCTCACACACCAAAGCTCTCTTCTCCATTTGCTAAATAGAAGTTTTGCAGATTCAGCAGTAAATACACCTATAAACATTTTTTCTTGGCATAAACCAGCATGATCATCCCTTGAGTTTTTCCATGCTAGTGAGAATGTGCAGACATCCCTATTTTGTCCATATAAGCCTCCATCTTCAAATGTGTTCTGGGCACAGGAACCTTTCAGGTCTGTGGGATCTGTGAATCTTGACTAAATTGCACAAGTCAGTCAGTGCCAATTCTGTTGTAGCGCAGGATTCTATGATATTTGAAGACAGGGAACCTAACTTCCAAGTATTTAATTGGATGTAATTGCACCAAATACACTTAAACAGCTTAGCATGTATTATGATGTAGAGATTAAGCCCTATCCTAAAGCTCCCTGCTGAATTCATGCCTTCTTTGACTAGCTTGAAATTAAATGCCTGCCTTTCTGTGACTAACCACAAATTGGTGTCCTAAATCCTGCTACTGCATGCCAGGCCAGTATAGGCCTTTGCAAAGGTGATGCTCTTTCTAATAAAAGTAGTTACCGATCCTGTTCCCATGTATTGAATCAGGTATGCAATCTGTGTTGCATAGCCCAGGTCTCAGTAGCTGAGTTGCCCTATTTGAATTGCTGATCTTGCTCAAAGCCTTATAAAATCCAGGTGAACTCTACACTTGACCAGTAGTTCTCAGAGCAGATCGGTTTCAGTCTCTTAGAGACATATTTTGCTGCTCTTGTGCATCCTTTAATTGTGGACAAAGTTGCAGGCCTTCCAGCTGCTGAAACGTGGCCCTTTGTAATGCAGCCAGTCCATACTGATTATAAACAAACCCCTGGCTGATCAAAAGTATCTGATTTCATACCTTCTGTGGGAATATCAGCAGGGTTTCTTTTTTCCACTTCAAACAACATTTGCTCAGCTCATTTTCTTAAACAACCAATAAACTCAGTGAGAGCGGATTCTGATAATCCTTAAGGATCAAGAGGAAGAACAGTAGAGACATATTAATCCAGTCTGTTTTATAAGATTATTTTTTATAGATATATTCACCCATTCAAAGGAAAAACTCAAATGTTTGTTACAACTGAAATGTTTGCTACTTTTGATCAGGCCTGTCAAGTGGAGAAAAGGAAATCCATATTAATCTATACATATGTGCTATTGTTTACATGATTGCATCATACTGTGATTCCCCCCTTTTTCAGTCTTCTAAGACTTTGATTTATCCCTACAATGTGCATCATACTATTCAAGGAATTATATGACTATTACCTACAAATCACAATGGCCTTTAATCAATGTCAGTTTTATTCCTTTTGATACTGAGCAATAAATAATAAAGTGACTGAGTAAAAACAAAAAAGGCCTTATGTGGACTGCATTACATCTGAGAAACTATTGCTTCTGAACCAAAGTTTTCATGTTTATCTTTACTTTGTGTTTTTGGTTAGTTGCTTGCTTGCTTTTGTCTTTTTACTGGGCTTTTGCTGCCATTCAATATGTAGATGTAATTTATGCCTAATTTAGCAAGAAGCACATATCATACATGAGTCTTACTTTAAGCATGTGATTCATTGGCTATTTCCATGCTTAAAGCTGAAGTACTTTGCTAAATTAAGGTAATTTTACTCAAATTTATTTTGGATGCCTTACTCTTAATCCAGACAAGTATTGCATCATTTTTTTTACTACCATATGCAGTTTGCAATAGGTGCTGTGTTAGCAAGCAGTTAAAAATCAGACAGAAGATGGAATGAATTTTATCTGACATATGTTAAGAAAAATTTAATTTTAGGAGATAAATGCTGCTCAGATTTAATTTAATATTCTGCTTAATAAAGACTATGTGATGGTTGGAAGGAGAATAGAAGTGTATGTGTCTTGGCTTTTTTGCATCAGACTATGGAATTTTCAGTTATCCAACTTGAAGCACAGTCACTAAACCCATCAGCAACAGATGTTACTGAGCATTTCCATTTAAAATTTACAGCACTTGCACTTGCCACGTTCAGCAAACCATTTTTAACGTATTTCTGCAGTGTATGTAACATGTGGACTCGGAGGGAAAATTTGTGGTAGGGCCACACTGAATGTTTCTGGCATATCAGAAAGTAGTTCTAGCTATTCAATGTCTCATCACAGCATAAAACTGCCTATAGGATATTTTCCTATGTGCTAGGAACAGCTGACCAACATGAATTGAGTATGAGCCACCCAAATAATGATTCCCTCCCTTCAGTAAATAACACAGCATCACAGTTTACTATGACCTCTTCCTACACTTGGACTCAGTGACTCCATCTGGAGATAGATGCTGCAGCACAATACCATTCAGCTGTGGATTCATTGCCCCAGTGGAGCTACCACACTTATGCCTACAAACTTTGGATACCTTAGAATTGCTTACAGCCCTTTTTTCTAATTATTTGTCAAGATTCGATTGACTAAATATAGCACTCCATGCCATCAGAGGAACATGCACAGGGTTGGCACAAAGTGTCATGGGAGAGTTGGAAGAGCTGCAACCTTCTAAAGAAGCCACTGGAGACCATATAGGTATTCTAAAATGGAACTAGACAGATGTCTTCGTAAAATTAACCTGACTCATTTATTTTAAATATGTGCAGACAAGTCTGATTTATTGAGCAGTTAAAAGACATCTTTCTTTCCATAAGGGATGCTGAATAAATGCAGTATGCCATCTCAATCTTATCCCATTTAAATCCAAAGTAAAAAAGAACCCTTGAATGCCATAGGGACTAAAGTTCATTATTTTGCAAAAAGCTCGTCAGTGTTACTCTTCTCCAAAAACTTATGATGTCATTTGTCTGATCTATTTATATCTGTACCAGATAACACCTGACTACCACATATCTTGTACTTTTTACCCTACCTCAGAAGGTACTGCTCACAATTATTATTAGAAATAAGGAAAGAGATGCATTTTTCCCCTTTTTATAGAATTTCTTTTGCTGGCTTGTGGGTAAGGGTCACTTCCTAAATAGAACACATAAAATATAAGGAGGGAGGAGTGTGAATGATATTCCCATGCATACTCCTTCTGTACTTTGCTTTACTACAAATAGGATCAGACCAACACAAGTGTTTCATTTCATATTTGAGGCATTTCATAATAAATGCAGTCCCAAATTATCATCCAGATTTTGCACACTACATTTTGCAACGCAAGGAGAATAAATATTTTCCCCAGTGGGAATATATGTCATCACAATGTTGAGTTTTCCATAGCTAAAAAGAGCATCTGGATCTAAGAGGTACATGGGAGTTATTTTTAAAACCATCCTTTATATAGAAAACTGCTATGTGCCTGGAGAATGAGCACTTGGCAGGGTTGGTACAAAAGAGGCCCAGAAAAATTTTAGTAGGACTGCTGCAGGTCAGCATGTACATCCATCTCCTGAGGGCCCCGAGAAACTCTGCACAACACTTGCCTACATTAATGTAATTTTATCAATCAAATGAACTTTAATTTCTTTTTTTTATTCATGTACATATAAGCAACACATGTATAAATATGTAAGTATATATTATATACATTACCATAAATCCAATTGCAAGAGTACATACTTTAAAAATCTGTCATGACTGAATTTTTCCTTATCTTACTGTGCTCAGCACCTAGTTACAGTAATGGATGGTGCCCAGTAAGTAGTGAGACAGGTAGCTAGATTGACAAAGTCTAGAAGTTTTATCTGTATTAGACAATATATATAATATATAAAGCCAGAGTTGCAGCAGTTGAACTGGAAATAATGCAATACATCAGGCAGAGTCTAGATGCTCACTGCTCTGAAGTGCACGTGGTTCACCAGGCAAAGAGAGAGGACTGTGTGCCGTGTACAAATTGGCAGACTGAAAACATTGTCAGAACATCATGTGGATCATATTGCTTTGACCCAGTGACTCACAATAATGAGATATTGAAAATAAAGAATAACTTCTCCTGGGACACCTGAAGGAGAGGAAGCTATGAGGCTTTAAAATGTGCTAATCAGTCACACATGCACACCATGAGAAGCACACCTAAATCAACCTTCATTAGAATGAAATAAATCAATGTCTGGATAATTACTATGCTACCAGCAGTTTTCCAGCTGACAGGGTCAGAGGCTGACAACACAATACTGAGAGACCGTAAGAGTTGTTTCAGCTTTGCATCGCAAACAGGAAAAAATGAGACATAGCTGTGGGTGAAATTCAATGTTTAACAGAAGTGGTGCAGCAGTGGTACTGAAGCAAGCCCTTCAATTTGTGTTGTCTGTTCCATGTAACCCTCTCTCCCCGGCAGGCCCAGGCAGCAGAGCCCACCCCTTGCTCTCTTCCAAGGGCAGTACTACAGGAACATGGGCACAATTGCAAAGTAGATCTCTTGAGCTCTTTCCAGACTGCCCACCCCATGCCAACAAAGCCAGCCACTCTTCATTTCAGCCACTGTCTTTCCAGTCATTCTTAATTTCAAGGGTCATACCACTTCAGCTTCTGGCTACCAACTGCTTGCCCTTGTGTCTAGCAGAATCATAAAAAAAAAATTAAAAAAAAAAAAAATCCAAGGAAAACAGCAGCTAAATAAAGCAGCAGTCCCCAAAACCTTGGAGTGTGGCCTTCCTGCAAAAAATGGTGGTTCTTTGTGCCTCCCTGAGAGGTGCCACTCACCTCTTCTTCCCCCAGTTCTCCTCTGTCTGGGCAGGTTGCAGCACCTTTCTCACAAGCTATCCTCATTTTACACCCACTGAGTCTCACTCTGTCCCGCCAGGAGAAACCTTTTGGGCCCATCCAACACATCTGCTCTGCTAAATGTTTGCTGTCAAGCTAGTTCTCCCAAAAAAGGCAAGTCTGGCATTGGCCCTGTCTCAGCAGCCTTCCCACAAGGGAACTGCTTGAAAAGCCTCTTTGAAAGAGATATGGGTCTGCTGTGAGCCTGTCCCCACCAGCACAGGGGATGGGCAGGTTCCATGTGATGAAGGATGGAAGTCCATGTGATGAAGGATGGAAGGGGGAAAGCTATCTTATTTTGAGCCTTTGGAACAAAGTCTATGTCTCCAAGCCCAAGTGTTGCATGAATCATACAGAATCATCATGGAAGAGCAACTTCTGGTTTTAACCCATCCACATTCTTTATTATTCTCTATCACCTCATTTTGACTCAAGAAATGCAAACTGAATGCAAACCTTTCTTGCTTTCTCTTTCACTCACACCACATCCTAATCAGTCTTGCAAAGGTCTCCCCTCCCTGGCTTTTCCCTTCTTGCCACAGGAGATGCCTTCTCTGTATATTATCCAACATCATCCAGCCCCATTGCTGAACCTGTATCTCAACCAGGGCTGAATATGGCCAGCACAGCCATCTGGTTTGCAATTCATCCTGCTGCAAGGCAGCATAGGGTCATGTGGGTTCTTTAAAATTCCATGGTAAACCACCTAAACATAAGTAGACCCTACATGAATACTGGGAACCTTTGTGAATTCCACAAATTCACACTTGTGGAATTGAGTTTGATAAGACCCCTATTCTTGTTATTGGTATTTATATGGTTTGTAGCATTTTACCATGTAAATAAAATGGTAAATACACAAAAATAGTCCAAGATAAAATTAATAACTTACTCTTACCCTTCATCTTACACTTGCAGCTCTTAAACTTCCTGCTGTAGTTTTTCTGTAGAAATGCATGCAGTCCTGTGGCTTCTGGAGGTTACTGTAATACACATTATTAGTACAACTGGCAGGCAAATCTGCTTGACTTACATCCTGAAACTAACTCACAAGTGCTTTATGGAAAGAACAGAAAATTTGTTTCATTCCTTTACGTAAATCTTCAACGAATGCTAAGGCATTTCTTACCGTTTTCCTTAGGTGTGCAAAAGCTCCCACATACCCAGACTGGAAGAGAGATATTTCTTCCTGAAGACTACAGCACCAAAAGCAGTGCTATCCTCCACATCACTTGCAAGGGTCTGCTCTCTAAAGACCCCAGAGACACCACAAAGCACTTGTGCTGATCCTCCACCCAAGAACCAGGAGTGCAGTGGGACATGCAAGCCTGCATGAGATGTTAACAGGGACAACTTCTGTATCCTGCACACTTACATGCAGTTTATTAAAATAAAAGTAGCAGGCTTGGCACATCTATATCTATGGAGCTTTTTTCTTAGGCTAGGTCTCAGCTGCCCTGCAGCAAGGCTGGATTGCTGGGTTAATGTTAGCTGTGCAGAAAGAACCGCTTCCCAGTCTGGGGTCAGGCAATATCTGCCCAGAGTTCTCCACGTTGTATTCACAGGTCACAATGCTATAGCTTGGTTTCTCAAAAATTCCTGTGGCCTTTATGTTGGCTTATGTGACATTAGTAAAGTCTGTGAAAATACAGGCTGCTTCTCTGCATAATGCACCCCCTGACACACAAACCATAACACACAAGCTGAGAGATCAGATGCTGGAGCAGACACACTGTTCTTCATCTGACTGCACTGTACTCACCCCTCAGACTTCAGCTACACAAAGTCTGCGAATTGAGATGGAAGCACCTTAATTTCTTGAGTTTTAAGTGCTCTTTAAGAAGTCTTCTTGTTTCAGTGCTCCGATTACACCCCTCATAGAGTTAGCTCACTACTCACATTTAGGGTTAGCAATTAATGAAACAATCTGCAGCAGGCCAGAAGCATCAAAGGAACCTCTTGCCTTTGGTGCTGTCTCTGTGAACTCCTCTGCCTGCCAGGTCAGTGTGGCATTGTGCAGTAAAGGTAATAGGAATGGTCTCTTTTGCTCTCATTCTTTTACGGGGGTTCCAGGTTCCACCTCCAGGCTAAGCCACATCCTCAGCCCCTAAAAGTCCTTTCTGAAGGCAGACATCTCCAGGTTGTGGTCTTTGCACAGTTTAACTTAAAGATCAGGATTATATCCCCTGGCCCCTCAGAGTAATACCACTTTCATTGCAAGCTTTTAAAGATGTCACCCTTTTGTAAGTCAGATTTCACCTTCTTTTAAGCAATATCACTGTTGCCTTGGTCTCAGACCATCCAGTCAAGCAAAGCCCTGACAAGTAGATAGAGCAGCATCTAATGTAATGTTCTAGCCTCTAAGTCTCTCCATGAAAAGATGAAGACTCAAGCAGATTTCCACCTGCTTAGTGGAAATCCAAACACAGGCGGGGTACTTGCCATCCCCCACCATCTTGGGAGCCAAGTAAGGAAGAGCTGACAGTGCTAATGAGCTATGTAGCAGGTGATGTAATTATCATCTGAGAGCCTGAGTAGGATGAGACAGATGTTACTTTGCGGGTTCATTGCTTTATTAGTGACACCTGCTAACCAGTTTATGTGATCCGCCCCTTGGCACACCAGATACAGACTAATATTAACTGAACGGGTTTGAGTAAAATCAAATAACTGTAGGTGATACCAAAGGCTTCCCTTAAACAGTGGGAGTCCCAGCAGGAACTGTAAACAGAGACACAGAAGACTCTTAAATAAAGTAAATATTCCTGCTTTCTGAGAATCTGTCTCAAATATATTATGTCAGCGCAAGTCCCTTATTCTCAAAATGGAATCATCAGCTTTGCACAGAGTTGCTGAGGAATGGTGGCTCTCTACTCAGCTGCAGTCTGAGAATAATCTAGTTAACAAGGGTTGAGGTTACTGTAGGAAGGAGGGCCCAGCTGATGTTCACCTGATCAGATTATATGGCAATGAGGAATAGAGGCAGTCTCACTATGGAGGAAACAGCAAAAGGAACATTCAAGTGTGTGAAAGCCACAGGTGATTGTCAAATCACAGTCAAGCACTTGAAAAAATGCCCAACATGACAGATCATCACTCAAAGAGGCAGGATGTGTTTGAGTGATCGCTGTTGCCCTTGAGAAGATGAAGGGAAGAAAGAAGACTTTATAGATCAATTTAATCCCCTGTTTCCTGCATGGAATATCACAACAACAGCTGTATTCTGTGTGAAGTTTGGATCTCTGTTCATCCATGCTACTGAGGGGTGAGAACAAGTGGACAAGGGTGATAAAAATCCATTAAACGTGGGACAATGTGAGTTCAGACTATAAAGTACTTTGGGTCTTGTACCTCTTAAGTCCAAAGTGTTACCACAAAACAGACACTGGGCAGCAATTAGTGCTCTATAAATCACTGTAGATTGAATTAGATTAACTCTAGAGTTACACCCACAAAAACCATTGCTCTTGTCCTTAGGCTTATCTAGATTTTGAGAAACAACATAAGAGCTTAAAGGAAGGTGGTGTTAACAGTGTCAACAGGCACAGAAGAAATCTATTTTGTGCTGCCACTCCAACTTGACAAGAGAAAAGAACTTAATCCTTTTAAGTTGTGTTCCATTATTTAAATATTTTTCAGGTAATTAACACTGTGCACCAACAGAGCTGATGTTCCTTGAAGAAGAATGAACCTTTTATTACTCTTCTTGTCTTCCTTCCTGAAATGATTGAGGTGAAAGAAAGGTTAAAAAAGAGAGTCTTTTCTTGGTTGTCTTATTTCTCTTTTGTCTTTCACATTGGTTCCAGGAATGGAAAGTCATTAGTCACCTATCAAGACAGCATATAGGAGTTGCCTTGGGGTTAGAGAGGATTGTAGAAGCCAAAATTAAATTGTCATTTAAGCATGACAATTAATTGAAATTAGTAAAATGGAGAGAGATTCTTCATTCAAAAATAAGTAGCAGGTGATAGGCAACAGATTTGGACTGCTATTAAGAAAATTGAGTGAAGCATCTTAGCTGATGAAGATGGAAAGTAGAAAATCAGTTATAAGGTAAAAAGAAAAAAAATAGTAAAAGAACAGAGGAAAGAAGTTTCTAGTGATAATCCCAGTTTATTTATTGTTTTACATTATTCAGCTGGAAACCTCTGGCTCTGCCTTTCCTCCTTATTATGTTAGCTGTGTCAGTACTACACAGATGAAGCAGTGGGACTCAAACAGCAGCACCTTTCAGGCTCCCAAAGAAGAACATTTCAGGCAGAAATTGCATTATGCACATCTGCGACAAAGTTTTCTCTCCCAGTTAGACTCTGGAGAAAGTGCAGGTATAAATCCTGGAATGTTGCAGCTGCTGAGTTGCATGATCTCTCATTTCCTCTTTTGCTGGTTTCATTTACCCTGTGCTTTTGGCACAGCTGACGACAATTCCACCAGGCTTCTCTTCATGCAAGATTTCCTCTGTGGAAAGGACTCTCTGGGAAGCTCTTGCTGACCACTCAACTCTCTCAGATTTGCTGCAGACTCGCAGTGAGGATTTTTACTGGGAAGACAAAATTACTGCAGCACCTCCTGCTTTTATGTCCTTTTTGAAGGAGGTGCAAAAAACCTGTTGCGTCATGGACTGCCTTGAAGAGCCAACACAATACAATAAATCCTGCCCACAATCTAAAAATACCAAGAAGATTCCTATGAGGCCTTTCCTCTGAAAATCTTACATTAAGAACAACTGGGGATGAAATGTTTTTTGCCATGTTCAGCAACAAAAAGCCTGCATTCAGAAAAGTAATTGGGAGATAAGACTTGATCAGCATACAATAATTTAGCTGCAATCAGTTTTCACATGGGTTATGTCCACCTCTTCATTAAGTTCAATACATTCTTTACTAAATAAATTTGATGTATCATACCCGTGCAAAATGCAAAAAAATTTCCTGATGGCATATTCTAAGTTGGAAGCTCAAAAAATCCCAACTTCAGCTACTACAAACTGCCATTTCTACAAGAAAATGGCATTAGAAAAAAATTTAATATGACAATGGATAATGCTCCTTATGTACTTAGATGTTTAAAGACAATGTAGGGGCTACAGAGTAATGTGGTGTCAATTTGCAGGGTCTGCTGTTCTTCCCTGTTGAGACTATTTGGGTTTTCAGCCAAGGTGAAACACCAACTATGCTGTTGCTAGTTGCCATTGGAGCAGCTGCCATAAAAACCCTTTGGTCTCAGAAGAAACTTGAGAAAGGGAAATGTTTCCAGGAGGAAAAATTAATTATAAATTCATAAATATTATCAGCTGACTATAAATTGTTTCTATCTAGAAGAAAGGAGGAAAGAGGACTAAGATTTTATTTCAGAGACAGTAATATTTTCAGAATTTCTCTCCATGCTATTACTGAATAACTCACAGTCTTTAAACTAGGGCAAAAGACTAAGTTTTCATCTTCTCTGCTTCCTGAATATCCATCTCTTACTGAATTCTGGCATGCAACCATTAAAGGTCAGGTCCTCTTGGAGCAGACTTTAGTTCTGGAATGGTGGTTTCCAGATAAATTAGTAATTACTCTCCCGTTCACTTTCATTAAAAAAATAGGCAACTGAAAGAGTCCCCTTTGAGTTATGATGGGTGGCTCAATAAAAAGCCATCCACCCACCTCTTAGAGCTGACAAGAGATTCCTCTGCTACATTTGTGAAGAATCCAGCCATGACTTTTTATTTCCTGTTAAATAAAAGAGCAATTTTGATAAATCTTTGATGACTTCTATTCAAAGTTCAATGTTTGGTGCAATAATCTTTTTTTTTGCATAAATTTCCTGTTCAGCTCCTGACGCAGAGTCAGGTTGATCTAGAGCATCAATCTTGAGGAAATTGGAGACATACATAATAAGCTCTCAGACATATTTGCAATGCAAAGATAAACACCATTTATGCATGACTTGGCTCATTCTAAGTCTTGAAAGACTGATAACACCCAAAGCAGCTGTGACTGATGTTCACAGACTGGGCTGTCATTTAGTGGACATTATACTAATTACAGTCCTGCTGGCTGCAGAGAGGAATTGTTCTGCAATGATCTGTGATGTCGTTTAAGGCTGCTGTAATCACATGTATCACATTTTCATTAACTGGAAATAAATCTCAAAGAACTGCAAATAAATCTAGGAAAGAAAAAGTTCATGTAGCAGTTTCATCAAGATTGGGAATTTGAAACTAGCTCTGCTGCAACATGGCCGATTCCACCTTCCAAAAATGATGTTTTCTTCAGATGTGTTGGCTGGTACAATTCTCTTTGCATGCACTATTACTGCTCAGTATATGGGGCATGACTCACAATACAGAATGATAGCTAGAGAAAATTGAGCTTCTGAAAAGTGAAATTAAAGTGGAAAAGCCAAAGGAATAAATAATTCAATAGACAGACAGATCTGGAGCATACAAATGAGATGTCTCAGGATAAGTTTCAGCCTGTCATCCAACCCCTGGCAGTGGGCTGTGAACATACTTTATCTTTTTAGCATCCTAAGGGAAGATTCAAATAACTCTATGTGCAGCATGAGGCCACCTGCTACCAAGTGCAGGTGTGCTGGAACTTGAGGATCAAACACTTTTATTTTTTCCCAGCATTCTTTTGCATTTGGTCCTCTGATAAGCAGTCGCAGACCACCACCAGCTAGGGCCCCCTGCATCCTGCAAGGACAAACACTCACAGCAACTCCCTGTGATTCAGGTCTCAGCACTGCAAGCCATTCCCACACAGCAAACCTCCTGCTTGCTCTGGATGTAGCGGGTCCAAGCCCAGCCGCATACCTTCCCTTGGGAGGAAAGCTGCAGTCCAGCCTTGCCCCCACAGTAAAGACCTCTGTGGTACAAGTACCACCACAATTATTATTATGTTGGTTTTGATGGTTTGTTTGGGATATTTTATTGAATAATCTGACTTGAAAATTTGTTTCGAAGTTCTTCCTATGAACTTTGTATTTGTCAGCTGGGGTCTCTTACGGCATTATGTGGCTTCAAGCATTGCTTATAACTAATAAATATTTGTGCAAACTTTGCCCATTTTTAAGGAAAATACTTTTTTTTACTTCCAGTGTTTCATACTGAATGGAATACACATGCAAAGCACAGTGCATGATCTGAGCAGAGCATGCCTTACCACCTCTGCTGCTTCCTTTGGAGAACAGAAGAGATGGCACGTTGGGCAATTGGAAGGCAGACAAAGAGAAGAAACAGTCCTTTCAAATCTCTTGCTGCTGTAGTGGCTCTGTAGATATACACACAAAACTAAGTTAATTATCAGGCCTCTCTTTTTTTTTTTCCCAAATGACTATCACGCTGTAGCAAGATGCAGAGGCTAATGTTATAAAAGGGTGGATGGTTTTAAATTAAATTAAAATAAAACAATAACTTCATAATGGCTTTTCCAGAACATAAGCATCCTTCTAGAAAAAAACATAATCAGATGTTATTGTAAAAGCTGATAAACTTTCACGCCCAAATTGCCACAACGTTAAAACCTAAATCCAAGCAACTCATGTTTGTTATCCTTAGCTTTTTGTTTGTTATCCTTAGCTTTTCACTGGGCATGCCACCTGCCCTTTTGTTCTGCCTTGTTTTCCATACTCAGAAATGAGCTGCTAAAACTCTTCTCAGAAATGCCAGGATATATGTGCCCAGGAAAGTCATCTTGTGTTGGCCTGCCCACTCACCCTCCCACTTGACAGACATCTTTTGTTAAATCAATTCCACAGGAAAGCCAACAGAACTGGTTACATCTTTAAGCAAGTGCCTATAGCACTTGAATTCTGATCACCCTTGAAACAACTGGGAGTAAAATAACACTGACAATGGCTTCTATTCTCTTGAAGAAGAGTGGAATCCCAGAGGAATAACTGAAATACTTGAGCTCCATCCTTACTTTTAATATGATGGACTTCATCCCCATCCCAAACCAAGTCCCAGAGGTGCTATTGGTGTTTTGTGTAGGCAAAAGTTTTAATTGTCAAAAGCTCATGGCTCCAACCAAACAGGTCCTAATCCTGCTTCACTTGATGACTTGAGAGTCTTGAAAGTCTCTCACAGAACTGCTAATGTTGATGCTGACGTTCCATTTTAGCACTAGGAAAATACAGCTCTAATCTTTTTGGAAAGTCATAACAAGAGATACTACAAGGAGGTGAATCACCTGTAAACAGACCCATTCAAACATGCTCACAGACACAAGGTCTCTCCCAGACAGATCTTTAGAGATAAAAAGACCTTCAGATCGGGACAGTCACATTCTGGAACTCACTGAAAAGACTATAAGTTCTACAGGTTTCCCAACCAGCACAAAAGAAGTTTCAGCGGGAAGCCCTAGAGTTTTAATAAAAAATCCTAAAACACATTTTAAAAATAAATATGTGACCTGTTGTAAGGGAGATTCTGTTACCTGTGCAGGCAACACAGAGAAGTTGAGTACTAACTACAGAACTAGTTGCAATTTAGGTGCTGAAAAACCTAGTGCTGAAAAAGGCATAAAAAATTACATCACACACATCAAAAATTACTTTCAGCAAGACAGTTACTTAAAGACTCATCAAAAAGATAGTTTCTGAGTAATTTTTTTCCCTTGATGTTATTGCTTTCAGAGAGCAAGGCCAAGGCCAGTGACAAGTTCTTTCATACAAAGAAGACATAAAAAACACCAAGACCTCAAAGATGAGAAAAATTCAGATTTTTCTGAAATGTTTTGAGGAGCAAGGGTGACTGATTGGACAAGATGCCAGAAGAATGATAGGGTTTGACAAAGAGAAAACGTAAAAAACAATCTTCATTCTGCACAGAAGCTTCTAGCCTCAAAAAAGTAGTAACACTGCAAGACCAGGAGTAACACAGGAAATGTGAAAGAAAGTATAAGGGTCATGTCAGAACTTAACCTCAGAACTATCATTGAAAATCTGATAGTTATAGATCATATTAATCTGACACATAAAATGGTATTCGATCACTGAGAGTTGTTTCCTTCTAAGTATCCTTATTCCTATTCAGAGTATTCATAGAACAAAAAAGAACAAGTTTAAATTACTTTAAACACAAAAAATGGCACTTACTTTGTAAAGAAAAGCTGCACAAGTGTTTACAGCATTAACCAGATTTTTCAATTGTCCAACTACAGTTAATCTCAGTCTCAAAACCACTTAATAGTCAAGCAGTCACTGTGAGAGGAAGGGGAGGAGGGGAAAGGTTTGATGTCGCAGGGGGTATCAGAGCAACCCCAACAAAGGCAGAGAAATCACAACAATGTGAAGCACATTTAATATAAAACACACACATATTGCAAACCACACATATTCTAATTGTGGGGACTGTGCCCATGCCCATGCAGCATAACTGGCACATGAGTCAGCAGCAGTGAGAAGCACCCCTGGGTGCTGACAGACACCTGCTCAGCCAGTCCTGTAATATGCAAAGGACTTCCCACAAAAGCATTCTCCTAGCCAGGCAGGCACAGCAAGCACTTGCAAGACCGGCATTGGAGGGAAGTACGACAAACTAATCCAACAGCCACTATATGTGCTCTCCTATACCCTGAGGCACTGGTTTTATGGAGGAAAAGATGGTGGGACCAGAGAGGTTCCCTTGGTGGCCAGGCCTGGCATGGAGTGATCAGCCATATGAGTTCATGTGTCACTGGTGGGAGCAGAAGATGTGGTGGCAGGTGTCCACTGGAAATGACACAGAACATTCCTGATCAGTGTTTTGAAAGCAGCTTTTCTCCTCTTCTACATAACTATGCAATCTTTTAGCATGGTCCTGGGAAGTATCCTTTTTCCAGTACCCTGTTTGACTTTGTTGTTGATGTCATGGGAAAAAAAAGTAGTCACTTGTTTACCAGAGCATTTGATTTCTTATCAGCAGATCTGGCTATGAATAATTGTATCACTTATTAATACCTAGTAAGCCAACTAATGGGCTACAGACGCCTAACAAATAACAGGATGAGAGAAGAAAGGGCAGATTGGCAGGAGGTTGTTTTCCTTTGTGAGCGTTGAATTATAGAACTGGCCAGGATTCAAAACTATGAATCATTAAGAACATGCACACAGCAGTTTTACATCAGTGAGCTCTATTGACTCTAGAGGAGCTAATATTGATCTACTAAACATATGGAAATAGGGAAGCAGGTCCCACATAGTTAAAAATGTGTTTTAATGTCTGTCCCTTGAATTGTGTTTTTTCCCTGAAACACCCACACATTTCTGACATCATGACCAGACCTTTATCCAAAACTATTGAAAGGACAGGTCTCTTTACAGGTTCACAGTGATAGAAATCTTTGAAACATGACTGGAAACAAGATCATTGTGAGTTACCATGCTTATCTTGTCTTGTATCTCCCTTATCACATTAGCTCAGTTTGCAGTACCTACACTGATGTTTCTATTAACTGAGGTGTTTCTGAATATAAAATAAAAATAATTAAAACATTATCTTTCCTTTCCTTAGTAGCTGGGATGCATCTTCATTTGTGCAAATGAGACAAAAAACTTGCCTCACTAGGCTGCAGACATGACTGTTGCGAACTCTGACAACACCAAGAAGCTGCTGTACAGCACTTTAGGAAGAGTGAATGTTGCATTCAGGGATGGGAAGTTAACTAGAATTGCTTTTCGACCCATAAATACACTTCATTGTCCATTACAGGAGATAGAACAAATCAGCCTAATGCTATTAGAGGCTATTTCATGGGGTAACAGCAAAAAAAAAAAAAAAAAAAAAAAAAAAAAAAAAAAAAAAAAAAACCACCAAAAAAACAAACAAAAAAATTAAACAGGAATATTATTTAACCTGTTTTATTCACAGGATTTGGACACCCTGGACTAACGTCAGTTACGCCAGAATAATATGGGCTCCTGCCAGCGTGTTCTATCACCAGTTTGCATACAAATAACAAATAAATATTTAGCACACTGGCATGTAGAAGGTAAACAGTGAATTTGGATCTTAATTATAACATGAATTTTCTTTATGTGCTCAGTTCACACCACAGGTCACACATGCACCTTGAGTACATATTTGCATCTCTCCTCAAACCTTAATATTTGCTTGAATTTGTTCATAAGAGCCCTCACCAACATATCTCCAATGACTTTGTGCTGACACCCTCTTGTTTTATTATTCCAAATATCTCAGTAGCATCCCTGGCCCTCTGAGCCATAATACAAGCCTAGATAAATAGGAACTGGACATGGTCCTCTTCCTTCATTCTAACAAGCAGGAGCACATCCACAAAGACTTAACTGTCTCAGCAACCTTCAGTAATAATAATCAGCCCTGCTACTTGTTGAAATACAGACAAGAAACTCTCTGCAGGGTAAGGTTACTTGAAATACAAGACATTCTTCAATTCAAATCCTGATTTTCCATCTCTCCACTGTAAAGAAACAGGAGTGTGAGATATGCATCAGTCTCAAGGCAAAGTCTGTTTGCAACATGACCTCCAAACATCGTGGCCTGTGCACCAGTAAACAAACTAAGCCTGATGGAAATCTATCATTTCAGCTTTGGCTATTGAAAACCAAGGATATGTGTGATTTAATTTTCAGCTGTTTATGAAAAGGATGAACAGGGCACAAAGCTTTTTCATTTCTCCATTTAATCCAACCTGCCTCCTGGAGAAACTGAGCCATAGCCCTTCTCTGACCCTTTTCCTTTGCTTTATGTAAGAGAAAGAGAGGGAGACTAAAGGAAATTTTAAAAAGCAAGGGAGATAAAGTGATGTCTCAAATGACCAAGGCATTGAAAAACATTCTAAACCACCAATTCACCTTAAGGTTTCCAAGTCTCCGGTTTCACAGATCCTTTCAGGGAGCCAAACTTTATGCCTTGCTGTGGACCACAACATTATCAGCCTCTTCTACTGAGAAAAGACATAAGTTTTTAGATGATGGGGAGCAAATGAATACTTGCTTTAAAACTAGTCTTGACATGAAAGGTCTCAGAGAAGGGCTAATTTAGGGCTAATTGGTCTTGCACAGACATTTTGTATTGTAAAACTTGACCACTTAAAGTCACTCAGTCACAATAAAACTGTATATCTACTTGCATCCCTGCTTTCCCTAAGATTCTTTTGGAAAAAAACTACATCCCTGAAAATTTAAGTTAGTGCAGAATATATTTGATATTTACATTCCACGTGTAGAAATCAATCTATTTCACCATAGAGAGGAGAGTGTAAGCTAATGGAATCAGGGCATGATGGAAGATTTCTTTTACTATCAAGTGGATTTTATGCAACTATTATATACTTCTGAATAAAATGCAGCCTTTCTGACTGCAGTAAAACTGCATCTGCACAAAAGAGAAGAAAATCTAGCTTACAAAGCAAGAGATAAAAAAATAAATGGGAACCCTTATTTCCCTGAAATAAGATGGGAATACTTCACTTAAGGAAATTGAGCAGCTTTCAAGAACTGAAAGTTATTTATCGTACTTTTACAATTATCAGATTCACACCTTTTGCTCTATAATACATTTTTAAACATAATGAATCAAAAGCAGTTTGATTAAAAAGCAGTCTTTGGTATAGGGTCAATTAATTTATTTTGCACAGGGTTTCTAGGATTTCTAATTATTCTTGCAATGCTCCTAACACCTATTAACTGTCCTCCCCTTTAATTTAACATTCTTCATCTCAGACAAAATCCTGGTAAAATTTGCACACCAACTCTTTTCAGGCATTGTGACTGCTGGATTTAAATCACTGCATAGTGTTGAATATCCTCAGACTTTAACAGGTCTTACACCTGCTGGACCTTGAGCAAACTCTTAGAGAGGTTGCCAACCAGTCCAACTGGAAAAGGAAACTTGAAAGTTGCTCTGTCAGAGGCTTCTGCCAGGGTGCAGCCACTTGGCTTCTCGAAAGGGAAGAACTGACCAGGAATGGTGGGCAGAAACCAGAAGAGGTTAGATCCTGTCCATTTTGCAGCACGAGACAATGTAGCCCTTCAATTACCACAGGAGTGGGAGAAGATTCACTTTCAAAGGGATAACAGAGAGAAGAAACAAGAATTTGAGTGGTCACAAAGACATGAAAGAAAACAAGTAAAGATTCTTGCTCTATCTGAGCTCTGGATACCATGAGGTTACCCCATTTTCAGACTTGTGTTTCTCACCATCAGTTTATTTGATGCTGTCTGAAGTAATACAATCCAGTGAAATAAAATATCCCCACTGGTTCTTTTCACACTGATCCTGCACTCTGCTTAGCGGTTGGATTTCAGAGTTTCCTATTCATTCTCTGTACAGAAAGCTAATTACCTTGGCTAGATGATAGACCATGTTACTCACAGTGTTACACTGACAAACCTAGAAAATGAACTGAGTGAGTATCACATAAACTTCATAAATCCCATTTCAATGAGATCTTAAACCAAAAATTCTGAAGAGAGTTGCCATTCTCTGACTCTTCTCCACCTCTCAAAAGAATTCTGTCCAAGAAGGGAGCTGCAGAATGGAGATTGCTATCAAGAAAATCAAATTTATAAGACAAAGAGCTATATTGCTAGGTTCTTAATGAGAGTCTTCAGTTACTTGCACTGTTCACTTGCTTTTTTTAACATGGAATTGGAATATAGAACTGATCATAGGAACTCTAAATAAAATAAATAATAATAATAAAAAAATAAAAAAAAAAAACCACTGAAAATAAGAACCTGTACAGTAAGTATTCATGGGGTATTATTCATAATAGAATTGGAGATACAGCTGCTAATGGAATTAATGACCATTAAGGACCAAGAGAACTGAAACTGATCCCCCAAGGAAAAGGATTTACAATGCTGACTCTCTCTGCCCTCATTTTAAGACTCAAACTGGTTCACACTGTTAATGGGATAAATATTCAGCATTTTTCTCTCCTCTACCATCTGCCTCTCCTATTTTTACCTTGGCAGGCATCATTACCATAATATAGTCTCATTATGCTGTGCATTGGACCCAATTTTGAATGTTTAACAAGAAATCCTCCCTTGTCCATGTACTGCTGTTGAACCCAAAGGGACTATTTGTGGGGTGATTGTTTACATAATTAAGGATTGTGCTACAAGATGTGGAGTTGACTTAGCAACATGTTCTTTGTATTTAATAAGTTCTCTTAATATATTTATTAACCAAGTAAATATGTTGAAGCATAATGTAATCATGTAATTATTATTTGACTTTTTTAAAAACAAGTCAGGGAGGCAGAAGGGAAGGGCAGGGAATCCCACACTTATAATTACCACAAGGCAGGTCTCAGAAAAATGGAAGGAAGGAAAGGAAGGCACCAAGAAAACCAAATACTGAAGAGAGTTGATACAAAGGAATATTAAAAAAAATGTATGAAATATGACAACTATGATATACAGTGATTTTGCAAAGCATCTAATACCGTGTCACAAAATCTCACTGTTAAAGTCAGTTCAAATTGCTTTGGATGTGAGCACTGTCACCTGGACAGAAACTTGATATACCAGCTGTGAATTCTGGGTGATGACAGCAAACAGCAACATGAATCTGAGAGTCACAGAGATGTAGAATCATTAAGGTTGCAAAAGACCTCTAAGATCATAGAGGCCAACCATTAACCCAGCATTGCCAAGTCCATTTCTAAACCATGTCCCAGAGTGTCACAGCTTTACATTCACTGAACGTTTTCAGGGACAGCAATCTACCACTTCCCTGGGCAGGTTATTCCAATATCTGAACATCCTCTCAGTGAAGAAATTTATCCTGATATCCAATCTCAACCTAATGTAACCTGAGCCACTTCCTCAAGCTGCTTGTCCTGTTGTGCTCTTGCTTGTTACTTGGGAGAAGAGACAGATCCTCACCTCTCTACTGCTTCCTTGAAGTATTTTCAGAGCACAACAAGGTTGCCCTGAGTTTCCTTTTCTCCAGGCTGAACAACCCCAGCTCTCTCAGCCTCTCCTCATTAGTCTTCTCCAGGCTCTCCCTCAGCTCTATTGCCCATCTCTGGACATGCTCCAGCACTCCAGCATCTTTCTTGTAGTGATGGCCCAGAACTGGATACGGGTTTCAAAGTGAGGCCTCACCAGTGCTGGGTGCAAGGGAATGATCACTGCCCTGGCTCTGCTGTTCTTTTCCATTGGACAGCTTTCCAGATTCTGCCCATATCTGAGGTTTTGAGAGCAAGGACACTGTGGCAGTGTACCACACAAGTGAATTTATAAGTTTGATTGAAAAAATAATAAATTGTATTCGCAGGTTTAGGAAAAAGGAAAAAAGACTGATGAGGAAACAGAACAAATAGTACTTAAGGAGAAATACACATATTGTTCAGAATGAAAGAACAGGGACTTAGATCTCTTGCAGTCTACTTACCAGTTTACATTTTAGTCAAATAACCTTTGCAAGGGGTAAATACCCTGACATCAAGAGTAGGAATGAAACAGGTTTCTTAACCAGGTTGTCTAGCTGCCTTTCCACAGACTCATGGGGGACCACCTCAGACTAGGAAGATGCACAAGCACACCGTGGTGGCAGGGACTTGTGTCTACCTCCTGCCCTGAGTTCTGCGCTCACAGGGGCACCTCTTTGTCCAGGTCAACATCACACCTTCCTGCCATGCCTCATTGACATGTTTTTTGCCACCTCTTCTTTGCCTTCCCTCTCCATCAGCAGAGTTCATCCATCAGGTTTAGGTCAGTGCAGGCAAGTTCACCCTCCTTTTTGTCCCAGGATCTGTTGCTGAGGGCAGGAGTGCCCATGTTCCAACTTGAGTTACTTCCCACCAAACTGGAAGAAATAGTTCTGGTGGCCCTTTCCACACCCCTCCACTGGAGGGGCAAGGAAAGCAAAGAGAGAGAAGCAGAAATTAATTCCAGCTTGACTTCAGTGCACTTGTTAAGAGTGCTCCCTGCCTGCCAAATGAGAGCACCATGGAAACAGCAACAAGCAAATTAGTGAATTAGAAAACACTGATCTTTGCAAATTGTAGCTGTAGCCACAAAGCCCCATACAAGGAAAAACATACAAATTCAGAGGCACGCGACAAAGATCTAATACAAGCGCAGAGCTCCCTTGCCTAGCCAGAGAAAGATGCCAAATCACAGCTAAATGCAAGGAACTGAAGGACTGATTTCAGATGGGGGACTGGTGTTTTCTCCACTCTGATGTTGTGCTTTTGTTGCCAGCAGATTCTTGACATGGGAGGCCTTTGAAGGAAGGATCGCGTGTAAGGTTCTTGTTTAAATAGCAATACTAGCAAATTTCAGAAAAAAAATCTGAATAATTTGAGCCTCAGCTTAGGAAAGCAAGCACAGGTAATTTTAGCAATTCATTAGGTTCTTGACTTTTTTGTTGTTTGGTTGGTTTTTTGAGGGTTTTTTGGTCTCCTAACAAAAGAGAGTTTTATTGGGAGATTCAACAAAAGATTAAAGATCACTCTTCAGGAGGCTTAAGAAATATCTTCTAAATGTGAAGATGGAAAGAACAAGCATAAAACTGAAAATATTTTGAAAAATACAAGACATGGGCAACCTATCAAACAGCAGAGCTGCTCCAAAAGAAATTGTTGATAACAGCTAAGAGTTGTGATGAAAGATGAACAGCTGAGTTTTAGCTTTCTTGAACTGGAGCCCGGGGTGACACATCAAGAGGAAATGCCAGACAGACAGGCTGAAATTTCATTTGGACACAAGCATATGGATCTGGAACAGAGAGATTGATCTGAGGCTTGTCCATATAAAGACAGTAATTAACTTTGTGCTCACAGATGAGTCAGGTTGGTGAGCAAAGAGAAGGAAACCACAGGCGGACTGCTTTACAAGGCTCAAAGTGTGAGCTAATATTTTCCTTCCCTGTCTTCATGCCCATGAAATAATGTGTGCACTTTCACATCACTTGCTTCAGTGATTTCTTAAGTGCAGAAATCAGATTTTCCACAGACCTGAGCCTTCAGAAGAATTCTACAATACTAAAATAGGTTACTAACAACAGCACACATTGTCAGAAAAACAAGATTAATTTCAGTTTTGGGAATCTAAAGGGTTACTGGCATGTTTACAAACAGTGAGCTATGTATTAAATATTGCATGTGAGTGATAAACATTTTGTATGACACTTTGAGAAGAGAAAAATAAGTCCCACTGGTGCTGAGAGACCTGGAGACTGAAACTACTGATCTTCCTTTTCACTGACCAGATGTAGACTTCAAGTTCTTTCTGGAGCTTGTCAAGAGAGCATCAAACTTGTTTAGATGACAGAGGGTAATTCCAACACGGGCTCGTGTGGGGCATGAAGAGTTTCTTTGACTCCTGTGGACACCCAGAAAATGAATCCATAACAAGACAGGGTCTGAAGTGCTCTGTGATCAGCTCATCTTCACAGAAACACAGCTTCTTCAGTGAAATTACCAACAGGACATGACAGATGTGGGGTGACCCTTCATACTAACAGTAAGGCACCTTAACTTGAGCCAAAAAAATAACCTGATCTGGGATGTTTCGACACCCCTCACTTGCCTCACTCACTAGCCAAAATCAATCCTGCAAAAGTCATACTTGGACAACTTGAAGACTGTCTTGAGTCTGGTGCTTGGAAATGCAGCCCAGTTGCAAAACCTCTAAAATTCTGTGCACATCCATACTTGTTCTCATCATCTCTGTCAGCATCTGTCTGCCTCATGCTTTTGCCAATACCCACCTACACATAGCAGCCCTCATCTGACTTTGGCAGCTGCAGTCCTCAGTAGCCATCAGCTGGTCAACACCAATGAATACTCTCATTGCTGTTGACTTCTATACATCCCTTTTGGAGCCTCTCCCCCCTGCAACATCTCTGGGTGAAGGCAACGCAGGTGCCCAGAGCCCCTGGAGGTGTGCACAGCACATGTGCACTGGCTGTTCTCCACAGGCACCACAGCATCCATAATGTCCAAGGGGACACTGAGGCTGTGAGATGGATAAGGGTATAGGTGTGCACCTGCACAGAGGGCTAAAGAAGGGACATTCTGCTGCATGTGAATTTTTCAATGCAGGGCTGCACTTTCAGAAGACATCAGTTTTAGTCGATCCAAATGAGCATATACTGCTAATTTGGTTTGCCATTAAGCACATTTTGCAGCAGTCTTTATTAGATCTCTCCTGGCAAAATGTACATTCACTCAAGTACCAGAATTTTCCTCAGCTTCTTTGTCTCCCTTTTTCTCTTCAGGTCATTTGATGATTGACAGCTCGATGTACTGCAGGAACATTGGAGGGTAAGAGATAACTGTGTGCTGCAGTCAGAAGGTCCATGCTGCATTAAAATGTATTCTCTTCATTATTACCTATTTGACAGAGATTTAAGAGGGTTTTGCAGCTAAGGGCAATGTATAAAAAAACTACAGATCATTTCCAAAAGACAAATTGCAAAAAGTCTGTCTAATCTACAGTGAGATATACTCACCTACTTTAAGGAGTAGATGAAAGCACATCTGCAGGGTGCACCTCCACATCATAGGAAGGAAATTGAAAATAGCAGACAGCGATACAGCTTGTTACAAATTCTGGGAATTATATATGCTTCCACTGGAAAATGTAAGTTGTTGAACTGAGAATCAGTAAAATCCCCAATGTTTGTTTGTTTCTCTGATTGTTTGACAATTAGCAAAAGGAAAGACACATATTGTATCTGCAGCCATATGAAAAGAAAAATCTGCTGCTTTTGAGCTGCTACTGAGCACTGCTGGAGTTGGAGTTCATTTCCCTATTGCTCCCATTTTCCCTGTGGATCTTAGGCCCCAGCTGGATCAGACCTCCCTAGAGCCACATCTTCCTTCCCAGAGACACTGCTAAGCATCTCCCAGCAAGTCAAGGGAGAAAATGTGTCATTGGAGGCACAGCACATCTGCACCAGTGCCAGGAGTGAAACTCAAACTTCTGTCCCGCTCTCCTCCTCTGTCCTCACCTTCCTGCCCTGGTGCTGGGCCCAAACACTTGCAATGTCATGGTGAACATGATCCCACATGGGACAGCCTGACAATCAGTGCTTGGCCAGAGAGCAGTACAGCAGGGAGCGGGGTCAGGGAACTGGAGGTCCCATGAGGATAGCTCAGGAAGATGGAAAAATTAATAACAGATCATAATTCACAAAGCACTCAGAGAAAGCCAGGTTTACATTCTTGCATGTTGGTACAGATTATGGGAACGCTATTAATTTCCTATTTAATTCATGACTGCTCCGTAGCACCAGCCATCAGGAGCCTCATGTGCTCCCTGGCTCATCTACATAATTCAAAGGTGCTGGTAGAGGTCTTTGATGACATGAAAGGTCAAAGAGATACTAACCCACAATGCATTATAATATTATATGTTAAAGAAAAAATAAAATTTGTGAATGGTCAGATGACAGATGCAAGAGGGGGCTATCCACAAGCTTCTGAATTCAACCTGATCACAGTGACACACATACTGTCTGTGGGCTCCTTTGCAGAACTCCTGTATTTAGATAAAATACACCCAACACTCTTGAGTGCTCCATTAAACCAAGCTCACCTTTGCAAGGAGTTGTGCAAGGCCTGTATTATTTTAGCCCGTAAGTGCTTTGCTTTTAGTGTTCATTTTTGAACAGCACTGAAAATATGTGCTTTCATCTTTGCCACTTTGCGATGCCAAAACAAAAATAACTACTATAAACAATATTATAAATAAATGCAGAAGTAAGTAGGGAAGTCATTAGGAAGTTTCTCCTCTTTCCTAACTGGCAATGATTTCACTCTAGAAATAATGCCCGTGGACAGTGTTTGCAGTGTGACTCTCTGATGCCAGTGTAGCACAAGCCTCTCCTCTGTGAATGCACGACTCTCCTCCACAAGACACTTTCATAAGCCCTGTAGGACACTGAGACAAATACAACTCTGTCAGATATGACTGATGCTGGCAAAGAATTTTTAGGTAGGGGGACACATCCTCTGAGAACGTGCTTACACAGGCTCATTTCCATAGGGACTAAATTGAAAAGGTCAAACCCCTGTGATAGAAGGCACTTGCAGTTAGACTGTGATGCTACCCCATCAACCTAGATACTGGAAAAAGTTTGGCCACTTGAGGAACCTACGAGATATGGAATAAAGGGGCAGAAAAAACGCTGAGAAGTCTGGATGAGCAATGATTTGGTTATTTGCTTTGGCACGTGCAAGGAAATCCACAAACTTTCTTGTTCATAACAATCCCAGTGTCTGCATCAACAGCAATTTGCCTCACGGGCCTCAGCTAAGCCATGTTCAGGGCAGAAAAAGGGATAGGTGGATTGGCTCTCTGATCCCATAGGCACAGCTCTCCCTGCTGTCCTGACTGGCCAGAGCCCATAGAGAAGAGGGGTGGAAAGTGGTGTCAGAGGTGACGCCACTTGTCTCCCTCTGTACTTTGCCGTGCCAGCGACCTTTCCCCACCTGAGCTAACACACTGGAAAGGGAACATCTGTTGGGTGGTGAGAGTGGGAGCGACACAGCACAGCTGTGAGGCCACTGAACAGCAGGGAGGATGAGCAGAAGAGAGATGAAGCAGCACAGGAGGCTGGGGGGCAGGTACTGCCTTGCACAAAGATGTGTGCAAGGGTTTACTTGCCTGGGATCTCACGTTGTTCTTCTTTCATTTTTGAATGAAATAAGAGAAGCACATGACGAAAGAGGCAGCGAAAGAAGAGCATCTCTAGAGCAAAGCTGTCACTGAGTAACTTGGGAGGCTTTGTCCTAAGACAGAGGATCCAGTTCAGCTCCCTCTCAAATCACAGGAAAGGCTCTCATGCCCTGCTCCTTGTTTAGCAAACTACAGCTCTGCAGCCTGGTTCCAAGTATATCCTTTCCTCAGTTTTTAGAAAATTCTCTTCACCTTGAAGTCAAGTCATCAAGAGACATACTCAGACCTTTTAAAAGTTTTACCCCAACCTTACAGAATCTACAGGGTCCACTAATCTGGTTTCTGTCTTACTCACCTGGCCTGTGTACTTCTGCCTAAGAATGCAATCCTGTCCTGCCCTTTCCTTCCCCAAAGATGTCCAAGCAGAGAAAAATAGAGTAGCTGTTTTTTTGGTGGGACAAAAAACACATGTTCTCTGTAAGCAACCAAGACAGATAAAGCTGTCTAAAAAATCCCAAACCCTCTAAATTTAATAAGTGTCAGAGCATTGCTGATGCAGAGCTCAGCTGATGGATGGGGTGCTGAGAGCAGCCCAAAAGTCAATGCCACTCTGAATGCCATCTGCAGATGATAAACTACCCATGTCATCAACATCAATAGGCAGCTGCATTGATGACAGCACTTTGCCTTGTTTAAATCAGGGCCAAGCTTTAGTCAAACAAGGGCAGAAAGGGAAATTAGAGACTGAAGCTGCTACAGCCTGAAGACAGAGCACAACTCAAAAGCCATACACTGCAATGAAGCCACATGGAGACAATCTCCTACCTTCATCCCAGGTTCAGTAAAACTGAAATTATATGATCCTAAACTAATCTTGATGGAACTATTTCACCCAGGCAAAGGACAGCACTAATGGAGCTGTATTTGCTCCATTATTGGAGTGTATAGTAAGTGTTTTGTGGAAACAGCTTTGTCTTAAACAGCCTTGAGCACCCACTGGAACAGAGGGAAATTTGGAGTTTTCTCCATGCTCATATTACTTTTTCTTTTTCTGTCTTAACCTAGAATTTGGTAACAAAAATAGAAAGACATTGAGTTAGGTCTCATACAAAGGAAATATGGAGACTCCACTGAACATTCTTTCTCCATCATCTTTGTTGGATTTTTGTTCCATGGAGTGCTGTGAAGACAGTTACTTAATTATTCCTCTGGATAGCCTTTATTCAGTGTCCAGATTAGATCCCTGATTTGGTCTCCCAAGGGTTTTGAGTGTTTTGCATTTGAGAGAAATTCTTTGGGTGTCTGGTAGGAATAAGTGAAACAGAAATTCTGTGTAAAACCACACAGGCTAGAGGGGTGAAAGAGTCTCATATGTTCTTAGAGCAACAACCAAATTCTTGTCTGGGTCTGGATTGTTGCACACTACCACATACTCTCCTGATTCTACAGCCCAAGTGACTTTTGCTATCATTACAAAACAAAGGGGAATCTTGAACTTTAGACTTTGCCAGCTAATAATAAAACCAGTGCTAAAGAAGATTCCTACAGGCAACCTCAACAGAGGGTGGAGAGTAGGAGTTTAAGTCAGTCAAGCAGTAAATTAGGATGCATTAATGGGAAAGCATAAGGAGTTCACAATACTGCTGATGGTATCAAAATTATCAGAGCATGTGCCTGACCCAAGATCCATCTCTGGGTCTTTCCTGGACTGTTCTGTTCACATACTAAAAAAAAAAGTTGGAATAAGATTAAAGGAGTACCAGAAGATTCACTTAGGAGAGGAATGAAGAATACAAACACTAACAGAGCAGTGCTCTCCATTGCCTAGATGACAGAAAAGTTTTGAGGAGTTATAAAATTATGTCAGAGAGTGTGAATGTCATGTTCTGCTTGTTAGAAGCCTTCAAGTTTCATCAGGAAACAGTTCATTAGAAATTCCTCCGCAGCTAGTACAACATGTCTGCATTGAATGACTCAAATATTCTTGAAACTTATTTAAAAACTCCAGTATAAGCATAGTGTGCCTATAGTTGCAGTAGCAGACACAATAACAATTATTAAAGTAAATGGATGATCAGCTTAATGGCAATTATTATAATGTTGGTGTGGAGTGCTACTAATTCTGAGAGTATGATAGTGTTTACTATTCCATATTTTTAGAGAGCATGATATTCTAATTTTTGATAGACATCTGGGTTGCCACCATCAAAAATATACCAGCTAAAAACATCACTGTATGTTAAATGGTAGTTGTTTTTAACCTTCTTTTTCTCGGTACCAATATCAAATTTTTCACTCTAGTCTTTGACAGTACAAACCAGATCTTAACCTGATTCATTATCTAGAGGAAGGCTGTGGAGTGCCTAGCAGCTAGTTAAATAGTCCACATTGCAAAACACACGGGTGTCAGGCACACTGTACACCAGGAAGTTTGCTTCGCCAGCTCATCCTCTCACCTCTCTCCTTCTAGCTGAGGGTAATCCAGGGCTCACTGCCTAACATCTGGGTACCTACTTCCACAGAGCAGCTTTATTCCCTTCTCTAACTCTGCTGGCACCTGCCAGATGCCTCTGCTACACCACTGGCAAGCAATCTCTGTGACTGTGGCTGGCACAACTGCTGTCTTGAGCATCTTTGACCTTCCCAGATAGTGTAGAACAGATCTCTACTTCTTATTTGTCCTTGAGCAGTGAAAGTAGTATGCAGTAACTTTCATTGGATGTCATTGATTTAATGCATCTCCAGATTTACCTCTGCCTTATATAACTTCTGGGGTTTTTCCAGTAAAATTCCACAGGACTCACATACAGATATTTTCATGCATTAGAGCTTACAAAATCAGATCCTGTTGTCATTAATTTTATCTTTCCTTTTCAAAGGGAAAAATACAAGCAATAATCAGATATGGGTAAGGGCAGAATGGATCACTGTTCCTTGTAAAGAGCACTTTTGACTCTACATCCAGAATTCTGGCTGCTGCAATTTCATTATGGTTTGTAAATACCTGTGTTTTCAGTGGAGGTTCATCTCCTCTGCCACCAGAAAGTTAAATGCATGCTTACTTCTCAAAGTTTCAGGTCATAGAGTCAAGCACCTTCATTGATCTAGTTAGTTGTCTGACAATCAGGAGCCACAGCATCCCACTGGAAACTTACACTTCTCACATACCTCAAACACCCAATCCTTATTTCTTCCCTGTAGACAGATCATAGGCAAGAACAGCACCACAGTCTGAGCAGCTTTCACTTGTTAAGTCACCTTGTCCAAAGATCAACAAGCTCTGGAACAGGTTGATGATGTAGTGGGGCATCAGACATCTACCTTTTTACTTTGTTTTTTTTGGAAGCAGACTCATCCTCCATTACAAATTATCTCTAAGATGCAAACATTGCATATTTTACGTTCATCACTCATCCCTAGCCAATTAGATTAATAGAGATGGAGTACATCAAACATCATTTCCACAACCTCTGTGGACACCATTGGATAAGTTTTGCTCCTAAAGTGTAAGCATTAGCACATGCTAACACTGGAAAATACAGAAAATAGAATAAAAGTCCTGTGAATGGCAGCTACATGACAACTCTTCAGACCAAGACATGCAGAGGAAATTGGATACAGATGAAGTCCCAGGAAACATTAAATATGGATGGGATACCTTGAAAAAGGAAAGACGAGGTGATATGTCCCAGCCTTAAAAAATGCACTGGGTTGAAAGATTCACCAGTAGGAAAGACCAGTATGATCAGAGACCTGCTGCATTGCCTTGTGAAACATAGCTTGACAGGGTTTTTTTGATGTATTTCAGGGAAGCCCTATTACTCTGAAAGGGTGAGGCCCAAAAAATGGAGAAAAGAGGTAAAAAAAATCTTGCCTGGAGAACTTTTTTTAGTGCTTGTATTTCAGAATGATGACAGCTAATTATAGCAACCGCTCTTGTTATGGGTGACCTGTGCTCAGAGTGTGTGGTACCTTGCTGCTGGAGCAAGCCAGGGAAATTAATTAAATTACCTCAGTCTAAGTCCTCATGCCTTCAAAGTTTCTCAGCATATCAGAATCTGGCCCCTGGTTAGCTATGCAGCCATCCTATCCCCCCAAAATTCCAGTAGAAAGGACTTTCTGCTGTAAAGGCAAACTGCTGCAACAATTCATCTCTGTGTGGGCATCTGAGCCTAGAAAGCTGCAAAAGAATCCCTAACAAAAAGGAAGAGGTAATCAACATACCAAAGGCCTTACTTCAACTTAATGTCAGGGATAAACTCATGCTTGGCTTTCTGATAAAGTGCTAATGCTTAAGGGAATGTCTCTATTCCTGACTTGTTCCTGTCTCCATGAATAAATTCATCTCACAGACTCATGTCACAGCTTGGTTACCTGGCTACTCACAGACATCAAAGGAGACATGAAACTTTGAAGGGAGGGGCTGAGACATCACTGTGAAAGGTGGGCAAGAGAGATTTGTCTTGCATATTTGTTAAAAGGTCACAGGAAAGAAATTAAAACAAGTAATATTTTCTCTGAACAGAGGAGGCTACCTTTCAATGAGCTAGAAAAATAGAATCCTATCACTGTTTGAGCACTCTAGCATTATGGAAGAAAAAAAAATCCTTTGAAATGCCAAAAGATAATTTTTTCTTTGAGAAATATTGAAAAGGTTATTTAGGCAATGTGATGTTTCTTGGGATTTTTTCGTAAACAGAATGTTTTTGTCTCTGCTGCAAATTTTCTGCAGTCCAATTTGACTTCCATTTTCATTCCATATGAATCTCCATTAACCTCCAGGCTCTATTTTCTTATTCTAAGTCAAATTAATTTAATCATGTTGCAGACCTGTAGCTTTTTTGCAAAAGAACTATGATAAAACTGAAGTAATTTGAATGCCATGTTACTGTATACCAAATTACTCTGCTAGTACAGAAAGTAGTTCAAAGGCTTTAAAAATACAGACTGCTTTTCCTTTTTATTTTTTTACAGTTTGTGAAATTGCTAAGAAGTTAATGCACTGTTCAATATCTGTATTCGGTGATAAAACATTCAAATATGATGATGCACACATGCACTTTAGAAGTAGTTTCAAAGCTTTGATGGAACACTTAAAAGACTTTGTGTGCAAGTAATGCAAAGGGTTAAAAACTACCAATTTGACCCAAATGGGGAACAAATATGCTTTTGTATTTTTTGTGCTGCACAACAAAACAACATGTCTTTCCTTTTAGAAAGCCTGGGACTAACATGTTCAGAAAATGTTAGCAATGCTATCAACCCAGAAGGTTAAGAGAAGGATTTACTTATCTGTAATGATTTATTGGGCTGACAAGACAGTGTAAAAATGGGGCTAGGAAATGCACGGGCAGAAAATCTTAGAAGGAAATCATTGTGTCAGGGCACTGAGTAGATAGATCCTTTCAGTAATGAAGCAAGTGTTCTAATTCATAAATCATGTTTGTCAGGAATAAATAAAAACAGAATCAAGGCTGGTACCTCCTTGTCATTAGCACTCACAGACAAAAAAGGTTCTCTCCCTGGAGCACAGCAGAGGAGGAAGCATTATTTGCTGACCTACTCCAACAAGGCATGTCTTTGTGCCATTTCCCACCTTTCCTGTTGAGTTTGCGCTGTATATTATCAATACTGGCTGTTGATGCCAAGGTCTCAGTTGTCACCTAAGTGCTTTGCTGTGACTTGGTTTTAAACAGCAAATTGCCAATGTCCCTCCAAGAGATGGACACTGCAGTAAAACCTGTCATTTACTTTAATGGCCCAGATGTCAGAGAGAAGTTTTCTCATGGCAGATGAGGCTGTCTTTTAATCCTCCCCCTCCATACTGAGACTGATGGGATTGCATTTTTACCCATCTAGCAAAGCTCCACACATATATTAACCAGAGCAATTTCCCACAGGGTAATAAACAACCATCAGCCTCTCACTGACATTCACTGGATGGCATTACAGATGAGATATCCAAGGACACTTAACTTCAGCAAATTTCAACATCAGGGCAAGAGCAATACATGACATAATGCAAGAACTAAACAGAAATACTTCCCAGATACACACAGGATAAGCATGATGTGAGTGGCATACTCTTCATCTTGTATCTATAACATGGTACAGCTTAGATCTTGGACCTATGCTAGATCTTCCCCTGCCATTAAAAGAGAGCTGACAAATGTCAACACAAAAAAATAATAATCTCTCCTAAGTTTTATGATTTAAAATTTAGAGAGCTATGTTTAGGCAGCTCTCTGGTTGCCCTCCATAGCTGACAAAGAATTATCTCCATAATGCAATTGGTGCCACTCCTTTTATGTATTTCTGCCAGAGTGTTGTTCAAAAGTGCCCCCTTTTACCTTTGGGACAGAAAAATATTCACCCACCCTGTTTGAGATGATTTAATGTAACAATGCAACGGTGCTCTTGAGCAATAGACACATTTTGTTTGCCTGAGACTGCTCACATTCTGCAAATCTTCTTCAAACAAGAAGTGCAAACAATTATGCTGAAGCTATTAAATACAGAAGAGTGAAGATAGTAGGTCAGACCAAAAGTCTAGGTAACACAATATCCTGAATCTAACAATTCCCCCAGGAGATGGTCAGGGTCACATATTAAAAAAAAAAAAAAAAAAACCAAGATCACATAGTTTGATAGTTCACTGATTTATCTAGCCACCATCTAGCCCTATTTTATCCTCAGCACATTCTTACCTCTTTATGTACCCTTTATTTCACCAGAATTAAATCAGTGACACTTTACTCAGAGCATGTGCAGATTCTCTGTATATCTAATTCATCAATAATACAATTTCTTGTCTATACAGGCAGTGTGCACCAGATCACTGGTGCATTTGCACATTCAGGTAGATTTAAATGGTGTGAGAATTTTTGCAAAAGTCTTTTTTTTTTTTTTTTTTTTATGGAAGATGACTTCATTCATCTGCATTTCTGACGCAAAGCAAAGATTGGAAAGACTCCCTATATACCAGACTACAGGGCTGTTATCATGACCTCCATACATGCAACATAACCAGCACTGTGAAAATGGGAAACCATTCCTGATGGAAAACATTCAAAAATGCAACTATCCTGCATTGGACCTTGGTTTGGAACAAATGTACTCAAAAGTAAAGATGTTCACTGTGCATCAGTGTGTCGGATGGGCTCACGTTAGAGAAAATGAAGAAAAAATATATAAGCCATAAGACATAGGGGAGAGACAGGTTTGTGCCATCAGGAATAACCTTTTGTTTTGAACCTCCTGCCTTCACTGGGCCTTCCACTCCTAGTAGGGGTGTGCCTGTAATACCATAATTTTGCAGGTTTGGGGTTTGATTTCTTGCACTGCTGTGTAAGACAGGATTGATAAAACTTGAGTCCATCTTTCCCTTTGCTGAAGAATAACTTCATAGTGATTCCTGTTAGCTTTGGAATAGGTGTGAGTGAGAAGTCACAGAAAACACTGTGAGCATGTACAGATGCAGAAACAACTTGAGCTGAAAGTGTCAGTGCATTCTGTCTTTGCTCAGGACATGAATATGTAGAAAAAGGGCTTGCGGCATCACAGTGATGGCAACAAATTTCAGGAGCTGAACAATGAAAGCTATTAATGACTGGCACTTTTACAGGCAAGAGGGAGAAGACAGAAGAGAAACCAGCTCCTTGTAGAGGTAGAGGGAAAGGTAGACATGTCCTTGGCCTAGACAGGAAATGTTTGTAAATCAGGGCACTGCCTGTGTGCTGTTTCAGCTTGTTTCCTCCAGCAGCAGCAAGCCAGCTCACAGCCCCTGTGATGCTCCCACGGATGATTTACAGAGCTGTTGAGTATCCAGGGGAGTATCCAAGCTCATACACTGCACTTGTCCATGCAGAGCTGTTAGGAGAGAACTGTATCTGTCACCCTTCTGCAAGGCACAGACACACACTCAGCATTTGCAGTGAGCATGTGAGGGAAGTGAGGCTTTTATTCATTTCCCTTTCTTCCTCAGGAACTTTCAGTATTTAGCCAAGCCCATGAAAACTGACCGGGAATAATGCTAGGAAGCAGAAATTTGTGCAGGGATGTACTGTATAAATAAATATATATATATATATATATATATATATATATTTATATATATATATATATATATTAGTTCTGTCACTAATATTTCACTTCTATTCTTTCCAGCTGAGAAACCATGAGCCAGAAAACTTTTTGACTATTCTAAGAAACTTTCTCTTCCCCAAGGGCACCAGCCACCCATTACTCCATACCATACATCACTGTCCACCACTGGCAATTCTGTTCCAAAGAACACAGGTCAGTTTGCAAGGGTGACTTGGCCCACTTAAAAATTTCATTCAGGTTGTTAGAGGCATTTTAGAGCAAAGTTAGCTGATTGAAGGGGTGAAACAAAGATTTGACTTAAGCACAATAGTGTTTGTTTTCTACTTTTCTTACATGTTCTACCACACTTTGCATGTAGAGAACTTAAATTCCTTTAATATATTAACAAATTATCTTTATCCATTCTAAATAATGTATCTTTCCCCATTTTGCATTAAATAGGGAGGCCTGGAAACATCAAATGAGTTTGTCTGATTTCCCTTTCTGAGAGAGCTAGAAACAAACTTGGACTATCCCAGTTCTCAATCCCTTCCTTGGGCCACATGGAAATTTTTTTGAACCAGAGTTTGATATAGGGTTAACCCATCTATATTATACAAGATCAAAATTAATCCTTCTCTGCATGTGAGGAGCAGGGTGGAAGATTTCTTTGTTCCTTCTTGTCTATCTCACACGAAGAGGTGAAGTAAGGATAGAAATTGCTCTGTCTTACCTCTAGGAAAGACCTCTTACCTCTAAGTTCCAGCTTCTCAGGCTGAACCATGCTCAGACAAAAGGGAAACTAAAAAACTCTCTACATCCAAGAAGATTTGTTATATTTCCCCAGTTTTGCTCTTCCTCCTGTAGAGCTTTCTGAAGCCTTTATCAGAGGAAGGTTATATTGAATCAAGGTGGAAGATAATAATTTCCCATTTTTCCCCAGTATCTTTGCCATCCTTTGACACATGCAAAGTTCTATATGTATATTTTATGTCTTAATTAAGGTAGTTCTCCACAAGTACATCTATATAAAACCATACTCATGGAGATGAGATAAATTTACAAACCCACTAGCAGAAAAAAAAGTCAAACCTCAAACAAACAAACAAAAGCAAAAAAAAAAAAAAAAAAAAACAAAAAAAACAATGTAAAATAAGTTTCTTTTTATGTGTTTAAACCACCAACAGAAATACCACATGATGCCTAGGAGAAACTGTGTTTTGGATGTTTTGCACCCTTATTTTTTCCCTATTTTTCCAGCCTATGCTGGCTGGATCAAGCTACAGGTCTCAGTATCTCTTGCTGCTCTAAAGGGACTTGAAGGGATAGCAATTACACAGTAGCTTTGAGAGGCAGAGAATAACTGTGGCACTGGAGAGGAGTTTGGAGCTATGATGGCTGTAATGTAGGGAAGAGTGGTGTTCCAGAAACGCTTTGAGTTTAGGCTGAAACAATTCAGTTTGGAAACAAGAAATGCACATGCTTGATTTTAACTTTTGGTTGCTCCCATTTTTTGAGTAAATAAAAGGTGCTGAAAGGCATACATGGAGGGACAAAAATGTGCAACAAATCACTATTTTTTAATAATGCATTTTCAATAGCTGTTCTAAAAAAAAATTTTAAAAAAAAAGAAAAAGAAAATAAAGGAGATGGGAGGTTAGGACTTCTCTACAGAACCCTGTCACAAAGTGGCTTGTGCCCTTTCTACTCCCCACTGCATCCTGTTGCATCAGGAAACTTCAGCTGCTGTCAGAGTGATACAACTATCAGGCTTAAGAAGGCAGAAGAGGAAGGTATTTTCCTGAGCCTGATCCCTTCAGAGCTACTGCCTGAGCAAGCACCCAGTGCTCCTGTGGCTAATCCCTGGGAACACTAATCCTGCCTGTGAAGAATTTGTTGGTGGGTGACAGTGCTCTTGCACTGCAGCGGGATAGACAGTGCTCTCCACATTGTTAAACTCACCTCCTGATCCTTCTAGAGGGATGTTGTACCAGTAACACATCTATCTGTTATTACTGCACAGTTATGAGGCAAGTTTACAAGAAATCCATCTAATTACTAGCTTTCATGCCAAACTCTCATTAAACTATTAATTACTGACACTTCAGTAACAGCATTTTCTATTAAATTATAAAAACACCTGATGGACACGAGGTTTATCTGTGAGAATTCTTGAAATTCTGGTTTCAGGAAAATGATGTTGTCATTCGCAGGCTTCAGTATTCAAAAATTATTAATTCAAAGAATGTGAAATTGAAATGTGGCTTATTTTAGGCAATTCAATGGTCCTTCTATCTGTCCAATATGTTAATGAGAGCTGATGCTAACCAAGAAATCTATTGGAAAGGAAGAGGAAATACTTCAGATAAACAAAAATTTGCAGCAATTTAGAAAGCACTGTCTTCAAATAAGGTTTTGAAAAGTAATGCCACCATCTCACACTTTTCCAACTGGGTAGGGCATGACTGTTTCAAAACATTTCTAACCATAAAGATCTACAGCAAAATTAAAACTGAACCATCATAAAATATCTAAGACACTGTAGGGAAAACTGTGTTTAAAGCAAGTTGCTGTGTTCTCCCTGAGATTCCTGTGAGGGCAGAAAAGCCATTACAGAAAACAAAAAAAAAAAGAATAAAGTGGCCCAGCCCAGATTTAACAGAGCAGAGATTATATTCTTACATACTATTCTTATATTATTCTTCATAATATCTGCTGACTGCAGATATTATGAAGAATATATCATATTCTTCATATTATCAGGAATATATCAATATAATCTTGCACCTCAAGAACTTTGCCTCCACCATGCTTCACCCAGGGGAGTGGAAGAAGGCTGCAGCACACTCAATTACCAAAGCTACTTTAGTCTTCCTTCTTGACCCATTTTTCTCCCTTATCTCCTTTTTTGTGTCTTGTCAGTCTCTTTTCACTGATGTGGACCGCAGGGCTGTGCCAGCCCCTTCCTGCTCACAGGTTTTTTTTGGGGAGATAACATACCCTGGGGGTGACGAGCAAGGAAGGGGGAAACTACAGAAACTAAACACAGCCACTGATGGTCACACACTGGAACAGGCCTCAGAACTTCCCTGGTGCTTTAACTGCAGAGTTGTGCCTGGCAGATCCAGGAACAGCCAAGGAAAACAATGAAGGTTTATTCTAAACATCATAAAAATGCACCAGCTTCTTAAACAAACATTTAGGGAGATTTTGTTATTCTGCAGCCCTTGTGGAAAATATAATATTGCTGTTTAATGCACACATAGCTTGCTGAGAACCACACCTCTTTTGATGATCATGAATTAGGGCCTTCCAGAATTTTTCTTTGAAATATTTTGTGTTCATTCAAATAATTAAAAAGGTTATAGTCACTGTAATAATTATCTCAAACAGAGACATTAATGAATCATTCATCAAAAGGAAGGGAACAAGTGTTATATAAAGTGCTTTAGAAAACTTGCCTTTGTTCTAGTAATTTAGCAGCTGGCAGCTGCCTCATCTTCGTGCACACACACACACAGGGATTACAACAAGAGAGAAAATGGGCTTAGAGGTACCATGGACAAAGGGTAGGGGTAACATTTTCAAAAGACTGTGTGGTTTACATACTCACATACTACCCAAGAGAACAACTTTTCTGTTTCCATGGTGCTTTCCTTGCAAAATTATCATGCAGAAATCCAGTTCCCCTGTTGGCTCTGCAGCCCCAAGGCACAAAGGATACAGGGACATCCCCACCCACAACCATACTACACTGGCCCAGGAGTATGGGCTCTTCTCAGAGACTGGTCCCTACAGAGAAAGACCACTGTGACCAGCACAAAAACACCCTGTGCCCACAGCTGCTTCTCCAAGCTGAATGTGAGAGAATTTCAATCCAATACTGCAGCTGAAATGCTCCTTCTGCCAAAGGGTCACATCTGCCCACTTATACAGTCACATTTGCTGGCTTCATACCTGTGCTTTGTCATCATTAGCTGCTTAAACAGAAGGCAGATGTCTGCCATTGTGCTGGGCTGGGGATTTTTCCATTTCTCTCCTTAGTGTGATGGGTAGTGTGTTATTGAATAAACAGACAAGACAGATCCTGGGAAAGGTCAGAATTCATTATGGGCAAGAGGAAACAACTTATCCCCCACATGCATATAATTGGACCTGACTTCCATTAACATGAGGCAAACAGGCAGCTTCCAACTGGGTACCTCCAGGCAGTGTTCTAAAAATAGCTGCAGGCTCAATCAAGTTTATTCAGACAGGAGTGAAGGCTAACACAATAGCTAACAGGGAACCACAAAGGAGATTAGGAAGATGTGCAAAGCAGACAGCAGGTGATTGCCTGCACCCCAGACAAATATTTTCTCCATTCATTGTTAAGTCCCCCCGTTCATTGCTAAGTCCCTCAACTCAATCTGGAAGGAAAAAAAAAAAAAAACCCCATGAAATCTTCCAACTGTTTTCACCACCTCTTTTGTGAAGATCTGATATTGAAGCAATATTACTTCTTTTTGCTAATACCCACACATTTTTGACATTATTCTTTCCCTGCTGTTAGTTTTCAGACAGTGAGAGTCCAATTCAGTAGTCAGTATCTAGGAGGATCAGCTGGTCAGATGCCTGCTGGCTTTTGGAGGACAGGAGCACCAGCAGGATTGATGCCACCTGCCACAGCCAACCTTCCACTCTAAAGGCAACTGTAGCTGATGCCTCCCAAAAGTTAATTGAAGTCTTAGGATGCCCCTGGAGAAGTGGCAATGTTTCACTAGCATATTTCTGCTTTGAACTGAGACAAAAGAGAGTGAAACTCAGGCATGATCCACCACAGAGTTTGCAACGTACCCAAGTCCAGCTCAGATCAGGCTAAATGCACTATTGTAACTCTCAGGATAAACAGCTGCACCTGCTTAAGCTGTTTGAACTTAAGTTTGCTCAGCAGATATCTCAAAACAGTGCAAGCACTCAGTATAGTCAAACCAGCCTGGTTTTGTACCAACACATCAGAACCATTCCCACCAAGAGAGTCACTCGTGGGAGGAGAGGGGAACTCAGTGTCAAAGGTCTGGGCTTTTCCTGGCATTCTCAAAATCTCTTCTGCCTCTCCACTGATTTAATTTGGAAAAGGATAAATACAGCAAACTGAATTTTACTCTGCATGGGTCAAAGGCACTGAAGGTATTGTGGTGTGATCTTGTGGGAATTGTGAGCTCACCCACTTTCCTGGGCATAGAAGTGGCACCAATGGAAAGTGGAGGCACTAATCAATTGGCAAGACTGGCGAATACAATTGATAAAATGGGTGATAAAATAATGTGGGTAAAGTAAAAGCCCTGACTCCTATCTTAGCTATTACAGGGAAGATTCTCAACATCGAGAAAGCCAGATGAGAGCTTCATGTAGGTTTCTCACTGACAACAGAACTGGTTGGTTGGAGGGAAAAAATGTATATATATATATATATATATATGTATCTATATCTATATCTATATCTACATCTACATCTACATCTACATCTACATCTACATCTATATCTATCTATATCTGTCTTACAAAAATATCAAAATAAATCCAACATGGTAGTCTGCTAATGGTAATTGATTTGAGATATTACTCTGCCCTCCAAAGCACTTTGGTAGCTTTCCCAAGAGAGGTGTGATTTTATTTTTTTTTATATCTTTAATGACTCTCAAGTCAGACAACAGGCAGTTCATGTAATTCATTAAGTTACATTGCTGCTTGTCTTGCCAGCAGCAAGCAGAAAAACACAGACTTGCCCTTGCACCATTTCTGTGCCTATTGATTATATCATTAGGTAAGCAAATTGGTTACCTCACTTCAGACTTGATGCTAAATTACAGTCACTAAGGTTTGCTATCACCTTAATAGGGTATCGACTGCCATGAAAGTAATATGTTGAAAATCCCTGTAACCCAGGAGAAGTGACTGTGAAGGAGTGTTCCCAGCTCAGATATACTCTCCAGCATGACACACTTTGTAATAAGTTGTCATTTATATCAAGATCAAAATTCAAGTCATTGTATGCACTGCAAGGATTCATTTCAATAGATCAAGTAAGCTACCCATCAAATACTGATTTCCCTAATTTCCCTGAGTTAAATTGCTCTGTCAATGGACAGGACACTGGCCTCTCTGCAGACAGAAGCCCTCACAATGTGTTAGTTATGGCTAAACATCCTAAGAGATGGAGATACAGCAGATTTATGGGAGCCTCCATCTGCAGGGATGCTTCTCTGATCCTGCAAGTCTGTCTCCCGGGTTTTATCTCCAGTTATGCCACTCCCTTTACTGAGGATGTTTGACTCTGTTCACCTCTGTCCAGGTGAGACAAGACCTGTGAAACAGTCCCAGTGACAGGAAAAATTGGTCAAAGTGACTAAACCTTACCAGCTACAGGAGTAGCCTAACCACAGGTCTGGCTCTTCCTCCTTACAGAGTACATGTTTTGTGCTGGAGGTATAGCCAGCAAATAATCTACTCCAACCAGTCCTCAGACCCATTTTTCAGCTTATAGCATAGATGTAATGTGGGACTGTTTGGGTTTGGGATTTTTTTTCTAGTCTGATCTGCTTAAAATCTTTTAGCAGTCCCAAAAGGATACAGCAAGTCTGGGCTGAAAGCACATCCTGCCTTCAGCCTCAGGGACATTGTCACTGCCCCAGCCTATATTAAAGGGACAAAGTCACAAGGCCAGTTTCTCTCCTGAAAGCAGAAAGACGGTCAGAGATGGCTTTTGCTTGGGTCAGGATGGTGCCAGCACCCCAGAGGTAGTGTCTCCATCCAGTGCAAACATACCCCCTACTTCTGCTGGGCTCCTGGTGAGTGAAAAAGCAGATAAAGTCTTCTGAGAGGACCTCTCTGTTAGTTACAGAAAGTGTTCATTGATATTCATCAGTTTCTAGATTAGGCCCTTAATTATTACTAGCTTTGGCTGGGGATTGCAAAGCAATTTAGCAAGGCAGCTTAGCAGCAGAAAAGCTGGCAAATACTTGAACTGCTCTGGCCCTTCATGTTTAGGTTCAGTTCAAGTTTGGGTCAAACACACAGGTTATCACCTACTTAACCTAGAGAAAACAGGTTGTCTGCTTTCTGGCTCTGTTGTGTATCTCACAAATCAGCATCCCTTCTCCATGAACACATCCATGTACAATTTTCCTGGAGTTTTGCTGTACAAGAGAGTTAGCCAGTGAGTTGTTTGCATTTCCCAAGAAGCAGCATCAAGAGTGTGTGACACCCCTGCCTGCTGCCTGTGATTACAGTGAATTACAGAAGGCTGCACAGGCAGGTCATATGCCACAAACCCCACAGCCAAAGCAAGACGTAGAGGAAAGAGGTGAACATGGGGAACTTTGCACAGCTGTGTTGCTAAGCCTGGAGGAAAACAGCCCCTTTGTCATTCTCCAGGATCTCAACTTCCTTTTTTCTAAGAAAGAAGCAAAGCTGTGATTTTCCCAGTGCAATTAGAAAAACTGGTGGACGATGATGAACGAGTAGCTCCCACCATGGGTGAGGCCACATGTCTAAGGCAGGATGTTGAAATAAATACACCAAGGAGGTGCTTCATCCCCTGCAGCTTCTCCCCAAGCTCAGAACAGACATTAGGAAAACCCATCAAGGAAGGACCTTATCCCAACTACATAACCCCTGAGCAGTTTATTGCAGGATAAATATAGCCTTGGCTCTCTGAACCACAGTAACTGGATAATTATAAGTATAGTTTCTTTGTAAAGGTATTAAAAACTTTTATCATCATCTCAGGCATTGAATTCAATGAGAGATTCACTCAAGCACAAAAAAAATTCTAAGTAGCTTCAAGGAAAATAGATAACTTAGAAGACCTGACCTGAACCACAAGAAATAAAGAGTTTGAGGCACATTTGTTAGTGGAACGTATACTCCCAAAAGAGTGGCCTAATATTTATTGAACTTTATTAGCTTTATCAATACTGAGTGTATTTCATGGATATCTTTTATGATTTTATTTCCAGGCAATGATCCATGTATCCTATCAGAAAACAATTCTGTGTGTCAAGTTGACAAATATCAGATGTGCTTATTTCCCTGACATTTGAATTTCAAAGGAAATTCATTTTTACTGCTCCTCATTTGTTTGTTTCCATATTCCCAAGAAGTTGCAAAGCTCAGTGCTTTTTCTGGCAGGGCAACCTCAGCCCAGAGCAGGGAGAGTGTCCTTCATGCAGTCTATAAAGGAAAGCACAGACAAGAACACCTGCACAGGCAATCTGCAAACACTAACTTCTCTCTCAAAAATACAGCAGGAGACAGCAATTATAAGAACTATGCTGCTGCCTGGGGACCTGATTGTTCCTCAGGCTTCAGTAACACTCTGTGCCTGAGCCTGAGTGGTTTTGTAAGGAAGCCATCTCACTCACAGTTCATTGCTGCCCTAAGGAAGATTGCAAGGACACTCAACCCACTAACTGGGCACTAGCATGAGGAATTCATCCTTGCTGGAACGTGGGCCAAGGCTCCCTGTGTGCATGAGTAGTAATTGTGCCACCTGAAACAGTGGTTTCCGTGAACCATTAGTGGTTTCCATGAATCACTGTTTGCAGTGAGGAAGCTCCTTCCCTGTGGGAATCCAGGGCTTCCCTCTGGCTGCCCTAGAAGGTTTGGGACCCCGGCAGGGGGTCAGGAACCCCCTGTTCAGAGCCCCGAGAGACACTGTCTCTGATCTCTGTCCATGGAAAAGAGTTTTCAATCTTACAGGATGAATTACAAGCTCTGAGTGTTTGATATGAGTAATAATTAAGTGTGGCGTGGGTGCAAAAGTAAAATTTTAGGTTTCTAGATTAGGGGTTCAGAGGGGACAAGATGGAGGAATTGGGTGTGTCTTGTCCTTTTCCTCCTTCTTCATGCCCTCCATGTTTCACTGTAGTGTTGGCATTTTTCCATTGGTTTAGGCTGGGGACACACTGTTCAATGTAGGTGATAGATATTGGCACATTATTGTAAATATAGTACACGTAGTTTCTGGTATATAATGTTTGTAACATCCCACTGAGGGGCAGAGCCCCACACGCTGCCCTGCAGGACAGACCTGTGGCAGGGCAGCAGAACATGTTAGAGATAAGCAAGAATAAACAACCTTGAAAACAGCACAGACGAATTATGGCTTCTTCTTTGGCAACGGGGCAGAAAGACAGAGACTTTCTACAGTCTTGGAATCATCAATACCCACAGATTCCGACACTTCCCCAGCTCCAGCCACAGTTCAATACCCAGCTCTGCCAGGCCGAGCTGCTTGTAGCCTCTTTACATTCCCATGTCGAATGCTCTAGGATCCAACATGTGCAATGGGCAGATGAGCCTCCAGCTGAGCTTACAACACCTGAAGCTGCACATTCTATATGCGTGCTGACGAGCTCACAGCATTTTTCACTCAAGGTGCTCTTTGCTGAAAGAATCCTTAGGAAAAATCACAGTGAGCAGCTTTCTCAACAGCATTTTGGGATGTTGAATCCCATTTTTACAAAGTGACATGATTTGGTGTGTCTAGGCCACTTAGGTGCTTTAAAATTCTCCATCAAGAGATCTTTTTTTACTTCAAATTTTAGGAAGAAGCAGAAATTACAGCAGCATGGGGGTACCTGCCCCTGGATAACAAGGGATGATGTGAAAGGGATGCAGGAGTAAACAGTGCTTGCATGTAAAGTCCTGAGAACCCTGTGCTGAGACAGTGCCTGCCTCAAAATTGACATTGCCAGGAGAAAATTAACAAGAGTTCACAGAGTTTGCCCAAGACAACCATCAGATGGATCAAATAGGAATTGATGGGGAATTCTGTAGAGATTTGAGGAAAGCCATCAGCTTGGAATCAACTGCAAAAGATGCCTGAAAATTTACAGGACTGGGGAGAGAACCAACAGCAGCAGGTAAACCTCAGTTCAGCATTGCCATAAGGTTAGGAGGGTTAGTTATAAGAGGAAGTTCAAGCACTTTTAGACTCTAATTAGCATCTTGAAAGTTTCTAGTCCATGGTTTACCTGTTGTGCTGCTGATACTAATGTTCACCAATTGTTTGTTTACTAGATAACCATAAGTGCTTTGATTCTGATTTGATTTAAACCATGCGAGCCAAGCAGTTGTTCCCTACAGCAAACCAGAAATTTTCCTGACTGCGGGGGACATTAGAGATTTCTGGTTCCAAATCCCAAATCCTTAATTATTTCTGAAAACATTAGTCACCCAGCAGTAATTGTCCCATCATCTGGAAGTTTAGAGCACCATTTCAATGCTTCATGGAGTGCTCTGAGATAAAAGATGCCATATAAAAATATTTTATGTTTAACACTTTGGCAGGTGTGACATTCCATCTCATAAAGGATAGTCAGATTGGTATGCAGGATAGCATAGTACAATTTTACCTTATGAGTCTACTCAATCAGAATTTAAGTACTTATCTAGCAAATAGGATAGAGCAAAACCAGAAACAACCCAGAAGGGTTTGGGGTTTTTCTTTTTATGTTATATTTAATTCTCTTTCAAACTCATTTTTTTTATTATTTTTTAAGAGCTGAAAGAATATGATATGTAGAATAGATATGTAAACTCAGATATCTTTTCAAATGGAAGCAGGTAAATTCAGAGCTCAAAATTTAAAACCCATATAAATGTTAGAGGTTTCTGGAGATTCAAGTAGAACCATATTGCCATTTATGCTCCATTCATGGCAAGACAGATGAAGTCCCAAAACCAAATAGGCCTGGATATTACAGATTGCTCCAATTCAGACATTTTCTGGTCTTGTGCAATCAGCTGTTTCTCTAACAGAAACTACTTCACAGCCTTTTTAACACACATAAATGTGTGTTAAATCCTGAAATTTTATTCTTGTGAACTTGTGAATATGGCTGATCTCAAGCCTCATAACTATGTGTTGAGATTCTTTCCCTTCAGTTAGTTTCTTACTCTCAATATTTTGGGTGGGGTTTTTTTGCTTTTGTTACGGTGTTTTGTTTTGGTTTTCTTTCCAGGGGCTTTATAAAACTAACATTAAAAAAAAAAAAAAAAAAAAAGAAGGAAGAGAGAAATTTGTACACATAAGGCAGTTTCTTCACTAAGTATCCACCCAGATTTGAAATGTGATGGGAACCAGTAATAACTGCAGGTTTTTCTATGTTGGAAACAAACTGCAGGAGAAACCAGGCTCAAAGTGATGTCTAAAACACAGTGGCATCGAGGAACATTGAGAAAGCACAGGAGTCTCTGGTTTGTCTTCTGAAGCTTCTCTGTGTCCTTCAAGGATGTAACCAGGCCCCAAACAATGGACTGCAACAAAATTTGTTTATTCCCACAGTTCTTTCTTAAGCTAAGGCCTAAAACTCTACAGTCTTGGATGCACTTCCTTCACATAAATAAATAAATAAATAAATAAATAAATAAATAAATAAATAAATAAATAAAGTGTCTTTCCAAAAAGCTTCCCTCCAAAATGTGTTCCTTGTACACAACAGAACGCTATGCATGGTCTATAAAGCTGGATATCAAACCCACCTTTCACTGGTGGAAGAAAGAAACAGACCCCCTACTTGCTCACAGATTATATATGTACACAAATGCTCAACACATTGCCAAGCCCACTACAGACACAGGGACACGCCTGACACCTGTCAGCTACTAAACTTTCAGGGGCCACAATGACCTCTTTTGGACAAAATCTGCCCAGCAAATGTAGAAAATTCACCCTTATTCTCTTGGTCTGAACATTCAGACAAGGTAGCCACCACTTATAGAACAAACACATTTTTATTTGTCATGGTTTCATAGAGTTCTAGCTATTTCTTTTCCTTGACACGTGCAAAGCATATTACGTTTCATGTGCAGCTTTTTTCCTTCAAGCTATGCATGTGAACAGCTTCTGCAACTCTTTCAAGAGCATATTCAGAGCATAATTTCTTGTTAAAAGTATTTTTTAGACAGGAAATCTATTTTAAAGCAAACTATCTACCAACAATTCAAGCCAACCCATCTAGTGTCCAGGACATCAAATTAGAGAAATTATGATCCTTTTCAGTACCCAAGTGTCCTTTTAGTTACACTACTACTCCTCTGGTGTAATCCCTCACCTGTGTACACACAGTCTCCCACATCCAGAGGCAGCTGTTAATGCCCACCACAGGATTTCTCAGACAACACCCCATCTAGAAATCCCAAGATCTTGTGCCTTTTACTAAGAAACAACCAGCAGTGCCAAGGAAACAGAGACAATTCTGTAGAACTCACATCATGGAAGAGAAAGCAATGCTAGCCCAGAGCAAACCTCCTTGCCAGCTCAGTGACCACCTCTGGCAGGTCACCCCCAGGGCCTGGGGCATGAGCATTTCCCAGTGACAGACAGTGCCCACAGGACTCTGTCCTTCGGAAACTGCCAGCACAACAAGGGCTCCAACTTCCACCTACAGGTGAGAAGAGAAAACATAAAGAAAATGAATTTCCGTTTTACTCAGTGCCTTCACAGAACTTTGTCTCCCCTTGGTTACAGCTTATTTTTTGAGACAAGCATGTTCACAAGAAAAAGAGCTACCCATAAGGAGTGCTGCAGCCCATGGTCCACCTCAGGTCACAAATCCCTGCCTCTGACTTCGCTCCTACATCAGACCCCCTTCTGGTGCAGGGTTTCCACCACAAATGCTGATAGTTCAGGGCCTTGGGTTCTGCTTTTGGGCACATGCTACAGCTGTCAGCAAAGCACAAGGTAGAGAGGTGCTGAAAAAACAAGCAATGTATTTGGACTTATTACAACCCAAACAAGTTCCGGCTGCTGCATAGCCAGCAACACTGTCATTTTGGTAGTTCAAGTTTCTGGGAATAAGACAATTTTTTTTTATTGTTGCTTCTGTTGTTGTTTTTGTTGCAACAGAACAGTAAACATAACCCCAAGAACTGGAAAGTTTTGCTCTCCTGTAAGATGGAGAGGGTCTAGCAGATCCCCTAATCTATTTCCTTTCCAAGCATGATCACTTCAATTCCATTTGATTTTGAAATCCAACAATTCTAACAGTATATATTGCTAAAAGACATGGTCTATTAAAAGAAAAAAAAAATTCAGAGCATTGTACACATTTTCCCTGTCCTAGTCTGGCACCATTTTTTGTATCCAAAGCATTTTTTATCAATAATAATAATAATAATAATAATAATAATAATAATAATAATAATAATAATATGCAGAGAGGCTCCCTCATAGCTGAACTTTTTATAAGCAAATTCATCTCTCCCGAGTTTTGGAAGACAACAGAGAGACCTCTTGTGAAAGAGGGATGTACTGCAAGCACACACATTACACCTTCACAAGAACACACACCTTCTAGGCAATTTCCTTGTCTTTTCCCTCTTTCCTTACTAATAGGCTCTTTAAGTGAGCAACCCCACAAATAAACAACCCACCACAGTCTTGTCCTCAAAGAACAGAAGGAAACAAACTCCTGCTTCTGCCTTTCCTGCCCATTTGTTAGGAGATCCCTAGAGGAAGGTCAGTTTAACTCAAGAAGGAGAACGGATTTTCATCCATGACAAAAATTTAGACTTCTTTCAACAGACTTGAAATCAAATCCATGTACATTTGCAAAGTGCACTCCACCAAGCCCATTGAGGCCATTTCTGACACAGGCTTAAACACCAGATTCAAGAGCACAGGTCCTGCACTCAGTGTGGGACAGGGACCTGCAGTCTGTCCCTCAGTGCTGCCCTGCAGCAGCACTGGAACAGCTGGAATCCATGACTTGGGTGATCAGGTCCCAAAACTTGAGCTAAAATATCCCAGCAGAATTCCTGACACGGCCCAAAGAATCAGGAACCAGAGGTGACTGCAATTGTTTTACTGGACATTGCAAGGGAAATAGACATACCTGAGGCTCCCCAAATACACTCTGGAAATAAAGAAATAAATTTGTTGTTAGACCCTGGCTGTTCATCTGTTAAGAGCAGTGATGAGCCATTAAAGGATGGCTGCACACAATCTAATGTTTCATTCTGGTGTCTTGTTTGGTTTTGTTAGTGTCACCTGTTACAACAGTAACGCCAGTGATTGATATTTTTTCTTGGTGGTGTTTTTGTTTTTGTTTGGATTGGATTTTGTTCTTTGTTTTTTAATATAGGGACAGCTGCTTCCTACAGCAATTTGGAGAGGCCAGTGCTGTTGCAGCACCTGTGCCATGCCCAAAATGAAAGGTAGTGACTATGCATTGGGCTGCCAGCAGAAAGAGAACTGCTCACCAGCACCTCAAAAGCCTTTGCTGTGCCAGGTGCCTCACATTCCTGTGAGGCTGCTGGAGGCTGTGGGAAGAAGCTGAGTAACTTGACAGGAATTCGAAGAGGCAAAGTCCTATAAAAATTCAGTATTTCCCCCTAGGAGAAGTAAAACATCAGGTTAAAAAAAAAAAAAAAAAATCTGAGAAAAGGGATATTGCTGAGGTCCCAAGTCCTGCTCTGACACTCTGCCTGGCAGCAAGCCCCCATTTCAGCTGTCTCCTGCCTATCCCAGCAGTTTCAGCTGCTAGGGAATGGCTGGGCCAGGACCAGTGTCCGAGCTCCAGCAGCACAGGTCAGCTTTAGTAATACAGGAACAAAGCTCCTCAGCTCTGACTCAGAGGAAAGGAAACAGCCCACATTGCTCAGTAAAACAGAGAACAAAATAACACATTTTATCTCTAGCATCTCCATCCACCCTCAATCTATTTATCACTCTGGGACATGACTTACAAGACTGTGCCCTGTTCATCTCTGTTTGGATCCTTCTTTGTATCTGACGGCGTCAGATGGCACATCAGTGACAACAGTTCTACTCATCTCAGCAATAGGCACGAATCTTGGATTTCATCTCTAAAACAGACAAGCTGAATGGGAGGTGAGAGCAAAACAGTGGCCAAAACAACCAAGTCTTCAAATTGTGAAAAACACAGAGTGCCATTTGCTGCCAAAGGGTGACTGCTACAGGCACGGTTTGCAATGGAGAACCATTCCAGATAAAAAAGGGCTGCAGAGTTTTCCAGCAGGGAAGACATAAAGGATTCTCAGTAGGAAAAGGTGCCAGCCCAGCTCCCACAAAGGCAGCCAAGGGGTGTAACAGCACTGGCTGCTGGGACAGCTGGGCCATCCCTGCTGGGAGCTCCCCCGGGGCAGACCCTTGGGACCAGAACACTGGAGAGTTTTCCCAGGAAAGCAGGTGGAAGGAAGATATCTTTGCATTTTTCCCCTGGGGAGATTTAAAACAAAACCACCAAATTTCCACACCCACTGCCCATGGCAGCTGTGGTACACGTAACAAAAGCTGTGCTAGCATGACTGATCTCCCAGACCTCTCTTGCACACCAGTCAAGGCATCATCAGAGCCATCCTCTAGACCACAAGTTTTGCTGCGGGGGTGTCAAGAAGATTCCCATTTCAAAACTGGTCTTTTTTTCCCCTTTGGGAGACATTGTAAGAACTTGTCTATATTTAAAGTGTTTTTCCTGGACTAATTACAAAATCGGGAAACTTTTGTGCATCCTGGGTAGGAACAGCTGTTGGTGTCGAAGTTCATTTGTAAATGATTGCTGCAGCCAAGGCCAGACCTTTACAGGGAGCTCAGTCCCGAGAGCAGAACAGCATCCCAGGCGCCCATCCCTGTGCCAAGAGCACCACCCGGTGGCCTCCCCGGCTACGGCTCTCTCCCTCAGAAACCGTAATAAAATCGAAACATTTGAAGGGCAAGGGAAAATCAGAAGCCTATAGATGTGTATAGAACCATATGGATAAGGTGGATATAAACCCTGGTGTGCTTACTGACTGAAACCCAGCCAGAATAAGAGAAAATTAAAAAATCCTGCGTTACAGGTGTCTTGAAGAAGAGGAAACAGTCGCAGGGTGGGTTTTGCCAGGAGCAGGTGAATGTGCAGGGCTGCAGAGGCTTTGAGAGAGCAAGCCATGGTCCTGCTGGGGCTGGCACTCACCTCTTCCCTCTCTGGCATCTCTGCCCTCGTAGGAGGCAAGTGCCAGCACCCCAAGGCATCCCTGCTCCCTGCACAGCTCCCTGCACCCTCAGCAGGCCAAGACAGCTCATTCTTGCTGACCTGGGTAGTGATGGGCTTCCACCTCCCCTTTTCTACCCTCCCTTCACTATCAGTTTTCTTGTACACAGTGTGTTTAATGGGGCCACTTCAAGTTTTTCTGAAGCCTTGATGATCCTGAGGTCTAAAAGCAAGGATTTAACAAGTGTTCATGAGTTGTTTTCCATATACTGCTCACAGGCTTTGGCTGGAGTTGTGCAGTCATTGGGTTCCCTGAGGCATGCTCACCAGAGAAGACCTCCCTGAGCACTGTGGGATTTCTGTGTGCATCCTCCTGCTGCCTGGAGCAGCAGTACATTAAATAATTCAGTTCTGGCAAAGAAGACAGCCCTGTGGGAAACAATTTATACGAGGGTTATTGGCTGTTAATGGAAACCTTTGGGAAGAAAAAGAAAATGTATGCTTCTATTTAGATGAAAAAGGAGCATGTCCATATAACAAATAATTCCCAGTAGCTATGCCTCGAGGCCATGTGCAAAGGATAAAAAAGGACCATTGCTTTTAGTGCTCTGTTCTGAAGGTTTCATATAAGAGCTGAATGGATCAGAGAGAAAATTAAAGAGTGTTGAAGAAAGTCATGCTCTGCCTGGCACTAGAGACCTTATCAAGCAGGCAAATGAGCTCACCAGCTACCTAAAGTATTAACAAATAAAAAGAGCTCACAACAACATGAGCAGGAAGGAGGCAAGGGTCAGACAGGGCTAATTTGGGAATGAGCAGCCTACACCAAAAGCCCATGGGCCCAGCCTGGCAGCCCAGCCTGATGTGTAGGATCGAGTCACCCAAGGCACCTTTAGCTCATAGGTCACGGGAATCATGGCAAAAGCCTCCTGTCAGCTGAGACAATCCTCCACCTCTCTTCCTGCTCTCATTTCTTTTTACTTTCCTGTTCTTTCCACTCATATTTTCTTCATGAGTTTAGGAAGAGCACTTTGTCTCATCTGCAGCCAGACCAGCTGGCAGGTCACGCAGCCACAGCTATGAAAAATACTACAAATGTGGGATGAATACATCCAGCATATACTTGTCCTGCTTATCTTCTGGATGTCACTTCATCTAAATACAGCCACACCATGAGAGGTGTTTTCTTGCTAAAATATCAAAGCTGCTTTAGTAAAGACAGAATTACCAAAAAGGCTCTTCACTTCAAGAGACACTTCAAGACACCACAACACTGTAAACCTTTATCATTTTAATAGAAAAATCTTCTCAATTGTTTTGTATTGTAAGCAGCATATTTTCTGGGATGAGTCAGCACCACTGGAAAAAATGAGATAAGTACACGTGAATGAAGATGTTGTGTAACAACATGTAATGTCACTTTCATTTTCTAAAATTGCAAGGGCCCAATTTTATTGAGAGATGCTGGAAATTGGAGGCCAGACTAATTTTGCAACTGCAAAACCATTACCTTCTGTTTACTTTCACTGTGGATTTCTACAAGGATTGCTTCCAGTAGTGAAATTTTGAAGAATGGCATTAGATTTTTTTTTTAATTGTTTCTAAGCTGCTCTTTAGACACTACTTATACATCCCCTACCACAACAAAGAAGGTCTCTGCACCACAGAAGGTATTTAAAGAGTCTTTGTAGACCTCCTTCTTCTTAAACCTTATAGCACTCATCTAAGAAAAGTAGCTAAAATATTCATATAAAGTACCATGAAAATTCAGTTCTCAGAAGTATTTCTCCAGCAGCAATATCCCAAGGTATAAAGGTTTGCTTGTGCTGAAGCCACACAGAAAGGAATGAGACTGGTGTGAAATTGGGGGAAAGACATGATCTGGAATGCATTTGTAGCTTACACACAGCTCTGTAATGAGGCACAGACAGTGAAGAAGGATAAAACACGAATTCCAGCACAGACAGCAGTCCCACTGCAGCCTTGATCGACACAAGCTATTGTCAATGACTGAGAAAAGGACCAGATCCTTCTCATTAAACGTCTGAAGATCAGGCTTGCCAGTGGCCTCAGGAATCTTACCTTGGAAGAAGATAGAGATGTGATTTCCTAAAACACTTTTTAGTCCCCTGAAGTGTCACACAGAAAAAGTCTGGAGGAGACCACAGCACAAAAGACCACAGCACAAGACCTCTTTGAGCCTGGGGGTTTTCCTTTGCAACACCTGTCAGCTCAGGTGTCCAGTTTGTAACTTTTTCCCCTTCTCCACACAAGGCAATGTGGGTCTGCAGCACATTTAGACACTAACTACCATTCAACACCACAGTAAGAAGTGTTGTTAGAATCATGGAACGGTTTGGGTCATAAAGCACCTCTAAAAATCTAGTTTCAAAATGCCAGCCTTCTGCAAGATGCAGAGGGCAGCTGTCATTCTCTAGACGAAGTGCAGATGAGAGAGTGGGAACTCATGCACAGAGTAGTGTCCCTCAGTCCCTCACTGCTTTCCTTGATGCTACTACTCATTGCTACTACTAGGGATTTTCTCTTTGAATTTTTCCTTTTGAATTTCTCCAGGAGAAAACAAACCCATTTACAAAGACTGACTGTCTAATTCTAGGTTATTCGAACTTCTTTGAAGATACTGTGCAGCAATGAAAAAATAGCCCCTGTCTCCCCAGCTGCTTTTAAAACCACCACTGACAGCTGTCCTTGCCTTTCCTTGGCTGAGGATTTCCTCTTGCAATGTTTTTCTCCCTGCATAATTGTCTTCCCCAGGCTAACCTTTCTTAAACAGAACTTACTTGAGGAAATCTACCCAATTAGACATTTAAATCAATTAGGCTGATTGACAGGAGGATTAAGTTTAGCATAGTCTTGATTGCAGACACAAACACTCAGCTGGAAGAAATACCTGCCTCATAAGGACTTGCTGAGGCTTAATTAGTTCATGTTTGTGAAGAGCTTTGAACACATGAAGTGCTGTACCTGCTCTGTTATTCTCTCTGTTCCCAGTAATGCAGGCTTCAAAATTGGATGTGGCAAAAACAAGGATGGCAGACAAGGACCTTGACCCAATGCCACTGGGGACCACAGCTGTGGGAGAGGACAGTGATGTCTAGCAGGGCTTTGCTGTAAATAAACATCACTGCTGCTCTGTGCTCACAAAACCTCTCTCATCTCTCCGCAGGATGGCAGCAGCTCCTGACCTCCAGACCTCACACCAGGTCTTTCCCCCACACTGGAACCACACCAGCATCAGGTCAGCAGGCAGGGCATGAGTGAATTCTGGATCCCAGTTGTTATGCACCCTGCTCTCCAGCATTCTTCCCAGGAGGGAATTCAGGTTGTCTGTGCTTTTAAAGAAGTGCCATTCACTAAGGCATCAAGGCACACACTCCTAATAAATAAACAAGAGCTCAAGTTCGTGGAGGCCTTTGAGGCTGCCCAAAAGCAGCACTGGTATTATTACCAGCTAACACACACCTAGGAAATCTTCACATTAACAGAAAATCTCCACACATCTCAGTGATACAAAAGATCTCTTTTCAAAGAAGCATACATAAAGTTTCACCCTGAGAACCTAAATTTCTCTGGTTATATGGGATTAAATACAGATTCAGTTTTGCAAGTTGTATGCTTCACCAAAAATTACTTACACCTGAAAATCAGTAAAATAACTAAGTATATTAATTAATATACCAATGAAAATAAGTAGTTTTTTTTCAGCCCACATAGAAGTGTCTTACACAAATTGCAAATGTGTATGCACACGTGAACTGAAAAACTTTAAGTTTGGGACTCACAAAATATAATTTGGACTGGCTCAAATTATGACTGACTCACCAAATATAATTTTTTTAAATTAAAAATTAATTTTTAAAAATAATTTAATTTATTTAAAATTTTTAAAATCCTCAGAATTCAAACATTGTAGCATGCCAGTAAGGAGGTTTCCAACTAAAAACAAAACTGTCCCATCCTTACCCTTCCTCTGTCAGCCCATTTGACATTGAAAACAAATTAAACAGTCAGTCCTGGTGATTTACCTTGCCAGAATGAAGCTGCTGAAGTCTTTGTTCTCCTCACAGAATTCCTTGTACAGGATCTGTCCAAAAGTTCATCCAAAGTATCCTCCTGATGAAGGCTGTTTAGGTTTTGGTACAATTCATAGCAGTCTCATCACTGATTCATTAAAACAATTACCTGAAGAGACTATTTTTGCCAGCACATTTTGAATAATTGTTGAGGACTTTTTTCTGCTGTGAGGAGAAGTAGTAACACTGGCGATAGCCCCAAGAACTAAAACAACAGAGGGCATGCACAGAATTCAGCATTTATACCATTAAAACATGTGTGCACACACACAAGCTGTAAACCTGAAGAGCCTCAAACAATAGTTATTTCCAGTTAAGGGTAAAAAGTCTCCATCACCAGCTTCAATCACTTTTAAGAGAGGAATGCCCTCAGAAACACCAGCAGATCTTTTAATTTCAAAATATTCATTTTTGAAGATGCTCATGAAGCAATCTTTGCTACTGTCAAGTACATAGGAGCTAACTTTAGTGTCACAGAAATACAACACTAAATGTTTGTTTTCCTTAAAACCTGGATTAACAAGCAGCAGAAAATATTCTAAACAAGGGTGGGATTTTCAAGACAAAAGAGTAAATTGTACCATTTCACAGGAAGTGATAATCTAAAACCCATGTTTGTATCTTTTAAGATTCCCACCAGCAAAGCTTAAACAAACACTGAATAAAATATTCCATCATAAAAGAAATACTGGTTCATTTTCATCTTGTGACCATCACACTCAGTGGTTTCTTTTGGAGTTAGAGAACTAATTCTTTTTCCTAGTCATTAAGGGATTTATCTGCATATCCTTGTTCCAGTTTTCCTGATATATCCTCCTAACTTTCCCCAGGTAAGTCTGTACCTAAAAACAGGCTTTGGAATATTCTGATTTTATAAATTTACCAGTTTTCAGCCATTAATTTATGTAAGGCTTCAGCTGTTAGACTGTCACATTTTAACATCCAGCTCTAACTTCTGTCCCTTGAACATTAACTGTGAGTTATGAAAGCATGTAGAAATAAACTTGCATAAAATTTTCCTGTGGATGAATAATTGCTCAAAGTTACTTACATGGTGGAGCAGTTTTGCTCTTATTTCTTTTAAGGGATTCTTCTCCTATCCTGTCATTAGAAAATTATGATCCAGGTGAGATAATCCAGTGGTCACCATAGTATCTGCTTGGAATCAGCTATTCCCAGACACACCAAAGTAACTGGGGTACCACCACAGGAATGTCACACACCAGCAAATGTAAAGACATTTTTTATTTCACTCATGAAGCTCTGTTAGATTTGTCTAGAGCATTGATTTACATCAGAAAATAAAATATTTTGAAAAAAAAAAGTTATGTTTTCCTTCAGCTTTTCCTCCTGTTTTATTTCCCACTTTTTTTCTTTCAGAATCTTGTTTGCTTGTTTCAAATCACATGGTGTCCCTCCCTCTTTCTTTATTTGAAGAAATAATACCTTACCAGGACATGCTGGCTTTTAGCCAAACAGCCAACATGCTCCCATTCTCAAGAACAATTTTATGCTTCCATTGGAAACACTGGTCAATAACACGTTTTTGATCCATCACTCACCATGTGAACAGTATTTTGGCCAGTATGTTTCCAGTCAAGCTGAAATTATTAAGATGCATTCGACCCATTTAGCTACAGCCTTACAGTAGGCACAAAAGTTTCTTCTGAGCTGTTAAATAATAACATTTTTATGCTCTAACAGTGCAATGTCATTGAAGCTCTCAACATTGCGAGCTGGGCAATTGCAAATGCTTAGGTTCACAAAACTGAACTCTTCTTGAAAATCCAGCAATAAGGTTTTCTTGACAACTTACCATAGAGTTTAATAATCACACGCTTCCATTTTCTAGGCAAATTATTTTCATTGCTGAAATCCTTTATGTTAAACACTATCTAAAATATTTTATGCTGTAATTCTTCATGGGAAATGCCTTCTTACAGTACAGTGGTTGTCACTGAAATTTAGAAAGCTTTATAAAGACAGCAATGACAATGCAGGATTAATCTTTTATATGATTCAATAAATTTTTCCAGTATGATTCCATACATTTTTCCTTCGTCAGACTCACACTCCTTATCCAATCTAGCAATCTCACACAGCTCCTGTTGCAGCGCCTGCTTAGCCCTACCAAGGTACTTCATGTTCTTACTGCACCAAGTATTCTTATTGCTTTAATTGCTGAAACACTCTGGGAATATGTATTTCTCTGTTTTTTAAAATGGTTCCAGCTCTTCATATCAATTTCTGAATTTGGAAAACAAGATATATTTCCAATGACAGTTTAAGATTATTAGCTTTACTTTTTCTGATTTTCCAATTGCTACTTTGTCAAAAGTTTTAATTTAAAAAGAAAAAATCTGCAAGAATACAACATCTGATTTTTATGATAATCACACAAATTTATTGCACTGCTGGACTCTGCCTTCAACTACTTCTGACACAGAAAACACATTTGAATCCCACTCCTTACAGCAATGCATAAAATCAGATTAGCTGCCTATACAAATTGTTGAAATGAAGTGCAATAAATTTGTGTGATTATCATAAAAGTCAGTCATTACAAAGAGTTTACAGTTACTCTAAGAGTAAGGAGGAGACTGTGATGTCTTTAAGAACCATATGCAATAAATTTTTCTCACCGGTAGCCACTTTGTCACACATGCAGAGATGGTAGCTTCTTCAAAAACACCATCAATATCCTAGACACAGTTTTATTTCCACTGCTTCAGGAGATACTGCAGGCATGCAGGAAAATACCATTTTAATAAAAGAACTGAAATATACACAGGCTACTAAGAAACAGTCTCCTTTGAAAAGGCCATTTTTTGCAAGCAAGTCAATTTCAACTAGAATGCCTGTTTCCATAAAGAAAGCAAACCTTTTTCTAAACAAACTTGAATTTTACAGAAAAAGATTTAATGATGAGAGAAATCAGTCCTGTGTGCATTAAGCTTAACTGAAGCTAAGTCTGCTTGTCATGATCACCCTAACATCACAACATCTATGAATAACACAATATGGTGCAAAAAATGGTTGTAGAATAAATCTCAGCTCCAGTTCTGCAAAGATTTGTGTTGGTTTTAATGGGATTACATGCAGCAGCAAAGAAAAACACATCTGTAAGTATTCAAAGGACTGCAGCATTACAATGGGTTCTGCCACTTATAAATGAAGGTAGACACAATACTTACTGAAATTACAAACCTTTTAAAACAAGCATTTCCAAACAGACACATTGCCAGAAGGTAAAAACAAAACAAAATAACTCAAAATACTTGTCCGCAAATTTGTTTCCCAATTTATTGGAAAGAACTGAAACATAGCATTTACTGTATAATTTACCTTTATTGGAGGTACAGGGGAGGAATAGCAACTTTTCTGCTGAAGTCTACAATGTATTTTAATTTATAAAATTACACCTTCAGCCTAGTTACAAATAATCCATATTACAGAACAAACAGTGCCCTTATACACTGTCAGCCCAGTTAAAGTGCCCATAATTCCTTTCAGGAACAAGAATGTTAACAGTAAAGTATTACTCGTGGACTTAAAAAAGACAGAAAAATGCATGCCCAGAAACATAAAAAGCATTTTCCTTACATTGCTTAAATTAAAAGAAATCCAGGTGACAGAAGAAATTATAGGGAAAATATTTAAGAATGATACTTATGTGTCTTTGGGAAGATCACTTTATAAACACAGCAAATTTGCTATATTTTCAAGCAGACTGAATACCTCCCCAGGTGTGGGTACTTGCCAAAAAACAAGCAGTCAATTCCTGGAAGTTCACTTTAACAAGAGGACCAAAACCCAAGAGGCCTAAACTCAGGGGATAACATCCCACTTATCCTTCCATCACCCTATAGCCAAAAATTGCAGTAACAGAGATGTAGGAAATCCAACTCTAAGACCAGTCAGAAGCAAGGTGGCAGATTTGATGGTGTTTGAGTCCAGCTATTCCAGAGTAATCCAGGTATTCCAGCTGCTAAACAATTTTAGATTAAGAAGGTCCCTGAATAAAAGTCTGTGTCTCAGAGGAAACAGTTTCTGCTGTACTGCCAAGCTTCAATTACAAGTCTCCCGGGCACACATTTTTAAATATTAAGAAACTAAATATACGAGCAACGACCAAATTCTCATTGTTCATTGTCAGGCAGTTATGCACCATGCAGTGTGAAGCACCAGTCTTTTGCAGTTTCACATGTCTAAACATTTCCAAAATTTCTAAGGCCAGAATTTCCTGAAGAAAAACATGTGTTAATATGTCAAGATTTCACCATATTTCAATAATTGGACTCATCCAAGGGGATAAGAGGCCAATGACAGTAGGCAGATGACAGGTGATATAAAATATGTAGGTGAGGTCTAGGGCCAATGAAATGTGGGAAAATGGGAAAATGAAGAGGCTGACCTTGGTGACAAATGGAGGGGATATGCAGAGACCACTTTATCTTCAGGCAGTTGAAAAGCTCAAAAAGCAACTCTGTCTATTAGGCATGTGTTTTACTACAAAATGAAACACTGATGACTCAATTCTATATGCCTGGATCTTTGTGCTTGCTTCAAGTCTGAGAGCATGAAAATATGCAATCGTGCTTAAAAGCTGCAATCAACTAAAGAAGAGCCAAGTCAGTGGTTAAAGATGGTGGACACACTCTGGTTTCTAAAAGGAGAATATTTTTTGAATCGTCAATACCAGATAGTAAAGAAATAACCCTTTTAAGAGGCATGAGAGGATTCCTATTCAGCTGATCTGCTAAAGCTTGCAGCAAACAAAAATGTTTTTGCCTTCTACTGCCTTAGACCCAGCAAATTCTCTGGAAGTGGAACTTTCCTGTTGACGTCTGCAATATTAGTATTTTGCAGTTAGCTCTTGGGGGAGGGCTGTTTTGCTTGGTGATATATTCAGACTCTCTTCATTGTTAGTATTTAAAGAGATGAGGACACCATAACTTGTTTTATTGTCAGTGGAATACAAAGCCATATGAGAATCTAATGCACAAAGGCTTAAGGAAGGGCAAGAAGGGATATTTCTTCTTCCTAACAAATCAGCAAGAATTTGCTCGGAGTCTATAATGTCCCCCAGCTTTGAGCTTCCTCAGACTTACTGTAGAGAAAGGAACCAATCAAGAAATAAAAATATGAAGGGGAAGGTGACTCCACAACCCAAGGAGACAATATACATTAGAAAAATCTCAGGAAAGGAAGAACAGTGATAATCCTCAGTCACGGAGTGTGAACATGGTTCATATCTTAGAAACCCTCTTACAGAGCATAAAGATCAGGTCTGCATTAGAATGTCACGCAGAGGGAAAAGCCTGAGAAAAGGCAGTAGATGATGAGAGGGGATTTTCACCATTTTTTGTCTTAGTCCTGCCCAATCAACATCAGCAAGCAAAGCTTGAGGCTGAGCTCTCCAAAACCATATGAGTTTTCATTGCTACAAATAAATTAAACCATAATGTTTGGGGACCTGGACTCCCTCAGACAGCACAAAGGCAGAGCAAGAACACTGGAAGCAACAAGAGAAAAGAAGGAATAATGAAGTAGGAGAGAAAGAAAGAAGTAAAAACCCTGAGAAGCACCTGGAAGCTTTTCCAGCCTCCAACCTGAAGGGGGAGGGCCTAATGACACACATCTATTAGCAACAGTGACAAACCTGTGCCTCAGCACTGCCACAGCAGCATCTGTACTTAAGAGGTGCAATGCAGTGACCACCTGGCACAGTCCATGTTTAGCCTGTCTGGAACACAAAGATAATGAAAGAAAAACAAAAATAATTGAAAAAATAATTACTTTTATAATCATTACAAGCAAATTCTCCATCTTCTGCACTATGAATAAGGCTGCAGACAGGTTCTTAAAGGTGAAAAAGGCAACTTTTAACACAATCTTCAAACTTTCAGATTCATTATTGATTAAATACTTTTTATCACTTCAGACTTTATTCCTAAACAACTATATTAAAAATAAGATAATTACAAAATATAGTATTGCACATCAGAAGCTATTTTCCACAGTTTCCTATCCAAAATAGACTTAAATTAACAGAAGATACATTATTACTCGTACTCAAATACAATGTAATGCTTTTATAATATTAGGTTACATTAGGTTCCCTTAACTCAGGGAAGCGCTTAAATCCATTCTTGTTTTCAGGAAAAGGAAAAGTCTTCCTGACTCAGAGACTCCAAAGCAGAAGTATGACATATCTTACAGCTACTACTTGGGCATACAGTAAGGATTTGATTGGTTTGTTTCACCAATTCTTGAACTCCACAGCAAGTCTTATTCCAGTAAGTAGTAGAAATAAGCTAATTCAAATTAAAGTGCAATTCTCCTTTAAGAGTCAAGTGATGTCTACGTTTATACATAATTCTTGCAGCAAAAGAGTCACAAGATGAAACAGAAACATTATGACAGCACCCAACACTTTTTGGTTATCCAGCAAGTTCACACAAAATATTAGCACTCAACAAAAAATAATATTCTGATTCATATAGTTGTGAAAATGTTCCACTGATTCTGAAATGTTTCTGACATTTCTCATTATGAAATACAGAGGCAGAGCAGCAGCTCTCCAAGTGTAAAACACTCTCCTTCATTTCTACAGGCTGTGTATTCAGTGCCAACACCACTGATATTCTAACATCAATATTATTTGCTAGCACATGGAACCTGAGGACAAAGAATTATAAAATGGAAAACTCAAGTGCTTTTTGAATTTAATTAATAAATCAAAAGTTCTGAGATTCAAAAGCTGGTCTAGATCATGGCCCCTCTCTAGGCTGCAATTTTCCCCCACAGGATTTCTTTAAAACAGCATCCAATAAAAATATTAAAAACCACATGCAATAAAGCATCTGACACTTCCCCTGGAGACCTTCCCACAGCCAACAAGTTCTTTTTCCTCAAGCTGGATTTTCATTTAATTTCATCCCATTGCCTATTCTCATGGAAGCAAGGAGTAAAAGGTCACAGTGAGGGCAAGAGATGGAAAAATCCAACCAAACAAAACAATTGCTAAACTACACTGAAAAAGTGTGAAAAAGCAATTTAGCTGTGAAGTGCATTGATGACAGGGAAACTGTGAAGGCAAAGGTTAACTTTAGCCAGAATTTCAAAGCTTTTTCTTCTCCATCGGCATGGAAAAGTCACAGATGTACATGGATATCTCCAAGAGGGAAAAAAATTCAATATGGAAAACGACTGAGTTACCACTCATAATTATGATTTTGGAAAAGAAGCAAAGTGTCCTTAGAACTTCCTACTGCTTAGTGCTTAGAAGGAAGTGCTTAACTTCGTACTGCCCAGAGAAGAAAGAAATCCTCTTTGAAAGCTGTTATAATCTTGAAAAGGTATCAGCCATATCTTCCACCTTTGAAAAAACAAATGAAACCTCCATAGTACACAGCACCACCTTCTTGTAACAGGAACGTTGTACCATCTATTACCCTGAACAACCAATGAAAGATGTTGCCAAGGGAGATATCATAAAAAGGAGATACCAGATTTAGTCAGTAAGGTTTTGTATTCCCTCACAACCTAATAAATACAGTGTCTGGCTCTTTATTTAATATATCCTACAGCTATAGAATATATTTACTTTTTATTCTTCCTTCTCTGTGGCTAGAAGGAATTAGTGAAAAGACTGTTTAAAGAATTACTGCAAGATGTGTATCCAGACGGCTGTTTTGAAAACATTGCAAACACAAAACTCCTGGAGGATATCATACAAAAAGGATAAGAGAAGACTCACCACTAGTGAGTCACAGAAGCAAACATTTGTAAAAGATGTAAAAGCCCAAATCAGTACTTAAAGAAGAATAGACACCCTCCAGAATTTATCTAATCCCCACTGCTTTCAACAGAGAGACTCCCAAGTAACATCAGAGGAGGTGGATGTGAATTTGATCTCTGTTCTTCAGAATCTCAGAACCAAAGGAAAAAAAGGCATGGCAATAGCCACCACCAGCTACACATTAAATTCCCAATTCATTTAGAAAAGAAACCATAAGTGATTTGTTAATCAATAAAAAGAAGGCTAAATGAGCATGAAAGATTTCACGTGTCCTCATCAACAACTTCCTTTCGGCGCTGGGCCCGGAAATGGCGCTCGATGTTGATTGTCACTTCCCTCTGCAGATTCCTGCTGTTAGTTTTCCCGGCTGTTCTGATCCAGGGGTGCTGAAGTACCTGACGTGCTGTGTAGCGCTTCAGGGGATCCACTATCAACAGCCTGGTGATGAGGTCTTTTGCTGCTATTATGGGAGAAAGCAAAGGAGAGAGGGGTGAAGCACAGTAGTGTGCAACGTGCTCTAAGATGTGCAATCCTGTGCAATGTGCTCTAGCATGACCCTGCTCAAGTGGGGTGTTTGAAACACATCACCCACCGTGGTCACTTCTAACCTTACCCATTCTGCAATGGTGACAGCTACACCCACACAAAATGTCCTTCTTATTTTTTTCATTAGTTTTACCATGGTTTTTGTAACTATCCCCTGGAGCTATTCTAACAACTGCAGTTAAGAGTTAGTGACAAAAAATATTAAATGTCCATAACTGATGTCATTCTCCCATTCAGAAACAGAGGAGAAAGTGAAGGGAATTTAATCTCAAAAGTGTGCTGAAGGCATCAGGCTAAGTATTCACATTCACAGGAATGAGCACTGGGTATCTTATCTCTTAAGAGGTATAAATGTTGTAAAATGCTGTGAAGCAAGTCCTTTAAAAGACTGTACAGGGATTAAAGGAGTTCTAGGGTTTCTGATTTTGAAGAGTGCACAAAAGACACTGTACTAGCCTGTGAGAAAGAAAAAACTACTCTGTGCAGACCCCACTGTCAATAGGAAATTGACACTGTTCTGCAGGACAAGGATTTCATTCTCAGCTTTTGAGATTTTTTTATAACATCTTTACAATGTAACATAGCCCTCGAGATTAGTTTGACACCTTTTTCTGCAGAGACATATAAACAAGATGAGGAAAATCCTTGCTTTTGCTTATAAAGGGAGGAATTGAGGACCCCATTAAAGCATTCCAAACTAATATGAAGAAACACAGACATCAATAGTACCAGAGTACTAAATTTACATTTGAAGCACAGATTTACTCAAGAGACCTGTAAAATCACCCCAAGGTGATCAAGATCACTGCCCTGAAAAGAGTTTCTCCCACTCAGAGAAGACTGCCACTTCTCAGATTTGCTAAAAGTGCAGAATCTTACCTGCAGAAATATTGTCCCAGTAAGGGGATAGGAACTCATAGTGACCCAGTTGTATGATCTGAAACAGCTCCTCTTGATCACGGTCCTGACTTCGGAAAGGGGGAAAACCACAGAGCAGGATGTAAAGGATCACGCCAGCTGCCCACATGTCTACTTCGAGGCCATAGCCTAAGGAAAAAGGGACAAACCATGTCTTGTTTAAGAAAGAAAACTCACAACTGCAAGGGAACTATTTCTTGGAAATAGAATTAAAAAGAAACAAAGACTCTCTTCTCAGTTCCGCAAAAAGATGAGGTGAGCAAAAGAATGAGTGGCTAGTACACTACACTTATAAGCTGCCCATTATTAGCTACAGCTCTCACAGAGTCTCTCTTTTCCACAACATGTTTCACAAACACTGTCTCACAAGGCCAGCGTCAACTGCAGACTAATTGAGAAAACAGAGCATGTATTTCTAAAATAGTCGTCCTCAGATTCCCTTCAAAAAAGAACTAAGAGTGCCAAGTTTCCATTGAAATTGGATATAACTGGAGATGTGCAACCCAGCTCCACAGAACAAGAAATAGATTTGAGTCACCAACAAAACTGACTTCTTTCCAGGTCTGAATATTTTTGGAGATGAAATCTTCAAAATTCCTTGTGATGTGAAACAGATTTTGAATCATTACATAAATTTAAAATACATGTTCATGACTTTGCATCATCAGGGGCTTTGGATAGTTGTTTGGATTATAGTAATAAAATGGGGCTGGCTACTCTTAGGTTGCAACATGAATTTTTGGTCATTTTGCCCCCTTTAGCTATTACCATCTATGATATTTTATGGCTTATCTGCTTGGAAGTCAGTGATGTATTAGCACAGCCACTAATAATGCAAATATAACTAATGTAATGCTCATGTTTGTTAAAAACTAAGAGTTTTCCTTTCCCAAATTACACTGCTAGCCAACCTCCTACCCTGAAAAGATATTTCAGTAGGTTGAAACATTCTGGACTATTTCCATTATTAGAAAGTTCAGCATAATTGAAAGATTTATGACAAATTAAAAATACACACTCACCCTTCTCAGCAAGTATTTCAGGAGCAACATACGTTGGTGTTCCACAGACAGTAAATATGGGTTTTGTAACCTGCTTAGCAAGGCCGAAATCTGCCAGTTTCAGTGTAGTAGATTTATCTGCATTGTGCTGAACCTATATCACACAAAATATATGTATGTTTAGTCCAGATGAATTTTAAAACAGCAAAATATAAAGGAAGCAGAAAATCAAACAGGAGGGAATTCTAATAATAGTACTAATTATGGAAATAATCTTCAGAACATGGCTCTTTTCCCCCATACACCAAGAGGGTGCATTTCTTTAAGAGGATAAGCAATTATCGAAAAAAGAAAACCTTGCTCTACAAACTCTGGCACGCTGCAATTTCCAAGAAATTAATAGAAGGAACACAAAAAATAACCAAGAGTCAATTAAATACTGTTATTTCCTCTTGAGAAAATAAACTGTTCTTTTTCCCAGGGAAAGCAAAGAGGAATGCTGTGGACTTAAATGCAACGAGCCCATGTAAAGTACTGATTTTGTTTTTTAGCCCCAGATAGCAACTAAGTACCACACAACTGCTCAGTCACTCATCCCCCATCTGCCTGTAGCAGGATGGGAAGAAGAACCTGAAAAACAGTGGATTGAGATAAGAACAATTTAATAATTAAAGTATAATAATAAATTATTAAAGTATATTAATAATAATAACAGCAGGAATGGTAACAACTATAATGAGAAGGGGGACAGGGAGAGAGAGCAAGAGAAAGAGAAAGGAATAACACCCAAGAAAAACAAGTGCTGCACAATACACTTGCTCACTGCCCACTGACCCCCAGCACAGACCAGCAACTCCTGGCCAACTCTCCTCAGTTTATTTACTGAGCATAATGTTCCATGACATGGAATATGCTTTTGGGTCAGCTGCCACGGCCATGTTCCCTCCCAGCTTTTGGTACACCTGCTCCTTGGCAGAGCATGGGACACTGAAAATTCCTTGACTTAGGATAAGCAGTGCACAGCAACAACCAAAACATCAGTGTGTTATTAATGTTATCCTCATACTAAATCCAAAGTACAGCACTGTACCAGCTAAAACCAAGACACACGGAAAGTGTATCTCCATCATACTGGTCTAACAATAAAATACAAACCAACAAAAGCTTTATGTTATTTCCAAATTACTCTGATACTCTACCTGCTGCCCTGAAACCACATTAGCAATGGTCACCACACAGCAAAAGTTGTAGAAATAGGTCCATGCAGAATGACCTCCTAATTGGGCCTTTTCAGCAGTTCTCATCTCCTTACATCCACCTGGCAAGTAGTCAAAATACTTTCTTCAATTCTAATTTTGTATGCACCGGTCTTTAGCATTACTTTATACAGCATTACAGTTAATGAAGGGTAATTTTAAGAAATTAAATATGTTAATGACATAGAGGGTGGCATCGAGCACACTCCCAGTAAGCTGGCAGGCAACACCAGGCTGAGTGATGAGATTGACATGTCTGAAGGATGGGATGTTGTCCAGAGACACCTGAACAAGCTCAAGAAGGTCAAGCCTCATGAGGTTCAACAAGGACAAGTGCAGGGCCCTACACCTGAGCTGGGGCAATCCCTGGTATCAATACAGACTGGGTTATGGATTGAGAGCTGCCCTGTGAAGAGCAACTTGGGGTAGCTGGTGGATGAAAAACTGGAATAAGCTGGCAATGTGCAGTTGCAGTCCAGAAAGCCAACCATATCCTGGGCTGCATCCAAAGCAAGGGAGGGGATTCTGCCCCTCTGCTTTAGTGAGACCCACCAGGAGAGCTGTGTCCAGCTCTGGGGTCCCAGCACAGGAAGGGCATGGACTTGTTCCAGTGAGTCCAGGGGAGGGCTGGGAAAGAGGGATGGAGCACCTCTCCTGTGAGGAACGGCTGCAAGAGTTGTGGTCGTTCAGCCTGAAGAAAAGAAGGTTCCAGACAGATATTGTGGCCTTTCAATAATTAAAGGGGGCTTAAAAATAAGATGGGGACAGGCATTTAGCAGGGCCTGCAGCAATAAGACAAGGGGCAATAACTTTAAACTGAAGGTGAGTAGATTCAGACTAGATACTAAAAATAAATGCTTTATGGTGAAAGTAGCAAAACACCAGAACAGGATGCCCACAGAGGTGGTAGATACTCTATCCCTGGGAACATTCAAAGTCAAGTTGGACAGGGCTCTGAGCAATCTGGTCTAGTTGAGATATCCCTGCTCATTACAAGAGCTTGGGCCAGATGACCTTTAAAGGTCTCTTCCAACTCAAACCATTCTAAGATTCCATATTCAAAGGCAAAGTCAAAAACAATGCAGTAGTATAATTATATAAATCAGTATGCTTAATACCAGTGATTGACATCCAAATATTCTTTGAGAGGTAAAAAAAAGTCATTAATTTCCTTTATATGAAAAATTGTTTCTCCCTGAAACTATGGGGAACAGACCAGCAGCTAAAATGTCTTACAAAACAGCAAAGTAAACCTGAACTTGGTTTTGAAAGGACAAACTGGAATATAATGTGACAGGTATACTCCATGTTTTAGCTGCTCATATTTCACCATCAGACATGGCTTTAAAAAGCCAAAAATTCAGGATGGTCTCTATTACCAGATAATTAAAGGCACAGATGTGACAACATTTGCTCTTATACATTACAATTGACTAATCCCCATTCAACATCTTTATGGAAACTATAAGCATACATCCAGTTTTGATTAAGCAAAATGGGTTTCGACTTCTTGGTGTGTTTTTTCTTTTTTTTTTTTTTTCTTTTTAAGTGACAAAAAAGTATTGTATTACAAAATAATACAGTAAAGCTACTAATCCCTTTTAACCTATTTTTTTAAAAAGGCACAAAACTGGAAGGACTGACTGATGCCCCAGAACACTATGTGGTCATTTAGAAGGATCTCAACAGACCTGAGAGACAGGCAGGGCAAAACCTTTTGAAATTCAACTGGTCCAAAACCTGGGCAGGAATAACCCATACATCAGTATAGGCTGGGGGCTGACCAGCTGGAAAGTAGCTCTGCAGAGAAGGAGCTGGGGGTCCCAGAGGACAAGAAGTTTTCCATGAACCAGCAGTGCCCTTGTGCATTCTTTTAGTTTTGATTAAACAAAATATTTTGGCCAGTTTTTTTCTGCTCTTCCATGAAAAAATAGTTTTCAGTATGGAACTGAGAATAAAGTTTACTACAACCATGCAGTCAAAACTTCTGCAAAAAGCAGCTAAAATGCCACAGTCGTTTTCTCTATTATATTAGGCAACTATGTGACAATCTTTTCCCATCATGTCCTGTGGACAGAAACTGACAAAAATGACAAAAAAATTATAAAAGTAACACTTGCTTTGTAGAACAACATCTATCTATAGAATTTATATTCTATCAATAGGGGTAATAGTGGTCAGATGTTACAAAAATTCACAACTGAAATGTTCCATTTTTATGCAATACAAAAATATGAGCATGAATGTATTTTCCTATTCTATATATATTTTTTTAAAATTATACAAGAAAAGCATGTCACATGGAATTTCAACTACCCTGCATGCTACTGTACTAAGACAAACAATACTGAAACCTTTATATACATTTTTAGAAAATAGCAGGGTGGTGTGAAGGGTGCAGAACACAATGGTCTTAATCCCAGTCCCAAAATCTTCAGGAGATTTCTTGCTTTGTAAAATGCACTGTTGCACTTTCTCTTTTCTCAAGATGCCAGACTTCTAATCTCCCATTGCAGCACAAGGTGGCAACACAGCACCATCTGTTCTTTCAGGACAAAACACTGAGCTTCCACTTTACTTAACAAGGGAGCAGGTAGGAACAGCAGGCACAGTGGGTCTATTTTCACAGCTTTGTGACAATCACTTCAGAGACAGCATGTAACCTGTCAGCAAGCCTGAAAACCTCACCCCATAACTTCTCAGCAGCTTCACTAACACTGTGCTCGGAAGACCTCAGTCACCACAGAGAGTTCCCTTCGTCCACAGCTTACTACTGACCAGTCTACTTTTTCAAGATCTGGCATCACCTTGAGCATGCAAATAATGCTTCACTGCAGAAACAAAAGCTTCTCAGATTCTTTTTAATCATTCCCGGGGCCAGACTACTTCCTCATAGCAGTATTACAGAAATGCACAACGTGCTCAAGAGAAATCTAACCTCTGACATCCACAGTACGTATTCCACGCAATGGTGAGAACAAAGCAAAAATAGTGCTGCCTGCCTATAGACTTAATTGAGTTAAGAAGGACCAGTACACTTCATACACTTTCTATAGACAGCCAACTTAGGCCATACAAATACTTATGTCCTTCAACTGCCAGCATCTGGTGGTCTTGGACTAAAGGCAGTCAAGTCAATTGTACACTACTTACTCAAATACAGATGACATGTCAGAATATTAGAATATTGCCTGAGGATTTCTAGCTATGCCAGCCATACAACCACAAGATTATAATGTAAGGACAAATTCATCTTCAAAGAGGAAAAAAAGAAATCTTTCTTCTGCTGTCCTGTCTGTGGATGACTCCCAGTATTTAATGCTCTTGTTTGATTTCATATCTACCTTGCAAAATCCATCAGTGTGTTTAGATAACGATTTAAGACATTAAAAGTTTTCTATATGCACATGCATATGGTAGCACAACTTCTTCTTACGGACATCATAAAAGCCAGTTAGCCCATGACATTTTGTATATGGGAAATAGGTAGAGCTTAAGAAAAATTACTGCTTACACATTTGAGTTTCAGACATCCCTTGCTGCTAGCCAGAAGAATCTCTATGAAAAATCTTACAGAAAATTCTGAAAGTTATGGCAGGTAAGTGGTTAAACAGGAGTTTGATTCACATGCACTCAGGAAACTGGCAGTGCTTTGCATATATGTAAATAGTGTCGGAAAAATGGACAGTCCTTTGTATATATGTAAATAGTGTCACAAAGTTCAAGGGCAGAAAGGCTATACTTGAAGTTCTCACATATACCTGAAAACTAGAGAGAGAGAAAAAAGGGCAGGGTGACAACCTCAAATGCACAAAAAGCTCTAACATTTATGAAGTTGAGTGTTGAAGAATTACCACATTAGCATGTGAGAGATGTACAAGGAGATGAGTACACAATCGCAAATACAGCCCTCTCCCTTTCCCCCTAAAAACGGGTGACTTTATGTCTTTTACAGCTACAACCTGGAAAAGCAACACCACATTTTGGGCATTAATTTCTCACTTACAAGTGAAGAAATGCCAGCAGCTGTAGAATTAAACAGTCCCTTACCTAAAAACCTTGCCAGCAAATCTTGCTCCATGAGGTAGCACAAAAGTGACTGGCTTCATTTGTGAGACTAAACACACAACATTGCCCATCCTTGGCAGCAAAGGTTTTCTTGCTGAACACCTAGTCCTAAATGAGGTGATTCTGTTAGCAGATGGGAGGGAGTCGTAGCAGCTGTCTTCACACCAGCTGTCAAACAGATTTTGTTTTTGTAGCGCAAGTCACCACCCTTCTGCCTCACAGCTCTGCTGCGAGGAGCCTGATCAATGTGGGCAGACACAGTCGTGAAAGAGGGAGAGGAAAAAGCAGAAAGGATGATGGTGGCCTGGTGCAGAAGTTTGCTAGAGGACAGTTCCGTAAGAGAAATTTCCAACTTTCTCCAGTAAATTCTAAATTTACTAGACATCAAAGTATATTTGCACCTTTTCTTCTGTGGGGACAGAAAGTGTTTTCCTTCTTTCCCCTGTTGCTTATTTTCATGAAACTTAGGGAAATATTTTTTCCCAGATTGCTGCTTCTTGATCATCTCTTACGACAATTTAGCCAGTATGTTTAAAAGTCATTATGTCTAAAAGTCATTAGAAGCAATGCAGGTTCAGAATAGACATACACATTTCCTTAGTAAAATAGACCAAGGATCCTTTCTCTTCCATTTCCCGTTTTCTTGAAGGGGAAAAACAGTAGATAAAGATTACAAGGTTCACCTGACCAAAAGAAGACCCAAAGTGGGACAAACAAGTCAACAGCCTAAAAGAACGTACTTATATTTTGACCTCTGTGTACAAAGTCTAGGTAGACTAATTCAGATTTAAGCATCTTCAGTGTAAAAAAGAGGTATCCCAGAAACAGGGACATCTCTGCAGGATGCTGGAACTTGGAGCACTTTGCTTCATCTCCTGAAGGTACTGCTCCACCAAAGCCAATGAACCCATGAAATTTGCTTCCATACTGTTTGTTCCTGTTCAGCACTAGCTGATGGTAAGATTAGTGGCAGCTCTCCTTCCTCCTTTGGTACCCCAGCCACTCTAAGGAGACAGAGGCAGCACACTAAAAAAAACAGAAGCCACAGAATCTTGCTCAAACGGGCTGTATTTATAGGAATACTTATTAGATAGCAGGTGACCTATCCAATACTATCAGAACCTTAGAAACTCATTTACATGGTTGAATAGACTTGCTTTTCAAAAGTATACTTTGTGTACATGGTATCTAATACTGTTGTGCACAGAAAATTAACAGTAAGTTGAAACTAGAACAGGTAAAATTTTATTTCCTGCAGCGTTTAGGTAACACTGTTCTTGTATGACAAAATACCTACAGTCTGGGAACACTCTCCTCCTTGAAAAATGCATTCTGACTTTCAAAATGGGCAACATTAATATTTTAGCACTACACAATGCTGCTACTGCCCAGTATTCTCTGCTTTGCAGTTCTGTGAACAAAATGCGAGAACAACCAAAATAGACCTTTACCTTGCCCGTCTTTGCTTATCTAGATCACTGTGATGATTATGTATTGCAGAGGGAAATGAAGCATCAGATCTCAGGTGTTTCACTGAGCACTAGCTTACTTTCAGCAAATAGGAAGGAGCAGAACCTGGTTTGTAATGGAAAATCAGCTTCTGGAAAAAGCCATGCAGTTTTATGTGAAGTTTTGTCCAAACTTTGTGCAAATGAAGCACAAAGGCAGGGCCTATAAGCCCACTTCTTCCTGCAAACCAGCCAGTTGCATTCGCTGCATTCCGAGTTACATTCATTCTTTTATTTACACAGATACCACATACCAAAGATTTTTCATTAAACTAAGCAGGATTCATAGCAGGACCTAATAAAGATGCTATTGCTTAGTTTAAAGGTTTGGGAGCAAATTGTTTCAGCCCAGCCTTGTGCAGCCTCTGCATTATCCTTGAGGCTACAACTGTTGCTTTTCTCCAGAAATTCACACTGATCCCAGTGCAAAATTAATTATCTTAAAAGCACTGAATGGTCCATAGGACTAAATAATCTTTTTTTTTTCTTTTTTTTGTTTGGCTAACCTTGAACTTCCAAAAAGCTGATAAAAGCCAATTTGTTAGAAACTGGCAAATACTTGCTATTTATCTATTTATCAGGAAATTTGGAACCCTAATACAAAAGTGTAACACACACTTAGCAAGGGAGAGTTGTTTTCTCTTACAATGGATATCTTGTGAAATGCCAATACTACAAACATTTCTATGCAAATTCACACATGTCAGTAAGTACATTGACTTCAGTGCTGGATACAAAGAATGCAGCCTCAGAAATGTGATGGAAACAAGAATTTTTGTCCTTGGCATGAAGTTACTATTTGAGCTGACTTTAATGCTGTATTAACCAGAAGATTTTACTGTCAGATTATTTCAATCAACTGTATAATACTCCTGCTTCTAAGCAAAGAAGTTGTCACAAGATAGAAATCACTATAATAGAGGACTGCCACAGTAGTCTGCAAGATTTACAAATACAGTGGACAAAAAGTCCAACAAATAAATAAGATAATTTAGCAATTTTAATAAACTTTATTCTGCAAGGAAGATGCTTTATGATTCATCCTTAGACACCTAAAAGTCAGATGCTAAATAACAGATCTGATTTCTGCAAAATACAAATGCTCACCACCCCTGAACATCTGATAATTTTTACTTGAGTTCCTTTCTGTAACCACTGTTATCCGCAATGCACAGCAGATCTATGTAAAGCAAACCGCAATTGTAATTTCACTCCAAAATTGTACCTATTTTATTTTTACAACAGTCCTGCCACAGCACATTATTTCTGTATGGGATTTGCTTAAAACAATTCAAAGAACCATAATTGGAAGGAAAATAAATTAAATTTCTGCACAAACACAAATGTTTGACGATACTTACCAAAAGATTTTCTGGCTTGAGGTCCCTATGGACAATGTTCTTGCTGTGAATATAAACCAGTGCTTCACACAGGTCAGTGATCATGACAGCAGCATCATGCTCTGTGAACTTCACACTTTCTATGATTGCATCAAATAAGTCCCCTCCTGGGACATACTCTAAGATTAAGTAGATCTCAGCTTCTGTCTCATAAACCTCAATTAAGCTTACTATATTGGGATGAGAGAGACTCCGAATAATGAGGATTTCACTTTCCATCATGTCCTCCTTCTCCTTCAGCTTGGATTTATCAACAATTTTCATTGCATAGATCTGATTGGAATCACAGTGGCGACATTCCTTCACCACTGCAAAGTTCCCATCCCCAATAGTTCTGCCAATCTCATAGTGTTTTTCCACATCAGTTCTGCTTTTAATGGCATGCCTCCGGCTTGTGCTTTCCAATCCCTGAGTTTTGTTGTCTTCCTTACTCACTCTACGCTCCCCTGTTTTTTCTCGTCGAGTCATGTCACTGTCTCTACATGTGCCATTCCCCTCTCTTCTGGCAGCTTCCTCTTTAGCCCTTTGTCCCTCTCTGCCCTCCCTGTGCGTTTTAGACATTTTCTCAGCATCCCTCAGAGTGTCTTTCTTTAGCCAGCCACTTTGGTTCATTACACAGCTACTTCCATTATCTTCCTTCACTTCATGAGATAGCTGGAGCCCTTCTACAGCATTCTTCCTGATTTTTGCTACTTCCTTCCCATGGTTTTCACGCTTCTCCACATCCCTTTCTTTCTCAATGTTCCTTTTTTGCTTCTCCAGCCCTTCATTAATAATCCTATGTAGCGGCTTCCACAACCTTCTACTGCCATTATCTTTCCAGCCAACCTCCTCACCCTCCAGACAGGTTTCAGGAGACTTTCTGCAGTTCTTGACTTTTGTATTTCTTTCTACGTGGTACCTCTGACACATGCCTGTGTTCAAGTCTCTATTCTCAAATGAGGCCTCAGCCTGCCTTTCCCTTCGTAACTTTTCTCTAGCCTGCCTTTCCTGTTCACATTTCTCACACCTCAGGACCTCCTCAGAACTCTCTTCTAAGCCTTCCTCAGAACTCCTCTCATGGTTAAGGTACCTTTCACTTTCTCTTGTTTTTCTAGAAGGCTTTACTCCATGCTCACCACCCCAGCTCTCTCTAGTCCACTTTTTTTTGGTTCTCCCTTTTATCTCTTGCTTTGTCTTGGCTTGACTTTTTCCTTCATGTCCTGCTACCAGCTGGGAAGACAAGCCATCGCTGCAGTTCTTGGTCATTTCTGTCTCATCAAAGCCACTGTCTACTTTAGAGGCCTTGTCATACAGCCTGCTCTTCAGTTTTTGGGACTGCTCCTCATTCATCTGAATGGCAGCAGTGGCAGCATAAGGATTTTCAGGATAAAGTTCTTGTAATACCACCTCCAGGTCCTTCAAAGTGAGGGGCTCCTTCCCCATAGCTATGAACGCATCACCTTCCCTGAAGAACTCAGAAACACTTCGTATTTCTCTGCCTCTCAGATTGTACAGCTTTCTCACACGGTCATTCTTCCAATGAGGAAACCCCAGAGCTTCTGAAATGTCAGCCATCAGCTGCTCAAAGGTCTGGACTGATCTCCTGTTGAGAAGCAAGGTTATCCTCCTGAGCGTGCGTCCCCCGGGTTTCACCACTGTAATTATCCTTGGCTTCACAGGACTGTGCTCTGAATGTATTGTGTGAAAACCATTGTGAGGTCCAAATGAGGACCTGTGGCTGCTTTCACCCAAACAAGGTTTTTCATGGTTTCCACGACCAACAGGAGGACAAGTCCCATGCAGTTTCCTCTCTTTTGCTTTTGAGACGGTGTTGCGTGGCGAATGGTCCAACAAGCTTTGGCGTCCTAAGGCAAACAAAAAGTAGGAATATTTATCATTTTGCATCAGCAGCAATAGTTTTCTACGTGTCAGTACATGTGACCTCTCAGAGAGTGAGAGTAGGTGACTTCAAGGTTTATAAAGAACCTTTAACTACCACTAAGGAGTATCTCCACATAGTTGCAACTCCAACATTGTCAAGTTTGTGAGAAAATCTAAATTCATTTTGTGACAGGGAAATGTCACTAAAAAAATAATAATATTGAACAGAAATAGATCTTTCTTCTAAATCCTCACATCTTGCAGAAATCCTCAAAGAACAGTAGGATTGCATCCAGATTTTCATATTCTCTTATTAATACACCTCTCATAAACTCATTCAATTCCTTTCTGAACCCAATTGCAATTTTAGTCTCTGTAAACCCTGTGGTGACAAGCTGCACAATTACACTGCATGAAGTAAGATAAACTAATTACTTGTGTTTAAAAATTACTACCAGATGGCACTCTGTATGCAACCTTACATTTTTATAAATAATTATCTCTTCATTTTCCCTGAACCTTCTATAACAAGTTAAATAAATTTTTTAAAAAACATTACTTTTGCTATAATTTTTACTGTAATTTTATTGGTCATCTAATAGCAATGCAATTTAATCTTTTGCCTTAAAGAAAGGCCATGTTATTTTTGTTTGATAATTGGAGTCATGGCTTTGAATCTTTTGAGTTGACTTTTTTATTCTTAGAATTATGTGAAGTCACACAAAGTTCTGAGTATTCTCTGGGGACATTGACATTTCATCTTAGAAAATCATCAAAGAAAATGGCACCATTTGTTATGCATAATTGTGAAACACAAGAATTGAAAATATAACATATGGCTATGGACAAATCAAGCTATAAGAAATTTCCCTGTCTATCAGCAATAAGCCAAGAATAAAAATGTCCCCCAAAAGTATTCTGAGCTGTTGTACTTGCTAGGATTAAAACCTGCTTACAATGCATTTATTTTCAGCCTCAAGAAATGTACTTTCAGAATGAGACTGCAGAGTGTTTCCACCTCCACTTAACAGCCCTGCTCTTCAGTTGGGAACAAACTTTCAATATATGTGAACTAACAGGACCAGGACAAAAAGAAACAGCCAAAATGGTTAACGAATCATTACAAGGAAATTTCTGTACACTAATGGTTTATCTCCCCCAGAGAATCAGGTCTATTTTCATAATTACTGTGATTCCCCAGTCACAGTGCAGTGGCCAAATCCTCAAAGGAAAATCTGCACATATCAGCATTTCTCTTGGTGTTAGGCTCATGCCTACTACATTTTGGGTTTCAAGTGCAAGAAGCCATTTTCAGTATTTCATACTACATATTTTTATTTGTCCTTTCCATCAAGGCATAATAGAATGAAGAAGAAATACACCTCCTTTCCTAGAACAACAAACAAAACGGAAAATTTCAGAAGTGCTGCAGCAGAACATTCACTTGCTCTGCCTCAAAAAATACCCAACAGGCCAGGGCTTGAGTGTGGAAAGCACAGGAGGAGTCACCGCTATAGAATCCACTCTGCTGTTGCCTCTGCTTGATACAGGATGATGGACACTTCTTGGTTGTAATACTCTCACCAGCTAAGCACTGTGTGCCCCCCAGCATGTCCCTTAACTCTTGGCTTCATTTTCTTCCCCTGCCAAATGAGATAGATGCTTCTTCTCCAAACAAATATTACAAAAAAGTCCAGCTGCCAGCATGCTGATTGAAGACGTAAGCATTATATAAGAGCTACGTGTGACTAATGCTTGGTGGTTGTACAAGTTATTTCTGTCTTCATTCTGCTTTTTAAGGATGATCACTTGTTATCAAAAGATGACTATATACGTGCTAGTGATTTCTCAACATTCACATATTTACATTCCACCCAGAATAAAGCTTACTGTGAATGAAGGGGAAAAAAAATCAGCTGTAATAACAGTTCTCTGAAATCTAAATCAACTCCACAACATGTTAGTTACCAGGAACGGAGGAAGCTCTGAATTTAATCAACATTTCCAGGTTCTTGCGTACCCACTGTCATCAAAGCTTTATCTTGCTTATGGGAACTGTGAGTGACAATTTTACTGCTTACAATCTTGGTACAACATAAAAACAGTGGTGCACTAATAATGCCTTTTCCTACAGATTATGTTCCTCCCGGTTATGCTGCTATTATCATATCTTTCTATAAGCCATTGATTTTAAGTGCTTGGTTGTACTGTTGATTGTTTCAATTACCCAGGCATCAATTATGTTTCCTTTCTCCACTAAATTGGCTAAGCCTTAAGGAGAAGACAAGCTTATTTTTTTAATTCTGTAACTAATGGAATAAGAGCAGTTTCATGTAATTATTAAGAACAATACAGGAATGCTTTGTTCTTTTTAAACTAACTTGATTCCTAGCCAAAAACACTTTGACAAAAGCCACAAGTTGATATAAAACAATGCTTGTTATAAGAGTAGAATTGCATATTCTTCTTTGATGAGAAAGGAAATAACTGCTTAAATCATTGCATGAAAGAATCTTCTAATGTTTTCCAAAAAAAGGGGAAGTGTCAAATTTCGTCAAAGTGGTGGTCACAATGACTATATATTACATACAATTAAAAATTCACTTCAGTTGCCTGTTACAACTATTTCAGTCATAATTTCTGTTATTTTCCAGTTATGCTATATTTAACTGATACACAAGAAGCAAGCCTCAATCTGTCAGGAAAGTACATATGCTTAAAGCGGTAACAAGCATTTCTAGAAAGCCTTCAAAGGTCACACACATACCCAAATCCTATGGCTACAAATTATATTGCTTCAAAATCTTGTTTCCATATTTATATACAAGTGGGAGAAGAAGGAAGAGGGAGGTGGTATGAGAAACACACTTCAATGAGTTCAAGCACTGGCAAATGATACATCTGAGAATAAAATGCCTTTTTTCTTTCACTGTCTTACTGAGAGCTAATGATTATTAAATATACATATTCCTTAGAAATGTTAAGATGGATTGATGGGTGCATCTGGTTTTATCTGTATACACATCTATCCATATATTCTAGCGTATTATGGATTATCAATGGTGCAGCATGGCCAAGGAGGATGCTGAGGCTGCTGCTGTGGAAGGACAGGGGTGAGGCAGCACAGCTGGTCAAGGGCACCCTGCACACCACCTAAACTGTGCACATGGACAAAGGGAAATGAAAACTAGAACCCATGGAGCAATACAGAGCTCCACATGATAAACACATGATGGCCTTGTAAGGCGAACACTGACACCAACTCTCTAGAGAAGCACAGAGGATGGAACCAACTGGGATTTGGGGGCTCAAACATGTAGCAGAAACAAGAAATTTAGCACCTATGACCAAAGCACAGGTGCTCCCTACAGAGAAAATGTGCCCCCCTGCACAGAGCTTCTGTGTCTCATTTTTAAAACTTACAAATCATTTGTGATCATCACAGTCCATCCCACTGTGTGGGTGGGGAGGGTGGGAAAACATGGAGAGAAATCACAAAAATTCATCTAGAATACATTTCCTTTGAGTATTTTGGATCATATTCTGGACATGGAGTAAAATTAAATGAATTCTGAAGACTTCAGCTCTGAAGAAGTTGTGTATACAGAGCATCAACATCTATTTCTTAAGGAATTTGCCAGCTGAAACAAGAGGGTAACAGGGTTTGCCAGAGGTCACCCATTGCAACCCATTTTTGCAAGCAAAAATGTATTGCTGCTATTTGCCTTTCAAAACTTAACCTTTCCCTTGGCCAGTCCATAAGCTTTTGCTCATTAATTAAAATACTACCACTCAGCTTGCATTTTTCTTGGCTCTCCTGCTGGAGATCACAGTTTCAGTAATTAACTGAATGGTTCACCATTCTTCTATAAAGTCACAGGTTGAAGGGGGATTAAATTTTTACAAGGAGTTTTACAACACAAAACAGAAGGCAGCAGCGAAACAGGATCTAGGCATGGCATTGCTGTGAATAAGACGGTGTTACTTGAGCCCTCCAATATTTTTAGAAGGTTTCCACTTACAAAAGCAATTATGAAAATGCCCCAAAATATTAGCAGCAACTAAACTTACAAATGACAGAAACCGTGTATCTGGGAGTTGTTTTGATATACTGGTCCCAGTACAGGATAAACAAAACACTATTAAAGTGGGCAGAGAAGGGACAGCAGTACAAATGCCTGTTTTTTCTGTAAGAAAATTCCTGCCGAGAGCATGTAAAACAATGACCATAGGGGGAAAAAAAAAGAATGATCTTACTTGGAAGAAAAAACATTTGATTAATTTCACAGTACTAACAAGTATCTCCAAGTACTTGAGTATGAAGAATGCCTCTGGCACTGAACTTGGAGTAGCCAAGTACATAGCTCAAACAGGTTACCAGTGTGCATCAGCAGCCGGCTCCAGGATGCAATCCAAGTCCTCTAGAAATATGCCATCTTGATCTCCTCCTTTCTGTAAATTATTTAAAGTTGCAACTTCCAGGGCTAGTGCACACTGTTAGTGCCCAAGACTGAAGCAGGAACACAGCAAGTCTTACTTCACTAGATTAGATGCACAGAAACAAAACATGATCACAGGCATCCTTTTACAGCAAGTAAATTTTACATTATCTACAGCCCCACTGGTGGAAACACTACTGGTGAATTTTTCTCTGAGGAGTCATACACTCTCTTTCCTCCCCTGCCATGTTTTACATCATTTTAGGGAAGAGATTTTTTTTGAGTCAGGACTGGTGGTTATTTCAGCAACAACAAGAGGCAGACACACTCCATCAGTTTTGACCAGATAAAATCCTGAGTAGAAAAAGAAAGTCAAATTTCGCAAGGGCTGGATCAAGACAGTGTCAAATGTAGCAGGACAGTTGCTGTTAGCTCCAGCCTGAGCAAGCTCCAAATGCGCACTCAGCTCAGAGGTATGGAATTGAAAATGGAAAAGGAAAGCTAGTGAAGAACTGGACTGTGAGGATAAGAGCAAAGAGGAATTGTGGCAGACTGCAGAGAAGGAAGCCAATAGTGCTATACTCAGTACACACTGCAGTTCCTACAAACTTTTATAACAGCTGATAGCCATTCCCCTGGCCTTCACTGACACGGTTGAAGCAGATGGAGACTTTAAATAGGGAAGCAGTAAGTAAAACATGAGAATAGGAGTGGATCAAGAAATCAGGTAGAATGCCAAACTTAGACAAAGAGATGGGATTGGAAGTCAGCAACAGAACTATCCTCACATGGTCTGCTCCTTTGCAGTTCTCAATAAAGAACATCTACCTGCTTCTGTTGTCACTTGCCATATTGGCTTACACTGATTTATATTTTTTTAAAGAAGAGAAGAACTACATACACACAAAGAGGTTAATACATTAAGAGAGCATTAGCAAGGTCCTCAGTGAGACGGGAGAAAATTAGAGTTATCACCCACATCCTGAATTGCATCACTTTTCCATTCTCATGGGACCTGGAGTGCTGCACCAGCTCTGGGGCCCTTGACATATGAAGGATGTGGATGTGTTGGAGCAACTCCAGTGGAGGACATGACGGTGATCAAAGGGCTGGAGCACCCCTCCTTCGAAGGCAGACTTGGGGATGTTTAGTCTGAAGAAGGCACCAGCTCTGGGAATACCTTAGAATGGCCTTTCAGTACCTAAATGGACCTAGAAGAGAGCTGTAGAAGGATTTTTACAAGGGCATGGAGTGATAGGACAAGGGGGAATGGCCTTAAACTGAAAGAGGACAGACTTAGATTAGATGAGGAAGAAATTTTTACCATGAGGGTGGTAATACAGGTTATCAGAGAAGTTCTGGATGCCCCATCACTGGCAGTGTTCAAGATGGGGCTCTGAGCAAGCTGAGGGCAGTATAACGTTCCCCTCCGTGTGGCAGAGGGCTTGAAACTGGATGATCTAGCAGTGACTTCCAAACCAAATAATTTCTTTTGTGAATTTACTTCCTCCTTGCACATATGACAGTTTAGATATATACACAATTTTTCTTGTGTCCACTCCAGGACCCTCTTTTTCAAGCAAACTGGATTAAGGACTGTGTTGTAGAGAAATATATGTAACTAGAAGAGCCGAAAAGTGTGTGAAAAAATATAGGAGGATCAGTTTCTCTGCTTAAGACACTGCAGCCCTGAAGAACTGGATTTTGTCTCAACCAATTCCATTGAGTTTCAAAGCGATCAACTTTCCAGAGAGGATCAGAGTCTGGTAGCAAAAAAAACATTCTGAGACCTGGTCCACAAATTTGCTCAGTGCTCACATCAGCAAGGGCATGTACTGGAAGAGGTACTTCAGACCACAAGATAATATAACACAACACATAGATAATGTTAAATCATCCCAAAATTCAGGACCTGGGCATCTCAAGTTGCTTTCTTACCCAGATTAAAGTACTTTTAACTTTATTTTCTGCACCTTGGCTGACACTGAATGTAGTACAAGCCTTCTCTTTGGAGGTATCACAGATAGGCTAATTCATATTTGTTAATGTAGAAATAACCATGACAAAAAAGCCCAGAAGCTAATAAGCCTGTATTAATAGCAGGGTTCAAAAAACAAACACCAGGAGGCATGAAGGACCAGGGTAAACAGCAGAGGCTCATTAGGAAAGCTTTGTCCATCACATACACTGATGGAGACAGAGTCCCTCTGGATAGAAAAAGCAGCATCTGATAATGTAATAATGCATATATCTTAATGCACAGGAACATGGGTTGGGGAAATAGCAGCTCTAATCAATAGTCATAAAAGCTTGACTTTGTAACCTGAGTAATATTAGATTTTAACTAACTGGCCTTGTAGAAATACATTTTTTAATACACGGAAGAAATACATCAAATAAGCCTTACATGCTCAGAAATACATTTGCTGGTAAGGCAGTTATAAAGTGTACCATGCAATAAAATATTTTTGTAAAGCATATGGAATTAGAACCATGCTTTACAAAACAAAATAAAAGAAGCAGTCTTTTTAAATGACCAAATTGTCTTTTATTCAATTAGGTTAACTGAATCTGAAAAAAAAACCCACCACAAACTCATCATGGTATTTGCATTAATTCTTATCTGCATTAGCTACTGGAGCAGAAGGAAAACAAATCCATGTTCAATATCATTTATCAGCTGGATTCTTTCAAAAACTATTTTAATACTATAACAATGAAAAAAAAAAAAGAGGGGGGAGGGGGATCAGTTAAATTTCAATAATATCCTTTCTGGTACCTTAATGGGCATTTCCAGTCATAGTCATGCCAGCACTTCTATGTCTGATATGCACCACTGTAGGGGAGATCAATCACTGACCCAGTCTAACCCAATTCGTAGAAAATGAAAGTCACTCAGCAGTTCAGATAGTGTTCTAAGTCCACTGAAGAAAAACTAATTTGGGCTCACATGCAAAAAGAAAAAAGACAATAATATCTCTGTCTCATAAATATACTGTCTTAGCCATAAAAGATCATATAAAATTAGTATGATGGGATTCCAAGTTCTTTATCTTTCACAATTTCACATCAAGTATGCTTAAATTCACATGCAATATTATTTTTCCTTGAACTGTCAGCCCTGCAAACTCAGCTACATGTCAAGTTGGGTTCCTTCTGTCCCACACGTCACCAACAGAAATAAAGTTTCTCCCGGCCAAATGTGTCTGGTCCCATTAGGTAAGTTTCCAAAGTGTCAGCTGCAATGAAAGAAAATGTTCTTAGTGGCTACACCTGGACTGCAGGATATGGGAGATATGCACCTCTGGACCCACTCTCTGGCCTCATGAGGGCAAGCAAGAAGACTTCAAAACTTTGCATTGTGCACCTTATCTTCAGTACATCTGCTTTTTATTTTAAGAAAAAATATACATTGTGTTATGCAAACTGCAAACCAGAGATCCTTCAGTCCCATAAATGTCCGTTCTCATTCTTCCCCAGTCTCTCATGCTAGAAAGAAAGGAGTCTACTCTCTTCGCCCTGGCCATTTATCTCACTCCCTTTTCAGGACACGGACCTCAGATTTAATGGGAGATCCTAGCGGACAAAGGGCACCAGATCAGCTAAAAACAGGCAGATGCTGCAGCAAAGAAGTTCCTAAGATGAGAAGGCCTGTCTAGAATCACAGTCTGAGGGAAAAACTTTGCAGCTGGCTGGACTTCAGCAGAGGGAGGGAGCCTGAGGGATGCCCACATTGGAAAACCCTCCCTTGTGGCTAAGGGAGGTCTGGACTTTTCCATTCTGAGGATGGATGGTGCCTCTGTGACACCCTCAGCCCCAGTGCGAGTGTCATCCCACAGCAAAATGCTTGTAGGAGGCTCAGCATGCCACAACATGTGACCATAATAAATGTATGAGAATCACGATGGGTAAGTGACATTTAGCAACCACCTTTCCTTATTTCTCCTCAAAGATAAACTTAGAGTTTTCTTTGCCTTATTTCCCCCGCCCCCTTCTCCTTCACTAAATGTTCAGAGTCCCTTTGCAGTCTGTGCTGGTGTTCTCCTGTCCAGCTCCTCCAGGAAGGGAGCAGCAGGGACTGGACTGCTGCAGGGCAGTCTGGGTTGCCCTCTGTGTTACACTCCTCCTTCCAACCTGGCAACAGTGCTTGTGCAAAAATTACCTTCCCAGGTGCTTACCTTCTTCCCCTGCAGGCCCACAACCACCCCACTGTACCACTGCAGGTTTTCTAAATCAAGCCATTTGTAATTAAAAAATAAAATATTTACAGCAAACACAGATGGTTACTGCCATGTGTTAGTGTTAAACTGAGCTGAATCACACCCAGAGCAGCAGATGAAGGTAAAGATTTCATAGAGACTGGTAATGACTCACAAGTGCCATCATTTTTACTTTTTTTTTGGAGCAGAACCCCACTTTCATTATCTTCTTTCTGACATTTTAAGGGTAGCAAATTAAAAAAGCAGGCATAAAGAAAAGTCTCATAGAGAAGTATACAGATGTATAATCTGTGAAGAACTATGTGAAATGTAAGAATGCACGTGAAATGAATCAGTGCCTTTGGAGGTGTGAGGCTTGGTTTAAGCTGCATAAAACCAAAAAAAGAATATTATGAAACTGCTCATTTATTTAATTTCTTTCAAAGATGACAGGCTGTGTATTTTATTGGGAACAGCCATGGCTGCTTTCTGCAGTTTTCCTGCTTTAGGGTCTGCCCCAGTAACCAGGGAAGTCAGCTCTGCAGTCCAGGACTTTCCATCAAGGATCTTTCGGGAGAGGGATAGAACTGACAGAGGGAAACAAAAACATCTTACACAACTGTGGCATTTGCCAGAATCCATCTGGCAAAGCCCTCCATGTGCTTCTCAAGGCTCACTGTACAGGGAGCCCTTGACTGTTGATGCTCTTGACTCCTGAAGTACCATATATTTCAAATTAATTATTCATGTTTCATTATAAAGTAAGCTTTCAACTGCTTTTTAGTCCCTTTAGCCTACAATGCCTCAGTCAAAGGAGCAGGATTCTGTTTCTTCTTTCGGGAGCCGTTATTTGCATTGCTTCCTAAATCTCAACTTGATGACTAATCAGTTGCAACTGAGCAAACCCAGTGAAAATAAAAGAGCCTGCAGAGGTGTCACCAAGAGTTTAATTAAGCTTTCAGATCCTTTACTACCAATAACCTCGTTGCATAACTAAAGGAAAGACACGCCAGAGTCTGATTCTCCATCTGGCTTGCAAAAGGGGAAATCACACAGAAGTTTTCTTTGTAAATATAGCACATTTAAGAGATGTTAACTCATATACAAAAGCAGAATTCCCAACCCCATTATTACAGAACCACTTTTTCAGAAGAGATTCATATATTGAAGTCAACATTGCAAAACAAATTGTTTCACAGGACTTATAAAGGAAGATGGGTTTCTCAGGGAAAACTGTAAGCCAGCGCTAATTAGACTCAAAAGCATGATGACAAGCAGATCATGATTTTCACATCACCAGACATTTCCCAGCATTTCCATTAATTACATTTGGGGTGATGAGAAAACTAAAACCTGGAGAATACATGCAGGCTAGCACTATTGATGGAGTGGGAGATGGTGTTTTCAGAATGTCTCCTGAGAGCTTCCTCCATGAATATGTGGCATAATTGTTTTGCATTCTTACAATAATTAGACTGTGTAAACAACACTAGCAACACAGAGAAGATGGTAAACATGCCTGACTTTCATTTGCACTGAAAGCCAACTACTGCTAGGTAAGATGGACAATATGCAAGCATTACCCAAACTCCAAATTTACATTAGAATCAATCAAGGCAGTAGCTCCCACTCTTTCCTCATTGTTTCCAGAATCTAGTGAACACTCCAAAAGGACAGAGCCCATATCCTGAAACTGAGAAAAACATGGAAAACAGTATACTTTTATGAAGAGAAATGTTACATTCACCTCTTCAACCACCACATTTTCAGCTCTGATCCAAGTTGCACTGAAGCTAATTAAGTTTCACATTAGCTTCAGTGAGATCTGGATCAGATCTGAGGCAGCTAAAATCACCATACTGTTCTGATTCTAATTATATTTACAAGAAAGATTCTAATTTTATTTACAAGAAAATCTATGTAACACTAATTTCAAATGTTGTTAAATGTCAAGGAACTATTAAGTTAAAGGAAATGAGAAAATCAGTGACAGAAACCAACCCAATCCACCCTAGAGCTACTGGAAGAGAAGGAAGTACCATGAACTTGCCTTATTTTTATAAAACTATAGATGTTTCTGCAGAAAACAAACCAAGCTAGGTAATCCTGGAAATGAGGAAATGAATCCCACACAACTTCCCTTAGTCAACACACACTCTAAGTCCAGCTGGTGCCAAAATCGTGACACTTTGTGGAACATGACCAGAAAAAGCAGCAGTGAAAGCAGATACAAAGCTCGTAGTGGCACTACCAGATAAAGACACATTCAAAAGTCGGGCTAGAATGCCCAAGGTAATTAACTTGAGCATAAAAAAAAAAAAAAAAAAAAAAAACAATCTAGACAAGGTAACTTAAGCACCGCTCAAATTCAGAGGTTTGAACAGCTGACACTAACTTGAAATAAACCAAGTTATCTTATCTTTGCTGACAGTTTAAGTCCAATTAGCCAATTCAGGTTAATAAGCGACAGATGGAGATCTATCAGAAGCTAACTCTCAGCTTACGTGTCCGAACACCCTACAAAAATTTTCATGGAAAAGGGCATTCTATTTGAGAAGATCCACAGCCATTATGCTACAAGAAAGGGACTAACTCAGCAGGATCAGTTTTATCTGGAGAGGTGAAGGGTGGCTTCCTGAGATATAAAATTCAGTTACCTCTTGAGAAGAGCATGAGTTGTTATAATAACTGCACTTCTACTACATAAAGCAGCTGTAATATGTTTTGTAAGCTTCATTTCACTTGCTGACTGTTTTGGGAGTCTGCTGAGTTCTCAACATTTCAAAGTGTCAAAATCACATTCAGATCATAGGAAAAAAAAACCACAAGAAGCATCAAGAGGAAAAGGGGACAAGAAGAAAAGGAAACAAGGGGTGGGAAGACAAACTTGCATGCAAACTTGCCTATATGCATGTTTCTGTGTCTCTATCAAGTTAATAAAAAAAGCATACATAACAAATTATTGAGTTCAATGATAAACTCTCAATTCATACCCTCACAGGATGGGGTTTAATCTAAATGCTCAGAGGAAGGAGCTAGAAACCTTTTACACTATTGCAAGGCATTGGGATTTTTTGTTGGTTTTGTTCTTTTTTGAGAAAGGAAATCTTTTAGTATTTGGTGCAGCAAAAGTTTCAGTTTATGGGGTTGTTCTCAAATACTGTGTCTCACAATCTGAAAAGTGCTCCATTAGCTCAAACCAGTGGCCCGTCCAGTCGTGCTGACATTGCATACTGAATGTACCCTGAGGAAGGCAGAAAATAATGCTGCACGGAGAAAAGTTATGGAGCAGTTCTCCTATAAATACCTGCTCAGTTATTTAACAGAAGCAAACACAACTGATATAACTACAGAAGCCAGGGGATGCAAGGGCACAGCCAGCATTCTTCCCGAGAGAGGTCTGGCTCCACAGACCTGTCACAGCATCTCCATCTGACACAAAAACCCTCCGCACTCTGAGCCCCTGCCTGTAACCCGCGCACCTCCAGTTGTGATTTCCCAGCTGCGGGAAGATTCAACAGCCTCAAGCGTGTTTTAACACACAGTTGTGCAATGGTTTCAAACCCTTACGCTGCATTCTATTTACTTTTCTTTGCAGAGCATCAGTGTGCTCTGAGCAGCCCATAAGCATTCGCTCCGAGTGAAGTACTCTCATGCTGACTATTAAGAGCGCAAGTTACTTCAAATCGTCAATTTTTTATGGCGGCACAGAGGACACCTTGCCTGCCTTTCCGGGCGGCAAACGCTGACTTGGCACTGGGACTCCAGAGCTGCCCCGGTACCGCGGCTGCCGCGGTGTCTCCCAGCCTCGGGAAGGGGCAGGGGCGGCGTGCCCCGGCGCAGCAGCGGGGACCGGCTCTCCGTGCTGCGGCAGCCCCTTGCTCTGCTCCCCAAAGCAACCCGCTTCACCAGCCTCCTCTACAACACAAAACTGCGGGGACGAAGGGGCTCCTCTTTAATCCAAAATACAGGCAATTAAAGGAGCACGGTGAAATAACCACCCCAACTCCAGACCTTCGGGGATCTGTCTCCCCTCCCAAAGCCTTCGCCTCAACCCCACGGCCGAGAGGCATCGTACCTTCCTTCCTCCGTCAGTCTCCAGTCCCCATTTTCCAGCCCAAACGGCCCCTAAATCTTCCCTCGCTTTCCCGCAAGGACCCGGGCAGGAACTTTCCCCGCCGCCGCCCCACGTCCCCTCAGCCGCCGCGCCAGCTCGCCCCCTCCTCCCGAAACGAGCCCCCCGCTGGCGGCCGGTCGGAGCCGGGTCCTGCGGGGACGGGGCTGAGGGAAGGAAAAGAGACACTCACCCTGGCAGTGGCAGCAGGCGCCCGCCGCGGGGTGGAGCGGGGGCGGCGCGGCGGCCGGCATAGTGCGGGGGCTCGGTTCGGCTCCGGCCAGGGGCTGCCCGCACAGCACCGCACCGCACGCTCCCGCCGGCGAGGGCAGCCAGGGAGCGGGAGGGAGGGAAGGAGGGGACCCGGCGGGGAGGCGGGGCCGCGCACCGGCCACACCGGCGGTCACACCCCCGCACCCCTTCCCGGGCTGCCCGCCCTGCCGGCGGCACCGCCCCGCCGCCTCAGCGCCGCCCGCCACCTCACGCCTCTCCCCGGCGCCCGGCTCGGCCCCGGCCACCGGGGTGTCCCCGTGTGCCCCCGGCCGGGCGCCTGCTACGGGCCCGGGGGCTCCGCGCGTTCCCGCGGGTGGCCCCGCGTGGCGGCATGTGGGACATTGCTCCCAGCCCGCTCATCAGTGAAAACGCTTTTATTGTCGCACTGTAGGTGCCAGGTAGGCTTGGTAAAACATTCACAGAATCACAGAATATGCTGAGTTGGAAGGGATCCTCAAGTATCATCGAGTCCAGCACCTGGCCCTGCACAGGACACCCCAAGAGTCACACCATGTGCCCGAGAGCATTGTCCAAGCACTCCCTCAACTCTGTCAGGCTGCTGCTGTGACCACTTCCCTGGTTCGCCTGTTCCAGTGCCCAACCACCCTCTGGTGGAAGAACCTTTTCCTGTTACCAAACCTAAACCTCCCCTGACACAACTTCAATTTTGCTTGGATTAAAAAAGACAAGCACTAAGCAATGTAAATGAAGTCCATGCTGGATGCATGAAGAACTGGTTGCCCAACATATATGTAAAATATGAGAAAGGAGTTTGTTTCATCCAGACAGCCCATGGAATGCTGGCTACATGGCCAGCACACCTGAAAAATATGCAAGTGAAGTGATGAGCCACAAAGATGATTTAAGGGTTGTGAAAACAGATGTTGGTCCCCATACCATGATACAAAAGGAGATGCAATTTGGTAACAACACATACATACCTTCACAGGGGAAAATACTGTCTGGCAGTTGAAGGTGGGTAAATTCAAATAAGAAATGTTATCGATGAGCGTGAATAATCGCTGGCACAAATTGTGGAGGGAAGTTGTATTTTATTCTTTGAAAATCTAATAACACAAGATGTCTCTGCGGGAAATAATATGTAAATGCTGTATAAATAACTGGTAAATACAGTATCCCAACAAAGAATTTGGACTTACAGGCAAAATTTAGTGGCCTGAGATATCCAGTAGGTCAGAATAAAATATGTAGTGTTATGTCATTCTGGCCTCAAACTGTATGAACAGGACAAAGCAGAACATGCTAAACATTTATCTTATACTCTTATTTTGCCATTTACTGAAAGTATTGTCAAGCTGCCCTGTTTAATAGCTTGTCTTCTATGATTTTACTTCCAGGGTATTTCATCATTTTGGGGGCAACAGAGTCTATCACAAACACTTATGTAAAAGTAGATCTTGAACAATATTTTCCCTGAAATGTATTTCACTGTGCTTATAAAGAAATGGGTATAAAGCTGAAATATCTTTACTCATTCTTTGAGATGGAGAATTAGCATTCGGCTAGACTATGTGGTGAGTGAAACTGTTAAAATCAAAGCATAGACAAAAGCTGTCTTATAAACAAGTCAAAACTCAGGTTGTCAAAACCCTGCAATACATAATACCAAAAAGGTAGCATAACTTCACCATCTTTTGAAATCTTCGTATTTGCTTAAAAACTCAGAAACTTTCAAATTCCATATTTATTTTCTTATTTTTGCCTTACTCCTTTATCTAGAACTTGCTTCTTGCTCCAGTCCTGCAGTCATCATTATGTTTGCCCTATGTGTCAAAGTTAGTTTTGAACAACAGATCTTCAGGATTAGAACAGCCTGAAGGAGCATAACTCAGTTGTTGCTTTTCAGTCATTTTCACACGTGCAGTTTGTGTTGTGTAACAGGTCACCTCTTCTGACACACCCATGCCCGTGTGAAATCTTGGCTTCAGTAAAGGCAATGGCAGGTGTCTTCTGCTATTCTCCATCTTTCACCTGGTCCTTTAAGCAGTGTTACAACTAATTTCTGCAGTTGTTGGCATCTCAGTTATTAACCCTGTCTTAAGAAATCAGGGAATATGTTCAGTTCCGTCTCTGGGACTCTTCCAGCAAGTCATTCCACTTTTCTGTGTGTGACCTTTTCAATGGGAAATGTCAATAACATCAGTTAAAGGGATTTGCTGTTTATAGATGCAAAATCCTTAGAACAGCTAAGTATCACTCTGCAGTTGGCTTCCATAACAAGAATGTAACATGACCCACAAATAAACACTAGATCAGTGGTACCCTCATTTCTTATCCTAAAATGAAAAACAGATGAGGAGTGAATACAGACTTCTGAAGACACGTCATTTCTACTTGCCTCTGGAAAATTGTCATCTCTGTCTGCATCATCAGTCAGTGAAGTGGTTTTTCCTTTAATCCACTTTTTAACCAGCCAGTGACCTCAACCACTCCATTCCTCTGTTAAACTATCTGCTACTTCCTTGCCATTACTTAATAAGTATAAACATGAACCACGAGATTTGCTTCTCAATGATACCTTTTTAACCTGTAAGAAAGCTGAATTTCACAGACAAATCAGCAGGAAGTTGTCTTAATACACGTCTCTGTGTTTTGCACACCAGCTCATACATAGTATTTACAGATGGCTATGACTGAAAACACGTACACCCTTGGAAGTGGGATGTCTAGTCTCTTTTAGTAAGAAATCCTGCTTTCTTTTGGTCTTGTCCTAAAATCAGCAATTTTTTTATGCCTTAGAAAACATTTCTTCGTCTCCCTTTTCTCCTCCCTTGAGACCCAGGATTCTGCTGGCACCTGTTCTGTTTCAAGGGCTGTACTTAAATTAAAGGAGATATGTAAAACAAAATTTCCACCTGATCTTCTTGAGGAATTATTCTCTCTAGATGATCATGCTTGGAAATTGCACTTTGTTTGTTTTTTGTCATATTCTTAAAAATATATCACTAAAAACAAATCCACATTTTTTCATGGTGGACCTATTAACTCAAACTCCAGATAGGATCATCCCTTCTGCTATCACAACACATTGCTTTGAAAGTGATAAATCACCTATACAAACCATACAATTGCTTTGTGACAAGAAAAAATCAGCTACTTTAAACTTAATCGGTTTATTTACAAAGTCTGATGAGAGCTGTCTTCCAAATGTCTAGAAATCTAATCTAGGATATTGAATAAATCAGCATAGAAATATCAGTTTCATAATGTGGTTTCAATAACAAAAATGTTAGTCTATAATTTTTATGTGAAAGTCATTCATACACAGTGGTTTTCCAGCTTGCTAATAGTCCCTGAGGTGGCAAATTAGGCTTGAAGTCTCAGAGCCCAGTGCTATAATGTAATTTTTCCGTAGTCTAGAAAGAAAAGTATGTCTATCGTTTTCAGACAAATATGAATATCCCATGTCACTGGGATATTCCAAACACCCAGGAGCCAATGGTTGCTTGGGGCACATTAAACTTTGTCACATCGTGTGGTGTAAAGCAGCTTGTGTAAAACTGACACAGAGGCTGAAATACAGAGGCTGAAATACTGTGACAGGCAACCTGACACTGCTGCTTCTGGGAGAACTATCAGGGATTATTTCATATTTGCAAAAAATACCCATATTATAAATAAGACAGCAGTTAATATGGCTCCTTTTAAAGAAAAAATGAAACCCAGTGCATTTAATATAAGAATGAAAGCCAAAAAAACCCCTGACCTTTACAGAGGACTAAAAATAATACTGAGTTCTCTCTAAACCACATTTCTATCTCATCTTCTATGGCTTCAGTATATGAAGTACAAGGGGCAAAATATGAAGGAATTAATCTGAATGAAGGTGACAGTAGCTAACAGTCTGCTGCTGTTAGAGCTCCATAAGCTAATATTTCAGACCTCTTCAATAAGAAATCAAAAGCCATCAGTTAAATACCAAAAATGACAGGCATTATTCAAATCACAAAAAACAAATGCCAAGCTATATGTGAACAACACAGGATTTACCCTCCACTGTCAAAAATAAATTAAAGAAAAATCAAAGAGTTTACATCCATGCTACTCCTTAAATGTCATGAAGGAGAGTTCCCAATAGAAACCAAATTCTAATACCAGAGTGGAATCAAGACAATGTATAATTTTGCCAGAACAGTGATATTATGGGCATTTACATAACAACAGCACTGAACAAATTCACAAGATCAAATTTAAAAACTCAGGATCCAAAGCTTCTTCAGCCGCAATCAGCAGGCCAGCAGATATCCAAAGTGAAAATCAGACTTTGGCAGTTTATTACCTAACCAAGAAAGAAGATAATGAACATAATTGACTACTTCTTTCCCGAATTAACTTTTTATTTAAAGGGCATATTTAGAAAAGAGCATTTTATTCTCACCAAAGTAAGGTCTGTTATCTTATTCTAACATGCTGCCTTATTTCAGCTTCTAAGTCATGAAAATAATTAATCAGTGTCAAATTCAGATAATTAGAAATTGCAATGGAAAAGGGCATTGATAACAGGTGTATTATAAATGGCAATGTTTTGATGATGTGGGATAATTCTCCATGACCTGTTTTAGAAGGTGTTCATGTATTAAAGGGACACTCATTGGAATCAAATGAATAGAAATTGTGACCTCCTGACATCCCCTGACTCTCCAGATTTCAGCTTTACCTGTGCTAAGCAATACATACAGAATTATGACTTCTAGTAAGACTCACAGAATGGCATGCTTATTATTAGGACACTTCTCTAAGGAGACATTTTATAATTTATTTATATTTTACATTTAATAGTGTCTTTCATTCAGGTATTGCAAAGGTCATCAACATTCAGTGAAACCTTGCACAATGCACAATAAGGTACGTAGGAATTTCATTAATAGATGACCTGATCAAAACCTACAGCTGGAGAAAAATAGTGAAGGTACATAAACTGTATTTAGGTACCTTAAATGAATATTAAAAGTAAGAAGTTTCGAACATGGAGACACTCAGTGAAGGTCACATGGCAAGTCACAGAAATAGAATCCAAACCTGACTTCATGTTGCCTCAGTATTTGCCATTGTTATTACAATATTTGATGCTGGATGTGTTTTTTTGAAAATACCTCAGGCATTTATGCACCTACGTAAGCTTTCTGTGGATTTTTTAGAAGCTATATCCCCTGGCTGACAGTATAGCTTTAAAAATACAATCCTCTTCTTGCTTAGAAGTTACTCTCCCTTCCTTGCTTTGAAGTTTTGAACATGGTTCCTGCTGTGAATACTTTTATTTGCTACATATCAGCGTATTTCATGCCTCATAAAAGGTGAAGAGGAACATTAGGTTCCTGGAGACACTGGTTTTCGCTGCCACTGATGGCTCAGGCAACAGAAAATTTATCTGCAAACAGAGCGAGACAGTGTTTGTACAGATACATTTTTAAATGACACAATTCATAGTGTTTGGAAGCAGGTAGTTCATACTTACTAATTATGTCTGTATTGTTACTGTAGAAATGGAACACAACCAGAAAAATAGAGATGGATGGGAAAAACAGACCAGTAAACCAGAAATAGCAATACCAGTCTGACATACTCTTTTACCCAAGGTCATTTATCTGGCACTGGTCAGTACTGATGAACAGGCTGGACTTGTGAGTGACACCAGAGCAAAGGGGCTGTACTGGGAAGGCAAGAGAGGCCCCACTGATTTTCAGGGTGCCTCTTCAGGTAAACTGAGAGGCAATATATGTTTCCCTCCCCATGTTCAGCAGCTGGGCCTAATGAATAAATTAAATTCCTCACTTCTGCACTGGATGAAAAGGCCAGAGCAAGGAATGTGGGTGGGAGCAAGCAGGAGTGGGTGAGCAGGACTCAAGCTGCCCAGCCTCTGCTGCATCTTTGGGAAATGTGGCCACAACGTGTCATGCTCATACATGCAAAAGGGAGGGGCTAAGATACTGCAGTCAGTCTTCTGTGTAATATAACTGTAGCTCTTCCTTAAATTCTTGCTCACTTCTCTTTTAAAATAAGGACTTCTCACGCAAACAATGCCTGTGGCTGGCGGGAAAATAATTAATTTGAAAACTGTAGATTTTATGGGAGAAAATTTCCAAATAATACAAAATATGGACTTTAGCATTACTATAAAAACCATCATCTTCTGTGCTTTCATTAAGAAACTTGAAAACTGTCTTTTGTGCAAGCTCCAGTCTGATTAATAATGCTTATGATTCTTAGGAAAAATGGATAAAGGATCCATATTTTCCTTATCACTCTTGAATACTTTCCACTGTAATTAAATCTCAGACAGCAAACAGGGCACTGTCATCTCTATTTTCTGCTTGCTTGCAGCATCACTTTTGCATTTCTTACCCAGGACGGAACTTGTTTCTTGCCCATGCTTTTGCAGGGTCAGCCACAGTGGCGTTCCTGATGGCCTTCTCCATCTCACCATAAAAAGCACACATGACATGGAGGGAATCCAGGGACACAGGGATTCGGCATTTTGATACTTCTCCCCAAGGAGAGTTGATGGGGAGAGCCTACAGAGGTGATGATCTCATGGACAAAGACCTCAGTGGGACTCCTAAGCAATCACATCAGGCAGGTCAAACCATCTGAAAATATGGGACCAGACTGAAGAGACCGAGATCTCTCTCTATGTGGAAATATAAATTTGCTGCAAAAGAGCTTTGTACTCAACAGGGAGGAGAATTTAGAGCATGTAGCTTACTTTCCCTTTTATAACACTAACCCCCAAAAGACTGCCTTGCAATCCCAGTTATTCAATCTATTATTGTCCCAGTACATATTAAGAGGTGTAAATGTAAATTGGCACCTGGAATTAAATAAATGCATTGCAACACACAGTTCTGACAGTCTGATGAGCTGGGTCCAAATTTACACTTCAATTAATTGATGATTCTCAGTTACAATAGGAAGAAAGTACAAGGTTAAGCCACATGGTATAAAAATGTTTCTAATAGATTACAGCATGCACAAAAAGTTAACATATTTTTGTTTGTACGAGTCATAACCCCTTTCACATCCACAGGAACCTGTATTTAGCTATTTAGTTCAGAGGAATATGGAAATGAAGACCATTTGTGATCTAAGTCAGTAACAAAGAAAGAAGCATTCTACAAAACAGAAAAGTATATTGAAGAACAGAATGTGTTGGGGAAAAAAACTTGTCATTTTGACAAGGCCAAGAGACAAGCCTGTGCATGGTAAATGTATGGAGTGCTCAGACATTTATACTAATAACAATGTAAAAACAAATGTATTTATTAGGAATGTAATTTTCATGAGAAGTCATAACTGAATGTCAAATCATGAGCATCTGAAAAGCACACAATGAAGCAGAATCCTTGAAAACAAATTAGTTTCCCAAATCCCTTGTCTCAATAAAGATTTTAACAACCTTGCATTAAAGTGAATGAATACTTCTCAGCTGTACCCAGGCTATTTCAAGTGTTTTGAAGAATTGTCTATATTTACGAAGTTTTTATAATGTTTCCTTAAAACTTTTGAGTTTTGTGACACCATATTAGAAATGCAACGCTTTACCTGGGACCTTGAGATGCAGCCGGGGAATCCAAGGAAGAGATTTCCATTGGGCAGCAGGAGACTGAGCTCTATTCTCAGCACACACATGATCTGCTCTGGAGCCTGGCACAAGGCACCTCATTTCATGGCGCCTACCTTCCCTCTTCCTAATTAGCTGTGGTATTTTGGAGGAAAGAGATAGGGGGAAACTGAGGACAGGACTGTCTCCTATAGCATTGTAGATCCAAAAAAATTATACCTTCAGGCTCCACTTTCAGTGAGGACATCCTGATATTACTGAGGTATAAATAAAAATATCACATTGCAAAGCATCCTCTAATATTTAGAGGAAGATTGTGTATAAAAACAGTCACCAGCTGTTCCTTCTCTGCATGTTTAGGACAACTGGTGCCACTGGTGCCATAACTTTTAGGAGCCCCAGTTAGAATTAGTTATTTATTCTGGAGTTTGATAGACAAGATATGAAATCAGCCGGACAACCAAAACAGGAGAAGTTGTTCTGGTTACTTTTTATATTTCATTAATCTCACAATGTAACAACTATTTATTTTGAAACCTCAGCTACAGTTACATGAGAATTTGCATTACCATAAAAAAATGTTTGGCCCTCCTGACTGAGAAAGAGTGTCTTGAAAATACCAGCATTACCGGTTAAAGAAGCAGCAGGCAAATATACAATACTGGCATTAACTGTCTCAGGCCTGAATTCCCAAGAAAGAAAGAATTTTGAGGCTGTGATTTTCTCTTCAATTTCTCACTTGTGTATTTCCCTCTCTTTGCCCAATAATTTTGACAGCACTGACTAATTTCTACCGAAATTGACAAGAGACTAGACACTTGAAATATAACTGCCTTGTATACATTTTGTGAAAACTTTAAGCTGGCTAGCACACAGGAAGCCAAATTATTTTCCCTCACAAGAGCAAAGCAACTAGGATCTAGCTGCTTTTCACATATGCAACTGCTGACAACCAACTGGCAGTAGAACATGCGTAAGCATCCATGGGCAGCACATTAGCCCTGGCCCAGATTTTTTGGGATACCATTGACAGCTGCTGCATCAACAGCACATAGTGGACATTATTCAAATTCGAGGAAAGCTTAAGGGAAGAGATAACAGACTGGAGGCAAAGGACAATTCATAGGAAACCAGGATTGATTACTCCCCCTAATGACAGAAAAACTCACTTAAATCTCACTGGCTTTTGCATAGGAATCATAGACACACTGTCAATCTTAGGACACCACAGTAAAATGAACACACAACATTAATTTTGACTCATCAGAAAAGCATCTTAAAAGCCTTGTCACCTCTTTTTGATTGCACTTTCTTTGCTTCCTAGGTCAATATGATGAAATACATGATGTATAAGCTTTTGGGCTCTTTATGCATAATTTCACTGCTTTCCTGACTTAGCCTTCAAAACAAGAGTGCAAGAGATACACATAACTGGACAAGGTGAAAATTCATGAGACAGTGTGTGGTTTTCCATTGGCTTTAATGAACCCCAGAGAAAGCAAAAGTACTAAAAGTGCTTCTATGTAGCTGCCAGTATACTCATACCCAAGTAAAGGAGAAATATATAAAAGACAAGAACAGGCAGTTAAATGTGTTAATAGGATTTTTGATGGATATGGTGCTTTAGCACACAGGCACATGGCAGAAAGATAATTTTTTTTCTGGTTTTGTCCCTCTCCTCATGATGTGGTCAGTGAAGAAAAATTTGAGGGGCATCCAAAACCATGCTTAATCAGATAAGAGGACTCTGCCTAGTATAGCCTTTCCTCTGCCACGTTCCAGACACACAATGAACTCACACATCAAATGGTGTGGGCACAATCCTTCATTCCACCTCTCAGATCAGGCAGATCAGAGCTGCCCTTATCTAAGAGACATTTGTTGGAACAGAACTTGGCATAAGATGTTCTGTTAAAATTTTCTGTCCTTCCTTCCCTGACACAGATTTGTGGTTCCAGCCCGTTCTCTACTGCTCTACCCAATGCTATTTTTGATGTCCTGCTTTGACAGGAGATTCAAACTGAAACAGTTCATGTCGGTGCACATTGCAGAAATGACCTGTTACAACGTTAAATTAGCCATTTTGCAAGAGATGAAAATCATCTTTCTACCAGACCTCCGCTCAAATTTCATTCCTAAACAGCTATGCCAAGATTTTAAACTGCTTTGAACCCAAAGACCTGAGACTAGACAATTTTCCTCCTGCTAAAAGGGATTAAATTCTTCTGTACATGCAGAATAATGAGGAATAATGCATTGACATGAATGCTTTTTCAATCTTCTCAGGCAGCAGAACTAGATGAAGCACTCTACAGACAATGATATTTATTGTTATGGTTACAGATGGCTAAAACCTTTAATTTATACTTTTCTCATTTTCCAGTGTTCCTGACACTCTCTGTCTAAACCCGGGAAAATTAGACTTGACATTTTAATGGTGAAAAGGTGAGAAAAGAAAAACAGGTTGCAATTTCCATCTGAGAAAATTCAGTGTCTCTAAAGCCATCACAGATCCACAGCAGCTCGCTTCCCAAAAGCCCATGTGGCACCTCGCTTCAAGCAAAGGCACAGCAATGCAGTGAGCACCTGTTGCTTGCATCATTTCATCTAGTTAAGTATCACTTTGTCTAAAACAACATGCAAAGTCCCCAAAAATTGAAGTTCACTTCTAAATTGTCCCCTGCAAATATGTTTTCCCTCCCTTAAATGATCCATAAATCTCTCTCAAGTAAGGAAGCAGAAGTGAAGCAGTTCAAAGCAAGCAATAACTTTCTAATCCATCTATGTTTATTAGAAACAGGCCTGCAGTGTTGTACTTGCTCTCAGCCTGGGGACAATATTCTGCTACCCAGGCAACTTCACATTACCAGTAAAGCCCTGTGGATAGTATGTGCCAGCTGATGTGAATGAGAAATCCTACATCTCACCATCTATGTCTTTTATTTACTTAACAAGATACAAATAGAGCATCTGTTTTATGGGTTTTGTAGAGAAAGGAGTGAAGTTTACAATGAAAACCTGATCAGAGTTGTTAGCCAGGCTTTATCCTCCCATGCCTGTGCTGAAGGATGGTGAAACACACTCTAAGGATGCATTTCCCCTACAAGAAGCTGGTGCTGAAATGTGGCATACATGAGACACTTGTGTGAAACTGCAGATGTAGATCAATATTCCATCTTTGTATCTGAGTAATTAGAATTATCTACTAAATTTTCCATCAAATATGAACAAAACAGAGAGTCAGTCTTAACTAAAGATGTAAAAACGCCTAGTCTGTCTGCTTCAACCATGCAGAAGAGAATCTTTTATGGATCATTTCCCTCATTTTAGGGACAAATGCAGAGATTCTAGTCTTTAAAGAGAAAATTGGTATTCCATGTATAAATTTCACCTGCTTCAAGTAACTGGTTGAGAATATCTGGAGTTTCAGGTGTTTTTAAATACAGATCTACATACATAGATCATACATGTGCCAATGCATACATTGGTTATACATCAATACCGTCCAATGTGTGACAAACTCCTAAGTGGAGACGAGGAACTGAAATCAGTCTGTGCAGAACCATATTTAATATTAAGTTTAGAGAAGAGTGCAGACTGGCAGTTCCCCTGCCCTTTCAGCAGGAAGATTTAAGGAAGTTACACCCATTATTTCTTTTTATTCAGTGCTTCATGTCCTGTGGTGAGTGTGAACTACACTTGAAAATCAAGATTGTAGCAAAAAGTACCTCCCTAGTGAGCTGATAAAGGAAAGAGCAGCACAATGTCAACAAATTCTTGCTTTATATTTTAAATTTGTGGGGTTTTAAGTCAGCTATGTGAATTAATTTAATTTAGAACAAAAAATTAAGGTTTTGATCCCATATCTGCATTACAGTTATACAAGCAACTACATTGCAAGGGCACAGAAAATTTCTGGAGGCAATATTATCAATATTAGTTTTGAATGTTCAGCAAGCACTCCAAAGGAGGACAATTTAGTATCATGCTGTGGTAAATACTGAAAGTTTTCAATAAGAATTCTTTCAGAATACAGTCTGTGTGAGCCTAGGATGTTTTATGGCCACTTTTCCAAGAGAGAATTTAAAGGAAAGCTGAATCTCTGTTAAAAAGTCCATGAGTGGGTGCTGTTAATAACTCCAGTAGGTTGGGGATGACTGCACATGACTTGCAGCTTTGTTTATTCACTGAATATTATATGACATGGCATAAATCCAAAGGGAAACAATTAGTATTCATGTGCTGAGAAACAAAGTGGAGCTGGTTCTTTTATTTCTAAATGCTCAGAGGAGTGACCAAGGACTAGACTTAAGAAAGAGCTGGAAGTCACAGAAATGAGACAAGGTCGCCAAACCAAAATCACACTCTTAGGCATCTCCCCCCGCCTCAGCCATGTCTAAGTTCTGTCAGCACCTTTGTTTTATCCAGAAGGTGTTTAGTGCAGAATTCATAACCACAGAGAGGTGATCAGGCTTTACCACCCCAGCACTGGGCAACAAGAGCTTGGTCTCTGAACCCCCTGACTTTCTCAGTCTCTTAATGACTGTTTACACGAAAGGACCAGGCTTAAGAGAGAACCTTGCGCCCACTTTGGCTTTGTGTTGTGATCTTAGAGTGGCAGATGGTCTGAATATTCTGAGAAAATGCTCTCTGTGCTACCATTTTGTCTACAAATACACCATTTTGCTGTTGTCTTCAAGATGGACCTCTAGGAAGTGTCTCAGGGAGATGGATCCCATGTAGACACCAGAGCACCCTCAGGCAGAGATTCATTCTCCTCTCCATTATTTCCACATGCCTAGCTGGAGGCAGCTATGCATGTTAGCTGTTCTCATAAAACAAGTGTAATGGCTGCACTGTATTGCATTCTGAAGAGTTTTATTCTCTAAATGAATTGTATACTTTTTTGGACAGAAGACTTTGGATTTCATTGTGGAGCCAAGCACCAGGCATTTAAGTGCCTAACACATTCACTGAATATATTTGCCTTAATGTGCTTTCACTAAACAGAAAAGAAAGATGCACATTTGAGATCTGCACACGATTTGAGGTCATCTATTAATTGTTCATTACTTAATTGATACCAAAAAGAAAACCTAAAATTAAAAGAAAAACCTCACAAATGCAGCGATCATCAAATGTACAGAAATCCTACAAGAGCTCAAAGAGAAAGGTAACATATGGGTAAGGCTGGAAAAGCTAAATTTAACCTGATTTAGTTCAGCAAAGAACACATCCTGATTTAAAATGTGGTTTTATTCTTATCTCACATTGGTTATACTTAGTTATTTTTTTGAGGATTGTTTCTCACTTTTAGCGATTATTAAGGCATGCTATTTTGCAAGTAAGTGAGGTGTTTTTACTAAATTTGATACCTTTTCTTTGGTAACTAGAAGAAAGTATATTAGTGTTCTGATTTAGGGCAAATTTAGGGAGGAAATTTCTGAAGGGGTCCCTCTAGAAAGCAAATTCAAGTAGCCCCTCCCCCACCCAGTTTGTGAGACAAAAATCTCCTTTGAGAAAAAGTAGAAGAAAAACCTGTTTATTTAACAAGCAAAGTACTCACAAGCATTAAAAAAAAACAATATTAAACAATAAAACCTCTTGCTGTTCTGAAGAGATGGCAAATTCAGGAAGTCCTTGTCGTGGCATGTAGCTCAGCTTGCTCAGTCTCTTATCAGCCCCTCCTGCACCGGAAAATGCTGCGTCCCGGGCCCCATTGGCCACAGGTGTGAGCTCCTGGTGTTTTTTGGATTTTCAGTCTAAAGCGGGGCCAATCAGTTCCAAGGAAAAGAAAAGCCACAGTTCGGGGAACTTCACTGCCTCAGCTAGCTAAAAAAAAACTAACGAAAAAACAAAGGAAAGATCTGTCCCGCTGTCTGTCCATGCTGCAGACAACAAAGTCCAGGAGCAGGATGCAGGATAGCAAGTGCAGTTTCTGATAACAAATTCCACACTTCTTTCCCACATTTTTCTCTCAGAACCTGTCTTAAACTGGTGCAAAGGTTAATATCCAGCATAAATGGAACAGATGACTGTTCTGGGATACAAGCATCATAAAGTCACCTGAGGACAATTAGGTAACATAATTGTTAGACTGTATTCTATTAGAAAAAGGCAGATAATACTTTCTGTTTCAAAGGAATTCCTTTCTATTCATGATTTGGGTAAAGCTAATTTGGATGGAAATATCAATCATATAATATGTAAAAATTTGATTACTTTAAGTAAATAAATATAATTACATTGAATACTATGAATAATAACAACACATTTATTGAATTATATTTTGAAGTTTAAACTATTTGAATAAGGACTTTTATGTAGTCATATGTCCTTCAAGACGTCTAGAATCAGAGGGGGTTAACTCCTCCCCTTCAGGATTTGTCATTAGATTGTAAATGCTCTTCAAGCCAGGTTTCAATACCAAATCAACTTGTCAAGTTCTAATGGTCCTTGTATTGTATTAAGCTTTTCATGCAGAAAAAAAGCATATAATTTATTCCTTCAGCAAATCCCACACACCAAATCACGGGAGGTCATTTCACCTATTACACTGACTGGACTTCTGTGACTGACAGCAAATACATATATTGTCCCCAGCATGATTTACAAGGATTTTGTAAATAACTCTAATCTGCAATATACATTTTCATGGCAATATTCAGGACATAAGCAGTAAACACATTTTAGTAGAAAATATTCATGACAGTGGGCCAGTTGCATGCCTGTTTTTGAAGCCACTGTTGTTTTATTCTGTCTTTTCATACCAACGCAGAAAAAGAAACCAGCAAACACACATTTTAGTTTCTTTGTTAACCTACTCATAATTTAGTCTGGGATTGGGTTAGTTAATGCTCTTTCATTCTGCTTAAGATATTTTTCTGATACATGAAGCAAAATAATTCTCTATCAATGTCTATAAGGCTGGTTTTGCTCAAGGATCTTTATCTTGTCATATCAATCAGCCAAGGCTAATATGTGTGACAGAAAGTAGGACAGAGATCCCCAAAGCGGGACGAAAAAAATGAAATGACAAATAAGCTGGAAAAGATGCAGGGTCATTTCCTTTTCAGCCTCAGTGAAATACCTTGCTTTATGAGTCAGCATTGAAGATATAAATAGTTTGCAATTACAAATATAGTCAGATGATGAATATCAGACATTGGCAGAATGTATTTTGTTACTTCGGTTTAGCAAAGCAGGAACAACCAGGATTAATTGATCTGAAATACCACAGTTCAAAAGCATGAACGCAGGGGATGAATCCACGTTTTGGTTACCTAATCAATCAGCCAGAGCACCAGGCCCTCGTGCAACGAAGGCAGAATCACCTCACAAAGGCTGAAAACCAGCAGTCTGAGAACATCAGCTTAGGAAATTCTCTTATGTACAAAGACACGCTCTCCCAGCCACAGCAATACACACTTCCTAGACCTGAGAAAGCAAACAAGAGGCTCATTGTCTTGCAGCCTTCTATTCAATAGTATCAACGTCCAGTTCAACTGGCAAGAGAACATCCCTGTTTTGATTTCTGACTAGATGAACAGGACAGAAAATCAGAGTAGTTCAGAAAGTACACCTCAGCTTGTACATTGAGACCTGACTGCCCTTGCACCTGAAAAATCTGAGTCTGGTTTTGCTTGTTTTCTCTTTATGCAATGAAAGTAATCTGATTTTTACCAGGTTTACTCCACTTTTCCCTAAGTATAAATAAGATCAAGATGTGTTTGGAAGCATTTATCCTGGGTACAAATTAAGTTCCTTCCAGTGCAGGGGCAGCAGAACCTACAGCTCTCTCTGAGCTCATGTTTAAACATTTCACCCAAATACATATATCTTCATGTAACCACAGTTTTGACCTTGTTTTATAACAGCAGCCCCTTTTTAAGGAAATGTGGAAAGCTAATTAATTTATATTGCAACAAATTATCAGAGATGATTTTTCACTACCCCTCCCCCCTACTTAAAACAAACGTTGAGGGAGGAATAAAATTTTGCAGGTGAAAACAGTACAGATACTCTTGCTTCGTGATTCTCTCCCTGCCATTTTCAGATGAGAACATTTGCTTTCCAGGAGAGTTTTAAAGTCATCAGTTCTAATGAAAATGACAGGTAAATTGAGCCTGATCATGGAAAGCAAATGGCACTGTATTCCAGGGGGAGGCTGGGTCAGGCAGAATTGTCCATGCTAATCCAGGCAGCTAGTCCAAGTTTGAACAACATACAGGGAGTGAGGTCCTGCACTGGAAGCCAGAGATGGCAGTAGCATGAAGTCCAGCCCTACAAACCAATATTCTTCTGCACTTAAATCTTGTCAGCACTCTCTATTCCTGAATTTCATCATCTCTAAATAGGAATGATCGATACCTGTCCACTGGGATATGACAAAGCTCAGTGGTCCAGTGTTTGTAAAGCATTTTGACAGTCCCAGATGGAAGCTGCTCCATGGAGAGTTGCCTTTACCTCCTTGATGCTGCTACACTTTTTAATCCACCCTTTCATCAACTGGTATTTCATGCACTCTCCCTTGCAGACGAAGCAGTGAGCGAACAGAAATGACAAAGTGCGCTTCCAAACTTCCCTCCCACTCACCTCTCCTCCATCTGTTGGAGAGAGAGATTTTATTTGCTGCAGAACTGCTGTCTGGCTAAAAATGTGAGCACTTTTTACAGCATGATCCCACTCTCTCCTCCACACACACCCACTGCCCAAGTGCTTCATTTTGAAATATGACATTGCTTCTTAGCTAATCCCCTGTGTAAGAAGAGGCTTCTACAGCCCATTTTATTAGGCGATGACTAAAAAGCTGCTGTAGAATCCCACATGGTGTTCACTGCTGATCACCTCCACCCTACCTATTAGGAACGGAAAGAAACAGAGGATATCCGACAATAAAGACAATTTTTCTTCCTCTTTTCCCTGTCACAAACATGTGACATGGGGCATAATTCAGTCTTATGTCCCATTATTTCCAAATTTTGAGGTTTAATCCTGAGTCTTATGGCAAATTTGTATTTATCTTTAATACCTAGCTCCTGGAAGGAAGTGCTCACTTCAGATTTTCTGTTTCTTTTAAAGAAAGCAGTAAGTATTCCTGGATAGGGAGGAAAACTAGGTTTGGCTGAAGACAGAAAAGACTAAGGAAATAAAGGTATATAAGAAAACATCAAATTTCAATAAACACAAAATGCAATCCTATGGCTTTAAGCCCAAAACCGTGCAACAATTCTAAATTGTGGATCTGGCAGTATCAGGAGTGGGGGGAAGTTTGTGGTCATGGAATACAAAATTGTCCACTATGTGTAAGTAATCAGAATGGTTTTCAGACAGTATTTTAGTCCAGATCTCAAGGTCTGGACTTGAGATGCTGCTGAAAGAGAAAATACAAGATAAATTAGACAAAATTGTCTTATTTATCACTGAGGTGAAACCTCTTAACTTCAAAACCTCCCAACTTCATTCTTACTCTGGATACTGTGGCTTTCATAAAGAGAAAGGTTTGTATGGTTTGTGACTTTTGTCAGTTTTTATGGTTAAAGGAACTATTTTTCCCCCAAGTACCTATAGTGGTCTATCAATCAATCAAACTAAGTAAACAGATAATTTTATTCCACATTTTCAGGTAATTTTTTTAGTAATCTTTGCAGAACGAGTTACAAAATGGGGGTGGCTGTGATGTCCAGGTATTAGAAAGGCAAGTTACTTTTTGGTGGAATTGCTTTGTTAAGATTTAGGGTTTGAAGATTTCAGTGATCTCAGACTCAGGGGAGAAGGATGTACTACTATACTAGACAGAAAGAATGCAGAATTTACAGGCCACAAGGACATTTGGAAAAACTCCCACTATAAGGAAAAAACTAACAAGCCAACTCAATCAACTTTGCTGAAATAGCTTTGAGTGGGAAAAGGTATTTCTGGCAGGGGGAGCTCTTGACCATTGACTCAAGAAACCCACTGACTGAAGAGAAAAACTGAGCACGTGGACTAATCAGCATAAGAAGTGAGGGACTCAACCAACAGAAGACAGAATACGAATTAATAAGAGAACTGTGTAACTTGAAGCAAGTGAACATTAAAGCCTCTGTTTGCTAAAATTTATAGTGAGAAGTTTTGATAGCCATCATGATGGCTTTGTGTATTTGCCACCCAGCACCCATTTTTGTGCAGAACCATATATAAATACCTCAACTGTGTATGTGGAATGACCTTGTGCATGCTGGGTTAAAGAACCATATTTTGGGACATTTGGAAGATAAGCATCAGACAAGACATGGCACTTTCTCTTCTGTCTCACCTCAATTTATTTAGAAGGAATATGGGGATGGAGGTCCATACTACAACTTTGAACCTGTAAAGACTGTTTCCTTTTTTCCACAAGGACACAACTTCTTCAGATTGTGCTCTAGTAATTTCAATCAAAAGGCTTCAGTCAGACAAGCACATGCATCACAGTTTCCAGGTAGAGGCCCGGCTAAATTACTAGATGATTACAGTTCCTATTAAAAACTCATTACACCTAGTAGAAAATGCTTTTCATTTGGGGAATGGTGACTTGTCCCAAGTGATGACCCCAGCCTTGGACAAGATTCAGTCAATCCTGACACCTGCTCAAAAGAGTTATAGTTCCTGCCAGACAAAGGGGATTGGCTAACCTAGGTCCTCAAAGGGGGAAGTTCAGCATGCTTTTCTTGCCTATTCACAAGCCACAAGAACACAGAAAGGATCTTCCAGCAAAAAACATATGGAATTAGCAATTTATGAACTAGACAACAAAAAGTGGACAAGGTGAGACCATAAAGAAGGATTCGTGTCTTTAGTTGGTGGTGGAAATAGGAAAAAAAATCCCCTCTCCATATCGATATTCACTGATCAGTAAAAAACCAGTAACTTAATTTTAAATTACAATGCAAAACATACTCCACACAACAACCAAAGACTTTTCTTTGCCCCTGCAACCAGACTGCTGCATAGAGCTATAAATACCCCAGCTCACAGGTACTGTTCATTGTACTACAAGTTTATTCCTTTTTTAAGCATCAGACTCCTCCATCAAAAGTAAAGAATGGTGACAAAATGTGAATGTAACTTCAGGAAATTCCTTCCAATTAGCTGGTGTTTAATCTTGACTGAGTTAACACTGACTTGAACAGCAGAGATATTCAAAGTGATAGGGTCAAGAAAAAATAAGTTATCCAAGCATGTTATTTACAGACAAGCAGAGCAACTTGGAAACTGTTTTTTAGCACTTATTTATTTTAGCTTGATTTTTCTGTTCTTTATACAGGTCTCTAGCCAAAAGTTCCTTGTTAACTGCTCAAGTTAGAGTACATCTTTTGTTTTATCTAGCAACTGTGGAGAACATGGTTCTGCATTATTTGTTAAAACTAGGTATTTAAGTGCTTTATATCTGCCCAATAATCATGGTTCAAATACATTCAATAGCACTGCTAACTTACTCTAGTGAAAGGTTATCATACAAGATTGAAAAGCACCAGCTGCCCCAAGATCTCCCAATTCCAAAACTGATGGATTTATGTGAGCAATGTTAGTATCTGCATTTAAGGGATTAAAGGGCAGGAGTAGCCTCATCACTATGGGGATAGCCATCAGTATGGGAATGAGGCAGCATTCCTTACTTTGAAGGTAATGTCAGTTTGACCATGACCCTGCACAGCAGCAGACTGACTGGGGGAAGGAAAGGGCTTCAGAAGAAAATGTGTGGCATTAGCAACTGGCCAGTATCAAACCAAAGATGCTGGTCTGCACTACACTTGCTTTGCCCCTGTACCTCTATTATATGCCCAGAACTGCCATTTTTGACAAACACAGTAGCTCAGCATGTCACCTACCCCCCAAGCCCAACCAGGATCCAGAAAATAGGTAGTTCTTTCTCATCATCTACTTCAGTTCAGTAAAGCACTTCCTAAGGTTTTTGCATACCAGGGGCATCTTCATAAAATAGTTACCATTGACTAGCTCCTGAATCAGAGTGTTCTCCCAGGGAACAGGAGATTCAGGCTTAGTTCACATCCACCTGTCACTTACCAGTGATGAGCCTGGCTGGGGGGCTGCTGGTAATCCACCTCTCCTACTGAAACTGTTTTGCTGCACAATTCAGGAGTCATTTATCAAAGAAAGGGTACTCAACCCTGCCCTGGAAATCAAGCACCACCAGTACTGGAGGCGCAGGTCTCGTTCCAAGATCTGGTGGTTCTCTTTCACATGTAGGACTGCTGTGTTGACACCTGCAACTGAAATGCACCTATTCCCTTCCTGAATGGGTTCCACTTCCACCCTCTCTCTGCCTCCAAAATATCCTGAATTAGGTACCTTCAGCAGCAGCTGCAGTGAATGTTTTCTAGGCAATTTGGCATCCGATGGCTCAGAGCATCCTCCTGGGAGGCCTGAGTTTGAAACCTGGCTGTCTCAGCAGCCTAGAGAAGTATTCCAGCCACTTAGCTGTTACATAAGCATCCATTATCACATATTCCTCCAAGCAAAATTTTCTGTCTCCTGGCCAAAGTGAAGAACTCTGATCTATTCTTTTGACAGGGAGATGCCTGAAGGTTTCCATGCTCCACACTTCAGACACTCCTTCACCCAGACTTCCCCAGTCAAAGCTCCAGTGATACCAAGGGTCTGTAACTCACCTGTATTCAGCAGTTTCCTTTCTGCACATCTTCTGACATCTGAAACACCATTTTATATCACCAGCACCTTTCAGCTCAGTGCTCTTTTGCTCTGTAAACCATGAGGTAACCAACTTTCTCCATAGAAATTAGGCACCTAAATTATTCTGCTTCAGCATCCTGTCAAGCTCCTCTGTGTTCAAGGGCTCTTCTAGATTTGCAGAGCCTGTCCATAACTACTATTAATGTAGTACAAGATCAGCTAATTCTACAATGAATAGTACAGAGAGATATATAGCACTAGACTCATGTAATGTAGCTTCAGTGAATATCAACTTACCCCTTCACAGAAGAGAATTACAAGGATTTACTTCCACAAGACCTAATGAAAACTATTTTAGCGTATCACTATTATTTATTTGAGAATTTTGACATTTGCAGAATGTTGAAGAGGCAACCTAATTCTGTCAATTGTTTGCCAAAGTTTCAGCACTGGACAGTTTAGAAACCAGTTGATCAGAAGACCATTGAAACTTCTAAATATCTAGATATGACCATTATTTAAATCACTAGCACCTATACACTTTTAAACCATGAAAATCTATGTGTGGCATAAGCAGAAGATGGGCTGTAGGAAGGTAAGAATCTCCTAGCAATCTCTTTCCAAAGAAATTGAAACTATTTCCATAAATCAAGCAGTACAGAATGAACATACAGGCTTCCAAGACACTTCCAATCCATCTTCTTACAACAAGGCAGGATGAATACAGCAAAGAGTATGCACACACACTACCTGTGCACAAGCATATACCATGCTCAGATGACAGGCTGAAAACAGTTACAGAAGTCCATGTCAGAAAACTGAAATAAATGTGCTAATTCTCAGCATACTTATTTGTAATGGTTATTAATCCAACAATTCAACTGCTCTGGTGTTTAGGATCTGGCTCTTTAAGTATTTCACACTGATGCCGAGTATGTGTACAGTCAGAAACCCTGGTGTACAAATGTAGTTATGAAAATTACAAAAGAAAGTATGCAAACTCTTCCATTCTCCACCACACCAGCTCTTAGAGAGTGTCAGGGAAGACACTCAAAATTTCTGCCATCCACCACACCAAGATATAGAACAGGGCTGCTGCCTGGTACTTTGCTAATACATTTGAGTTACAAGCTAACAGAAAGACATGCCAGAAATCTAACACCAAGGTGTCTCTGGGTCTTGCTGTGGAAGTGTAGATGTGAAGGTTTTAATGAAAACTGAATTAGTTTGGATTGGAAGGGACCTCAGTGATCATGTAGTTCCAACCCCACTGCCATAGACAGGGACACCTTACACTAGACCTGCTTGCTCTCAGCCCCATCCAACCTTGCCTTGAACACTGCCAGGGATGGGGCATCTACAGCTTCTCTGGGCAACCTGTTCCAGTGCCTTATCACCTTCACAGCAAAGAATTTCTTCTTAATCTCTAATCTAAACCTACTCTCTCCCAGTTAAAAGCATTTCCCCCTTGTCCTATACAAGTCCTTGTAAAAAGTCCCTCTCCAGCTCTCTTGTAAGACACCTTTAGGTAGCAGAAGACACTCTAAGGGGTCTCCGCAGCCTTCTCCATGCTGAACAACCCCAACTCTCTCATGCTTGTTTTCATATGGGAGATGCTCCAGCCCTCCCATCATCTTCATGTCACTCCTCTGGACTCATTCTAGCAGGTCTACACCCTTCCTGTGTTGATCAACAATAACCATTTCAGAGACATCCAAAGTGATAGTCAGATACAGTAGTGTGTCCCTGTCTATCACATTTTTGTTACCACTTTTGTTATAGCTGGTTATATTTTTTTTAGCTCTTCTTTTCTGTATTTAACTTTCTAAATGCTCCAACAAAAAAGGCTGAAGCTCAGTAGCAACAGCTGTGGTCCCTTTCATGCAAGGAAGGGTGCTTGCTAATTGGTTTTCAGCAAATATTGTCACGGGGGTTTCTGGCAGGAAAACATTTTGATTTATTTACAGGAATAAGACAATTTCTTTCTTCCTATGTTTTCAGAAGTGCAGAAGTAAAAGGCTTCCCTTTAGGAATGACAGCAAATGCTTAAAAAATGGCAAGTGTTTAAATTATTTGCTGAGTCAGTTTGTAACAGCTGACTTTTAGGCAAGTGTTTTGAAATAAAACTGTGGGCAGTGTAATGAAAAAATGTTTTAAAGAGAAAGAAAGGGAAGAGGTGAAAAGTACACATCATTTACCACACAGTTCTTTATATCAATATGAGGTTCAAGGAAGCAAGAGATTTTTTTCTTTGAGAGTCTGAAATTTGGAGACTTGTCATGTTTAGGACCACACACCCATCTTCCAACTGCAGCAAACACTTTGTTGTTTTTCATTTAGGTGTAATTTTTGTATCACCAAGGAGAGATTTTAAGTCACCAGTTTCTGAGCTTTTGAAGCCTTTTCAAAATTCTTTTCAACATGGCTTAGACAGGCAGAAGTGGGTGGATTAGCTTGACAGCCTGCATCCACTGCTTAGTTCCAAGGTTTCAGTGCAATATGCATCTCACACATACCAAGGCACCTGTTGTGGCTCTTAAGCCCTTTGAGTCATAGGCATTAGCTGGTGCCAGAACACTGGGGCTTCCACCAGAGGTGAGAAAGATTTTTTAAAAAATAAGGCAAAAAAACAGAACAAAAAAAAAAATCCCAAAACCCAAGGGTATATTTGGACAAACTCATTTTGCTAATGTAATATGTAAATAGGATTAATGCGCTGAGATCATTATTATCTGAAGAGACTGCCATGGAAAAGGAATATTCATGCTTATTTACAGAGATCAGCATAGGGGAAAAAGCCCTTAAAGCTTTGGTCCGGAGATCCAAGTAGATTTCCCATCTCTGCTTGAACGTTACTGAAATCTTGACCTAATCTATCCCTGAAACTGTAAGCTCTGAAATTTGAATTGCCATTATTTTTGTCTAGCAGTCAGTATTTCATATGTTATTGAAATAAGTTCCATCTGGGAGTGCTGATTCAAAGTCAGAAAAACCAGTGGGTTGCACAGAACCACATCAAGAATCAGGTCCCTGAGATTAAGTTCTTGGGAACTTCTGTTGTTCTTTTTCTTTGCTTCCCCTTTGCTTGGTATTTTGCAATAAATGTTTAAGTTGGTTTGTTTCATAAAGAGAAAGAAAAATATAGTAATTCTATCTTTAAAATGTGGCCAGCAAGGATTTTGAAATTGTAACTGTCCTTAAAAAGTTTAGGTAGTGTTTACTGCCACAAATGTAAATACTGAAGCTGGGAAACTAATCAGGAAAGTTTCTGCAAAATACCCATCATTACAGAAAACAAAGGTAAATAATTTACATTAATGATCCAGCTTTCTTAATTCTTGACTTCTATACAGTGCAAGTGACTTGCATTACATTTCATCAGTGTATGTTTCTAAATGATCTTCTAAATCCTGGCTTAATGAATAAGACTTCTTTAAGAAGAAACACCTGGAAAGAGACTTTTAAAATGCAATAGAAAATTATTACTGCTACCCACATAGCTCCATTCTACAGCAGCATTTCATTTTTTACCCATGTAAAATGCCCCATTTCCACAACACTGAGCATAATAATAAGGGATTAAGTTGTTGTTTTTTTTTTTTTTTCAGGTAATCACTGAAGCATTTATTATGCATACAAAGACAAACCCTTTTAAAGGCAAAATATTTCAACAACTAAATAATTTTCTAATTATGTTTAACACACAAGTGTTTTAATTAAAAAGGTTACTAAAGGAGACTACATGTTGTGGTTTAACCCCAGCCAGCAACTAATTACCACACAGCTGCTCACTCACCGTCCAACCTTCCCTGTGGGATGGGGAGGAGAATTAGAAGAAAAGGTAAAACCTGTGGGTTGAGATAAGAACAGTTTAATAACTGAAACTAAGTCAAATGCAGTAGTAATGACAATAATAATAATAATAATTTCAATGAAAAAAGAGATGAAAAAGAGAGGGTGGAATAATACCCAAGAAAAACAGTGATGCACTGTTACAGTGAGCTCAGGGGCACCCTGTGCCGCCCTTCCCCGGGACCTTGTGACTCTGATCAAGATAACCCCTGAACCCCTCCTTCCTGCCCCAACGGGGTTGGCGGAGAGCCAGGAAAGCCCACCCTGTCCAAAACCTATATAGACCCCCTGACATTTCCTGTTCTTCCTCTTTTGCCCCGCTCTCCCATGGACAACACAGAATAAAGAGAGCTGTACCAACCTACCCTGGGGTAAGAGCTTCTTTTGAATACCTATCCCCTCTCCTGATATTCCTCCCCTCACAGCCCCTTATCTCTGAGCTGGTCGGATTATTCGGGGGCTGCGTGGAGGGGGGGAAACTACAACGCACAACACAAATGCTCACTCCCCTGACCGATGCTCAGCCCCTGCCCAGCAGTGTCAGCCCCTCCTGTCCACCTCCTCCCAGTTTATGTGCTGGGAAGATGTTTTGGGCTAAGGAATGTCCCTTTGGCCAGCTGGGATCAGCTGTCCTAGCCACGCTGCCTCTCAGCTTCTTGTGCACCTGCTCTCTAGCAGAGCATAGGAAACTGAAAAGTCCTTGACTTACGGTTAAGCACTGCTCAGCAACAACCAAAACATCAGTGTGCTGCCAACATTATTCTCATCCTAAATTCAAACACACAGCACTGTACCACCTATGAAGAAGAAAATTAACTCTATCCCGGCCAAAGCCAGGACACTACAGTATCCTGAGATTCCACCAGAACAAAGTGACACTCTGAACCCAATTTACAAATCTCACTCATGCAGGCACATACAGCTTTCAGAAAGCATTCAAAAAACAAGACAAGATCAAGTGATTTTAAAAATTGAACAGGTTTTATAAAAATGTATCAAAACCCCCCTTATAATTAAATCTTACAAAGCATTTAAAATGTAACATTCTTTAAAATTAGGATTATCCATTTTTTCAATAGGTACAGGTATAAATTTATATCAAAACCTTATCAAATAAAAGACAACCCCTAGCTTTCATACCTATCTAATCAGAAGAATATAAACTGTCAGAAATATGAATGTGTTTAGAGATTTCTTGTCTATAAAAATAGAAAAGAGGGATACTGTGAATATCTCACCTGAAGACTCAAAAAAGTTCTAAACATACCAAGATTCTTAAAATCAGAGAAACTATCAATCTATTTTTCTGAGGATTCCAGCTCAGAAGAATGATGATGCAAGGAAGAATCAAAAAAAAAAGACTGAGTGGAAAAACACCCCTGAGATAAATCAGAACATTAATATTTTTTTCTACTTGCTTCTTTGGCTTTTGTTACTCTTAACCTATCACACAGGCTTGAAAGGAAATTGGTCCAGTCATAGATTTTAACAATTACATTATCATAACATAGGTAATTATTCTGACACAATACAAGCAATAAAAAAAACCCAAAATAAAACACAGTATAAGTTACTCTTTTTTTCTTCAGACTCTTCTGATTTATGATCCCATCCCTCTATTTTTTAATTTTTTTTTTTCATTCTAAACCTAGATTGTTAAGAGGATAAAATAACCATCTGGAATAATTTTTCAAATTACAGTTTCGCATGTCTTCCTTTTTTCCTTGAGAGTTTTTTATGGACAAGTTCTTCAAAAGCCATAATTTCATCTTCCACTTCATTTTCCAAGTCTTTATCATGCACCAAGCCTATATTAAAAAAAATAAATTAATGCAGAATGGAAAACCCCAACAACTTTTTCTCTTAACAGCATGCCAACCTACGTCACTGCTATTTTATATGTTAGCAATATACCTTCATATGTGCATAATCATGTTTAAGAAATATTTAGCTTAATATGACAATGTGTTTAAGAGCTCAGCAACAAATCAGTGACTGCTAAGCCACTTACTGCACCAGTAATTAATTTTCACACTGCAAATCTGTTTCTATTGTTATTTCCTTTGACTTTTCTAAGAAGTCTGTCTCAAGATTCAGTTTCAGCAGACAATTCATTTCCTTGCTGACTTCCAAGACAGATGATAAGGTTCCTTTTGAGACTACAAGAGCACACTCTCTCCTATTAACTGTATCTGCTGGAATAGGAAGAGGCAATCCAAGGCTTTATCACAACCAATTTTTCTAAAATTGAGCTAGTTTAATGCTTTACATATCACGGTTCACTGAGCAGGAATACCCATTTTGTAAGTCTAATCACTTCATCACTGCCAACTGTTGCAATCCCACCATCTAAATTTATGTTTAAATATGAACATTCAGGGAGGCAGAATGAAGACTTAAACTTGACTTCAGAGATCTGTGATGCAATAGACTGCATCAATGTATGCTACTTTTGAGAGAAATGGAAGTGAAAATAAAATAAACAAATACAAGCATCCTTTATCAGGCTGGGATCCACTGAAGGCCAGGGAGAAGTCTTGCTCCACTCTGGCCACCCTGCACCCAGGTGCTCTGTTTTGAAGAGCCACTGAGGGAAAGCCTGGTTAACTCATGTTTTCCAGAGTGCCCCTGTGGGAGTACCTCTCAAAGGTCAGTGAATACCCACAATGCTGCTGAGTGGGAGACTTATGGACTACCACTGAGCAGTAGTGGGCACAGAAAGCTGTGCAATTTTAAAACATACCTTCTTCTCTTCTCCTGTGAGAGTCCATTTGCTTCAGCCACTTATGAGCGTCATCAATGGTGTCAACCAATTTGTTGGCATGTCTGATTATTACTTCTTCAGCTGAAATGGAGCACAGTTAACATTCTGTGAGAACACTTAGCTGAGAAATGGACAGCAGCTAAAAGTCAAGCACAAAATGAAGTTACACAAAGCTGTGCCAGATGACGATGCTGCAAACTCAGAAATCATGGTCACCAATGATCTCATGTGGGGGATAATTCACTAATGTGGATGAAGACAGTATATGTATTACTCTCCATTCTAATCAACATTACTAGCACTATCAGAAGTTCTACATCCGTGTGCTGCCTCTTTTGAGTTACATCTGAATCCTGAAAACATTCTACTTTATTTTTGGGTTATAAAGTTCCTGACTCTCATTATCTCTCTGAAATTATACAAATCAAAGACAGTCTTTCCTGAACTGCACCATTAAGAACCTGAAAAATGCCTGTTATAAAGAGAGGGAAAAGTAGTCTCAGAAAAAAGTATTTTCTGTCTATATATTTTCACTGAGTAGAATAACAAGGTAACATTCATCAAGCAATTGCCATAACGAAATCCATTATTACCTAATTAAGCCTACTATATCCATCTTATTCATCACTATCAGCATGAGCAGGATGTCAAGTAAACAATAAGCTAAATTTCATGGACTTCATCCATATGTAAAACTTTCCACTAGGAGTAAAGATAATGCTTACACGTGAAGAGCAGAACCTAACATTTAGTTACAAATTTAACATATTTCACTGATCAGAGCTGATGAACATATCAAGTACTACAGTTTTTCACTACTGTCAGACATCAAAGGCAAAATGACAGCTTGACAGGATTGGTGGATTTCTACCAGTGAAGCCAGTAACAATGTTAAGATTTAAATTGTCACTTTCCCAAAGCAAGTATACTAAACAATTTTGCTTCTAGGCCACTCATTCACTAATTCAATTTGGCCTGCAAAAATCAGCATAGAATAATGCTTTAAGCATGTAAGAGGGGTGTGGGGAATCTAATATCAAAATATGTATCTCAAGCACCATAATTTACTAAACTTTTTAATACCAATGTTGCCTTTGAGTACCTGACACACCACAGATTTGTGGTTAACTATCCACTTTTGCTCAGCCCCAGCAAAATTAACAGTTCATGGGCAGAATAATCAGAGATATCCTTAGTCAAAAACTCCACATACTCCTACCAGGCTACCCCTGCATATCCAAATTACTATGGCTAGCAGAAGTAAATAGTAAAACAGTAGAAACAATAACAAAATTAGTACAGATGACCTGACAGTAAAACTGCAAAGTTGCTGTAGTGTAAAACTGTGTAAGTTCAGAGAACATGAACATGACCATGAACATCATGAACATCATGACTATGTAAAATTCACTTTACTATCTATAAAAATTCACTACTATTCCCTTTATCTCTACTTTGTAATTCATTAAGTTGGAAGAGTTTAGCATATATTTTCAATATTTCCAGCTCTCTCAGTTTCTCTTTTCCTCAGCTACCTGAAACACCTTTCTCTTGATCACTTAAAGATTTTCAAATGGAGCTTTGCCAGGTCTAGCAGTTTGGCCAAAAAATTACATATTAATTTTTTTTAAAGAAAACTGATAAGGTCCTACCTCTAGCCCAGGCTTTTTTCTCATAGATTTCCTCTACTGCATCTGAAATTTTTTTAATATTCTCTTTGATTTTCCTCTGGCGTAAGTTGGAACCTTCTTTATATGCTAAATGGTCTCGGGTGTAATCCCTTTCTGTAATGGCCTCCACTACTTCCAGTCCATCATGTATTATTGGATCTATGTTTCTTCTGAAAAACTCAGCATAGTATCTGTAGGCAGCATGGTTGTTCATGTGCTCTTCTGTGTTTCTGTGCTCCATATAGGCCTCACTGGCCACAGAAATTGCATTTCCTTCTGCGTGCAACTTTTCTTCCCCACTGCTCTCAGTTGGTGTCAGAGGTTCAGAAGTGTCTGCCTCCATGCTTTCCGACCGGCTGAAATAGTTCTCAGAGCTTTGGATGAATCTGACTCCACAGAGGTCACACTGGGTTTGGTCAATATCTGCTCTTTTGAATATCTCTGATAAAAATTCTTCTTCTTTCATTACAACAGGATGAACTCTGGAGCGGGCCTTCCTTTTCCACTTCACATATAGGGAAATTAAATGGAACACACGACACAGCTGGCGTCGAGCAGATGCTTTCTGCTCTTGCTTCTGTTGCTTGCTGAGTGCAATGACTTCCAGGAGATCCTTTTGGTCCTCTAAGCAATGAACCTCTTCAAATCCCTCTTCCAGCTCATCAGCATATTCTGTTTCATCCAAAGAGGCTATAAATCTGTCAAGGTTTACGCGTTCATACTGGATGCCCCGTATAGGTGGATGCCCCTGAGTGTAGGCAGTGTCCCACTTCCAGCGGCAGTCAACCAAGTGCTCTTCATCTCGCACTGTCAGCAGCTCTTGCAGGCTTGCAGCAACTTCTCTTACATGTGTAGCACCACCCACTTGTTCTACGACCCTCAGCAATCTTTCAGGTACTTTAGAGGGAGTGTCTTTTCTCATTGATTCCAGCATTACCTTGATTTTAGGAAACAGGTGGCGTAAGAGAGATCTATCTTTAGAACTCTGCACCTGGTCAGCATTCAGTAACATCACTAAGCACAGCACTACTGTCCGCTCAGCCTCCCCTGAAGTTATGCAGTCGGGATCCCCGAATGCATCCAGGAGGACATTAAACATTCCATGAACACCACACAAGACTTCTGCTAGATAGCAGAGATGAGATCTGAAATAGTATACAGCTGCATTTGTGTCCTGAGGTCTATACTCCTGTATAATAGAAAATGTGTCTTTAAGTTCTTTGTAATGGTCCTTGCGTCTGAACAAAAACTCCCAGTAATGGAGGAGAGCAATGTAACTCTTTGGAAGGCAGATAGTAATGTTCTTGGCAAGACGCATCAGGACAGCACAACACAGAATATACTGAAATTCCAGCAACATCACCGTATTTCCTATGCTTGGAATCAGGTATCTTGTGCATTTCTTGATCAGGACATTCATGAAACGGAAAAAAAATCTTTTGCAGTTTTCCGGGTTCTTATGAACATAGAATTCCTCAAGTGAATTTTCAAGAAGCCGAATGAAGCACAAGTGTGTTCTTCCTGCATTTTCAGCATTTTTGTCAGGTAGCAACATACCATGTCTGCCCTCTATTCCTTTGGTCTTTTCCTCCTGGCCTTTATTCCTTGCGGAACTTTTTGCCTTTGCCAAAACAAACATCAGCTCTTTGTTATAATTATCCTCTTCTTTAAAAAGAAGTTTCTCAAATTCTTCAGGATATCCTGAAGATAAGATGAGGACCTTCATGGCACTTAGCCACAAGTCAGTTGATTCTCTTCTGGCTGCAATGTCTTCATTATTAAACTTATATATGATGTACTTCCTCAACATCTCTCTACAAGGTTTGGAAATAACACTACTGAATTGCAATATCTCTTTGCATGCCTTTGGGTTCTCGGAAAGTATTCTCAAATGAAAATGATCAGGAAAAAACATTCCTAAGAGGGCTTTACACGATGCATATTTGTCAGAAGTCAAAATGTCCTCAAAGCTTTTGCACTGATTCAGTAACTCTTTAGGGAAAGTGCATGTGGCTTCCAACAACAGTCCATTTATTGCCACCAGATGCATTTTACACTGAAATATTGTCTTTGCTTCATGACGCAACAAAGGCCTGTGGTAACCCTCACAGGTTTTATCTTCACAGTTCAATCCAGCAATGAACTTCATACAAATATCAGGGTACTTCTTGCTCAGCAACTCACGGGTGATAAAGCACAACCTGCTTAACAAGTGCTGCTTCAAAGCTGATTTTACTTTCTCTGTGCTTACTGAAAAATCACCTTTTGCCTTCCTATCTTTTAGACTTTGCTTGTCTAACAAAAACTTGATAATCGGTTCAGCTTCATTTTGAGACACCTGGCAACTGTCACCTGTTGGGACAATCCCAAAATAAGCAAAGCATAACTTCACCATATCTTTCTCTGCATTGGTGGCTGCTTTCTTCAGACCCCTAACAAGACTCAGAAGAGCCATTAAGCCACGTGCTGCCATGAAGAGGATGTTCTGGCTAGGAGTGCTGCAGCGACATAACGCAAAGAGAGCTTCAACTGCACCAGCAGAATGGTTCAGAGACAGGAACTGACAGTACGCGTCGCTCAGCTTCATGAAGTCTCCTTTCAGAGCTCCCTGCAAAAACACAGCCTCAGCAATGCCAGACTTCTGCCCAGTTTGTTCACAAAGTTCAAGAGCTTCTCTTAGGATGCTCTCCACGTTCCCCAGGTGTAATTCTGAACCGCGACTCAGCCTGGCACGTGCTTCAGCAAGCAAACACGATGCGCGAAACTCTTTTACAGCCGTGAGGTTGGCTGCTTCCAGAGCAAACCCGTGCTGTTTCATTAACTTTGCAGCCTCCTCCTGGCGATTCTTCCTTTTCAGTAAGTCTGCTGTTTGGTGCAAACATCCACGAGACTTCAGAAACTCCAGCTGATCCTCTATATCAAGTTTTGAGAGGACTTGCATCATTTCCTCAGTCCTGTTCATACTCAGGTACTTCGCAGCTGCTTCCAAATACAGCTGATTCGCTGTACAGGAGAGTTTGGAAGACATTTGTCCTTTTGCATTCAACATATCTTCATATCTGAAATAATAGATACGTCAATTTACTGCCACAGATTACAAATCTAGACAAAAAAATAGCGCTGCTTAAAAAAAACCCACCAAAACCATTAAACAAATAGCTTCCCCTAGAAACCCTTCCTACAAAAAGGCCAGCTGTTCCATGTGATATGCCTGTCAGGTGAAAGAAGATCACATCATCCTAAAAGATCTATAGAAAGAAATTAATTACAACATGAGGCTGTCAGAATCAAGAGTACTAAAACTTCTGGTACAAACAAGATCCCAAGGTTTACAGCATTAGTGAAGAATTCTCCACACTGTCAAATCAATGTACAAATAATTTTAACATATTTTATCAACATTCATCTTCTATTTATAAAAAAATACAAATTTCATTTAATCCTCCAAGGGTCAATATATACAATATTCGGTAAAATTTACATAAACTTGTCAGTTTAGAGAGAATTCTTTCAAGCCTGCTGTATATATCTGCATATACTTTGTTGCTTATTGAGTGTCTGAGCAAAACACTTGGTTGCATCTTTTGTAACATGCACTTTAGAATATTCAGTAATTAATTATTAATGGCTGACATAAAATTTTTGAGGTATCCCCTAAGCCAGTTTTGTGAAATATTCTCTCCTGTATGCTGGGAATGAGTAACTTTTTCCTGTTGGATGAGTAAATTATCATCAGCTTTTCGTTATCATCTTTCTCATGATAAATGTGGTAGTGCGGATTTTTTGTGTCTATGCTGATTTCCATTAATGTTTTGGGGGGATGATTTAAGAACTTTTTTGTTGGTAAAGTGACTTTATTGCTTGAATGTTTTGATCAAACAATCTCTACATATTAAAGAAGCTTTAATCATTCAAAAAAGCAGTTACCATTACTAAAGGTAATGTGAATAAAGTCAGCGGATAAAACCCTCCTGAAAATTTTTCAGTGAATCTGCATTATATGGAATTTGGAAATGCAAAAGTTATATTCCAATACCATCTTGCAAGACATACCTTTCAACTGCCCTTGCTGCTTCTTCATAGAGTTCTTCCTGACAATACATTTTAATGGCTAGATCAAACTCCTCAATTAGTTCATAACATTCAGATGCTTCTCTGTAGCACTGGCTTTTCTGATAGTAAACTGCAGCATCTTTAATCTGCAATGCAGAAGTCAATAAAAAAACTGAAGTGCTGTAAACTATCAAAACTACATGTATGGAATAAATCCTGTAATTCCATCATCTGGCTCATAAAGAAGAACACTTTAAAAAAATGTAATTAAAGTATCTGAATAAAATCAAATACATATTAAAGCAGACATCACTAAAACTGAAGAGATTATTTTAAAAAACTTCAAAATATTTGTGTCTGAAAAACTAGAGTATAAAGTGAAAGGTATTATATAAGGTTTTCAAAATACTTTTATCCACCCAGCTCTGCCTGTTGTTAGAAAACACTACACGTGTGTCTGCTGATTTACAGATTTCTAGGAATGATTAGTATTAAATTAAAACAGTTATGGATGCTGAATGAGAACACTAACTTTGTATCTTAAACTTCAAATATTTGGAAACAATCACTTTACATTCTTTTAGTGGAAACACACTGAAAATAAAAATATTACATATTGTTAGCACACTACTTTAACCCTTCCAAGTTTTAAGGTTCCATTTAGATGGCTGTTATCAATGAAGTTTCAGTATCATCAGAGTACTGAATAAAGCAACAGCTTAAGTTTCATTACATCAGTCATTCACTAATTTTTGACTGCAAATGACTGATAATGACATTGGAGGAAAGCCAAAGAAATAAAGCCAGCTTGCATAATTGCATCATTCTCCACTTCATTCCTCTTCTACCTATTCTCTGACAAATTACTCCTTTTGAGCAGCCCAACTTAAAGAGCTTGTTTTGTTTTGCTATTACCATGACACAAAAAGACACTACTACTTTTTGAATAACATGACAGGAAAAAATTCAGTAGGAAAAGCAAAGTGATATGATAAGGATTCAATACCTTTCCTAATTTTTTACACAATTCTGCACAAAGACGGAACTCCTTTGATTGAATCAGACATTTTAGTGACAGTTTTGGTTCTCCACATTCCAAGTAAGTTTTAGCCAATGTCATATATTCCATCTGTTTTTCCCTGTAGAAAGGAAGAGAAAATTACCACTAACATCCAAATTAAGTTTTAGGATCACGTGAGCTGTCACTGAATCCAACCAACACTGACATGACACATTTATTCTTAAAATATTACCCAATGAGTTATGATCTTACAATTATATTTTGTGCTGACACTGCTCCGTCCAGAAGTCTGTTCCAAAATATGATAGCTTTGACAGTCAAACGATTATTTTGAGGGTTTTTTTTAGCTAATGTATAGTACTGTGATTTTGTACTGCTTCTCTTTTCTTAGCTTGTTCTCTTCTTTCTGCTGTTTAGCACCAATGTCATTAGAGACACAAGCAAATGTGTTCTCAGCCTTTGTGTCTTATGATCAAACAATCCAAGCCTTCCAGCTATCACTGCAGCATGATCTAGATTAAATTTACAATTCTCAAGCCTAGAGAATCAGAACTGTACAGAGCATTTCATATAGAACACACAAAAATCTTACTTAAGCTTTTTACACCAGCATTAATACCTCTATTAAAAAAAGTAATTCAACTTTGGCAGCTTCATTGTTACGTATGTTCTGTCAACATATCCTAATACACCAAATTCCTTCTCTTCAAATTTTATGCAAGCTTTTGACAAGCACAGTGAACTGAGAAAAAGTTTTATCAGTCCCATCCACAATTTCTCTATAATCATGAAATTTTGTGACTATCCTTATACTTCTAACCAGGGCCACCAATATAAAGCAGGTAATTAAAAAATATAAAATCTCAACTAACTCCAGTAATAGCATTTCTCTCAGATCTTCCCTCTTCTCCCTTGTGTGCCAGCTTCCTCTGATCTAGTCATTCCTTTCCCATTCTGCTATCATTGCTAGTTTCTGGTCTCCCCAGCATGAAAAGGAACTGATTCACTTAGGTCTAGATCTTTCTCCATTAAGTTTTTTTCTGTCTTATTTGAGATGAGTCCCAAAGGGTTTCCAAGCCTCTTCAGGAAACTGCAAACTCTCTCCCCTGTCAAACTCTTGAGCTATTTTACTCAGCTGAAATCATGAACTAAATGATTCATCTCAAAATCTGTTCCTTTAAAACTGTCCTTTGGTTCAGATCTGGTTCTGCTTGTTTAGTTTAAAATGACTGGAACATTAGTTTTACTCTAAAACTCACTTTTTCCTTGCAGCTTTCCCCAGCGCACACTGCCATTCCTTCTCCTTTGCTGAGTGAATATGCAGTGGGATTAGCATATTCACTCAAAAAAGTGAATTGCCATCAGCCCTGCTGATGGCATATGTTCTCCTATCTATATCTAAGGATGTAAAGACTCTTGACATAAGAGGCTTTTCTCTCACACAACCAGTAAGCCCTTGCAAGGGCCAATTTCATTTGGACAGCCCTTCCACTACTCCCTAGAGGGAGCAGTGCCCCAGGATCCTATACTGCTAGACCTTCCAATTTCTTAAATCTCTTTTGCCAACCACAATCACATAAAGACATCTCTCCTGCACTGTTCTCTGGCATCTGCAGTCCGGTCCCACAGCTGTGGTGTGAATCTCACCCTCTGCACCACAAAGTGACACTCACTCAGCTGCACTGATACCCTACCTTGGGCTACTTTTCTTTGCATGCACTTTGAGAACAGCGTCATGTGTCAGGGCCAGTTTTGACTTCTCAGCTGCTCCTCCCTTTTGGTAACATTTGGCAGCCACCTGGGGTGAAATCACACACAGCATTCACAGATGTGCATCCAGCCCATGGCTTATCACATAAAAGCAATACTTAATTTTATTTACAGTCACTGGAATGGAAAGCAGAAAGATTGGCAGGGTGCCTGGAAAAAGGAAAAGGTATACATTGTGGTATATTTTTAAGACAAAAAGAAAAGCTTTAAAATCAGTCCACATGCAACTATCAAAATTAGAATATTACTTACAATATTGTATATGGAAATAGTGAAAGTAGAATTCCCAGTAAGCTGATAGAACAAATAGCATATGCAATCGGGATGATAGCCTAAACCATTAACTGGTAAGTCACCAGGCATCTACAATATATTACTACAAGTAAGGAAGACTAATGTGTGCAAAGTGAAATTGAAAAGCAAGGAACATTTACTCAATGCTTTTATCATACCAGGCTCTTTCTGTGAAAACTAAACAGAAACACCAGGAATTACCATGCTCCTAGCAAGGTTTTCTTCATTATCACCCTGCTTATTCTGCAATGATTTCTTTATTCTAGCCATTAATTTAGTGTTGCTTCTGTACACTGCAAGCCACTCTTGGAAGTGCCAAAGACACCAGATAGTGTCATCTTGGGTAGCATTGATAAGCAACGACCAGGGTTATAAAGAAAACAAATGATATAGGGTTATAAAGAAAACAGATAATATATTTCAGATTTCAAGATGATTTTTTTAGCTGTGTGTGTTTTTTATCTCAACTCTTTTCTGTCCATTTAGAAAACTGCCTTTTCTTTTCAAGAGGAAATAAAGACTATCTGTATAGTGTCAACTGATTACTTTGGTTTTTTGCCTTGTTATAAATATTAATTTTCCCTTCAAAGAATTTTATGTTGTTACCTGCAAAACACAGAAGCTTTCCCTCTGCTGTGATCAAAAAAGTATCTGAAGTTTTATTTCATATAATCACAGAGCATCTCAAATTGAAAGGGACTTATAAGGATAATAGAGGCAAACTTAGTGCTCCCTGCAGGACTACCTAAAATAAACCCACACGACTAAGAATGTAATCCAAATGCTTCTCGAACTCTGAACTCATGGCTTAATGCCATGACTACTTTCCTGGGGTGCCTGTGGCAGACCACTTTCTCAGTGAAGAGCCCTTTCCTATGTCCAATCTGATCTTCTTCTGATCCAACTTCATTCCATTTTCCCATGTCCTATCACTGGTAACCAGAGAGGAGATCAGGACCTCCCTTTGAAGAAGTTGTAGACTGTGATGACAGTACCCCTCAGCCATCTCTTCTCCAAGCTGAGTAAGACAAGCAAGTTCAGTTGCTCTTAAGACATGTCCTCTAGAGCTGCCTGTGGCAATGGCAGGGGGCTGGGACTGGATGAGCTTGGAGGCCTCCTCAAAACCAAACCATTCCATGATTCTATGACTTTTCATCATCTTGGTCACCTTCCTCTGGACATACTCTAATAATCTGTTGCCTTTTTATATTGTGGTGCCCAAAACTGCACAGAGGTGAGTAGTCCAAAACTACTCCAGGTGAGTCTGCACCAGCACAGAGCAGAGCAGGACAATCACCTCCTTTAACTGGCTCACAATGCTGTATTTGATGCACCCAGGACACTGTCTGCCTTTTTGGTTGTCGATACTGGCTCATCTTCAACTTGCCACCAACCCAAACTTCCCACATCTCTTTTCATGGGGCTGCTCTCCAGCCTCTCATTCCCTAATTTGAATGTATAACCAGGAGTTCTCCATCCTAGGTGCAGAATCTAGCACTTGCCCCCTATTAAAATCTTTGCTAAAATCAAAATATACCACATCTACTGGCTTCTCTTGGTCAACTAGATGAGTGACCTTGTCATAAAAGGAAATTAAGTTGGTTAAGTAGGACTTTCCAATAGTGAACCCATGCTGCCTATGACTAATGACTGCACTGTCATTCAAATTTTATTTTCAGTAACTCCCAGAATAACCTTCTCCATAATTTTCCCAGGCACCAAAGAGAGACTGAAAGGCCTGTAATTACCAGGGTCTTCCTTTTTACTCTTCTTGAAAACTGGGACATTTGCCAGGTTCCAATTGACTGGGACCTCTCCAGACTCCCAAGACCTTTGAAAAATAATGGAAAGGGACCACAAGATAATGGGCCAGCTCATTCAGTACCTGGAATGAATCCCATCAAGCCCAATAGATTTATATGCATCCAGCTGCAGCAGCAAGTCTCAAACTAGTGCAGAGTCAGCTGGGAGTTTATCATCCCCCAAGTCACAGTCTTCCAGCACATCATCAGTGTTAAAGACAAAGGTGAAGAAGGCATTAAATGTCTCTGCTTTGCCTATGTCCCTGTTTGTGAGGTAAATGACCCTATCAAGTAATGGACTGATGTTATGTCCAATCCTTCTTTTGCTGTTAATGTGTTTTAAAATGACCTTTCTGTTGTCCTTCACAGTGCTGGATAGCTTGAACTCTACTCGAGTTTTGACCACACAAATTTTCTCCCTACAGTGACAAATAGCATCTCTGCTGTCCTCCTGTGTCACCTCCCCTTGATCCAACATCTACATACTTTCCCTTTTCCCCTAAGTTCAAGAAGATGCCTGATCAGCCAAGCCAGACTTTGCCCCACTTGCTTGACTTTTGACCCTTTGGAATTTCCTGCCTCTGCACTTTTCAGAGGTAGCCCTTAAAAAGTACCTGTCATTTATGAATTCCCAAGGGACCTTACTAATTAGCTCCTTCCACAGCCCAAGTCTGCTCGCCCCAACTCCAGGGTCAAAGGTATGCAGGACTTTTTTTCTACAGTCAACAACTTGAAACTCGGTTACTTTGTGGTCACTGTGACCAAGACATGAATCCCCACATTCCTCACAAATGCCTTTCTGTTTACTAGGAGGCTATCTTTCCCTAGTCAGCTCCCTAGTACCTGCACCCAGAAGTTATCCTCAACATGCTCCAGAAATTTCCTGGACCTGTTTGTGTCCACTGTATGATTTTCTCAGTTTATGTCTGGGAAGTTAAAATCACCCATAAGGACAAAAAGCATTTGATCTAGTGAGATCCCTTATTCTATCTCCCTGTAGAATATTTCATTGATGTTGTCATATTGGCTGAGCTCTGCTTCAATGCCATTAACTGTCATCCTGTATCTGGACTGTATTAACTAGAAAGTTAGGAAACTAAAGACTGTAAAATGTCTATGTTCTTTAAACACAAAGGAAATAAAACCATCATTTTCCTACCCAAATTAGTACATTTCCAAGAAATGCTTTCATTTTTATACAGTATGTGCAATGATACTGTCAAGAATATGGTTTAAATCACGCATATCAGTCAATTCTGATGGATGCTAATAATTGTTTTTCCAACTGTCTTTCATTTGCTTGCATTAAAATGTATTTCCCTCATGAGACTGCAAATTTCTGGGCAGTGAATTTAAGATTATAAACAAAAGGCTTGCTCTCCCTGCTCACTTCTTAATTTACAAGTAGACACACAGCTACAAACCACAAATTAAGCCAGACTGCTACAGAGCAACTGAAGGTTTACAGATGGTTTTATAGATACAGAGAAAAGGCTTCAGAGCAAGTAAGAATCCTTATTTCAGATAAACATATGTTCCTACCTCCCAGAACTGGTGTTTGGCATAGTAGTCTCCCTGTGCAATCCATTCTTCTGGAGTTGAAGTTTTAGCAAACATGCTGTCATCTAAGTCTACAAGGGCAGGGGTGACCATTTTATGTTAGAATGGATAAACCACAGAAACCACTTATCATGTACCAAAACTAAGCATTATCTCACAACGTTCCAAGCTCTGTGTTTGTGCTTACACCAGTAATGGTAACTATGAGTCAAGAGTGGTAACACTGTTGTGTGAAGTTACCAGTGAGAATACAAAAAGCCCCAGAGCTTAGCTGGAGACTGGGCTGGTAGGTGGCTGAAACTGCATTAACTCAGCAGAAATCTGACTACAAATTGACCACTTTAAGCTATAAATATCTGCAGCCATCAGGGTCCATTGAGCTCTCTCCACAGTAACTGGCTGAGCAGCAGTGACCTGATCTCCCTGCATGTAGCAACACCTCTCAAGGTCACCCCTCAAGGCTGAGGGATCCCTTACTCAACACCAGACATCAATGAGCTGGTAAATTACATTTTTGCATGTGTATAATATTTAAAATAGGTATAGCAAGTTAATGTAAAAAGTAGAATATTGACCACCAATCCATCCATACTTACTGAATATTTTACATATCTGAATTTACTGGTTAGAACTCAATAAACTAATTAAAAGATCAGATCCATCTGAGGGAGAAAACTTAAACTAGTGAATTAGCAATAAAGTTATACTTAAACATATTCAACTGATCTTTAGAGACAAAAGAACTAAGACCCACTGAAATAAGTGGAAATTTGCAAGGGCAGTTATCAGTGCAGACTGTTAGAAGGACCAAGGCATTAAACCTTTATTACACAGCCTAAAAGCAAGAAAACATGAGTTTTGGCTGACAGTCTTTTAAGAAAGTTTTAGGACAATTTACCTTTCTTTTCATCTGTTTTGACAACCTTAACAAATTTTCGTTTGATGAAATACTTAAAAGCTGGAGCTCGTTTATCACGATCTTCATCAAAGATCCAAAGATTGACTCTGGCTCTTGTAATTGCAGTATACAATTGCTTGAGTTCTCCATTCAACATCTAAAGCAGAACAAAAAAATTTGATTAAATAAATGAAATGCCAGATGAGCTAAATTGTTCGAAAGAAACATACTTTGCAGTTATAAGAAAACAGAGAATTTATACAGAATGAATAACAAGTTAAAAAGTGCTTTTAAGTAAGGAAGTCTAACTATTAAATATGGGACTTCAATTACATAAGCCATTATCTAGCTAACTTACAACAGATATGGCAGGCTATTTTCCTTCTAATCACTTGCACATATAACTATTAATTACCATACAATCCTGAAAATATCTGACTCACCAGATTCTAAGCAACTTCCTTAATTTCAAGGTAGTGACACCAATCAGAAACCAGACTACAGGAATAATGAATACTGACAAGCTGAATTGCTATTTGCTTTAACCACAGTTCTTCGGTAAATATACCCAAAAGTCTATGACACAGGTTTTGTTCTCTAATCTTTCATCACAGGATGAAAGAATTTAAGAAATTTCCCTACTTTTAAGATTTAAGAATTTAATTTGTCCTTTCTATTCCTATTGTTACAAAAAACTCACCTTGTACATTTCTACATTAAATGGAGTCCTTTCCTGCATACCAGTAGCATCCTCTAATGGCACTTCAATTAGCAAGTTACTTCCCACTTGCACATCTGGATCAGGACTATAAGAAGAAATTATCTTCCATTCTTTGCTAGCCTGAAATATCAAGAGAATAAGGTTTATTTGTATGTACTAACTACTAATGCCTACATATGCACATGATAAGGCTGTATGGTGTGACCTATTCACAAGGGAAGAATGCTCAGAAGAGAAGATGGGGAGAGAAAATGATCTCAGGGGAGAATGTAAAGAATAATCATCAATTTTCAATGAGAAAGCTGAACTTCATCTCAACACAGCTTTTGCTTAAGATACTGTGGTACCAGATGATCATAAAGGCATATAAACAACTTTCCCTAAACCAGCTAATACACAGTTACACCTTCCTGAGCTGCCCAGGCAAAAGCAAAGATGTGCCTCAGCCCAGCAGACTGCGGAAAATCTGAGGAGTAAACAAAACAAACCTTTAAGAGCGCAACTGGCTTGATTTGGCTACAAGCTGCATATTACTTTTCAGGGACTGGGGATGGCCAGCATCATGATGGAGAAGCCAATGAGAATACATACATACATATGTATATAAGTATATGTATATGTATGTGTATATGTATACACAGGGAGCACTAATGGGAGTCTCATCTGTATTGTGATTCCAATGTATATTGCCACTATTTTATTATGCTTGCCTTCGGATTTCAGGATACTGCTATATCACCAGTCTAGATCAAAATCATATGCAACTCTCAAGATATCAAATAAGTAATTTGATATTAAACATGAAAACCTCCTTAGGTGGACTACACATTTTCAGTTGAACACCCTTACAATGTGAAGGAAGTGAGGTTACCTTCACCATGGAGGAGGGTCAAGTTTTGGTCCTAGGGATGAGGATTCTCCTACAAACCCCCAATACCACAACAGGCAAACTCACTGAGGGGGGGTGTGCTGAGTGCAGGGGCAGGCAGCTCCCTGCCAACTTGGAGCAAAATGAAATGTAAATGGTGGTGGGAAAACACTCACAAGCTGCAATGTGTCGTACTAAAATTTACTATCTAGAACACATTGGACGGATCTTGGCCTGCAGGTTAGGATGGGTAGCCACTAAGTCTCCTTGACTCTACAAGACTGACAAGCTCAGTGAGCGGGACCCACACATATCCCATGCTGGCTTATATTCTCATCCTCAGGGTTCCCAGAAAAGATCTGGCTGGTCATTCATGTGATGAACATATTAAGCTTCGTGCTGAACACCAGTAACTGCTAGTGCTGGTCTCAGCCAGGGGGTGGAATGGCACCTGCCAACACCTCCTCTTGTAAGAACACTCAGAGGTGAGCAAAAAAACCTACTCATGGGAAAGTCTAAAAAAGCGTGGTCAGAAAATATTGGACTCCAGCACAGAGACATGTGAAAGATATCTATAAATATGCACAGGCACTCTAAACTGTAAGTTAAGTGTGGCAGCAGATCAGTGCTGTGCACTCTCATGCCATGTAGGAAATGCCAGCTCCTGATCACACTGCTCTGCAGGGTCCCGATCCCCTGTGAAACTAATAATTTTAAAAATGTGATTATATTCTAAGTGATGTTCATTTTTCCCTTTTGGTACTGAAATTTCCATTTAATTGAAATGTGATTAAATGCTGGCAAGTTTCTGGCACGAAATGAAAAATACACATAATAAGGCTGAAATAACATTTTTACAATCTATATATTTCTGAGCTTTGAGCAACACAAAACAATTTAACTGTCTTCTCATAGGGGGAAAAAAAGCAGGAAATCTTTCCTGCAGAATGTATATTGAAGTTAAGACTTCAAAAAATCATCAATGAAGATATTCCTAAGCCTGTCATAGATTGTAACATGACAACCAGCTAAAGGTATCGATTTGGTCAAGAGATTGCTGTGGTTTTGGGGCTTGTTTTTTTTTGCCTTCTAGATTTTTCATTCACATCTGTTTCCTGAAACAAGACTCTTCTTAAATCTCATTTTCAAGACAAATAAAAAGAAAACCCAACACTTTATGAAGTGTACACGGCCACACTGCTGTGTTTACAATGGTTCACAGATTCAGCTTTTCTAAATTAGAAAACCTCAGGGTGAGCTGCTTTCTTGCCTGCTTGTTTCGCTGCTCAAATCAACTCAATTACTCATGACTCACAGAAACATGGAAGAATTGTATGAAAACAGTTCTCCAGGCTTGACATACATTACTCTAAGCTAAAATGCTCTACACAACTCAACTCTGCTAAACTGATTCTGCTAAATCCTGATAAATGTCTTGTTGTTTTTCTGATTACAACTTGAATCACCAGAAACAAATCAACTTTGAGAAATCTACCATGACAGCCAGTATTTACCTCAAACTCCTTCCTTCTGCCCTCATCACATAACATTCACTAACCTCTGTGAAGAGATACCAGTAAGCTGCCCTCAGTCTTCTTGTGGTTTTCATCTGCTGAAAACCACGAGACACTGTTTTGAGGGGCAGAGGACATCTGCAAAAGGGCAGTTCACACTGAATGTTTAATTACAGAGAAACTCAGTCATGGCTACGTGGAGTTTCTGCAGGCATGCTCAGTAAGGAATACTTGGAATACTTGCCTGGCTGGGGTCAAAGGAGTAGTCTTGGTGTGCAGCAGAAGAGTGTGTGTGTGTGTGTGTGTGCAATGTTGTGTGTACCCTAAGGCTCTCCCTTAAATTGTAACAGTAAATCTGAAGGAAAATGAAGCACTTAAAGAACATGTTCTCATTTCATAAACCTATGACCTCTCTGTTTTCTACTGTCATGAAACCACTCGTCTTCAGAGAAAAGGGGGAATCCTTTCCCAGCTGAACCACCAATTAGACCACAAGTAAGACAGACTTCAGAAAAAATGCAGAAAAAGGGTAAGAATTAAATACCTCTGAATCTGTGAAAAAGTTGTAAAGGAGGACATCATCAAATTCCAAGCCCTTTGCTTCATAAATTGTCAGGACAAGTGCCAAACTAAGTTCTTCAGGTATCTTCTCCTTTGCAGTTTCATTTGCCACTAATACCACCTGCCAGAAAATACATTTAAAAAAACATTAGAAAGCAAAAAAAGAAAAAAAAAAAAAACAATTGCATGGAGGAAGACAAACATGATGATAATACAAGAACCTTCTAAAAACTAGACAACATTTCACAGAGCATTTCAGCACACGCCACAAAAAAGGTCACAAAGCTGCCACTAGAAGACTGACAAATGCGTAGTATGTGCAGACAGTTTTAGATCTGGTGAAAGAAAATTTGGAGTTAGAAAGGAACAGGTCAGACAATACCCCACACAATACCCCACACCAAAAAAAGAACAGAAAGAACCAGACGTATTAAGAAGAAACAGAAACCAACACAATAAAGGTTTCTAAGCTTGAAATGCCTAATTTATCAGTGAAACAAGGGCTTAAAAAAGAAAGTTGTGGGCAGCTCATACAAGACTTATTTAGCAACAGAGAATCTGCAAAAAGCCTAAGAAAAGCAAACCTGATGCGCTCCAAATTCTATGGGTTGTGTTTTCCTTTTGTTGCCCCTCAGCAGAATTGCTAGGTCACTAACACTGCAGGACTCCAAGACCATAGGTTTTGGCCCATCAAAGAGACCACGGTCCTGAGGAAGGCGATCAAAAGATTCTGGAAAATAATGCTGGAGCAAATCAACCACTCCAGATGCTAAACGGAGAATACCTGCAAAAAGCAGAATAATGTTTTAAATTTCAGCATGAAGTCCTTGAAAACACACTTTAAAAAGGTTCTGTTAGAAATTTGGAATCAAGAAATATGACAAAATAAGACAAAAACACTAATCAGGGAAGGGTGGAGCTGTAAGCTTCAATTTATGTTTCTGCCAATTTGAGTGGATGCCATTCTTGGGCCTCTGAAGACCAGAAAACATGCTACAGTGGCTTGCAGCATTCTCACAAAATAAAGATCACAAATGAGAAACAAGTAAGAAAAGCAGAAGCAGTACACCAGTACTACAAAATCTAGTGCTTTGGGGATAGGACAACAGAAATGGGAATGACCGTTTCTTAAGTTTTCCCTCAAACACAGCCAAAGCATCCAGTAAGCATGAGAGTTCCAAAAATTGCAATTTTAAAAACATTAATTTTTGGTTTCCCAGCTGAGATGTCAAAAACCAGAACTGACATATCAGAAAAAGCTGTCCATCTGATCTTTTTGAAAAACAGGCCACATAAAGACTGGCTTTCTACTGGCCAGCAGAAAACTTCAATTATTAGTGACATCTGAAGAGCACAGGCTCAGATAATAAATAAATTTGTTACTCTACCTGAATGGGACCTGTAGTTCTGGTACAACTGATAAATCCTTTTTGGTTTCCTAACACGCTGCTTCTTGTTCACAGAGCTCTTGCTTGCATAATGAAACAGGGACCTCAGGTCACTAAAACGAAAAGCAACTCCTTTCATTATGCTCTGGGCAGTGTCACCAGTTAGAAACATGGCATTAGGGTCATTGATGCATTTCATTAACAGGGCTAGCTCAGCTTGTGTGAAATCCTGTATCTCATCGCCATAAAACTCATGGATGGACCACGGCAGCTCCCTGAGCTTCGAAAGTCTTTGAGATAAGTTATACAACAAATCTTCTTCATCAAAGTAACCTCTCTGCGATCGTATCTGCTGGTAAAGACAGAAGAGGTTATAGATCTCACTCCTGTCTTCTGTGAAGTTCGGCGATCTCTTTCGGCCTAGCTTTTTGTACTGCTCCTCAGTAAGCTTGCCCTCAAAGCAACTCAGTGCCTCAAAAGAGCCTTTCAGAAATGACTTGATTTCTTTCCAAACCAGTGCTGGATTGTACAAGCTTTTGCCTTTTATCATTTTTGGCCATATTTCATTTGCAAATACGTTGTAAGTCACAAAAATCCAAGGATCGCTTTCCTTAGAGCATGCATCTGCAGCTCCTCTATCATCACCATGTTCTGCTTCAAGACTACCTTCATCATCCTCATCCTGCCAATTTGGTACAACCAAGTCTTCCTGAGGACTCCAACCAACAATTACTCTTTTAAGACTTCCATCTTCATTTCTTGGAAAAAATGGGTCGGGCATGGATGCATCTAGTAACAGCAGCAACTGCTTGGAGGTGACAAACAGTGGAAAATTTTCATCTTTAATGTCTTGTAGCCTGTGAATATTTGGGTCCAGAGGTTTGAAGTGACTGGTCACCTTGGAAGACTTGCTAAGTTCAATGAAATTCTTCTGAACTTCTCGGCACAGGACAGGATTTTTTGTTACGAAGATCTGGTGCAGGTGCTCCAGTCTGTTTGATGCTTCTGTGCTACATGTTTGGTCTTCTTCATGGTCACCACACAAATTCATTTCTGCACCAGCTGTGCCCACAGGAACATTTTCATCCTCACTGTCCTGGTTTTGCTCACCACTCACCTGCTCCTCACTTGAATTATCACTCTCATGGTTTAGTTCACTGTCTTCCTTCCCTGAACTAGCTTTTTCAACCTCACTGCACTGTCTCTGCTGCCATGTCTGCCTCTCCAACAGTGGCCCATCTGCCAAGGTGGATTTTTCCCAGTATGAATAGAATTTCTTCCAAAGCCTATACAAGCAGCAAGTTGTCTTCCCAGTCCCACTTCGGCCAATTAAAATGATTGGTTCCATAGGCTTTGGATTGAGATCAATCACTGCGTACTCCAACTCCCCAACACGGAAAGGGTAATCAACAGAAGACTGCACATCATTTATAATGTTAAGTGCCATGTTAGTACTGAAGCTGTGAAATTTCATTATATTGTATTCCAGTTCTGCTGCACTAGCTGGAGGGAAATACTCAGGCATGGTATGTTCTTTTGATTTTTCTGCCTCCATGTCTTCAACATAACAACGTGGAACACGCTTCTGTGTTGTCACGCTGTGGTTCTGATGTCCTTCATTTATACCCTTGAGCTTTTTCCTCAAAATGCAGGATAAGCCACGGTTGTAGGAAATGCATATATTTTCTAAGGCACGGTTCAGCTTGCAGTGGTCAAGAACAATGGCCCAAATTCTTATTATTTCTGTGTAAACTCTACCTGATTTTTCTAGACGACTTTTTGTCTGTTCTGTCTCCATGATCTTTTCTGGACTCTCACTGCAACGAGGAGAAAAGTCAATGGCAAGTTCCCATAGCATTCTTGCACCTTTGCCCAATTTGGCTTCATACAGCTGGATATCAGCTTTCAAGTGTTTCAGTGGCTTCTGGAGGCCCCTAGACCATTCCCCGTTGCCAAGGCGCTTAATTGTCATTATGGTTTTAGCTTTCAGATAATGAGGCACAGCTTTACTGCTCAAAGTCTTTAGCATTTCAGGAGTGCACTCTATCTCCCAAGTCATGTTATCAAACTCCTGCACATATGCTTCAATATCCAGACTCTTTCCCTTTTCTTCCTCTAGTTCTTCCTTCTCTCCATTAGGCAGGGCCATACTAAACTCCTCTGCTCCCTTCTTTTTCTCCCAATCACCTCCTTTTCTTTCAGGATGAGCTATGCTTCCACAAGGTTGCAAGGAACTCCTTCCCTCTTCCGAATTAGTCTGGGCTGAAGGTGGCTTTTGCACCAGAGGATGATCCTTTTTCAGGGTGTCGCTCACTTTCAATTGCTGAATTAAAACTGTGATTGCCTGCACTAGACTTTCCTGCAGTGTTAAGGGGCTGTTTAATCCTTCCGTTTGCTGCTTTGCCAACTGACCCTTTTTTGTTTTTATGGAACATGGGGTTTTTAAATCATTAAGCACTGCGTTGCCAGATGGTGCCTTTAATGAGAACCCAGATGAAGAAGGCCCCATGCTCTTTGACTGTGAAATCTCAGAGGCTGGAATGGGTTTAGATGTTTTAACCAACTGCCCTGCTCTATCTTGGCGGTGCCTCTTCTTCTCCTGTGCAGCATTATTCCAGGCTTCTAGCAGTGGATTTCTCTTTTTAATTCTATGCATCACATCTTTTCCTGATTTGTTTTTTATGTTGAAGTTAATGTCAAATTTTGCCAATAACTCCGTTATTCTCTTAGTCTGCTTTGAAAATCCTTTCTGGAAAACAATATGCATCACTGTATTTCCATTGTCATCTTGTATGTTTGGATTAAGATATGGAAAGTCAGATGGTCTTGAAGCAAAGAGGTCAAGTAAATAATTCAGAATGTTTAAACCAGTACAATCTGAAAGCAGAACAAACAGAAAATAAACTAACTTGCTTTACAAGTTTGCATCATATGCCAACAATTTCAATACTTTTCTGTTGCTAGTAAATTAAAATCAGTTCCTTTTAAAAAGAAAAACAAGATCTACATTTCATGTTTATAAAACATGCTCACATGAAACAGCTCAAAACTGAGCTTTCCCAAGTTTCAGGAAAACAATACAAAGGCAGCAAAGCTTTAGAAATTCCTAGTGTTGCAATTATTCCCATAGCATCAGACAATTTCATTCCCTTTTTAACCTCTGAGTACAGACAGATTTGCTCATTTCCAACATCAGCCCTGACTGCTACCCAAGGGACACTGGTGCCCTGTCATCCAGACAAGCAGCAGCTCGAGATAGTGCTCTGGGGTCCTTTGGTTCACTTTAAGAAGGCACCTAGAAGTAATCTGCTGCAGATAACTTTGCTTTACTAAAATAACCTGCAGGAAATCCCAATTATTTCCTGATATTTGAGGTCCCTGGAGCAACTTCCTACAAAATAAGATTAGTTACTTCCCTGGTGGAAAAAAAAAATACATATATATCCTACAGCTTTCTGGATTTCATCCAGATAATAGATGTGATTTAAATGAGATGATATATGTGAAACATTTCTATTCTAGCTACAAAATAGTGACATGCTAATATGCTAAAAGAAACTGCACACAAAAAACTTTACACAGTGAAAAATACTTCAGAGAACATTGTCACAGGACTTCTAAGACTTTTCATTTAAAAATGACAATTGGCATTACCTATGCTTTTAATCTCTCTAAAGCCATTCAATGAAATGTTTGTGCTTTAAAAATTAATGAAGTCAATATTCTAAATAATTCTAATCCTTCAACTCAAAAATGCATTATTTTAACTTAAAATCAAACCTGATTTAGGGGCTCAATTTCACAGATTATCCTAAGATTCTATATTTTTACATAGGCCCTGCAGTTCTTTCACTCACTTCTCCCCTGAGAAACTTTACTCGATTTATAACTCAACAAAAACTGATAAACAGATTTCAGATGCCGCTGCAGGATTTCCTTCAAAGTCTGTTGTCATTGCTGACATTACTATAACTATACCTTTGCTTCTTCCAACCCACCCAGCACTCATTTTACAGGGCTTCAGAGAGGAGCCTTCCTTGAGTCCCCCATGTCACCTGAACTGCCATCACATCTCTTCACAGACCCAGCCAGTGCAGCCACAAAGCAGAACACATCAGATTAACAGCTGCGTATCCTCTGGCCTGCAGAGTTTGGGAGCTGAGACACACTCAGACATCCTGATCCACTCTCCCTGCAGCAGCAGAATGGGCAGGAATGGGGAACATTTTCAACAGCAAAAGCCTTACCTTTATTATTTAAACAGATGAAAACTGCAGCATGCAAAGGAGTATCTCCTTGTGTAACAGAGAGGTTTCGAGGGTCTGCGCCTTTGGTCAGCAGCAAATATACCAGTTCAAAGTAATTCTTTCTGAGGCATATTTTCAGTGGTATTTCAGACTTGGTTCCAAAACCATCAGGCAGAGCTAGTGCAAAGGACAGGAAAATATCAGGGTTTAAAATTAATACACCTATCTGCTAACTGCGGAAAGCTCTCAACAGATGCAGTCAGATGCTGATTGCCAGGCAGATAACAGGGGTAATTTTTGCCAGTTTTTTACATGTATCTGTTAAAACACTTTTTGACTAAGAAGATCTTCACCATTTCCCCTTGTCTCCCATTAAACTGAACAACCAGTCCTTCTGTTGTGAAGGCATAAAGGAAGACATAAAGGCAGAACATATTTTCTCCAAGTCAGTCACTGACCGAAACAAGAAACCTCCTTGCTCCTCTGGCATTCAAAAGGCTTCAACAGGACCATGTGTCCATTACTTACAGCTAACATCAAGCTGTAAGATTAAATGAAATATGCCAGAGGGATCCTAGGAATAAGCTCATGCAAAACATGAAGTATGATGATGTCTACACTAGTTAAAAAAAGAAAGACATCTGGTCAAGCCTTTGAAATCAATTAAGTAGTCTGTTACTTGTAGCATAACAGCAGACTGAACTCGAAGACTGTAGCTTATGCTTTCTACCAGGACAATATTGTGGCTAAAGACAGAGAAATTAAGGCCCAAAAGAAACTACAGGTGCAGGAGCAATGGTAGTCCTTAGCCTTTTACTAACCCTAGCAGACAAATTTCATTTGATAAACATCTTCCACCCATGCAGCCTTACTAGCTACGCCATGTCCCACACAGCAGATACAGCCAATGCACTGTACTCCAACAAGCTGCTGCACTTATACAGAGACATAATAACCCCATGTGTTGGTATTTCTGAGACTATCTTGTTCCCAACATGTCAAATAACATCCTGCATCTCTTATAGCACATTAATATCACACTTTTTCACCTCCTTGTTCAAGCAAGCATCTTATGAGGTGCACTTGCACGTCCAGTTTTTCACACTGTTGGATAATGTTGCCAATGTCAACATCTGAAAGACTGCAGGCTTTGAAGAGTCCTCCACCTGAAGGATTTTCCCCATTGGCTTTCCCTGTTAGGAGCAGCAGAACTTTATGCCACATTTGCTTTCCCAGCAACTGTTTTATGAAGCTGCTAGCACAGGCAGTGGAGATATTGCATGAGATTTCTTCAGGGATTTCTGTAAGACAGCCAAGACGACATAACTCACTCAAAGACACATAATGAAATCCACCTCATTGCTAACTAATTTCAGAATAATTAACTCGTAAATTGAAAGTAAGGAACAGCAAAATATTTTTTCATCCTTATATTGTCAGCCGAGTAAGTTTAAATATTTTGATGCGTCATGAATTTCTGTGCATATTCCGTTGGTTCTAAGTGTAAAACACAACATTAAATATAATTAAAAGCACATTGTTCCAGTCATAAAAGTTACAGAAACAGATAAGAGAAGGAAGGGTAAAAGGGCAGTAAGTTTATGCTAGCACCAAACACATTTTTCATGGCAATTAAGTTTTGTGAAAGGAAGAACTGGGAATTCACTGCACCTTTTACAGAAGACAGCCATTTCAGAAATCGCTTAACCGCATCTTCCTTCAATACATTTTTATTATGTGCTCCATTTTCACACCTGTAGAACTGGACAAACTGCTCCAGAACATCCTGGAGAGAATCTGTATCAGCTATGGCAGTATCATTCTCTCCTGCAAAACAAAACAGAAATTGAAAATCCAATTCCCTGTCAGCAAGTTTTCAGGGCAAGACTGTAATGCATTACTACCCAGAGCTCTAAGAAATGTGTAGTGGCACATTAAAAACAGATGGCTGAAACTCTTACTGCCAATGCCAGTCCTGTGATGAATTTCTGACCCCAAAAGAAATTTGATACTTCATCAAATACACTCTTGTCCTGGCTTTGTCTGGGACAGAGTTATGTTTCTTCTTGGTAAATGGTACAGTTCCATGCTTTGGATGTGGGACGAGGATGCTGTTGATAGCACAGTGATGTTTTGGTTGTTGCTGAGCAGTGCTCACCCTGAGACAAGCACTTCTCCAAGTCCCATACTCTGCCAGCAAGCCCGTGCACAATAAGCTGGGAGGGAGCATGGCTGGGACAGCTGGCTTGAACTGGGCAAAGGATATTCCTTACCAAAAAATGTCATGTTTATTATATAAACTACAGGGAATTGGTCATGAAGGGACCATTGCTGCTTGGGGATGATTTGGACATCAGTTATCAGGGTGTGAGCAACTGTACTGGGCATCACTTGTGTTTCTTGGAATTAATTTTTCTCACTCCTTTTCATAACTATAACAATAATAATAATAATAATAATAATAATAATAATAATAATAATAATAATAATAGTAGTAGTAATTTATTTCATTTTTTTAGACTGTTCTTATCTCAACCCACCATGGGAGGGAGGGGGAAGTGAGTGAGCTGCTTCTTGGTACTTAGCTGGCAGCTGAGGTCAAACCATGACTCTATTTACCATAATTCACTAGGCTGAAAACTGTAATATCTTCTGTATGCAGGCAGGAAAATGCTGCAATTATGTAATTGTTCAAAATTTTTAAGTAGATGACTAAACTCAGTAATGTTTGCAGAGTGCACTTTTAATGCACTTGTCTGATTCCCCAGTGCCATTTACAAAATACAGCCATAAAAGAATTTGTCCTCTTTAAATTAAGAAACAAAGCCAAAAATATATACCACACCAAAATGTTATCTAGAAGTTTAAGAGATATTTATGTAATGAGAAATAGCAGATTTTAAACAATGTCCCAATACATGCCCTTAAACAAACACCAAAAACTTGGCTTGGACTTCCTAAATGCTTCAGGAATTCAGCTACATGAAAGACCAAACAAAACAGTAGCTTTACTTCTTAGGACAAAGAGAGAGACAAGGTTGGTCATCTTTTTAGAAAGAAAGACTAGCCTCAGATTGTTACCTGTAAAGCTGAGGCTCATTCTCCAGCCTCTCATTTGCAGAAAGCTTAGAAAACTTGCAGGCTGTGCATCACCAAAAAAACCCAAAAACCAAAAAAAAATCCTGGCCACAAAAGACCGTGCAACCCAAAATGCCAACCAAAGCCATTATTACCACTGAGGTATTGGTGTTAACCTCCTAATGGAGAATCACTGTATTAAAACCTTCTCCAGAGCAGAGATCTCCACAGTAAAAAAAGAAAATCTCCTTTTCCGGGAGCTGTAAGATGCAAGCACAATGAAACCCAGTGTTTTCTGATAAACTTACAAGCAATACACACATGAAAATTGAGATGTAGCCTAAAAACTTTGCTTTATGCCAAGCTTGATCTGAACATCACTTAAACAGCAGTTGCTTTCAAGCAAGGACAAAATGTTCATTCACTACTGACTAGCAGGAGATCACAGTGACAACTCACAAGAAAAGTTACAATAAAACACACCCACAATTAGGTATTTGAAATAAAATTATTTTGTACCTAAAGGTTATAATTTTAAAACAGGGAAAGTGCACACTGCATGTAGTACCTGTCTGTTTCCCAGAGGAAGTGTTTTGCTCAATCTGCTTGCTGACTTCTTTTACAGCATCAAAGTTTTTATTCTTTTTCAATATATCTATGACATATCTTGACTGTGCATCTGGAACAGTGGGATCAACCCCAAAATTCAGGAGCATGATCACATCTTCTGTTTGTCCTAAAGCAATACATGGAAAAAAATTAGGGGAAGAATAATTCACATTCACAAATTCATATTATTTTGTTCTGTTTTTTATTTTTAATTACTTGGCAGAATTTCTAGCATAATTTTAACTTTTAAACAATCTAAATTCTTCCAGTGTCATAAGTCGACAAGGTGGAAGTCAGTCGACTTGAAGATCTCAGAGGCCTTTTCCAAACTTAATGATTCTGTGATTTTATGATTTATAATATTTATTATATATAGCTATAAAGAAATAAACTTTAGCAGATACATATAAAAATACATATTTTCCAATATTATATATAATACATAAAGTTATAAATATTAGTAAATAAATACATATTAAAAATATGTGCTCTCTACATAATAAATGCCATATGAATATTACCAAATAAACTTTAAGAATACAAAAGTCTGGTGCTACCGTGGCTGTCATGTTTGCTTCCTGTTGCCACCTTGTGGGCAGAGTAAGAGATACAAGGAAAAAAGCTGGGGTAACATAAAATGAAATCCCACAGAAACTGAAGGAAAGCATTTAGTTTACCTCCTCTGACAAGGCACACTGCTATCTAGGCTTTAAATTTTCAACTATGTAAAAGAATAGGAGAGGCCTGACAGAAAGTTATATCTAAGCCACGAATTTTGTAGTCCTTTAAAAATTTTATAATGAACTATGTTTACTTAGCTAAGGAATGTTCGACTGCGTTTAATTAGCTGGTTTTAATTTAGACCTGTGTTGGCTGAGTGTCAGTAGAAGACCTTGAGAAATTACCTCACCGACCTGCAGAAAGGAACTCAATGGACCCATACCCTCTAATCAATAGTTGAAGAACAACTTAATAGTTGAAGAGAACATAATCAATAGTTGAAGGACAAAATTTAATAAAGGATTGTTTAATGCTATCATATAACTAGCGATTAATTAAATACCATAGAACAAGAAAGATCCTGAAAGAGTTAAGGAGGACTTGATTAATACACTGCAGGTGCAGTAAAGGAGCCACTTCATAGGTTTATACAGCCTAGAAAACCTAATCAGTAGTAATTGTCTAACCAGGACAGGAAATGTAATAAAATACTGTTTAGCTGAATAAAACTTGAGTTATTAATTAAAAAAAAAAAAAAAAAAAAGATAGATTAGATGTTCTGCTGGTAATTAAAAAGAACAAAACACGTATACCATAATGCAAAAAATTGGGCAGGCTTTTGGGAGTGTCTATAAAAAAATGTTGGATGATATAGTGTATATAAATTACTGTTTATATACAGTCTGAAAATTCTTGTTTCTTTGAACATGTCTATTTCAAATGAATTCCCAATATGTTCCCAATTTTGACTCAAAAATGTTACTAGGAATGTTCGTCTCACAGCTTTTTGCTGTTAGATTTAAAACTCTTTGTTTCAGGCCTCCAGGTCATCTAATGTGATTTTAAGGGCATATCAAAATTTAAAAGGTTACTTCTAGGATTCTAAAAACTGCAGCATAGTTATGAGAAAACCCTAACCAGACAAATCAAAGAGTATAGAAAATGGCCACACATCAGGCATAGAAATTTAAAAAGGAAAACATGGAGTGTTTAAATATCAGTTGCTACTACAAGTCTGCATTCAGGTACTTTCTCATTTTCTTCCTTAGCATGAAAGAGTTAACACCAGGGTCTGAAACCTTCTTTCATTATAGATTTTTCCATATGAAAACAACACAATACACACACACACACACACACAAAAAAAAAGTATTTACTGCGTTTCTGTGAGTATTCACTGGAAGAGGCCACAATATGCAGCAGGGTCTGTCCATCTCTGTCTTTCTGGTTGATCCTATCCTTCAGCTCCGGCCTCCAAGTCAGTAACCAGCTGAAGAGATGGTTCTTTGCTGAAATTATAAAAGAAACATTTAAAGAAACAGATCTTGGGGTTTTTTTCTCCTTTGGAGTGGCAAGATGCAAATCTAAGGTTGACTCATGACTCTACCACACACAAAGAAACTGTTCCTCCACACCAAGATGGTGGAAAGAAAAACTGTACCTTTTTTAAAACTGATGTATTCGGGTTACAAAAGACCCATATCAATCACACTTCTGCTTCAAAACACAGAAAAGAACAATTATATTAGGTTTCCACCACTATCAGGCATGGTTGATCAAGGAGAGTGTTTACAACATTTCTAAAAGAGTGCTTTATTGGCATGTGCAAGAGTATACCTAGATCACCTGACCTGGAATGTTGGGACATTTTTTTAAATTTAAAAAAGGTCCAGTCAGTCCTCTGATAAAAGCCAGCATTGTTTTATTTTAGCTGCAGATGTCACTCACTTGCTTTGATACACAGTCTGATAACAGCATGCAGTGGATACAGTCCGATGGACTCGGCCTTCGCCCCAATGGAAATCAGCCACTTGACTAACTCTGCTACTTCCTGCAGCTTCTCACCGTGACCATACAACTCAGAAGTCTGGTAGCAAAGAGAACAATTACAACGCATTATTTTTACATACACAGAAAGCATTTCTTTTTCACTAATTTCTATATTTGCGTGACAAGAATCAGTAGAACAACAACAACAAAGCCATAGCCACTGTGAAATGGAACTATTTATTTCATACACTTACACAGAATGGCTTGGGTTGGAAGGGACCTTAAATACCATCTAGTTTCAACCCCCTGCCACAGGCAAGGACATCTTTCACTACACTAGGCTACTCCAATCTCCATTCAACGTCTAACACTTCCAGGGATGGGGCATTCACAAGTTCTCTGGCCAGCCCGTTCCAGTGCTTCAGCACCTTCTGAGTAAAGAATTTCTTCCTGATAACTAATCTAAACCGACTGTCTTTCACTCTGAATCCATTCCCCCTCCTCCTGTCACGACACGCTCTTGTAAAAAGTCTCTCACCATCCTTCCTGTGGGCTCCGTTCAGGTACTGAAGGCCACAACTAGGTCACCACAAAGCCTTCTTTTACCAAGCTGAACAACTGCAATTCTCTCAGCCTTTTCTCACAGGAGAGGTGCTCCATTCCCGTAATCATCTTGGTGGCCTCCTCTGGTGGCCTCAGTCCCAACAAACTGATGTCAGGAATAGCGTGGCCTGAAGGACCAGGGTGGGAATGGTCTATCTGCACTTGGCACTGGCGAGGCCACACTGCAAGTCCTGTGTTCTGTTCTGAGCCACTCGCTACAGGAAAAACATTGCGGTGCTGAAGCATGTCCAGAAAAAGGCAATGGAGCTGGTGAAAGGTCCTGGAGCAAAAGTCTGATCAGGAGAGGCTGAAGGAACTGGGATTGTTTACCCTGGAGAAAAGGAGGCCAAGGAGAGATGTCACTGTTCTCTACTACTCCTGAAAAGAGGCTGTAGCCAGATGGAGGTTGATCTCTTTCACCACCTTCCATGTGAAAGAAGGAGGAGAAATGGCTTTAAGTTGGGTCAGCAGAGGTTCAGACCGGATATTAGGAAAAAAATTTGACTGAAAGAGTGGTTAGGCACTGGAATAAGTTGCCAACCAGTGAGTGTTCAAAAGGCATCTGGATGTGTCAATTGGAGTTTAGGGATGATTATAGTGCTGCTGTGTTGATTGTGAAGGTCTCTTCCCACCTCAATGACTCTGGGATTCTGAGAAACTACACAGCCTGAGCAGAAGCAAGCTGAACTTAAAAATTCTAGCAAGGACTTAATGAACATGAAGCGCAGTCTACAAGGGGTATAGCAATATAGGATACTCTGGAGGTGTGCAGCAGAAGCTAAGATGGAAATTGAGACAATATGCCAGAAGGATCAGGACATGAGGAGGTGGTCGGAAACAGTGTTCAGACAAAACTTCTCCATTTGTGCCAGTCATCTTTTTAAATAGCAGCCTTCACACATGCTTCCAACATTGACAAATAAGTCTTTTTTTCTAATACTTCATGCCAAATTTTGACTGGCAAGAATTAATCTTTGAGCACAGTTATCAAACCAAAATACAACAGATTATAGAGAGAATGTAGCAGCAGCAGGGGAAATTTGAGTTGTCAGAAAGCCACATTTTCTAATTTTTGCAAAGGAGGATTGGTACTTAGGGGTTTTTTGTCTTGATTCTTTCACCCTTCCATGTGTACAAGAAACCCACTAAAACAGGTAAGACTGGTTGGTCCAATTCAACAAAAAAAGGGCTGTACTATTTTGTAAAGCCTGCCCATTTTTCCTGTCTCAATGAGGCATTTTGCTTTGATGGAAGATACTTTGCTAAGACGCTCTGCATGGGTCTTCTGCTGTGTTTCCAGGCTTCATTGCCAGTGTGGAGCTACTGTGCTAGCATTGGCACAGCACACCAATGATACCCAGACAAGACATGCTTGCATATATCCATTCACTAATTCTTCCACTATCTCTAAAGACAAGCCTGTGAGGAGATGAGAATTTATTTCCCTTGCATTACCCTCAGAATTACTCCTGCTCACTCTGTCAGGCACCTAACTGCAATACAATTAAGGTAAAAGCACCAATTTTAAGTTATTATGACCAAAGTACCACAAGGACTGTAACAGCCAAATGACAAATTCTAGTATATTCCACCAATACAACTTAAACCTGTGGCAGCACGTCTTTGGCCACAGAGAGCAACAGGCACAACTTTCCCAGGCATTGTCCTGGGAATGGCAGTGAGAAGATCAGAGAAAAGAACACTAAACAATTCTTATCTTCACTTGCTGCACCTGTTATTGTGAACATGTGGAATGTGTTACGGAGATTTGTTTACCAAAGGGTAAAAATACTCTTAATTGGCTAATGGTGATGGTGTTTAGATGGAAGGACCAATTGGGTCCACTTGTATCATGACTGTCTATAAGGGTGGGTTTCTTAATAAGTATAGAATAATAAAGGGATTGATCAGCCTTCTGAGAATCATAGAGTCAATGCTAATTATTACCCAGCTGGGGGCCTGGGGCAACATAAACCTTTGTGAGAAACAGCAAAACCTGATATTGACAAAATTCCTAGGAAGCATGAGAGAAAGCACACACTATCTGAGAACAGGAAAGACATCTTGTTTCTTCAAAGCCTCCAAACCTTGAGGCCAACAGATTTCTTACAGGCCTGCAGCCGGATTGCGTGCAAAGGACTGGACAAAGACTCTCACACTAAGTGTATAAATACTGTCTTAACTCTGCAATAAACAGATTCATTTTGCTCTCATCTTGTGAGTCTTGCATTCATACATCACCAAACCTTAACTTAATGGCAAGAAGAGATACTACAGCTCATGTCTTCTAAAGTTCCTGTCAGGAAAGAAACTGTAAGAAATATAGAAATTCTTTACTGTGATGGTGGCAAGGCATCGGAACAGGTTGCCCAGAGAAGCTGTGGGTGCCCAATCCTGACAGCGTTCAAAGCCAGGCTGGATGGGCCATTGAGCAACCTGGTCTAGTGGAAAGTGTCCCTGCCCATGACAGGGTGGGGGGGAACTAGATGACCTTTAACGTCCCTTCCAACCCAAATAATTATAAGAGTCCAATGGTAAAGCCCAATGGAATTTCTCAATTTCTCACAAACACTGTGAGATGCCTTTAGAAACCTGGTATGCCACTGCTATGAAACTGGCTGCTCCTGAGCTGCAGAGCTGGTGAACTCCCAGCAGCTCCTGGCTCACAGATAGCTTCCTACAGCTACTGTAATATTAATTACAGCTTTGTAATATTAATACACCTTGGAAATACTAAATTTCATTCAGAAATATTACATTACATTAAGTTAAATTTTCAAACAAACAGATGATAAAGTATATTCATATAACATCCATGTATTATTTTTCATTTTATTTTTCTTGGTTCAAGATGGAAAATCTCTCACTAAAGTTATTAGGAAGAAAAGAAAGAGAAAACATGAACTTACCTCAAAGAGATTCTTCAGAGATACCTGGTTAACTCTGAGATCATGGGGCAACTGTTGCTTCTCAGACAACAACAACAGACAAGACTGAAAAAAAACCCAAACATTAATGCTCTTATAAGCACACTTAAAACTTTGTTTTCCACTGCCTCATCAGATCTTGTCAGAAAGCCAGCACAGGCTAACAATATTTCAGTCAAATCTTTTTGTCACATCACAACTGAATCTCAGTTTCTAATTTTCAACTGAATTAATGTAATATACACTGGAGTGTAGGAAGGTACAAGTGATGAAAGTTTCTTCAGAAATAAAAACCATGTTAAAAAAGTTAGGCCCTAAAAGATTCTTCAATACTTGGAATACTTCCAGTGCTTTGCTTTAGGAATGGATGTTTATACTGGGGACAACACTGTCCAGCTAACACCAACATCCCAAGCAGAAAGCAAGAAATGAATACTGTATCTTCTGCTTTCTTCGGTTTTCTCAGTTTCTCTAAAAAACTTTGCCTTGCTTCTTGAAAACCCACCTAGCTTCACCAGAAGACAAGGGAAGGACTATGTATGCCATCTATAAGGCCTTCAATACAGTGCCCCACAACAGTCTTAGCTCTAAATTGAGGTGGTGTCAGTTTAACAAATGGACTGCTGGATGGATAAGGAATTGGCAGAATGGCTGCATCCAAAGAGCTGTAGTCAATGGATTAGTGTCCAAGTGGAAACCAGCAGTGAGTGGTGTCCCTTCAGTGCCTCTAGTGGGACCAGTACATTCACTGTCTTCATTAATGACATTGCCAGTGAGGTGCCTTCAATCGCTTAGCGAGTTTGCAGATGGCACCAAGCTGAGTGATGCAGTTGGTAATGCTCAAGGGAAGGGATGACACCCAGAGGGACTCCGACAGGCTTGAGGAGCAGGCCAATGGGAACCCCAGGAAGATCAACAAGGCCAAGTGCAAGGTCCTTCACCTGGCCCAGGGCAATCTCAACTATCAATACAGACTAAAGAAGAAGGACCTGTGAGATAATGGTGGATGAAAAATAGGATAAAAAACAGCAATGTGCACTCACAGCCCAGAAAACAAACGGGATCCTGAGCTGCATGAAAAGTAGGTCAAGGGAGGTGACTCTGCTCGGCTGAGACCAGCCTGGAATGTTACATCCAGCTCTAGGATCCCCAGTACAGAAAAGACATGGGCCTGTTGGAATGAGCCCAGAGGAGGGCCACAAAATGGCACAACTCTCCATCCCACAATTAGATGGGAATGGAGCAACTCTCTGGAGTTATTCAGCCTGGAGAAGGTTGCAGGGAAAACTTACTGCAATAAAGTCAGTATAAAAAAAGGGGCTTTAAAAAAAGACTTTTTAACAAGGCCTTTGTGACAGGACAAGAGGCAGCAGTTTTAACCTGAAAGAAAGTTTGTTCCATTGGACATAAGGGAAAAAAGTTTTATGATACAGGTGGTAAGGCACTGGAACAGGCTGACCAGTAAAGCTCTGAATGCCCCATCCTAAAGAGTGTTGAAGGTCAGGTTCGGCCGGCCTTTCAGCAATCTGATCTAGTGAAAGATGTCCCTGCCCAGAGTAGGGGCTTGCATGGGGAATGTGGGGCTCCAGTGAGTCCATAGCTCCAGTGTGAGTCCTCCACAGGCTGTGGTTACTGTCAGAACCCTGTTCCTTCATGGTCTCTCCACAAGCTACTCTGCCTAAGCAGAGTGATGGTAAAGCGGTGGTAAAACAGCTTGAACTTTACCTTATTTGTAAAAGTTATCAGTGATGGATAGAGAAGGGAAGGTCACACTGCTTATGGTCTTGAAGAATGCTGAGACTAGCCTGACTCATGAATCCCAGTTACACATTCTGAGGATGTGAAAAACAGTGTTTTCTGACAGACACTGCTACCAGTGATGACACAGCAAAGCTCCTGATACAGAAACCAACAGGTGATACTACTGATAACTTATCTAAAGCTGTTAAGCTGACACAGCCAGTCTAGAAATATATGACTGACAGTCACTTTATATGACAAAAGCACAGTCACACTTTTTAAAAGCAGGGTCTTCTAACATTCCCCTTCCTATATGTGTGCAGAGATTCCTCCCTTGAGTGGAGATTCCCCTCAAGGTTACTCCTGGAGGCTGAGCAAAAGAGGTTTGCTCATGGCCACTGGCATGGGTGAATAACACCAATCTCTACATAATAACAATTTTTCTATCTTTAATACCAATGCTTTATTATTGCTTCAATAAATAGTACACTATTACATAGTGTATATATTATTATACAATATTTACTAACTGTTATAACTATCTGTACCGTGTAGTAAATAATTCTGACTAATGTATTTTAGTCTGATCATTATCATAAATTTATACAAGTTATTAATTTTATTCATATATATATATAGATAGATATATATGTTTGGTTTGCCATCCTTAATCCAGTGGGACAAAGTCATATAAAGGTTCAATTACATGTATATTATCCTTTAAACATAAACCATTCACCAAGTCTGGGAGTAGGATTGGATCCAACAGTATCTAGGCAACCCTCTGAGGAGTTCAAAAAGCAAATGGGTCCTGTCTGAACCTTATGATTTAACAGGAGGGTTTCCCTGATAAACCTCAGCTGAAGCTTCCATTTTGCCTGTGAGAGGATGCAAAGGAGCCCCTTGCTCTGGGCGTGGAGCACCTCCTCCTTCTCTACCCCTGGGGCTCGCAGGATGGTTGCTCCCACTCTTTCCCCCTCACTCTCCCAGGTAGCTTGGCCCTTTCTATAACACACTTTCTCTGAGGCACCACCACCTTGGCTGAGCCATGCTCTAAAATAGGGCTATCGGAGCCAGCTGGAAGTGACGCAGCTCCAGCCACTCCTCACAGGTGCCCTGCTGCCCCTACTGCACCTCACCAACAACATCCCAATGTTGTTGACAATGATCAGTTTTTTCCACAGTTGAGAGGACTAAAATAATTTCAGATTATCTACCCTCTATTATCTGTTTTTTCTCAACAACCATGTACTTCCATTGAGATGCTCCTTTATTGTGGGTTTTTCACTGACAGTTTCAAAAATCCAGCTTGTCATACAGAAGGAAAAGTAAAAGGGACCACAAATAAATTTGTATATTTCCCCTCTAATTTGAATAGTATTGAATTGAATAGTGACTCTAGGTGGTACTGTAAGAGAGACACCAGACAGCAGCAAGAGACAAGCAGGATTTCAAGTCTATCATATCCCTCTCAGAAATGAATTTCAGAAATTATTTATCACTGAAAGCATTTTTCCAAGTCTTAAAAATCAAGACATTTGAACCAGGCAGCAATATATATTCACAGTTTTGGCTTTTAAGGCAACACAAATCTATGCTGAAGTGGTAAGACATGAGTGCCCAATGTGCAGTGCGAGGTGACGCGGTGACATGGTGACACACTTACCCGCCACTTCCCTTTCTGGGCCAGCCTTTCTATCACTGCTTGCCAAATCAGCGCATTGAAACGTGCACTGAAGATATAATCATATGCAGGGTAGAAAGCTTGTGGCAAGATTAGTTCGTCTGCAAGAATAAGCAATAGAGAAGACTATTTGGTACACACAGCACTTCAAAGGTCAGAGTGTCCAGCTAAATTAATTCATTACACAGTGATCATTTTAGCACTGGTCAATACCCAGGGGATTGCCCAGTGAGGGCTTAAGAAAAGCTGGTCACCCAACTGATTCAGCACCCTCTTTATCAGTGTCTAGACTTCATTAAAGGGGGGAAAAATTAATCCCTGCTCTCAAGAAACACCTCAAAGCGCCAAGGCATTGTGAACCTCATGGCAATTCTTCCACTTACGTGTCAATCAGCTTCTGACTCTGCAACCATCAATCAAGGACCTTAATGTGGGGCTACGGGCTCAAGAAAAGGCAGCAGAGGTACAGCCTGAAATGTCTTGCCATGGCTGTAGGCCCATCAGACAAAGCACACTAAACAGACTAAAAGCAAGTAGAGGAGGAGAGACTGGGGAGAGAGGGCAGGGAGACAGACAATGGACATTGCTGAGAAATATCCATACAATCCCACGGGAAGACCACATTGCTGTCCATTAATTGCTGCGGGAAAGTCATCCACACTGAAATACATTCCATTGTAACAAAGTTTAAACTGCCTATCTTCTAATTATTTTCAAATCTACCTGGCTAAAAGAAAAGAAGGGTGATCTGGACAAAACTCACTTAAAGTCTCTGGGATCTGGAGCTCCAAACCTCCAATCTTGTCTTCCTGACTGTAAATTTTGACCTTTTCTAACTATTCCATAATTGATGTGTTCCTGTGAGACAACTCACTCCCCTGCACTGCTTTGAGATTGTTGGTGTCTGCTGTATGTAAACTGGACCAAATTCATCACATCCTCAGTATATTCATAATCCTCAAACAGGCCTGACACACTGAAGAATCAAAGGAATGACCTCACAAAGGACATACTACTGTCATCATCACTACTGAAAGGCTCTTAGAAAAATTAAGGTCTTAATTTGAGTTTACCATTGACACTTATGAAGATTCCTGCTATAAACTCAGCAATTTGAGTTTGATCTGCAGAATTCAGGAGAACCAGACCTCTGTGGAACATAGAAACTGCCTCATTAGACTTTGATAACATGATGAATGAGTGGCCAGCTCTATAATAAGCCTGAAAAAAAAAAGGAGAAAAAAAGATGCTGGGAAAATATGCAGAGATACTACCAAACAAAAAAGTTTGGTTTTGTTTTTTTCTTAATTCTCACATTATGTTATAAAAATTACATGTAGTACTATTTCCACTGCTTCTTTTACACAGATTAAAAGAAAAAGTGAAATAAACTATTTTCTTCTAATCCCTTGAAATTCACAGTATGTTACTCATATTATCACAGACACTAAAAGTGGAATCCTGAAATTTAAAGCTTGGAAAATAACTACAGGATGAAAGACATACTTTCACCAAATGTATGTTAAATTCTCTGGACAAGACTGAGGTTTTTTGTGCCACAAGGTCCAGAATATATATTTATGCTTCCACATGACTGCATTTTGCAGTATTTCCCACAATGCATATATTCTTCAGCCAACATCACCTAAACGTATTTATATTCACCCTGAATTAGGTTGTACCAGCTCAGAGTCACAGTGGAGTAAATTTGTTCAAATCAGATAACTAGCAATGTTGCAATACAGTACAAGTTAAATGGGCATTTGGATGCAATTTTACCATATCTAAATAAAAAACGTTCTACTAAAGGCTCCAGGAGTCTTTAGTGTTAGACCAGAAGACTGTTTATTGCACACAAAAGCCAATCCAAGAGTAAACTCTGTATCATAAATACTGTACAACTCCTACTTATTCTCAGGAGATATCTACTTGAGTCAAGGTGTACTTAATCAATGTGTATTTAACCACAAGCCAAGTGTAATGTATTGTTCTGTCCACTAGAAATACAGTATGACCTCGGTCACCAAGTACCACTCCCAGGAACTGGAGATATATTAACATGTAACCCTTGTTTAGGATTTTGATAGTTACATTTCTTGAAAGCACTGGTACCTCTCTCACTGGGACCCAGAGAGAACCAGCATCTCCTGGTGCAAAAGAGAGCTGCTTCATTCCATTAAAAATACTGTTACAGCCATGAATCTCATGCTCATGCGTAGAATCAACACTGATTCTGGAATTTTATGCTATATTTACTCATCATGCCCCAAAGCAAAAACACAACAAAAAGATCATTACACCACTATTAAATAAAAAATAAATTCTAAAAAAGCAAGCAAGGCATGCAAAAACTGCCAGCTCAAGCATCTGAATACCTTAACATACTCCGAATCCCACTGTAAGCTTTGGTGGGCCAAAACCATTGAATCCTTCCATTTGCCCAGGCAGTACAGAGCAGTTGATTTGTTGCACAACAACACAGCTATGTCCCGGGAACACCTAAAGATACGGTTTTAGCATTACTGTTTATTCACTTGAAAAAGGATCATACTTTATAGTCAGTGAGACAAATAAATGAAAAAACTATACATATCACCCACCTGACAAAATCAGAGGTAAAAAAATGTAGTTGGAGATAATAAAGATCATTTGAAAATTGGCTATAAAATGTCTTGGAGATATCCTAATGATACTTTAGTGATACCCATAGAGATAACCTGGTGTTCTCTGAAGCAGTATGAGGATTTACCAAGAGTTCAGACCACCTCGATATACCTCCATATGGGCCAGTGAAAGCCAGCAGCCAGGAATGGGGGAAAACAGACACATCAATGGAAGCTGTGAGATGGAAAGAGTACTAAACTTTTGGGTCACCAAAAAAACAAACTCAATGCATTTTGGTGTATCACCACTTGGTGAAGTCAACAGAAAAATCCACGTTTAAAATAAATGAGTGGCCGGTGTTCAATTAGGTTGACAGCAGCGTTAATATACAGTAGTAATGAATATTTAATAGTTAACATAATACTCAACTATTTAATCATTAATAATATTACCAACTGATAAAAAGCACTTAAAAGTGCATCTTGAAAGAAACACCCAAAGAAATCTCCTGCTGAAAAACTATTTTTAACAAGTCGCAGAATACTGAGAATGACCCAATAACAAGAACAAAGTAACCTGTATGAATCATTTTACAGATAATCAAACGACTCATGTAATAACAGGCCAGGACATGGCAAAAGCTCAGCATTTGAGCTTTAATTGTACTAATTTATCATTGATGTCTATGTAAAAATATTCAGATTTAAGTAACTAATTAATCTCTCACATAAATGTATGGAACAGAATAACTATAAAACTGGTACACTAAAGAGTGTGAAAAAAAGATACAAGAAAATTGTTAGGTCAAAAATCAGAGTTTTGAATTAACAGTGCAACTGTACATATTTACATATTTCAGGCTTGTCTTATGGTTTACATCTCATAATTCAAGAATACTTACGGGACCCATTGCATTAAATAACCAAGTGTTTGTAGAGCTTCATCATAGTTTTTGATGGCCAAAGAGTAATTTCCATTTTTAAAATCCTGGTTCCCAGCTTGCCTCTTCAACTGTGCATATGTCATGGGATCCATGCTGAAGAAAGCAAAAAAAGAAAGAAAAAAAATTAATCAAACAGAACCACTGACTTATGAGACATTTATTTTCCTTAATAATTGACTTAATTTTTTATCTTAGTTTTTGCATATTTGATAAGGAGGACAAAAGAGCACATCTTTTTTGTTTCCTGCAAAATAGACTAGTAAAATAGAGCTCTCTTTGCTGTTAATGCCTCCTCAACTTTTAATCTACTTTTTAATAAACCTCAGCTAACCAAATCTACCACTGGTATGCATTGTTGTTTCAGTTTTTATCCTCAGGTCTTAAACTGTATCTTTTAAATTAGGATTCTAAATTATTTCAATGTGTGAGCATATGCTCAATGCAGGAGAAAATATCTAGGAAAACACAGCATTTATATGCTTAAGAAACACATGAAGCTACACATTTCAATTAATTAAACACAAAACTCATTTACTTGCTTTTTATTTATGAGTTTTTTTATCCAGGTCCTCCATCTAGATACTCAACAATCCAATGCATACAGAACTGCTTAGAAACTTTATTACTGCAATAAAATATTGTAACATAGTACAGAATTGGAGCTTAAGGACCTTGAATCAGAGTTAAGATAGTTATTAAAATCAATACAGGAAGTGGCGAAAGAAAACAAAGGTTGAAACTAGCATCAACTGTAACTTACTGAAAAACTATTTCATCATTAAAATTCTAAAATCAGCGTCAGTAAAGAAAACTAATCACATGGTCAAGCAGCTAGATGAAAGAAACAAACGCAAGAGGAAAACCAGCTACATGTATGAGAAACAGCACACAAGAAACAGACAAGATAAATATCCAATACTAAAGTGCTGTGTAGAATCATTGTTTACAGATTAATTTTATGATTAAAAGCTGCTTCCATTACCTGTAAAAACCTGTATGAATCTCACAAATCTCAGTGCAATTAAGTAAGATTAATTCACCAAATAAGAATGCAGAGATTTACTTATTATCCAGGTATTAACAGGCCTGTAACAAAACCCGTAAGATCTGTAACCTTTGCTACCTGCTAACATAATGTAAAGGTTTTAGTCTGTAAGGCAGCTAAACACCACATAAACCTCAGCTCACCCCCCTACTCCCTGAGTGGATGGGGGAGAGAATTAGGGGAAAAAAAAGTAAAATTTGTGTGTTGGCATAAAGACAGTTTAACATCATCGAAAAAGAAGGGAAAATACTAACATTGATAGTACTAATAATAAATGTAGAACAAAACAGTTAATGTACGGTGCAATTGCTCACTACCCACTGAACAACATTCAGCCAGCTCCTGAGGAGTGCCCCTGGCCAGTTTTCCACAGACATTATATAATAGAGAATATACATTAGGTGAGTTCAGGTCAGCTGTCCTGGCTGTGTCCCCTCCCAGCTTCCTGTGCCCCTCTGCAGCTGACAGGACAGCATCAGAAACTGAGAAGTCCTTGACTTAGGGCAAACACAGCACAGCAACTACTAAAACATCAGGGTGTTATCAACATTATCCTCATACTAAACACAGCACTGTACCAACTACTGAGTAGAAAATTATCCTAGCTGAAAACAGGACTAAAATATCTGCAAGATCTCTTGACTACACAGCAAACTAGATATTTTTAAGTATATGAATTTACAGACAAAGCAAGAAACATTACTGATGTATTTTCTCTGTGGTACTCTTCATGATGAGGCTGAAACACCAAGAATCAGTGCTGTCTTGTGAGCACAGAGGTATGATGAAGCACACTACAGATGGCACTGTGCCTTTGCATTTATCCAAGCACAAAAAGGATTTGTCAGGCTCACAAGTGCACTAAGCAGATGGGAAAGCAGCAGCCCATAACTGTGAAAAGGCAACAGCAGAAAAATCAGGTGAAACCATAAAGCTCAGATCTGCACTGCTTCAGACTGACTGGGAAATGACCTGTCAGAAGTCACATCTTAATTAAACAAATGAACACTCCATGATGATATCTGTAATTGAACCATCAGCTTGCTAATTCCAGGGAAGCATCAAGAATAGATTAAATCCTGGATAAAAACTAAACTCAAGAAAAAGAGGTCCCAGCTACCTGGGGAAGGTATGACAATCAGTCATGCCAGAGGGGTAATTTTTTACATTTATCACAGGCAAATGAAATCATCATTTATTGAGCAATGTGCATATAGTATATACTTTAAAAATACTACTTCTCCAGATAGCAAATCAAGCATACTCATAACATATTCAGGACTTCTTTTACACTGCATGAAGTATATGGTATGAGCATTATTAAGGTGAAAAAAAGGTTTAAAAATAGAGCAACAGAACAAAGGAAAAAAAACAAGTGCTAAAAGATGGTTCTACCTCATCTTTTGTGTAATTCTTTCAGATTTCAATTCTTTATCATCAGAAAGTTTGACAAATTATTTTCTCAAGAATAATACCAAAATAGGTCAGCTACACAGGAGTTTTTTCAAGTAGGAATACCCATGAACTGGTGGTTTTCCAAATTATAGCTTAATTTCAGTTTTCTTCTTTTTTTAAAGAAAGCTATGCTTCTACTCAGTGTAATATTTTTCCCCAGAATTATATTTTTGTCTTTTCTTTGGAATATACTAAAAGTACAAGTACAAATAAAAGTCATTTACAAGATATTTAAAAGATTGTTTTTCCCACAGTATAGCAGAAGCAACAACGAACATTTTAAAACAACTTTCCAACGTGTCCTGTGCTGATAAATTTTGCAACTGAACTCCCCGTTTAAGATCAGAAGGCAGCATGCCCTCCTCCCCTTTCCAGGCAACAAGAATTTTCACCAGAATAAAAGTTCCCATCCTTTTCCAGAACTGGAGTTTCCCAGCCAAAACTTTAAACTGTAGATCATACAAATAACTGGGATGTCTGCTGCAGGCTTTAGCAACTACGCCCAAGTTTGTAGACCCAAGAGATACATTGGGCATGTAGATCTGACATCTAAGTTAATTATCCAAAAGAACTGCTGTGAAGACTAGCACAGCATGTCTTGCTATTGCCCAACATCTTCCTGCAGCACAAACAATTTTAACTCAAAACCAACGGACTAACAAAGGGCCTATTATGTAAAGTCTATCAAGCGTGAGGAGCATTAAACAAAACTGTTGTCTATTGCTCTGACTTAACTGGCACAGGTAAAAGCCACAGCTGTATCTGGATATAACTCTAGAAAGATTTTTTGGGGGTGAGCGCTGTGGGTTAACCCCACTGGGCAGCTAAGTGCTTGCATCCCATCACCCCTCGTGGGATAGGGAAAAAGAAAACAAGAAGTAAAACCAAAAAATTTTGTAGGTCAAGATAAAAATTGCACAGCAACCAAAAGAGACCTGGAACAAGAGAGAAAGATAACAAAGTAATGCAAAGACAGTCATTAACCACCCCCCTGCCATAGAATAATGCTCAGGTTGCCAAGAGAGGGAAGACTAGTCCCTCTAAGTCCCCTCCTCTCATCACCATTGCTGAGCATGATGCCATAGGGCACGGACTATCCCTTCAGTCAGTCTGAGTCATCTGCCCAGCTATGCCCTCTCCCAGTCTCTTGTGCACCCCAAATGAGGAACAGAAGGCATCAACACTGTGCAAACACTGCTCAGCAATAGTTAAAACATCACTGTGCTATCAGCATTGTTTTGCTTACAAATTTAAAGCACCATACTGGCTACCATGAAGAAAATTAACTACATCCCAGCCAGACACATGTCACCCTCATGCAGCAGGGATTTCTCCCAATCTATGGAGTCTGTGAAACACATAAAGGTGTGGGGCCACCCTAAGGTCTGAGAGACCCTTCCCAGTGTATTGTTGAGACCTTGTAACTCACAGGAATAAAAAAGAAACAAAACAAACAAACAAAAATTAAACAGACAACATGATCTACTTTGTTTACTTTTTTCATGACTCCTGAGACCAGCAGCCCAAATGTGACAGCAAAATGAAGCACATTAATTTTTACTCACAGAATTAAACCAAAAGATTATACAGTTAAGTCAGAAACAATCTACTCTAAACCCTACTGCTGCCAGTGGTAAAAATTCCCATTTACTTTACATGTCATCAACTCTTGTGTTACTGTGCCTGTCAGTGTCCCACTGAACTGCTTCAGTCAGACTGCTGTCAGAAGCAGGGAGCTTCAGAGTGGTTACAATGCTAAGTTTTGATTCCTCTTGCTTCAGAAGATAATTTTGAAAACACAAATGGAGACTGCCCAGAAAAGCCATTTGTCACTACTGAAAAATGTTGTGGTCCTTATGCCAGCTATGGGTCTCAAGAGGCCAGCTTATGCTTTCTGAACATCTGAAGCTGGCAGTGCTAAAAACTTTAGAAATCTGAGACTGAACCCCAGCCTTTGATTTTTCTGTCTGCATCTGCTTTACACATTTTAAAAAGAAAAATTGCATGACATTGTTTAATTCACAGAAAAAAAATAGACGGTCTTCACAGCCATGCTTTTAATTGTTTTCGATCCTGAAAGTTAAGCCTTAAAGATCCATCCCTATGGCATTACTCAGTGGTAGAAAAATGTTTTTATTCTCCAAGCACAGTAGATTGCCATAATGCAAGGAACAAATGAAGTACAGCAATCTTAGGAGCTCTGCATCTGAATTAAAAGAATGGTGACAAATAAGAATCCTCCTATTTTCAGGAAATCTGACTCCTAAAGACTGTGCTTTCCTTAGTCCTATTAAGCAGGCAAATCATTCCTTCTTCCTCATTAACCCAAGACGTAGATATTACAAACTGACAACAGGTTGGAAAAGATGTAACAATACATCTACACTGTGGCCGAGTTACAACTAAACACATTTCATCAGCATTCAAATAATTCATGCTTTCGCAACAGGAAACCTCAGGGTCCTATTAGCTCTCCTTTAACAAAAGCATCCTGGCTCCAAGAGCATGATGCCAAGAAAGGCCACCCCTGTCATGTCACCCATTCTGCTACACCAGAGGAACACATATAATCACGGGATATGATTATATGCAGGTGCTTTTATTGAAGAGCTTTGGGAATCAGAGGTACAGACCCAAATCTGACTCCAACAATGGCTTTCGAGCTGAACTATTTTATATTCTATCATTATATAACTTACATATTAATTATTAAACTTATATTGTTCTATTGTATACATTGACTTTATTCAAGCATGAGTTTCTCGTGATCATTCTCAAGACCCTGACCACAGTTTCTCATGATTATTCTTATGATTAAACAATAGTTATATTTAATTACTAAACAATCATCACATCTAACAATGATATAATTTATCATATACTAGCTACATAGGTGCACTTCTAGCAAGTACAAGGCCTACACTTTCCCAGGGCCTACTAAGCTTAATTTTCCTTCTAACCCCCCAAATCCCCATGATTTTAAAACCCTTTTACTATCACCTGCAGCTGCATGCCCACCACTAGCACCATCTGGCACCATGCAGGCAGCACTGCAGTCACCCAGCAAAAGGACACTACGTTCAGATCTTCGAAATGACACTTTCCTCATGACCTGATATAGACATATTTGAATGTCACAGCAGACCCAGTAAAAGAAGGAAAAATACAGGTCAAGAAGGCTGAAAATGGTCGTAACTATGGCAATGCTCTGCCTGCTAGCCAGTTTTACCTGTTTTCCTGAGAACAACAGCTACCAAAGACATATTTAGAGAACACAGTCTCCTTTCAATGTGTATAAGCCTAACCTTGACAGTGAAAAGCAGGGAAAAGTTGTCTTCTCTCAGTTTTCCACTGCATGCTGAAAAGTGAAATGAAAAATCTGGACATCACCTGTATTTTCAGGAGGCCCTGAAGAAACAGCAGAGACAAAAAATAACAGCTTATAACTGACCAGGTTACAAGCAGACACACTTGTAAATCTCATGAAGAAGACTGGAAAGAAGCTGAAATTTAGACAGAGACATCCTCATGGATCTGCTTAGTCTGAAAATGGTTATAGTGGCATCTGCGACTATCTGAACAATATTTTAATTTAATGTTCAGCCAGTATAAAGAGAGATATTGAAGAAGACGACAATGAACATGAAGATCTCATATTCAGCCCCTGTAAAATGTCAGCTCATGTTGGAGGAACTGGTCAACTCAAATGAAGAGCCTCTAATTTAGACAGCTTGTCATCACACATCCCTATCATTAGGCATATATTCAGATAGATAGATAGAGATAGCCTTATCTATAGATAGATTCTCACCCAGTCCTACAAAACAAGAAAAGAAAATTCTGTAAGAAGTCACCTTGCCAGATTTGTACCAGACCTTGGATGTTCCAAAGACCCTTAGCTTCCAGTAAAAGCCAGCACCACTTGGAAAATAATGAATGAGATTCTAGAGCAGATTTGGATTAGATTAGGGCAAGCAGAGCAGCATAGTGATAGCTTCTTATGAGAATGTTGTCCTGAAGTCAGCACAAGTTGGACCAAATGAAGTTTCTTTACTGCTTCTGGGCTCTATGGCCAGTCAGCGTCCTATACATCACAGAACACCAAAGATAAAGACAGCAAGCATCTCTGGAGCTGTGTGCCTCTAAAAAGAAAAAGAGAACCATTTCCCAGGTAAGTGAAGAGAGAGAACATTTTATCAGGTTGTTTCAATCTGAACTGGAGACCTGTGCACAACCTCCATCATTGGACACAAGCAACCCTCAACACCACTTGCAGAATTTTGCTTCTCTAGATACTCTTCCTTCCTAAATGTTAAAGGCAGAAGTACTACTAGGGGAATTCAGGCTACTGTTCTGTAGCTTCACCTATGCAGTACCACACTGATTCAGCACACCTTGACAGCAGAAAGGATCTCTCACTATTGAGAAGGAATTCTCACCTGACCTGGGTCTAGCAGGCAAGCACTATTTCTGTATTTTGGGAGTCAGCTGTAAGACTTCGAAGTTCTGGCTGTGCTTTCAAAAGATGCTAAATGGCTGGGGTGAGAGAGCACAGAATGAGACAGAACTTCCCAGGCTGCTCTTCATTTTATACCAAGCTTTCCTTGGAAATGTGCTGTCGTAAACTGATGATTGTAGGGCACAGACATTGTCAGAAACAAGACAAACATCCTTATCAACATTTGGCAAATGCAGCCCAGGATGCAATTAGCACAGATGTCTCATCACATACAAAGCAGATAGGGAGGATTTGTGCAAGGTCTGAATGAAACAAGGGTTATAAGCAGAATACACACACAAGGCTGTGGGGCTAGGGCCCTGTTCTGGGCAGAGCTGGCCTGAACGACCTCCTAAGGGTCTCCTTTTTCAGATTACCACTCTATGTTGCTTTCTGATTGTGCAAACTGTCAGAAAGGAATTATTAATAATAAAGCCTAGCTAACTGATGTCTCCAACCAAACTCACACCTGACACAGCTTGGCAGCTTAATTCTTCTTCAGATGCATGACCACCAAACAGGACTACAGAAACAGGACCCAAACCCAGCCAGAAGTTGGGCTAGCCCTGCTGACAAGCAGAAATCCATGCAAAACCTCAAGAACAGGTTTGAAATGTTACTGACCTTTGGAGTAACATTTCAAACATTGAAATGTTACTGACCTTTGGAGCAGAGATTTGTGGTTCACTTGCACACAGGAAAGGCACTAGGCAAGGAAGTGACATAGCGAGGCAATTAATACCAGAAGCACCTCACCAGGAACAAGACAACACCTTTCACAGAAAGAGGTGGGTGCACACACCCCAGGACACCAGCTCTGTGCCTGCTTTAGACCCTGGGAAATGACAGTTTCACACCCATGGACGATGTGACATTCCATGGTATGGAATATCCCTTTGAACAGTTCAGGTTACCTGCCCCAGCTGCCCCTCCCAGCTTTCTGTGCCCTCACCCAGACTCCGCACTGGTGGGACAAGCTGAAAAACGCTCAACTTAGGATAAGCACTGCTTAGCAACAACAAAAACATCACTGTTTTGTCAACATTATTCTCATCCTAAATCCAAAGCACAGCACTGTACCACTGTACCAGCTACTAGGAAGAATATTAACTCTATCCCAGCCAAAACCAGATGACACCTCAGAACATCCTTCCTCCTTTCCTTGTAAGCTTGGCTCAGGCCAAGCACATTTGACCAGCCTTCCTTGAAGACTGTTTCACAGCTTGCAGCAGCAACAGGTCTGGCCTTGCTCCACAGCACATCCTGTTTTGTTAAGGGAAACAAAACAGGCTTCTTTGCCTTCAGCTTCAAATGAGTCTTCCCTCATTGCAACCTACCAGTAACAAGTCATACCTAAGAAAATGAATGGTTGAGCCATGTTTGGAGTTGCTTTTTCAAGAAACACGTCTGTTTATACACACAAATACCTATGATTTCCAGTAAATTAAGAAAAGACTTGCATTTTCCATTTTATATACAAAAAAAATTATACAAAAGCATGTTCAATATTCTGTTTGCAGAGTGTCATTACTGTGTCAACACAAAAACCACCAAAACCTCACAACAGAGGAAATGCTCATCTTTCTGTTTCTCTCTGAAATCACAAGAGTCTCGAAATACCTAGTCTAGCTCAGCCATACAAGACCTAACTCAGTCCAAGAGGGAGTTGTTTACACTGCTGCAGTTGTTTGCTCAGCCTGGCAATGTTCCTGTCATTGTCTCGCTCTTCTTTGCACTGGTGTGGCCTCACCTTGAATACTTCGTGCAGTTTTGGGCACCACGAAATAAAAAACACATTAAGCTGTTAGAGACCATCCAAAGGAGACCACAAGGAAGGTGAAGGGTCTGAAGAGGAACCTGTATGGGGAGCAGCTAAGGTCACTTGCTTTATTCAGCCTGAAGGAGAATGAGAGGATAACTCTTTGCTGTCTGTGACTTCCCCAGGAGGGAAAGAGGAGGGGTGACCAGCCACAGGACTCAACAAAATTGACTGAAGCTGAATCAGGAAATGTTTATACTGGAAAGAGGCTCCCCAGGGAAGTGGTCACAACACCAAGTCTGTCTGAGTTAAGAAGCATTTGGACAATGCTCTCAGGTACATGGTGTGATTATCAGGATGGGTGACCTGTATAGGGCTGGGACTTGGACTCAATGGTCCTGATAACTTTCTTCCAACTCAGCATTTCCTATGATTCTGTGACTGGCTAAGAGAAACGGCAACAAACAGCCTGCATATTTCCTTTGTATAGATTCAGTCCGGAGGATATTCACTCTGGAATGAGGAAAAAAACAAACGAAAACTACCCCAAGACGAAAACACCAAAATTGCCCTAACATCAAGGTTTTCAAGCTTGCACAGTTCACAGCCAATGCTTGACAAACTTAATTGCATGTTGGTAAAAAAATACTGATAGGAAATACTCTTTCTGGCATGTTTTCGTGGGAAAGCAAAGCCTCTTCCCATTCTCGATAAATCTGAAGTTAATTCTCTGTAAATCGCTAAAAAAAAATCAAAAAAAAAAAAACAACATCAAAAGCTGGTGAGAGATCCTTCTGCATTTATTCTTCTGCAGTGCACACTGTGCTCAAACTCCTTTCCAGTTGAAAAAGTCTGTTTTGTTAAGTGACCACTGCACGACCTTGTACAAGAGTTTTGTTTTTCAGGGAAAGGATCCAAAACCACTGAAAACAATGCTTCGCTCCGGGCTATGCTAAAGGAGTTCTCCCTCTTCTTTTCAAGCACGGACACGGCATCCCATCTCCCCCAGCTCCTCCTCGCAAACCATACCAGGCCAACACATCCTCCCAGATGCCTGGCCGGAGCAAGAATGCACTCTTCTCCTTTTCCTTCAACCACCCCACACATTCCCTGGCAGGCTTCCCAACCAGAACAGCCACCCCCGCTGCCCACACTCCAAATCCCGCACCCACGCTCCTCGTCGGGGCAGCACGTCCCCCTCCGGAACTGCTCCGGCATGCAGGAAGCTCCCAACAGCCCCACCGAGATGGGAAGCCACCCCCGGGAGGCCGCGGCTGCCCCCGCGCTGCACCGAGCATCGATGGAGCGGCGCGGGGGCCGCATCCCGCACGGAGCGGCGGCCGGCCGGCTGCCCGGACCGGGAGGGCGAGGGGGGTACAAGGGGTGGCCGAGGAAGCGCATCCATCCATCCATCCATCCATCTATCCATCCATCTATCCATCCATCCATCCATTTATCTATCTATCCATCCATCCATCCATCTATCCATCCGTCTGTCTGTCTAACTACCTGCCTCCCTGCCGGCCCGTCCGCCGCCGCCGCCGGGGCGCGCTCCGCTTGTCGCCCTTAAACTCCCCGCCCCGCGTCCCGCCCCGCCGCCCGCGTCACCGTGGGAGTGGGAATGGGGGAATCGAAACAAATCCACGGCGCAAATCCGGCAATCGAAACGAGACCGCCCCGCCCGGGGGGGATGTGTCCCCCTCCCTGTCCCCACCCGCAGCAGGGAGTGTGCTGGGGGTGGGAGGTGCCAGGCGTCCATCTCCCCGCCGGAACGTTCGGGAAGTGGCTCTGGGCTCCCTCCGCAGCGGGAAGCGTGTAGAGTGCCTTTTTTTTAAATGACGTAGCGGTGCCTTCAGGATACTTGGAAAACCAGCACCCCCGCGTCCTGAGGCGCCGTGCTGTCCCTCTGGCTTCCCACGGCAGCCCCCGTTCAGAGCAAGCTGTGGCTCCTTTGGTCTGGGCAAGCATCACCTGGGAAGTGAAGGCTTCTCCTCCTGCGATGCAATTGTTTGCTAATTTATCGTTTCCCATGCTCTTTTCAAGCCCTAAAAAGTGGATCAATAAGTCAAAGATAAATACTTCCATAATTTACCCCTCTGTGAACCATGTTTCTAATCAAGTTTTTCTCTGGCATTGAATATTATTGCCTGGACGTCTTTCTCTGTCTCCGGGCTGGCTGGGATGGAGTTAATTTCACTGCCAGCAGCCCCCAGTGTGCTGTGCTTTGCTTTGGGAGCTAAAACCAACATTCCTCTTTCACCAGTAGGCTGGGGGTGGGCAAGATCTTGGGAGAGGACACAGCCAGGACAGCTGGCCTAAACTGGCCAAAAGGATATTCCAGAATACGTGACACCTATTCAAATATAAAAGCTAATAGAAAGGAGTAGGAGGGTGCGGCATTCATTATTTACATTTGCCTTCCAGTGCAACCACTACACATGCTGAAGCCCTGATTCCCAGGTCACGGCCAGATGTTGCTTGCTGATGGGGGGTAGAGAACAATCTTTTGGAGTTTCTTACTATTGCTTGAGCTTCTGTTTTATTAAACTGCCTGTATGTTGATCCATTAGGATTTTTTCCATCTTAGTTCCTTCCCCCTCCATCCTGCTGAGGAGGGGAGTGACAGCAGCTTGATGGCCTCTTGATTTCCAGACAAGGTGAACCTGCTCCTGTCCTTTTGATGCCCAGTATGGGGCATGAGAAAACAAGAGTTTTGTATGAAGCATGCTATAGCTGTAGTGGCTATTCAGCATCAAGCTCCTACGCAGGTCACAGATATTGTTGGCTGCACTGCTTACCTTTTTATTTAGTTGAGCTTGAGAACATGTTAATAAAAACAATGGCTCTGTCCTTTGCACTGGGATTTCTGGCCTTGCTCTTCTGGAGGAAGCATCTTATGATGAGCATGAGGAAATACATATCCTCTTCATACCTGGGAATAATGCAGATGGTTTTATTATGCAGGCTTCAGATATCCTTGTTCATCCTTACATGAATTGTTTAATACTACTTATTAACACTGTTAACATTTTATGAGGTTTGTGGAATCCGGTGTCATCCTGATCTAGAAGACAATTTTTGGATGAGGTGATACTGAAATGTGCCCTGGGACATCTGGTCCTGGGGTGGCAGGGTGTCTGGAAGGATTTGAGCAGGTTCCTAGGGCAGTTATCACCTACCAGATCCTGGAAATCTGGAACCTGAAGAGGCAGGTTACCCTGGCAAACTGGCATGTAACAAACTGATATAAAGGTGCCCTGCCTATCCCAGGGAAAACCAGCAGCTTCTTGTACTGTACTGGGTACTGGCCTGTGCCTATGTAGCTGCAGTTCAGTACTCTCAGAGGAATGTGGTTGAGCCAGGAACCTAAACAACAGCTACAACAATTCTCCCAGTACTAAGAAAGAAACAGTGGATGAAGAAAACAATGGATCCTATTGTCAATTAGTAAAGGAGGAGGAGGAAGAAGAAGAAGGGTCTGAGCAAGAAGGTGGTTCTTTGAGAAATGATAAAAAGATGCTAATGTCTTCACAAATGACTCTATCTGGAAGATGGGGTTTGGGCTCTTCACTAATGGTAGCAGACGTGGGTTTTAATGTCTTCACTGAGGCCTAGGTCTGAAAAAAAACAATCAGGTGTTGTTGGAAGAACAGCTGTGGGGATCTTTAGGAGAAGCTGGTGTTAATGTCTTCAAAATGAGTCTAACAATGTCTTCACTGAGGCCCAGGTCTGAAAAAAACAATCAGGTGTTGCTGGAAGAACAGCTGTGGGGATCTTTAGGAGAAGCAGGTGTTAATGTCTTCAAAATGGGTCTAACACCTCTATGAACATCAAGCCCTGCAAATTTACTACAGAATCCAGGCAGTTTGATACAGCTTGAACTTCTGAACTTTAGGGTGATAGGAGAACTGGGTCTGCAACAAGTCTTGCAGTTTGAGCTTCTGATGCAGTCTGCAGAACCCAAAGGACCTCCAAACGTTAAGGGAAAATGATGATACAAGTTCAAGGGGACAATATGTAGTAGGTGGTTCGGGAAAGCTGTATTTCAGCCAATCGGTAAAAGAAGAGGGCAACTTGTGGTTGGGAGTTTAGGATTAGAAGAGGCTGTGCCTTCAATACCTCAAGAGAGCACCCAGGGAGTATGGCCTGGTGGACACTCTCCCTTTATTTATATAAAATTGCAAGACTCCTCTGTTTCCTTTGTGGACACTGGTTTTTCACAGTGTGCCTTTTCTACACACAAATTGGAGAAAGGAGTCATAGAATTCATACAGGAAGCAGAAACTACCCAGTCCCTGACTTCATCAGAATTTTGAGAGAGTGGGAAAATCACAGCCACCAGACAAGTGAGCGGACTTCTGCCTGGCTGCTTGTCATGATCTGCTAGTACAAGAGGGGTTGTGATGGTTCATTTTACCAATCTCAGAGTGCAAAAGACACACAGCAAGGGATTTCAGTATTAATCAAAACAAATGCACCTTTTATTGCGTGCCCACAGCAAATGCAATAGAAGGATTAGCAAGGAGATAAAGGATAGAGAGAGAGAGAAAAAGAATAGCTACCAACAAAGAGACAAAATCCTTGTGGTCTGGCCAATAGATCCTTCTTGTCACGTCGGGGAGAATCTCAAAGTCTTTGGTTAACTCAGGGATCTTTTATAGTCTTCTGCCGCGGTGGGGAATAGGACAGTATGTTGAGGGAACAGATGCAGGACAGTGGAGAATAAGTCAGTTGAGAACAAGTACAGACACTCCAGTTCCGAACAGGACAAACCAGTCCCAGCAGTGAGCAGGACCCATTGTTTCAGGACTGCTTCCCATGGGAAACCAGTCTTGGTCCAGCAAACACACCTGCAGGACACACTTGGCAGACATCTTGCTTCAGTCAAGCCAGCGCCCCTGGGTTAGAATTTTAAGGGTCTCAGTCTCAGTCCTTGGTGGGGGCTTCAATCTCCATTCCTGATGGCGGTCATGAAGCAGATGAGGGATCTTTGGACTGCCTATTACACTGCTCCAGTGCTGAGCAGCAGTCAGCAGCTGGAGAGTAAGGAAATCCAACAGCTGGGATCCTTCACTAGAAACAGGAGAGTTGAGAGAGTGGAATAGAGTCAGCAATTTACAGTCTCTGGAAATGGTTTGTCTCAAGTGTGAGAGCAAGGTGCCCATTCAAGGAAGATCTTGTGAACCTGACAGGAATGTGTACCTACCACAGACAAAGGCATCCATTCTGAGAGAATTAGTGGTGGTGCAAGTCATCTACAGCAATCTAAACAATTACAAGGTCTCCAAAGATCCAAAGGATATCCTGTGCACACAGGCCATGTGGAGGAAGTGTTCCAGCTTCATATTTTAACAGTCTGGCAGTAATGTATTGCCAGATAGCAACACCTTCATTTTTGGAGTCAGGTCTTTTCCAAAACTTTGAAGACCATCTCTGTATATCTTCATCCTTATGGGTCAGTGCCTTGGCAGTTGGACATTCCCCACGAAATTAGTCTTCTCCTGCCCTGGTTAGAGGGAAAGGGAGCCCCAGGTATGTGCTGCATGGCACACTTTGTTTTTTTCTGTGTGACCAGGAGGAGAAAAGGGATAGCCAGGCATACTGGATTCAGTTGCCTGGTGCATCAGACCCACAGCAGTAAAAAGCCATGGCAGACACTGGTGTAGTCTGGTGCCATCAGGCTGCAGGGGCACGGAACACATCTGGATCTTTTCAGTGACAGAGGGGTGCCAAGAATTGTCTGTATTGGAGGCAGAGCAAACACTATGCATGTTAAAACCCTACTTCCCAGGAAGTGTCTGGCTATTGCCTGCTTGAAAATAGAAAACAAATCTTTCGTTTTCCTTTGCCTCTGCACTCAGCGTTTGTTTTTGATTTATCAAACTGCCTTTGTCTTGACCAATGAAGGTTTTTTCCCACTTTATTCCCTCCCCTCTATTGCTGCTGAGGACTGATAGAGTGGCTTTGATGGCCACCTGGTGTCAACCCATCCCATTCTCATAAAAAAATGGATTTCTGCTAAGCATCCATCTTCTGTGCTGAGTTTTCACATAAATTATCCCGCTACCCATTTAAGGACTAGAGAAATAAAGTAATACTAACCTTGGCACATATGGTTTTATATCACTTGGCTCCTAGTGGAGTGCATCAAAACAATAGGCAAAGTTGCTTTTAAAGAAAACAGTCAAAATAAAACCACAATTGTTTTGTAGTTGCATCTACACAAGGTGGGGAAATACAGTGTAATCTTGTTTCCTGAGTGATTTGAAGATATCAAAGTACATGGGTGGGATTTTGGAGTTCTTATTCAGGCAAAAGTGCCTGAGTGAATCAACATGATATAAAGGTTGAGAGGAATGAGTGTCTGATGAATACTAATATATCTGGAATTTCATGTGACCTCCTGCAAGGCCCCCAAAAAACTTGCTTGAGAGACTTTTAGAAGGGCTTATGGTTGTTCATGTATTCTTGAGTTAGGGGAATGAGAGAAATACAAGATATGCTCAAAAGGTCAAAACAACAAAAAACTACTTTATCAGCATCTTTAGAAAATCAGAGAACTGTAGAAAAATGTTTAGAGCAACATTCAATCAACATTAAACACTTCCCAAAGCATTAACTTGGTCCATTCAACTTAGCAAATGGTACATCCATTCAGTTTTAAGTTACTCAAAAATTCCAGGAAGAGGAAATTAGAAGAAGGAAAAAGAGTGAAAGATAGAAAAGATTACAGAAAAGGACACATACAGCTATCCATGACTGAGTTCCAGCAGTGTTCTGGTAAAAGTTCCAAGAGGAGATAGGGTCAAGACATATGCTTGTCTCATGTTCAGCCTTAAATACACCTTGGCCTTCCTGGTCCATTCCCCTAAGTGGGACTTTTGGTCATTTGGCCACTCAGGAGTTTGGTTTGGAGCTCCAGAGATCGGTGTGGAATGTTGCCTCTGATGTGCCAGGGGTTGGCAGCCACTGCTAGGCTGGGATACAGGCTTTAGGGCAGGGGGAGTGTGCAGGGCAGTGTACCACCTCGCCAGGACAAGGCCTGACCTGCCCTTTCCCCCATATACATGCACCGCAAAATGTCTCGAGACATCAATCTCTGCAGTCTCTGACATGTCCAAACTCCCCCTCATAGGGGGATCTTTAGGGATGTTTCAGTGCAGCACAGAGAAATCAAGGACCAACCCACTTTAACATTGATGCAGAAAGTGAAACTCCCTGCTTTTTGACTCAGGAGGGACTCTGACCGGCGTCACTGGCACAACAATCTTTTCTGCTGCATCTGTTGGCATGCTATGGGTGTGTTTGTCAAAACAGTCATGAGACAGAAAACAAAACTAGGTTGGTTTTTTTTAGTAACTCAGCTGTGAAAATGAAACTTGGCAGCTTGCAAGCCTCTCTCTGGTGTGCAGCAGGGCGTTTCCTTCTCATGCAGCGTGTCACATGTACTTCCAGTGAATTACTGAGTCTGCAAATTATTGCATTTCCTGATCTGGATGAGTGCAGAAGCAGCAGAAACTGGAAAGGGTGGACCCACTTGGAGAGGCAGTACTGTTTGTAAGCAGTAAGGAGTTATCTGTACAGGTTGATATGGGGTGCTCATAAAGGCCAAAGAGCACTGGGAGGAGGTGATCATAAAGCCCAGTAAGGTAGCAGAAAATTATTTACAAAGCCATTTATACACAGCTCCTAAATCGCTTCTGTTGTGACTATAGAGTGGAGGTGTCTGTGGTCATACATTTCAAAGGGAAAACATTTCTTCTGCATGGTAGATTCAGTAATAGATTCCTCAAATTCCTTATCACTCAACACGTGTACCTGTACATCAGAACTCCTGATGCAGGTACATCCACTGCAAGAAACAGATGGGTCTTGGTGCTAGCAATCCTTCTTTTTATCTCCGCTTCTTTTTCAATGATAGGAAAATCTCACTTTGAGGGGAAGAACAGCCTTCATAACTCATCCAGAAAAGAGAATTGCAGTGCATGTCACAGGCCTTGGGTCATGTTGAGCTTGAAAGAGCTTCTCCACCAACAGCTCTCGCTCTCCTGTGTGGCTCCTGAGAGTACAATGCCAAGCCTGTGTCAGGTATTGCTGCATCTCATCACAGACCTGCACCTGCTGTGAGGCAGACTCTGCCCTGAAGGCAGTGCATCTGTTGCAGTGGCAACATGTGCCTGACACCAGCACAACTGGAAATGGGGAACAAACATCATTCCCTCTCCTCTGAGGACAAACTACACCATACATCAGGGCCTGGGGACATCCACCATCTTCAAGAGCCCTGACCAACCTCACCTGGGGCACCCTTCAGCCCCTGTGATTCCAAAAAGGTTAATTCAATTCCTATTGTAACTGTGAGCTTTTTGTAGAAAGACAGACTGAACTTTTAGCAGAGAAAGCACTGTGTCTGCAGGCCTTTAGCAGAGAAGCAAGGCATGCAGATATTATTCCCCATGCAAGGATATTAGAATATAAAGAGGGGACAACTGGCTGAGGAATACAGCTACAGCCAAAACAAGGAGTAACTTTGGGAACCTGGAGGACATGGGGAGAGTCTTTATGGTAATAGGCAAATCATAATATGCATGTAGTGACTGTATATCAGAATATTGTTACTCGCTTGGAACAATCGGGCGGATGTTAGGAGGAGCAATCACCCATGCCTTCCAGGCCCTTAAATAAATGATTCTCTCTTTAACACAGAAAAATTAGTGCTGAAATTGGTGCTATTCTCATTTTCAGAGATTAGATAACGCATGGGCCTGGCAATCACAGGGCTGAATCTGACCCTCGATCCCCTCACCAAGCCTGTTTCTGACCCATACCAGCAAGCACACATCCCAGACTGGCCTCAGCTCATCCCCATCCCCACAGGGCTACCCAATGCCCTGAGCCAGGGACTGTGCCTGGCTTCCTCCCATCCTGCCAGCTCCCTCACTGAAGGCAGCAGAATGAACCCTGGCTGGAGAAGCCTCTGCTTGGCCTGTCTCCTGGGGATCTCCACGTGTCCCCAACCCTTGGGAAGGAACTGGCCCCTGCTGCTCCCTGATACCACACACAGAAAAACATGTATTTCCTGGTATAACTGCCCCACACAAGACAGCTAAGTAACAAAAAAATGCTGGCCATAAACAATAACTCCAGCTATTACAGCTATGAGGGTAAAAGTTTGTGGTGTAGGTGTGGTTTTGTAGAAAGCTGCAGCTTGCATCAGCGTGACTATTTCAGGATGTTTAATTGACTTTAAAAGCCTATCTCCAACTGGTATAGTAATACTGGTGACTGACTTCTGTTTGCCCTGCTTTATTTCTGAGTCAAGAAACAGGTTTCAGAGAAATCAGGTGCTTCAGAATAACAGCTTTAAAAGAAGTCTTAATTAAGCCTATAATAATTAAAGGACAGTGCAACCAATGGCAAATACATGCCTAATTTGTTATTTTGCCACTAGTTGCCCTAATGCTGAAAAATCTCTTTACATCTCTCCTGTCTAATGCTTTTTGCATATTATCCTTTTCTGTTACTCCTTTTCCTTAAAGCCGACTGCTTAACTACACCTGTCCTAGCATCATGTAGGCCAATACACTCATAAACCACCTGAAGGACTACTTGTCCCCCATGAAGAAGTCTGTATGATTGTACAGTTTTCAGTGATGCACAGACAATCTCTGGTCCTCTTTCCAAGACACAGCTTTTTGTTCCTCTTGTGTCTGCTACCAACACAGCCATTCTCCAGTGTGATTCTTTACACACTTAAAACAGTTGTAGTACAGTATGTTTCCTTTCCTATTTTTATTTCTGTCTGCTAAACAATTTGGAATTACCCAGCCAGTTCAAGACTGCTTATAGGAAGTGTAGTCACTCCTGTGGGAGCAGTTTGAGTAATCTTACAGAGCCAAGCAAGGGACAAAGAATGGGCAAGGAGAGCAGTGTGACTAGAGCAAAGAAACATGCTCCTTCTGTACCTGTCATCTCAACCTATTTGTTTTGAAGGCAAAAGAGCTGAGCAAGGAGGAGTGGGGGCAAAAGAAGAAAGAGAAAAGTGGAGATGAGAGGGGATGATGTAAGTTTAAGGAAAGCCACCTCTTGAGGCTCATTGGTAGGGCTAGGACTGGCAAGTCTCCCCAGTAGTGTCACCTGAAGGAATCTGGAGAATGGGCAACCAACAGCTGGCAGCAGCAGAAGAAACAAAAACTTTTGGTCAGAGATGAGTCATCCTGGAAGAAACTTGAAATAATAATAAAACAAAGTGGGTTTGTACAGTTTTGCTTTGAATTAGATACATAATTTTCCCCAGTTCTTGTTAGGTAATTTTGGGTCAATAACTTCAGACTCATGTCCTTGTTGCTTCCATCCCTGTATGTTCTAATGGGGTGCAGACACATGTGTGGTTGTTACAGCTGCTGCAGAAGGCAAGGGTAACCCAAGTTCATTTTAATAGATCCCTTGGAGTGGATTGGAATGAAAACACAAAATGATTGGTGTTTGTAAATATACATATGTAGGGTTTATTATAGTACAATTTGGTTGTGAAGAAAAACAGGTATGTAGCAAATTTTGGTTGTTATTATTATTTACAGTTATATAACAACATGGAAACATTGCAATATGAATGTGCAACAACATCACCTATGGACATGCACAAGGGAAAAAAAAGAAATGAGGAGAGAGAAAGGATGAGAGGGTAAAGATCTCAGCACCTGTAGGCCCTGGGACAAAACTTGGCTGCTGCACAATCTTGTTTGAATTGGCAGGTGCAGACCAGATCCATTGGGTGGGGGCAGAAGGAGGAGAAGGAGACCTACAACCCAGTGGTTTGTGCAAGGGAGGACAATATAGCATGACAAGAGGCATCATCCAGTCTCCGAAGATTGTCTCCTAACTCACTTATAGCCTATCATTCACCCTTTGTCTAATCAGATCAGAGCTCAGCCATTACACACCCAAAAGCTCATGTCCTCAATTTCAGCAAAGCACCCTGGCTTCTCCACAAATGGTGGAATGTTTAGAGTCATTATCCCTTAACAGTTCAGTCTCTCACAATGCTGTAATATGTGAATGTCACCTCCCTGAGATCATTAAGAGTGTATGAAGCCAATTGTGAAAATAACACTAGCAGAGGGTTATTAGGTGTTTTGGAGCATGAAAACCAAGTTTTAACCAGTAAAGAACACGCCATCTACAACACCAAGGACTGGACAGGATTTTAGCAAGAGAGAGTGGCATTGAGCTTTACTTCATGAGAAACAGAGGTGACAATCTTGGTGACACAAAGGAAGATGATTGCTCCTAGGAAGAGATGCCCAAAGGTCAGGAGATATTTATATATCAAGAAACAAATAAAGAATCTGTGCAAGTTTACTAGCTCAACTTATTCAAATATGTTCCAATCCAGATCTCAGCACTAGCATACGTCTGGCAGCACACCAGGAAAGATCAGCAGGATTTTCTGTTTGTTTTTGTAATGAGTTCATGCCAAGTTTTAAGCAGGAGGTATTTGTTTTTAATGACTACAGTGGGCACCGCCATGGGTTCAGAAGTGCAAACAGGTTTTACAAATTTCTCTTGTCCTCTTTTGTGATTCAGGGTCTCAAAACCAACCCATGACAGATACTACAAAAAGGACACATTCTGCCACCCATCCTCTAGGACCTTCCAATGGAGCCAATGTGATCTCCTCCACCTCAGGGATACAGCATGGCTGACATGACCATTCCTGTACAACTGCATCTGTGCAGGATGTTTCCTCCAGCTGTAGGACTGTTTGTTTGGTCTGTATCTAGACTTTTGTCTTGTTCTGGAGATGCTGACAGGATTTGCTCTTCCTGAATTACATACTTTTACCAAGCAATACACCCAACCCTCTAACTCACATAGAAAGTGCTGAAAAAATTGCTTATGTGACCATTCCAGTTTGTCAAAAAAAGATCCTTGTCTAAAAAAAGGCAAATCTGTTTTGCACAGTTACTGTCATACCATTAGAGTGCAGAGGATCAGAAATGGGACATCGTACCATGATCAGTGTGATCAAGTGAAGCCGATTTATTGCAAAAAATAAGCTATATTTATACTGTGTTCTATTGTTCACATGTCTCAAGCTAATACGTGTGAAAAATGCATATTTTATGATTGGCTTTTGGAAAATATTAAAATTAATATTATATGTGTAATGTTAGAAAGTTATGCTGTATTAATTCTGAGTGTTAAATATAGTTTTGGGTTATAACATAATGTTAAAATAGAACCTCTGCGATGTAAGGTTTTTTTACTAGCTCAAGAAAGGGATAAGATAATCAAGAAACTCTTCGCACAGAGATAACAGTGACAGGACACAAAGAGTTACTGCCTCCTTATCAGAAAAGACAAACATTCTTCTACCTTCTTTCTGTCTTTACGGAAGCACCAGGATTAAGGGGAAGAAGTTGACAAAAACCAGAAAAATTCTTAATTTGCAAGGAATTTATGCATCATGTATGAGATATATGAATATGCAAAAGGCTATTGCTTTTAAAGGTTATCCCTTTGTTTGCAAGGCATGTTTTTGGCAGCTTAATGTCCAAAAACATCTGGACATCCATAATTATTTGCTTTTTATTGTCTTGTAATTGTCCTAACTCTAAATTTTTATTACGCTAATTGTATTACTATTTTTTAACCATTTTATTATTATTAAACTTTTAAAAATTATAAAAACAAGTGATAGGTGCTTTTCACATGATTGGCTAAATCCTTCTGTGCACGTGTTTTAAGCTTTCAGTTTATTTAGTTCGTTTTTCTTCTTCATGTGTCTCGCTGTGGTTTTCTTGTCTGCCTTTACATCCTCAACCATCTGCTGCTGAGTGTGTTCTTCCTCTTTCATGTCCTTCAAAGACATTGTGACCATCTACTCAGTCGCAATGAAGACTGGATTGTGCATACGTCCGTTTTCCTGCAGAAATCCCTCAGCACTAGAGGAAGACAATATAGCTGTGATATACTCTGATTACCTTCAAAAATAGCAGGGATCTCTTTAACCTAGCATCTGAATACTACTTATTCAAAGGTCTCAGAAAAATTTCCACAGCTCTTTTAACTCCTACAGGCTTACAAAATAGTTTCATTATATTTTTCATTAGAGCACAGGCAGGCAACCAATTCTGAATTACATGCTGCAGATAATATTATCTAAAAGCCCCAGAAATTTCTGGAGAATATGACACAATTGTTATGTGAATCTGGAGGTCATGGTGTTCTTACAGTTATGGCATATAGCCCATATTGCAGTAAGGGATTTCTCTCTGTTTGGGTTTGTAGCTATTTGCTTTAGGCTTTCTTGTTATTAGAGCATGGTGTCTCCACACAAGAGAAACACAAAAGTGAAAATTTTGCAGAGCTGACTGAAGTTCATGGTGCTTTTGCTTTTTTTGATGTCAATTGAAAAGACATTAAATACCCTGAGAAGAGTGGTGGTAAAAATTTTCAAGACATTGCCCAGTATCTGAATCACCTATGTCCTAAAATGTGACTTTTACATTTTAGAGCATGCAGATCACTGACTGACTGTAAAAAAGTACGGCTTATCCCCCACTGCACTTCTTCTATTATGGGCCAAGGTATTGAAACTTGGCACATGTATTTTGTCCATTTTTGTAATGTATTTGAGTTAAAGAGCAAAATCAAAATGAGACTTAAATCACAATAAAATTTAGGTAAAAACACTGCCAGTATTTACTGGTAATGAAAATATTAGAAACAATTTTTTTCCCTTGCAGTCCAGTCATGCAATAAACACAAAACCGTAGAAGAGCTCAGGTTGGAAGGGCCTCTGAAGTTCACCCAGTCCAATTTTTGGTGGGAAAGGGAGCCTTGATGACATTATCTAGCACTGTGCCCAGTTGCACCTTGGACCAGTGATGGGTGGGTCCTCTGCAAGCTTGGGGAGGTTTTTCCACTGATGGATTGTTCTGACTTTGACAAATTTTTTCTTATGTCTCATGATGAAGACACCTGTGTATAATTTAAATTTTTTTCTCTAATTTTTTTCCAGTAATATATAATTCTATATAGTTAGTATAGTACTTTTAAGTCCATATTAATCTTCTTCTGACAACATACCAAAACCCCATATCTTTCCGAATATACAAAATCCCTGAGGAAAAAAAAAGTAACAGAATACATACATTAGGGCCTCACAAAACACTTCATAAAAGTAACTCTTACATCTGAAGAATATACAGTCACACAGAAAGTAAGTTACAAAAACAAAGGAATAAAACAGTCCTTTTGTTTCATAATTCTTGATTGGTCCAGAAGATGTTTTGTTGCAAAGGAAAATATAAGTAGGATATCAAAAAAACTACCATCATAATGAACAGTAGCTTGGAAAAATTTAAATGCTGTGGAATGATGCTGTTATTGTAATGGGTGGGAAAGCTGGCATACATTTGGTGTCAAAAATTCCATATTTATACCATTTTAGGACCATGGAAAATGCTGTCTTCATAGTGACATGATTAATTTGCATAAGCATTCTGCTTGTGACAGTTTTTTATGCCACACAAAGAGATAACAAGTAATGTTCTGGTACACTTGCAAAGACAAATACAAGCTGCCTTGCCTACAACAATGTCCTCTTTAAGAATCTGGGCTTCATCAAAGTACAGAACATTTCTACTACTACAAATGAAAGCCTGAAGGATTTGCATCAGCTTGACAGGGCAGGATCTCAGCACTTGTCTGGGTTATGTAAGCCCAAGCTGATTCTGGTTGATTTTAGCAGTGATGGCAACCGCTCAGGGGTCAGGTTGGGTTTAGGCTCCCTTTAAGTGATTGTGACAAGAGAAAGTAATTTTCAGTTGACTGTGTTATCTCTTCTCCTAGAACAAAACTGAAGGTAAAAGAACCAAAAATGGGATTTCCTTCACACAGGACCTACTCCGACGCAGCTCCTGAGCTGTGTGTTTACCACCTGTGATGATGCCATCTCCTGAGGCAGCTCCCTGGCCTTCGGGGTCGCTATGGTAACTCACGGGTTTGAGAACAGAGGAGACACCACTCCCCCTCCGAGATGTTCCCTGTGAAAGGCCCTGCTCCCCCGCCCCTGAAGAAGGCGGTGGCAGGGGCGGTGTCCATCGCTGCCAAGACGTGCCTTCTCCTGCTTTACCGACCGGGGCCCGCCCGAGCCGCAGCTGCCCCGGCCCCGCTTCGCGGCGGTGGTGGCGGGGAGGGGCTGTGTCCCAATGTATGTTCTTGTCATTTAGGCTTTGCTCGCCTGCTACCACCATAAAAAGCCAGGCATACTGCAACTCTTCAAAATATCAGTCCCTGTGTATGGAGGATATTAAGCTTGATCTTAAGTTCCGGTCTAAACTTCCGAGTTTAGGCCATATTTCTCCATTATCTAGTTCATACGTTGGCCACATTTTCCCTGAGAGTCTAATAAGTTTAGGTTTTAGAAGCATAGACTCCTTTCTGGTTAAATTTGCCCAGTTCTTCAGTATTGACCTCAGGGCCATCTCTTGGAATACTACTGTTATTATATGCACAAGAGGATACACAGGCCATTCTGATGCCCAAAAATAAAAAGCAAAGAGGCACAAAACATCCAAATCCAAATCGAGATTAGAACGAAAACCCTTTCGAACCACAGAGCAAAAGCTACTCACCTGCACCATGCTTTGGCTTCAGGCCACCCTTACTACAATTTAAACTTTCACTTTTCAGAGGGCATCCCTTCTTGCCCAAGGATAATGAGCAAAACCGATCCACCCAGAACCCTATGGTTCCCCAAACAAAATTACAATTTACCAATACCTCTTAGCACCTAACCCAGATGCTGAACATGCTATTTGATCACTCAAGTGCCTCTGTTCCAAGGGTTCTTGGCTCTGATCCCTCTGGACCTCAGCTGGACCTCCCCCAGAATGCCTGGTCCAAGAGTTTTCCAGATGCCTCAGGGTCCCATCTGGTGTGCAAGAACTGCTGCCTTAAACAGCTAGAACAGAGGCTCTAGACAGAGTTAAGAGGAATAAAAGGAGGGCCTTCAAAGGCTACACCCTGGCAGTACCAAAGCCACCACGGATTTGGCTCTGCCCACATGGCTCCAAGATGGAAGCAAAAGAGGGCTTGGTCACAAGATCTCACATTTTTACAAGTTTTGGTCCATTATTGTATGGGAGCTAATTGTCCAGTTACAGCCCCAGCCCATAAAGTCCCATCCTTCTATTTTTTCTCTCTTCAGTCCACGTTGTTTATATTCTTGGGCCTGAGATCCAGATCAGTTGTCCTTGGGTCCCCAGCTAGAGAAGGAATTGTTGTGTCCACCTACTCTATGAAGAGAGCTTACTATCCCTGTATAGGAAAACTCACACCTTACTATCCCCTTATATGAAACCCAGACCCACCAAAAAAAAAAAAAAAAAAAAAAAAAAAATAGAAAGCTAAACCCCAAAGTATCATAGGAAATGCAACTATGAGTGTTTTAAGGTCCATAGAAATAAATGTCCATATTCTAGGTAGAGAAGTGATATTATGGTTAACATACTGCCAAAAAAAAGAATTATTCCAAATTCTATCAGGCATGTCCTATAGGATCTTGCACAAATCATGCTGTTCATATGAGTGCTCCAGGTGGACTTAATAATAACTCCTTACCTGACAGGACTGTATACACTGGGTGTGATGAGGGGATTTAAATACTTCAAAGTTATTTTCACATCATGGGCTTCCAGAACATGCTTTCCTTCAGAACTCATAAAAATGCACTATAAACTAGGGTGAAAAAAATTTTATTGGGGCAATATTGTCTAGCAGAAATTCCTCTTGCCTCATGCAAATTCCTGAGGCTTTGTATAATGGCATTTGACACGTAGTCTGGAGCAGCTGTTCTACTCCTAGAAGCATATTTTCACCAAACCCTGGACCATGAGTGACCAACTCAGAATAAAACTACTGTGGCTAAACAAGTGAACCTGTGTCAGGTATTGTCCTGAATTATATATGGGATAATCTGGTTTCAGTGGAACATGAGTCTGAGACCTTTTTTTCTTTTTGTCATGAGATGGGGGGGGGGGGGGGTTTGTGTGGGGGAGGTGAGGTCTGCATCAACTCAAAGCAGCTCCTTCTCTGTAAATAGGTTTAGCAACACATCAGTACTGCCAGTACTATGACTTCTGTGGATATTCAGCCAACCTTTGTTACACAAATTTCGTGTTAATGTTTTAGTCTACATCCTAAAGATACAAGAAATTCACTGCAAGAAGAGTGGGCCTGTATTCTGCAATGATGGGCCTGTATTCTGCAATGATAGGCCTGTATTCTGCAATGATAAGGGTTAAAAGAACTGCCTGGATACTCTGCGTGCCTGTCAAGACAAGCTGAAAAGAAGCCGAGGTCTGTGAATCAAGGTTCTTTGTTTGCATTCTTTCAGTTATCTCTTCCTTGGCAACTGGAGACATTTTTGAGAAACTGTCATAAACGATGCTACACTTTGGCATTAAAAACTGTAAGAAGGGTAAAAGATGCCATTTTCCACTAACATACACATCAGGGGAACTTATTCAAGGGCAAATGAGAAGACATTTCCAGATACAGGCATGTCACCTAAAAAAAAAATGCAGCTGTTTTTTACAAGGAATTCTGTTAAAGTGGTAGTGTATTGGAATGCTGCTCAACTTGCTTCTCTTTAAAAACAAACAGAAAATCAGGCTTTTTTTTTTTTTGTTCAAGCAATCCTCATCTTTTAACCTCCTATTCTGCTTAAGCTGCAATAGAAAACCCAAATTATCCTAAGTTTTCAAATTTATTTCATCAGGCTTCAGTCCTTTCTTAAGTGTAGCAGATTTCTGCCTTTTTTTCAGCCACGTCTCATGTTTCAGAATGTAGTCTTGGGCTCTAGTTTTGCACAGAAGACAGTGTTATGCCTGATGTCTATCCAGCCAGGCTTTATTTGCTTCCCCTGTGCTACAATCCCATGCTCCAACTCTTTCTTAAACCTTATTTACTATTTCTTAATACTTTCTTTTAACCACTCAAGGCAAATAAAGCAATGTTGACTTTGAGGGGGTCAATAACTACTTACAAATAAGTTTCAAATATGTTTTCTGAGGTTCCTAATATATTTGAGTTGGAATAGTAGGGACATGCTGTAGGCAATGAGTGGCTAGGACTTCAAAATGGTATAAAGTATCATAGAATCAGAACAGTTTGGATTGGAAAGGACCTTTAAAAATCATATAGCCCAACCCCCCCTGCAATGAGCAGAGACATCTTCAAATAGACCAAGCTCCTCAGAGCCTCCTCTATCAGAGGATCAGATCATCCAACCTGATCTTGAATGTTTACAGGGATTGGGCTGCCACTGCCTCCCGGCACAACCTGTTCCATTCTTTTACCACCCTCATTATAAATAAACTTCTTTCTTATGTCTAAAATAATGTATTAGATTAATATTATCAGACCCCAAACTAGAAAGATCTTTGCATTTAAGAAAATAAATTTGCTAGTAAAAAGCAAAGCATTTAAAATCTTTATTGTTTACTGACTCTTAGGCCACCTTTTCCCAGCACAAGTAAGATTTTTGTAAGATTGCAGCTCTTCTATTGTTTTTTGTTTGTTTGTTTGTTTGTTTTTTTAATTACATGATCCTCTACGTCTCAAGGGAAAAAATTCACTACATTTCTGTGATGACTGTGGGACTGTTTCAGTTTCATATCTTTCTAAGAAACTAATTCTTGCATTCTGAAATTTCATGCCATTGATTGCTAAATATATCAACTTTCCTCTCTGGGATCTTAAAAAGCATTAAGATTCCCAGGCTCTTTCCATTCATTCTTCACCACTTCTTTTGCTCTAACATCACTTCTGTGCTTTGGCACCAAAATACACTGGTTATATCTTCCTAAATTATTTAAAATAGAATCTTGATACTTTTGGTTTTATTTGCTTTAATAAAAAAAAATTCATTTTTTAACACACTATCACAGGAAACAATCCAAACTGGAATGCGTGAGAGTAAAGCTTGCAAGATATGAGCAAGCAGGGCTGACCTCCAGTTGGAGCAGTTGCAATGTAAATATTAAGAAATCTTTTGATTACTGCTTGCAGCTAGAGGAATAGACTTTTTCACACCTGCTTCCACACAGAAATTAGGGTTTTGGCGCAGACAATATAAAATTTTTAAAGCTTTATGCAAGTGACATCCAGTGAAATGAGCTACATCTCTATGATACAAACTTTGGCACAGGTATAAGGAACAAATGTCAAGATTTTCCTACAGACTGGTCCAGGGCAGATGCTGACAGTGCAAATAACTGTCAGCAAGAACATGAACAAGGGAGAGTTGGAGAAAATGTCTTCTGTCCCAGATCAAATGCTGAGATCCAGCAGATTCCTACTCCCATTTCCAGCTGCTCTGGGTGATGCTTGTGGCTGTCCAAGGCCACTGAAAATAGATGCCTCCTCTAAGTTCAGATCCTGGAGCAGAATCAGAATCATTGGATCTGAAATTCAGTGATTCCCACATTCCTTCCTACTCAGCACACAGTCAAGGTGAGTGTACAGTAGGTCACCCTCTCTTTGTCCCTATTAACCCTTTCCCTCCTGCCCCACTCATCCTAACAGCTCCTGAATCTTTTCCTGCAAGTCAAAACAAAAGTGCACCATGGCCAAGATAGTTGTCACTGCAACTTGGAGGTTCAGGAAGCCACAGGCAGAGAGGTGGTGGGCAGACTGGTGTCTTCCATCCAGGTATTTCTGCCAAGGTCAAAAACGGGGGAACCTGAAGTCAGCCTCAAAAGGGGCTTTTGTGGAGATCTGTCATGCTTGGGGGCATTGCAGGCACTTGTACATATGGATGGGAATTTGACAGAGTGAAACTTTGTAGTAACCATCCCAGACAGTGCTGAGGACAAAATGTCCTTGGAAGACAAAGCACCTTACAGCAAGGTCTCACCAGTTCAGGTTTCACATATTTAGTCCTTAACACTCACAGAAGTGGTTTTGCTTCTTGCTCTACATGTTCTTCAGAGGGACTGTATCTTCTTAATGCCCTTGGCCTGGATCATCCTGTTTAAAGTGACACCTGTGAAGGGGTATTTCTCAGGATAGGTTTTTTTCTTTTCCCTTCTGCAAAGTGAAAACTGCTTTGTTTATTGCTGTCAGCATTTTACAATTAATGTACAATTTCAAAGATGATGACAGGTGTTTATGAAGAGGATAAGAAGCTGAACTTACATTACACTAGATTAAGAGATGCCAGTTGGTGCTGCAGCTACAAGCAAGATATAAAAACCATGAATATACTCTGGTGTTTTACACAGCAGTACACTTGTTACATCACCCTGACAAGGCACTGCAGTGACACTGCCATCCTGGAGAAGCTTTTGCTTCTCTGAAGCCCCATTTACAGCTTGCCTGAAAGCAGCAGTGGTTACTGTTCTTAGGGGAATGCTGTTCTTAGGGAAGAGCTGTTTTGCACCAGGACATGCTGGACTGCTACTATCCCAGTACCATCTCTTATTTGAGATGGAAAAATAAAGGAAGAGACAACAGTACAGATAATCTTATATCCTGTTGATACTGGGAGCCTTGAGTTGTGAAGTCTTGAATGGGCTTCCAGTGCAAGTGTACTGCACCATGCAAACCCTGTCTGCAGAAAAGGCTACTTCATTTTGGTTGTTCAAGCTGTTTGTTGAGGGATTTTCTTGCATGAAAGAAAATCCATTCATCATTTCTTCTGTCAAACAGAAAGGATGTTCACATGAGAACTCCCTGCTGCATTTGTAGATAAAGGAAAGGCCTCACAGGTGGTGTAATTGCTGGTATGGAGGGGGAGCTGCCAGCAGCTTCCTCCTTTACAATGAGGCTGAGGTTCTTCTGTGGGGGGAAGGGGTTTGTGCAGCACAACACAGGCCCAAAGCCGTGCTGGGTGTGCAGCAGTTTAATTCATGTGTGTTCCACTGACTCCTTTGTTTGCAATCCTTCTGGTCAGGACGACTGTGAGACCAACAGTTTTCATTGCATCACGGCTATGGTCTCTTCCTGTGTTGCAAGGAAGGGAACAGCTTCCCTTCTCCTGTACACTGGTCCCAGAACAATGCATGAGGTTGTACAGAATGACAGAATCACAGAATCATTCAGGGCTGAAAAGACCTTTGAGATCATCTAGTTCAACCTTTGATTGATCACCACCTTGTCAACTAGACCATGGCACCAAGTGCCACAGCCAGTAGTTTCTTGAACACTACCCGGGATGCTGACTCCACCACCTCCCTGGGTAGTCCATTCTAATACTTAACCACCCTTTCTATTTGCACTGGCAGAGGAAGCAAGAACTCTGCTCAACAAATGTCACCAAACCGCAAGAGACCCCAAAGCTTGGGAGTTGCTGCCAAGTTTTAGCTGTTGCACAAGTAAGGATCTGCTTTATAATTTTGATTAATTACTGAGTAATAACGTGTGCTACAATTGCAGAAACATATATCACAGTGGATACAGGGACACTCTGGAAAGCATTCTGTGATTGGAGACATGCGGTGGCAGTCACACAGCCAGTGCAGTCCTGCTATCATAGGCACAGAGCTCAGCCTTGATGGATGCCACAGTGCTCACAGCAGTTCACAGAATCACAGAGTGGGTTAGGTTGGAAGGGACCATGCTGGGTCATCTGGTCCAACCTCCCTGCTCAGGCATGGTCATCCTAGAGCACATGGCACAGGATTGCATCCAGATGGTTCTTGAATATCTCCAGTGAGGGAGACTTCTACAACCTCTTCAGGCAATCTGTTCCAGTGCTTGGTCACCCACACTATGAAGTTCTTCCTCATATTCAGGTGTGCATCATTTCCAGTGCATCAGTTTCTGCCCATTGCTTTTCTCATCCTTTCCAAACACCTCTTGGTGCTTGGCTGCGCCAAGGCAGCCCTGGCTCCATCTACTTGGCACCCACCCTTTAGGTATTTATACACAGTAATGAGGTCCAAGCTCAGTCATCTCATCTCAAGGCTGAACAGGCTCAGCTTCTTCAGTCTGTCCTTGTAAGAGAGATGGTCCAGCCACCCAGTCAACCTTGTTGCCCTGTGTTGGACCCGCTCCAGGAGTTCCATGCCTCACTGGTACTGATGAACCCAGAACTGGACACAGCACTCCCGAAGTGGCCACACCAGGCCTGAATAGAGGGGCAAGGACACCTCCCTCGACCTGCTGGCAATGTACCCAGGATATCACTGGGCTCCTAGGCCGCCAGGGCCCTGCTGGCTCGGGCACCAGGGTCATTGTTGTAGGATTTTCTTTCAGCCTGCCGTGCCCCGGGCTCGACACAGCGGGGCTGCCAGGGCCCTGCTGGCTCGGCACAGCCTGCCGTGCCCCAGGCCGCCCGGGTCGGACACAGCGGGGCTGCCAGGGCCCTGCTGGCAATATACCCAGGATATCACTGGGCTCCTAGGCCGCCAGGGCCCTGCTGGCTCGGGTACAGCCTGCCGTGCCCCGGGCCAGACACAGCGGGGCTGCCAGGGCCCTGCTGGCAATATACCCAGGATATCACTGGGCTCCTAGGCTGCCAGGGCCCTGCTGGCTCGGCACAGCCTGCCGTGCCCGGGGCCGCCCGGGTCGGACACAGTGGGGCCGCCAGGACCCTGCCGGCTCCGCACAGCCTGCCTTGCCCCGGGGCGGACACAGCGGGGCTGCCAGGGCCCTGCTAGCTCGGCACAGCCTGCTTTGCCCCGGGGCGGACACAGCGGGGCTGCCAGGGCCCTGCTGGCTCGGCACAGCCTGCCTTGCCCCGGGACGGGCCGCCCGGGTCGGACACAGGCGGGGCCTCTCGCGGGCCGCTCCCTCAGCGCCTCCGCACGCGGCCTCCCGCCGCCAGGGGGCGCTCCCCTCCGCGGCGGCGCGCGCGCTCTCGGCTCCCGCCCGGCGGCGGCGCGAGCGCGGCGGCTGCCCGCCCGGCGGCGCCCATGGCCGGCGCCATCCGGCGGCTGGATGAGGCCGTGGTGAACCGCATCGCCGCCGGCGAGGTCATCCAGAGGCCGGCCAACGCCATCAAGGAGATGATCGAGAACTGGTAACGCGGGGGCCGCCCCTGGCGAGGCCTGGCTGCGCTGCGCGGGGCGAGGGCGCTGTGCCGGGGCCGGCCCCGCGTCCCGGCCCGGGGCAGCGAGGGGCGGGCGGGAGGTGCCGAGGGGGGGCGGTGCCCGTGGGTGCTCCTATGGAACGCGCGGGGAGCGGCTCCGCTCGGAAAGCCGCGTTTCTGTCTGCCTTTGTGCTCCGGCTCGTTTTGTTATTGTTTGAAAAACTTACGAGCTGTTTGCTTTCTGTGTCAGGTTAATAATTCATAGAATCATTTAGGTTGGAAAAGAACTCCAAGATCGCCAAGTCCCACCATTAACTCATCACTCCAAATCTACCGCTAAGCCATGTCCCTAAGCACCACATCTTAAGGTGTTTTAAATACCTCCAGAGACAGCGACTCAAACACTTCCTTTGGCAGCCTTTTCTATGCTTGACCACCCTTTCTGTGAAGATATGTATCCTAATACCCAGTCAGAATCTTTCCTGGCACAAGTCGAGGCCATTTCCTCTTGACCCATCACTTGTTCCTTGGGAGAAGAGGCCAGCCCGCACCTTGGTACAACCTCCTTTCAGGGAGGTGAGAGCAGTAAGGTCACCCCTGAGCCTCCTTTTCTCCAGGCTAAACACCCCCAGCTCCCTCAGCCTCTCCTCATCAGCCTTGTGCTCCGGACCCTTCCCCAGCTCCATCGTCCTTCTCTGGACACACTCCAGCCCCTCAATGTCTCCTTTGTAGAGAGGGACCTAAAACTGAGCACAGGATTTGAGGTGTGGCCTCACCAGTACTGAGTACAGGGCGACAATCATTCCCTGGTCCTGCTGGCCCCACTGTTGTTGATACAGGATGTCATTGGCCTTTTTGGCCACCTGGGCACACACGGCTCATGTTCAGACAGCTGTTAGAGCAGCACCCCCACGTTCTTTTCTACATGGCAGCTTTCCAGCCACTCTTCTCTCAGCCTGTAGCACTGCGTGGGGTTATTGCCACCCAAGGGCAGGACCTGGCACTTCGTCTTGTTGACTCTCATACCTGACTGATGGCGTCAGCCCATCAGTCTTGCCTGTCCAGATACTTCTGCAGAGCCTTCCTACGCTCCGGCAGATCAATGCTTCAGCCCAACTTGGTGTCATCCGCAAACTGAATAAGGCTACGCTCAATCTCTTCATCCAGATCACGGATAAAGATATTAAACAGAACTCTGGGATTTAAATTGCTTTCTTGGTTTCTTGGTTTCTGCAGTTTGGATGCTAAATCTACGAGTATCCAGGTAGTAGTTAAAGAAGGTGGTCTGAAGTTCATCCAGGTTCAGGATAACGGCTGTGGTATCAGAGTAAGTAAACAAAGTTGACACGTGTATGCTGCTGTTTGATAGTACCTTTTAAAAATTTATAAGTGTTTTATAAGGTTTTAAGTGTTTCTGATCTTGAAAAAACTTGAAAAGTGACTGTTGCTTGTCCCTTTCACATAGAAAGAAGATCTCGACATTGTATGTGAGAGATTCACTACAAGTAAACTGCAAAAATTTGAAGACTTGGCTAGTATTTCTACATATGGTTTTAGGGGCGAGGTAAGCTCTTCATCAAGGTTTTGAAACTGTTCATTGCTGTTATTCTGTTGTAGTGGGTTGTACAGAGTATCACATTTCCATTACTCTTTACAGAAGTTTCTGTTTTCTGAGAGAGTCTGCAATGTGAATATAGTTCAAAGTACACTTCAGTATCTTTCAAGATTAGGTGGATGCCTATAGGGAGGTATAGAGTCTTTTTGCTTTCTGGAATAAGATTTTTTTTTTTTAATTGAAACAAAGTCTGTCTTCTTAATGATGATTCAAGAACCTACAGGTAAAAGACAGTGGAAGATTTGAGTAGGAGGTGAATCCTCTATGTCAGACATTTGTCTAAATACCACGCTTAAAACTAAATGTGCAAAATGTACAGTGGTCTTCCTTTGTGTTTGCTGTTAGACAAGGTTAGTATCTCGGACCACTCAGATATACTGATTCTTTACACTCACATAGACTGTATCTGGAAGAACAGTCAAGGATGAGTTTAGCTTTTCCCTTTGGATGAACAAGATACATGAATGTTTGTCCTGTGGTCAGATACACAGATGCTCACATGCTCCTGAGACTAGACTGCTTGGGTCCTCTCCTCACACACTTTCAACATAAACATCTCCAGAGCCAGTGGAGCAGATCCCGAGGCTGGTTTCATCTGTGTAGACATGTCCATTGAGTTTTCCAGGAAAACCATTCTCTCCTAACATTGTAATATTACTTAGAGTCAAGAGAAGAACTTGGGCAGGAGTGAGAGAATAGCAGCTAAAATCTTCCAGCTGCTTTCTAGCTAACACAAAAAAGAAAAAGGCACAACTGTAATAATTTTCCAAATGTCTTTTAGTTATGCTACATGGTTAACCACTAGCATCGTCAGAGATAACGAAATATTAGGGAAGCCAGAACAATCTCCTGGACAAAAGAACTGGAAGTTTAGTATTATAGATAGTAAAAATTGTTTATGCTTTATTGACCTGCAGTTTCCTTGTAGGGATTTTTATTTACTGCTTGCAAGTGGTATATTGAAATGAAGTGATAGTGTTTAATGTGTGGACATGCCTCAGCATTGTCCAGAACAAGGTTTACAAAGATGCCTTCTCTTTTCCTAGGCCTTGGCTAGCATCAGTCATGTTGCCCATGTTACAGTAACAACTAAAACAGCTGATGCAAAGTGTGCATTCAGGTATGCTGCCTAATATACAAGTGACTTCTGCTGCATGCAATAACAAACATGTATCAGTTTTAGAGCTCCTATTACAGAGGAGGGGATGGTAAGGTCAGGTATCAAAAAGAGTTGGAATGTGAGAAAATGTATTTTTTCAAATTGTAAAGGTAAGCTTTAGCTTAATAATGTATTTTAAAATTGGTGGGGTGGGGAGGCAGGGAATCTTGAGAGAACTTCTATTTCAGTAGCTAATGTAAGTTAAACACTTGTCTTTATTTCAGAATAGAAAGTTGCATATGAATAGAAAGTTGCATACATATTATGGGCACCATGTCTAGCAAATTTCACAAGTCTCAGCACAGGAGCTTACAGCTTAGTTTTTTATCATATCTTTATGATACAATAGGTGCTTTATCCTATCCAAAAATAATTTTGAATATTCTTTTGAAAACTTAATCTAAATGATAAGCTTATCCATTAATTTTTTTACTACTTTTTAGAAAAGGAAGTGGGGAAAAAAACAGATGTTCTGAATCTTGGTTTTTCAAAAGATGTGTGACTATGGTCTTTCTTGCATTAAACGTACAGGGTATGTTAGAGGAAAAGAAAAATTCTGTCCTTTGAATTTATGCATCTCTTTAATTTTCATAGCTGTAATCCTAGCAGGATTTTGAGCCTAAGAGATTTCTGACCCACATAGGTCTTAAAGCTAATAAAGTTAGAGAGATGTGTCAAAGGAAACAGATCTTGGAGTAAAGTCAAGAATTTCTTGTTAGCATAACTGAAATGTAAAGTCTAGTTGGAGAATTGTTATTAGGCCGTGTCTAGCTATTAAAGAAAGAAAAAAAATGCAGTAATCCTGCCTTTAGAGGGAAAGTCTTAGTAACACATTTTCAAAACGCATGTGCCATGATCTGCTTCCTTTCCTTTGCTATCATTCCCTTTCCCCCACTTCCCCTCTGGCTCTTACAATCAATGAAGACAGTTTTACTCTAGCAGAAAAGTGAAAGAAGCTAATTCTCAGTGTCCCAAATTCTTTCCTGGGAAGAGTGTGACAATGATGGGATTTCTTTGCTTTTATCCTTTGTTTTTGTCTGTCCATGTCTGCCCTCATGTAAATCTGGAAGACTGACAACTTTATATTTTCTTCCTAGAGCTACTTACAGTGATGGAAAAATCAAAGCCCCTCCAAAGCCCTGTGCTGGAAACCAAGGAACTCAGATCACAGTAGGTTTTTGTGCCTGTTCTCTCTTGTTCCTTTTCTGTTCCCTTGCCCCAAGTACATTGTAAGGTACATAACAGTATCATCTCTGAAGGTGCAGTTCGTTAGGTGAACCTATGGAGTTAAGGAATAAACTGAAAGTTGATTTTTCATAAACCAAAGTATTCTCAGAAAATGTATATATAAATTAAAAATTAACAAGATGAATTTAGATTAACTCTGTGGTAAGAGAGAATTTTTTAAATTGTTTTTAATTGTGAACTTTTTCTCTGTAGGTTGAAGATCTTTTTTACAATGTAAATACAAGGAGGAAGGCTTTAAAGAACCCAAATGAAGAATATGCAAAAATACTAGAAGTTGTTAGCAGGTAAATTAAAATAGGAGGCTCCCAGTTTTATATACTGCCATGGGGAGTACTGTGGTTCTTCAGGGCGACTGGCAACTGTGTGTTTGGTGCCATTTTGGTGGTGGTGGTGGTGGTGGTGGTGATTTTGTTATGTTTTTTTTAAATTATTTGTTAGCGTGCAGTGTCAGATAACAGTCTGTCCAATTTGATGTGAAAAATCTAGATAGAAGTAGTGTGTTCTGTCTGTAGCTATTAATTATTTGTAAAAATTCCTGCAAAGAATTGGTGATGGACCTGATTGAGCGAACTTTAAATGTACCTGGGCTGAATATAATTAATGTAAAAACTGCTCAGAAGCATTGAGATTTGGCTGAATACAGAAAAGCTGAACGGCAACTTTCACATTCCCAAAAAGGAGTAATATCATTTTAGCTATTGAATGTTCCCTTCCTGGGCCCCTTTGTTGCCTCTTTTGCCACTGCTGTAGCCTTCCATAGTGTGCAGAGGTCTAGCAAGCAGGATCTGCACAATTTAAGCAAAAGAACTGCTTTACACTTTCAGAAGACACAAAAGGCAGCAAAGAGAAGCAAGACTGTGTACCAAGGTTTAGCCTATTCCCTAAATGAAGTATTCAAGAGTCTCTGCTGGGTCAGGCAGACTTCAGCCAGGAGATGGAGGGTCAGATCCTGCTGCTCTGTCAAACAGGATGACGTGAAGTCTTGCTGAGTTACAGCCCTCTAGCTCATTGGTGGTTCTTTCTCACTAGGACTTTTTTATTACTTAATTTTGGGGTTTTTTTCCCTCTTGAATTTTTGAGTTCACAGTCACAGCAGTCCAATTTTTGCCTGCATTTTCACATTTCTCATCTTGTGAGGTTCTATGGTGTGTTTTTCTCACAGTGCAGTAATTTCCCTAGAATTTTGAGCCAAGACTACACAGCTGTAGTGTATCAGGTCTCAGCCATGGGATCACAGATAGCTGAACTGTCTAGGTAGGGGAAGTGATAAGGATGGGCCAGCCATTATTCAGGTGCTTTTCCATAGCAATTGAGACTTGATTCTGTTATATTGTGGGTGTTTTGATGGGTTTTTTAGTTAAACCTGTACAGTGAAACTGAAAAAACAGGTCTGTTGAAGCTGATCTTTGAATTTCCAATGGTTACAATTGAGTTCTAAATAGGACACACTTTTTTTTTTTAAGCTGTTCAGTCTGCAAAAGCTCAGCTTGGCTCAAATTGCATTACTGTCTAACAGGAAGTGAAATTGCTTGCCCCCATTACTAGCTGCATTTCACCAATCAAGGGAAACAATTACCTTTTGTTCCACATACTGCAGACTTACATTTATCTGTTTTTCAGGTATGCCATCCATAACTCAGGCATCAGCTTTTCAGTTAAAAAGGTGGGTAGATAAAGTTTTTGTAACTTCACAGTGTGTCTGTATGTGCCTGTATATATATACATAATGTGTATATCTGAAAAGACCAGAAAATTTGCACTGTCTTTTGCAGCAGGAACAAGCAGAGAGCCTTCCCTTATACTGAAATGTTGAAGGGTATGTTGGTGCAGTTTGGATAGAAAGCACATCAGTTAGAAGTAAACAAGACAAAAATATATTTCTCAGGAGTTTGGAGGATTCTGTGTGGTCAGTGGTGTATTTGGTTTAGCTTTATGGGTTGTTTCAGCTTCTCTAGAGAGCCTGGTTACTAAGTGCTGTATGAAAGAGGCTAGGGTAGATGATCTTTGTTCTGTGCCATTCTTGGTAATTATTTACTGAACTGAGTTCAGTAAATAAAGTGTTCCTCACTTTCTAGGGTGGAGTTACTAGCCTCAGTAAGTCTGATGTGCTCTAGCTGATCTTGTAAACATGTGACATTTACCATACATCGCTTTTTTGAACATAAATAAGTAAATAATACAAAACAATATAATGATGTTATGTCATTCCCTGTATTTTTTTTAGAAATGTTATTATTTAATTTAAAGTATTTCTAAAACTTCCTCCAAAAAGGTGAATTGATTGATACTCATTCCTGTTCTCTTTAGCAAGGTGACACTGTGTCGGATGTTAGAACTTTATCCAATGCCTCAACAGTGGACAACATCAGGGCCATCTTTGGAAATGCTGTTAGCAGGTACGTTGATGTCAAGTTTCCTTTTGATATGAAGCTTTCCAGGGAATCACCCTCCCTTTTCTCTTTAAAGACCATAGGCTATGATAACTTTTCTTGCTTCCTTCATGATTAATTTCAGAGAAGAGGGAGTGCTGCAATTACAGAGCTCTTCCTTCTTTTCAGAATGTGTGACTTTTTTTGTGTACCAAAGGGAAGAGGAAAGTTACAAAATTATTCCTTTAGTGCACTGAAAAGGAATCATCTACTTATAACTTTCTGTGTCCTCATGTAAAAACAGCAAGCTGAACCTGTGTTCTGTACAAGTTGCTGATCTCTTCCTATACCATGAAAATCTTACCTCTTCTTACTGTCTGCTACCTGATAAATTTTGAAGCTACTCATACTGTTTTTTCTGAAACCTTATGGTTTCTTATTTTGACAAAAGCTGCATTCACTGAAGCTGTGTAAATCAGATAGAAAAATTAAAAAACTAAGATGATCTTTTTGAAGCAGTATCTGCCATTTTAGGAAGAATACTCTTTATGAGACTTAGTTTTCAGTTCTGAAGAGTCCATTGTATGTCTTTGTCCCATGAATATTTGGGTGTCACTTTGATTCTGTTCTGTCAAGAAGGCAAGCTTCATATTTAATGAATGTAACTTCTAATTCACGAAAACACCTTCAGGAAGCACAGCAAAATAGAGAGGCTGTGAAGTAATGAGGTTTGCAGTGTTACATGTATTTCTTTGCTATGCATTCATTTATTTCTACTATGGATGCTCATTTGGTAAGAATTTTTCCTCTGTACGGTTCAGGATAAATTGTCCATTTCAAAGTAAATGTTTTGATAATTTCTTTCAAACAATAATTTACCCAATTCAAGATGGTGTTAAAAACTGAACACAAATAAAAATGGCACTTGGTATATATTGAGGTTGAATTGGAAGTAAGTAGCCCTTAAGTCTGTTCTATGTGAACTTTAAAAGTTGGCATAACACCTTCCTAGAGAGCTGTGCTTGCAAACTACTGAGGTGGATTTTCCTTGACTAATGAATAACAAAAATTATTAAAACTGTTATGAAAATAGTTAACATTAGGATTTATGTGCATGAGCAAGAGAGAAGATTTTACATTTTAATGACTTCTTAACAGACCACCAAGACGTAAAAGTGGACAAAGTAGTCAAAAAAAAAGTGTTTGTTTTTCCTTGGCTGCAGACAATTTTGAAGTGTTCTTGTCAATCACTGTCAATGACTTAAACAGTGAAATGCTTATTAGAATTATCAATAGATTATAATGATGTGGATACTGTGATATGTTACAGTATTAAAAAGATAATGGGGGTAATTTTACAGATTCCAACCATACAACATTACCAATTTACACTTAGAAAGAGGAAATTATGCAGTTCAGGTTAAATAATTATCATGTCCCAGCAATCATCATTTGAGCTCTCAAATAATTCTAATTAACTCTAATTCTAATTAATTTTCATTAACTGTGATAGAAGATTTTCACTATTGGACACAAAATGTGTACACAGAAGCTTGGTAAGTTCAAAAGAGAAGAAGACCCAGTTTTATTCAAACATCTGGTATTTATAGAATTCTAAAGGTGACTGTGGATTGGAGGATTGAATTACCACCTCTCCAACCACACTGGTCCAAAGATTAATTAATCATTTCTCTCTACCCATAGAGAAATATGTAAGTTATTCTATTTATACATGAAATTGTGTGGCAACTCTGACTCTCAAATATGCAAACATTATCAGAAGGCTAAAGAAGTTTTATGAGAACTTTAAAACTTTCAAAAGAACTATAAAAGAAAACTTAACACTTTTAAAAATCAGGGCAACAGAAGACAGATCAGTATATGAAGTAGTAAGACTTGAGCAATAGGCCCTGAGCCAAAGTTGACTTTTAGACGAACCTTCCAACCATATGTTATATGATATTTGTATCTGCTCATTAGCAAACTACACATGATCATTAGCAAAATATGTAGTGTGATAAGAACATATTTATCTTTCCATATTTAGAGGATGGACAGGGTCATGAAATCAGACATCTGACCTTGTTTGGAGGTATATGGTCAAAGCCAACTTCCTTGGTTCCTCCTTGAGCCCCAGCCAGGCTTTGGGTGAAACCCAAGTGGAGAATGAAACCAGATGTTTCTGCATTAGAATTATGTGATCTTTTTTATTCAACAGCATAAAAGCTGGACCCTGTCCCAGCAAAGGTGGAGTCTTCACCTATGTGTAGACACACTGTATAGGATTTCCCAGTTACCAGGAGTGGTTCTCCAGTCCTTTGCTGTGACTGGGGCTCCTCAGCTGATGTGTGGATCTGGAGGATGGTAAAGTTTTAGGGTAACTGGTGATATATTGTCTTAATCACTGTAGGCAACCTTTTTTGCCCAATCATGATTAGGTTAAGAATTACTTTTGTAATTTGCTGTTTTGAACTGTAGTTAATTACACTCATCCCTTAAAGTTGATGCCTGTGTCTTTTGTGCTGACCCTGCCAACTGGCAAAACAGAATATCATTGCTTGTGAGTACTGTTCAAAATTTACATCAACGGAAGAATTAATTTTTTGTTCATGTTTGTCAAACTTAATAGGGAACTCATAGAAGTGGGCTGCGAAGATGCAAATCTGGCCTTTAAAATGAAAGGTTACATCACTAATGCAAACTACTCTGTGAAGAAATGTATATTTTTACTCTTCATAAACCGTAAGTTTAAAAAAAAGGCAGCATTTTGTACAGTCATAGGTTGCTTACATAATCAGAAAAACAAAATTTCTGAAGACCTACAAAGTGCATAAGCATTCTTAAAATTATTTTTAAGAATTAAGTGTTACAGTTAATTGTAAATCTTAAAGTGTTTTTTGATTTGTAATGTGCATCACACTTGGCACTGTATTTAGTAGAAAACAGCTAAGACTGGACCTAAAGAAACTTTGGTGTATCAAGGTTATGCCAGTGTCCTGCCAGCTTACACTAACTGATCTCTCTTCTGTAGCAACACTGGCATGGGTTGACTGTAAGAAATAATGAAAGATAGCCTGGTTATTTCAGTATTTGTGGGAAAAAATACCTCTAAGTGTAAAACATGCTGAGAAAAATACTGTCTATTCCTGGTTTTATATGAAGAATAAATAGGTCTTGGGGGAAAATGGGTATAACAGATTCCCTCTGAAGACACGAAAAGCGTGAAGATGTTTGTCTGAAGGAGGAGCTGGGCAGTGTTCAGAGTGTTGTAGCTCTTTGGAAACAGCGCTGTGTTCTGTGTTTCAGATCGGTTGGTAGAGTCAGCCGCTCTGCGCAAAGCCATAGAAACTGTGTACGCTGCTTATTTGCCAAAAAGCACGCACCCATTCCTATACTTAAGGTAAAGTAATAGGAAGAATAGCCTTTTAATACTGTCTTGTAGCATATAACTAGGGTGAGTAGGTTTAGAAGGACATTTCTGTTCCTCATGATAGTGTTAAGCACTGCACTGAGGTAGTTAATTGACAGGCAGGAGATAATTAATAATATTAAGTAAATCTTAAAAAGACAGACCTTATTTTTAGAAGTAGTGAGTGTCTGTAATTTCAGCTGAAGTCCTTTCCTGTTAATTCATGAGACACTGCAAGTATAAGGTATTTCTAAAAGTGGGTTTTTGTAGTTGTTCAGTGGAGAGTTTGGTTTAAGCTTACCAGTGTAAGCTCATTTTGGTGAGTGATTTTGGATTATTTTTTAATTGTCTAAACAAGTCTGACTGTAATATAACTTTAGTAGGTTTCAGGATCTTTTTGACTTCTTTGTATGGAATAACATCCCAAAGCTTGACACATTTTGTCAAATTTGAGACAATTTTTGGTTTCTTTGCCATCCATGGGATATTTTAAGTTAACTTATTTTAAACATTTTCCAGCTTGGAAATAGCCCCCCAGAATGTAGATGTGAATGTGCATCCTACAAAACATGAGGTCCATTTTCTTCATGAAGACAGTATTCTGGAGCGTGTGCAACAACATGTAGAGAGCAAGTTATTGGGCTCTAATTCCTCAAGGATGTACTTCACTCAGGTGAGAATATCTATGGAGTGATGGCAATTCTGCATTATTTTAATTATCAGGGATAATTTACTCTGTTCAATAATAAAATCTTTGCAGATATGGCACTTACCAGTGTTGTACCAGTACCTTTAGATCTTTGCTCTGTTTCAAGTTACTTTAATGTACCAGTGTTAACAATATGGCAAAAGAGAGGAAAAAAAGTATTAGAACATTTTAAGTACATTTCTGTCACGTAACTGATTAGTTGTCTTGATTTTATAAGTGTGTTAGCCTTCACATTTGGTAAATTGTTTTTTTTATTCTGCCCTGGTTTATGTGAAGAAGATGGTTTTGAGGAAGCTGTTCTGTGTATTTGATAACACTTTGGATTTAATCTTACCAGAAAAAAAAGTCAGGAAGATACTCTCCTCTCTCTCTTTATGTAAAGCATAGCATAAGAATTACTACAATTTTTATACAAGCTAATTCCTTGTGATTTTTTTTACCTTAAAGATTTTTTCTTTTGAGACAAAGGAATGGTAACCATTGGTTTTAACTGCCAAGATGATGACATTGACTCTATGTGGACAGCAAGTGCAAAGCTGGTGGCCTTTTAAGCAGTTGACACTATGTTGCTGAGGGTTTCAAACTTGCCTTTGAACAGTGAGATACTGTGAGAAGTGTGACTAATCTTTCTGCTTCTTCTTTTCTTGTTCAATCTCTTCTCTTTGCTTCCTCATATGTGAATGAAGACATTGCTTCCAGGAGCTGACTGCTCTTCCAATGAGGTAGTAAAATCAGCAGCAAACTCTTCTGTGGTTACCAAGGGAAGCAGTGACAAAGTTTATGCGCATCAGATGGTCCGCACTGATTCCCGAGAGCAGAAAATGGATGCTTTTCTTCAGCCAGTGAACAACTCCCTAAGTTCAGGCCCCACTGAAGTGACAACAGGGGTTAATGCAAGACCTCCAGAGGGTGCAGACAGACCCCAGGATGCTGAAATGGAAGAAGTCAGTGACCTGGTTGAAATGGCTGATGTTCAGGAGAATCCAGTGAAGCCTGGGGGGCCAAGCGAGAGTGGATGCTTGTCTCCTGAGAGTGTGCTTTCTCGGTAAGTCCCACGCAAGGCTACCTATTTATTTCATGGCATAGCCCTGAAACTATATTTTTTTCTGATCTTTTAGGGCTTTTGCTTTTCCAGAAGGGAAAAATTATCAAGAATAACTTTTCATGACGTTTTATTGAGAAATTAAACCTAATCTGTGAACTGTAAATTATATAACTTGTGATAAATTTTGTGACTGGAATAGTGTTTCTATGTATACTGAAAGGCAGGAAGCAGTATAAATCATGGCATTAGTTTAGGGAGCTCATACTGGTCTGTCTCACTCTGGAAGCCTCCTTTTTCTTAGGGATAGAAACTATATCACTGAATTTGACAGGCATTACCCTATTAAAGGCTAAAGTGCTGTAAATTTTTTATAGCTCCTACAGGAGCTGTTACAAGAGGCCACAGTCTTCTGAGGGAATCTGATTCCCTCTCCCCAGTATTACAGAAAAATGGGTATGGGAAAAAAAAACTGTTAGAAATAGGAACATTTTTGATGTGTCAAAAAGAGCCAGATTTGCTTGGTGCTTAAGCAACAGTTGCCTAATGGAATCGATATTAGTGTCACAAATTCTCTTAAAATTCTGAACTACCCTTTCCTAACAAATTATTCCTCAGAAGCAAAATAAAACTGTCTTTCTGGGAAACTGTCTGCATTTCCTGTGTTAACACACAGCATGTGAATTGAGCATCACATCTGTTGCTGTGTTTGGCCTAAGTGATAGGATAATTGAACATAATTCCTTTTGTTTTGGTATTGTAGGAAGAGACCACGGGAAGACATGGACATAGAACTGGAGAAAGATGACACCAGAAAGGACATGACTGCTGCCTGCACCCCTAGAAGAAGAATTATCAACTTGACTAGTGTGTTGACTCTCCAGGAAGAAATTAATAACCAGGCACATGCAAGTAAGCATGACTCGTTTCTCAGAATTACTGTTATTTTACCACTAAATATGATTGTTTGAAGTGGGAAAAGGTATTTAAAAGGAGGCCCGGTGAGCTTACTGTGCTGCTAAGCAAGTTTTTAACAAAAGCTTTTGCTTTTTTTTTTTTTTTTTTGTATCCGTCCCACTTATATGAAATGATGAAACTTATGAAATACTCTCTTGTTTGTTAAGAGTCATTTTAGACAAAGGTAAAAGGTTTGTAAATCTTTCTAGGGTATTTCCCTCTTTAACTCAGTTGCCTCTGAAGGCAACTTACACTGACTCATACCCTTATTATTCATATGTCTAAATGTTAGGAATCTCACATCCTGTATGCAGGGTTTTGTTGGATTTATTTTGATTTTTCTGGTTATAAGAATTGGGGATTGTCCACATAGAGATCTGTAATAAGTAACTTTTCTGTAAATTGATAAGAATCTTAAACTTTAGAGAGCATGAACTTTTGCTTTACTTGTGCTCCACTAAACATTTTGTAGAAGACTGGTAATTCTGACCCAGTAATTCCATATCTGACTGTCACTGTTTAAATACTGAAATCAAAGAGTTGTCACTGAACCTTAAAATACCCAAAAATGTCTCAAAATTCATGATAAAATTTGTGAAACTGCCTGAGGTTGTGTTTCATCTTCACATCTGTAAGAAATACCTAAAAGAGACTTTGGAAAGAGAGAAATCTTTTCTCAGTCTGTTACATTCCTTTAGAAAACATAGCAGTGGAATTAGTGAAATGAGTGTAGTGCTTTGTAGATGCTGTGACTGCAGTGCCAAACATCTGTAAAAAATCTTCTCCCAAGGATGGCAACTAGTGATTTTTTTTTTTTTTTGCGGAATGTCTAAAATTAACTCTTTTATGAAATCTTCTTATATCTTTCCCAGCCTTCCCACTCATACATATATTTCTAAAAAAAAAATTACTTTGTGAGAGAAAAAAAGGAAACTATGTAAAAAAATATTACGGATCTATTCTATCACACCTCTAGAATTTAGTTTGATAATACCTAGATTATGTTGCAAAGCTGGTTTACACCTGCAGTTTTTGAAGTGTGTATGTGCTCCTCACCAATCTCCTGTGGCTGGAAATTAACTTTGGAAGCCTATTCAAACACAGGATCTTTATCTTTTTTCTAATTTGCATTTGTAGTTTAAATGTTAAATAACTCTTCTCCCTTACACTTTAATAGTATGACTATGCATTAAAATTATTAATATTTCAAAACTTATGAGTAATTGGTCATACAAGGATATAAGAAGAAGCAGGGGTGTAAGAGTGACTGAACAGTAATCTGAGACTTTCATGCTAAAAAGACACAAACCACTCAACTAAATAAATGAGGCCAGGGTTGCAACTATGAAATTACCTTCTTTTGTTTCTTCCCTGCCTCTCTGTTTTTTCAGAACTCCAGGAGATGCTACATGAGCACTCATTTGTTGGTTGCGTCAGTCCTCAGTGGGCTCTGGCCCAGTACCAGACTAAACTGTACCTTCTCAATACAACAAAACTCAGGTAAAAGAGTTGTTAGACCTGTTGGCAGCTGAAATATGTACCAGTTGTGAAGCTAATTAGAAGAAGAAAGGAAATGACAGGGGGAACAACACTGTTCTCCTGTTGCCTGTATGAAAAGTTGTGAGGCTAAAGATTCTGTCCATTTAGAGCAGTCAAAACAAGTCTGGCACACTTGGGAAAAGTTGCAGGGAATCAGTGTCATTAAAATGCCACCTACTGTATTGTGTGCTCACAGACAGTGGGAAGGGAAAGACTTTTTCTTGCTTCATGATGATCTAGATGATCTATGACCATCAAGATGATTCGCTGCAGGATCATCTACAGCACATTGTATAAAGCAGAGGCTTCAGAAAAGTCCTAGAAAACATTGTATCCAGTTGGGTTAACAGTATCTGCAGGGCATGACTGTAACAAGAAATTTGCAATTTTGCCTGTGCAGCCTTAGAGGCCCAGCTACATAATTTTTTTTTAACAAATCAGAAAATAGACTTGAGATAGACATGTCTGTTACTTTCCCAGTTCCTTTGCATTTCTTACAGTGCAGTAAAGGAGTAAAGAAGTTGAAATATAAATTATCAGGGAATCAATTCATAGCGATTGGATACTTGAGTATGTAACCTTTCTGCACCAGTGTGGCTGATGATGTCAGAATCCAAGAAATAGATTTAATTGTAAATATATAGATAATGCAGGTGAACCCCTAAACTCTTCAGTTAAAGATCTTTATTGATAGGACTAGAGATGGATATCTGATGTTTACAGGACGATCCTTACTTTCCCCTCTCAATTATGGTAACTTGGGAGTTATGCAATCCTGTCCATATAATTAATTTTTGTGCTTCAATTTAGCCAAGAACTCTTCTACCAGATACTTATTTATGACTTTGCAAACTTTGGAGTCTTAAGGTTGTCTGTAAGTATAATTTTACACTATATCCTATAGAAAAAAAAATTTTAAAAATGTATTTATAATATGTCTGTCCTTTCAGACAAATGCATAGTTTTGATTGCACAGTCAGGCTGGCTTTTGTCCACTACAGGAATGTTGTTTTGTTTCTCAGTAAGAACAGAATGTAGAAAACATAGTAATTTTGTAGCTGCTACTGTTAAATTGTCATCCTGGCTGCTTGTCATTAGTGTCAGTTGTAGTTATACACCAAGTTTTGCCGTTGATCATTACATTAGGACAAATAATTTGAATATACAGTCTGCAGAAATACAGTGTTGATTGCCTGTAAAATATCAGTGCTTGGTGGGACTGTGGACTGCAGAGAAAGAAGAAAGAAATTCATACCTTTTTAGTCGGTTATGATAAACAGAACTGTTAGTTCTGCAGGCCAGAAATAGTGTATTACAATTAATTAGTATGTGAAGGAAGAAGTTACAGCTTTCTAATAGAGTTTCCTGATTATTAACCAAAGTTTTGCCTTCTTCATTTTTAGGAGCCAGCTCCTTTATATGAGCTTTCAATGCTTGCTTTAGAGGACCCTGAAAGTGGCTGGACGGAAGAAGATGGCCCAAAAGAAGAGCTTGCTGAGTACATTGTGGAGTTTTTGAAAAAGAAGACTGAAATGTTGAAAGATTATTTCTCTCTTGAAATTGATGAGGTGACTGCAGCTATTACCTCTGATAGTAAATGAATGGTGGACTTGGCAGTGTTAGGTTTATGGTTGGATTGGATCTTAAAGATCTTTTCCAAGCAAAATGATTCCATAATTCTACATTTTGGTGACAGATAACAGCAGTAGTTTGCTTGTAGTGCTTACCATCACTAAGAACTAGTTCCAGTAAGATTTTAGGTGGCATAACCCTTTCATTTAAAATGCTCAGGACTTATGCTGCCTTTAAGGACAATGCTACACAAAATTTCTATTTAATTAGTTACCAAGTCACAGAATGGGTTGGGTTGGCAGGGACCACAGTGGTCCTTGCTCTGGCAGGGTCATCCTGGAGCACCTGGCATGGGATTGTGTCCAGATGGTTCTTGAATACCTCCAATGAGGAAGACTCCACAGCTTCTGTGGGCAATCCATAATTCAGTCATTTCTTCTGTAACTAGAATGCAGATATGTTAACCAACAAGATGTGCATCTTAACCTGTTCTCAAGTCAGACAGGGCTGTAGCACCACTGTGCTCTCAATGTGTCTTTTTTTGTGTGGCTTAAGGCATCCCTTACTTTACACAAAAGTGAACATCTTCATCAAGTCCAGGCACTTCATTTGAATATTTGCCTGGGAAGTGGTATCTGTGTAACCTGGAGCTAGAGGAGAAGGTTGAATTCAGCCACTCCCTGAGCTGAGTGGTTTAATTCATGCCTTCTGAAATTATACACCACCAATAACTCTCTTCATGCAACATCTGTGTGGCATCGGGCTTTAAAAACTTTTAAGATTTTACCAAGTTTGGTAAGAATCAATCTTAAAATACATAAGAGTTTTGGTGCATTTAACTGCAAAAAAAAGAATTTTTTTTTTTTTTTAACTGAAGCAGCAATGTTTCCTTGCAGGAAGGAAATCTTAGTGGGTTACCACTTCTGATAGACAACTATGTCCCACCATTGGAAGGACTGCCTATGTTTATCCTGCGCTTGGCCACAGAGGTATAGTCTCTCAATAATTTTATTAATGCACAATTACTTTTTTTACTTTAGGCAATTCCAAACCTGCCTTTTCAATTTCTGGTGCAGCTTAAATGTACTCTTACATTTTGCAAATGCTGTTCTGTGGTTACTGATTAGTTATGCTTTGCCTTTGTATTCATTACTACTGACTGAGCCTCTATTTTGATTTAAAAGTCTGCATTCCTAACCTCCTTTTTCATTCTGTACCTTTACCTTACCAGGACAAAAATGGACAACACATTCATATAAATTTTCCATATTAAGAATCTCTGTATTATATAATTTGCCATATTATGTCTCTGACTGCTACCCAGATTCTCTAAAATAACTTTTTTTTTTTTTTTGTAACAGGTAAACTGGGATGAAGAAAAGGAGTGTTTTGAAAGCCTGAGTAAAGAACTAGCCATGTTCTACTCCATCAGAAAGCAGTATATAATAGAGGAATCCAACCCAACAAACTCTCAGGTATTAGAAAACTAACTAGCTCTGTGAGCAGAGAATTAACAACATACAGAAAACTTCTGCTCTTTCAGATGTAGACTTCTCATCCCAGGTCTTTCAGGGAACTGAATCAAGTAGCAGTGTGGCAAGATTCTGAAAGAATGTGGCTTAAATTTTCTGAAGTATTATAGGTATTGAGGGAACCTTTTAACTTTGGGCATTGCAGTGTACTTAGTATTATTACAAGCCTCCTTAGCCTCTGAGTTGGGATGCTGTATTTCTATAGAAGAATAAGGATGCAAATAAATTACAAGTACAACCTGATTGTGTCTAAATATCTGCCAAATCAATCAGTTAAGCTCACCCATTCTGCAAGTGACTTTACAGAGCTTAGAACTGACTGTATAGAATGAACTTTTCTAAGACCAGCAGAATTTTACAATTGCTGTAGTCTTACATAGTAAAGTTTTTAAGGCATGCTCTCCTCTAGTTAAACAGAACCTCTGTATGTCCTTGTTTTCCTGTATTTCAGAATGAAGAATCTGAGTCTGGTTCAACAACATGGAAATGGACTGTGGAACATGTGCTTTACAAAGCTTTTAGGACTTATCTTTTACCTCCTAAACACTTTGCAGAAGATGGCAACATTTTGCAGCTTGCTAACCTGCCTGACTTGTATAAAGTTTTTGAAAGATGTTGAACAAGTAGTAATCAAAGACTGTTTTTTTAGACAGACACTATTCATGTTACCTTCAGTTTCACTTAGTAGAAGATAAAGCTGGAATCTTGATGGAGGAAAGAAAAAAGGGATTTAGTGCCCTACTAAACTGCAAACATTACAGTAAATCGTCTATTTTCCTTCTGTTGATCAAAGTGTAAAAAAAATCATTTTTGCTGTGTCTAAACCCAGTGAAAATCCCTAAAATAAAATCTCCACTTACACTCTGAGTTTCCCTATTAACCAGTCTGCAAACAGAATACATTTCTACTGCAGAAAATATATTGGGTTAAGTGATTGTGGAAGAAGATAAAGCATTCACATTTCAACTAAATTCAGCTCTAACTTCACTTGCCCCTGGAAATCAAACTAGGTTACCTGCATTCCTTTGTTTTAAGCATAAAGGTTGTCTGACAGTACCTGCAATATGAATGTACATGCAAAGCACTTAAAATCATCTGTTACTGCAGGAGTTAGTCTTGTAATATTTCAAGGTCCTTGCAGAAATAAGGCAAATCCCATCCCTTTTAATCAAGGAGTCAGAATAGAAATGGGAATGTTCTGGCAGATAATAAATAAGCATGCACACATAATATTCATTGTCTCTAGTTTAATGAGTAGGTTTTGGGAGATCTGCTACTTTCAAGGCTGTGTCCCAACAGGGAAAACATTTTTCTAAGTCCAGAAGGCATCTAGCATCCAAACTAGAAAGGAAAGCAAGCTTCATTATTGCAATGTAAAGATTTCCATTCCATTTGAAAGCAGCTGGTACAAGCAGGAGCATTAATCCTCTTGGTTTGCTGAGGTCCCAAACCCTGCCTTACACTGAGAAATACTCATCAAGGGCAGCAGTTTGATATGAGTCCAAAAAGACAAGTCCTCTCATATGGGCATCTGCTGGCCTCAAGGGAAGTATTATACAGAGGCTGTGTAACTTCATTTATTTCAGGGGTGCCAAGTGCAGATGCTGAATTTCTCACCTGTGATGTGCCATCTTCAAAAGAGTGGGAGCTCTCAATAGTAGAAAACCACATAGTTCCAGAAAGCATCTTCTTCCTTCTGCTCCCTCTCTTTGATGACAGTCCTGGCAATGGGTTAACTCCTGGAGAATCCGGTCTTCCTTAGCCAGCCCAGCAAATGAAATCTCAAGTGAGTAACTGGCTTCAGCTGGCCTCAGCTCACATATTACTTCTGGCAATGAGGGGGCATGGAAATTGTGGAAAATACAGGGACTACTAATGAAAATTGTATTTGTATTGTGATTTCATCGTATCTTGCCCTTGCTAACATGCTTGTCTCGTGATTTCAGCATACTGCTGTATCACTCTTCACATGTAATGCCCAATAGATCAAGTAAGGAAGTTCAATATTGAATATGAAAAATTCCCTCTGTGGAACATCCAAAAGAACCTGGACTCTGACATGTACCTGTGAGAAAGGTCTTTAGATCACTACAGGCTTACCTGATATGTTAAGTGTGGCCCCAGTCTGGTCTGCACTCTAATGCCATGTAACAAATGCCAGCTCCTCATCACACTGCTGTTGCTGTGTGGGTACCTGAACCCCCCCAAAACGAACAACCTCCAAAATCATAAGATGCTTATTTAGGAGAGGCTTGCAAAATCTTTACCTGACATCTCACACATATAACTATTCATGTCTGGTGTAACAAAATACCCCCCATCCCAAGGATTTTCTGTCACCAGTGCATATGGCTTGTTCCGCTTTGCAGTTTTTGTATTAATTCCCTTTTTTCCAAGTACTGAACTGCAGGAGGACACAGGCACCGAGAATAGGTTGAATTTCTTAGTTATGCAGAGGAATTTCATATTGCAGATTGAAGAGGATGTTCAAGTAAAGTCATGAGTTGTGCATCTCACTATGAAGTTCATAGGTTTAATGGAACCTTTGATCTATCCCAGAGGTGTTTTTCTCACTGAATTTAATCACAGAATCGTTAGGGTTGGATTGGACATTTGGACATAATCTGGTCCAACCTGCCAAGGCAGGGTCACCTAAAACAAGTGACACAGGAACGCATCCCGGTGGGGTTGGAATGTCTCCAGAGAGGGAGACTCCATGAACTCCCTGGGCAGCTGTTCAGTGCTTTTCTTTACACTCTCAGTGTAAAGAAGTTCTTCCTCCTGTTGAGGTGACACTTCTGGTGTTTTAGGTTACAGTCATTGCTCCTTGTCCTGTCACAGGGCACCACCAAAGAGTCTGGCACCATCTTCTCTCTTGCCTGAGAGATATTTATCTGCATTAATGAGATTCCCTCTCAGTCTTCCCTAGACTAAACATGTCCAGCTTCCACAGTCTCTCCTCAGATACTCCAGATCCTTGGTTAGGAACATTCCAACATTGTTAAATGACAGGGTTTGAATTTCTCTGTCTTCTAATAGTTTATTCTCAGCTGCATCCTCTGAAACAGATCTTGGCTATTCTGAAGCAATGTAAGGGATAAACTTAGTCCTGGCTTATATTTTCATTCAGCAGTTACAGAAGAGAACTTTAGGAAGAGCATACTGAAGCCAATGCCACAAAGAAGTGATGTGCCACTACCACTAACACGGCCTCCCTACAGGCCATGTAGGGAGCACCAAACAGTACTATAACACATTTTGCACAAAATCTAGGCAAACTGGAGTCCTTACTGCTCCACATATATAGAAGTGGTAAATGTAGATTTTTCCAATGACAAAGCAATGAAATATCATAATGAATTACTCACGTTTTAACATTTTTATTTTAGAAAGTGAACATATCCATTAAAAAAAAAGAAAATGCATGGAGTTAAAAAAAAAGTAAACATAAACTAATGACAAACTGCAATAACATAAAATAATTTTATCTAATGAGACCCAACAATTATTAAATATACTTCCACCACAGAGAAGTTTTACTTCATTATATTACCAGTCTCTTGATTAGGTACACAAGACAACACTTTCCAGTAATTACCTAGTCATTAGAAGATCAACTTCAGGAATCACTGAATAATAAAATACATTGTGGACAAATACTTTCATACCACCTTGGAGGCAACCTAATATACATATGTCAACAAGGTACATCTTCATGAGGTATTACAGTACATGGGAACCATTCCCTTTACTTTCTAATGAGTAAACTCTCCTGTCAGCAGCTCTGCCAGCAAGTCAGTCACAGACTCTTGTTGCCAGTTTCCAAACCCCAACAGCTTCCTGCAGAGATTTTCTTTCTGCAACAGATCACACAAGTCAGGATGAATGAAGATGGGAGTAAAGAAAACATACTGTAAACAGGTAGGCTGAAAAGAAAAGGTCATCCACTCTTCCAGGTGAGCACTAGAAGGCTTCAAATCAGAAGTTTCCGATTCTCAAGAACATTTAATACCTCCCCCAGCTTGAGCTTTGCTATAAGCGGTAAAGTGAAAGCACGGGGCACGATAATTCCAGAAGTAAATTAAGTAATTTCCAAAATAAGGAAGTAATCTCATATTTAAACAAAGTACACTACAAAAATGTTAAGATGAAGCTGCTCCAGTGTAACCCACTTGTAGTTTTAAACAGGAGGGGAAACAGCAAAGCAGGGTTGCCCGTGAAATCTTCAGGCATACCTGTCCTAGATTTAAACCAAATAAAATATTTTCCTAGCATTTTTGTGCTTTCGTCTCCAAAGAAATGTATCTCTCTGCTGCCAAAAAAAGGAGCTTTTACACATCTGGTCCACCACTGTCCTTTCCAGGAGGGCCAAAAAATAAATGCAAAGGAACCCGACTCTAGGCTCTCAAGACTTGGCAGGATTTCCTCCTTGAAGGCTGCTATGAGAGACAGACTGAGTTCAAAAATTATGAATTCTTCAGAGTTAACATACCATTTAATTTCTTTGGAAAGGAACTAGGAAGAAAAAGCATATCTTTTGGAATATTCAGGTTCTACGCAAAGTAACTTACCTGCTTTTTCTTATTCGCTATACAATTGGTTTTTCACTGTCTTGTTTTTCTTCAGAGTCTTCATCAGAACCTGAAAATGAAGACAAGAATGCTGTAGATCAATTGAGAGAAGTTAAAAGATATAAAAGTGTTAAGCTTTTTCTTTTTTTGGACAAATTAATCTGAATGTCTTTCATTTTTGGAATGGCACATCAGCTGCGTATTGAAGTTCAAATTGTACAGAAACGGAATAAATTTACTCTTTTCAGGCTGATTTTCCACTTATTATCTCCAGAATAGACTTGGTTACCAAGTAACCAATGTCAAAGATGAAGGGTCAGCACATACAAAGCAGTGGCTACAGGGCATGTCCCTGGACATGTGTAGCTTCAAGAAAGACAAAAAGAGAAAAATATGCTCAAAATTCATTTTATATGTCACCTCCTAAAAGCAAAGATTTGTTTTAAAAAATGTTGCCATATCAGCAGAGAGGTTTATTCCCTGCTGCACGATCACAGGGGATAGTTTATCTCTAAATATTTGTCAAATCAATACGTATAGCAAAGTGACCAAAAATTGCTCTCTTACTACAATCCACAGTTTGTCTTCTCAGAAAGAAATACAGATTTTTGAAAAAAAATTTTAGTCATGAGCTATTTTTACTCTACATTATCCAGCAGTTTCACTCTGTGACTACCAGTGTGTGTTAGTTCAAATATATTAATCCGTCTGTCTCTTCTGAGTCTCATACCCATAAAGGGTGCTCAAAATGTACTTGGCAGTCAGGGCAGACCTGGAAAAAGCACCTGAGCTGTTACTTAATCCCACAGGACAAGCTGAAAGTAATGGCACACCTACAGTCAATACATGCATGCTGAAACACAACATCTCACTGCATAAGCAACACTGACCCAGCCACAATGTCTAGAAAAACATGTTAGCTTCATTTACACTTCCTCTCACACTGTGTATTCTGTTGCTACAAAAAAAACCCGCAAAACCCAGGCTGAACCGCTGAGTCCAGTACAATTCTTCAGTTATTCCTCAAAGCAGATTCATAGTTTTAGCTAAAATCCATTTTCACTTTGAATCACTGGTTATAGTCAACGCTAATGCTCAGTGACCCCTAGATGGAGCTCGAAGTCATTCACTAAGCCAAGATGCTCAGCAGAAAGAAACCAGAGACAGACATTAAAATGAAAAATATCACCGACATCTGTAATTCTATACTGCAAGAGAGGCAAACTTGTAGTAGCAACTAGCAGATATTATTTTAATTATATTGCATTATACAGCACAGCTTTGCAAAGAGGTTTACATTCTAGGGAAAAAATACTGATACAGGAGTTGGGGGTCCCCACTGTATTCTCAGGTAATTCATATTGATTTGATCCATTAAGAAGTTACTTTTTTTCCTTTAAATGCTTGTGATACATTCTTGAATCTTGCAGTATTTACATTTATTTTTTATTTAATCAACTCATGTCTCAACTAGACAAATCAAATGATATGCAGAGTTAAGATGCACTTAACATTACCCAGACAGGTGAACCTTTCATAGAGAGAAGGCTTTTTTTCTTTTTGTTATGAAAAAAGAAAAGAAGCTCTGATTCAAATTTCAGTTTACCTTATAGCAGTTTCAGGTTCATTGTCTATCATAAGACAGTATAAAGCTCCAAATTTAGGCTGGATTAAATTGTGCATTGCTGCATAAATGCTATTGCTGGCAGGTAAGAGACCACAGAGTCACAGAACATCTCAGGCTGGAAGGGACCCATAAGCATCAGTGGTGGCAGAAGCAAACCATAACTGCCCCCTTTCAGTTGTGGTGCCATTTTATTTCAGACTTACCTTGCTTTTAGTTAGAACATGACTTAAAATACATTAATCACATCTTGTAACTCAGCTGGTAGGTAGCAACTAAACTGAATTACTGAACAAAAAAGAATCTTGCATTTTAGGATGACAAATACAGTTTTCATTTATAAACAAAAATCTATTTTTCCCCTTCCCCTTTGAAGGGCATGAAATATGCAGGAGTGTAAAGTGAATAAGAAAAATCTTTCACTAAGCAAATGTAACTACCTGCTACAGACTCAGGAGGAGAATAGAACTGCCCGTCAGAGAGGACTCCTGGGTGAAGAAGAGCTGCTCGTTCTGAAGCATCCTGTGCTATCAAAAATCCTGAAAGAAAAAAAAAACAAACACATAAAATCTTAAAGATCAAATAGTGATGAAGAATCCTGAAGACTGATGTATTATATTAGCACTCCTAACTAGTTACTTCTTTAAATAAGTATCTTTTTAAAAAGCATCAACAATTAATTTAACACTTATGTTTTCTATTTAAATGCTGGCAATTAAGGTGACACACACTAGCAAAATGGAGATATTGCACAAATGAATGAAGGAATTTTTCTTTTTACTATGTGTGATTAAATTATTAGGTTGCCGTATGTAAATTCATCAATATTCACTGGCTAACTAAAACTTCTGAAATACATTTTTAATGATCAGTGAGGTGCCATGCAAAACCAAATAAATTATTTTCTCTCTCTGCCACTATGACCCTTCAAAAATGGCTTGCTTTCACTTATGTGTCTCAACATACTCAGTTTCTGCAACCTTCATAAACTATTTGCATGTGTATGCATTGAATATTTTGTCTGTGAATATTCAATATGAAAAAATGCAAGTCTCCAAACTGGTTAGATTTCTTATCTATTTAGATAACAATGTGATGCAACTGTAGTTCCTCATCCCCTTACAAGATAAAAAAATTACTCTAAGTTTCTTTTTCTCCAGTTAAACCCTACTGTTCCCATTTAATCAACTTCTTTCTCAGACCAGTGAAAAAGAAGAGGGAAGAGATCAAAGTAGGAAGACTGCATTCAGAGCATATAAAAATTGAGGTATCCATGACTACGTACAGTTTTTTGACTACCTAACAGATAAACATGCCTTTCCAACAGAATTTCAGACTGTATTTCAGGTAGGGATGCATAAAGAACAGGTTGGCTTTATCATTACTCTCCTGTTGTTGAAAATCACAAGCATCTGTACGCTTTCCTTCCCTCACCACTCAAGCAGTATTCTCTTTCAACTGAAACAGTGGATTTCCTCCATTTAGTTGAATATATTGAGTATCAGATGAGCTGGTGCCTCATCTCAAAGGCTGAAATTCATACTTGTTCTGGTCTCGTTCTGCCTGTGCATGAAACAGACTCTCCACAACACTTCTTTGCTTTCCCCTTTCCACCTCAAAAGAATAGTGACATCAAATTAGTTATTGTGTCGACTCTTCCTAAAACAGGAGCCAGACACATTATCCAAAAAATAAAGTTTCACAAGCCCAAGTCAGTTAAATTTTTATATATAAAACATACAAAACTAAACGCATTCCCAACTGCTTGACAAACTGCTGATCTGGCCTTTCTGACTTTTAACTTTGCTTCCCTAAATGAATTAACACCTCACTTCTTTGAAGGTATATGTTCCCCTTTCCCAAAGAGGAAAAAAATCATGCCATTTGATTTAATTTTTTCCACAGCTCTTCAAATTGTGAGAAGTTGAAAGAAGCATTCTTCTGCCAGTTAACATGGGACCAAGTGTTGCCAACTGCAGTGACTGAAGGGAAATAACACAAGCTTACTATTTTCTTCTTCAGCTTCTTGTGGTAACACTTTAAAGTCCAGGAACCAAGTTTCAATCCAGGCAAGTATGAAGGATATGATGGGCAGCACATAGCCAAAAGCACCCTGTGAGAACAGCTAGAAAGAAAGAAAACATTACAAAAATTACTCTAAAGAATCGTGCTTTTAAGAAAACAAAGTAAAACAAACATTTGATTAGAATATATACCTGTGAAATAATTACTTTTGCTAATAAAAAGGCACTGGTCACTGCTGTTGTAAACTGAAAGAGACAGAACAGATAAACTAATGAATGAATTTAGTTTCTTATTTCTGCCATTATCTATTAGTTGCAACTTTAAATATTTACTGACTACAGCAAGATCACATAGACTAATAAAATGTAACAAGCATGATACAATTAACTTGAAGTGTTATTAAAATAACATTATTAAAGGCAACTTTTAATACAAACACCTCAAAACAATTTGATTTCCACATAGCATTTGTGTAGAATCTAAACTGCCTGAGTTAAGCAAGTTGTGATCTTACTGTATAATAAAGATAGTGTACTTTATTCATCAAGTCCTTCTAAAAAAACCCAACTATTTACACACTTGGGAAAAAAGGTAACAGCAGTTATTCCAAATGCTTTTCACTACCATCGAAATCAAAATATCCATTTCAAAAAACAAAACATCTTTGTGGGAGTAAATTGGAATAAATATTTTAATTCATGAAGTGGTATTTTAAAAATTTTATTTTTTTGAAGACTTGATACTATCTGATATATTTTTAAAAATCAGCATGCTGGATAAAGTATCTAAAAAAACCCAAAAATCTGAAAAAGCAGTAAACAAGTACTGTTCACATAAGCAAGGCCTGTATATCTTCTAGTGTATTTGGGTCCAGCAATTATTTAAAAAACAGCAGAATCAACTTCTGTCAATCACAGGTAGGATGTTAAGATTTAAGGCTTTGGCAAGACCTTCAGCGAAGCTTTATGTATCTAATTACTTGCTACCATGATGGCTTCACTCTCCCTCCCTCACAAGCAAAGGCTTCAAGTTGGAGGATTAAGAAATATTCTACAGCTACACAACAAAGAGCAAGGACTTTTAAGAAGCATGCATATAAATATAAGCACAATCAGAGCAGCACCGGCTATTTGTATGTGTTTGTGCCATGCTAGTCTATAAAAATCATTGCATGTAGTCTCAGAACACTAAGCAAACCGCATGCTACTCACTTGAAGAATGTTAGACATGAACATGTTCTACATGCACTTTCCACAGTGTAAGGAAAAAAAAAAGTCTGATTTACAAAGCACTAAGCCAGCAATACACCTATTGTATTACAACCTTTCACCAAATTTTGCATTCTTCGTCATTTACACTATACAGCTGCATTAAAGATATTGGCTCCAATCCATCGTGGTTGCCTACAGTTCTTGAGAACTTCATTTTTAAGAAGGAATTCATATTCAACCTTTTGTTGAGGTTGTTGAGGAGCATGAAGCAATACAGGTGCTAGTGTTCAATGGGTGGTAGCTAAAACTTTTTAATGTAAGAATGTGGGACTTAATAGGCACTTGGATCTCTGGCACAATAATGCCAATTCTTGTTTCTGAAGAAGGTTCACTATTACAAATGCAAATATATTTGCAAAATTGATTAACAAGTCTCAGACTTAACAAGCAGTTATGGATGACTAGCCATCCATATTGGGTGAAAAATAAACCTTCAATTTGTATTAACGTGATACCTAATAAGAACCACATCCACTGTGCTATTAAACTCTTGCCTTTAGGCTAAAAATCTTCTAGAAAACAAGTTTTAATTTGTTATTTTACAACAATTTTTTATAGATAAACCATCAAGATGATTCTTAACACACAAGCGTTAAGAGGCATCTGAAATTTTGTCTGCTTGATCCATTGTAGGAAAAACTCCATTATGCTTGGCTACTACTCACAGCTATTGCCCACCAATGGCGCAGTCTGCACATTGCATATGCAAGTATTAACACCTTAAACCGAAAGACTGCCAGTAGCTATAAAGAGAGGAAAAAATATTGGTTGGTTAATTCAGAACACAGAAGAACCACAGTAGTCTCAACTCACCAAGAAAATACTAACTACTTACAAAGAAACTTAGGACAGTCTAAGTTCTGTTACCAAGAAACAAATTTGAATGTGTCCTTATAAAACAAAAATAGGAAGTAATATCCCATTTGTAAAGAAAATGGCAACATCCACCTGCCTAGACAAGCTCAAATATGCAAGCATGTGCCATTCCACTAATAAGTTAAAAACAGAAGAAAACTATACAAAGTGTCTTCATGACCATTTTACCTGACTTGAATCTTAAACAGTTATGTCAATCCAGATTAACAGCTGGATGCAGTTAATCCAGCAAATACCTTGCACATCACTGTGCATCTCACTGATCTTAGCAGTGTGCTACTATACTTGTAGTATTTTGTGAAATATTAATATTTCAACAATCAATTATTCTTTATGTGGCTGCCCATAATAGCAAGTCATTCTATTTGGCAGTAGAGAAATCTAAATTACGGTATTTGAAGGCCAGAAAATTAAATCAATAGCAAACAGACAAGATCTCTGAATCAGGGACTCCGAGCTTCAATTTCACTGTTTATATTTTGACAGTTGATTGTCTCCAACTTTTTTAAAAGCATGTGTTCAGAATCAAAAAAGTGTGAAACAAGTGCTTAAAAATTAAGAAAAATCAAAGAGAGACATGGCCAGAGGTATGATAAACCCATTTAATCTTACGCAAATGTGTAGTAGAAACAGAGGAAATCCTGTAAAAACCCACAAATAATTTTGCAAAATTTAAAGTTCTAGTCCCTTCCCAGGGAATAAAAGTCTATTATTTTGCATTATTTTGAGAAGTTGGTTCACCTAAAGGATAAAGTAATTTCAGAGCATCACTGTTTACACATAACATTTTTTGCCTTCTGCAGCATGGTATATCATGGAGACCCTGCCAGCAAAACAATGGAAAAGGGAGAAGAAGCATAATTTGCTAGCTTATAACATTTTTCAATCTAGTACGTAAATTCATTTGACACAGCAAATATCCAATGCAGAAGTAAGGATGGGTTTTTACACCATTTTCAAAGAGAGATTCTGGATATGGTCATCAGTACGAAATGACTGATACCAAATCAAGTCATCTCTGCAAGGCAAAGAAGATCTGGTAGAATTAAGAATCTTGCCCTTTAGAAGAACTGTAAAGAAAAAGCTTTTACTTGGGCTGTGCAGTGCAAAACGCATTGCTACTACAGAGCTACAGCTTTACTTAAAGAAAGAAATTTCCTAATGCAATTGAGTTCCTCTTACGTGCCTAAGCTACATATACATAGTAAGGGAGCATCATCATGTCATCTGTTTTTACTGTTTGAGTTAAAACACAGAACTCTGAAAAACCTGCCCTGTGCAGGCCACCCTGGGCACAAATCTCTCCTCACTGCAGCCACCTTATGCCCAATGAAGGACAAAAACGTTGGTTTAAGCAAAATGATTTTAGAGTGGAGGGCTATGGGCCTTATCCTCTTAATGAATTACCTTATGTCACATCAAAGTCACATTCTTGACTGGGTTTTCAATCTGCTTTTCCACACACCCCAAAGCTAAAGATGCAAATCGATTTGCCCTAAGCATTTCTATCCACAGGCTCCCAGAGCCTGCTGCCAGAGCAGGATTGGGTAACCCCTAGATGGGTGAAACTTGGCCGTTCTGCTTTAAATTATCAAGAAAAGATCAACCCTTTCACAAGACTCAAACTAGAAAACATCTGTGAAAGGAGGAATGCAAAGGAGGAATTGCTGCTTCTTTTTCTTTTTTTAAGAACACTTACAAATATATCAAAATATGAAGAGGAGTAGTCATAATGTAGGACTTCTTTCTCTAACGTAGTCTCAATGCCTCCTTTTACCTACAAAGGAACAACAATACACACAGCTTCAGAAAACAAAATACACTCAAATATGAAGAGTAAAACTAATAAATCCCTGCTGATATACAAAAAGATCATTAAACTACATACAGAAGAGCTGTCCGCCAAGAATGATAGCGTCAAGACTAATGCTCTTATTTGTTTTTCAAGATTACATAGACTTTTCAAAGTTAAAACATTTAAGATTGTCATCTGGCCTAGGCAAGCCAGATGTTTCAGGCTGTCTCAAAATAAAAGCAAACAAGTTATTGAGGGAGGAATAAATGATTAAATGTTAAGGTTTGTTATATAAACTCACAAAGCATTTTACCTCTTATAAGGAGGATCAAAACAGTTGATCAAAAAGCCAACCATAATCCAGTCCTAGTTAGTCACATGTTAGCAAATAGGAAAGAGAACAAAAATTGAATTCATACTTCAGATTTCTTCCTTATCAGCCCTCACATGATTTGTTAAGAGAGCTGAGCCAAAAGATCCACAGTAAAAAAAGCAGAAGCTGAAACTATTAGACTAATCTCGCATAAATAACATTCAAGTTTAATTCTTCCATTTGCTGATGAGATTCAGGAGAATATCTTCCTTAGCCACCATGTTTTTTTTGAGTGGAAAGATTCTACTGTTCAAACTGGCCTTGTAAGAAAATAATTCAATGTGCATTGGCTCAGAGAATGAAAAGAATATCTTAGTTGCAAATTAAAAACTTTAGTGTCCATTTCCTATTGTTTTTAATATGAAATTCCATAATTAAGCACTGCATGAAATAGTTATGCAAAACAACACCAACAGAAGGCTTTAATATTGAGTTCAACTACTGTCATCTTTTTAAGGAAAGGAGTTACCAAAGCATGTCAACAACATATGCTCACTATCTCAAAGCAATGCAGTCTACACACTTCCACACTTTTCCAACTACAGTGCTGGACAGTGTTTTCCCAAGACTAGTCACTCCAACTCTGAATTTCTTCTATTTCTTCTCCTCTCCCTCCCCTCTATGTCTACATAACAAAACACTTTCAAAATACAGCTTTCCCATGGTTGTTCTACTGCATCAAGTGTGATTATCTATTTCCAGCATAAATAAGGAAGATCAGCTTCCCACACTCCAAGCTGCTCATCACTGTGTGGCTGTGTGACCACCATGTTAAAATAAGGATAAACATAGAACCATGAAAGCCTTGATTTTTGCTCAAAATGCCATGGAGCTACTCCCCGAAGCATTTAACAATAAACTATGCTACACCTAAGGAAACTGGATAACTGCAACAAAGCAAAAACAATGTTTACAGAACTCTCATAGCAATTCAATTGGTGCATAATTACTTATGTGCCAATAACACAGGGTCCTAACACAATGCTGTATGACTTCTCAGAAAACAAAGCAATTCAACAAAAAACAGAACCAAAAACCTAAGCATATGCCAAATACCAGATATAAAATTTTAACTTCTAATATCATTGACTTCTAATGACAAAAACCTGGTTTTTATTCTTGCTGACATGTGGCAGTATAGGACACCAGCTCATAATATGCTGTCCTGAAATACAACTTTTTACAAAGAAAACTGCTGTGATCTTGAGATCCCTTGATACTGTAGCATTCAAAATGAAACACCATGATATCGTGAGTTGGTAGCATTTTCTATTCAGAATCTTCAATATTCTGAGAGCACTCATGAAAATCTGTACTCTGAAACCTCAACAAGACATATAAACCCACTCTGTTCCTCTTAGTTGTACAAGCTGTAGAGAAACTGGCCTAAAAGAAGAACGGCATCAGAACACTATGCTACAACCATTTTTCCAACTAGAGAAAAACAGAAAGTCTAGTCCCAAAATTACATCATTCAGGCAAGCAAAACCTGCTCTCTCAAATTACATCAGAATGAGTATTTTCACTGTATCAATGAACTATTAAATAGACAGCTCCTGAAGCTTCATAATGTAAATTAATTACCAAGGTTATTTATCTAGTAAAGAAATGCTGATAAGAAATATTTACTCCAGATCTTTATTTCTAGAAAAGGGATTGCTCCCTAGTGTGTCCTTTCTTAAATGCAAACCAGTATATATATAGCTTAATATATAGCTTAATACCTAGCTCAAGAACTAGGATGCTACTTATGAAATAACAACAAACGAGCTATCCTGTTGCTTTGTGGAAATTTTAGAACAGCCTCATTTTCCAGATTACAAATGCTGGAGTTAAAAGGTGACAACTGTGGGAGTTTATTTAGTTGTTTAAATGCATCCTGCCATCTATAATGTATGATGCACCAAGTTTACATCAAAGAAAATACAGCAAAAGAAAAGTTTTGGCCATTTTCAGGGCCTAACACCTCAGTGAAATATCACTGACTTAAAGTTACTCAAAAGGCAGAGTCTTGAATCTGGTTAAAATTCACACTTCTTGCTAAATTCAAAGACATACAGTAACATTTCTGTATTTGATGCCTGAAGACTACACTGGATTTCCAATGTTTTTTTCAGCATGGCTCACAGACTACAGGAACATCTAAAGGTTTCATATAAGATAAACACATATCTTAATTCATAAACGTAGATGCAGTTGAGTAGGTACTGTGCTCATGGAAGCTTAAATAAGCTGCTTAAACTTAAACAGATAAAAATAACATAATTTTGGATAGAAAGGAGCAACTTATTAACTGTCCCTGTAGTGAATAAAACCTTAATATACTGTCTAAAGGTAGGTACTGAAAAGAGAACTCACATTTAATTCTATTATCCAGAGTAAGGTTATGAATAAGAGATCAAATGTAACAAACAAACAGAAAGTCCTTCTGACATCTGATATGCCTTTCTTCTCCCTGCCTTCATATGACTCAATCCTTGCCATCAGCTGCGTTGGGTTGATGGAGTGGACATCCCGCAAGGAAGGACAAGATTCCACACTGCTACTGTGAGCATTTTCTGCATCAGCTGGGACCCGAATCATCCTGTGTTTGCTTAGAGTGGTCTTCTCCCAGTTTCACCATCACTAGAAGGCTGATCCATACAGGAAGAATTTCTAAACAAACAAACAAAACCAAACCACATTAGTCAACAAACCCCCATAATTCCAAGAGGTATTTTCATCTTACAATGTCAGTTCTCTTTTGGCTAAACTGATGACTAAGAGAATTAGGTAAGTAGGCCCTAGAAATTGTTTCTAACACAGTATTGAGTATCCTCTTCATCTCTCAGAGGATTTGTGAAGCAAGAGAATTAATGTTCAATTAGGCCATTTGAAATAAGGGAGAACTGTCTAGATTTAGAAGGGTCATTTCTCCATGCTGTTAGAGTGAGATTATTGAATACAATGAATAAAAAACACGATGCTGTGCAACCTTTAAGGTTTTAAATACTGACTTAAATGCTCTCAATAAACAGCAAGACAACTTAGAGGAATTTCCACATACAATTCCTTAAAAATAGCAGTGTTAGTTAATAGCACATCCAGAGCTGACACAAACAAAAGATGAAAAGTCCATTAAAATCCCTGAATAGTGTAGCAATCATTCTATAAAGCACGTACATTGCTATTTGCTCTGTAAATTCAGCTGCTATAGCGACTTACACTGCCAGACAGTTTCTCCATGAAAAAAGTGTGTATAACTAGTGGTTAAAGGTAATGCAATTACCCTAAGTCTCTTCTGACTACAAGGCTTTCGAAAGAATTTCAGGCTAAATTTCCTATAAAACTGGAGCAGTTTGATGCATGAGCCACTTAATCCTCCATGAGAACATTTGTCCAATTAAAGCTTCTAGAAAGGGCAGACTCAGAAGGTCACAAAAGTTTCATGGAAACACAGAGAAAATTTAATTTTATGCAAAATGCTCAGATGATTAACTTATACATCCTGCAGTACAAACCACATCAGACAAGTTTTTGTAATACTGAGGGAATAGCTTTTTTAAATTCAAGAACAAAACTTTGCCTCCTCCTGTGTGCATTATCTTCCAGTAAATGGCAAGAGATAGAGAAATTCTTCCCACTCCTGTCTTTCAAACAACTCTTTTCCTGTCAACTCCAAAGCTGCAAGAACACAGTCAGTCAAAGCTCAACAGGGCATCTGTAACACACCACTAAGCAAACACAAGGGAGGATACAAGGACACAGGGGAACAGTAAAGGTGGTGTGGGGAGCTGCCAGAGCACACACATCACAGCTGAGGAATAAAAAGGCCAGCCAGGAATGGCCAATGTCTAAGTCAAGTCACACAGAACAGCCTTTAGGGAATTCAAAGCACCAGGCATGGGTGGACAAGCATAATGCACCTTTATATCTTCCTCGTTTGTTTCCACAGCAGCTGCCTGAAACATGGCTGGCAAAGGGCTGTAGAGGAGGGAGACATACATGGTGTGTGTTTGGTCAGGTGCCTTGAGCACTACAGTGAACTTTGGGCCACCTGAACCCGAGGGTGTGAGCAGAATCACAGCACTCCAGTGCTGTAAACAGCACTTGCTTTGTACCAAAAAACTCACACTAAAGAGCCCAGCTATGTAACAGTAGCCCATAGCAAAATGTTTGGGATGAGACATAAACCTCACATCAGGCCATCAATGGTTATATTTCAAAATAAAAAGAAAAGCTAAGGAACACTTGAAATGCCAAAAGAAAATTCCATCTACATTGGCTAAAATATTTATTTTATTTTGATGTGGAACTCAGTGCCAATTATATAGGAAGGTGTTACTTTCAGTCTGGATTACTGCTAGATACAGCACAGGATGTCAATGCAATTAGTACAGCCAGAATGAATTGTTCAAGAATGTGCTAGTTCAGCATCCATTTGCCTTGTGGGGCCCTTTGCAAAGAGAAAGGCATGGTTTTAAAATACACTGGCTACTGGTGTGTTTTCAAGCATGATTCAAAACATCAGATTCAGCTTATAAATCCCATGTACTCTGAAATCCTTACTCCTGACAGACTTTTCTGCCTCAAAGCCCTCTGGACAGGGGATACTCGCAGTAAGGGGATTAGTCTCTAGTCTTGCTCTGCCTGCTGATCCATCAGATCCATGTTTGGACACAAGTCAGGGCCTCTCTCATCACACTAAGCTGGTATCAAAATGTTATGATTCTTTAACTGAACAGACATAGGTTGGCAGCTTTTTGCACTCATTGCAACAGCTCTGCAAACTGTTTAATCACCAAGTATGTGCAAAAGATTGTTTACCATAGTTTCTCTCATTAATTAAAATAAAAAGTTCCTTTGTACCTGAATGACATAATCAGTCATTTCATCACACCAACATTCTCAGATGGTTTCAGGTGGGTGCACAAAAAAATTTTAAATTCTTCTTGGCAGCTGTCTTACAGGCACGTGAGGACTATTAAAAAACAGTACTTCCCTTTTAGTGACGGATGGTGACTTGGCCAGACATTTTCCTTCCCATCTTAGCACTACCAGCAACAACATTTCTCGTCCCTTGCACTTTCAAAGCACCAATCATGCCCCAGCTCTCTCACCCATCACAAATTTGCAGTGGGAGTGAGCTCTGCTCTTCTCTTGGCTCCATTTCTCCAGGGGTTCTTGCTTGTGCAAAACAGCCTGTGCTTGGAAGGGCTGCAGGCTTGCAGCCCCATGAGGAGCTGCCACTTTTCAGCACTCCTTGTGGGCAATACAAGCACCAGGCAGGCACAGGAGTGCTTTTCATGCATCCCTGGCCAAGAAACTTAGTGGCGGAACAGGTTTAGAAAGGCAAAAAAGGTGTGCTTGTCCTTGACATGTGTCATACTTTTGAAAATACAACACAGTTCTTTTGCATGTAACTATTACTGATCCTTATTCTTGCTATTCAGGAAGCAGGGACTGCTTGGCCTGAATTCATTCTGCCACATTACTTGAGTTTTTGCATCTGACGTGATACATGACGGTGTTATTGGTCTATTGGCACAGTTATTGTGCTTTTTAAAAACCAAAATAATTTAAAATCAGAGGAAAAATTATTATAAACTGGGTGTTAGGATGTATGGGATTTGGGTTTTTGAAAGTTAAAAAGCAAATTCACCCAGAAAAAAAACCAAAAACATTATCAAATAAAGAGAGAAAATTGTATTCTTACAACTTTTGAGGTTTTTTTTCCTAGAAAGAGCCTTCTTTGTGCATCAGTCAGTTATCAACTTTCCTGTTTCTGGTAAAGATTAATATTTTAGATAATTTTTAGTGCGTTTTTAAAATATCAGTAACATATTTTCAAGACTGCTGTATCATCTGTGGCTTGACCCAGGGTCTCCGATTTGAAGGAAACTGGGATCACCTGGCACCACTTCTTTTGGCTCCAGGCACTTCCATTGTTTGGGTTATTCTATACAGCAGGATTCAGGAAGGATGTGTGGTCAAAATAAACACAGCCTATGAAGAAGTGATATTTAGCAACCAGCTTGTTCATTTTCTGCACAGCCTGGATGCAAGACACTCATCATCAGGATAATAAACAGCCCATAATTGAGAATATTCCATGAAACTCTAAGGGCAAACTTGCCTGGAGAGGTGGAGATCATAGCAAATGTGTTGGATACAAATTGTGCATTAACTTCTTGCCACAAGACATGTGAGACAGAAATCTGTTCTCCCCACACAGTCCCACAGGCAAATGGCTCTCCACAAAATGTAGGGGATTTGCAATGTTCTGTAGCTCTCTGACTTTCCTTTGCCAGACTTCAAGTGATGGTTTTTCAAGCTAAATTGCATTAACCTGCTCCTGGCTACACCTGCACATTGTGATAATGCTTGTGAACATCTGTTCTGAAAGAGTGAAAAAAATAAAATCCTATTTCTAGTATCTCTTGTGTTATATGTTTTTGAAAGCGTTATCAAAGGTAAAAAAGTCCCTGGCATTTCAGGTAAGTAACAGTCTGATTGTAATTTGACCCTCTGTGAGTGCAGAATAGAATATTCAGTTGAAAGGGACAGGAAACAATCACCTTATCCATCTGCCTGACCACTTCAGGGCTGGCCAAAAAGTTTAAGTATGGCATTAGGGGCAATACCCAGACAGACTTGGGGCATCAACCCCTTCTCAAAGAAAACTTTTCCATGGTTTGACAACACTCTTGGTAAAGAAATGTTTCCTCCTATCAAGTCTGAACCTGCCATGATGGTTGCAGCTTTCAGCCATACCTACATGCCCTAGTACTAGGTACTACTGAGAAGAGATCAGCAACTTCCCTCTCCACCACCTCAGAAAGCTGCAAAAAGCAGTATGGCCACTCCTCAGCCTCCTTCTCTCCTGATGAGATGCAACCTGTGCCTTCAGCTGCTTCTCACAGGACGTTACTTCAGCTCCTCAACCAGCTTCAGTGCCTTCCTCTTGCACACATTTAAGGACCTTCACATCTCTTTTAAATTTTGGGGTCCAGAAATGCACAGAGTACTCAAAATTAAGTTGCAGCAGTGCTAAATAGAGTGGGATGATCACTCCTTTTGACCAGATGGTTGTGCTGTATTTGAAGGGTTGCTACTGCTGGCTTCGAGCCTGCTGTCAGCCAGCATCCCCCGACTCATTTCTGCGGTGCTGCTTCCCAGCTGCTTTTGAAATTTGTAATTGTGGAAGGTATGCTCTATCCCAGGTGCATTTGTTCTTGTTCAGTTTCATGCTATTGATGATTGTTCAGCACTCCAACCTATCCACACCCCTCTGCAAGGCCTCTTGTCCCTTGAGAGTGCCAGCAGCACCTCCCACTTCAGCATCATCAGCAAACTTGCTAATAGTGCATTTGACTCCTGCCTCCAGATCACTGATAAAAACTTTGAACAGAAGTGGCCTCGGGATTGAGCCCTGAGGAACACCACTGGTGACTGGTCTCCAGCCAGGTGTAGCCCCACTCTCTACAACCCTTTGAGCCCTGCCCTTAATCAGTTCTTCCAGCAACCATCTACCTACCAGTATCAAATGTTGTACCTCCCAGTATCAAATGCCTTAATAAAATCCAGGAAAACTATATTCACAACTTTCCTCCATCTACTAGGGCAGATGAAATGACAGAATCTACAAGCTTATTGAAGTGTCAAAATATTTAAGAGGAAAATAAAACTTCTGAAATAAGAATCCACATTAGAATATTTGTGATGGATCTTCTCACTTCCCTTGATTTCAAAAGATGTAAGATTTTAACGGGGCTTTTTTGTTTTCTTCATAACTGCATATATTCACTCAAATACCACTACAATATTTAGCTAAGTAAGTTTTCTATGATGAACTATTCAAAGTCATAGACAACAAAGCCTCCAAAGTTTGTATCTATTTAAATTAAAGGCATATTTTGCTTTTTTTCTTTAAATACCTAATCGCTATGGCCGTAACTCAAGCTTCCAAACAGAGAATTAAATTCTCAAGGTTTCTAGTGAAATACAGATTTTACACTTATTAATAATTTTAACTAGTATAATAAGTGAAAAGTAAAGGAATCAAAATGATCAAGCTTAGGACTGACTGCAGTCCTTCCCCGCCCTCAAAGACTAATAAAGACTTTAGCAATACATGGTGAGAGCTTGCCCATGATTTCAAGCTACATTTACAATTAACAAAATTATTTTCATTCATATTGACAGAAGCAGAAGCATGTGTCAATTCTACACATATCTTAGAGATGCAACATCACAATGCTACTTCTCTTTTCTATCATTATTATACCCCTATTCTTCCAGTTTATTGTCCTTGGTTTAAATTATTTTTGTTTACTATATTACTGCAGCATACATGAGCAACAGCACCATATATGATATGTTTTTCTTTCAAAAGGAAAAAAAAAACACACAGCAGAATTTAACTGAGAAGAGATGATAGACGTGATTAAAAACAAACAAAAAAAAGGATTACTCAAAGGCTATCAGCAGCTCAGCAAAATCAAAACTTAACATGCCACATGGAGGCAATTTCAAAAAAGTCAACATTAATTTACGTTAAAATATCAGAGAAGTCAGGTTTGCATAAAGTAACTAGTCACACAATGTAACATTGTGTCACAACTGCTCTTGAAACATACTGAACACCTAGAATACTTATATATGTCTGGACAACACTAAATATGGCCCAAACATTCCCACCATAAACAGCTTTTCTGTGAATGTTAAAAAAGTAATCTAAAAATGTTTCTTCTTTCCAATGAGTAAAATAGGATGACATGGCCAGTGTAATGGCCAAGACTCTAAAGTACTGTGAAAACTACAGGGCAGTTTTCTACTGAAAAGCCGACAACAAAAGAACAGCAATTTTCACTCATAACAACAACAACAAAAAAAACACCCCTAAAAAACCCAACAAAACAAAAAAAAGCATTTCCTTGCTAAAAACTTTCCTCATAGGGAGACAAATAAAACATGCCAGTTATTTACTAATGGAGTTGTTTTCTGACATTGCTGCTTACACTACCTGCTATTCTAGGAGCACATTACACGGCACAGATAAATTCAAAATTTCTCACAAGAACAGAGCCAAATACAGTAATTGGTATTGTAACACTAACATTCAAATATTTAAGTTATACTTAAACACAGTTTCAGATAATTTTAACATATCTCAAGGAAAATGGTCTCAAACCATTTTTTGCTCTGTCCCCATCATGAAGCTCAACCCCATTCTCTATCTAGGCACAGACACAAATTGCCCTCCCCAACACCTTGGACAGAATATACAGTTAGCTGTAAAGACTTCATATTGGAAGTCAAATTTCTGGTATGAAGCTGTACTAACCTGCAGGAGTATTAGCAGAATACTCTCAGTGTGTTTTCTGTCAGTATCAACACACACCCTGATTAAGAGACAACACAGATAAACTCAATACCTATGAAGTAATGCTGACTATTGATCAGGGGGAGGAAAAAATACCAAAGCTTACCCAGACACATTTTTTACAGTTTTCCACTATAAATGAATGAAACCCACTCTGCTGACATACACTGTTCCTCTTCAGTTTATGTAACTGCAAGAACCAATTTTCCTGAAATCCGCTTGCAGCGGATACATTACTAGTGACCTCCTGATAGTCACTGCTCCTGTTCCTGAAGGGCACTTAAATCCCCTCCAAGCTGCATTTTGTCTCTAGGTGTAACACATCATTGCCTCAGAAACATTTTAATGTTTTAATGCCTTTAAAAGCACCATTTGAAGCACTGTTCTGTTCAAAACAAAGGTTCCTTAGTGAACATGAAGGGATATTTAATAAAAAAAAAAAAAACCAAAAAACCCAAAACACCACCAACAAAAAAAAACCCCCAAACCTGGGACAGACACTTTAATCAAAGTAAGAATGAAAAATTCAAATGATGCACCCCCACAAAATTCCCTGAACATAAGCAGAAGATACTGTAGAGTGCTTTGGCAATACTCTAGCTTCTCAATTAAGCAATACAGCAGGAATTACAAGTTACAAATATGTAACACATTTAAAGACTGGGAAGGTTTCCCACTGGAGGAGCAAGGCAAGATTTACCAGCATACATGAGAGAGCTCCTCACAAAGAGTTTGTCTTTATCTAAGTGTTCAGAACTCAAGTAACTCTGCTTTACCCTCAAATAGCAGCTCTTACCGTAGGTAACTTGTCCCTGTAAAAACAAAACCAAAACAACAAACCACCGTTTTCCTTGAGAAAAATGTTTCCGCAAGTTCCTATGCTCCAATGGTGACCTAGCAAAAGTAACAGGGCAATTGCACACAATTGTACAGAATAATATTTTTCTCAAACCATTGATAGAAGGTGAAAAAGAGAAAGGAAAAAAAAAAAAAAACCAATACATTTTTTTAGATTAGTAGAGCATCTGAGGAAACAGCAGGTCACCTTTCTCCATCCCAAGAGTGAAACTCATAGATTCAGAAAGTCAAATTAAAGTGCTCCAACCTTGGACTAGTTTTCCCTGCAGTGGAAGAATCCCTGTTACTGAGCCATGTCCTGCAAAACACTATTGTCCTTTTTCAAACACTTCCTTTTTTATTCTACAAGTGCTGAGAAAAATGGCAGAGTAAACAGCTTGTAAATTTGGCATCAGCATTGTCCTTCCTCCCTCCCTTTCATTTTCATAGTCTTTTCACCTCTGGACTCCTTCTTAAGAGCATATCCCAGACGTTTACTTTTAAAATGAGCTCAAACCAGATTTAATGGCCCATACAGGGCTCAAACCTGCACCCCGGCATTATTAGAACAGTGCTCTAAACAACTGAGCTATTATGCAGCTATATCCTATTTCAAGAAAATACTAAAAACTAACAAAAAGGATGGACCATAACCATGGTGCAACCAACATAACCATGTTCCAAAGGTCTGCCGCAGATCTCAGCTGCACTAAAGATACTCCAGCATTGCAAACTACAAAACTGAATCCTGTGCATATTATCATTGTTAAGTCCTTAGAACACAGAGAGAGAAAGAATCCCAGTTACAAAACTGACAATACATCTTCCCATTTAGAATCTATACATTCCACCTGAGTACTCACTTCACAGAATCAGAGTGCTATGGATTGGAATGGACCTTGAAGAACACCCAGTTCCAACTCTTAATTAATTAATTACCAAATCAAAACTACAATTTTCTTAAAAATAACCCTTTCTTTTGGTTTAAATGTTGTGGACTAATCTTGCCAAAGACCTGAAACTACATCAGGATTTTAAGGTTTAGTACAGTCAGTGCCCCACAGTTGTATTAACACATGTATACAGTATTTTTGTATGTTGTATGTATACATACACATTCCACTCACAAGAAATATCTGCATGCAATAAAAAATATAAAGCAAAAAAAACTAATTTATTTTTTGCAAGAGAGGGAGGGAGAGGTGGGAATAAAGAGGAACTGATACAAAAATAAGTGAAAGACAGTTAAAAAACCTCCAATGAATCTGGTACTAACTCTTTTTCACACCTGTTACAATGCTCTCTGAAGCTGATTTTGTAGCCTATCCAACACCAGCTCACAGAAATGAAGATTTCATGGCAAATATTCTCCATTAAACACTAAATAAGCAAAAAGGACTTAATAGCCATTCAGTTTCTCAGAGTTAACTGTGGGCCAAAGAAACCATTTAGATATCAAAAGCACTTCTATTTTATCACATCTGCATTTCTCTAAGTACAAAACACAATTTTTTAAAGATGCTGAACACCTCACCGATTGCCTCAAACATAAAGTACGATACAGGTTTATAACACTGACTACTCCTACATGTTTGTTTGGCTTTTTCCCAAATCAACAATAAAAATATGCCCCAAGGCTGCTAGCCAGATACTACTTGGACAAGAAAAGCTATTCTTTTGCTAGCACAGAATTGTGGGACTCTTCCTGAAATAGCTCAGGCATTTTATGCATTAGTGAGAAACACTCAGGATTTTGTCACTCCCTCAAGAACTATTCCACAAAATTGTGCAAAAGTTTATTCCAGGCAAACAACCCCTGAAAATTCTTCAGAGCTCTTAAAGAAAACAGCATTTCAATTAACTGACATGCATTTCAAAATGGGATAAACTTTTGTAAGATTTTTTTTTCACTCATAAGTCCTCTTGTACAGCTCTTGAAGGTGCTTCAAAACAAAAGGAAGTTTCAGGTTTTACATTTTAGCTCTACTTTTCTTCTTAAAGGACATTGTAAGGGAACAATTACCTAGTCCAAGCAGCAACAAAGCTTCTAGCAAAGTCTTACATCTTACTTCTAGCAAAGACCTACATCTGAACGTTAAGGAGAAAATACTTATTTTAACGTATCTCCATATAATTTATCTAATTTTTCTGTCAGTGCAAGATGGAAATTAACTCCTGATGTCTTAAGTGATGCTATTTTGTGATGATAACGGAGTAGCTGAACTTAATATGAAGAGCATAGTGTCATTAGAAGATATTCAGCTGGTTCTTTTTAGTTCTAAGACTACTTTTTCAACTTTCCATTTTTAATTCTACTCCTAGCTGAATTTAAGACAGCAAGGCAGAGAGATAATGTACAAGCTGTCTTTTAACACAGTTGCTAATGATTCCAAATTAAGAACAGATGTTTAGCACATGCAGTTAAATCAGACAATGTTTAACAAGCAACAAATCTGTGATCCTTCAAAATGACTCATCTGAGTTGCTGGATGCTGCTGCCTAAGCACAAGAAATCACAGTCCCTGCTGTGATTTTGATCCTAAGTGTGATTTACCATTATCATGTCATCAATACCTTCTGCAAAATCACTGGTAATATTGTTCATGCTGACTTAATTCACTGAGTGAAATCCATTAGCCGTGCTTACTAGAAACTAGGTTTGGCCCTGTAAAACATTTTAACAAAGATGTTTTAATAACTGTATGTTTAGCTAGGATGGTCTGACAAAATTTAAAATAGCAAAATCTAAATACATTCTTTCTCATGAATGAAGGCCTAGAACAATTGTGCTAAACTAATTTCAAAAAAATCATGGCTAAACACTTGAGAATTTATAAAAATTAGAGCACATTGCATCAAGACGACCACACTCAAGCCCAAACACACAGGAACAAATGCCTAATCCAGCTGAACTGAGTTTAGTAGTTCATAAATTCCAGTGCTGCTAGAAGGTCATAAGTATCTTTCTCAACATACCAAGTCTATAGAAAGCAGGATTCATCCTGAAAGTGTCTAACACATGAATAAAAAAAAATACTTAAAATTATGGATTTGTGCCACAGTAAGAGGATCACTAGTGCATTTTATGCAAAGTAATTGGCCCTGACCACCATCAGTAAACAAACAAACAAAACCCAAATCACTCTGCAGCTGGCCTACTTAAAACTGCAAAGCTGATGAAAAACATCTACTAAAAATAGTAGTGCCACTGTGGACTTACAAATAGAAATGAGTCTTCTCACAATGTTGAATTCACAATAACAATACCCCAAACCACTATGATTTCTAGCACAGATTGACAGTTTTCATAGCAATTAATATTGAACACAATATATATAATACGTAGATATTATATAAACTAAGATGGTGCATTTGCACAGTAAAAAGTATTGACAACAATTGTGCAAAAAAACAGTGATGGTCTTCTGCCTTTAAGCACACTAACACAATTTTAAAACAGACAACCTCTTAAGCAAGTTTAGTATTTGTGGTGAATATTTTTCAAGTTAAAGTCGACCACTGTGTCTTCTGACACCTGACCACAGTGAATTGGGAACTGCTGAGTGTTATCTCTCCCTCAATGAATAACCTGAACTGCTGCTGGAGACGGAACGCTGCGGGTTTAAGCAGCTCTCTCTGCAGACGTACCAGCGTCACCCTCAGCACAGACTAAAAACGCTGCACTTCAGCAACGTATGGCCCACTTTAAATTCGGATGCTGAACGCAGACAGTGCCTCTCCGAAGCTGCCGAAATCCAGCCCGACGCCAAAATTAACCCCCAGCACAACACTTTCCCGCGATGGAAGCCGGGGGTTCGCAGGGCCCGGCTCGCTCACACCGTTACCAGCAGGACAAACAGGTCGCCCTACCTCCATGAGGATGGATTTACTGGGCTGGAATCGCACGGAGAGGGGAAAAGCAAACCTCCTCCGGGTCCGCCAGCAGGAGAGACCCCGGGCATGTGGGAGAGGGGGCCGTGCCCGCAGAGCATCCCCCGAGCGCCGCACGCATCCCTCCCGGAGCGGGATCCCCTTCCCAGAAACGGACCCCCGCCCTGCTCAGCCCGCCTCCCGGCACGTCATCGCCTTCCTCCTCCTGCCTCTTCCTCCTCCTCCTCTCCCTGCCCCCTCGCCCCAGCAGGGCAGCGGGCTGCCTACCGAGGAGCCGAACCCGCGCCCTCTCCGGAGAAAGCGGCTGCTCCGGCACCGGAGGAAGTGGGGAAAGGGGAGGGAAGGGAAAGGAAGGAAGGAAGGGCCGAGCCGGGCCGCACCGGGACCCCGCCGTCCCTCTGCAAGCAACACGCCCCGCATCCCTCCCGGCCTATTCCCCGCCGCGTTCCCTCGCTCCGGGCGAGGGAGCAGCGAGCTCACCCCGGCGCGCCGCTCCGGCCCGCAGAAACGGCCCCGCCGCACCGGCAGCACCGCAGGCCGCGGGGACGGGCGGGCGGGGCCCGGCGGCAGGGGCGGGCCCGGCCCGGCCCCCTCTCCCTCACGGAGCGCGGCACCGGCGGGCCCGCCCCCGGTGCGAGGGCTGGGGAGCGGGCGGCAATGGGGCAGAGCCCCGGCGGAGGCGGCGGGAGCGGCCCGTAGATAAGGCTCTTTATCTTTGAGCCTGAACACCCCCAAGTTGTAGTGGGAACGAGCGAAGGGACTGGTTAGCTGTCGTTCTCCCGGATTCCACTTGTGTCTTGTCATAGCACAGTCCTTATCTTTGCAGGGATTAGCACCAGAAAAATCACAGAATTGCAGAGTTGGAAGCGATCGTCAAGGATTATCGAGTCCCAGCTCCCAACGCCAACTCCCTGCGCAGGACACCCCAGGAGTCACACCATGTGCCCAAGAGCATTGTCCAAATGCTTCTTGAACCCTATCAGGCTTGGTGCTGTGACCACTTCCCTGGAGAGCCTGTTCCAGTGCTCAAACCCCACACTCTGGATAAAGAACCCTTTTTTTTTTTTTAATATATCCAGCCTAAACCTTCTCAGGCTTATGTTGTCTGAACCTGATAGCTTCAGATCATTCCCTTGGGTCTTGCCACTGGTCACCACAGAGAAGGGATCTAGGCATGATTGCTGTCATTGTGAAAATACAATAGAAAAACAACCAGCCACTGTAGCAAACAATCCATTCCTTTGGGAAGCATGGTCTCCAACCTTATTGAAACTTAGAGCTTGTCAAATGCTTACATATGTTGTAAGGTTTGTCTGTGGTTCAGCGCTGCAGGCTAGATCCACCTCTTTTAACAAGGAATAGGTGTAGCAGGGAAACAGAAGAGAGGTGAAAATATAGGTCCAGGAAATAACAAGATAAAGGTCACTTGCTCCACCCTGCCTTGCTCACTCCACTAGAGCCCAGCATCTTCAGGGATAAACATGCAGAGTAGCTGCAGCAAGGTGATGCTGGGGTGTTCAACCTGGAATTAGAACACTGTTGAAAACAAGTAATCTGAGAATATATTATTTAAAAAAACATTATGATAAATAATAGCTGAGGTGAATTGCTTAATATTTGTTCCAGGAACACAGAACTCACAATAAAATGTCCTCTTCAGTATTACCTCTCATTAATGGGAAGGAGGAGGAATTTCTGTGGGTGTGAGGAATACCTTGCAAGATGCAAGATTCTTTTTTTTGTCTAATTATTTTTTCTTAATCTAACTTTGTAATTACAATTGCTTTGTGCAATTGTATGCTTTTTACTCACGTTTGTTTATTTTGATTGTCTATGTTTGTTTTGTTTTGTTGTGCTTTTTGCAGTTATTGTACTAAAGATCACCTCAGGCTTTCAGCAAGGTTACTGTTTTTACTTATCACCGTTGTTTTTCACGCATGTCCAAAGAGAAATATTTGGATCTCAGTTGGCAGTCTGTATTTGAATTACCTGTCACCAAATAGGTTTGATACAAGATGTTTAATACATCGCAAACCAAAGGCATCAATCTTCTGCCACAGCATGTTTTGAAATAAACCTAGCTTGGAATAAAATATGGTTGAAATTTAGCTGAACAAGTTAGGAGCATAATTTGTGATAACACGTGAACAGGCACTGTTATTCAGGCCTCATCTGTACTTGAAATTATATGAAAAAATGAGTTTTATGTCTTAGAAATATAGCCAATAAATAGAGCCTGTGCAGGTTGTGTGTAACCACTAACATCATGAGGAAAGCAAAACCCTAAGTATTCCTGCATGTTCCTGACTGAATGGTTTGTTAAAATGCAATTAAAAATATTATATATTTGATAGTTATAACTAGCTGAGGCTTAGATCTCAATAAAATGTGGCTATCAGATCTGATAGCCATACATGCTCACAGAACCAGACAGACTGCTGGTTAGTGGGAAAAGAGAGATCTGAGTGCAAGAAAAGGCAATTAGATTGTAGTGCTTCCATTTTGGAGTTATGCTACAATAGACACAGGATTAGAAGAACAACAAAAAAATCCCCAAACCTAATTTTCTTAAAACCTAGGTGTAATAGATTTTTTTCACATCGGGTTCTCCTCTCCATTAGATAGGTTTATTGACACCAATCAGTCATGATGCCTGGTAGCTCCAGCCAAGTGCCTGAAAAGAGGGACCATGGAAAAAGAATTCCCTGGGCAAATACACCCTTACAATGTAATCTCCCCATCCATCATGTGACAGTCTGGAGAAGCAGCTGTATTGGGGCTGTGGTATTGTCACCTTCCGTTGATTTTTTACCAAGTGATTGCTGTGTGATCATTTTTACATCCCCTTACTGTGGTTTCGGTGGGGGTTTCAGTCAGTTTTGTTGTTACAGTTTATATGCCACGATTTAGAGACTGCCCACTCTGGAAAAGGAACCATCAGCTTTAAGGGAAGGGCATGACGAAACTATGGAAGGGAGGGGGAAAAGGGATCCTAGCAGAGATTAGAAATATCTGTCTTCAGATAAACAATTAATATTTTAAGACCTGTCAGATTAATGTTTGAGTTTCTGCCTCCTTGTGGATGGCCGATCTCCTCTACTCTGCTAGCTTTCTCAAAATTCTATCTTACAGAATCTCACTGGGGAGGAAAAAAAGTGTTCTGCTTTTGCTGTTCTACAGGGTGTATGGAGAGGATCCTGATGGGTAAAGAACGGTTTCAGTCCCTACTACAATGGCATCACATCTTGCATTAATCAAGGAGATTCAAGTAGGGTTTGCTGAGAAGGCTTTATTAAGCTATACTAAACCCAGTCAGTAATTAAAGTGCTTAGCACTATATGCTAAGGCTATGTTTTCTAATCTACTAAGAACTTTGGGAGTCAAAATATATTATTGTATATAACAGTGTATTATTGCTAGGTGCCCTAATTTCAGATCATACTAGTGAGCTAAACAACAACTTAATTTTGGAAACTGATAATCTTCTTCTGCTTTTGGATAGGGAATGGAGAGATTTGGGGATTTACATTCAGTAACCACTCAGGACATGACTTCAGACAGATTAAATTATGTAGAAGTTGGCTTTCAAAGTTCTTCTGAAGAAATTTGCACAGGTAATCTTGTGTTTGTAATGCTGTCCAAAGAGAGGACATTAGCAGTGCAGACTTGAAAAAAATGAGCTGAGCATGGACTAATGGAATATCTTTTCCAGATTGTGTAGAGGTATTTCCCTAACTGTCAGTGGATCTGAACACAGGGAAGGACAGACAAGGTTAGGTCATGTAAGGAAGGACTCTGCAGTTTCTTCAATAGTGCTGTCGTGGTTTAGCTCCAGTTGGCAGCTATGTACTATGCAGCTGCTTCTTCACTAGACCCTCCAAACCAGTGGGATAGAGAGAAGAACTGGAAAAATGTAAACCCATGGGCTGAGAAAATGTCAGTTTAACAACAGGACAAAGGAAAAGGATAAATAAAAAACTAGAGAAAAAAACTGATGCTCAATTCAATTGCTCACCACCTGCTGACCAAAGCCCAGCCCATCATCAAGCAGCAATTGGCAGCTCCCGGCCAACTCCCCTGATTTTAAATATGGACCAAGATGTTCTATAGTATGGAATATCCCTTTGGCCAGTCCAGGTCATCTGTCCTGGCCATGCTGCCCCCTTAGCTTCTTGTTCACCTGAGATAATGAGAAGTCCTTGACTGAGGGTCAGCACTGCTTGGCAACAACCAAAACATCAGTCTGTTATCAACATTATTCTCATACTGAATCCAAACCACACCTACTAAGAAAAAAATTTACCTCTATCCCAGCCAAAACCCACACAACTCTTTTCCTAACAGAGACGTGTCTTTCTGTCCTGATGCTGAAGTTTGAATGCGAGCAAATGAGTTTCATGTGCAGGTAATGGAGTGCCTGCTCCAACTTCTAATGGAGTGGAGCAGGTTGTGCCTAGGTTTCGGACAACATTCCACTTAAATTGTTACCTTGGACTGTGTTCACGTGTGCCTATTACAGGGCATTAAGGAAAGACTGCCTGTAATCTTCTGGAGCAACAAAAATGGAAAGAGAAACACAGTAACAGTACTCATCATTTACATCCTAAAACCTTCTTCATTTGGTTTTCCTCTGCTTATATTTAAGTCAGTATTTTTCAGACTTTAGTTCTTATGCCTGTGTAAAAATGTGTGTCAACCACAGGTTCTTTGGCCAAATAAGTAGCTAGAAACCAGTACAGGTTAATATTTCAATGTTGTTCTGAATATGCTTATTCTCAGATTTATATTCTTTTTTTTTTGGAGAAGGACCATCAGGGTTCATTTTGAAGATGGGTACTTCTTTGAGGCTGAAGAAAATGTAATTTCCTATTCAAAAATGCTATTGACAAATAATAAGTAAAATCTTACAAAGCCACATGGTCTAAATTTCTAAAGACTCCTCAGCCTCTCACTGTGGCAGGAGTAGGGCAAGAGAGATGTCAAATGGAGGCAAATGTGCCTGAGAGTTTATTAATGGTTTTCTTTGGAAAGGGGATGTGTCAGTCTCCAATACCTCTGGAGGAAAGTTTGGAAAGGAGCAAGGCTTGTCACTTGGCTTTTCCAGCAGATGGGTTGTGATAAAGAGCTTCTTAAAGTGTGCTAGAGCTGAAATGCAGGTGGTTGCTTCAGTGTGATCCCTTACCTGGGCAGCCAGGAGGTCTAAAGGCAGAGTGTCTCACCTAAGGCAGGTCACAGGTCTCTGGTGTTCATGCTGGCTTTAGGATATCAGCTAATTGTTCTCACAGCAGCTGCTGCTCTAAGGTGAAGTGTGGGCACTGCAACAGTTATCTCTAGCATGACTCATTGCATCAAGTAGCTGGATGTAAGGTGAGCCTCTTTCTGATACAAGTGTCTCAAGTATTTCTTCCTGTCCTTTTGTGCTGTGCTCAACAGTCGAAATGAGTGTGTTGGTTCCTGCAACAGAATATACACACACATTGCAGTAGTTACACGTACTGCCTAAAGATAGACACTGAAATGTGCAAAGTCATTACACCCCCAGATCCCCTTTGAAATCAAAGGAACTGCTTAAATATATGTCAGGATATGATGGAGGTTCATATTCCTGTGCATAAGTGCTTCTCAAACTTCAAGCTGCAAACCCACAGCCAAAGACATCCCTGGCTAGGTGAGCTAGTACCTCAGCTTCTCTAGTTCATCAGCTCTTAATGTCTATCTCTCCTTCAAGAAGAGTGAAGTAGGCTGCACTGCAGGTGATCAGATTGCTTCCCAAATAGATAATATGGATAGGATGTGATTAAGTATTTCAACAATAGGACAGGAAGAAAAAAAATCACTTGACTAAGAAATTACAAGGCAAGTTGTTGGGGTGTGTTTTAAGTTTCCCCCCAGATATGGTTGCTCCCTCTCCCCCTCTTTTTGTAAAATGGTCCAGCCTCCCTTCTCCTCCCCCCTCTGTCTGCCTGTAATTCCTGCCTCCACCCAGTTCATTGTATTCCTGCTGAGTTATTCCCCCAACCCCACCCCGGAGCCTGTCTGTCTCTCAGAGACCTCTCCCTTCCACCTAGAAAGTTCCATCCAGGGCTTCGAGTGATAGGCTGGTCTCCGGGGTCCCCTCCCTCCCTCCTACCTCACTGGAAGTTTCCCCTGCATGTCACCCCTGTTACCACCCCCAGGTGTTATCCTGTTGGTTGGCTGCTGTTTCCTCCCCTTGTTACCACCCCCCTTTAACAAGCAGGGCACACGGTGCCCGTCGCCTTTTGGTGCTTATCTTCTTTGAGCCAATAAACTTGGAACACAGATACCCCCAGAAGGACAGCTCCTTGCTTTTGTCAGAGTCGCTCTGCATGTCTTTCAGTCTGGTGGCTTTGTCTTCCCACTGGCCATACCTCGTGCCCACAGCGGCACATGAGAGTGGCCTTTGCTGCCGCAGTGCAACAGGTTCTGGGCTAGCCAAGACTTGGTACCGTAGCAGCAGCCCTGGTGGCTCAGCAGTAGAATTCCTGCCTGCCACACCAGCAGCCTGGGTCCGAATCCTAGCAAAGGCACTAGTGCTAGCTGAGACTTGGGAAGGCACAGTGACAGCTTGGCGCTCAATGTGGGGCTGACAAGACCTCCAGACCCCGTGGAAAAGGCCAGCAGCGCTGTTGTTTTGGATTTTTTTTTTCCTGACACCGGTTTGCATGAGGTCTCTGGATGTTAAGCTACCCCCAGTGGGAGCAGACCTAGTTTTATAGGTGGCGCTCCTGGGGGACAGGAGAGGCAGCTTCTTCGGTTCCCGCCAGAAGTCTCTCCCAGACAAAAGCCCTGCCTTGGAGTTTCCGTTGGTCCCACTGATTTGGGTAAGTAGTAAAATTCCTACATCTTTTCTTCTTTCCTCCCTTTTCTCTTCTGGCTTTGGAACAGGGGGAGTTATTCCTCCTTTGTTCCGTGGGTGGGGTGAAAGCTTTGGGTGTCCGGTTGGGATCTTTGTTTTTCTTTCTGCATTTTTTCTCTCCGAGGTGGGATTTCAACTGCTCAGCAGCTTTTTACAACTATGGGCGCTAAGCTCTCTGCCAAGCAGAAAGGAGTCTATCTCCAAATAGTTGGTATCCTTGTTGGGGGGGGGGGGTTCAGTTAAAAAGGGGCAAGTTAATGATCTAATAAAATGGCTTTTCCTCCATTTCCCCGAAATTACCACCCCCAAAAAAGTAACAGACATTCACTTTTGGGATTCGGTGGGACAAAAATTAAGAACTCTTGGGAAGAAGGGGAGTGGTACAATTTCTAAAATGACGTTTTGAAGTCTACAGATTCAGACTATTTTAAATTCTAAACAAAGGGTGGAGAAATTAGTATTGTCACATAACTTAGCTACCCCACTCCAGTGATAAAGCTGCTGTTAATTCTTTATTCCATGACATGGTTCAGTTTAAGTGAATGAACAGCCAGTGCAGGAAATTTAAGCTCACCCTGTGGCAAGAAAATGACCAAGTAAAATCAGCAGCCAAGCTCCACACCTTTGTCAGGTATAGAAATAAAACACATGTTTTTGAGTTGGATTTTTTTTTTCCAGACTATGTGATGGTGTTAGTGCAGTAACTGCTGTTTAATTTTCACTGCAGCAGCAGAAGAGCTCTGTTCAGCATATTTCATAACAACCATAGTAACCATATTAACAGGATGACTTGCTGCTTTTGAAGGCGTTATTTTTTGTTCCATGAAAGTAGCTAACTCCCTCCTACATGTGTTTTATCAAATTATAGAAGTCTCCAAATTTCTAACAAGCACATGAATCATTGTTTTATGATCCTATGCTCTAAAGAGAACTTCTCCTTCCCTGGAAAAGAAACAGTCCAAAAATCCTGCTGCCTCTGATGTTAATGGGAACTTTATTAGACTGCAACCCACAGCAGTTCACTAGTCACCTCAGTGACAGAAATGTTCTTCTCTGAGTGCTTGCCTGTCATCAACACAAGACAAATTCTATCTTAAAGATAAGAGCTTATTCACTTGGGAAGAAGAAAGACATGCTTGTGCTTTATTTTAAAACAAAAGACCATTTTGAATTTTTGTTGGCTTTCGGAAAGTGCTTTGAGCACACAGAATGCTTCTGGGCCATTTATGAGCCAATTTCTTACTTTTTAGCCATACACACTCACATTTGTCTCTCTGCAAACTCCTTCTCTTTTCCACTTCCACTGCCTTATCTTTAATGTTATTATTATTTTTGATTAATTTCCCCTCATTAATTCCTCTCTGTTCCATCTACAGATGACCTGTTTGACATATGAAAAAATTACTTTTTAAAATTATGCTTCTTTTTTGTTTCATATACAAGTTCCTCTGTCCCAGGAAAAGTGCTTTCACTCACAGTTGCAGATTGTGAATTTAATGAGAATAAAAATTAAGCAATTTCAGGCATTTAATTACATTTTTCACAGTTTATTTTTGCTAGAAACTGATCATAAACCTGTAGCTAAAACTGTCTTTCCTGAAAAACCTCTATTTGCAATCCTTATATACATCAAAAATTGCACTATTTTTAGCTATATTTTTGTGTATAAACTACTATATATGCTTTATTTTCTTTCATCTGTTTTTATGTTTAACTGTCCATGGTTTCCATCGAAACAAATTTTTTCATGCGTGGAAATATACCTACTAATGTTAATCTTAGGAATATGTTTATATGCTTGTAGGACCAAGTAAACATCTGGTAGTTTCATTAAGCTATAAAAGGAGACATTATTTTTGCCATGCATGTGACTGGATCTATTGAAACCAAAATGTTTAAGTGAAAAATGAGAAGTAAAAAGTGTGAAAAGAAAAAATAACCCTACCACCCTTAACTAGAGATTTGTTACATTTTATTCTTTATTCTTTGTTACATTTTATTCTGCTAGAAGAGGTAATATGACTAATTATTGTACAGAACTGCACTGTAAGCGAGACAACATTTTCACCAAACTGGACTTTACCCAGGGAATATTTATAATGCTCATTCTGCAAAGCCTGAGACATCAGACAAACAAAGTATCATTGTAATCTTCAATAAACAGATTTGCAGTTATGGTATTATCAGTACAACTAACATCACCTCAGTACAGAGTCAATGCCTCTCAGATTTTAGATTTATGTGTTTAATGATGCAGTACTAAAAAAACCCCAACTCTTGCATGGATAAATTGCATATGTGCAAAATTGTCAACCTCCAGTTATGTCCAAAACATAATAGAAATTTATGTCCATTTTCTGAACATAAACATACTGAAGGAAGGAAATAACGTGTGAAGCAGCGTCAGGTATAGAAAGGCTGAAAATGCTGACGTGTTGCTTCTACTAAAAGTATGACTTTGAAGGGTGTTTTGGCAATTCAAAACCATTTAAAGTGATGTTGAAGTATCTGCTGTCCAGTCTTTTCACCTTAAATTGCTTTAGAGTGAGTAGCCCTTGTTTCCTCTCCCCTCTTCCTCCTCCTCTCTGTTTCGCTTTAAAGATGACCTAATAGGAACACCACTACTATAAAATACATTTCTCCTGTCTAAATGACAAATCTTTTTCTGAAAAAAATGTGAGTGGGGAATTCTGAATGAGTAGATTAAAAAAAGTACTAAATCATGCAAACAAAAAATGAGATTAAGAGAATTATGCAAGTGACAAGAAAACTGAACATTTGAAATGACTAAGCCATGTCCTTTATTTTTTAGCACATGGTCACATAGATTGGTATCAGATTTTAAAAGACCTACATGAGTTTCTGCCAAAACAATATGCACAAAACCATCAGAATAAACTGCAGAATCAATCTTTTGATTTTCTGTAATCAAAGTTTTGGAAGGTTGTGTGTTCTGTTCTTTAAACTCAGTCCTATCTCAAAGATAAGTAGCCTTCCACCTCCTTTATTGTTCCTACAATGGCATTTTCTTGTGCAATTCCCATGCAGTTTAAGTTTGTTTGCTAAAATAATATACATAGACTTCACTGATGTATCAGATGCATCAGCTGCATCTTGTTATGTGAGCCACTCCACAATGAGATGCTCCTCTTGGAGCTGCCATGCAGGACCTGGCACAGCACCTATTTCTTCAGAATAGTCCCTTGTAAAGCCCCTTCTGGCTTGAGTGGGATATAAAGCACATAAGCTGGTTTTGGATGGGATAGAGTTAATTTTCGTAGTAACTGGTACAGCGCTGCAGTACCAGGTACTGGTAGTGGTACTGGTACAGCGTGAGGGCAATGTTGATGGCCACACTGATGCTTTCGGTGTTGCTGAACTGAGCTTACTCTGAGCCAAGGACTTTGCAGCTCTGCCACGAACAGTTACACGAGGACCTCGGAGGGAGCGCGGCCAGGAGAGCTGACCCCAGCTGGCCAAAGGGATATTCCCCAGCACATAACGTCATGCCCGGGAGCCTGGGAGCCGCTGCCGGGGAGGCGCAGCTCGGGCTTCCAGGCGCTCCGCCTCTCCCGGGAAAGGCTCGGGAAGGCTGGCGGGCCGGGCAGCCAGCCCCCTCTCCTGGGCAGCCCGGCGTGCTGCACCTCCTGCCCCTGCCGCCGCATCCCAGCAGCAGAGATGGATTTCGGCCATCGGCGATGCCGGCTCTGCCCGCGAACATCCTGGCTGTACGCGGACACACGCAGCTTTGTACGAGTTGCTAAGTTGAAAATGAACTCTATCCCAGCCAAAAACAGGCTATGTGCTTTGTAAGCACATATAAATCAAGCCAAAGGTATCCTGGAAAGGATGAAAGTCAGAAATCCATTTATGCAGAAGCTGGATGCTGGAGGTGAGATGACAATGTCTAAGAACAGTACGTGCAGACAAAAGGCCTTCAGATATGTCAAATATCTTCTTTATTTGGTTGTCATTTCAGATGAAACACTGTGCCATTCTTGTTCTTAGAGTCCACTCTAGCAATCCTGACACATTGAGCTATAAAGAGAAGGAAAAAGAAATCTGTTAAAAATTTTTAAATATTGTCAGACCTACAACAGCTGTTTTTGAGCAAAAACTTCTTGTAGAGGCTTTAAAAAAATAACAGGAAATATTATTTCCAGGTTTTTGTCCAGGAGTGTTTCCAGCAAATGACACACTGCAAGGGAAACTTCTGGTGTTATGTAGCCATCTTTTTGTTAGAGGAGGCATTTTCATCATTTGTGTCACAAATTTTGACACATGGCTGCAATTTTTAGAAAAGTGGGCTGTATGGAATAGGTCAAATTCACATGCATTACAGATATTAAAGAATTCTTAAGTTAGTTAAACCATACTGAATTTCACAATAATTTGTACCCATGTAGACCAATTTGGATAAATAAATTAACTAAACAGTAATTGAGAGCATAATCTTTTTTTACATACATTTTAGAGAAAGATGCTTTGTATGTAATAGTAGAGACCACATTTTATTCCCTTTTATGTTAAGGTTACATTCCACTGTATTTTATTTGTGATAAATGGTTCTGCAATTTTAAAATCACAGTGATTCTCATCGTGATGTATTTTGTATAATCTTTTACTGGCACATGTTGATAGTAATGCAAGTGAGAAAACACTATTTATATAGCCACAACACAGATAAAAGAATGCAAATGAAAGAAGTAACAAAATCATTAGCTTTAAAAATCTAACCTTAGCTTTACATAATGAAGTTTTATATAGCTTTAGAAAATCTTGATAATAATTTTTAGCTAAGAGTTCTTTAACCTGATGAATGAAATTCCTAAAAGAAACAACTTTTACTTTAAAGAGACTGTAAACATGAAGTATTGACAGCTTGAGATGCCTTATGTTAAAGCTAATTATTTCAGTTGCAAAGTCATGTCCTTGATAGAGCTACTTAAAAAGGAAGGGAAGCTGCTCTTCTGTGCTGTATTGAACTCTGCTCTCTACTACAGAAATAGGGAAGGAAATGCTTGTTTTTTTCAGTCTGTTATGGAAACCTAAAACTGTCCTCATTATAGTGGAAAATCCCATCCATTAGGTAAAGAGCATAGAGCAGTGTAGGCAGCTGTGGGCTGCAGCCTTGTTCATTGATTTTGGGAGCTGGATTTGATTTTTGAAGTGTGTTTTGACTGGTAGTTAATTCAGGAAACACAGCCGATACGCTTTCCAGCACACAGGAGAAACTCTTGAATTGTCATCTCATGGTGCTGAGACCACAAACTGCATCTCTTTTGGTGGGACAGGCTTTGATTTTGCACTTGTACCTTATTAATAATTGGATCTGTTGCTGGGGTTATGGCTTCATTCACAACAGCCTCTTTTGCTCAGGAATGATGTCACCCTGTTTTTTTGAGAGTTTTAAAGTTCTTCAAAAAGTTTTCTATGCCTTCTGATGTTTACATATTTCTACTGAATTTTCTCACACTGTTCATATAAACAATAATTGTTTTGCATTATTCTTTGTAGGTGCAGAGAATGATAGACTGTTGGTTTTGACCACTGTGGTTGGACAGGTGGCAATCTCACCCTCCAATCCACTGTCACTTTTGCTATTCTATATATAGAGGAGTCAGAAAATAAAGTTAACTTAGTTTGGTTCTTTTTCTTTCCTTTTACATCTAGCCTGCTTGTGTGAGTTATTTCATGTTGTAGTGTGACAGAATACCTCATCAAATTTCTCTTGAAACCCTCCTGTCTTGGGCAGGGTTATATCCTGCCACACACCTGTAGATCAGGGAAGATGTGATGGCCACGGCACTCACAGAGCAAGGGCTGATGAAAAAGATCTCTTAATCCTGGGTTCAGTGACTTCTTTTCTCTTATTTTCATTGGGATCATGCTGCAATTATGCATTTCCCAAGTGTGTTCGCATTTACTTCCTTGCTGGGAATTACTGTCTTGTTCTCTTTCTGTGATTTTCCTTGAGGGGAAGAAAGAGGCAGGCAATTAATGGGTGGTTATTCAGCTCCAAGCTGGCACCTGCCACTGCACAATGTCTTTGACAACTTAAACCTTTCCCACACCAGGCAGCAGCTCTGTCAAAAGCTGGGGTGTGACCACATGTGGCAGCAGATGTTGCCGTAAGGGTGGTGGACACCTGGGTGCATTACTACCAAGGCTGATGTGCCCTGCAGATGTACTAGCTGGTAAAGAGCTGCAGAAGATCATCCATCCTCAGCTCATTTCAGGTCCTGGAAAGCTTTGGAAAACATCCTCTCCTCCTGTTTTTTAATCACCGTGTTGGCAGAAAACATCCAGGACCTTCTTCAAAGATACAGGATTTAAAAACCGCTGTGCTGAGCAGCTTAAGATGCAGACAAAGTTACTTGTGTTTGAGGGTGGTAGCTAGATTTCAGGAGGGCTGGAAGAGTGACTCTCAAGGGTGTATTTTTCTTGTAACAATAATTTAACAGGTGAAGCACTAGTTGAAGAGAAGAAAACTTAGCATTCTCTTATACCAAATAAAATAATAAATTTGAAAGCTGCATATGGAGACTGAAATGTTGATAGGCCACACTTTATGCAGCTCTGGGACAGAAACCATGAGACAGGGGCAGAAAGGCAGTTCAAAGTGACTAATGCAAAAAGACTAATGAATAGACAACAGCTATGCATAGACAACAGTATATGCATATTTATGCATATACTATGCATACATATATGCATAGTAAATAAGTAATACTTAGACACTTTTATTCCCTTTTATGAAGAAGTTGCATTCAGCTGTACTTAAATTTTAAGAATCTTTAAGTATCTTACTGCTTTTTATAGCAAGAATATGTAAGGGTCTATGAATACTGATCTGCAGAAATGTGCATATACTTCCTCTGGTAAATGCTTTCATAAATATCCATAGATGTATTCCCAACAGGAGGTGGTAAAGAGCTCAAATCTGCAGCGAGCAGCAGTAGACTGTTCTGAGCACCACATTACAGTTTTCAAAGAGATCTCAGCTTTCAAAGGAGAAATTCTCAGACAAAGTTTGTTTTAAAAGTATTATCTGCCTGACTATGTAGAAGAGCTAGAGCTGATTTGTTTATTTTCTTCCCAGCCCTTGGGATCTAAGCCTAGATGATTTTTTTTTCTCTTTTTTTTTTTTTTTTTTTTTAAATTTAGTTTTTGCATGATACAGGGAATGGGTGCAGTTCTGCTCTGATTAAAACTACTAATTGTCCTCAGAAAGAGATTTCAGATGAATCGAACAGTAACAAACATTACAACGTGAGTGTATCAGGGCCAAAGTAAGTTTACTTAATGTTCCTTCAATCTAAGCTATACATGTAATGCAAACCTTTCCTCTTCTTATTTTGAAGACTTAACTTATGATACATTTAGGGTTAATTAGAGAAACATTTTCATTTCTTGGACTGGTGCTGAAGTATAAACGAATCCCCTTGTATTTTTAATTATGTTAGTTAATTCTGAAAATTAGTGAGAACAACTCACTTGGCATGGACATGACACTGCTTCTGATTTTTGAAGGGGATCCAGACTGTCTCAGGTGTGTCAATTATTCTTATATAAGAATGAAAGCATCACAGCAGTGCAGTAAACTTGTTATCTGTGCCCTAAATTCACAAGGCTAACAGATGCAGCTGAGGTATTGTTTAAGGATGGCAAGGCTGCCAGAAGTACAAATAATAAAGCAACAAAGCAGTAGAGAAAAAAATGATGGTATGGCTAAATGGAAATGTATCAGAAATTTTTCTATTTAGTAGGTACCTTAATAAAGAGGAGATCAGCTCAGCATGTTTCATCAGACAGGCACCATACAGAAAGATAATCAGGAAAGGAAGTTGTGAAAGAGATGGGCAAGACATAAAATGAGGTTCTATTGAATTATAGCAGTGCTTTTTGTAGGCTTTTCTGCCTGAGGGAAAAAAACCCAACAAAACAGTAAGAACTTGAAAATTTTTGTTTTTATTGTTTGAAATCCTGTGTATTGGGCACTAGGAAAGAGTTACGGTAAGCCTGAACTTTTCACATCTCATTCACAAGTGATGGGACAGGATAGAAAGCTACTGTTTCAGTTGTGGCTTGGTTCTACTCTATTGTGTTTTATTATAATTACACTGGTTTGAGAGTGAAATTACTGATGAAGTGGTGCATGATTCCCATGTCAACATAAAACCTCTACAAACAAGGATTTGGTTGCTAAAATACACACATCACAACATACCATCCTATAATTTACATCTGACAAGACATATCCAGTATTTTGGTTGGCAATCGAATAAAAAAGAATAGCCAAGTTTCCAATAACTTCACTTTCCAAAGTTTAAACGAGACTTCAAAAGCTGTAGAAATGCAATACAGGATTAAGAAGTCCTATACATACAATATCAAATCTTTCAAAAAGGAAGAATTGTGTGTGCAATTTCTTATTATACTGACAGACATAGTTTCTGGAAATTGCTTGGGATTTGTTATGAAGACTTTAAAAATCTTTTCCATCTGTTCTTTCTCTGGGTTATTTTAAAGTGAATTTAGAGAACTACATGCACAGTATACCATGCCCACAATACATAGTTAATATTTGGAATAGGCATTTTTACTATAAAGATATACTTAAAGTCACAGGAACATTGATTTCCCTAAACAGGCACCCAAAATAATGCTAGGATTAAGAGTAACTGAAAAATCACATGGATAATCCTGGCTAAACAATAGTTTGAAGAAAGAAACATTCACTTGGTTAATAGTTACAGAAGGCTGAACATTGACTTCTTTTTCAATGCAAATCTCAAGGCTGGGAAAGGACTGAGTTTTTCTTCACAGAGACATACTTGAGCAAAACAGGATCCCATCCACGGAAATACCCATCCTGCAAAAACTGATCATCTATCCCGCAAAAATTAGGAGGCTGCACATCCTGTGGTAAGAACAGGATAGTTATTACAGGTAGTTATTAGCTAGCCAAGATGCTGACACTATGCAAAACACTCTCACTACAGTAAGTGAGATTAGTTAAGTATGGCTGTGGATTAGTTAAGTACATGTTTTCTTCATGCTGAATTGATTACCCAAGGGATCAGGGACACCAGACATTTCCTTAAGCTTCTTTTCAGGGTAGAAAGGCAATAGAGGTGAGGTGTCAAGAGACTACCTCCATACCCCCAAGAAATGTCCAAAGTAGAAGTGGCAGGTTGGCACAAATCTTCCTTAGTTCATGGAGAATAAACTTTACTCCACCACTCCACCTGTCTGGAGGACTTCTAAAAGCAAAGTGACAAAAAAAAAAAAAAAAAAGGCTGGGATCTTGAAAAAAAACTAACACATTATAGTCTACTAGGTTTATCTAGTCAAACTAGATTTGTTTTTACAAGGATATGTATACAAGGAAAGTGCTGCACTCCCTGGCTCCTGCTCTTAGGCCCAGGACCATCATCTTCAAGCTATGGTGTGTAGACACTCAGTTCCATGACAAACTTGCTCAGCCTCAGCTTCTCCTTGTCCTCTGGCGTCTCCAAATATAGTGTTGAAGCAAATTGTTATTTTTCTTTTTAGACACCAGATGCAGATCCAGGCATGCAGCCAACTTCATGTATTCTTGAACAGAAATAATAAGAGAGACTTTCTGGGAAGAGTAAGTGCCGAGTCCAAAGGGCAGATGTGCTTCCAGCTCCATTTATGTTATACTCACACAAGCCTGAGCACACGCTACAAAACTTTAAAAAATAGAAAACTGGAAAGTAAGATTAAGCCAATCTGCAGGTTGTTGGACTATCAGCACAGTTAAGCAAATGGTTATCATTACACTATTTTTCAAATAAATGTCAGTAGCCATCATCTTTAGCCAGTCATGCTTATCACAACATCAACAGCATAGAGTAGAGGGTAGAGTTGAGAGTGGAGGGTAGCATCGCTTCCCCAGGAGGAGCACCCAGGCCCAGCAAATGGCCCGTGCATTGCTGAGTTCACTCCACCCCATTGCATGGTGAATAAATAGCAGACATGGAGGAAATGGATTGAAAAGCTTTATTTGCTCATGTGTGGGCTGTTAAGAAAAGTAGATGTCTTTCTCTATAAGAGAAGCCCCATGGGACAGATGAGACATAGACACTGCTGATACAAGTCTTTCTGAAGAAATGAAGTGCTTAGAGTGTTGTTAATAAATTCCTGCTGGTTTGAACTGCTTATTGCTGAAACTGATGGTGATAAAACTGCCTTTACTGAAGAATGTAGCAATCAAATAAGGCCTTCATCTTTTTGTGCTAGCCTGGAACTTGCTAGTGGAATTTCCTAATGCATTTCCCAACCATCATTTATTTGTCCTTCTGTCACATGCATCAGGGTGGCTGTTAGAATTTAGGGACATCTGTGGATGCTGAAGAGGTTGAAACAGATGCTTCTTGCTGTGGCTGTGACTGCTAAAAGAGAAATTTCTACAACAGAAGGCAAGAAAACAAATTTTATTTACAAAATTCTAGCACTGACTGTTCTCAATTTTGTCTGTTGTCAAAACTGGAGTTGTGCTCCAGTCTAAGCCTGGATGAGAGGGGGAGCAAACAAAGAACATGGATCTGCAGATGAATAAGTTGGTGGCCAGGTGGTTGTGGAGTGCTGGGTAACAATGGGATAGTGACCATGCCTGCACAGTCAGTGGCAGGCAGCGAGTATTGCAATCACATGAGGGTTTGGTGGGCACCAATGTTGTTAGTAGTAATTATTAGAGAGGTGCAGAGGTAACAAAATCTCTGTTGCAACAGCAGAACTTGTTTTGATAATAATTTCAAAGAGCCTTTTGTTCCCTACATTGCTTACCCCTCTCACTGCACCAAAGGGTTTAGTTCTGAGGTTCTCTTGGCCCACATCTTTGCCAGCATTTTACTGTCTGATTTATTCAGTTGGGCCTCAGAAGAGGAATATGCATGGAGGACCACAAGGAAATATAATAATTTGTGATATAATCTGTGAAGTAGTAGGAAGAGAAATACTGATCAGTTTTGATGCACAGAAGTCAAAAGACTGGAAGAGCACCAGTAACAATCTATGGACACTTGCAGCATTGTTGTGTTCTATTCTAGAAGTAAATGGAGTGTGACAAGTGAGGCAATTGACATGTCCCCCATACAAAAAAAGAAGTGACATTTGGGGAAGTCAACTAGACTGTTCAAATTTGTTGCAGCTTGGCTTCCACCATGACATGATCTCCATGTTCACAAACTTATGTCTTGAAGGACCCTGAACCAAAGATTAATACCATCATTGCACTAATGTTCAAAAAGCAAGGCGTTTGTGTTTTTTCCATCCTGGAAGACCTACTGACACACAGGCTGAACCAACCAGACCAAAAAGCACAAACCCATGAGCAGTGCATATTCCATATTCGATGTACTCCAAGTGATTAGGGAACACCAAATGCAGTACTTGCTTTGATTTTGTATCATGAGCACTGAGCAAGCATATTTGGCAGGGTCTGTTGATGTATTTGAGCTTGGATAGAATTGTAATGAATGATTAAATTAACTGAAGAGACCCTTGTTGGCCTATGATGAGTACTGAGGGATTAAACCCTTCCAAGTCTTTTCTTGTAACATCTCTGATGCTGAAGAATCTGAATGACTTATCTCTGTCAGGTACTTCTGACTAGACTTTAGAAACACCTGTATTCAGATTTGTCAGTATTTTCATGGCATGGCTGTATTTAGGAAGTTCTCCTGGTACCTGACTTTTGGATAAAAGTTGATCAAACCATGTATTTTTTTTTCCCAGGGTCTCCTGTACTTCATTCATATGCCTAAATAATTTTGGCAGAATGCAGATATGAGAGATCTGAATTCTGATGTGGAGTTTCACTTTTGTCACAAAATCGTGCCCAACTGTTGAAGATTTTAAGCCAGTTCTACAGATGTCAGTTTCTATGCCCTTCCAGGCCAAAGGTGTTGAAGGTGTCCACTGTCTCCAAAATTTGTTTGCTTTCTTGAATGTCTTATATCTTTGTGGTCTGGGCAAGGAAACTGAGTTTTCCTCTTTGCTCAAGAAACCCTTGGGGCAAGTACTGCTGTCATACCTGAAGTTTGATGGAACACATTTGAGATTTCTCCTAGCCTAAAAGGACTTAATCAGTTTTGTATATGAAACTATTTTAAATCAAAATTTGCTCTTTGTCTTTTTTTAAAAGGCATATGCTACAGAACCTCAAATTCTTTCATTCATAAAAATGTAATGCAACAATTTATGTAAATATGTGATAAAGTCAGGGACCATAAATATGGGAAATGTTAGACTGAGAGCAACAGAGTTTCACCTCTGAGCTTTTGAATAAGGGTTTTGGCATTATGTATCTGGACAATATGCTTGTTACTTCTATGAAGTGTAATTAACCAGCCACCTCATTTGTATACATTAACCCTTTGTAGATTAACTGTGCTTCATCCAATCATTTGCTATGGAGGAAACTAGAACAAAATATCACAATGTGGACATAGGATCTTGTTACAATGATTAGGCATAAAATAAATCTATTTGCTTTCCAGTGGTCAAAGTGGGGTTGGAAACTTTATATTGGCTGTGGCCAAAAAATATTTCTGAGAGGACTTTTGGTCACAAAGAGAGACTATGTACTCACATGGTTGGTATGGCCTGTGAATACAGCACAGTGGGAAATAGAAGCTTTCCCTAAGCTTATTGCAAATTCTCATGCTTAAAATGCATTAATATTTTTCAGTTTCATAAAATTAAAAATTAAATGTAACTGAGGATTTTGAAGACATTTTTCTTGTTAAATGGAATATAATGAATTGTTAGTACCTTTGTTCTACAAAAAATCTACACCAGCAATGAAATACAATACTATGAAATAATATGAAAGGGTTCTTTAATATTCCAAAACCAGTAAGAATTATCTGGATATTTTGTTAAACCTTTTACAACAGAAATTTTTATATCATTATATGCAAAAATAAGAAAAATGTTAAATGGGTTGATAGATGATACCCGTGCAATTGACTCATTAAAATAAGTGCCATGTTTGACAGATAGCAGCAGCCCAGGTAGATGCTGCCTTAGTTAGACATAAATCAGTGTAGCAGACAATTGCTGGGGAATTTTCTGAAATTACTTACTGGGAGAGCAGGGTGTTGAAGGATGAGGTCGGAAGACAGACAGCAGAATCATCACTAAATTTTAAGCAAAAGGTAGATAAAATCTGTGAAATTGCTGGTCTTCAAAAATAATTGTTAACCCAGACTAGAGAATAATTTGTTTTAATTAGAATAAGCAGTTCTATTTTTCCTGGAGTCAGCATCATAAATTGTCAGGCCAGAATTTTAGACCATATTCTAACATAAACTAAAGGGAGACTTGAAACTCACTCAAGTGAAATTAAAATCCTAAAAAAGGAAAGCATTAGTGTTGCTAATTAATTATAATTATTTTTTAAAAGATCTGTATTAAATATCTTTAAGAGGAACATTCTATGGACTGGCTATTGGGCTTTGACATCCTTAATCAGCCTTTACTAAGGAAGTGATTGCTCAGATAGATTCCATGAAATTAAACACCAAAGCCAGTGGTCTAACAAAGCTGCTTTTCTAATAGAATATTTTAAAGAGGTGTTCAGGACCTTGTTTGGATAGTCTTGTAATCAGTGGCATGATACACAGTGTTTATTTTATGCACTGAACTTGCTGTGTTTTCTTTGCTTCTGGAAGGCACTTTTATTCAAAGTGTTCTCATAATAACAAAACCCTTATAATTTGAGAAAATAAGTACTGTTACTGCAAAGAATCAGGTTTAACAAGGAAGAGGTTTCGATTTGAAGAATACTACCACTGCTAGGAAAGGAACTAACAACCAAGAAGTTGAAAGAACAGACAAATTCAGATGATTCATAGCCTGTAACCATGAAAAGTTGAAAGACCAAACAGCACAATGTATGGATGGACATGGATTTGGTTTCCTTATGATCATCAGAGGAATGTCCCATATCAAGCTCTTGGTGCAGAAAATGGAGAGAAAATATTACTGCGATGTATCAACTGAGTGTGCAAGTCTTATCCAGCCTGCACAGAAGGAGATCATTGAAGCACTGTGCCAGGCAGTGCTGCTGTGCTAGGAGTAGGAAATGAGGGAAGCTGGCACAGAGGAGGGTAGTGATTCCTTTTCCTTGGTGCTCAAATAGAGCTGGAGGAGCAGATGCTGCTGAGCCAAGCCTTGCCATGAAGACATGGGACTGTGTTAATGGCAAGCAACATAAACCATAGAAAGGAGCATGAGAAGCAGAACACAAGTCTTTCCAAAGCCACCAGAGAAATGTCAATAAATATCCCAACAATAATGCTTTGTTGCACATGCTTATCTTCCCTGGTGACAAGTAATCTACCCAGTGACTGTTCTCCAGAAAAATGCATCCTGCACCATATGTCATCCCACACAGTGAAGACTGGTTGTGAAGGACATATGGCTGTAAAATTTTATTTTTTTATCTCTTGGGTACTGTGGTGGGGAAAGTTTGTCACAGGCCATAGAGACATGCTGTTACTGAGGTTTACTGCACCAAGGTTCCCCACTGGTTGTGCTTTTCACCACAAAAGCCCATTTTCTCTGTTGAACATCCTTGCAGCTGTCTGCAGGCTTGCTTACTCTGCTTATTGTTAGTGATTTCCTCTAGTCATGGTGGTTGGGGTGGACCTTGTAGCAGTCTATGTCAGTCAGTGATTTCCTTAAAGAGGGTGCAGTGGCATGTGGGATCCACACAGAGTCCTTCCCACATAAAAATATAAGGTTTCCTGAAAGGAGTCTTTTCCTTTCTCAAAAAAACCTATTTGCCCAATGTTTTGCTAATCTATGGCTTTAGCCTCTAATTAGGGTGGCCATCCACTCCAGGCATGTTGTGCACAGTGGATTTGCCTATGGTTTTCCCCACAGGGCAGTAAATACCCGAGTTTCCCCATCTTTAGGAACCCAATGATTTTCAAGTGAAATATCCCAAAATAGAGTAACTAGGGACATGAATTAGGTCTGTAGAGGACTGCCCACTGGTCCATGTGCATCAGGTCTCCAAAGATTCCTCTGTGAGCCATCCAGGCTGAGACCAAGACAGTGGCCAGACACCCTGAACTCTCAGAGGAGCTGCTCTTGCCCCTCTTCAGGCCATCAGTCAGACCTCTGCAAGGCAAAGGGTGATTGCTTAAGCTGGCAGTTCTGATAACTACATGCTAGTGATGGATGCAAGGAGTTTAAAAATATATAATTATGTCTTTATTTTTAAAAAATTTATTTTTTCTAAATTTACAGCTGTCATCACCAAGCTAAATTTCAGGTTGTAGAGGTAACAGCTCATGTCACTGCATGTTAATGGAACAGGAATTTCACCTTTTATAATGTTAGGGGAAATTTTCAAAAACACTAACCCATGTTATCTGAAGTCCAGCTGGTTTTTTGTCTGCTGTTTCTAGGAGCCACATAATAGCCAACCATAGTCTTCCACAAGTTGTCTTTCTTTAATGAGTATTATCATGGACATTCAGTGGATATTTTCACTGCATGAACCTGCACTGGGATTTGAAATTCTCCTCAAAATCTCAGGGCTGCTTTTAAGCATACTCATAGGTTATGAAAGAAAGTTTTCCTAGTCCCCTATTCTTACATTTTGGCCTTAATGTCCACACACAGGACTCTTAGATACACACCTGCAAACACATACATGCTCATATTTACATATGTATGCATATCTATATGCAGACTTGTTTAACAGACCCATTAACTTGTTTCTCAAGAAAATAAAACATATCAGAGATCCTTTATCTCATCCTGCTAAATATGCAGTCACAGGAAATGGCCACATAGGTCATCGTATTGGGAGTAAAGAAGAGCAAAATCATAGTAACCATAGGTTACTATGATTTTCCTTTTGGGAGGTGGGGGAGGGGTGCATGTATTTAGAGAATTTCAAGACTAATCTTAGAAATGCTTATTGTCTTAGTGACCAGTGTGGCTGCTTTTTTGCTGTGTTTTTTGTTTTTGTAAAAGCTAAAAATAATTTAATTGGTTTGTGTTAGCAAGAAATGCTTGGGTTTTCTTCTGTGCTGCCATGTGGCATAGTCTGGGATGTGGGTTTTTAATGGCCTGAGTAGTTTGTGCTTTGTCCCCACAGTATCATCAACACCACATGCTCCAATGTACCCTCATGTTTGTACAAGGAAATGAAACCTCCAGGCACTGCAGCCTTTCTTTTAATAACTGTTCCACCTGCCAGACCTGAGTTAAAGTTAGACTATGCAGCTTTCTAGTGTTGTATAGTGCTTGGGCAGAAAGAGGAGTTTAAAAATAACTGGGTTGTTCACATGTGCATTGGGTACTTGCCATAACCTTTGTAATTCTGTTTTTTTATTAATATTGCAAGACTCCTCACACTGAACCTCAGAGATATTACCTTCACATGTTAAAAACAAATATTTAAAAAACATTCAGGTGGGGAACAAGGCTCCCAATGTCTGTTTAAACAGGTTTATGGACACAACGAACTGTGACCTTGGTGCTGAGTTAGAATTCACTGCAAATAATGACACTGAGAAACTGAACTGTAGTTGCTTGCTTATGCTGTTGTCTGGAAAACCTTTTAAACGTATTGCAGCAGTAGTGGAAATTATATAATTGATGCTGCAGGTCCCTAAATCAGCCAACCTCTAGGATCTGGGACGGAAAAAAGGGAAGGATGGGAAGGAAAGAGGAAAGATCACTCACCCAGTAGACATAAATTACCTGGCATTTTTGTGTGTTTAGTGTGAATCATCCTGTAGTACTACGTCAAAGTCTGGAGGATAAGGCTGCTTGTGTCTTATCCCAGAATATGTGAAGACCTTTATGCTATGCTACTGGTTCATGTTTCTTTTGATCAAGCCAGACAGTGCTTCATGTTTTAGTCTGTAAAACTCTGGGTTCCAGACTTGCTCAAGGAGCAGATTTCAGTTCAGGAAGGAAAGTGGGCAGTGTGTCAGAACTAGTTGCATTACTCAGCTCACTTAGTGTGTCAGGGCACTGTAGAAAAGCTATCTCTTGTAGATAATGATATATTGACAAAAACTGATCTCTTCAGCTGTGTTGTCTTTATATATTATAAATTATTTGAATCTACAGAGTTTCTAAGCTGGAGCTGTTTATGAAGATGAGAGTAACTTTCTGCTTTCAGTTGCTAAACCTTCCTTCCCCATCTAGATTACAGTAAAACTTCCTTTACACTAAAGGGTTTGGCACTCTGTCTGGCACTCTTAAAAGTCTGTGACTCACACAATTAAAGTTTTGTGTTAAGATTCATGCACTTACGGGCTTCTATTGCACTCCAAATGAAAAGACAGAAAGGCTTTTATTATGATTGGTTCAGCTGTACTAATTTGCTCACCCTGATATGAAGTGCCTTTCATGTTTTACACCTACAACTGGCAGAGCTCAGGTCTTTTCAAGGGACATTTTAAATCATGTTCCACTGATTTTATTGGCTCATTTAATAAGTATTACTAATTTAATAATTATTTATTAAGTATTATTTAAGAAATATAAATTAATATTTCATTTGTGTATGGGTTGGTGAATGATTTAAAATGTTTTCTTACCATGAGATTGTCCATTGATCAAAACTTAATTATCCCCATAAAAAATCTCAAGTCATTACTCCTTAAATGAAAATGGTAATTATATCAAATGAATTATAGAAAAAGTAACCCAATCTCTATCTCCTTTGAATGTAGTAAAGAACAGATAGATTTATGTGTAAGTGTTCAGAAGTGCAAGGAAGGTTTTGCTTTCCTCTTTGAGTGTCACTATCTATTCCCAGAGAAGAAGCACAGCTATGGAGCTCCACTACTACCTCCACAGCCAGACCATTTCTGCTAGGAAAAAAAAATCATAGAATCATTAAGCTTGGAAAAGACCTCCAAGATAATTGAGCCCAACCTTTGACCGAACACCACCACTCCAACTAAACCAAAGCACTAAGTGCTATGTCCAGTAATTTCTTCAGCACTTCCAAGGGTAGTGACTCCACCATCTCCCTAGGTAGCCTGTTTCAATGCTTGACCACCCTTTCTGTGAATTCCTTCTGATGCCCAACCTGAATTTACCCTGATGCAGCTTCAGACTGTCACTTTGTCCTGTCACTGGTTGCCTGGGAGAAGAAACTGATCCTCATTGTGCTACAACCTCCTTTCAGGCAGTTGTAGAGTGATAAGGTCTCTCCTGAGCCTCCTCTTCTCCTGATAAGACTTACACTCTAGACCATTCCCAAGTCCTGTTGCATTTCTCTGGACATGTTCTGGCACCTCAATGTCTTTCCTGTAGTGAGGGACCCAGAACTGAACACAGGATTTGAGGCACAGCCTCCCCAATCCTAAGTACAGGGAGACAATCACTGCCGTGGTCCTGCTGACCACACTGGTTTTTTTAATACAGGCCAGGTTGTCACAGGCCTTCTTGACCAGCTGGGAAGAAAATAGCTCATGTTCAGTCATTGCCCAGATCTTTTTCTGCTGGACCCCCTTCCAGTCAGTGAATGTGAATATTTAACAATCTCTTCACTTAACCTCCTGTGATTTCCCTGCAAAACAGTTCTTTTGTTGTACTCTACCCAGCACCTTAAAAGCTCATCTAATAACAGTCTTAATCAAAACGCATATTTCTTCTAAATCAGTCATTCACCAGTATTCATGCTTTTTTTCTGTGCTTACCCTAAGTTTTGCTTTAGGTTGGTGTTTTTTGGGTTTTTTTTGGGGTTTTTTTTGGGGGGGTATGTATACAGTAACTGCAAGCAGACACAGGGTTGGCAAGGTACAGCAGAGCTAAAGGAAACATTACCATGATAAGACATGAACTATGGATCTGACTCAGGGACCAAACTTATGAGTGAATGTTAGAATGTGGCTAGGAACTGGAGTACAAAAGCCACCATAACCAGCCAGTTAATGCCACTGGATGATGAAAACCATGCTAATTACATGCTTGTATTTGCCTTTACAGCCATAGGAAATTTGTGGTAAAGCACAAACTGAAAAGCCAGCACAAAAACAACACCAGTATCTCCAAATGTGTGTCAGATTTTTACAAAAGCATCAATAACTCATTTTTCAAAATCCTTTTTATTTTCAAATGCACTTTGCTGTCCTAAAGAATAAAAAGCCCAAAAGCTGCTGCTGATAAGTCTGTGAGCAGCCCTTAACATGCAATCCCTATTGTCCTGCCCTAAGAGGAGATGGGGCAGACTCTGCTGTCAGAGAGGCTAATAGGGACCAAATGGTCCCTGAAAGTGCAGCCAGAGGTACTTTCTTCAAACCCTACTGAGACTTAAAGAGCAACAGTATCCCAGGATACTTCAGCAGAGGGAGAAGGAGAGTGCAGGAGATGCACCTTCTGGAGGCAGCCCTGGAAGCAGGAGCTCACCTGCTCAGCCCACCAAGGCAGAGTGCTAGGGCCTGGCCCAGTATTTGTGTTGTCCTGAAACCTTGACTAATCCTCCAAAGTTTCTGAAGTCAGAACATCTTGCAAGATTAGGCAGCAAGAAGAAGGGTTATATACTGCTTCTTGAATTCTTTATAACTTTCCAGCTATAGTCTCAGCTACATAATGGTTTCTAGGGAAGAAACAGAAGAAGAGAGTGTAGATTTTGCTACATATCCTGGGCTTTGTCTGCATCTTATTTTAGGGGTCGTCATTGGCCATTTGCCTAGAGAACAGTCCTTTGCAATAAATCAGGCAAGGCTTGGGACATATTTATAGCTTTTCTTGAGATCCCCAGCTTGATGCAAGGTCTGTTGTTTCAGATGTCCCTTGGGAAAATGGTGCAGCCAGAGTGGGAGGTGTTGAAGGTTGTCCTGCACTTGCTCTACTCCCAGTCAGCCCTGTCTTTATGGATCCAAAGGAGTTGTTGTAGTGAGCAGGAAAACTCCCTAAAATACCAGTGGTTTTTGTGGACAGACTGTTACCTTTACAGCAGGCTGGGATCCTTCCCATAACCTATTAGGATGCTTTTATAGAAGCTGTCTCCCTTCAGCTCTCTGTGCTGGAAGTTGTTTGGTTACTCTGAGTTTGAAGCTTGGGGTGTGAAGACTGTGACCAATGGCTCAAGGGATTCCCTGGGCTGCAGCCACAGCAGCCACCATTTGTTTTCTTTTGACAGCCTGTGGAGGCCCTGAAGGCAGCTCAAATCCACCAGCTGACTACATGCTGCAAACCACAACCCCTTTACACTGTTTTAGAGCATATACCTGACAGCAATATAAGCCCTGGAGGGCCTAGCTGTGCTTTCCCAACTGTTCTCTAGCATTTCACCGGCTTTTTATTTATCCAGATTTGCCTGAAGGAGTTTGCTTGTGTTTTGGCATCCCTAGCGCTCCAGCTGCAGACTTCCCATGTGGGGATACTTAAAGGGTGAAGTTTTCAGAGGAGTGGGAAGTCTTTTGTAATTGTTTAAAGTAACTTGGATAGCATAAGAGGTCTACAGAAAATATGTTGTCCCTCTCTACAACTGTCAAGAAAGTGTGCATGAACCAGGTTAGGAAATCACAGAAAGGATGTTTAATCCCTAAAGCTGTCTATGAGGTTGCTGTTTTCATGTCGAAGAGCACTTCCCAAAAAGTATGGCTAGAAGGAATTTTAGATAAAACTGAGGTGGAAGAAGGACATTTATTCACTTTTTTTCTGCGTAAAATATTAGACCCCAATGGTCCGTTCTATCATTCCAGTACCTTCAGGCAGAGAAAGACTGATCAGGTTGCTAACACATAGTTCATCACCACACTAGCGCCAAAACCTTATTTTCCCAAAACATGCAGGAAAAGTGTTGAAGCTCCTAGAAGAGGCGGATAACTACTGTGGAGATATGTCTTTGGACAGATGCTGTAAACAAAGAAATCCCTCTTCCCATTCCCCAGTTTTCAGTAGATTCAAACCTTATTGAAGACAAAGAAACAACAACCAAAAACCCCAACCATATGCGTCACGTATAAAGATGGTCTGTAAAGCCCCAAACTTATTTATGGGTATGGTCAGACATCATGGATCCTGCCACATCTGATGTCTGGCCTCTCACTCTCTCTGAAGATTGGGGGTTTTCCATTGGGGCTGCCTGTTAGACAGCCAAATTCAGCAGTCCAAAACTTGGCTCAGCAAACTGTTTGCCTGCTCTACTTAGCCTAAACAACCAGGCTGGGAGGATAGTTATTATTGCCCTGTGGTGTCTAGTAGGATGTCTTTTCAATTTGCCCCATGATAAATTTACATAGAGGACCTCAGCTGTGATGAACGTCAACTTTTACCCTCAAACTCTTACAAAACTACTGAAGAGATCAAAACGGCCCCGAATATCTTAAATAAGTGATGGCTGTCCCACGCTCTGTCTGCTGCTATGTGCTAAAGTTAAGCCCTACTAAGGTCAGTAGAACATGCATCTTACAGGGATGTGACCGAGGCCTCACTGAGGGGTTAAGCATGCCGATTTCAGCAGGAAAAGAGAAAAAAGAGGGTTGCTTATTGCCTGGGGCTTTGTTATAAACAGGTACGCCTGAAAACCATTTTCTAGCACTGCACAGCTACAAACACAATATTATTACTAGAAACCACCCTTGGCCTCAGTGCTAAAAGATGCAGAGAGGCCTCAGCATTGGGAACGTCAAGTTCTCTTGTTCCAGACTGCGGTTTCCTTACACCTTTCCATTTTGGCTTAAGTTTGCAAAGCCACTCTCCATTTTTAATATTTAAAGGTTAGCTGACGCACCAAGCATATTCTTGGGAAATGGTGTAGCTGCAGTTCCAATAGACATAGTTGAAAGCGGGAAAAGTAACGTGCCTGTGTATCTCAAACAAATGGAGCGACAAGCTGCATGAGCCAGGAAATAAATTTTTGCCTTTCCTAGGGAGTAAGTCTTACTTTCTACTTCAAACTATAAAGATGATGGCTAAAATTAGATGATTCATGTTGATTCACTACAGGTATAAAAACAAAACGTCTCTCTGACCAAATTCTTTAGTGGGTAGGAGAGTCTTTTTTGTTAGAAACAGAAAAAAAAATCCAAAAGACAAAAAGCACAACAGACATACACATTCACACATGCTTAAAAGTTACTGTTTTTTACCCTGGAAAATGTGGTTTCTGTAATTGAGGGTTGTAAAAAAGAAAAAAACCTTTTAAAGCATCCCACTCGATTAGTCATTCCAGGGTGGGTCAGTCTTATCATATCACGTGATGTCCAGTAATGGTGATGCAATAAAACAGATGCTGTCTAAATTTCGTGCCACCAGTCAGCAGCAAAACTATGCAAATCAAACCACTGTCCTTTTCTAGAAATTCCAAAACATCCCATCTCTTCCAGGCCCTGTGCTTAGTAGCCTCTGCCTTCCCAAACAAACTAAACACATGATCATTTTTTCTTCAGCAGCACATGATAAGAATGAGTTCCAGACTACTGGGAATACATCTCAGTGGAAATTCTTGTTGTGTACAGAGGGGTACTGTACCTTCTTGGAAAAAGAGATTGGAAAAAATAGTATTTCCATAAATTGATTATAGTCTAGTATTCTGTATAGTTTTATACTACATATATATACATATATTGTCTGGCAAGAAGTACTGTACATAAAATCTCATACTGAGACAGGATCAAGCCATTTAAATCTTTCAAGACACTGTATCACCTCTGAAAGTTGTTACCCAACATAAAAGGATGATGATAAAATGGTACCAATTCTGTTTCTATTTGGTATATTTCTCATCGAACAGATATGTGGATATAGAAAAAGAAAAGGTACTGTCAAAATTAATGGCTAATTTATTTAAATAAATTTCTGTCAAGTAGAGGATGTGGCTTTGAGTGACTAGCTATAATCAACTTTTATCCAAAAAATGAGGGAAAGCCCAATAAAAGTGCTATACACAAGATTTTATTGGCAAAGTGATTTTATCTCACAAAGTGAGATAGTGTTAGGAACACACAGAGAAGTACGAGGGTGCAATCAGAATGACTAGCAGCAAGTACAGCAGTGCCTATAAATCAGATTATCTGAATAAATTTTCCCCAGTGGGAAAATGCACTCGATTTCCAATTACGCTTCTAAAATTTGTAGACATGACTTGTATAGATAAAGAAGAGGTACCAGAGATTAATTTGACTGTGTAATAAATTCCTGAAGAATGAAAAGTAGAGCTTTCAAAATATGAACCCAGCTGTAGTGAAAAGACAGAACGTGATGGCAGTGGCCATGTGGCAAGTGTGCTTGGGCAAAGAGCCCATTACCATTGGCTTGCTACAACTGACCACTGTACCCAAAGAAGACACAACCAGGGTCAATAGGTGTCTTCCTAAATTAATCTCCAGAAAGGTATGTTGGTATTGGCACCAGAAGTTTGCTCAGTGTTGCCTTTATGAAAGACAACCAGGGGCCTGGTTCAGGTGGCAGCACGGCGGCCTGGTCTCGTCCAAGCCACTCGGGCTAATCAACACACGCAGATACCAATATGGCAGACGGCTGAAAAGCTTTTATTATCCTATCTCGTGGGTTTAAATAGGTTTAGGGGTCTTTGCTACGTCAGAGGGGGGTTGGGGGTCTCGGAGGATAGTGGGTAGTGGAATTTTACCAGAACAGGTGTGGCTACATTCTTCTCTGACTCCTGGGGTTAACAGATAAGCGGGGAAGAGAGAGGGGGGAAGGGGTCTGTCTTTCCGTGACATCCCGGTGATCTTCCGCTCCGCCTGTCCCTATCTACCACACTCAGCCACCGTGGTTTGTATACATCAGAGAAGTCAACTGAACGGAACGCACAGTTATGGCCAACCAAATTGTCCCAGGATTTACCCTTCGTGCTTGAGTAGCTCCATGTTCTCTCTACAATGGTGGCCTTGTGAGACTGAGGCATCAGAAACTTGCTGTGAGACAGAAGTGTCCACTCCAGCATCCAATGAAGCCAGAATGTTGTTTGTGGGCAACAACTCAGACATTTTGAGAGGTCTCAAAGTGCTGGCCCAGGAATGGCAATTAACATGGAAAAAGCCTGGGGTAAAGTTCAGCAATGGCTGATGAAATTGAGACTGAGCAAATAAAGTGTTTGGCCTCAATAAAATAGGGAGAGTTCTGGCAGGTTTTCCTTAGAGTAATGGTCAAAGAAGCCTGATTTGCAACAGTATGGTAACAAAGCGAGTTTAAGGACTGAAGGCTAGTGAAGGAAACTGCAACAAAACCATTGCTTTGTACAGGATAACACCTTTTTTGGAATTGGCATTTTCCCAGATTGAATACTCAAAAAGCTTCAGCAAGGCTTGCAAAAGGCCCATAATGCCACCAGTTGTACCCTGCCTTTGGTTTTCATGCTCAATCCTTTCTCTATCAGAACAACAATGATGTGTGAAGGCTGAGTCTGAGCTAGTTACAGCTTTGAGGTGTTTAGGGAGTCATGTATAGACTGGATACCCAGGAAAGGGCTGCAAATATTGGGTCTTCTTGGCCAATAATTCAACCCAAACAAATCCTTCCATGTCTTCAACCACGTGGTCCCAGATCCCACATACAATAGGCTCCTTATTCCCTGTGTAATGCATGATGCTTCAGTGTCACCTTGTTCTTTGAAAAGGTTTAAAGTTCCTTTAAAAGTTTTCTATACCTTCTGCTGTTTACATATTTCTACTGGAGTTCTCATGCACTATTCATGTAAATAATGATTGTTTTACATTCTTCTTTGTGGGAGGAGAGAATTGATAGACTGTTAGTTTGACCAGTGTGGTTGGAGAGGTGGCAATTTCACCCTCCAATCCACTGTCACTTTTAGAATTCTATATATTGTGAGATCAGAAATAAAACTTCCTCTTTTCCTTCTTTTACATCTTAAGTAAATGCGTAAATTATTTTGTGTCATAGTGAGACATTCTAGCATGGCAACATGGAGCAACTGAGCAGAAACCACCGGTTTTCTGAACTAGAATTGAGGGATGCAAATGGCATTTGAAAGTGGAAGAGCAGCTACTGAGATCTATCAAATGAAAACAGAAAGAGAATTGAAATATAAAGAAAATTTCCCTCAAAACATGAACTTGTATTGAATATTTCAATACAACCTATGCAACAAATTGCAGTACTATTGCAGTCAGAAATGGATTCGATATCTTTATGCATTCATAGGAATGAAAAAGTCTTAAAGGTGCTGCAATATTATAGTCTATAGCCTTTATTTGAGACAGACAAGACATGTAATGATATGATGTTTAATTTGGGAAGGGACTACATTTCCTGGTTCTTTCGTACTTTTTTACTTAGGTCTTGTTTGGGAGAAATAGTCTAGTTGCAATAAACATTTATGCCTTGTGAATTTACTCAAGTGAATTGTATGAAACCAATACAGAACAGGGGATCACCCAGTCTGCTTGGAACAGGCATTAGCATGAGAGTTCTGGAACAATCTGCAGGAGTGTGGCAAATGTACTGTGCTGCAGCAACATGCTTTATCTTTTTACTAGCTGTGTATTTAAGCAAGGGCCAATTTACACCCACTCTTAGGTTTTGCTTTCTGACTGCGAGACTGAATACAATGAAGGAATAATTCTGGATAAATTTATTTTTAATGCCATCATGTCAAAATAGTTAAAAGAATTTATCAGCTTCTTAAGTGACCATATAACAAGTGAGGTCAGCAATGGCAATACTGGTTTTAGTAATTCTGCCTGCAACATCATGGGTGCAAAGAATTTTCTTGAGAAGTTATGGAATCTAGACATATTCTGTTGGGTAATTTGACCAAGAAAACAATCATATGCATGGAGATAAAATGATTTTCTAGGCTTAAAAATAGCCAGCATTAAACAGGTGATACTGCATAGGTCTGTCACTTGGGCAATGTAGTCATAGAGTTTGTTACTCAACACTTGTATTCTGATGTTTTTATTTCTTATTAATTCAAATTGCTTGCCAAACATAAGGAAACTTAAATTCCAAAGATGATCTGATGTTGTGTTAAAGAGGAATCAATCATTTTCCAGTAGATGATAGCCAGGAAACATGCTTGCCAGAATCTCAGTGTGAGGCAATGAAATCTCTGTAACTGAAAGCAGAGGTGAACTTACTTTACACAGCTCTTCAGCATGATTCAGTTTTCCAATATCCAGTATCTACTCTGAAGTAACCATGACTATTTCATCTTGAACATTACTGTTTCGGTATTTGCAGTGTTGGAATATTTACCTTTCTTCATTTCCAGCTCTTAATTGAGGACCTTGTTAGTGGCTGACACTTGGGGATTTGTATGCATGAAGGACGTTAGCCATGAGCTGGTTGTGGATTAGATTACCCACCTGCATCTTCTGTGTGCAGAAACTCCCAGAGTCTCTCAGGCAGGGAGGGATCTCATGAAGTCCCTGCTCAAAGAAGGGTCAGAGCTGAGTTCAGACCACATTGTACAAGCCTGTGTCAGTCCTTTTGGGCCTTGAAAGCTCCCAGGGCAATGCCCTCTTTTTGGTATCCTCCTTGTGCACCCCAGGAGGCTACACTGAGGTCCCACCCCAGATCACCCTGCCACCCTGCCATCATTTGGCCTGAGGGGCCTGGCTGAGCAGTGCAGTACAGCTGAATGCTCAGGCAGCTTTAGAACACAAACATGCAAAGACTTCCTCCACTTTTGGGTCCTGCCTTCCCCATGTCTCATATCATTGTTACTGCTCAATGCCCTGGGGAAGGGCATCTTAGTGGGGGCTAGCAGAGACCTGTGGAGCCTCCCTGTTAACCTAAAGAATTATATTTAAGATTGGAATGTCTCTGGGGTGGGCTTACACACCACGATCATGATAGTAGCATAGCACATGTGAACCCTGTATGTGAGAAGAAAAGATTTCAAGGAGCCAGAAATAAAGACAAGTTCCATTAGCCATTTGTTAGAAGTGATTCGTCCTTGTTTTCCACTCTTAAGAGCTGTGGACTTGGACGGGCAACAGAGAAAACCTTCTCTTCCCAGAAATTTTAACCAAGCTGAATGAATTTCTGTGAGAGAGCTGAAATGGCTGACAGTGACGGGAAAGATAATCAATGCTAGGGTGAATGCTTTGCTCCACTGACTCAGACATTGCTCAGTTAATGTTACATTCAGTACTTGCAAGATTCCAGCACAATCCTTGTGGCTTTCCCCACTGGTTTTCTTCACTGAATAGCCCTTCCTGGTAGGGCTGAAACAGGGGAAGAGAGGCATGCACCATCAGATGCAAGTAATATGGACCACCACAACTGAGCTGGTGCTCCTTGATAAAGTAACAGCAGAAAATGATAAAATAGGCATGAATAAATTCAAGCTGGAAAGTAGGAACGGTCTAACTGTTAAGAGTAAGGGGATTTTGCAACACCTTATTCATAGGAGCAGCAGGAGGCAAAATAATATGATTATTTTTAAGATGGGGCAACCCTGTGCTTGCGAAAGTGAAGTGTAGTAATATAAGGACCTAACCTTTGTGGTCCAAGAAATCCTAGTGCTCTCTTGATTGGTAGGAATGATGAATTTAAGAAATCTGCTTATTCATAGAGAGATAAAAAATTAATTTCCCTTTATTTTGTAGATTATTATAATGGATTCATTTAATGTGAGTGAGTGAGGAAACACTCGTAGCTTCAAATATGGAGTATTCCCCCAAAACAAGGAATGTAGCTGCTCCATTTTTTTAATTTGACTTGTGGTTAGTGAAGCCCTGGGAATATTTTCTTTGCCTAATTAAGCATCATTTATAACCAAATGTTTGATGAGAAGTGTCATGTTTCTAGGCTCTTTGTTTTTTACAAAAAAATCCCAGCAGTAAAACCTTTCAAAAGTAGATGAGTTACACTTATCTGCTATTGAGTAAACAAGTCTTGGAATTTGAGGTTTGGGACTTCGTGACCTGCTACCAGTGTCTAATACATGTAATGAGGTTTCAGTTTCTCTCACACACACATACAAAATCCACAGATGTTAAAAATGTGACTGCCAGAGCACTTACCCTTGTCTCTCATACGGCCAGCCCTAGTCCAATTTAAGAAGGGCCGCAACAGCCTCCCTCACATTTCTGTGTGAGTGTCCAGCCAAGCCTCTTTCATGTCTGGTGGACCTTCTCCTGAGGGTGGTCTGCAGATGCTGGATGGAAAATTGGTGATGTGCTACTTACTGTCAGGGTGCATTTTTGGAAATTCAATTTATTTCCAATATATGGAATACCAGTCAGGAGGGTCCTACAGAAGGTCCAACTGGCTGCTGTTCACCACAGTTATTAATTACTTTTCTCTGAGATTTTATTCCCCATAGTTGTAGATTTTGTGGGCAAAGCAAAAGCAGTAGGTGTCATAAATCTTAAGCATAACACTCATAAATAAGCTAGAGAAGCATGGTCAAGACAAACAGAGGATTCTGGGGCTGGGCAAAGCTTCTATAAAACCACATAATCTGTGGAGTCAAAGGGATGCAGTGAGTAGAGTTTCACAGGGATTTAACCTGAGTCTGATACGATACAGTATTTCCTGGTCTGACCCAAAGATAGAGGAAAATATTGTACTAAATGTGCAAATGACACCAAGCTGGGGAGTCGTGCAAGGTTAGCCCTCAAAGAAATCTTGCCATATTGGAAACACATCATGGAAACAAAATGAAACAAAACATTTTTAAACGGGACAAGTGTGGGGGGTGCAGACAGGCAGCACACCAATAGGAAATGGCCTACGAGCTGAACATGAGTCAACAGAATTGTAAAGCTACAAGAAAAAAAAACAAACTGGGCTCCATAGAGGATGGCCAATAAGACAAAGGGATGGAAAAGCCCAAGCATTGTGGAATAGCACAACCACAGTTGAAACTGTGTCTAGCTGGGGGGCTTTCACATTAAGAAGGGCATAACTACTTGGAAAGAGTACAGAGAAGAGTAATGACAAAGAGCATGAGCCTGGAAAATAAAGTCTTGGAAGAAAGATTGGATTTAGTTGTGTTTTTCCTGAAGAAGGAATGGCTAATCAGGGGCATCACAGGTTTCCAAACCAAGAAAAACTGCTGATAAGGTGATGAGAACAATAATTTTTCATACTCATAGGGTAAGAAAAATGTCTATGGGTTGAACATCAGCTAGGACACTCCTAGGAACATGGGAAGCAAAGAATGAGGTAAATGACCAGAGGAAAAATATTTTGGAGACTGCCAGGAGCAGTCTGGTTAAATGCTGATCAGGAATGATGCAGCTAGAGCTGACCCAGTCATGGGACAGCAGAGACAACCCACTGAGGTGGAAATCACTGAACTGGTAAAACAACAGTTGGAAATATGGGTGACGGCTCAAAGCTATTTTAAAAATGAGCTCATGCCACTTCAAAGCAATTACAGCTTCACAGCTTTTTCATGGCTGCCTGGAAATTCTGGGCAGTTGTACTCTGGGGAGATGGGGCTGTATGATGCCACTTCAGAGCAATTGACTGAAAGCATGGTTTAATGCTTGGCAATAAAAAGTTTTATTGTCTAGTTTAGTCCTCTCTTCTCACCATTGCAACATCACCAGGACAGCATCAATCTCACAAGTCTTAGTTTGCAGTATTTCAGCTTAAGATAGAATGAAACAGTGAAAAAGAGATACAAGCTTTATTTGGATGGGTGTATATTGCAGAATACATGCAAATTAAGGTATATATGCAAAAAATGGCACTGAACAGAGGCTGCCATCAAGCATTACCACCACTTGTATGATCAGCATGCTTGAGTTCCTTTCAGATACCATTCAGGTTTCTCATAAAAATTGCAAGACTTTGGGTTTACAGGGAAAAAAGGTCAAGGATCAAGATCCTGTGGTCCCCTGACCCAGGTAATCAAAGCTAGAGCTGCTCACAGCAACTCTTTGTGAGCTACTGTTCCCAAAGGTTTTGTTAGACAGGGCTCTCTCATGTTGTGAAAGGAGCAAGAGGGGGGCATTTTTGTAAGTTCCAGAAATGCATCTTTTGGGCCATGTTTATGTGAAAAGTTATATGTGACATGTAGTGAAACAGTGTCCCAAAAGAAAAAATGTGCACAATGATGTAACAACACAAGTTCTTTCTATCAAACAGCTTTTGATAATGACTTGGGAGAAAAAACAGTGCCAAAAATCTGTGGGGAGTCGATGCAAAAAATACCAAATCTATAACTTTAGATTAAAAATACTCTGATGCTGCACATACCCACTATTCTTTTCTTCTATTTTGATGGTTTTACACAGGAGATGTTTTTCTGAGGACTGGAATTGTGCCTTTGTTGAAAATTTGTTATGAATACTTACTCATCAAGGTTTTACAAGGAGCAACAAAACAACAAAAGTTGCACAAAGATACAGCAACATGGAAGGATTGAGGATAATCACAGAATTACAAAACCTTGTGGTCTTCCTCACCCATTGCACCAGAGCAGGTTGCTACAACAAAGATGAAAGAGATTTCCTGAGTGGTATTAGCTTCAGTGTCAGCAAAATCATCAAATTAATCCTGCATGGGAAGGTACTGCTGAAGTGGTCAAGATATTAAAGATCTAACAGATTTACAGAGCTGCATAAGCAGGATTTTACATAAGATTTCTAGACTGAAATGTGCAAATCCCTGGAATGCTTTCATTGCAACCAGATGGTACAAAAGACAGGAAATATCAAGTGTGAAACCGTTAAGAGAAAGAGGTCAAATATCAGCCATCAAGGTGGTAGCATCTGGATGTTCAATAAGCCTGTGTGGGAAGAAATTCAGAAGTCTATTTAAGGCAGTATTTAATTTTCAATTTAAAGAAATTCATAGATGATGGGAAAAAACCATTCACTTCTTGCACTAACAAAATCAAGCAAGTTTTTTTGTTTTCTAAACAAGTTTCTTTAATTAATAGCATCTTCTATATTTGAGTGTTGAAATTTTCTGTCTCTTTGATGAGTAACAGAATGAGGCTGATAAGTCTGTCTTTCAGCTCCATAATGCACTCTGTCTCCTAGACCTTAGCATGGTGGCCTCTTTTTCCCTCTGTTCTTTCTGAACAGTGAAACCATAAAATAATGTTTACTGTAGTGTCAGCACTGAATTAAAACTGTTCATGGAAAGAAACTTATTTCACAGAGTTCTGTAAGAAGAATTTTGAGGTGATGTGAGTAATTTTGCTTGGGCATTTATGCTTGCTGCTAACGGTAATAATCCCTTGACTGCCCTCACTCAATGCTTGGAACTTGAGAATGTTTTCATGCATTACACGACAATTTCTGTTGACTTTATTCTGCAAACATCAAGGGGTGATGAAAATTGTTTCATCAGCTTGAAATTTGACAGTCATTAGTCTGACTTTCATACCAACAAAAACTGGAAAAGTGATGATCAGAAGGCACATCTGGCACACTTCTATTTCATGTAACTTTTTGAACTTGCTGCAATGAAGCTTCTTTGGGGAGCTCCTTATGTATGAAAGGCTTATTTTATCTTTTTTTTTATTATTTTGGAATATTAATAAAAAAATATTTGCAGAGAGTATTGTCTGGTTTACAAATGGGATGCTAAACCCACAATCATTCACGTAATCTGCCACAGTAGATTTGAGAAGCCGAAAAAGAATCTGAGTCAGCCAGGTCTCTGAGGTCCCCAGTTGCATTTATTTTCCTAAAGTCATGCTGAGCTCAAAAGGAGTTTAGCTGCCTAAATAATTTTTCTTGGTTTTTTTGGTAAAATCTACAGACTTTTTAAAACTTGTGTTCTAGAGAATAAAACTATAAACCCATATTTTTATATTAGCACATCTGCAGATAACATGCTAGTAATTATTTGGATCGCAGCATCACAATGAGACAATAAATCCTTTGTCACAATTTCAGTTAAAATAATCCCATTCTCCTAACCAATGAAAATGGAATTTTAAAAATAAATAAATAGGCCTCTGAGGGAAGAGTTTTAATGTCTTGCTTGGATATGCTACATTTCTCAATAGGAATCGGAAGGTGAAGTCCTTCCCTGTAATGGATCGAAACAGAGACACAATGAACAGAACGACAGAAAGAGACAAACTTCTTTAAGTAACTGGGAAGAAAAGGGTGCAGGGAAGAAATATTTTGTTGTCTTAAAGTTGGTTTCAAGCAGTTTTTTAAAACATTTTATGCTTTAATAATATGGCTGGGGGAGTGGGGAGTTTTTGCCTAGAATAAAACTGGAAGAATGATTCACCGCATGTCTGCAACTGTTCCTTGATCCCAGTTAAGTTTGACACCACTAACACCTATGAGTCAGCGGAGGCTCTTTGGGATGTGCTTTGCCTGCCCTGTTTTGAGACTGTTGCAGTAGGATCTTTACCCAAGGCTGGAAACTGGCTCCCAGCATTGCCTGTGTCAGTTTTTCCTACCCACTATCAAATACCACGAGCCCCCACCAGGAGAAGGGTTCTATTACTACATCCCATGATTTCTGCACTACAGCTGTACTACTCTATACTTTACTGTCTATGTCCAGGGCCTCAATACTGTTTATCCTCTCTCTGTAGCCAGGATAACAGATGTTCCCATAGGGACTTCGGGGCACAATGTTGAAGATGAACATCTGGAGTGGTCAACATAGCTAAAAAAGGACAGCTGTCATAAACAGCAGTCATGCCATGGGAAGGTTTTGTGTGCCATGCTTGGAGGCTCCTTTATTCTCCTTGAATATTAATGTGCTTAAGTTTAAAAAGCTCTTCTGCTTCTGAAATTATGTAATTATGTAATTTGGGGATTTGACAAAGTAGAAAATAAGGGAGCTCTTCTATGTATGATGCCATGTTACAACCACATCTTATACATCTTTGTCTTGTTTGGTTCCAAGATTGCTCAATCTCTGAGCTGCTTCAGCTTTCTATATGGACTTGGCCTACAACTCCTTAGACAACTGTTACCACATTTAAATTTTTGGCTAATGGACAGGCATCTATCTTTTGGAGCTATTTTCCAAAAAACACCATGAGCAAATGGTAATGGGAATACTTGGAAACACATTGGATTGTTGTGCTGGCTACCTTTATTTAGAATTAGAGTATTTTACAGTAGTTCTCGTAACTTCCTTCAGTTGCATACCTAACCTAGCTGCTTGTTGATTTGCGGTATTTTTGGGTGTGAAACAGAGATGTTAATGATTCTCTTGCCTATCTTACCAGTCTTATCTATACTGCAGAAAATGTACTGCTGGCTGCTCTGCAAAACAAAATAATCAAAATAATTTCTGAGAGCCATTTTTCTCCAGATTTAAGTACCAGCCACCACCTACAATCAAAAATATTTTTTATATAGGGCACACGGTCTTCTTCTTGGAAGAGAGATGTTAGAGAATACTATTACCAAATAATTCAATATATGTAGAAACAAGATTTACTAATAGGCACAGCAAGGCAGCAACAGGTCTGGAACAGAGGACATGGTATTTATGAGAAAGCAAGTATGGATTCATCTTCCAGATTTCGCTTCAAAGTACTCATTTTAATGTGAACTGATGGACAGCGTTAATGAATAGTCCAGATAAGAAAGTTTTCAAATAAATCCTCATGTCTGTAGCACTTGCTGTGTAGGTATTGATTGTAAGAAGCTGACGTTTAAAGACCAGCTTTGGGAAATACAGAGTAAGGTGTTTGGGAGACGTTTGGCAGACACTTAAAACTTTTCAAAGGAGAGATTATCTGCTAAAATCTTCACCTTGCAAAATCTTGTGAGTAGTTTTTCATGCCAGTTGGTCTGAGTAAGCAATATCTGGCAGGGGTTTCACCTGGAAAAGCAGTGATTAAGGGGTTAGTTAACACCCATGTCAATCACATAAAATCATTGGTGTTGGTGATTGCAAGTTTCTAGTGCAGAGGAATGGTTTTGTTTCTCTGCAGTTTACTTTGGATTGATTTACCATGATGCACGTGATGCTTTTCCTGAAGTGGAAGCCAGCACAGGATTCAGGTCATAGCTGGGTACAGAAGGCAACATTTTTCTATGGTACATCATGTCCATCTGCCAGGAACCAAAACACTCATCTGCTGAAAGTTCTGTACAGTTTTGTTCTGTTGGGTTTTGTTTGTAAAGCCTGTAACAGGGTTGTAATTATTTATCTTGGTCTCTGGCTCTTCCTGTGGCATTCGTTTTTACAGTCATGGTCAGAACTGCGTTCCTGTTCACTGATAGAGGATACAGTTTTCTTGTGGAGACAGGGTAAAAATCCACTGGCATTTGGCTTTCTGGTTTTCCTGAAGGTACAGAGTAACTGTTGCATCTGACTTCAGGCTATACAGAAATGCTTTAGTTGCTGTTTCTTTGATTTATTATTGACTGAACAAAAAGTGTCTCTAGAACAGATGATTTATTTTTAAAAATTCAGCACAAAACCCCCATGTTTCTAAATGTTTATGTAAAGGATTTTTATCGTCCTTTTTTGTTTTTAATTGACTTCAAAATTTACAATCTTGAAGGCTGACATTGAGCACATCCTGCCCTGCCTGAGTTTACACCGCCCTTGAACTTCCATCATGTCTTAAAAAATGAGGAAAAGGTACATCAGTTCCTACAGTCATGCTCTCTTTCATTCAACAACTCAAAACACTTTCTAAAAATGACAAATGTGTTGTTATTTAAAAATTAGATATAAGAATGAACTCCATTTTGTCTGCTCACAACTTGTAGATTTAACACTCTTAACTTAAATTCTCTTTATAATCTCCTGGAATTCTAACTGTAAAAGTTTAAATCTTTACCAAAGCATGGTCTTACAAGAAAAATTGAGGTAAAATTTAAAAAAAATTGCTCCTGAACTGCAGTCTGTGATTCTTGTACTTCTTCAAACCTACCCTTCTCATCCCTCTACTCTTCTAGAGCTTTGAGAGAAAAAGATTGGAGCACACCAAGCTAGTACTTTGGGATAAGTTCTTTTAAACTTTAAGGTAACTTCTCTAGTGTTGTAATTGCTGCTCTCTGAAGTTGTACTATGTGATAATTAATTTGCAGGAAGTTTTGGATGTCTCAGTGTTAAAATATTGGTTTTGTTAAAGCAGAGGACCTCATATTATTGCTAAATTTGCACAACAAAAAGATTCAACAAACTGGTTTGTTTTCAAAGGGTATGTAAAAATAAAGTTTAAATATTATCAAAAGGTTGTTTGAGAGGAATTTAAAAATACTCCTGCCAAAAAAAATACATTTAGAAGCGGGATGGCAAGGTCAATATTTAAAGTTCTTATTCTTTAACTTTCTTAACAGAGTCTTTTCAGTAAAAACAAAGATACCCTATAATTAGCCATCCCCTCGGACTGTCCTGTTGGATTTTCTCTTGCATAATTATGAAGAAAGATAATAAGTCTCCATGAAGTCAATATTTTAATATGCCAAAAATTATATAACAATGATGAAGGTGAAACACTTATTTCATTAGAGGGTCCTATATTGTAAAAACAAATGGCCTTTTAAATGACGCACAAGAATTTCCTTTCAGATTGGTCTTGTGAAATGCAGTGGCTTTGTCTCTGTTGTGGTTTGGGTTGGAGGCCTTTTGGTAAATAATACGGTTTTTTTTAGTTTTGGTCCAATTATTCCTTCAGATGCTGTCTAATCTAGGGTTCCTTCTGGGGCAACAATAATATTGCAGTAAATGCTCTGTCTTCAGTGCAGAAGGAAATTAATTTTAGGAAAATACATTCAGCTACACCTAACTTCTACTGTCAGCTAACCTGCAACTATTTTTCCATCCAAGCAGGGCATTAAAAGGACTTCTAATTCAGTATTTTATCAGTCCATATAATCCTGTTGACAGGTGCAGTCCTTGAAGGCATCCCCAGTGGCCTGAGGATATGCATGTCATTGCCAGCCCTTTGTGGCCAGGTTACAGACCAGCAGAGGAGAGGAAAAAGCAACCCTTCAGAGGACCATTAGAAAGTGCATGTTGTCAGGGATGCTCAGCACTTCCCTTTTATTTTAAAAGGTGTATTAGTGGTGGTGCTGACACTGGAGACACTTCCTGCAATGACCTGTATAATTCTTCCCATCTGGTACAGGCTTTCTGAATCTGGAATGATAAATACCCAAAGGCTTCATTGCAATTCTTTTATTGCTATTTGCAACCCTAGCACAAAGCTACAAAAATATTGTTGCTGCACCGATGAGTTTAAAAAGAAAATGTTAGAAATGTGCATTAGAGAATGTGCCTTTTTTGTACACAGGGACAAAAATTTGCAGACATGAGACTAAAGTTGTTCTTGGTTTCCTGCCTGCCTGAGGATGACTGATCTACCCTGGCCAGAAAAGTTAGGGCTAGAGTTTATTGCCTTGTATTGTACGGTATGGCAAGTTGCACATGGAAACTTTTTAGGTTCCTGGAGGAAGTGAAAATAAAATCTGAAGAGAATTATTGATTTCCCTAATTATATATCCAGGTGCTTTACTTAGTTCAGAGGTAGGTGAACACTTTAGTTCAGCTAGAGCAAAATATGTCCATATTAAATTATTGGTTATGAATTCAGAGTGTGAATTTACATCAGCCACTGAGGTTAGGTTTGGAGAAGCCAAAACTAAGGTTTAAAACTTTAGGTTTAAAAACTTCAGGTTTAAAAACTTTAAAACTAAAATTTGCTTGACTTTTCCAAGTCTCTGTTCCCTATACTCCCAAGAATTATACCAGGTTTTTTTTTTTTTCTTTTTAAAGTTATTCATCAATTTTGGATATTTTAATGAAAAACTAATTACAGATTTTACAGCTTTGATTTATCCAGTGCTCTCAGGTGATTGAGGAAAAGCTGCAGAGACATTGAGAAGTGAAGCAGTTCATGCCTGTATACCAACCTTGATGTTGTGTTTCTGTGTCTGTCACCATAGAAGTAAAAGGCTTTCCCCAGTCTAAACTATAAACTTTTCTGCCTTGCTGCATCCAGAATTGGAGTATTTGCTGCAGAAATTTGAAATTTCAGTTCCAGAGGATGTTGCTCAGTCTAAATGACAGTGAAAACAAGTGAAATAAATTGAAATTATTTTCTCTGTTTTCTGAAGGTGATGAACTCTGATGACTGCATTTGTGTTTTGTAATATTTTGAAAAAGTCATTTGAATTTAGAAGACCTGACTTTTTACCAATGTTTCTAAAAATGTTGCTGGTGCTGTTTAAGTTGTTTCCAGGATAGAATTATTCATAAAAATCCTCCAATAAGAGACCATAAATTACTCCTCATTTTACGAAGTCTGTCTACTGGCTTACCACACAATGTCTGGGGACTTCATCTATTGCAGATGCCTCTTCATTCTTTTATGTGACAAAATAAGGTTCCTTTCTGCAATAGATCAACATTTCATTCCCAAATTCGCTTGAAAATTAGACAGCTTTGTTCCAAAGGGACAATGGCAAATGTTGTAAAATACTGATGAAAATACAAAAAAGTCTTCAAACACTCGAGTTATTTGGTAATTAATTTGCCATATTCTCCATTCTTTGAACACACTTGAGGGACACTTAGAAGGGGACTAAGGTGTAGGAGTCAATAGCCCAGGTTTTGTAAACATCTGCAGGTAAGACAGCAAGGGTGGCAGAGAACCAACATTTCAACACCCAAATACCCTTGGAGTCAGGAAGAGGAAGGTGCTTCCTAGGATTTTGAGCCATAGGAGCTTTTGGTGCATACCAGAACCAGCAGTCTCCTGAATGTCTGAGATCGAGAGCTACCTGTGTGGGCAATTGGCATCACTGACCCACCAGAGTGGTGATAGCCTGTCTGAGGTGGCACACACAGCAGGCAAAGAAGGTTGCTGTCCTTCACTCCCTGAAGTCTGGCTATAGATTTTATTCAGCCAGGATTTCCAAAGTGCTAGGGAAAGGTCAGAAAGCAACAGCTGAGATTTGCAGCAAGGCAGGTGCTAGCTGGATGTAAGCGTGGGGAGAAAATCCACTGGGTGAGTGGTGCAGCTCTGAGAGAGAAGCTTCATCCCTGGAGGTGCATTCTTTGGAGAAGATCAAGACACTGCTGGACATGGCCCTGAGCAACTTGAATTCCTTTTGGAGTTAGCCCTGAATGGAGCAAAGATTGACTTGGGGGTCACCACCAGTCACTTCCAGCCTCAGCTATTCTATGGGAAAATGACTTTCATGTAAGACACCCAGGTAGGGTAGATGTGCAAAGACTGAAAAAATCATTCTCATACCCTTCAGAGAGATAAGGTGAAAGAAAAGAAATGGCTTCAGAAGAGAGGTTTAGAATAGAAATCTTGTTCAGGTACTCTGGTTATAGAAAATAGTCTGTAAAGTTCTCTCAAGGATGCACTTTCTACAAAGTACAATGAGAAATAATTGTCTTCTGAAAGGATTTAGTTCAAATCCTTAAGTCAGCAGCAAACTGACAATAGTTAGTACTGAGTAGCTGAAAACTGTTGGATATTCTGGAAGGTAATTCTCTTCCAGTTCATTATGATATTGTGGGTTTCATTTTCATTTAAGAGAAAGTTCTTGTTAGAAATCATTCACTGTGTCTGTAACAATGATACTATAATAAGTTTAAATGAGTGCCATTTTTTTAAATCCTCAAAAATTTACTCCTTTATTCTCTGAAAATATTTTCCAAAAGTAGGTTTGGCTTTACTTTTACTTTGCATGTTGCCTCACAGAGAAAAAAAGTCAATGTAGTGAAATCGGAAGACATAAATTTTTCCTAAGTCCAGTAATTAACATTTTAAGGCTGAAAATATTTTGAAAAGACAGACAATCCTCTCCCAAAGTATAGTATAAACAGAGCTGCCACAGTCTTCAAATCTAACATAAGGCTAGGCTTTGTGAACATCAGTGGAGGCTTTCTAGTCCTCTACTAGATATGGAAACGTAAATTATCAGTTTTCTGAATTTAAAATCCCATCTATAAAGGAAGACAATGCTTGATAAAATCATGACCTAAATGCAAATTAAAAACTTGAGTGTATGAAAGAGTTCATGAGTAATGATTTTTTATACTGCTTAGGTTTAAAATTCCTCAGAAGCAGTGGTTAAAATGTTTTAAGTGCTAAATTACAAGTTATCTTTCCAAACTAAATCAGCTGGATGGTACAGGAGATTGCAAATCAAAGTTTGCATCTTTTCCTTGAGACACTGGTCCAAAGCCTGTTGAAGTTAACTGGAATCTTTCAAGTCAATTCAATGTGGGCCTTGGAAGAGAAACATTATGTAAACACTTTTGCCTTTATGATCACCTTCTACTCCCATGCACGATATGCAAACAAAGGGGAAACTAAGAATTGGATAAAAGCTTCTGAGTGTTCTGTCTGAGAGGCAGTAGTGGCAAGTGCTAAATATTCCATTTCAGGGCTCTGGCAAACAAAAGCTCACAAAATCTGCAGACAAGCATGGATAGCCACCTCTGCTGCTGTATGCATGGTCCACCCTTTCAGGCTGGAGATCTTACAGGGGCATTGGGACATCCTTTGCAAGGGCAAAGTCCTTGGTTCTGCCCCAAGCCTCCTGCAGCTCCCTCACTCCCACAATTAAAATATCTGTAGGAGATACCTGTGATGTGTTCAGGATTAACTATCACTTACTGATACCTCTAGGTATCAGTGTGCTGAGTTTCACCTCTTTGCTTGTCATATTTGCACTGCTAAACCTGATTTGAATATTTCCAAGTCATTAAAGTATAGCCCTTCATCTCACCATGGAGTATGACACTCAGCTCCATCTCCTTCACCCATCTAAAATGTGCTTTGAAGTCAAAAGGCTACCTGAAATTAAGATACTTTTGGTGCTCACCTGTATTTTAGGTACTGGTATCATATGACTATGAGCCATATTTCCAATTCTTTTCTTTTTGCATCAACACAGAGCAATTTTAGACAGGTAAAATCCCAAAGCATAAAGGAAAGCAGGACAGAAGCTCTGGAGAAGCCAGATGCTGCTGCTGAGAGCAGGAAACAGGCAGGAGTGGGGTTTATTGCTCTTGGGATATGTCCTCCCCATCCACAGCCCAGGCACTACAACCCTCACCTCTAGGTCAGCATTTTGCATTTCCATAGCATTTTACATCAGTGTGGAGCAGGGTTGAGTGTACTTTGGGTGGCAGGGTCAGAACTTGGTGAAGGATTTGCGATTTGCATCAAGTCCTGCCAAAACTTCTGCATTTGCTAATCGTGACAACCTCATAGTGTTGAAAAGTGCATTAAATTGTTAAATGTTTTGGCAGAACTGGAGGCTACCAGACCCCATGCCAGGCATCTGAATCCTTTAATGGCAGAATTGCAAGTTTAAGACTGTGCTCCTTTCTGCTCCTGTAACAATGAGATAGTTTCCCAGTAGATTTCTGGAAATTTTTATAAAATTCAGTGGCAGCCTTGATAAAAGATGTTCTAACGTTGTTCAAAAATTTTTGAAATTACTAGCTAAGGCACTGAAACACACTCCTGATCCTGCTTCTTTCATAAGAAACATTCATGCAGCAAGGCCTGAGCGCTCCCTGTCACCTGCTGCTGAGCTAGCTGCTTCTTGGCCCCTCTGAAAAACTTCTCCCCTCTTTCTTAATACAAAATAGGTGGTTTAGCTCCTTTTGCCCACTTTGTTCTGAAGATTAAACCAAGAGCTGGGATGCAATGGCTCAAGGGTCTCTCAGAGCAAAATTTTGTTATAGTACCATTTGATTATTATGCATGATGTCTAAATATTAAATACAATTCTTAGATCAAGCTAAGATTTATTATTTTGTTATCATAGTTAAAATTTTACTGTAGGAAACCTGAGCTTGGTACCTCAGCTGCAATGAAAGGATGTTTATGGTAAATTTTCCTTCCTCAGTTTCCTAATTTACCGACTCCTAAAAAGCACAGACCTTTACAGACTAATGCTTTTGTGCAGACCTGGACACAAACTGTCAGTGTAAAGAATATGTAATATGTAATTTACAGCCTGAAACTAAATTTATGTTGCTTAAAGCAACCATTTTCTAGCTTAGCTGTTGGAGAGACAGAGGTGCTGAAACTAACTACAGCCTAGTTTTGCCCATTGTGAGAGGTTAAGACACAAGACTATTACAAGACTAATGTGGAAAAGTGAGGCTGTAACTTTACTGGAACTAGAAAGCTGGTCATAGTCAAGATGCTCCCTGGGCTATACGTCTTATGAGTTTCCTGTCCTTGGATAAAACACCAAATCTAGATTAAAAGCTCCCCCTTGCTTCAGGTAGACAGATGGAGAGATTAGGCTGGGTGTCAGGACCTACACCCAGCTGTTCATGTTGCTCAAGGAGCCACATGGCAAAGGGCCTTCTGCTGCAGGGCAAGATCCAGACCTCCCTGGGTAGAGATCAGTCCTTGGCAGTGAGTTCTGGCTTAAATATTAGCTTAAATATTAGCTGCCTGCCAGTCATACTCTTAGGAGCTGGCTTTTCAGGAAGATAAAAGCACCCAAAGCACCAAAGAAAAATCTACACTCATTGACAGTGGGCACAGGGTCAGAGGAATGCTGTCTGGGCAAAATACAAAAGGCAGCAATAAAATGTCCTGCTGCTGTGAAGCTTTCTCATCCAGCCTCATGGAAACCAGCCTAAAGCCAGAGAACCCTGTCTGTGAAGGAGGTGGAAAATTTCACAAAGTGAGAAAAACTTGAACCTTTGTGAAGAATCTGGGTTTACCCTCCCAAGCGCTGCAGTAGGCGATAGTCCTGGGCATGGCATGGGACCTTGTCTTGTCCCACCCATGTGGACCATGGGGTGTTGTGCAGCACCTTCACCACCCCATTTCCCTAGGCAAGCCTAAGGAAAGGAAAAACCCTTTGGGAAACTTGTCCTCTTTGGCATGCAGGCGCGTCTGACCATGAGTTGCAAAGAAATAATTGTACATCCACTGACAATCGAACACACTAATTTTAGGGGCTTTAACCCACTCATTATATTTGGGAGCATTTTTCTTGACATTTGGATGCTTGGGGCTGATAAAACAGCCTCAGTGGATGACATTTGGTGTTTCCTGGATTTTCCACACAAGGTAAGCCAACAAGCCTGAAGCAACTGGGGCTGGCCAAGTCCTCTTCCCTGTTGCACAGAATCATGATGTGCCAAGGAAGCTCCAGAAGCGGAGGCCCAAAGGTGGGAAGGCAGTGGGGGGAGATGAAATTTTGGCTGCCCATTTCACATCGCTTCAAATAACTCTTAACATTCAGGAGGAGAAAATACAGTGAAAATCTCTCCCTGCATGTGCAGGATGGTAAACACAAGGTCTTTCTACTGAAGCCCCAACACAAGGTGGTCCTTTATTTGGATGCAACTTGTCTCCCACACCCTCACCACTGGTGATGAATACCCCCAAATTTGTCCCAGAAGTGTCATACCTGGCCATGTGGAAAAGGACAACTGTCTGCTGCAGAAAGAGCAGCAGATTGGGTTGTGGTTACTGATCCTGTCTGCGGCTGAGGCTCGCTGATGGAGGAGCCTACATCCAGCCTTTAGCGATGCTCCTGCCTTCCAGAGGTGGCTGGCAGAAGTTGCTGATGTCTTTGGCTGCCCTGAGTGTCCCTCATTCAAGGTCCTGCATGGAATTCCTTTCTCTGCCAAGTGGTTAAAAACAAAAAAAAAAGGGGAAAAAAGAAGAAAAAAAATAATTAGACTTACACTTAAAAAAAAAACAGTTTGGAAAATATGTTGCTTAAAATCAACCCCCATTTAAAAAAATTAGTTCAAGATGTTGTCACTTCCCGAGCCAGGAGACACTGGGAGCACAATGCAGGAAGCCTGTCCAGCCCCTGCACTGCTGTCGGACAGGGACAAGTTATTATAGTGTGGGTGAGATTAAAAAAGGTTCTGAGCACCCAGACAAAATTTTCCTTTGTCTCTGTGCAGTGTGCGTGTAACCCAGTCTGTGACCTGCACTGACCAGGGGATGGAAAAGAGGTTCAAGAGTTTTACCTCTATGAAGTCATTTGTTTCAGACAAATTGCAAACAGCAACACAGATCCATCTGTGGTAAAGACTATTTCTGCCATGTTGTCAGTGGGATGTTGCTAAACAGGGCTGCCACAGACTCTCTTCACCCCACAGGCCACCCTCAGGAGATCAAACTGTCAGAGAGAGATGCAGTAGGATGCTGATGCCAAGCAATCACAGAATCATAGAATGGTTTTAGGTTGGAGGGGACATTAAAGATAATCTCATTCCAAATCCCCTGCCTTGGGCAGGGACACCTTCCATTAGACCAGGTTGCTCGAAGTCCCATGCAACCTGGCCTTGAACACTTCCAGTGATGGGGTGTCCACAGGTTCTCTGTCAACAGGTTCCAGTGTCCCACCACCCTCACAGTAAAGAATTTCTTCCTAATATCTGATCTAAATCTATCCTTACCCTAATGCAGGAGGACGATGAGTCAGCTATGAGAGACATAGGAATAATTAAATCATTTAAGTGAGCAAGAACTGTGCTCTGTGTGTCTTGTGTTTGTTAGGGTATGATACACACGTTAAAAGCACTGAGGCATAAAGATGCCTGTTATCTCTTATTCTGTGTCCACAATATCTGTGTTCCAGCATGACCATGCAATCACACTCACAATTTATTTCAGAATTGGGAAAGAAGAGGAGGAATAGCTTTTTTCTCTTTAGCACTTCAGGACCAGATCCAAATCTCTTCAAAATCAATGACCACCTTTGCAATGCTTTAATAAGATTTAAGCACATACTCTAGTTGCAGTAGAGCAAATAGGGATCATTATTTAGGCAGATAAACCTTCCATCACCTTTAATGAGCAGTAAGTTTCAGTGTGACAGAGACATAACTCATATTTGGGAGTCAATATGTTGCTTGCTAATTCTCGAATAACACTGGGACATACGTGTTTTTGGAACTGAACATTTCTGCAGTGCATAAGCTGCTGCTTTCAGGAGCCCCTACATTCTCTTCTCTTTCTTTTTTTGTTCCTCATTTCCATAGCTTCAGCTTCCCCGTTCTTTGATGTATCCTACAGTCTTCACTTCAGTGAGGCAATGCTCAGTGTACAGAACATGAACTCCAAGTTGAGTTTCTTTGTTTTAAGGCAATTCTAATTGGACCTTTCTCCATTTTTAAGCTTTGCGGCTCTTTTTGGCATCTTTTAAGTTAAAATATATAATATTATAGTGTGAAATAAAAGTTTATAAGACACAATAAAAAATTTAAAATTTCATTTTTAAGGTATATTATAGTAGACAAAACCACTGACAGAGGTGTGCTAATGGCTGGATGCAATAATCTGAAAGGTTTTTCCAGCCTAAACAATTCTCTGAATCTATTAATAAGTTTAGTAAGTGTATAATTTAACATGATTTGCTAAATGTTTATATCTACAATTTGAACTTACAGATTTTTTTTTCTCGGTATTGCCTGTATACATTTCTGAAGAATAGCAAAAATGAGGTTTAAGGGGTCCAAAACATACTCTAACTTTCACATAGAGAATATTATAGCATTGATGCTGAGTCTCTCTGGATTGCCTGTAGAAACCACTATTTCCTTTGGTTAATGTTATCAAAGTATTGACTCCAATTTTTGAAAGTGAATGTCAGAAGTCATGTTTGAAGAGAATTTACAGGCAATTGAAATATTAACTTTTGGGGTTTTTTTCCAGGGGTTGAACATTTAACAAACCAGTCTTTGACAATATCCTTTAAGTGCTTAAATGTGAATTTAAGAAACTGAATTGTGAAAGCTGATTTTGTTTCATTTAACAATTAAAAAAAAAATTGTTTCCTGTACATTAACAAGGTTCAATTTAATAAAGTGGTTCGAACAAAGAGAAGTATTTTTCCCCTCTCACTTAAAGACAATACACTGCAGAGATTAGCAAAACATTTTTATTTGCTTCCTCAGGTTTTGGTAGAAGAGAAAACATTTGTTTTCTCATCAAAGTAATAGATGTCCCATTTTATCATCAGCTGTAGGAGTATTTGACCCATATTTAAGTAAATGAAAAGCATGGATACAGACTTACAGGTCTGAATTTCAGAACAGTTAATAACAATAACAATACTCCAATAAATCAGTTATGTGATAAAGGAGAATAAAAAAATCTAGGAAATTAATGACTTCATGATATTTCTATCTAAAGGAAAATTCATAGCAAGTTTTGTTAAAATTTGCAATATAAGGCAATACTTATAACAACAGCAACAATTTAGAAACCTGAATCTATGGCTTTGGGTTTTCTTTTTTGTTTGTTTGTTTTACGGATACTGAGCTTAAAAATTCCTGATAAACTGAAATATTTTGTTTATTTTCACTAGAGAGATATGAAATGAGTCACTAAGTCTTTGACCTAAATGCTGGTTTGCTTGCGTATGTTATCTGCAAAAGAGAGAACAAAGTGGTTTGGGGCAATAGATTATTTTTCAGTGTGTGGGTTAGTTTCAAAATGAAATAAAAAAAACATTTCCACTTGGTTATATATGTCTGTTGCCTAGTGTCACTTTGCCCTCTTTCATATGTCCATTTCTCATGTCAAGATAGGATTCACTCCTGTCCAAAGTTTCTTCCTAAATTCGAAGTATAAGAAATGAAGGTCAGAAAATAAGAGGTTAACCATAATTTCTAACACTATAAATCCATTCAAGCCATAAATAGCAAGGTGATTTGGTTTCTTAATGTTTACTGTGATTTTAAAATGAATAGTAAGAAATCTCTAGTGCTGGAAAATTGAAGATTATTAAGGGTAATGAATATCAGCCAGAACTTAGATGTTAGAAATTGGGGCATAAATCAGGCCAAAGCTGTGCTGGCTCTGAAGAAGTAAGGGTTAGGAGCAAGACTAATTGAGTTTATGCCAGAGAAATTCTCATTTGAGCAAAACATTCCATGAAATCCACTGTACCTTGTCTGTGTTCCAGCAGCTTTCACAAAGGCAAGACATCACAGTGAGACATTTTCCTGCTCACCCCATGCAGTCTGGTGCTGAGCTTTTCAGACTGAGATGCTGGATGTTGGGTGCCACAATGGCAAAAAAATGCACAGTCGCTGCCTGAGAAGGTAAAGCTTGATAAGGAGTTACCTTGATGGCCATGGGTTAACCTTTGGGCTTGACTTTCAAAATGCCCATTTGCAGTCCTCCAGTGAGGGTTTGGGTCTTGTTTTTAGTTCATTTACCTTGAATAGACGATGAACCTGATGTCACAATGTCCTAGAGTTAGCATAGCATTACACTCCGGATTTTTGAGTAGATTATCTGAGTTTTGCCCAGCTGTGTTCACATTGCCTCTTGGAATCCTTGCAAAACTCTGTGTGGCTTCAATTTCAGTCCTCTCAAGGAATTTCACCCAAATGGAACTGGCTATCCAGATTATTAGCAGAGGATGACACCATCTACAATATATGGATACCTCAAGCAACAGGGACCTCTTGGAGTTGCACACATGCATTACAGCTTGTGAGGCCAAAGCTTTTCTGTTCATCATGTCAGGATGACCTTTTGTGGTGCACCAGGTGCACTGAGGTGTGACCCATGGGCCTTGTGCACCAACAGGACACCCAGGCAACATCACAGAGCCCATGAGTGATGCTGACAAGCACAGAGCTGAGCATGAGTAAAGAAAACCCAAATTGTGCTGAGCACCAACACTGAGCCTTGGCCTTATGAAATGCACTTACTGGCAGAAGGCTGCTGTTTGCTTCCGCTTTCTTTTTCGCTGGAGCCAAGTCTTTAATCTCAGCGAGTGCCACCCCTGAGCAGTCTGGCATGTGCTCCTTGGGGGCTGCTGAGATCCCAGCAGCCTCCTGCCAGGAGTTCGTTAATTACAAGAGCAGGAACGCTGCCTGTGTGCTGTGCCAGCGTGTGACTTCCAGGTCTTTGACGGTGTGTGTTTATGCAACTGCAGACAGCGCTGGCGTCTGCTGCGCCTTGCAGGGTGACAAGGAAATGACAGTAAATTCAAGGGCGTGTTCGTTCGTTGCTTACGTGAAAATATCCTGCCTTCATCACGCCAGAGAGGAGCCAATGTCAGTGCTCAGAATTGGGAGATCACTTCCCCCATGTGATGTCACATATCCTGGGGTACGTGCATGGACAGACCAGCAAAACAGATGGATTCACATTTTGTTTCAGAGGCAGTTGACCATCACTCTGCTGCTGAGGTGAAATGGAGACTAGGCTGAGCCATGGAGTTCTCTGATACAGCCTTTGCAGCTACCCAGCTCCAGGAAGGTTGCTATCCTGGACTTCACAGACAGAAAGTAGTATGCAAGTGTCAGTGACTTGCTCAGTGCCAGCCAAAGTACCTCCACTGGATGCTGTGGACTGACACAGTTTTGCACTGCACAGAGATGTGGAGCAAGGTCTTTTGCACCTTCTGGTTGCTATGAGTCACCCAGATCCCAACTGAAATGTAAACCCATTCTAAGACAGCTTAAAAATGTAAAATTAGTGCTTAGTTTCTTGACTGCTAGCATCAATTCTGGCCAAGGCATCTATCTGTAATTTTAGAATATATTGAGTAGATTTATAGACCTCATGAAAACACTCTTTTCCATCTCCCTGGCAATTTAGCCTTCCACTTGCTTTTTAACTTCAGCCCATCTTTAGATCCTCTGGAAACAACACTAAAGCTAAACACAGAACAAAAATGAGCTCACACCATCTGGAAAAGCTTCTTTCTTGGATAGGCCATGTTAAACTTAACAAGACCCCCTACCACGAGAGCAGAAGTTCAAATGAAAAGCTTTTTGTAATAAATGTATTTTAAGGGTTTATACAGTGGTAAAGAACACCACACTCTCAGATAACCTTGTCAGGGTTTGTCACAAAGGAACGTCAAAATAGCAATGAGTTTCATGAGCAGATGTCAACCCTTTTTAATGTTAGACTGAAACAAAAGGTTTGAGGTATAGGAACAGAAGAAGACAAGTAAGACTGAAAAAGCTTAATATAATGATTATAGAAGTCTGGAAACTTCCAAACGTGGTGTTATAACCATTGCATGTAAAATGAAGAGTAAATAACCACACCAATAGTAACCAGTGTTTTTATGACTTGGCAATTATATATGTTATCCTCTATTATACATAAATGCATGACAATTGAATATAATATGACATTAAGAGTGAGGGGTTAGATGTTATCAATTGCTATCTGAAAAGGGATCAAGCATTTTAGTACCAAAGAGGAAATATTCATAATACGCCAGTAAGTTAAAAAAATGGAAGCATCAGGATGGAGTAAGTGGAAAAACAAAGTGATGTGAGAGAGCTTGGAGCAGAGGCCAGCCATAGGGCAGGGAGAGGAGGAAAGACTTTTGGCAGAAAGGTATAAGCTTAAACTTCAATGAGTGGCAGCTGAGCCCTGCATCTACTGCAGATAACTTGAAATAAAATACTAGGAGCTATAGAGTGAACTGGCCTGTGCCCTTCTGAGAACTGCAGAAATTACAGACAATAATTTTCCTTCTTAGAGTTTTCCAGTCTTTCATAAAGAAATTTCACAAGAAGTATTTAAAAAATGCAATGAACAATGAACAAATAAGGAGCCCAAATCATTGTCATACTGGACTGCAACCAAAGATATTTGATAGACTCTGTCATGATGCTCCTTCATGCCCAGCTGCAGATTACAGAGCTGTTGATGCCCCTGCTACTGAACATCTCATTATCAATCTTGAACTGTTTACTGGGATGTCTGCTTTCCTGTCATAATTGCCAGAATAATGTTGCTGAAAGTCTGATCTGAAGCTAAATACTTTATTTCTGTTATCTGACACTGTGCAAAGAGTGAGACTAATCTTTCATTGTCTGTCAGCAAAATAAAAAGTGGACTGTCTGAGTCTATCTCCCCCTGACCTTGACACCATACTTAAACTCACAGAAAGTTTAGGCTTTCAGCTTTCTAGAAGATTAGATGATGCAGTTGTCCAGATGTTTTTCACAGAAGGCTGTATTAAAAGGATAGTGCCATTACAACCATTGAACAAGAATTTTATGCATTCTCAAGCACCCTTTTTGTACTGCAGTTGGCCAATTATGCTAATTCAGCAAGTATGGTGATAGAACCCGGTGGTTTTATGCTGTAGATGTTCCTGCTGACTGAAAGGAAGACAGTGTTATTCCAGTTTACAAGGGCATGACGGAAACCTTGGAAATTACAGTTAGTCCTACTTTTCCTACAAAGAAACAATCTTGTTAGCCCAGCTTCAGCATCTGGGAAAATTGCAGAGAATGTAATATTGCATGCTACTGATAGCCCTTTAGAGGACAAGGCAATCATCAGGCACAGAAAACGTGGGTTCACAAAGGAAAAGTCCTGCATAACTAATTTAATATTCTTCTAGCATAAGGTCACCCACCTATAGGATGAAGGGAAGGCAGCAGAGGAAGATTTTCTGGATTTCATTTTATTAAGGCTTTCAATTCTGTCCCTCACAACATTATTCTAGACAAGCCACCTGACTGTGAAGTGAGCAGGTACAGTGGTGGTTCAGTGGGTGAAGAACTGAGTAAAGTGCAGGGCTCAAAAGGTTGTAGGTAATCTGGCTGGAGGCCAGTTACCAGCATTCTTCCCCAGGGCTCAGTTCTAGGGACAGTTCTGTTCAATATATTTATCAATGATCTGGAGACAGGAGTTGGAAGTTTGCTGATGATGCTAAACTGGAATGTGCTGCATACTCTCTTAAGGGACAAAAGGCCTTGCAGAGGGTTCTGGATAGACTGAAGCACTGAGCAATCATCAGTGGCATGAAACAGCAAGAACAAATGCTGAGATGAAGAAATACTTTCCACAAGTATGAATTGGGAGTGGCATGGCTGGCGAGCAGCCCCACAGGAAGGGGTCTGGGGCTGCAGGCTGACAGCAGGCTCAAATACAAGTCAGCAGTGGCAAACCCATCTCAGGATGAACCAAAAACACCACAACCAGCTGGTCAAAAGGGGTGATTGTCCTGCTGTATTAGCACTGGTGCAGGGTCATCTTGAGTATTGTGTGTCCCAAAATTTAACAAGGATGTGAAGGTCTGTGAATCTGTCCAGAGGAGGACAACAAAATGGTGAAAGAGCTGGAAGCCATGTCCTCTGAGGAGCAGCTGAGGACAGGGGCTTAATCTAGTTTGGAGAGAAGGAGGCTGAGGCAACCTCACTGATCTCTGCAGCTTCATGAGACGGGGAAGTACAGAGGGTACCCAGTGCCAGCATGTGTGGGAATGGCTAAAAAGCTGCTTCCAACAGAAAGGATATAATGGAAATAGGATTTTAATTTATGTTTCTGACTCTCTTTCAGGGCAGATGTTCACAAGCATTGTCACAATGTGCAGGTGTAGCCAGAAGCAGGTTAATGCAATCCTCAGTTTAGCTTGAAAAAACATCACTTGAAGTCTGCCAAAGTCAGAGCCAGAATTTTGCAAACTCCCTACATCTTGTGGAAAGCCATTTGCTTGTGGGTCTGTGTGGGGAGAACAGATTCCTGTCTCACTCACATGTCTCTTATGGCACAGAGTTAATGGCACAATTTGTATCCAACAGAGTTGCTATGAACTCCACCTCTCCAGGCAAGTTTGCCCTTAGAGTTTCTTGGAATATTCTAAATTATGGGCTGTTTATCTTCCTGGTGAGCGTCCTTCACCCAGGCTCTCTCTGGAGAGAGTGAACAAGATGCTCTATAAACATCATTCTGTCACAGGATGTATTTCGTTTGACCACATATATTTCCTGGAGCTTGCCATATAGAATAACCCAAACAATGGAACTGTCTGGAGCCAAAAGAAATGGTGCCAGGTGAACCCAGTCTCCCTTAAATCAGAGGCAGACACTGGGTCAAGCCACACAAGATACAACAGTCTTGAAAATATGTAACTGATATTGAAAAAAACCCTGAAAATTATCTAAAACGTATTAATCTTTACCAGAAACAGGAAAGTAGATAACCGACTGATGCACAAAGAAGGCTCTTTCTAGGAAAATAAAAAACTCAAAAGTTTTAAGAATGTGATTTTCTCTGTTTGGTAATGTGTTTTTTATCTATGATTTAGATTTCGGCATTCGAAAAATCCAACCCCCAAACATTCTTACTTTATTTTTTTTTTCTGTTTTAAAATTATTTTGATTTATGGCCTTTGAGGAAGAAGAACAATTACTAAAGTCATGTATTACTTTGGGTGTAAAAGTTGAAACAATTTGGGTTTATGAATAAAGGTCAAGCAGTCCCTGTTTCCTGAAAAGCAAGAATAAGGATTGCTTACAGTCACACAGAAAAGGAGTAATGCTTGGTATTTTCCAAATTATGACACACCTTGATAACATGTGAAGCACACTTTTTGCCTTCCAAAACATTATCTACTGTGGTTCTTGAATAGTGATGCATGAAAAGCACTCCTGTGCCTGCCTGGTGCTTGTATTGCCCACAAGGAGTGCTGAAAAGTGGCAGCTCCTCATGGGGCTGCAAGCCTGCAGCCCTTCCAAGCACAGGCTGTTTTGCACAAGCAAGAGCCCCTGGAGAAATGGAGCCAAGGGAAGAGCAGAGCTCACTCCCACTCCCGGTTCACAATGGGCCAGAGAGAGCTAGGGCATATGTGATGCCTTGGAAGCACAGGTGCAGCAGGCAGGAACAGAGTTGGAAAGGCCCAGAGGAGCCCTGGCAAGGATCTTTGCTCAATTACACCAGGAGAAGAAGCAATGCCTGGGGGCCACCCTCAGAGCCTAGAAAGTCTCCTTTCCCCAGATGTGGGGCATGAGGGTCACCTTCATGGGGCGTGAGCAGCAGGCAGCAATCTGGCCAAAAGGGACCCTAGATGCCCTAACCTGTGGTCATGCTTGATGCTGCAGAGGAAGGCCAAAAAGCCATGGAAAACTGCCAATCTGTCCCACACTGGTACAGGCTATTCTCTAGGCATGCATGTATGTGCCTAAGATCTGTATTGTTGTCTCACAGGTTGGTTAACACCTCCCAGAAGATGTCTAAACCCTATTATCTCTCAGCCTGGAGCTGTCTCAGGGCCTTGTCAAAATGGCCACATTCAAATGGATGCTGAACTAGCACATACTGAAACAATTCACTAAGGCTGTACTGATTACATTGACATCCTGTGCTGTATCTAGCAATAACCCAGACTGGAAGTAACAACTTCCTATATAATTGGCACTGAGTTCCACATCAAAATAAACAGTCACATCCTTTTGCCGCTGTGGGTGGAATTTTTTTTGGAAGTGCAAGTGAAACTTGGCTTTTTTCTTTTACTTTAGTTTTTAACTATTGTCATTGATGGCCTGATGTGAAGTTTATGTCTCATCCCAAACATTTTGCTATGGGCTGCTGTTACACAGCAGGGCTCTTTAGTGTGAGTTTTTTGGTACAAAGCAAGTGCTGTTTACAGCACTGGAGTGCTGTGATTCTGCTCACACCCTCGGGTTCAGGTGGCCCAAAGTTCACTGTAGTGCTCAAGGCACCTGACCAAACACACACCATGTATGTCTCCCTCCTCTCCAGCCCTTTGCCAGCCATATTTCAGGCAGCTGCTGTGGAAATAAAGGAGGAAGTTTCAATTATATATTGTGCTTGGCTGCCCTTGCCTGGTGCTTTTGGCTGGCAGAAACATGTTTCGCCACAACGCAATATCCAACATTTTCTTCTGCTGTTTAAAGAGATCCTCTGGAGGGAGAGATTTTGTTAGTGACAACACATCTGACATCATGCTAGAGGTGCTCTAATATAGGCAACATTGAGCCCCAGCCTTTGAAGCACAATAATGCTTTGCTTCCTGTGGCTTTGCTTTTGCCATTGCCTGTTTCACAAGTCCACCTCAGGTGGCTCAGTGATGGGAGAGGCAGCAGGTGTATGGGAACTTGTCCTGCCGTGCCTCATTCTGGACTTCACCCTCTCATTATTACTCATAATGTTTCCCAAGGGGACCATCAGTCCTTTTCATCCACATCTGTGGGAGTGAGATTGTTGGAACAAATAAGGGCAATATCATTTTGGCAGTGTGAGCTAGCACAAGGTGGAAATTAAATGGAAGGGAGTTGGGCGCTTTCAATGTCCAAATTCAGCAGCTCTGTTAAGAAAACTTTTCTTGGAATTGAAAGAACAGAGTCACAAGTGCCGACTGTTTATTTCCACCAGCTAGAGATTATTTCATGCCTAATCTATTCACTTCAGTGGGAGGTGCAAATGTTTGGTACTTCCCTGAAGAAAGCGTGAAAGGTCAAATCCATCCAAGGTCTCCTTCCTTTTGCAGAGCACCCGAAAGGCATGCACTGGTCCCTATAGGGCTCTCATGCACTGAGTGAACAGCATCTGTGTGAGCAAACCCCACGAGTGCTCTGTCAGATTGGTGAGGTCTTTCAGGAATTTGTATTGCCCAAAGAGAAATGCTGATGTTTAGGAACCTTTGAATATGGATTTGGTCCTCATAATTAATGTCCTTTGTATAAACTTATAAAATAGGCTGAGAGGGGCAGGCAAACATGGTTCTCAATCTTCCTTTCTTTTCCCTCTCCCCCCACTTCCCTCCTGCCCCTTTCTTTGGGGTGTGGTTGACTGTTTTTTTTGGGCTACCACTTTCTTGGTATACTTTAATTGTCATTATTTCTTTTTTCACCTTGCTCTATTATTGCTGTTTTTCTTCCCTTCTCACCTACATGAAACATGATTTTTACAGAGTTTTGAATGAGATGTCCCATCTAGGATGTCCCAGCAGGCTGGAAACAGGGAAAAATGTCTTCATTTTGGGTAAGCTTTCTCCCATGGTAAGGGATACTGCCCATTGCTCATAGCCTCCTCTGTGTTCAAGCAAGTGCATTTGACAAAACAAAAGATTCAGAACACATCCTGTGCTGGCATAAAACATCATATTTCTTTGGAAATCTGCAGAGTACTGAGCCCATACACGAGCAAAGAAAACAAATTTCTTTGACAGGACTGGGTCTGCAAGAAGAGGCAATGTCTTTAATTAGCTGAATTGGTATGGTTGCAAAAGTAGCCAGCTTTAGGCAAGAGCTCCTCTTCAAGCCTACAATAGAAACAGCTTCTTTCAAAGCTGAATGCCAGCTGAGAGGAATTATTCAGAGTTTAGACCTTCTGACAAGTTGTGTTATTTATTTACTTTAAAGTAGAAGTTCTAAGGCTAAAAACTTTATATTAAAGCTATATATTGCTTTATAGATACAGCATTTGTTCCATGACAAATCTTTGGAGCTTTCTAAATACAATTCCTTTAATTCAAAAGTCAACATTTTCTGAAAACAACTTTTACATCATTTCTGTAGAAGAATGATAGAAGGAAACATCTTGTTTTCTCTCTCTCTATGGAGCAGCTTCTCAAGAATTAGTTATGGTCATACATACAGGATTTAGTATAGCATCTTACTTTAATAAAGCAAAAGCAATGTGGGCTGTCCAGCATAGTTCTCCATCTCCTTTGGAGATATGGTGTATTTCCTGGAGTTAAGTGTCTACAGACTCTGCAGGGCCCAGAGTTTTAACATTCACCATACTTGGTAGTCACTGGGCAACCAGCAAGGGTATCCCTGCTGTCACTTGTCATTACTTTCAGGATTTCCACCTCCTGTGCTCTTGCCAGTGCAAACTGCTGCCAGCATCAAGAATGTCCTTCTTTATGCAAGTCATTGATTATGAGATATTGCAGTAATAAACAAGGGTTGCTACATGGCAACAAGTCTGTGGCAAAAAAAACCCCAAACTCAACATTCATAAGAAAGAAAAATCGTCCCATCAAATTAACAGAAGCAGCTCACATACGAAAAAAAAAAAAGAAAAAAACCACATAAAAAATTAATTTCAAAATGGCACAGCAATGGGAAGATAGGAAGGGCTTTTCCCACAACTTTAAAAGTCCTATAGGAAAGTGGAGAGGACCTGCCTGGCCTGTGTGTGGGTACAGTGAGGTCCCTGACAGATCTGAAGAATGAAGATGGGACAGTGGGGACAGGCTGAAGGGCACTGTCTGGCCACACAGGGGCTGTCATAGACTGCTGGACTGGGGCAGGAGGCAAACCCTGCCAGACAGGCTGGGATGGCAGTGGCAAAGGTGATGGGAGTGGGCGTGCGTTCTCCATGGAAAACAAAACTGAGTCACTGGGCTAGCCTGAAGGATAATTTTAGTACAGAGGGTGAAACTCAGCCCTCTCCTTCAGCGTGACATGGGCCGTGACGTAGAGCTGGCAACTCAGCTTCTGCTGTTTCAGGAACGTCAAAGCTGTTTATCAGCAAGATAAACACAAGAGTGGGAAAAACCTTGGCAGGGAACAGGGTGAGCCCAGCAGGTTTTCCTTTCATTTCCTCTCCTTCCCTTTCGCTTGTGAGCCCCTTTGCCCGGCACCACGGAAGCCTGAGCTGAGCCAAATTAATGGTGACGGCCGGGTGCCGAGGGCATGAGCAACATCCCCATGCACGGAGCGAGCGCGCAGGGGCACAAAGGGCAGACGTGTAACACACACGCGTCATTTTACTTCACGCTGTAAGGCAAGGGCTGGGAACCCTCCGTGACATTGGTGCCACTGCCCCAATGCCTCCAGGCTTCGAGGGCCCCACTGTGGAGGCAGTGATGTTGGCCCAGAGTTATCACAATCAGGAAGGCAAGAGCAGGTGGAAAGCAGAATTATTGTTCCCAACTTGCAGGGTGGGAAAGAAAGGAGTCTGAAGTAGATTCTTATGGATGTAGTGAGAAGATTAATTCTTCAGTCTTCAAAGGCTGCAGGCAGCAATCTTTTAAAGGCACACACATTCTTGTAGATAAACACACAGGTCATCAGTCATGCACTCGCACCTGCAAAATGCATAGTACTGGGCTATTTGTCTTCATTTCAAACAAAATATCCTACTGCAGCTATGTGCATCACTTCATTCAGGATGCAGTTTTGGGCTCTGTGCTGAAATAGCCATACTGAACTGTTACGGTGAGCTCCTGGACACCCTTTTGTCCCCCCTTTCCTAGGGCCTCTGTGGCTCTGATCATGATAACCCCTGAATCCTCCCTCCTGCCCCAATGGGGTTGGTGGGGAGCCAGGAGTGCCCACCCTGTCCAAAACCTATATAGACCCCTGAAACTTCCTGCTCTCTCTCTTTTGCCCCGCTCTCCATGGACACCACAGAATAAAGAGAGCTGTTCCAACACCCTGGGGTAAGGAGCCTCTTCTGATTACCTTTCCCTCTCCCCTGCTATTTCCTCCCCCCACAGCCCCATATCTCTGAGCTAGTCGGATTCATTTGGGGGGCTGCGTGGAGGGGGGAAAACCAATAGAAATAACACTGAACCACATGGATCATTACCCTGGAGCACGCTGAATCAAAGTAGTGTTTGGAAATTTCCACTAGCATCTTCAGAGCAGCACCTTGTCCTACATTTCTGACAGTTTTCCAGGACTACTGATTGGATCATAAGGTTTTTTCCTCTCCCCTTACAAAGCAGTAAGTCCTCACGATTGTTTAAAAAGTTTTCCAAGCTTGCTCCATTTGTTCCTATCCCTAAGTGCAGATGTGATGAATAGATCTGTAAGTGTCTGAGTCCATGCCATACATGCAGCCTCCTGTAAAGACTGTGACCTCTAGATCTTTATAGTCAGGGACCTCTATCTATTAGCATGGGTGCCCTTTTGAAATCTTTATTCCTTATAATTAGGGAGTAAGCTACTGATGATCTCAGGATGTGTCTGTCATGTGGGAACATCCTGCAGTTTGCCTCCAGCATCAGTTTGTGGCCAGGGATGCAGCAGATGCAAGATATGATACAACTGACATGCCAAGACCTCTCATCAACTGGTATTTTGGGACAGCAGTAATGGCACATGAGCCAGCTCTGATCTCTCTGTTGAACACCCACATGTACTTCAGTGTATGTTGCTCACATATGGCTGGCACTGCCCTTGCCCTTGAGATAGAACTGCTGACAAAATAAATAGGTCACGTACAGCTCAGATCCATCAGGTATTTAGATGATCAACTTCTACTGAAATGAATGCAAGTGAAAGTTGCAAACACTGTGGACTTCACTGACATTAGGAAGTAAAGGGTGGTGGGAAAAGAGATGCAAGTTTGCAAGGAGTAATTGTAAGCACTAAAATGTAATCAACTTAAAGGTGAGAAATACACTGATTCTGTTAATGTCCCAAAATAAGAATGTCATACTGTTAAGAGATTTCTTGACTAAAATTGACTTTGACAATGGATTATTGTGTTTCTTCCTATGTTCTTCATGAAAATTGGCATTCCCTGGTAAATGGCAGCACTTCCATGGTGTGCAGCATGGCTTGAGGCAACAAAATCTGTCCCTAATACCAGAGTTAAGCAAACTGTTAAAATAGGAACTGAACCAAATGGCCAGATCTCCTCCCCAAACTCAAACCAATCCTTTCTTTGAGGTTCAGGAATGTTTGGTTAACTTTAAATTAAACAATGTTGTGCTTCTACACATCCTGCTTTCAGCGAAGACTCCAAGCAGAAACACAAAAATATGGCAGGCACTTCTATGTTTGCACTATTTCTGGCCCAGCTGAAGCCAGGAAACACTGGAAATCTCACAAAATCAGCTTTGCCTCACAGACTATCCAGATACCAGGTTCTGTTGCTGTAACCCCACAGAATACAATACAACTGATGTACATACCAATTTTATTATTAATTTTTCACCAAGTGACTGTGATAAACAAGTTTCCCAGACTATCAGACATATGAACTCTCCATTTTTTTTCAATTGTGGCAGCATACTACATAGCTACCTTATATTCCTTTTATGCTCCTTCTCATTGAGTCACTGGTGTAGTTGCCTGAAGACGTCTCTTGTGGTACACAGCAATAAACCAAAGCACATCCTAACAAAGATAACAAACCAGGCATACGCATGGTGTGCTTCATATTTGGTTTGTGGCTAATTCAAAGTACGTAATCCTAAATTTTGCTGTTTGATATCTCTTTGACAGCTCTCTGCACTGGAACTGTAGAGAATAAATATGAAGACAACAGCATTGGTTTAGGAGAAAATATTCAGCCATATAAAATTGCCCTGCAAGTCAGGGCAAAATTTTTAAAGCACTTTTGTGTACCAGAATTTTGCAAATTTGCACATTCATATTTAAAAGAATACTTAAATGCTATTGCTAGAAACTGTATCACTGTCGGCAAAACATAATACAGACACCCTGATTACCCAGCTATCTGCTCGACCGCAACAAAGCCATCCAAACGATTCAGTACCACAGCTTCATGCTTGCTAGCCAGATTTATTATATTTTCCAGATTCTAACAGGACACATATTAAGAAATGCATGCTAATCATTGTCCTAATGAGAACAATATGCAGTTAGCATTTAGAGTGTCACACAAAAAATACAGAAGGCGAGTACAGAATAAATGCACTCTAAATTCAAGGAAACCCAATCCTTCCTTCCACTAGTGTATTTCAGTGAAATGGCCCTCTCCAAGAGAAATTTTTAATGAACTAGCTAAATTTTAACCAGTATGTATATGTGCTTTCATTAGGCATGGGGCAAAGTAAAATGCCATTGTGACCACAACTGTGAAAGAAAAGCAACCACTGTCCCACTTATGTACAAAAAGCTATGAGTATATAAAGCACTAAAAGCCTATCCACCACCTTTCCTCTGGAGACACCAAACTCCCCTTTGCTTACATCCCCTTACAGCCAGATGACTTAGCAAACAACTACCCAATATGTGTAAGAGGACAAGAATCTGTCTTTAAATTTTTTTGCAAGTAGCAAATAAAATGCACACCTTACAGAATAAACCAGTTAATCTCATTTGGTAAACTTGCAAAACCCATCACACTTCTGAGAGTATCAAAGGTGCATGGAAGTTTGGTTTGAATTTTCTGATGCAAAATACATGCACTCCCTGCACTTTTTTGATTATGTGGAGATAATAAGGTTGAGATGCTGATGAAACAGCAAATAAAACAGGCATCAATGGATCTGCTTAAATTGTAGTGCCTTGCTGCCATACCACACATCTAAGATCTGTGTCTCCCATTCCTCCCTCCTGCCTCTCTACACAGGTCACGGGCTCTGTCTTTCTCTCCATCCCAACGACCAGGAAATGTGTGAATGCTGATTCAGCCTTTCCTAACTATGCACAAAGAAAAGCTTTTATTTTTTCAAACTTCACTGGAATTATGAAGGTGTTTCCACACCCTGAGTAAAGACTGTTGAAAGTAGTTACAAAACATTAAAGCCATTTAGAGTGTAGTACCATTTTATCCCTTTCCATAGGTTAAAAATAGTATTGCTTTGAAAACTGAGTGCTGAAGTAAAATGTGACTGAAAATTGTTAATCACACCCTACTGGAAGCCTTCTCCAAAAGAGAGATGCACAAAAAACTTTGGCTTACTTCTTTTCGAAGGTGTATCTCTCCCTCCTTCCCTTCCATTCACACCATTCTCCCAGGAAACAGAAAAGCATTTTTTGCATGTCAGCAAGCATTACATGAATAAAGCTACACCAGTTTCTTTTCAGAAAGAACAAAACTTAGCTCAAAAATTGGCTACCAGCTTCCTGAAGAGCAGAAAAAAACCCCCAAAAACCCCAAAAAAAACCCCAAAAAAACCCCAACCAAAACAACCAAAAGAGAACACCAAAGAAAATAAAACCAAAAGAACAAATTAACACAGTTTTGATATTTTTCACTTAGGGATGAGGCTTTATGCAGGTCATCCATCTTTCCCTTCAAGTCTCCAGAAGAAACAACAACAGTGACAACAAAATTTAGCTTTTTCTTCTAGACAGCACCATTGCTGATGTCTGCCTATGCTTTGTCTTCTTGAAAAAATAAACAATGAAATCTTTGCAAAAGGAAAATCAAACTTAAATAAATAGTCTCTAGAAATATTATATTAATGGTAACTATAGAATACTGCAAGTGCATCACTGAGCCGATTGTGATCAAAAGATATCTTTTGTTTTATATATTTTACTCACTTATATGTTTATATTCTCTCTCAAGTGAAAAATTACAGATTCCAAAGAGAGCAATTAGCTTGAAAAACCAGCTTAGATGTCAACAACTGACTACTAATCACCATCCTCTTGGCTAGTATGTGTTTGCCCAGGGCAGCCAGTGTCCATACTCAGCATTCATCTTTCATCCTTGTCAGCTGGGCTGTCTGGCAGGTGCTGGGTGGGGTGAACACGGAGGGGTCTGCGATGCCCGGGTGGATGTCAAAGAAGCGAGTGGAGGTTGTCACGCTGTAGTTCTTGGTGTAGGTTTCCTGTACTGGGTAACAGTCTTTGACGGTGTAAACGCCGACCCAGGATTCCACTGCAACCAACCAGAAATGTGACTACTTTAGGTGACAAGACAAGATCAATGGGTCATGATTTCAGTCTCTTTTAACTCGTTGCTTCTGTTTAACATTGTCTATTCAGATTCTCACTATAAGTTTTTTAAAATTCCTATTCCTTTCAAACATGTCTAGCTGTTCATTATCTCAAGACTACACTCAACACTGATCTCCTCCAGAATGTGATGTAGCAAGTCTGTGTCCATTTTTAAATTTCAGTTTAATTCCACAGTGCGCTAACCTCAGAGGTGTCCCCTTGCTCTGTTTTCTCTCTGTTCCCTGTCATCACCTCTGCCTTTTCCACTATGCTGTTTAGGCAGTGGCAGTAATACCACTGGTGCTCTCTGAATGCCCTTTGTTTTTATCTCTCTTTTATTAACCTCACAGACACCTTCTGTGGTCATTCTTTACCCCTTCAATCATACTCCATTCTGTTGTTTTATGCATTTCAGATCTCTTGATAGCAGAAACTCATGATGTTAAAATTACCAACTGTGATCATAAATCAGCTCCTCTGAAGAATGCCCGTAACAAATTTTTCTAGTCCCAAGAACATTTATTTTCTCCCATAGAGCACTAATCACAGACACTTATTTTCAGTACTTGCAATTTTGTGTCATGGGCTGTAGCACAACCATATTACCAGAAATAAATGGTGACATGAAACACACTTATACTGTATTCAAATAAAGGGTGGCAAGCTAAGCAATATCTGAATATGCCTCTTTTGGGCATGCTAATACACCAACAACATTCTGACCTTAATTAACATGGTTTTGAGTACACAGAAATAGAGGCAACCTTTTACTGAACAAGCTTTCTCTCAGAATTTAGAATAAAAAATCATGGTTAAATGCTACCCAGTTAGCCTGTATCTCCCCTAAACCTTTCATAACTGTAAAAGAAATATAATTTTCACAATCCAAACCAATACTAGCTGAAAGGTATAAAGGTAGTTAGGTAACTTTCAGACATTATGTTTATTAATGATCATACAGGAAAGCACTGGAGATACAAATTAATACAGGATAAAAATCACACATCATTAATTGAATGTATCTGAATATAAATTTCCACAAAAATTACAAAAATTTCAGATCTGAAAATAAAAAATTATTGGAGTGAGTGATAATTTGCCTCTTGCAGAATACCAGAGGATATATCAACCTAGTTACAGAGGTCTAATGATCTTATCCTTCATTCTCTACTTCATTTTTTCTACTTTTAGTCAAGAAAGAAATATTTTCCTCTGGCTTAATGCTCAAGTTCAAAACCAGCCTATATATTAGATATCCATAACCAGAAGTATTGCATTAGCTGAATAGTCCCATAAATTTCATGGAGGTTTTAAAATTATTTTTATAGTTGTCGGGTCATCAATAAACCATAGATGAAACCGAAGCCAAAGTGCAAATAAATTTCTGTGCATTCAAAATCTAGCATACTATACACTGGAAAATTCAGCCTCCTTTCTTCTATGATGCAAGTGTTCAGCTGCCAAGTGCAGAACTAAGCCTTGTGAACAGATATTTCTTACCAGTACAGAGGACAACAAAATTTAGGCATATATTAAGGATTTCAATGTCTGCAGAACCATGTGCAGACAAACACTGACACCTGCTCTGTTTCTGTTACACAGACTCTAGTTTGAGTGTGCCCCTAATTATAGTACCAATTCTTCTCTAGATAAATTTTGGATACAGGCTGCCAGATTCAGACACAAAATGATGCTGTTCCATGCCAAACCCTGTATGATACCAAATACAACACAATCAAGTTTCCTGAACATATTTAATCCTGCTCAAATATGAAATTTTTCTAAAAACTGACATTGTTATTAAAATGATATTCTGTGCACAGGGCATTTTCATTACTTCTTCCAGAGAACTCTATAGAAATATCGAAAGCTAGGGTGAAACACGAATAATTTTATTTTTTCCTGTGCAGCAGATAATAATAATAATAATTTATTATTATTATAATAAAAGAAAAGCATGCACATACATTTCCTGGCTGGTTTTCTGTCAGACCATTCCTGTACCATAACTTCATCTCCAGGTCCTCCAATGTAGTACTGATCTTCATAAGTTGAATTGGCAGGGATATCATATGGATCCCATGGCTCTGTCAGAGCAATCTTTGAACAAAGCTTTGTAACTTGCTCAATCTGAAACATCACCGCATCTTTGTAGAGCAATATGTACTCAAAGAACCTGAAACATTAAGAAAAAGCAATTAACATATATATATATATATGTATATATAGATAGTCTTTTTCTGTCCCAAGCAAGGAACATTGCTGATATGTAAGCTTGCCTTTGACTTCTCAGCATAAAAACATTTCCACTTGCATTAAACTTTGCCAAACTTTGAGAAAAACTAACCAGTTGGGCTGAAATTTCCCATGCTAAAAGTTTGTCTCAGCTGATTCTTTCCAAAATAAATAAATCAGGCTGAACTGGTGCAGCCATTTCTGAGAACAACAGAACAACTTTTCTGAGAACAACTAAGAGAAAAACATGTTATTATTCCTAGTTTTGTTTTTTTGGCTTTTTTTTTTTTTTTAATAACTGTTTCATTAAAAAGCTCCAGTGCTTCCATGTTTTGGAGAAAGGACTTACAACTTTGGCAGGGGAAAAATTTTTATTAAAAGTTGCCCAAATTTGGCTAAGTTATAAGCCTTTGAAAAAAATTTGTTTGCACAGTCTGGATAGATTCAATTCTGCATGAATGTGGTAGAGCCTTCCTCTGTACTGGTTAGATGTGGTATGTGCCATCCTCACAGATGTTTCTCCATGGCAACACACACAGCTTAAGTGGGACATGGTGGTGAAGGGGGAAGTGGGGAAGTACATGGTCCCAAGGGCAGAACTGAGAGGGTCACCCTCCATAAGGCACAGTTTCTCCCAGTAGGTAGTGAAAAGAAAAAGCAGAGGAGTAAAATCGTAAGGCAGAGATAAGGAGGTGTGGAGCTCAATGTGCTTGACAGGCTAGAAGGTGAAGTCACCAGCATGGGTAGTTAATAAGGATTTAAAACTGATTTTCTAATGAGTATGAAGTGACCAAGCCAGGCTCTGAGGAGAGATGAGTAACATTTATATGGACATTTCCATCTAGTTTCTTTTTACAGTGGTCTGCTCTACCACCAGTACTTGTGACATTGCTTCCATACGTTCAAAAAGGAGGTGGTATGGTCCTTACCTTTTAACTAGGCACAAAACCAGACAGAAACAAAAAATCAAAATTATCAGAAGTATCAGCTGATCTTGAATACTCAGCTGGAAAGAGCAGAAACTTAACTTCTCCAGGGTACTTTGCATTACTAATTAGATGAGAAATTGTTCAAAGCGTGTCTCAAATCATCGTCATGCATGCTGTGCATCTTTTGCAAAGGACTTACTGGGGCCACTTTCTAAACCCTCCAAAACTCTGCATTCATTATTACAAGCTTCCCTTGAATATCTCAGCTCAAATATTTGCCTACAGACTACTGTTATTCAGTGACTCTAGAGAAAAGGAACGGAACAGCTTTATCTTCCCATTTGTAATTCCTAGCTTCATTCATAATGCTGCCTCAATTTCCTGAAAAAAAAAAAAAAAAAAAAAAAAGCTTAGGTGTCTTTGGACACAGACATCTTCTCCTTCACAAATCTGATGCTAGTCCGTAACACTATTCATTCTGTGCCACCAGAAAGATGGGAAGTTAGTAGAAAACACTGCGTAATTCACGTAATTGAAGAGATGATGCACAAAAGCAAGACCAGACCCTTCTCTATTTCAGAACTCCCACATGTCTCTCTTTCCATTCCTCATTCTTTTGGGGAGGATGCAAAGTTTACATAAAACAGGGTTGAAACCAAAACAATTTACAGTTTTAATTTTTGCACTACACAATTGCACCAGACAGCAATAACTTCACCTACCACTGACATTGTGGCATTTAAAGGTTGCCTAATAAGAAATGTCTCAGCATGGTTAAAAGCATCTGAGCAACATTCCCACCACTTCTTGAGAGCATCATTTATTCTGCATGCATGGAAACGTGGTCAGGCTAAATGCCCTGAGCCAAACTGAACAGTGAAGGAGAATATAAAATGGGACAAGGAATCTGACATGATGTAAACTGGAGCCTATCTCTCATTCACAACCTTGCAAAACATGGGAGATAGCTTGTCCTGCTTTCCAAGTGGTAAACTGGGAACTTCCCTCACACTGACATGACTCATGCAAAGAGGCTGACAAACTGCAAGGCTACATATGACCTTCCCCATGGTACATCATTCTCCTGCCCGTATCTTAAAATATTCCTGCTTCTGCCATGACTTTTACCAACCTAAACTTGCCTGCCATTTTCTTAGTCAAAGGCAAGGTTTCCACGGTCATGATGTGCTAATGAAGAATTCAGTATCTTTTTAAACTCTTTTCTTACATACATCCAACCTGAGATCACATATGGACATAAATAATGTTTATATCACATTTGGTCCCGAGAACATACAAGAACACTAAAATACATTTATGTGTTTTCAATGAGAGTTTAATGACTCAACTACTCTTCAGCTGGCTCCCCAGCAGCTCCCATAAAAGTGGGATGGGAAATGCTTTACAGAGGAATCTATCACCATATTTGAGACATCTGAGTGATAATACAGTGATTTTGTAAAAGAACACAAAACCTCGATAGATTAGAAAAGCATGACAAACTACTAGGAATAAATACTAAACTGTCACATTTCTTTTTTATTTTAAATCCTCACTTAAAACGTAATTTATTCAGAAATTTTACTTGTATTTTTAACAATCCTGCAGACAGCAAGACGGACATTATGAAACACTGAAGTAAATAAAAATGAGGAAAATCCAAACAAATCAAACTCAGCACTAATAATCTCTCTGGTAGCCATTCTGTAGAGTAAGAGGTTCTACCACGGAGATTTTTGGTTCTGGGAGAGGTGAACAGAACATTTGTGTAAGAGACACCAGCCCTACACCTTGATGTGCTGCTGGGATGAACTCTGCCTCTGTGGTGGCAGGCAGACAAGAGGAGATCTGCAGAAAACCTTGTTCTGCTCACTGTGCATGACAGCCCTGGGTAACCAGGGGCAAGAGTTACACTGTCCTTGTTCAACCCAGATGTGCCACATATCCAAGCTTTATAGAGAATTGCTCTTTGTCCTGGAAAGAGCCAGCACAGAAACCTAAGATTACACAGGATCTGAGTTTAATGGCATATGAAAGGTGAATGGTCAAGTTGTTGTTTTATAAAGAGAAATATTTATCAGCCAATATTAATAGCAAAATGTGCATGAATAGAAAAATTATAATTAAAAAATTAAAAAAAGAAATATTTTTCTCTTTTTGTTTTTAATTAGCCAAGTCCTGAGTGTACTGCCTCTGTTTGTTTTAGGTGCCTGATATTTCATTGGCTTCTTGAGGGGAAGCACAGAGTCCTGAGAATAGGTCTTGGCAAAGAAACAGGAGAGGAAATTATTTTTAATTAGTTTGTTTTTTCAGAAAAATGTAACGTATTTGCAGCCTGCACCCACTTCTAACATTATTTTTATAATAGTTTAATTACCTAAACTGTAATTTCAAGAAAGCCCCAAAAACCAAGTGCTCCAACTAGGCCTCAATTAGGCACCTTGAAACAGATTTGAAGAAGTTACTTGGAAAATTATCCTATTTGACTGACTGAGATTATTTCCCTTCCTTTCCTATCCTATCCTATTCCCACCTACCCTATCCTATGCCTCACCCCCTTGTACACTATGTGACTCTTGCATGATCCTTAATAATCCCTTTGTCTGTGCCTGAAAATTGATAAATCCCAGCATATAAAGACACACATGTTTTTGCTCCCATGCTTTAAAGAATTTCTGGACCCTATACTGCACAAATAATTCAATTGATTTTGCTGGAAGCAATCATGTCAGATACAGGCTGGGTTCAGTACTTTCTTCTCCCACTCTAAAGGTAGTATTTTTCTGAATAAGAGACCAAGTGAGTTAAATGCAAAGCCAGAATACCACAACCACACAATCACAAGGTGAAGTACTTGTGTTAAAGATGTACTGCAAGGGGTGGCTGTGCATCCAAATACTGTCCCAGTCCTGAGACTCCTCATGAAATCTGGGGAGATAGGCAGAGGTCCTTCTCAGGACACAGCCCAGATAACATAAAGACACACTCCTGGACCCTCACAAAGGCCTGAACTAATAAACTTGTCTTCTGAATGGGTGATTTTTTTTTTAATTTTAATAATGCAATTCATAAAAGTGAACTATTTTTCAACATATGTCATTAAAAAAAAATCTTTAATGATCAGATCATGCTTCCAGCTCCTTTTCAGGTGCTCTGTCTGCATCCTATGCTGGGTCCTTCCCAGCCCTGAAGCCTGCTAGCCTACCCATCACCTAACACATCTGCCTGACTCCCAGGGTTTACTTCTGCACTTCCAAGGGCTTCCTTGTGAGAGCCAAACCAAAAAGAAAGGAGCTGCTTGCTGTCCAACTGCCTTTGTAGTGACTCAGAGGAGCAGAGGTGCTGTTAGTGGCCTGGCAAGACCCATGTGATGTACTGAAGAATATCAGACAAGGTCATTTGCTAGAGAGAAGCAAAATAATGGTCTGAGATTGAGACTGAGTAATAGAAACTCCTTCTGTGCTAAACCTGCCTCTGCATAATTTTGCTTTGTGGCTTTGGACAATCAACTTACAGTACCAGAGCCTTAAAATTCTGTTTATTGTTTTCCTTTGATTGCTGTAGTATTGGAGAGACACAAATCTGTGATCACAAAGCAGTTGTGTGAGGCATTGTATTAACAAAGAACAAAACCACAAATCCTGCCTCCAAAAAAACACTGAAACAATGGTAAAACAGACTTTACTGCAAAGCTGTACTAGGGTTTCATGAACCTAGGGCTTTATTTAACCTGTTGATTCAGGGTTCCCAGCTGTACATATTGTAACATTAAAACTTTCATTCATGTTAGCCAGGACTTATATTACCTAGTAGTATAAAGCTACTGAAAATGGAAGCAAAATTTTATGTATTATTTGTATCTGAAATACTGTATTACTCAGCAGGAAACAGTATTTGCTATTTGATATTTCAAGTTGAGGTCATTGCATTTATTTGCAAGCTAACTTTACTTTCTCCTTGGTGATTAAATGAATGCTTGAAGCATCTGTCTGCCTTTGTGGTACTACTTAATTCCTTGCCAGTTCTCTTTGTAAAAAGACACTTTTAAACATTTTGAAAGAAGCTAACCCCACATTTGACTAGAAGAAATTGCCCTACAAATATCCCAAATTGTCTGTCCTAGTGTGCACAGATAGATACATCCATATATTTAATTCTTGAGGTATCTTGTATCCTCTTAATAAAACACCCTACAATTTACCCCAAAATGTGTAAAAAAAATTTTTACACATTTTTTTCTGAAGATGGACTGGGAGAATGGGAACCTTTACTAGAAGCGTGACTACGTAACCCCATCTTCTCAGGTCTTCAGATCAAGAATAGTTCAAGGGAGCAAAGCTGCCAAACAGACATGCAGACAGTTGATAAACACTCATCAGGTCAAGAACATTCATCTGCTTTTGGAAGGATCTGGCAAGCTCATTTCAAAAGAGAGAAGCATTCGTTTTTTAGTATATTTCTGGGAACTCCTTTCCTCTTTTCCATTAAGTTTTCCGTAATTTCAGACTTGTGTTTTTCTTCTGGTATATCAGACCTCAACAACAACAGTAATTTACCATATTTGATCTCACATGTTTGGCAGTGGGGCAGAACTATGGTATATTGTACAAATACAGGACTGTGCAAATACATGTGACAGTAAATGTAATGTGATATTGTGTAAAAGAAGTATCCTTTAGTCTGACTTAAATCACTCACAGATTGTAAAGGCTTTTTTTTTTTTTTTTAAATAAATTTTCAAGGTGATCAGGTGCCGTGGATCAGGTATCTAATTAACAAGGTATATGAGGAACTTTGACCACACTACCAGTTTCTGAAGCAGAGAGAATTAGCCAATTTAAGTTCTGTTAATAATGCAGTTTTGTAGAAAGAGAACCTTAAATACAGGAATCAAAAGCTGCAAAGTCAAAGCTACATCAGCTAAAGGACAACATACTTTTGTGACTTTAATTATGAAACTCAATAAAAAATGATGCAATTTCTTATTATTTTCATTGTTTTCCCATAAATTAGATTAGTTATTTTGGCAAACACTAAGGGAAAATCAGTTCTTCAGCAAGAAGCTTGTTTCCCTTGCTGTCCCGTTTTGGCTATTTGACACTTCTTAATACTCCACCAAGTCACAGCCCTGAGAACAATGCATCGCAATTTAAGCTGAAATTCAGAAAAACAATAAAGCAAGAGGCTACAAGATGCAATGCCCTTAATGGAGAGCATCTGTGTGTTTGCTAAGTAACAGTAGATTCGTAACTGGAGCCCTCAGTAGACAACAATGCAGCTCAAAAGGAAAGGAATGGAAGATGTGGCCAGCATACCATAATGCTTTCCAATGAATCAATGGAATCACCTCCTAGGGAATATGGTATATAATAGCAGAACCACATGATATCAAAATATACTTGAGGTCAGAGATTATTTTCCTGTTATGGGTTTGTAAAAAAATCTAGCACAATGACGCTTCCATGAGTAAGTTAATAATAATAAAGGTTACTGGAAAATCACAGCAGGACTTAGAGGAGACCAAAAAGAGTGAGGAGGGCCAGGACTCACCTCTCAGGATATACAAACAACATGAGGAAATATGAAATAATAAAGAGGGAAATGACAGCGGTACATTATAATTTATTTATTACATTTCTCACCCTCTTTGTGCTATATGAAGAAGGGAAGTAAATAACTCAATTGGAAGAGTTGATGCTCAAAACTGAGACATGGAAACACTCTTTTGAGAGTACAATTATTTTAAGGCTCTCTGCGAGGCTGTAAAGACGTAAGAAATAGGAAACAGAAATTTAACATGTAGAGAGCCAGAAAAAACATGGCTACAATGACTGAGAGTATCTCAAAAAGGGGAAAAAACATACCCAAACATAAAAGACATACCTGTCTTCCTGTTTTTAATTTTACATCTAGAGGCCAGCCAGGAGCCTGCAGCTTGTGCCACAAGGGCTGGCAGGCCCTGGGCAGGGCCAGGAGCAATGGTGGCCAAATCCCCCTAGCACGTACAAATAGAGCCCACAGGGAGCAGTAGAGGCCAGGGCAGGCCAACATGATGTGGGGCAGCTCATCCCCTGCGAGTGTGCTGGATGGGATCCACCCAAGAGTATTGAGGGAGTGCACACAATTGCTCACCAAGACACTTTCCATCATTTCACAGCAGTCCTGGCTCACTCAGGAGGTCACAGTTGACTGAAAGTCATCGAATGTGATCTTCATCTGCAAGAAGGGCAAGGAGGAGGATACAAGGAACTACAGGCCTGTCAGCCATGAAAGGTCACAGAGTTGATCACCTTGAGTGGCATTACGCAGTACGTGCAGAATTGGGTCCAGCCTGCAGGAAAGGCTTGCTTGGCCCACCCAGTCTCCTATGACAAGGGGATCCGCTCAGCAGATGAGGGAAAGGATGTTTATGCATTCCTGGGTTTTAGTGAAGTGTTTGACACCATTATCCACAGCATTATCCTGAAGGAACTGGCTGCCATGGTTTGTATGGGTGCACTATTCACTAGGTTCAACACTGTTTAAAAAGCCGGGACTAAGCTGGTGGTGAATGGAGTTAAATCCAACTGATGGCCAGTTATGAGTGCTGTTCCCAAGGGCTCATAACTGTATGAGTACTGAGGCTAGTCCTGTTTAGTATCTTTATCCATGAACTGGATGAGGGGATCAAGTGCACCCTCAATAAATCTGTAAATGACACCAAGCTGGGCAAGAGTGTTGTTGATCTGCTGGAGGGTACAATCACTCTACAGAGGGATCTGGAAAGGCTGGATCATTGGGCTGAGGTTAATGGTATGAGGTCAACAAGGGCAAGAGCTGGGTCCTGCACTTGGGTCACAACCATAGGAAGCACTTCAGTCTGAGGGAAGAGTGGCTGGAAAGCTGCCCAATGGAAAAGGACCAGGGGTTGCTGGTTGTCAGCCAACTGAACATGAGACAGAGGTGTGCCCAAATGGCCAGGAAGGCCAAGGGCATCCTAGCTTGGATCAGCAAGTGTGATCAAGGTAGTGACTGCCCCCTTGTACCCAGCCCTGGTGAGGCTGCACTGGGTCAGTTCAGTGTTCAATTCTGGGTCCCTCACTACAAGGACATTGAGGGGTTGCAGGGTGTCCAGAGAAGGGAAATGGAGCTGGTGAAGAGCTGGAGCAAAGGCTGACGAGGAGCAGCTCAGGCATCTAGGGGTGTTTTCTCCTGGAGAAAAGGAGGCTCACGGGGGACCTTATTGCTCTCTACAACTTCCAGAAATGGGGCTGCAGTCAGGTGGGTGCCAGTGTCTTCTCGCAAGAAACAAGTGATAAGACAAGAGAAAATGGCGTGAAGTTGTGCCAGGGGAGGTTTAGATTGGATATTTAGAAAAATTTCTTCAAGCATTGTTACAGGCTCAGCAGGGTGGTTGAGTCACCATCTCAGGAGGTATTTAAAAGTCCTGAATATGTGGTGCTTAGGGACACAGTTTAGCGGTAGCCTTTGTTGTTGTTCGTTAATTCTTGGACTCAATGATCCTAAAGTCATTTGCAACATAAACAATTTAATGATTCTAATTGTCATTAGAATTATCATTCTAGTTCTAATTTATCTGGAGTTTTCGCTTAACCTTTCTCTTAACCAGGGTCTGAGAGAAGATATTAAACTGGATGTTAGCTCTGCCCCCTATGAAAGTATTTTACACATCAGAAAGACATAATAGAATAAAGTTCCTTAATTACAAATAAATAAATTAAAATACTCTAAATACTCTCCCTTTTCCACACATGTATTTTAGAATAAAATAATAATAAAATACAAAAAACGTTTTTTCAGCTAGGACTGGGTATTGCAGCTTCTTACACATCTTTTGTTTATAAACAAAGGAGGATCTTCATACGCCATGAACAGACATTACATGCATTTCAGAAACCCTATGATCTTCATTGAGATTGCAAATCCTATCATGAATATACTTGGCCAGTTAGTTGTTTTTCAGTATGCATTCCTGCAAAAAAATTAATCGTGAAGCAGTCTAAGGAACAGATTGCCCTTTGGAACAGACTGGGAGGAGGTCCCTATTCTGATAGAGCAAACTTTTACTTCATGATGGAATACTCCCTGGAAAAATTTGTGAGGATATGCGCTTGTACCAGATTGCTGTCCCAAGATGTAATGATTTCCACCTTCTATCTGCAATGATTTCCTTAAGAGGGATGATTCAGGTCTTTCTGATATCTATCCAATATAAAAAATAAAAAGACTGTGAGTGTTTTCAAGGGAGTTTGGAAGCCAGGCCAGATAATCAGGCGCAACAGTTTGAAAGCTAAGTCCTTTTCAACCTTCCAACCTCCATCCAAAGATCTGAGAATAGCTTATTGTTAAATAAACTTTGTGAAAGATGGAGATTCACTTCACTGGAAATACATGCAACCTGAAATCATAGCACTGAACTACATTCTTCCTCCCCACCTCCAGTGTAAAAATAACTTCACTTCAACCAGAAGTCTTTGTGCAGGTCTTTTTCTTCTTCCTTCAGCAGCTATCAATCAAAAGTCATATTGTTAGGTGTCAGTGTGTCAGCGTGTTAAAATTCCAGGTGGAACTGACTGAAAGTGTACAAAACAGAAGAATTACAGAAAAGAAGGGAATGTCTGTGTAAAAGAAAACATATAATTAGGGAAGACGTTAACTGCTACATGATTGGAAAGGAAATGGCATTTTGCATACATATCCACTGAGAAGTGGTGCAGTGATGATTTAGAAAGGGAAGTTTACAGCTCTGGGTCCATTAGGGAGGTCATTTATTCTGCTTGGCTTAGTCTTGATGAGGCCAATGCTGCTGTTGGTTTTGGATACCTCACTTAAGGAACGGGTAAACAGATATTATATAGTCCAGAGAATATCAAGGACAGTGGGATGTTTAAGAAACAGGACCTATGAAGAAATTGAGCATGTTTAGTCTACAACAGCAAGACTGAGGTATGATGATAAGATAGTGAGTATATCAAAAACTAGAAATTAATACCATGTCCATGTCACCTGAAGCAAGGAGGGCTTACTTAGGAGATACTGTGAAAACATCTGTGTCTTCTTACACTCCAGCTTTTACAAGAACTGGTAAGAAAATCAGGGATCAGGGACAACCCCTGTAAAGCTTTTCTTCTCCAGGATGGAGGAACAGGTTATATGGCAACTTGGGGACCTCCCCAGCCTTACATATAAGCGATTGGAGAATACTGATGGCTGCTGGTCTTTTTTTTTCTTTTTTTTTTTTTGTAACAGACTAGCTCAATCAATAAGTCCTGGTATTATTTCTTGACACTGCTACCTTCATAAAGATGCTGAACAACCTTTTGGGGATGACTTCCTGAGACCACCCAAATGCAACAGTGGCACTCTCTGAGGAGTCTCAGCAGAGGGCTCAATCTTATTTCACACAGGAATTTGAGAGATGGTGCCATCTCCTGCACACTGATGACCTTCAGCTCTGTCTGCGTGCATAATTATCTCTAATTACACCATCACACTGTTTTCAGTGCCTGAATGAATTAAAGGCAGATACTGTCTAAAATCAGTACCGGTGAGATAGGAGTCAAATGAAATGTGTTCAGCATTCACAGGGAATAATTAAATGTTGAACTACCTGTTAAACTTGCTCTTCACAAAACTGTTTTTCCTTGGTCATCTATTGAGTTATTGTGCTTTTTGTTACGGCAGCAACTTTTCCACCTTCGGGGGGTGGGGAGTGGCTTTCAGCAGTCACCACATGCCTACTGCTTGTAGGAAACCTCCATAAGCAATAACCATGATGCAGCACAAGAAACTGGCATGTCCTTAAAAATCAGCTGAGCTGAAAATACGTAAATAATTAGAACATGAAAATTCATTTCAAAACCTTTATCTTCAAGTTATTAGGACCACATCAGTGTGTTTGATAGAGAACTACTTCTCAGGTTATCTGTTAGTCCATCACAGAAACAACAGTTGCTGAAGACACTGCAATCAGCTAAAGGAAACATGGTTAAGCATACATTTCTATTTTTAAGAATGTTAATAGCTATTTCAATTTTATTAAACTCCTGACATGTTTATTTTTCATTTAAGGACAGTTCTAAGAAGCAGTAGCAAGGAGGGCAAGACCTGTAAATAATATTGGTATAAATATACTACATTGGCACAGCTGAAAGTTTTCCATTACTTGGGAAAAGGTCACTAGACCTATTGAACATGTTTAGACTACCCATGCTGCTTAAAACATGACAAAAATAGCTTTACCATTTAGAATCTGACACAAATACAAACTGAAGTCTTTAGCAGGCTGGTATGTTTACCTAATTTTGGGGTGTTTTCCTGACATGGAGCCCAATGTCCTACATGCACACACAGGGAGCTACAGCTTTCTTTGAGCTTTGCCTAGTCATATGAATTTAGAACTTTTGTGTATGCTAGAAGTCTTTTCCTCTACCATTCCTATAATCGTAACAGAAATGAATGCAACTCTTGTTTTAAAAAGAGAAAATAACTTTATAATTATTTCAAAATTACACAGTTTCATATTTGCATATTACAGTTTTTTGCTGTTCTAATTGCATTATTTTATATACCTAATGGGCAGAATTTTCAAAACTGATCAGTGATTTTTAACAGCTTCCTATTTTGGGCATTCAACACGAAGATACTTAAAAAGGGCAAATTTTCAGATGGACAGCATTTAGCATTTTCAAAAATTCAGTGCCAGAGTAATCACTGCAAAATGGAGGTGCCCAATTTTACTAGACACTTTTTTTTTTATTCAAAACTGCACAAGAAACTCCTGAATTCTCTCTCCAGAGAAGCATATGAGCAGAAATCACTTTCTGCCCATCAGATTTTCTCTCTCATCCCTCATGTTTCCAATTGTCAAGAGACAATTGTACTTTCCACATCATAAGAGCAGATCTTCATGTAACTGCTGCTGTTTGCAATTTCCATCCATCAGCTATGTAATTAGAGAAAAATATGGTAAAAATACAGCTCGATAACCCCTTCTCCAAATTATACATTAACCTGACCCAAAGTCTTGTGAAATCAGCCAGAAAAGTATCACTGATTTTTACAGATGCTACATCAGGGGTTCCATTTAGAAGAAAAAAATAAGTTGAAAAAAGTTTAAAACTAGCATGGCTATCAACTTATCTCAAATGGGCAACAAAAAGAAATACTGAAAGGCAAACATAACATTTTATGTAATTTCAACTGCACAAAAATATATTTCCACAAGTTTTACCCAACTTTTTAATATTCTGTACTTTGTGATATTTCTTTTTATTATCCCTTAGAGTGTTCTGGGCCTTGTTTTTAGGCAAAGTAATTAACATCTTTATATCTTTAACAGCAAACACCTAAATTATATGAAACATCTTTCTGTCATAAAAACTCTCCTTGGGAAGGTTTTTTTATGTAGTCTCTTGCTACAGCTAACTGGACAAAAATCCTCCAACTCTGAGAATATGGAGACTCAGAAAAATTAATTTGCTTATGAGAAATCTTTGGAGTGTTTTCATTTATTAATTTGTTTTCTGGTCTGCTGTATTGCTTGGGATACTTGATCTCCCACATTCTCTGCAATGCATTAACCATGTAGTTGGACTCATCCAGGGAATAGGAAAGTGGTTCCTGACTGAGGGAGGTGCTACTGAAGCAACCAGGGGGAGAGAGGATGGAAAAAACCTTCTGCACCAACCAAGTCTCATGTTGTTACTGCCTGCTTCAGTGCTCTGCACTGCAGGTGTGTCTCAAGGGCGTTGTACCTGGAGGCTGCTATGATCTGGTCTCACAAAACTTAATTTCTACATGTGCTACTCCAGTACAAACAGTTTGGGCTAATGATGTGAACTGACTTCACTCCTTATATTTGATACTTGTTCATGCACTGTACTAAGATCCTGGTAAGCATCATATGCATACTGTAATGATGAGATGTTGTTTCACTTTTCATAATATTTTAAGGGACATTAAAAAAACACCAAAGACTATCTACAAAAATAATCTATGGAGTTTTACAGCCTGAAACTGCCTTTTCATATCTGGGGGCATGAATCAGGCTTGTAGGCCTGATTTTTTATCATTCTTTCAGAGGAAGGAAATCCAAAGAACCAAAGTGTGTTTCAGACGTATTAAGACTTCCAAAACACAACAAGACAGGAGGTCTCACTTGACCCACCATGGATCCCTCTACTTGGCTCCAGATAAGCAGTTGTGGCAGCTACATTTTTGAGGCAGCGCCTCAAATATCATTTGACTGTACATCACCTTGACTTGGCTTGACTATGCTAGCACAACTTATGTGACAGACTGGGTACACTGGACATCTCTAGTGACCAACTGTTTTCTTCTTCAGAGGACTAGATTACTTACTTTAAGAATTTAGGAACTTACAATAACCTGGCTATGAGGTACATATCTTGTGAAGTCACCTACTCGTACACTCAGTGAAACTAACAGAAAATGTGTGTGAGTCATAATAATAAACAAAGAATACACACAAATGTATTGAGAATTAATATCTTCATGCTCACATTTGGTTTAGAGATAGGCAGAGCAGAAGTTTAAAAAAATTAGGAATTTTTTATCTTCTGCTGTGTTGAAGCAGTTAAGTGGTCGCCTACATTTTCCCTCTTCAATAGCAAGGGGATAAACTTAATGTAATAGGGTGACTCTGCTCTCATACCCTTATCTCCTTTTACCTTCCCTAATTATTTTCTTTCATCTATTAAAAAAATACCTCACCTTCACACTTTATCAATGTATTATCCAAGTTTGTGCCTTCCTCTATTTTCTGGAAGAGACAGGGTATCAAACCAGTCTAGCATTGCAAATCCTGTGCAGTTTTGGGCACAGGTACTTAAAACGATACAAGGAAGTGTCCAAATAATCACAGAATGCTTTGGAGTGGAGGGGACCTTAAAGATCATCTAGTTCCAGCCCCCTGCCATGGGCAAGGACATCTTCCACTAGACCAGATTGCTCAAAGTCCCCAGGTACTCTCACAGATAAGAAAAAGAAATTAATTTCTTGTAGAGAAGATGTAAGTTAACAAATCTGGATCTAATTAAATAGTGATACATTAATTTTGAAACAAATTCTACTAAGAATTCCTCAATCTGTACAGAATTCTGCTCTACAAATAAGCATCCTCTGAGAATTACCATAACTGCACAGCATGAGTAAACTTTCCAGTGCTGGCTGCCTAAAAGTATGGCAGAATCTTAAGTTTCCTGGCAAGAAAAGTACCTGAATATGATAAAACCACAGTTGCAAATATTATTAGGAGATACTGAAAGAATGAAAAATGAAATCTTTCTTTGTTGTGTTCACTGGGTGGACTCCGGTCTCCATATGAGTGTTTAAAAACCTTTAGCACTGCCATGCACAAAACTGCTGTTGGAAAATACTGGGGAAAATCTGGCCATTCCCCCTCAGAAACATTAATTTCTGAAACAACAGGTATCCATACAAACAGTAGGTCTCCATGCAGACAGACTACTTTAGAAGAAATTTCCAGCTGTTTAGCAGCTATGCAGGTCTCATACCAGCTTTCCTGTGCAGTGTTTCACCAAAATAAATGGCAAAGCATGACACATTTTCAGAAGCCCGTGCATCTGCTGAGCCATCTGATTTTCAGATGAAGTAGCAACTATGAATTCCCACAAAGAACTGACAGAAGGACAGCAAATTAAGGCATGCTAAGTGTGAAAGTACCAGAACTGACCGAGTAAGGGATGGGTAACATCAGAGACTAAAACCTCAGTGGAAAGTCTTATTAGTGGTTTATCTTCCTTGCTATCCTTTTTCTTTCTTTTTTTTTTTTTTTTTTTTTTTTTTTTTTTTACTGCAGCTGGTCCCAACCTCTGAATAAGAACAGAGTAGAATGAAGATAGAGGTCTTTGTACTTTATCTTGCTGATAAAGATTACATTATGTGGAGGTGTTTTGGGGCTCTTTTTATCTTACCCCATTAAAGCCTGAAGAAAATGTACATTACAAAATGGTTTGTTCCAAATAGACAATTTGGAAAATTAGTTACAGACATCACAAAACTTTTCTTGCTAAAGCAGTTGACTGTGTGTTTTGAACATACACTCTAAAGTATGAAATAATATTTGGCAACAGATAAACAGATTCTGAAGAGTACATTACTGCACTAGAAGTCAATCATTAAGGGTCAGTGAAGCTGTTTTTGAAATGATTTACTTGTGAACTATTCGACTGACCAAAAGGTAAATATGCAGGGTATTATTGCAATGTTATTTTTTAAATTAAGTAAAGAAGTAAGTAACCTTAATAAGAGATGTTGCAATACATGTGGTAATATTGGTCTTCTGCATTGTTTGCTATCTATCACATTATCACATTCCACTATGAACAGTCCTCAGGAAAAATAATATATATAGAAAATAAGATAACTAGTATGTAGACAATATCACTTTCCATTTGAGAAGGGCAAATGAGTTTAATGAACTTAAGGACAAGCCACTTAGATGTTTCATATTAAAAAATAATTTTGAACAGCAATGAAGAGATTGCTTTTGTTTATGATTTAGGGAGAAGCTACAGCAAAAAAGTTAAGCTAGAGTCAAGAAAGTTTCAATCTTCTAATATCCAAAAGAAGACAGCAATTGAGATTTTTATTACTTTTAGAACTCCATAAATATGATGTCCTCTTATCACTCTTAGATCACTCTTTGGGGACAGTTGGGTTGAACCAGACAGCTATGCAGTCCTACATGTATTTCTATTAAGCTTTGAAACGTTCTTTTTTTAGTTACAAAACAAAACAGAAATTTAAAAAAATGCAGACAGACCTCCAGAATCGACATAATTTGGTATCTCTCAATGATGTTTGACAATCTACATCATCTTCACTGCTGGAATCTTACAGGTTATTTTTTTTTTTTCAGACAAGAAACGAATAATCCCGAGATCGTTCACTTTCATATGCAAAAGAAATAAGCTATACACATGCAGTGTGGCATCTGCACACATATTACCATGAATTTTCAATCACTCCTTCAATATGGCAGTGTAGACCACTGACCCTCAGGCACAGGGTTGACTGAGGTGATTTCCAATCCATGCATCCAGTTTCTTCTGTTCCTCCACATGCAAAGAAGGGCAGCAACTCAGTGGGATCCAAGTTTCAGACAATCATTAAACCAACAAGGAGCTATTCAGTGGGGAAAGGCAGAAGGCTGGATGGAAGTTCCCTCTGGGCTGGATTTAGCCCACAAAACATAGTCTGGATGATGCCAGAATGGAAGGGTAAATTTCATAAGGAATGAAAGGGATAAAATAAGCTTTCATGGAATGAATAGCTAAGTAGCTCCCCAGACATATGAACTCTTAGTAGCCAAAGACTGAAAAATTGTAGTAACTACAGTGTGAGCACTGTACAAGAAGAAAATGCCTGCCAAATTCATGTTTTGATGCCAGAAATGTTTAAAATCATGAAAACACATAAACACAAATCTGTAAAAGCATAAATATGGTCATTGCTAAGTTATGGGAACAACCCTATTGACTGCAGGAATGTTGCTAGTAAAATTCTCACAGCAAAACCAAGAATTGCTCAAGTTACCATACCTTTCTGACTTTTTGCGATACACGGGAAGCACTTTTAATAATCAAGTTGGACACAAAGCCAAATGTCTTCACATAATCCTAAAAACAATGATTAAACTGATTCTCAAATAAAGGTTAGCCAGGGATTTTTGTTAATGAAAGATGAAAAAAAAGTGTGAGTTCACATGAAAGCAGATGATTCCTTCTTTCTTACTGTAGAAGAAAACCATAAATTGGGTAGTAAAACCACCTGTAGTAAGAAAACCATAAACTAGGTTTTGGACAAGGACATTTTAGGCTGCTGTTGGAAACCCCCAATTTACTCCTGAGTGCGAATGTATAAGAGGTGCCAGCTCCAGATACACTACTTAATACACCACTAAAAACAAAGACTGTCTCTCATGTTGAACTGTCTGCACTTTCACACATGGGAACAAATTCTTGCAGAAAATCCTGTTCTAGGCCTATGACTCTCAGGTATGGGAAGGTGACCATGATACAGACAAAGAAGCATCCTCTGGAGCTTAGGACAACACAAAATTTCCCTGTGGAATCTCAGATCTTGAGTCAACATACCTACATCTCCCCTGGGACCATGAAAGCGAGGCAGTGAACAAAAACAACTGAAAGAAGCAGGGCTGCTTGGCAGAGGTGAGGAGAAGTTTCACTGGCCAATGGTACCTTCATGTTATGCAATGCCATGCTGGGCATAAAGCTCCTTATTCTAGAAGAGCCAAAATATCGCACAAAGTGTCCCTGTTTTACCCAGACATCATCCCCTCCCCAGCACATCAGACACCGTACCATGCCTTGAAAACACTCTGGAGGAGAAAATAATTTCCCCTTTGAGTAAAGAAGAGCAACAGGTAAAAATACTTCATGAGAGAGAACTCCTCAAGTTGCTGAGCATGCGATTCCTTGCAAATCTACAGGTAAGGCCAAAATGAAAGTCATCTGAAGACAGGGATGAAGCTGATCAAGATGAGGAGTTGGATTGTTGTTGCTACAGCTACACAGATTCACAGCTGGGTGGCCTCAAGTCTGAATAGCTCAGTATTATTTATTATGCCATGTCAAGGTTAGCCACCAGTTAGTTTATAGCAAAATAGAGAGGCTAGAAGGATACCTGAACCATAACTTCTAATTTTCAATCAACCAATGACTAGGCATACCAAAAAAGGCATAAGAAGGAACCATTTCACTGACTTCACTTGTCTGGGAAAATGTCATCCAGTTGAAAACCTGTCCCATGCAGCTAATGGATAAGACTGTTGATATGCAATACAAATCAGGCCTCTATCTGGGAAACAAAACATTTTTTTATTTTTTTTTTTTACCTCACAGAAACCCTATATTACAAAATTCTGGTTTAGCCTTCAGAGGAGATACTTTTTCAGATGAATGGCCTTTGGTCCTATGAGAATAGGTGTGATGTTGTCAGTTGTGACATCCAAATTGCATCAGGCCTCAAGCTGAATGGAGTCCAAATTAAGATCATGAATATAAAGATGTCTTTCATTGTGTTTGTTTAGTTGTGCAGTCACGTCACCATCAGCTGTCTGTGACCACAGAACACTGAATCTCTTTTTATTCATGTCCACTTTAAATCTCTATCAGAAAGAAAAAAAAAAAAGGAAAAAAAAGTGAATAAAATTTACAGTGATTTTATATTTTGAAAACATTAGTCCAAATTATAGATACACAGGCATATTGTATTTTCAGTGCAGTCCTGGTCTTGCCATAAGTTTTTGCCATAATGTCCAACAGTACAAAATGAGGCATAAGTTTCAATGCAAAAATACATTATTTCAAAAGGTTCAAATAGACAAGCAAGAGATAATAAGAGGGAAGAAAGTAATTCCCTAGATTTAAAGGGTTCAGATGGATAAAATGCTTAAGCGAATCTACTATACCAAGTACAACATGGTGTTAAATGGTGACTACCATTTAACATCTTTTAGAAAAACAAAACATTTTAATCAGAACCTCTGTTTTTTAACAATATCTAGTAAACAATAGCTAGAACTCATGTGGTAGTAATGACCCCAGTGAGTGTATGACAGTGGTTTTTAAGTACACCAACCAGTGCTCTAGCAAATTATCAATTTGAGGTCACTGGACACTTTATCCACATTTTTTCTCTAGCTTTAAAAGGTTTTGTGGATCCTGCTACTTTGAATTTAAGAGCCACTTTATTCTGTTCAGTTTGGATGTGTGCTATGTTTTGGTATTGTATGAAATGGCTCCAGAGCACTCAGCATAAACAATGGTTTCAAGAACACTACACCAAACATTTCAAAGCCATTTCAAAGCAATGGATTTGCTTTTTTCACACTCAGGTGTTTTTTCTGGTTTTCTTTTTTTTTGGGTTTTTTTTTTTTTTTAATAACTAACAAAACTAACAAAGATTTTGTTGTCCAAGGAAGCACAGCACACAAGACAGAAAACGCTTTGCTAAGCTAACAGTTCCCAACTTCCTCCAACAGAGTCCACTTGTTTGTTACTGATGCAGTTCAACCGCTGAAGAATTTCAACTGCCTCTCCTGAGCAGTGTTTTCATGTCTTCCCAATCAGCCCACCTGTAACAACAGAAGCAATTAACTCCAGTGCCTTCCTGAGCTGTATATCCTGGCCAACTTCCAACAAGCCTAAGAACTTGGAAATGGGAACGATTGCTGCTGCCTGGGAGCAGAAGCAAACAGAATGAACAGCTGGAGTGAGATGAGATGCTCCTCCATGCAGTCATCATGGGCCACAGCTCCCTCCTTGTACAATGCCCTTCTCCAAGGAACCAGCTGCCTTGGCAGGGAGCATCACTGAGGGACTCACGAAACTGACTTGTAAATGGGCTTATGATGGAAATGCAGTTGAGGCTTTTACAGCCAACCCTCCATACCCACCACACAACTCTCATTAGAACAACTGAGGCTTGCTTCAGGGTATTGCGTGGCATCTGACAGTCAGTGTGCATCCAGCATAGCAGCCTTACAAAGCTACCTTTCTAAACTCACAGTCATTAGCAGCAGCACACACTTGAAAGAACTTGACACCTATAGGAGGTGAGTAAATGCAGGAGGTCTAAGTACCTTCCTTCAGATCTTGTTATCAGAAGCAAGTTATATACACAGCAGCTTATGAGGAATTTTAGGTCCCAAGAACTCAGGTTACATTTAGAGAAACTGCTGAAAATTCATTTCTGTTTCACAGCAAATTAAGGGTCTCACAAGTCTGCACACTCTACATAATCTTTAAAAAATGGAACTTGGGTTCCTGGGCAACTTGGCCAATTCTGAAAATTTTACCCGTGACAGTCTTTCATTCCCCAAAACATTAAACTGCAGAAACCACTCCCAAAACCAAGTCTGGGAAACAAATTTGCAGTTGCTCAGCGTAGCTCAATACTTAGCCTATTGAGTCACCACAATGACCACAGAACGGATGGATTATACGATTTTAATAGGTCAGACACCGCTGTTTTTTCCTTTACAATCACACATCCTAAAACAACTAAAAAGTAGTTGAGATAAGTCAGACACGTGTGCCCACACTCTGTTTATTTTGAAAAGTCATCACCTCTTCTCCAGATGAATGTTGTTATATTTGCACCTGACCTTATGCTGCCTCTCTTCAGTCAAGGACAGGGATTGACACACACAGGCAAAGAGCCTGCCAGAATAAGAGACTTATTTCTCTAAACATAGCTTTGTCACTCCTCCATCACACCAGCAGTTTGTGTGGCCAGGTGAGGAGTTTATCCTCCCCTTAATTGTGCCTATCTTTTGCAAATATGATTGAACTAAAGGAATTTGACAACATGCAGTTCTCTTTTGAAATTAACACTGATAGGGCACCTCCTGATTGTTTTTCTGCAGTGCAGCTACAGTTTTTAAGACATTAACCCTGACAGCTGCAAATAGACAGGCATCTCAATGTGCTGAGTACTGTACAACAGGGCAAGGAGGTTACTGTTAAAATACATGCATAGAAGAAAAAAAACAAAAAAGCATTTTCTTCCTCCTACTGACTTTCTTGACCACATGGAATTTATTTTCTTCCCACCATCACATTTCTCACAGGACAATATGTTATTGGGCCTTCCTTGTAAATCATTCTGCAGAAAATAGTATGGAAGATAAGTGTGGAATTCTGTGAACACGGCATGTGGCAAGGAACACTCCAGCTCTCAAACACCACCTGTACTATTTCTGCTCTGCTTCTCACTTCGTGCTTTTCTTTCTTCATAACTGAACACTAACACCTGTTGCATGGCTTCAGCAGTGCCAAAGAGCATACCCCTTGCTCTATTTCTCCAAGAAAATGAAAGGTGATGGATGACATGAAGTTCTGGCCACAGTGCAGTCAGTAGGATTTTTTTGTTTGGACTTTTTTGTGCCAGAATTTCCCACCAATTTGCAGAGATGTCATACTCAAATCTACACCATTTGAAGTTACCTTAAAAAGAAACTCTTGCCCCAGCTGCAAACCATGCTGGTGACTGCTACCTATTTTGTGAAGTGTTCTGAGATAGTGGCAAGAGAGGGTTGAACAGTAGTGAGGAAGGTTTAACATCCAGAGAGCACAAAAGGAAGTAATTTCATATAATAGGCCATAAAGGATTAAAAAACATGTTCTGTGTTTAACAGCATGAACTCAGCTTTGCCTCAAGAGGTCTAGGGAGCTGTTTCAAGTGTTCCCCTTTCAAATTATAAATGGAATGAACTAGTCCAAATGGGAAACAGAACAATATACTCAATGTTTGTTTTCTTTTCTCTTCTTCTGGTATCAGTATCAGCTGAGCACCACACAAAACTTTAAGGTTGTCCCTGCCCACCTTGTCTATCCCCAAAAATTTGATCCTGAAGGAGAAAGAAGCAGCAGCGCAAGGCATGCTGGAGAAAACAAAGGAAGTAGAGTGTAGCTAAGGCTGGGTCTGTAAAAGAAGTGAAAAAGAAAGCTCAGAAATGAATCCAACTGGAATAGGTTCTCCTCAAAAAATCTCAGCCTAGGATCACTGTTGGTAGTTTTTACACTTTGAGCCACAGTGCAGGAGCCAAATGTGGACCTAAAGAAACACCCACCCAACAAGCTGGTTGAAACCACAACTATGACTTCTCCAATGAACTGGCTCTGTTGGCTGTCTGGCAAGCCAGGCATGTGCCCAGGTGGCAGGTGACACAGTGCAGCTGGACAGTGGGAAATGGGCAGTCTTCACCAATGTGGTCACTGCATCTCAGGTGATCTCCAAACAATTGATGGACAAAGAAGTAGCAAATGGGCGTTTACCTTATGGCTACTTTTCTGGAGTTGAGGTAGGTATGAAAATGCCACATGGCAGAATGCATGAATTTGAAACATAGATCTACAATAAAACCTAAAAGTTTCATGTTTTCCTATGGTTATGAGCCTGCAAGCCATTCCACACAGGCAAATAAATCTCTGTGTCCTTGATTAACCTCAACCAATAACTCAAACAGGGCTGTGTCTCATTAAGGTCCACATTTGCAAGCTTCAGAAAATGCTCTGTAGAAAAATGTGGCTGTTGGCCAACCTGATTGCCGCACATAAGTTACATCTGATAGGAGGAAAATGTGAGAATTTAGACTGAAATTTCCTTACAGACCATGGCAGCACTATTTTTCTTGTTGATTTTGTACTCACTGCCTCAGCATAATTACCTCTTTCTTGTCAATGTCAAAACGGGGTGGAGGAGAGGTTATTTTTCAAAAGACAGAATAAATTCCTTGTGAAATGAAGTTGTGATCACAATTCTAGACCTGATCCAACATATACTGAAACGAATGGGAGACTTTCTGTTGACTTAAATGGAAGCTGGGTCATGCCCTGAGCAGACATTACTGCACATATGACAAAACCCCTCTCCAACTTTGGATGGCAGAAAACATGGACCTGGAAACATTAAAGACCCCTGAGGTCAGATATTTGTCTACAAAAACAATCTAACACAGCAGAAATCAACAAGCACACCTGACTGCACTCTGTCTCTTTCTAGCACTACCAACCCAGACAAAAGTGCATCCACAGCAGGTATTTATCAAAAATGTAAAAGGATAAGATCTTGGAAAAAGACAAAAATGTGGCCCAGAGTCCAAAATGTAGAGTAATTATTCAATCTTAAAATAAAGTTTTCAAGTAAAATACATATAAGCTTGAAGAAATGAGTGTAATACAACTTAGAAGCTAGAAAAGACTTGCATAGGGCTTTGTAGCAGAATTTTATGGTTGTCAAAAATTAAAGTCAGCCTAGGACTTGCAGAAGAAGGGAAGTATGAACACCGCATGGCCAGTGTCAGACTCTGTCAGCAGATCACCAGCAAACACCTGTATGTTGTTTTTACCATTCTTCATACGGCTCCTATGCAAATACAGTAATGAAAAAAGCTTACAATGAGGGACAGGTAAGCCTGAAAATGAGACACACAAAACAGTTCTACAAGTGTCAGGAGATTTGGAGGAAAAGGATCACAGAAGAGCATATGCTTTGGAAAGATTAAAACAATTACTGTGCAATGTTGATATGAAATTGATTGTCAGGAAACAAAAATACAGCAGGAAAAAGGAATATTGATCTTCTAACAAGAGAGACCATTAGTTTGGATGATACAGCATTTGTAGGCTGGTCATTACCTTGTCTCACACATCCCCAGGATGGATGCACTATTATTTGAACAATCTGTAGGTGGAAGAGGCGGAGGTATGGGCAGACCTGCTATGCTTACACTGTTTTGACATGTTGTCTGAAAGTGATTGACACTCAGTAGCCAGAAAGGTCTCGCTCAGAAAGGCCTCTCCAGGCCAATCAGTTCTCCCACCCAACCTGAGCTCGGCAGGCTGAGGAAGGGAAAAGAGGCTCTTCTTTAGTCAACTTTGTTCTACATTTGTTTTTCAGCAAATCAAGAAACAGATAATGACACAGGGATTTTTTGGGATTAGTTATGGGCTTAACAGATACATCCTGTATAAATGAAGAATAGGAAGATCCTGCAGGGCTGTGCAATGGGAAAGAATACACTGTACCACATGTAATGGATGCATCCTGATACCATGGCACTGACTTAGGACCAAGCACTGACAAGGACCGAGAAGACACAGAGAACTTGTAACTCAAATTTATTAGCCGATTACTCAGCTAGTGCCTCCTCCATTACTCCATAAGGTTACTCATATGTTTGAGTATAACCTCTTCATAATACCTCATAATACCCATTACACTACCAACTTTTGCATGTTTCAAATTCCACTTAAATAACAAAAGAGATGGGGGGGGGGGGGGCAACTCACACTGTTGATCATAAATGTCTCGATATACACACACATATATCTACACGGAGGATGGATGCAAACCACGCCGGTGACAGGTTTCCTAGCGCCAGCTGCTCCCAGCACGCCGCTGCCTCGCCTGCCGCCGTCCCCGTGCTGTCTCGACTCAGGCAGGGGAGGAGCCGCCGGCAACGCGGGGCCCGAGGGAGACCCCCCCGGGCTTGGCATCACCCACACCCCTCGGGAGGCGCCTCCGGGCTCCGGGCCGACCCTCACCGCCCCGCCCGGCCCGGCCCGGCCCGGCCCCGCCGCAGGTCCCGCCGCCACCTACTTCTTGCAGGGGATGAGCGCCTTCCTCTCCTCCAGGATGCGGAGGCGCTGGTTGGGGCCGTCGTAGGTGACGGCGGCCCGCGTGTTGCGGCCCGAGCCGTGCTCGTAGAACACGGTGCGCCCTTCCCACTGCCGCGGCGCCTGGCACGGCTCGGCCCTCGCCGCCGCCGCCGCCGCCCCGCGCAGCAGGAGGACGCCCAGCAGCAGGAGCAGCCGCAGCGGCGGCCCCGGCCCCGGGCGCTGCCGCCGCCCGGCCGCCGGCCGCGCCATGCTGCGCTGCGCTCCCTCGGCGCACGGCCGGCCCGCACGGCGCGCAGGCGGGCGGGCAGGCTGCGCCGGGGGGCGGGCGCGGCCCGCCTCCAAACCCGCATCACCTCGGCGGCCAGAGGCGCGGCCGCCACAGCGCCCGGAACGCCGCCGGGGCACGGGGCGGCGCGGCCACAGGCCGCCGGGACCCTCGCCCTCTCACGCCTCCCTCCCCGCAGACGGGAGGGTCTGCGCGCCCCGGCCGTGCCCACAGGGGCAGCGGCGAGCTCCAAGCCCTGGGTATTCTGGGTGAGCTCGGGGAGGGACGGGATACGCGAACTGGAGTGACCTGCTGGGACAAACGGCTTTATTGTTGCCCTCGAGGGAGGCATTTCAGTGCCTCCTTACGGACAGTGTCACCAAGCATTCCTTCACCACATGCATTCCTTCATTTCCCACTGCCCTCTTAGGTGTATCACCTGTTCTTTCCTGCCTGCTTTTCTCACCCACTAAGGGAAGGGGAGGCCCATGCCCCAGATACTCCGTTTCTGCAGCTCTGCTGCATCTGCAGGGAACACCACGATACCTGGCCGGGGCAGGTACCTCTGAGCCACGCTGCGGCTCTCTCAGGTCACTGGGATAACTTGGCATTGAGTTAATCTTCTTATCTCAGCGGGTCTCTCAAAGACTGGGGAACGGCATTTCCCACAGTGAAGAACGGGCCTGGAGGTCTTTCCGTGCAAGGGGGAACAGAGGTGGGCTGTGAAGAGAGCCCTCTGCCCCCGCCTGGGCACGCCACTCCTCTGCACCAGGGTTGCGTGGCCGTGGAGTGCCAAAGCAAGGAAAAATAAAAAACAGCTTGAGAAAACTCTGAAACCCCTTCTTCCGCTCATGTGCAGATGCGATTGGTGGGGGACAGCGGCGGGGGGAGCGGGGCGACAGGCGGACTGCCCGCACGGCAGCCCCGCACCGGCTCCGCGCTGCCCCGGCCCCGCCGCCCGCTCCCGTCTCGGCCCGGCCGCCGCCGCTTCCCCTACCCCGAGCAAACCGGGCCACCACCCCGTCTGGCCGCCCTACCACTTCACGCTTTTCCCCGTCCATGCCGAGGGAATTTTTCCCTCCACGCTCATGGAAGGAATTTTGCAACCCCCTGGAGGCGACGGGAACAGCCGCCGGAGCTCCCTCAAGCCCGCAAAAAAGTTTCTTCTCCCTGGAGAAAACGCGGCGTATAAAGTTCAGCCCCGCGGGAAGAAGTCGCGGTTCCTACCGTCGCCTTCCCTCTCCCCGCGCCGGAGCGCAGAGCCCCGCCGCAGAACCCTGTGGTTTGAGTTTCCTTCCCCTCCTCGCCCCCCTTCCACCTGAAGGAATTTATGACACAGATGAAAACTGAAACGGAGCTGGAGCGGCGGCCGAGAGACGCAGTGATGTCGCCGAGGGATTAAACGGGGTGGAGGTGATGTCACCGTGCCTGCACAGCAAAACGCACACATACACGCACACCCCCCACCCCCCGGAGGAGCGGGGCTGCCAAAGGAGCGCGATCGGCCCCACGTCACTCGTGCCACTGGTATAAATGCGGTCCTGGGATGTCCATGGCTGTCGGCGCGGCGGCTCCCGCGACTTGACTGCGGCAGGGCTCCGGGAGGCAGCGCCGCTCCGCGCCCTTCGGCCGCCGGGACCCGCGGGGCGGCGGCGGGCGGCGGCGGACGAGGAGGACAAGGAGGAAGAAGAGGATGCTGCGCGCCTTGGTGGCGGTGTCCCTGTGGCTGCGGGTGAGCCCGCGGGCGCAGGGCGCGCCGTGCGAGGCGGTGCGCATCCCCATGTGCCGCTCCATGCCCTGGAATATCACCCGCATGCCCAACCACCTCCACCACAGCACCCAGGAAAACGCCGTCCTCGCAATCGAACAGTACGAGGAGCTGGTGGCCACCGGCTGCAGCCCGGTCTTGCCCTTCTTCCTCTGCGCCATGTACGCCCCCATCTGCACCCTGGAGTTCCTCTACGACCCCATCAAGCCGTGCCGCTCCGTCTGCCAGCGCGCCCGCGACGGCTGCGAGCCCATCATGCGCCGCTACAACCACAGCTGGCCCGAGAGCCTGGCTTGCGACGACCTCCCCGTCTACGACCGCGGCGTCTGCATCTCCCCAGAGGCCATCGTCACCGACGTGCCGGAGGGTGAGAACCCTGGGGGCAGCGAGAGGTGGGAGGGAGGACTCCCTCCACCGCCGCGGGACGCCCCAGGGTGGGACGGGGGGGCTGCGGGACCCCCACGCTCCAGTCCTGGAGCCTCTGCCGACAGTTTTCACTCCCTGAAGCGCTTCTGTTTGCAGATGTGAAGTGGACGGACTTCACACAGGGCTTTATGGTGCCGGACAGACCCCTGGAGCCTGACTGCAGGAGCCGTGGCCAGGGTGAGCCTAGGACGATCCCCCGCCTCCACCTCCTGGGAGACAGGGTCCCTCTGACACCCCTCAACCTTTCTCCCTTCTCTTCCTTTGAAGAGCGGTGCAGGTGCAAAAAGACAAAGCCTACGCTGTCAACCTACTTGGCCAAGAACTACAGCTACAGTAAGTTCATGGGGGAAATGCTTCACTTTGCCTGCCCCACATCCTCCTCGTGTCCCTGCAAGTTAGGCAGCTCTGTGTGGGTGCTGAGCCCACACCAGGCTCCATCCAGCAAGTGTGACATGAGAAGACTGCCTTCAACACAGCCTTTCCAAGTGGGTGCTTGCTGGGGAATACCTAGCTGTCCTCTTCCAAAATCCAGCTGTAGCACACACCATGTACAGGCAGTAGTAGTAATTGCACAGATGATGGTGTGTTTCTGACAAAAGCAGTAAAATGTCAGTAGTGTGCACCCTGCAGAAAGGGTAGTTGCTGCTGCGAAGGTCACTCTACTAAAGGCAGTTAAGCCTGTTGTGAGTGTGATGACTTGGCCAGCTCCTGTTTTCATCCGGCAGGTAGAATAAACAGGGGTTTGCTACCCAAATAAAACTTGTAAATGTAAACCAGCTGCAGCAAAGTAAAATGTTTTTAGAAATTTGTATATACTTATTAGCCAGACAATTCTGTCTGGTGCAGAATTGTCAGAGAATAACTGAATTCAGTGACAATTTGCACCATCCAGCCACAGAGATAGCTGATAGTTTTATTATATGTTGGCTGACATATTTGCAGTAAAAATAAGTATTCACCCCTCTTTCCCCTTGGCTTCCCCCTGCCTCAATTTTCTGATGGTGTGAGTCAGGAAGAACTCTAATTAAGATTAGATAAATGCCAGATTAAACTTAGTGTCAATACAAAGCCTCTACTGACTGAATTTTATATGCAGTATAGCTTCATTTTGCACTTTGTGGGTATTTTCTCAGATGGTAGGTTTTTTCCCAGTCATTTATCTAGTTCTTCTGCAGTAGGTTCATAACATAGTTCAGTTCCTATTTGTTTGATATCAAATGAAAGTCAGTTTGTAGCTATTTGCTTCTTTGTTAGCATGTTTGGTGGGAACAATCAAGCTGAACCTCTAGATTAGGTAATTGTACAACTTTTTGTTCATTATAGCGTTTTGGTGCATTTACACAACTTACTCTTTTAATATAATTCTTTGATCTGTGTCAGTACAACATAGAGATATGTTTAGGTGGAACAATAAGCTTCCACAGTTGCCTGAAACATTTGAAAAGTAGTGATATCAAATGACTGTTCCAAAATTAAAGACAGGTGTTAGCCATATAAATTCTGATTCCAGTGGTTTCGGTGGGAGTGTTCTTTGAATAAAACTGGTGTGTTGAGGTCCAAAATTTAATTCCATTGAATTTGTGAAATCAAGATTTTGTTTTTGATATGTAAATTTTTATTCAGCACCCTGTGATATAAATAGACCCATTTATATGGTAAAGGAATTGAGGGACGAGATTTAATGAGTTTAAATTAAATCAATTTTTTTTCTGAAAACCTTTAAAATAAGACATACAGCCAAATTGTACTTTCAATTGTACCAATCAGACTTGAAAACAGATTGTGAGTCTCCAAAAGTGAAATTCCTCACATGTTTTGTGTCTGATACATGTCCTGATAAAGGTAGCGAGGCGTAGTCTGGTAAACCCCAGACTGTATTAACAGTGCTGGTCTCCTGTTTTCTCTGTGTGAAGTTTACTCCAAATGTTTTGAGGTTCATGTGGAGGCTTTTGACCCAGAGGCTGGCAGGAGCAGGCTGATCACCCTGTGGTCTATAGACTTCTCATGCCTCTTTCACTGAAGAATTTTTGGACAGTAGAACCCTTTCTATTTTAATGTATCCTAGAGACAAAATCCTTTATGTAAAAATCATACCTTATTTATTAGATCTGGTATTTCTCACAAGAGAGAATGGATAAAATGCTGGAGTGGTAGGTGATGTCAGAGTTTGTCAGTACAAAGTTAGCCCAGGGATCATTTCAGAGCAATCTATAGTGTTTCACCTTCTTGCATCTGTGTAGGCAGTTTTCCTCAATGAAAGGTAAAAATACAAATGATTGTGTATTCAGAGTCAGAAGAACCTTTCTCAGTGTATTGTTTATATGAGGATCTCACTATTGGTAGAGAATCCAAAGGCAAAAGATGAAAAAAAGTGTAGCTCAAGTAAATAATGGAAATCCTAAGCCTCTTAGTTTTTTTGACTATTGTTTCTAGCCTTCCCTTTTTTCTTATATTTAAGAAAAGACTATATTTCCTGGTTACAATCTACAGGAAGTGATTTTATTATTGAAAAGACTGCATTCATAACAACTGTCTGTGAGGTAAATTATTCATTCCTTAATTGGAAATAGTCAAATGTGGCTGGAGAATGGGTTAGATTTATGCAAAGGATTCTTCAAGTCTGAGTTGAAGGAGCTGTTTGTGTGTGTGATTCCAGGCGAGATTGGTTGGCCTGATCTGGCAAAGATTTAAGCACATGTTTAATTTTACAGTTGTCAACAGTCCTACTGAAAGCCAAATTGAGATCAGGCCTCTATTATTCTAAGCCACTGTTCATGCCCACACAGGCAGAAGTAGTTCTAGTTTCACAACCAAAACAACAGCTTCCAATTCAATATATTTTATTTAATTTTGAGATGCATTTAAATTTCCAAGACTGTTTACTGTTCTCACTCCTCTATTTTTCTATTTGCAGTCATTCACGCCAAAGTAAAAAGCGTAGAAAGAGGGAACTGCAATGAGATAACGACTGTGGTTGAAGTCAAAGACATACTCAAGTCTTCAACACCAATTCCTCTGTCCCAAGTGCCTCTTCTTACAAATTCCTCCTGCCAGTGCCCGCCTCTTCAACCAAAGCAGGATGTTCTCATCATGTGCTATGAGTGGCGCTCAAGGTGAGCCATGATGTGTTGCAGAAAAGTGTTAGAGCTGTCTGTGATAGATGGGAAGGAGGACCAGTAAATCTTCCCCAATACAGGCTTGTTTTGCTGATAGTTTTTCTTAGGCAAACAAATACATGCATGTACATGTTTCCATTACTTTCACAGCTGATATTGTCCACTTCATCAGCCTCAGCTCTTTGCCATGATGTGTTTACAAAATTTGACTCACACAAAGAGCATAAAATCTGGTGGCATTAGGTGCTGACAGCGTAGTCATAAAGCACCACGCAGCAGTTCAGTCGCCTCCAGCTTGGGAGTGTTTTTCCAGGACCACTTTCCATAGGGATGTTGCTTTTTGTGCAGCAAGTCCAGTGGTGGCTGTAGATGATGATCTGTGTTAGCAGGATCACATGGAAGGCATCGTTCTGCCTGACCAGGGGAGTGGGCAGGAGATGATACACATCCTCTGTCAGCAGAGCTGCTGGAGTCAGAGCCAGGCCTTCTCTTCTGGCCTGTCCATACTTTGGACCAGTGCCATCAATGAGATGTTTCTGATCCCGCAACCATAGCGGGACCAGCCAAAGCTGCAGCCATTGGAGCTCCAGCTCCCGGATGGCAGATGAAAAGTAAATACTCTTAGAGCAGCTTGCCAGTCCTGCTATATGATTAAAATTAAAAACAAAACAAAACTAACTTTACCAGACCTTTCATCTGGCAGTTAGCCTAGCCCCAAGCATAGAAGGAAATCCAGCATGCTGGCGTGGAGGAGAAGGAGTGATGAATCACAGCTCCCTTTTCTCCCTGGTTCCTTGAGGCAGAATGGGACATCCCATCCACATTAGCACCCCAAGCGCACCAGTAGATGCCAGCAGAGCAGGTTGTGGTGCTTTAGGTTCTGTGTAGGTCTGTGTGTTGTGGTTTGGAGGCAAGGCTGTCTGTAAAATGTGCAGGCTGGTTTTGCATACTGTGATGTTGCTGTTAATTGGCCACAAACACTTGTAAGGACCACAGAAATCCACATGTGGGATGTGATGGGCCATGCCCATGTTTTTAATGAGCTTTATGTGGATATTTTGGGAGCATTTTATAGGTGTTTCTAAAATCTGCCATCTGATATCTTATTGCTTTAGCTTGTTTTTTGGTAAGCTAGCAGACTCAGTATTTTATTACTACCCAGCTCTTTGTCCTTCCAGGTCTGGAAGTATTTTACAAATATTAGTGTAGAGCCGTCTATTTGTGTTAGTCATTTTAGGGATACAAGCTCTGACTCATGTAAAAGGGCAATGACCAGAATGGTGATGGAGGAGCTCTGGGCTGCAGAGGATCCTCTGGAGACTGTTAGGAAAGGGAGATTTCATAAGTCAAAGATCACAATCGGCATCTCCATTATTATGGAAAAAACACGTGATTCACTAAATGTCTTGTGATGGTTTTTAAAGGTCATTGAGGTTTTTAATTTCATATAGTGTACTAAAGTGGATTTGAAAAAGAAACATAAACTATTATATGTGCTTCCTGTTGAACTCAGTGGCAGGAAAACAAAGGTTTTGAGTTACAGCAGTTTTTAAAATGACAGAGGCAGAATGGGTGGAAGCTGTACCTCCTCGGCAGTCAATAGCAAAATACCTATTGCCTGTTGTCAGGGTTAGAGCCTCACTGGATAATTTGACCTGAACCAAAGCTGTGCCAGATGTACCCCATGTTGTGGTTTCATCCATGGCAGTATGGCCTTGGCATCAATCCTGTACATTAGCTGTCTAATTTCTCTTCTGAAAAAAAATGTACAACATACTGGTCCTGATTCTCCAAGGTTTGTACTCACATTAGGCCTTTTATGTTTGGTCAAACTGCATGCACAGTGGCTAATGATTATGAGAGACAGCATTTTGTACTGTGTTTGAGCTGCTAAGAGCAGTGATGCTACTCATAGAAACTGGAGGTCAGGCCCTGCTACACTGTTTAACCTTCACCAGCCAGAACAGTGTATTTATAACATCTTGATGTTTCCAGCCAACACTGGTGTCTAAATACAGCCCCCCAGAATTTTAGTGGCATTTATATTAGGGCATGTTATGGCCTAGTATCTCAACCAACCAAACACCAAAAAATAAACAACCCAAAAAGTTGTCTCTAGGTTGGGACATGGAAGGTGTGGCATCAGACTGCTTTAGAATAAGCTGCTTTAGGAGCTGTTTAAGGCATATATATTTGACAGTCAGATTTTTTGTTTTGTTCATTTCATAACATCTAGACTCAATGTTTTCATGCAGGAACTAGCCAGAATTCACTGGTAGGCAAGTATGGCAAGTATCACTAACGGTACCTCTTCCAACTTCATCTAAAAGGACTCATTAATGGGTTAGATTAGGAAACACATACTGCCATCCTCATGTATTTATAGGTAGAAATTGATACAATTGTAAGTGATCATGTACTTATATTATTGTTTTCAGCTAAGCTGTACTAGCTGGTGCATTTGAGACAGCTTATTTTTTAAAGTCAGAAGTAAAATGCATCAGTTTAATCTACTCTTCATACAAACACACAGAGAAACATATGGTATCCCATCATCCCATCCATAAAACCTGTCAGTACCAGTACCTGTGGGTGCATTTCAACCCCAGTCTGTGTCAAATCATTTGGAATGGCATCTCAGGAATTAAAATCAGAAATATCTATAATTTGTGTGTATTTCTTAATTTTCAGGTTGATGCTTCTTGATGGATGTCTAGTTGAAAAATGGAAGGACCAACTAAACAGAAGATTTAAGGTAAATGCAACCAAAGAAAAGAAGGCTGAGGTTCTTGATAAAAAGTTAAACACTTTTGTTTTACTTCAGTATTGATTAACTTCGATGACTTTTGGATATCTTTATCATTATTTTCACTTGAACATTTTCAGCCCTCATAGTTACCCAAGTATAAGTGAAAATTTGAATACTTTAATCTTGAGTTTTAGGATCTCTAAAATTTTATTTCTTTTTAATTTTACCTTGTGGGATGATCTTTGTGTGAACTCTGGTTTCTTACAATAATGTCTCTAGGAATTTCTTTCATATCCCTGCTACTGCAAGGAGTGATGATATGAAAGTGAAAATGATATGCAGACGAGTACATAGCCCACATTAGATAAGAAAGGAAGTTAAAATCCTCTGCACTGGATTAATGTTTTTTGCTGCATTAAAGATTACAGGCTGGAGATGCACACTTCTCACCAGGTACTCCCTACTAAGACCCACCCAAAGTACTGGATGTTGTTTCTCTGGATTGAGGAAACACTGGAAGGAAAGTCTTTAGTATAGAGACATGGGTGGCAGGCACATCAGATGTTCCTGCTTTTTGGGGCTTCAGGATAGCACTTGATATCACTCTCTATTTGTAAACACCTCTTTTTAATGGAAAGAAAGGATGTATTGAGAGGAGGTCTGATTCTTCCTCCCAGTTTTAGACATGGAAGAAAGTTATTTTTGGAATTCAGAAAGGCTTTCAGAGCATTAAGGACATACATGTATGTTTTAATTATGAGTTGATTGGCAATTGATAGAGAGGAGGAAAAGCGATGTAGGAATCCATAAGGAGAATCTTTTAGATTACAGACCAACTTCTTGCAGGAAATTGCATTCAATGCTTTTCTCGTACCCTCTTCACTTACTCATCTAAAATCTATGTGTGGAAAACATGCTTTATATCTATAAAAAATAAATGCACGTCAATTGCAGGGGATGCCATGTGGGATTTCGAGGAATACTGACATATGACTTGGATTCCTGAAATCCTTTAGCTGTCAACTTAATAGCCTGTTACTGGCGACAGTGTGTTTTAGTCACCTCCTCACACTGTTTTGTCATTTCTAATTGTGTCTTGAATCATGTTTAGGCATTAGTTTTCAGATTGTCAAATAGATGCATGACTGCCAAAAAAAAAAGCCCTTCAAAGCATATGTAATTTCCTCTCATATTTCAGAAACTAAATCCTCATTTAAACATGTTTGAGTGGGACACAACTAAATATCTTCTGATAGTTTTGGTTTTATAAAGATGCATAAAATAACTCTGACCACACAAAGCCAGTATGGAGCTAGGTATCACAGTGGCTTCATTTTAATGCCCATCATTCATCTCTGAAGACTTGCATCCAAATTTTGTCTTGAGTTACCACCTACAATGGATGTTTTGAGCTGTCTGTCAACCACAGAAGACAGTTGTTAACATGACCACAACATTGCTGGTCTTTTCTCTAGCCAGGACAAGAGTCTGAGCTGCAACAAAGTCAGTGCAGAGATACTGAATAGGCAAGCTGGAGAACATTTCTCTTGCTCTGATCACTGGGTAAATCCACTGCCTTTAGGAATTTCAGAAGGGAAAGATAATAGAGGGGAGAGGTGAGATCTTTTCTGGGTTGTATTGCCTGCCTTGTTTTCCTTAAAATGGGTATTTCTGTTCCTGGAGGTGAAAGTCTGCAGTCTCCGTTGCTGTTTTATGGATCCCTCCATGTTTTGGAGAGCTGACCAGTTAAAATTACTGTAAAAACATATTTTGTAACTACTGAACTATTGGAAAATCTGACAGCTGTTATCTTTGGTAGGCTTGTTGCTTTTCAAACTTTTTTGGAGATGCTGCTGGATAAAGCTGCAGGTGCATTATTCAAACCATGCCATTGCAACTCTCAACACTGTGATTTCACTGTGATCATTGCTATTGTCTGTCCATAACATAAGCTTGTTCATGCCCAGTCCTTTCCACCCCAGAGAAAAGCAGAAGTGGAAAGTAAATACCAGCTACCCTTGTAGCTGTGTGGTTAAATATATATTGTGAAAGGATAGTTTGATTCCTGTAGACTTTTCTGAGGAAAAGTCAAATAGCAAGTCCAGCAAGACAGCCAAGAAGGGCCTTGCAAAGGAGCTCAAATGTAGTAGTCCTGACTTTTTGGCATGATGCCAGCTCCTCTATATTTATGAAAAGGTACTCACATGCAGCATGCACATGAGATGGGCAATTGTCATTTCCATCAGCTGGCATTGTGGAAATCCCCTCTAGCCTAGAACACGCTCCCTGCAAATAGCCATTACGTGCTGACATCAGTGGCCTTGCAATATAGAGCATGAGACTGTTAAAGGTAGCACTAGCATCAGTGGTTCAGGATAGCTTTGATTAGGATGTAATTATTGATGATTATGTCCTTCCCTAACTCATCCTCTTTGTCTTCTGCATTTCTGCAGAGGTGGGAACAGAGACTGCAGGAACAAAAGCGGCGAACTGCTCGCAGTAAGAACCACAATTCGGGACGCAGTGGTCAGAGTGGAGCCCTGAAACCGCAAACCAAGAACACCAACCCACTGATCGGTGGCCCCAAAAAGGCCATTAAAATAAGAAACGGCCAGAAAGAAATCAATCCCAAAAAAGCATGAGTGTGAAATTCGCAAAAGGAAGGACTTTGCCTGCACAACAAGGGTCACAATCTGGCTTGGTCAGCATGTTTTATTAACCTGGAACTCATCGACTTAAAAAAATCATGTCAGTTTCTACATAGACCTCTTTGCTGCACTTTACTGTTACAAGATTTGCTCATCCTTTCATGTCACTGCAAGCCATAGAGCATAGGTTTGCACTAATAGGAGGTAGGCATATTCCAGCTGACTGAGCTTTGTCTTTGGGCTCTGATTTCCCATCTAGATAGAACTAGCCTTGGCTGCCAGAGGTTTTGACTCCTTGTACCAGTTGCCTGGTCTGCTTCCCTGCCAGATGTTGGAGAGTTACATGGAGTTTCTCTCTCTCCTCAGGTGGTGTAGTAGTTGGTGAGTTAGCCTGTGAGTTAGTCTGTGAATTAGCTGAGAGCTCACTAGACCAGGCAGCTGAGGATCAGGATGAAGGATGGTAACCTCTGGCAGATATCTCAGGCAGCAATGACTGCAGCTACTGGAGCTGAGCCTATCTGCTGTTTGGAATCACAGCCCTTGTTCAGAGTGTTCAAAAGCATAGTTTACCATTAAGCATCTGGGTATGCATTATGTGATTATTTTTATGTGAGTGCCAAAAATATGCTTAGAGTGATAGCATTTGATCTTGTGGGTTTGTGTAGTAAAAATGCATTCAAAGCATACATTTAATTTTTTTATTGTACTTCAGGCTGGCTTCTGTTGTTCTAATTTCAAATATATTTAAACATCTAATTGAAAAATCTGTATTTTTTTGAAAGGATTGATTAAAGTGAACAGATCTGTAGAATTCTTAAAAGTAACACATTTGCTGTAATATAGCTTTGCTACGAAAACTGGAATAGAAGGTTTATTCTAAAGATAACTGACAGCTACTGTACAGTATTAAGGAGAGAATAGGGCTTCAAGTGGCTCAGTAATCATTTGGGTAACTTTTTATTATTTGATACCATATTTCTAACCTTTGTCTGAGATTAAATAAATACATACATACATCGTCTTTGTCCCTATTAATGAGCTTCTCAAAGCAACTGGCTATCTGCAGTTTTTCATATCAGAAAGTAATATTTATGCATTTAAGGGTGACAGAAGAGCAGATTATTTTATTTCTGGGGTATCTTTACTGACAACATTTTCTGTATGAGGCATTAGAACAGCAAAGGTGATACAAATCTAATCAATATAACTCCAAGATGGCATTTGTGCTATTCCTTCCAAGGTGTACTTCAGCGAGGCAGCATAGATAATATATTCTGATTTCAATTTCACATAACACGCAAGAAGATCACCAACATTAAGATCAGAAGAGCTCATAATAGATTCCTGAAAGACCTTCCAGATTTCCTGCAGGAAGGCTAAGAACTAAACTTGTCAATTCTGGTAAAATGAGGATTTTTATAATAGAGAAGTTCTATGTCAGAGAGGAAAAAAAAATAAAAACAGAAGTCCTGTGTAGATTATCATAAGGAATAACAATAGGTCATGTTAGTATGTTGATCTTTGCCATGACAAGAATTCCAATGAAATTTACATGTGTGAAATTCACAGCAAAATATGCTGGAGTGATTCTGGTAGCAGCATGGTAATTTGGAAATGCAAATTTGGGACATAGAAGCCAAGTTACAAGGTTTAAGATAGATAGGTGTTACAAGAAGATGGAATAATAGCTTTTAGAAGAATTTGGGGAGGGGGGAAACCAATCTAAATGGTCGTTGTTGAGCTTTGAGCAACTGGTTAAAATATACAAAGGGCTGGACTTGAGCGTAGCACTACTGGTAATTCTAGGCAGGTGCAGTACTTTGTTGACATGGAACACCTGCAGAATTAGATCTAAAATTCATTCCAGGTGCCAGGAATGCTGAGCATATATAGGATATATTGACTTTAGTAGGAATTATGTGTTTGACATGTCTGAAAAAACAGACTACAAACTTAGGTGCTTAAGTACAGCCTATAGGTTAAACCTTAATCATGTTCAGTGAAGTGGAAAAACTGAAAAGGAAATCAAAGGAGACAGAATTTCACTTGCAGGTGTCAGGTTTGAAAATGCTGACTTAAGCATGATCAGAAATATTGGAAAACTTTTAAGATAGTTTTATGTACTGTACAGCAAGAGTTCTTAAGTTTTTATTACTCATTGATCCCAATTTAAAGTATCCCAATAAATATATATATGGTTAACCATTAAAGAATGAGTGACAGTCACATCAATGTGATGTTGAAATAACAAATACTCAAGTCATAATATATCACTTCAAGAAATTTTATTGTGAACATAGTCAAATGTTCACAAGTAACAAGTGGCATTTGTTAAATGGAACTTTTGTAACAGTTACCTAGACTCCCAAGCAACATCACATATTATTTTACAACGGTTAGAATCAAACTTTTTTTTTGTTTTGTCAGAGGAAAAAATGTACAAATTATTTTCTCCAGAGAATTGTCACCATTCTTCCAAGTTGCTGTCATTAGATTGACCATTCCAATATGCTGGAATAGATATGGATGCACTGAACCAGCTGTTTGCAAACTCCTTAACATTTTAATGTATACTTTATGCTGACTAACTTTCAATCTGATATGGTAAAAATATGGAAGAAGGAAAGGCAATGCAACAAAAAGAAGGGATATCATAATACAAAGAACAGACATACAAGGGGTAAATTAATAAAGTAGTGTTTTTCCAAACCCATTTTCTCCTATATTTTAAGAAGCCATGGGTCAACCCAATTTAACACTAATGCAAGTCATTCCAATTTGAAAATCCCCTACAATTACTAACTCCCTGTGACATCAACTGCCAGCTGAATCCGGACCCAGAACATCCTCACCCTCCAGCTTCCCCTTCCTCTTCCCCTTCCCCCTCCCCTTCCCCTTCCCCTTCCCCTTCCCCTTCCCCTTCCCCGAAACAGGTGTTGGAGCAGTGAGGGCTGTTTGAAGAGGCAAATTCCTCCCCAGAGGGTGCAGTCCCCACCTCTGCTCCCCGGCATGTGGCTCAAGGTCAGACTCCCCTCTTGTCACACACATCCATGGCCAGGTGTAGCCATTGCTGTGCTGGTGCACTCCAGCACTGGAGTCATGAAACCTCTATTCAGCAAAGGGGGGCAAATAGTTCGCTGATGGATGAATATAATTACTGTAACTACTTAAAGATGAAAAAAAATAAGAGACCAAATTCTTGAAGTGTTAAATGGGTTTTGTCTCAGTGTTGCAACTGCTTTCTTACTGAGGTGCTTGGCAAATTTTTAATATAAAATAAAAATTGCCTGGAACACCAAACATATGCTTCTAGTGAGTTTCTTACTACCTCCCAAACACATGTGCCCAGTTTAGTTAGAAGTGCCATTCAGTATTTTCACTGAATGTTCTACCCTCAGTTCCAAAAGAATGAAACCTGAAAAAATATTTACTCTAATTGTGAATGATTGGCACCATTTTAGTAGCTCACTGTAAACGCAAATCAGAACTGTGTTTTATGAAACACATTTTTAAAAACCATAAACCTCCCTCCACAAGACTTGAATGACCCGGTCACTTCAATTCAGTGCTGCAACTTTCGTCCAGTCAGTGCATATGACTGAGAAATACTTCCTAAGCAAATAAAAAGAAGATTTTCCTGTCCAAAATACTCAAACAGCTCTTAAATTCTTTTATCCAGAATTGTAACCTAGATTCCAAATGAATGAAACCTGAAAAAATATTTACTCAATTATGCACAACTGACACAGGCTTTTTGGTTGTGCTAAGCAGTTGAATGTAAATGCACATTTGAAACATTTCCTCAGCCAGGTTTTTATGGTAAGCTACATCAGTGACAATTAATTTTGTAAATAAACATAATCCATCAATATGGGTCAATAAACATTCAAAATGATGTTTTCATTTATAAATACCCCCACTTCCCAATAAGTTGTAAGTAATTAATTTCTACAGAAGTGCATTACTTCTGATTAGAGCTAGCCAAGGCTTTCTGGAAAAGCTGCAGTGAATTTCAACTGCTAATACTATATTTTATGTAGCATCTCTGAAATTAAACAACAGCCTTATTGGAATGTAAAACAGCATTTCAAACTTGCTTGCTGGATATACAGTCAATGTGAGGGCTTCCAGGTAATCTATTAATATTAGATTGGTTACTGCTGCTGCCAAAAGGCCGGTGGATAAACCACTATGGAAATGAGAATAAAGCAAGGGAGGGCAACACTCCTTTTCTCTAGATGGGGATATTAACATCAAGCCCTAAAAGTACCTTAAATGTATCAGGCAGTCTACATCCAGATAGAAGGCTAACGCTTGTATCAGAGTAACCAAGATATACCCCAAACAGAGCACCCTAAGTATTTTGATTCCTTGTTGTTACAGTATGATGAAAACTTTATAATTTGTACATATTCAGAGAACTTCAGTTTTTATTCTCAGAGCAAGATACCCAGAAAGCCAATCATTTGCTCACAAAGAACTGTGGATAAACTGAACAGATACTTGCAAGGTCTGACTTGCAGTGTAGTTCATTCAGCAGTCAGAGCAAAGGGAAAAAAGTGGTACAGAGCCACAAGCTGATTGACTCCATCTTCTTGGCAGGAAAAAAAAAAAAAAAGCTTTTTCTCCAATTGTCTTATTTTTTTAGGTAGTAATTCAGGACAAAATCTCAGGACAATCAGACATACTTATTATTCTAAAACAGTATTTTGAGATTTATAACCCTCTTGTTTACCATTCTAAACAGAAACAGATCTTTAATATAGTCTTTAGTGTCAGGTTATGATTTCATTAAAGTTCCTAAACAAGGAAATATGTGGTCTGTGGTACAAATAAACATGCCCTGTGGTTCCATTTCTCTTCTGCTGGCACAAAAATCAGAAGAATAATTATGTTATCTTTTGTTAGTCTTGGAAGAATTATAATCAAATCTTTGCACCACCTAATTCTATGATGAATGACAAGATGTTTTCTAAATAAACAGTTGTAAAGGCCACATTCTCTTTTGAACTGGCATTTAGATATGAGATAAACAGACAGAGTCAGACTTTCTGTAAGTTTTATATGCAGCAGTTTTGTGTAAATTTAATTGCAGGAAGATTTTAATCTGTGAGACTCCTTGGAGTTTATGTTGGAACAGAGTCCTTCTAACTCTATAAATCAAGTGATTGCTGATCCCACCAGAAATGTTAAAATTCTTAAAAATTGAATCCATATCTAAAGCACAGCAATATAATTTTCAAAGTAGAGTGGATGGCAGTATAAATAATGTGTGCAATACTTACAGGGTGAGTTAAATTTTTAAAGAGACGAAGTAATCTCTTAAAATGCTGACAGTATTTTGATTGCCATTATTTTGAATGCATATTTTGATGATTGTACAAAACTCTGTTTCTCAAAGATATGAAAGCTTTACAAATCTGAATCTCTTCATCTTCGGAATGAAACAGTTATGTTTGGTATTTTAAGATGTATCTGTTAAATTTCTCCTTTCCAAAGCTGATAGAAGACTTTAGGATCAAGAATGTATTTAGGAGAAGAAATGAGCATTAATAAATTAAATGTTCCCACATTTCTGTTTGGGTTTGGATACTTAGGCAACGTGAAGAAAAAACTGTCATAGATCTATGCATAATATTTCAATGGAATTTACTGGATTGCTTTAACCAAGCACATAGCAGGGATTGTAATTGACACCCCAAATATGGAACCCCAAATAGAGAAAATCATTCAAAATCCAGTAGTTAAACCGAACTGACAGAAATGGTATATTGTTTAAGAGTGATGTGATGCAGTATGGAGGATAATGGTTCAGCAAGAGCAATAACTCAGTGTACAGAATTTCACCATACTTAAATAGGCAGAGGTAGAGCTACAGTACCCCCTCAGCAAACTGAAATTTCTCAGACCAAAGCAATAAGTGATTCACAGTATTCATAACCTCTGTATGATACTTATCAAGCTCTTTGATTGTGAACTTCCACCACACATGTTATGGAATCTTAATAAGACATAAAAGCACTTTGCTGTTTTCAACATTTCTGCTCCTAAACTTTCAGCTTTGTATTTGACCCACTGGCTGAGAAGCCATTAGCTCCAGCAAAGATCTGAGGAAATGAGCTGATTTGATGTATGTGAAATTGCACTACTCAATCAATGCTTCTTGGTTTAAAGTACAGCATGCCATGATCCAAAAGACCCAGAGTGCTTAAATAATGCCAGGAAGAACAGTTTTAATGAGTTTTTGAAGTAAAAAAGAAGCCAAAGATCATACAGGAATCCTGAAGTATGTTTCTCAGAACTCACCTCTCTGAGGCGACATAGAAATTCTGTACTAATTACAACCTCCTACAGGCTAGCAAACCTCAAGCTGAGTTTGTGGCAGTAAAGCAGCTGTAGGTGAAAATGGGCCACCAGGAGAATGCTCAGTCCAACTTCTGCTGTAGGAATGTCTATAATAACAAATGCCCCATCACAGCAGAAATATTTGTCAGGAAGCTCATTATAGAGCTAGTTGTACTAAATACAATGGGAACAATAAAGAAAGTATGAGAAGGACTTCTTTCTTTCTAGACTTCACACTTAAAATCAATTATGTAAGTAAATTGCTTTAAATGAATGCCATTCTTTAGAATCTCAACCATCAACAGACTTAGACAGTAAAAGTGAGACTACATCAGCTACAGAATAATATTTGTGTTCTTCATGAAGGCCAGCCAAGTTAGACTGGACAGGGTATGAACTCGCTAGTTTGGCAAGGAGGTGCATGTCAAGAATAGCTGTTATGTAAGAGATGGCTTTATATTTTAGTTCCTCTGATATATTTGAATTAAGAAAATGGACTGGAAACAAACTGTTAGTTTATTATCCTATCTGTGACAGCAATCCTTAGAAGATATTTAGGAAAAGGATGAATAAACAATACAAATGTCTTTCAGGGGCCTGAGGGAATCAATAGACTTTAATAGCCCAGAACAGTCCCACCAGGGATGCACACATATGCAGTTGGCCAGCAGGCCGAGGAGCCCCATTTGGCTCACATTTGGAACTGCAGAACTCGAGCCACATCACCAGTGGACGTGCCATTAATAGTGTTTTAATTACCTTCCTTGACCCTTGTCCTAGCTCATTTTAAGGTAGCTATACACAAAACACTTTAGAATCCTGGAACTATTGGAAATGCATAAATCTGTTAAAATGATATAAGCATAAATAAAGAAACCATTACTAGTGTCAAACTCCTAGCAGGTGTTACTTGTTACATTGCTATGTTTTGGAATATGGAAGAGCTGATAACAAAACCTGCCCAACTAAAATTGGATGGACACTGAAGAAAAATAAGTGTGTTTATGTAGCCTTAAATATAGTGGTTGGATAGACAAATCCATCTAATTACATGAATATCAATTTTCAGAGACGGTCTCTGAATTGTTTAGTCTGCATCCAGCTCTCCAAATGCAAACTGAATGCTTCTCTCTGCATGTTCTACATTAGATGAACCATGAACAGCATTAGACAAAATATCATGTGCAAACTGAGCCCGAATTGACTTAGGGGAGGTCTTCTTTGCTTCTTCTGGATTGGTTGGACCCATTAGTTTCCTCCATTCTTCCACAGCATTTTCCTTTGATAAGACCATTATCACTGATGGACCCCTGTAAAATCAATACAAAAAATTGCACTATTCTGAGATTTCTGAGATGCAGCCTCAGATTTAATGTCAGAGGTACCATGAAGGGTTATAATAAGCATTGAACTATCTTAATTTTATTAAACTGCTTAAATATTAAAATTTGTTTCTGTGTATTTTGTTTAAGGAAAAGTCCCATATTTGAAAGCCAAAGAGATTATGATGATCAGATATTGGATTTTCTTGTCCAAAAGACATTCTCACCCAATAATTTCTGAAGCAAGACAATACATACTGTTTTTATCAGCTATCCTAACACTATTATGAGTAAGATATTTGTCCCGCATGAGAAGAAAAAGGATTCCATTGGAAACCTGTTCCTTTTTAGGGAAAATAAAATCCAAAATAAAACTATCCATAAGTTTGAAAAGAATTGTAAATCTCCCTTTTAAAGGAAGAGTAGTCTGTGCTAGAAGACATTAAACTTGCCAGAAAGAGTGACAGGTTGTAAAATCCTTGCTCCAGTTATGGTGTAACATGATTTGTTGGCACTGTAGAAAGTGTGATGTCTACTTACATACCTCAGTGCTGTAAACCAAGACACTTACTGTGTCATAAAATTCACCAACTCTTCATAAAAGGGTTTTCCTTCATGATCCTTGTAAAATTGTGCAGCCATTTCACGAGTTAAAGCTTGTTCTTTTACCTTTGAGATGCTAAACCCAGCCTCTTTAACTTTTTTCATAATTTCATCTAGGAAAATAACAAACAAGCTCATTTTTTATTTGAAATGGTTTAGATGCAAAAAATGCAGACCCTAAACACCCAAACTTTAAAAATTTCAGAAAATACTAGATGCCTTTTTCTAAAAAAATCACCAATAGCTATTAGAATTCTTCTTACAATATCAAACCAAATATGGACAACACAAGAAACACTTCAACAGTCCTGTAAAATAGGTAGAAACCATTTTCACTGCATTACCCATCTTTATGCACGTATCAAACCCAGATTTTAATAAACTATGCCAATAGCATTCACTGTTATTTCTCACATTTAGCAGAATGTGGACTGTAGTAATGCTGTATCAAACATCAGCTGGCTGGCCAAAATCAATCTGTATTTTCACAAGAGGGGAAGATAAACTTACAAATGTCAATGATGAATTAACATTAAAAAGACTACTGAAATTTGTTAGGGCAGAATAGAATAATGCTAAGCTAAGTAGGAGGTCTAGGTAGAGGATTTTTGAAGAGTGGCAGCAAAACGTCCTTAAGACAAGATTCTAAATTCTACATAGTGCTCTTTTTATTTTGATTTTTTTTCCTCCTTATTCCCTTACACTGACAGTGAGTAAAACCAAGGATGGGAATGCATCTAACTGAGCAATGACCCCTTTTGAGTCAGTAGAGATACCTGTCTGAAATAAGTAATACAAGTTTGGCAAGTGCCTCTCTCCTTTGACTAATAAAGATGCTGGGCAGGTAGTCTGCAGAAGTGCCTGGCCCTTAAGCAGTTTAACTTAGTTAGGCACTCTCTTTCTTTGAATCACCACTATTCCAGTGAAGAAAGACATATAGGCAGCTTAAGCAAAAGAAACATCACATTTGAGATCTCTCTCTGAATTATTCAAGCCGTATAAAAGCATTTCTCTGCACAGAAAATGTACTTCAGAGAGTCAGAAGAATGCATTTGATGTGTGCATTTGATGCATTTGATTACTGCAGTGTGCATTGCTAATCCTTTGTAAAAATTATTACATCACTAGATATAGCCCATACTTTCTAAGTGCCTTACCTTTATGAGTCTTAGCAGCATCAGGTTTGATTAATGCAAAGGTTTGTTCCTCAGGGAAGAAGAACTCTAGTTCCTTCTGAGCATCGCTGGGTGTAGAGCTGCCATGCAGCTGATTGATAGGTACATTTTCAATGGCATACTGTGCACGCAAACTAGGAGGCATTAAAAGAGTGAGGTTACTTAAAAGCATAGCCATTTTGAGCTCTGAACTATAATTAGCCTCAACCCATGGAATATAAATTACTGTTGATCTGGAAATCTGAACTATAAACACTCTCCCTCCCAACACTGGTGTTGTTATATTTCCAAGAAGTACCAGTTATTTATTAATGAAATGGCACTTCTGTCAGCAGCAGGTGAGGGGATACCTTTGCAGTTTCCTAGAGCAATGTGATAAGCAGGCAGAACTAAGGTGTTTGTTTATCATCTGTGTAGGGGAAACAGTCACAAATAAAGTATTCTACTGATGCAAAGTTTTCAATAAGCTACAAGAGAATCTTAGTGATATTTCAAGAAAAAATAATGGTGGCATTTCAAGACACCCTCTCCCGCCTCCGCCGCTATTAAGAATCGGTATGACCAGCATTTTTTCTCTCACTCAAGAGTTCCCCTTTCACTTCACTGCACTCTTTAAAACTCAGATTTTAATTCTGTTTAGCAGCCATTATAGCTCAAAAAATACTGAGGTTCCTATGTGTAATATACTATTACCTCCAAGAAAAGCTCAAAAATGGCATGAATGCATATCTGTGTCCAGATGGTGTCACTATAGTTACACTAGTTGGAATGTGGAATGCGATGAGAAACGTGAAGGTAAATTGGAAGCTGTGAAGAATGGTTCACTTCTGTGACTATTACCTCTCTGGATTTTCCTTAGCCTCTTCAAGGATCTTTGGGCCTAGTAAACTTCTCCAGTGTGACACAGCATTTTCTCCTGTCAGAGCCAATATAAGTGTTGGACCACTGTACATGGGGAAAAGTGCATTAAAAAAAAAAAAAAAAAAAAAAGACCAAAAACTCTTGGAAATTTTAAAAAGTAATTTGATTATATATAGCCCAGACTAGGAAAATGAGCCCCAGTATTGGGGAACCTTAAAACTGATCTGATAGTTTAAACAAGTACAGGCTGATAAAAGCTTATGGGGCTTAAATATGAATTTAAATTGCAAAGTTACCGTGTTTTGTCACAATGGCAAGACAGAGGAAGACTGATCATGCCTCAGTCATGTCCCAGCTTCATATGAAGAGAATATCCAAACATGATTTGTTTCTCTTCCCCAAGTTATCCAGCACACGGCCTTGTTGAAGATTTCAGAGCTCTCCTACAGACAACCTAAATGCAGCATTTTCAGAGCAGACCTAAGCTGTTTTCACTCAAATCAGTGGACTTGGCCACTGAGATATCATACATAATGCAATATGGAGTAGCTCATAACTTTTAAAGGCTTGATTTTTTTATTTGTTGTTCCATTGTCTGCAGTTATCTGTTCCTATTTTGTCTTTTACTAAGCTTTTAGACACGTCTATCTTGCAGCCATGTATTATCCAGGAAGTGTTCAACACCAGGTTGGATGGGGCTCTGAGCAACCTATTCAGGTGAAAGGTATCCCTGCCCATGGCAGGGGGATGGGACTAGATGAGCAATAATGAACCCTTACAACCCAGACCATTCTGTCTCTGATTCAACAATTATTTAATGTGGAAATTTCACTCTTTTCTGATTCTATATGGATTCTATTGATTTACGTGCTCCTTTTTCATTCAGCATACCTGGTCATTTGCTCTAGAAGGACTGGGAAGTAGTCTTGATCTACATGCTCTTTGTAAAATGTACGTACTTGGTCCTCAGATAGAATTATTTCTTTCTGCATTGCTATTTGGAAACCATCATCCTGTATCCTTTGAATGATGGACTCTGTTAAATATATTTAAATAATGCTAAATGGCCATCCATTCATTCATTTGCATACTTGTAGAGAAATGACACAGACTTTTCGATGATAATGTTAAATTTTTTATGGGTGAATTTGTTTCCTAACTAAAGAACAGGCAACTAATTTAAAGGAACTGCTAGGAGGCATCACTAGTTGCCTGGACACTCAGAAAAGTGATCCTCATTGTGTTTAGGCTTTCTCTTGCTTAAAAAACCTTAGTAGGAAATCCTAACTGAGAAATATGATACATGTTGTTACCAGCAAAAGAAGGTCTAAGGAATTTGAACAGGTGAAATGTTTATTTAACTAAGTCTTACAAGACCACATGGGTAAGTCATCAGTATTTGGCACAAGTCAAAATTACCTACAAAATTAATGTGTAATAACATGACTGCAGAACTGCTGCTCTAAGCAACATGCTAGACAGCCATAAGGAAAATAAATTCACAAGGAAAGATCAAAATTGTAGTCTTTCAGTTCTCTGCACATAAGATTGCTCAAGTACAGGGATTCTCAATTTAGAAATAAAAATACTATCTGAAATCGAGGAGAAATGTAAATATATGACTGAAAAGAAAAGTAAACCTGTTTGGATGAAGCTTCATGTTATGGGGTAGATTTTTAACTTAATCTGTAAAAATGCTGTTTGTTTAGAACTGCCTTTGGGCAGCACTGCCTCATGCAGCATAGAACATCTTGGGCTGGATATTTTTCCCCTTGCCATTGATTTATCTTGAGTCTGATATTCAGGAATATCAGCTACTTTATTATGGTGAGAAATATAGTCCCCTATACTACATTTGAAAATATGAGCTTCTCTGAAAGGTCTTCTAGAAATATTTCATCTGCAGAATTTCTTGAAAAATTAACCAAAGGAACAAATTATCATTGACATTTGCATTCTCAATATATGAATAATATTAACCTCAAAATTCATTCCAGACAAGGATTACTGCTGGCCTAATGCTGGAGAGACAGTATAACTTTAAAAAATATCATTAATTGAGTTAAAATTTATAATTCAAAATTCAAATTATGAGAGTATTTATATACCCTTGATAGAAAATACAGTTATTAACACTTACTTCGCCTTTCCTTCAAGAGAGTAGGTCTAATTATGGCCAAAGTCCTTTCAATGGGATGTTTTGCTGTACTTATATTAAAGTTTGGGAAAAAGAATGCAAGCTGTCTGCTGGCATCTTCAATACTGTCTTGCACATCACATAAATTTACCAGACTCTCAGTTTCCTTGAGTCCTGGCAATCTGATGAAACATGAAGTAATACAGTATTTAAGTCATAGCTTAATGTTAACAAGCTGAATTTTTGAAGACGTACTTTATTAAAATTTAGTAAAAGATAAGAATAGAATGCAAAACTAAGTTTTTATTAAATTCATATTAATGAGTAAAGTAACATTTCTGAGAAGAGAATTATTACTCTTCTCAAGAAGTGCATGATCATGTGCTCTGAAGGAGAAATCTCAACCAGGCTGCTTTAACAATGCCCCTCTAGTTTATCCAAAATAGTTTATCTGTTTCATGAGATAGAATTACTATTGACAAGTGTACAGTGTATAATGAATGATCAATAGAAGTCTTGTGCTTAATTTGTGTACAGTGTGATTATAAAAATGATAGCAGTATAGAGCAGTTGATAACAGAGACACTCCTCATTGTTTCTTGCCTGTTTGTTTAGCTGTGTAAATAAAGTCCCTCTTAGCTACTTGTAGGAAATGTAGTATTCTCCAACTGTACTAAATTAGTGCAGAAAGGGATGCAGCAGGCATCGACAAAAATGTCAATTACTATAACAAATTCATTTTCGGACAAAGCTCATGTTGCTTTAAGTAAATGTCTAAATATAAAACTTGATCTGATACTTGTATTTTTGTGAATACTCTATTGTCTGAGGCTGTGTATACAACTATCATCCTTAAAATTCTCTACAAACCCTTGGCAGTGAAGAAAAACACACATTTCAAGATACCATGGATGTGAACATGTGTTTGTGAACATCTGATCCTTACAAATTTTTTTGTGTCTTGGAGCAGGGTGGGGACCCAAACCCCAAGTATGCTTCCCCTTCTCTGCTGGCTTTTACAGTGTTCTCAGGGAGAAGAGCATGCCTCAGGTGTGCCCTGGTCTGCCCTGGGCCATATCTACAGCTTCCCAAGGAACATAGGGGTAGACTTGGGAATGAGTGCAACCTTCTGTGCAGGCAGTGCAGGCAGTGCCCTGGCATGGGTGAATTGGAATTGCAAGGACTGCATCAGGTTTGAAGTGTGTCATTGTTCCCATTGTTCTGAGAACCCACTGAAGGTGAGTTCAAAGACATCAATGACCTTGGCTTGTCATCTTTAACTAGGAAGCAAGGAACTTCTGAATTCCCATGAGAACTAGGGTTGCATCTCTACTAGTGGTCCTGTGAAGGATTAGATGATGAACTCTTCCTGCTCCCTGGACCTGCACACATGGACACGTCTGTGTCTGTAGGAACATGCCTTGGTTTATGGTGTGCTCTAAACAATGTGACTGAATCAAAGATACACATTTTGACTGGTACTTACTTGATTGGCTCCTCAGGCTCAGCAGACTCACTTGTTTTGTGTAGGTCTATCCATTGAGGAATAGCATCAGTTGATTCTTTTTTTGTGATTATCAAAACATGGCATGGTCCACTCTTCATGAATTGAACAAATGCATCAAAGTCAGGCTAAAAAACATAATTTCCCCCCTTATGAATTGCAGGACTCTGAGTTTATCATGGTTTCTTACAAGATCTCCCTGTTACTTCCTTTCTAAACCACAGTGCAGCCATCTAGTGATTACTATCAGTTGTCTTTTTTCTCTCTGAATTTAGTAGGAACCCTCTCATTTCACTCTTATTCATTTGGAATGCCACAGGAACATCTTCCCCCCTTCTCCTTCAGATTAGGTGAACCCTTCCATTGCTCCCTCTAATAAAATCAAACAAACTGTTTGTTTTAATAGAATTCCTGTCTCTGTCTATCTTACATTTCTAGCAGAAGGTATAAATATTTGCTAAGGAACTTCATTTTTTGTCTCAGATCCTTCTGAAGAGTTAATTTGAGTTATCACACTGCTGGAAAATATGACCATATCCATGTGCTAGTTTGCTAGATCGTTGCCATTTAGTGGTGGACAGCCTAGTATAATTTTTTTCTTGACCTTTATATCTGTCTTTAGCTACTTTTTGTCCCCTAATATAGGAGAAGGCAAAAAAAAAATTTTTGGCTGAGATGCTTTCCCTCTCTGCCTGTGCACATGTTTATTCCCAGAACTACCCCATGATAAAATCTGGAAAGAAATAAAAAATATGATATATAATGCCACTTATTTTCTGGTTGTAAAAATATATATACAGTGTCACATAGAAGACACTGGATTTTGGGTTTGTGCCACATTTCAGCACCTAATAGTGCTGAATTGTGGTTGAGTAATTTCAGAAATAAGCTATACAGCATTCTAATTTTCTTTCCTATAAAGGTCACTACTCCTGTCATAACATGTTTTAAAATCAGTATAATTTTATTTTGATAAATAGTGTTATCGATTTAGTTCAATTTCTAAGGACCATACACATTTAGATAACAGAAAGGTGACCTAAATCTTTTAACATTTAATTGGAGGTCAGTTTAATTTGGTTTGAATATTAGACTGCTACATAGTGATATTTATAGGAGTCAGTGAAAGAAAAGGGAGAAAGAATACTTTTTTTTTTTTATGTACTAAATCTACATTAATTCAGTTCTTCAATATACTTAAAATTTACCATACAGAGATTTGTAAGCAAATCTGGCAACAATTATATGTTGTACCTGTTCCTTTCATTTAGGTTTTTAGTTTGTTTTTACCTCTTCTTTCTTCCGGGCATAAAATACTCTGATTTGCTCTTCAGTAAGCATTCTCTCCTCATCTGCTTTAATGTCAAATCCTGCATCTTTAATCTGAAATTATTCAGTTATTACTTAGGGACATTTGAAAATCGATACATACAAAATCATATGTTATTGTAAATCTAAAGATTGATTGGTTTTGGAAGCTATGTTAAATTTAAAATTCTCTGAAATATTCAAAATATAACCACTATCTTTGCCTAAACTGAACTTCAAAGCACTTCACTAAATTCAGGATTACAATACCCCTAAGTTAATGTTTGAGAAAAAATATAGTGCAGTTCAATGTATGAAATACATTCATTCAGTAGTTAGTAATCCATTTTATTTCCCATTAATTAAATTACTTTGGATCCCTGTGAGTGGTTAACATGCAACTTATTTTGCAAGATATTATAAATTATATTGTAACCATAGTAGTCACATAAATGTGCTCTTGTTGACAGTTGTATTAGACTAAACTACTTGGCTTTAGAAACAGCAAATAAGGAGAAATTGAATCTACTTTATAATTTTCTGTTTTAAGCTAGGTTACTGAACTAAATGCAAGCGTTTGTGAGAGATGTACACATATGACTTGCATCAAAGTTCGCAGTTCATTGGTATGAGGTTTGTACCATATACTGATATTTTAACAGCCAAGGCAGTACCCAGCCCCAGTACTGATGATACACCAATATTAACCTGTGTACCAGCACTCTGCTCTGTAAAAGCCCCTGTGGTGCTGCTGAGTGTTTTCAACCTGCCCCAAAAAGGCTGACTGTGCAACCAGTGTTGGAAAATACACCTCATGAGCCAAGTAGCAGCTGCTCCAGCTAAACTCTTTTCAAGCACTGCCTTTTTTTTTTTTTTTTTTTTTTTCTTTACTGAGCTTCCTTCTGTTCCAGCTAAGGTAGAGTAATTGCAGAAACAACCTATATAGCACTCTGATTCCCTTTCCTGCAAAGGTCACTATCCCTATCACAACACTTATTAAAATTATTTTAATTTGGTCTTGATATATATTGTTGTAAGGCTTTTTATTTTTTTTTTTTCATAACAGAAGCAATATGAATCAATGTCTAACCTCTGCTGGCATAGAATATTAAAGCAATAGTATAAATTTGAATGTCATATTATTTCGGGTAAAAATTATTATGCTTTTATTATCCTTAGCAGAGAAGCTTTATCAGATTCTGTTCCAAAGTCTGGGCATAAATTAGGATCTACTTAACCTTACATTTTACTATTGTGCCTCTTAAATAAATAGAATAAATGAATACTTAAAAATTCTCTCTACCTTCTTTTTAATTTCTTCTACACGTCCTGCTAAGACATCATCAGGTTTTATAATTCCAACAGAATAAGTGAGTACTTCTGAAAAAGGGAAAAAATAATGTGCTAAGTAATACATTCATCAAAATAAAGGGAATCATCTTTACTGGACCTGAAGTTTACAGTTAAACTTTCGACTGTAACTCAATCAGATCCCAAAAACTGTAGAAAAATTTAAGATGGTGATAATGGAAACAGCAGACTACTACTTGTTACGAATACTACAAACACTTAAGCAACTGCATGTGTTAAGGAAAATATTCCTGCCAAATGTTAGTGTATTACAGTATCTGAGAGATCCCTTAACATGAAGCTGAAGCTGAACCTGAGCTAAAGCTCTGTTTTCTGACTTTCTGTCATGTTTAGATTTTGGGGATTAGTGTGAAGTCTGTAGATAATTGTTAAATGATAATGGGGATTAGTGTGAAGTCTGTAGATAATTGTTAAATGATAATACTGTACTTCTAGGTCTCAAAGGGTTTATGAGAAAAAATATAGGCTAAAGCTGAGGTCAGGAATATATCAGTTGAACAATACAATAAAACAAAAAAAAAACAAAACATGAAGAGGAAGGAAAAGGGATGCCATGACTATGATCTAATGCCTTTCACAGGGAGGGGAAAAAAAAGTAAGATCAAGAAGGAGGAGAGGATGGAGGAGTTTGTTCCATCTCAGGATTGTAGAATGGCATTCTCTGCATAGATGAAGCAGTAGGAACATCCAGTAACCACAGATAAAAATAAAAATTGAAAATATGTAGGTCTCAGCAGATGAAAAACCTGACATAAATCACAGACAGGACTTTTAAACAGAATGGTGATTGTTTTTCTATTATTTTGCATGCTTCTCTTACTACTATGGATTTATAGTCTTTTTTAAATCTGTTATCAAATCTAATCTGGTGAAAGAATAATCTGAGAGAAGGCATGCCATTGCTTCACAGATTAATTCTTCCAATCCTCTCAGGTTGGCCCCATCCATTAGTACTCCACCTTAGAAGTACATAGCTCACACAGGGGCTGTGTAGAAGTGACTTTCAGGCCTTAACTTTACACAGGAAAATTCCCTGGCACATATCACTTCTGTCTAAAGTCTGAAGGCTCCCAGTGTGGAGGTGAAAATGTTGATGATGACAGTCCAGTACATTAATTCCTTACAGAAGAAAGCTCAATCATAGCATTTAATTAATGCAACTAAAGGAAGGTCTATTAGTACTAGACATAGAAAATTACTAATTAAAAGACATTTGTTCTTTTTCTTTCTGTTAACATTTCTAAAGTAAATCAAATATATTTACCTTCCTCCTCATCAGACTCTTCTGATGAACCTTCCTCAGGAAAAATTATTTCTTCTACCTAAGGTAATTGCCAATGGAGTAAAAGTGCATCACCAGTGCAAAAGCAAAGTCATCAAACACAGCTGTCACATCTTTACAACACATTAATCTTAATGTAAAAATGGATTTGTTACTCTGGAAAACAAGCAATTCTAAGAAGGACATTTGGTCAGTCTGATTTTCCTTAACTGAATTTCAGTTTGCTAAAAAGCTTTTTACTCTAAGTGGAGTTCTTTCATAGCCTTTTTAACAAAGCAAGCAATAAGACATTATTATTTCCAAGTCTTTGTTTCATATGATGTAGTTCCTAAGTTATATATAAGAAATACTTAGTCCTGAAAGAAAAAAGATTACAAAAACATTTATGAGCTAGTGGCATTTCGTCCATCTCTCCATTTCTTACATTGCCAGTCTAATCTGTAAATTTATGAAGTTTATATAAAGTACCATTATGGGAATTTGGGAGTTCTGAGGAGAACAAGCAACAGGGGAGGACTGACTCTGCTGCTACTGTGAATTCCAGCAGTGGGATCTTTCACAGTGCAGGCTATTGAGGTCAGACTGAGCTGTCCTTATGTCCTCATGTTACCTGGAAGTCAGGAGTCAAAGGTGATAAAATAAACTTGTTGAATGGCCTTTGTTTTTTGTAGCAAACAGGATTCATTAGGTGCAGAGCAATCCCCATGGCTTTGAGCAAACTGATCTAGTGAAAGGTGACACTGCCTGTGGCAAGAGGAGTTGGGCTAGATGATCTTTAAAAGTGTCTTAGAACCCAGATAATTTTACTTGATTTCTAAAAAAAAAGGCACATGATATATATAATTTTATTGTTAGGACAAAAATATGAAAAATTAAACACTATCATAGGCATTTAGAGAAACAGTGTAATAAAAATATACATTTATGCATAAGTATCTGGTTTGTGAGTACCTCGGCACGTTCCTTCTCTCCAGCTGCAATTTCCCTCTCTTCTTGCACTAAATCTGTTACTATCTTAGTTATGAGAGGAGCATTTACACCTTTCACCATTGCAAGAATTTTACCATGCTGTTGAAGAGAAAATAACACTCTTAGTGAGTTTTCATCACTTAATTTGCACATTTACTTGAATTTTTGAAATATGCAATATCTTGTTAATTTTTTCCAGCTACAGGATTATTTCTCATGACCACTGGAGGGAATACCAAAGCTACGACTGCGTGTATTATTTCAGAATGAAACTTTTGTGCATTTAATTCCTTACTTCTTTCTTTACCAAATTTTTCATGTCTATTTCTAGGCTCAATACTAATGATACAGTTGGAAGCAAATGCATATATGAATTTTATTTGTTCTTAATTTCTGTAACATGGAGTTTCCCGTATTTTTTGTGTGTGTGCTTGTGTGACTTTTTACTGCATCCTCTACCACATTCTGGTGCAAAATAGTGAAGCTAATGGTGACCAAGAATACTGCCGAAATTTGTAGGCAGCATTCAGATTCAAACCTGAAAGAGTCCTGAAAGTGTGAATATCCTTGGTCCTTGCTTATGGAAATTCTTGTCCTGGCCCCCTCAAGATAAAATAACCCCCATCTCTTCCTAAGTGAACAGTGTGCTACAGCTGTGTCCTAGGAGAACCAGCTTTCTGTGACCATCAGTGAGAGATAATAAATATATGATTAACTGCTAGAGTTCCTCAAGTATGAAAACACAATTTTATTTGTTATCTTAAAAATCTTATAATGCCAGGAAATGAAACCTCTCTTTCCATGATGAAAAGTGTGCATAAAATAACCATTTCAGTGTAACCACATGTAGGCACTTTATGTAAGACAAACCTGGGAAAGTTACCTGGATTTCTCACTAACTACCAAAACAGTGACTACCGCATTTCTTCGTGGCTGTTTGTGTGACAGCTACAACAAAAATGTGCTTGAGAACTACCAGATTCAGGCATGGGAAATGGCTCATGCAAAAAAACATCAGATAGTACCATCCTACATAATATAAAATGTAAAGATAGGATTTGTACAGCTTCACATCTATTTTAAAATCTATTAAAAAGTTAAGGCAGAAGTAGGCAGCACATTTAAAATAAATTGATGTGATGTACTTACAACACTAAAAAGAAACACAGGTTCACAGCTCTTCCTAAATGGTTTCAGAATTTCAATGCTGTCAGCTTCTGCCTGAAGTCAGACAAAAAAGATTATTTGCTTACATAAGTATGTATGCATACATAAAGAAAACCTTCTCACTCACAGGAAAACCCCACTCTTAAATACTTTGGTGTTGCTAACTCAAACTGCAGTCCTAAACACAACTAACAGTCCTTATAGTGATGAAGAAAGAACTGTTTTGGTAACATGGATTGTCCTCCCTTTATATTACAGCAATTAATCATGGAAAAATATCTTCTCTTGATACTATTTTCTCATGTAGGTTATAAAAACATATGTAAATGAAGAAGTAGCCAATGTAGTCTTGATAGAAGAACTTATCCAGTGTATTAATTTTTTTGTGAAATGTGGTCAACTGTATGAAAGCACATGAGATAGCCTTGGAACATAACTCTCTGCCTTTTTAATTTATAGAAAATTCATGTTTTTTCTGTAAAGTTCTTTAATAACGGAATTTTAAGTTTTCACTAGAGTGAAAAAGGATGAACTTGATCAATAACTTGGATAAACTGGGTCTTTGAAACAAATGTATCTACTTTAAATAGGGGGTATAATACACTCATATATATACACTGCTACTGTAAACAAATATTTTTATTACTACAGTTTTGTGATTTTATTAAATTTTCCCCTTTTTGTTTTCTTAAATATGAAAGAAAAGGTAACATTTGCAAAAAAGATGCAACAGTTTTTCAGGGATGTAAGAACTTTAAATGCAATGGTCCATAATGCGGAGACTTAAAACTAAAAGTTACATAGTCTGGCTTTTGAATATTTCTGCAATTTTATCAAGGAAAACAAAAGCTGTGGGATATCAGCTCTTTTTTATTATAACTTCTTACATATATATTACCATTTCTAATCTACTTCTAAGCAAAGGCTTATGAGGACATATGCAGGGAAAATAACCAGGCCAAAATTATGGCAACTCACTATAAGGACAGTAAAATGAAAGCTCTGCATATGCAGATCAGAAGATATATTTAAATCAAAATGTAAAGATAGTCACACAGAGTATTTGTATCCTTACCACGGCAAAATGTAGCACATTGTCTTCACTAAAGTCGATCCTTAGTTTTTTCAATAAATTCTGCACAGCTTTGCAAGGACCACACCAAGCTTGATACACATCTATTACTAAAATGTAATAGTTTGGAATTATAAACAGATGATTTGAGGAAATTATAAAATGAGACCTTTATGTTTGCACTGAAGCAGCACTGAGAAAGCATTCACATGGATCTTTCAGTCCTCTTCTAGACAATGAATGTATCAGGAATGCAACAATGGATTCAGCGGATACATTATTGGATACATACTCTTTAATACAATTACTTTTGACATTGGAAACCTACTTCAGAATACTATTTGAGATTATTAATCCAAATAGCAACTTTTCTCTCATATTACTTTTCCTTTTATTTTCTCTTCTTCTTTACCACTGTTGGTTTTCATTCTTATCTAGACCTTTATTCTACAGGATTTTCACCTCCCTGAGCCTTTGCCTATTACTATCCCTCTGTAGATACGATCCTGATGCAAATTTTTTCCTTTTACCAAAAAACAGTTCCTAGGAAACCTAGGAGACAGTTACTGGATTAAATGAACTGAAAACTGGGAATAGTGCATGTCATGGAACATGCACTCTCTAGAATGCTGCAATAATTACTTAGTCTGTGAAAGATTTTACACACAGAAGCATCCAACTCCCTACCATGGAGAATACCCTATTGGAAAGGTATTTTCTAAACACTGGTGTACAGCAGTATGTAAAAATAATATTTAAATAAATATTATTTTGATGAGTATTTATCATATAAGATACTGCATATTCATAATTTAGTATATGATCTTAAAAGTCTTCTCCAAATGGAAGAATTTTATGGTTCAATGACTTATGATATATCTTTATAAATATATATTCATATCGCCTTTCTTTAAAAGATATGGTGCTAATCTTGTAGAGTATCTATTAAAGCTGCACATATGACCATGAAAGATTAAAAAGAAAATATCAGCTGTAGGTACCTACTATACCCTTTATCTGCAGCATTTCATCCCATTGTTCTTGATTGGTTATTGTGGTCTGAAACAAAATTAATTAACATTTTAACATTCTAAAAAGGCAGAAAAATCATCTATTTCTTTCTAAAGTTGTTCAAGTAATTAGGATTTATACCTGAAACGGAATTTCTTTCTTCTTGCCAGCCATTTCCCTGTGATTATAGGAAAAATATTGAAATCCAAAACATTTTTAAAGATTTTTAAAAGACTGTGTGACATATAGAACTGATTTTTATGGTTCTCAAAGTATCACTGCTTTCTGATTCCCTTAGCAATTAACTCAACTGAAGCCCCTACATTGATTGTAGTTAATACTCCACTTTGGAATTCTGTGGAGAAATATACAACTTGTTTGCAAAACCCACATGGCACAAGAAAAAGAAGAAAATTTACTATCTTAATCTGTTAGAGTGTGCAAAACTTTTGACCTCAACAATCTTTCAAGCTTATAATCACTCTGCTCAGAATAGCCACAGGCACCTTGGTGGGATAACAGCTGCTGTAACATTGGACCATTTCAGAAAAATATTGATTAAAGAGCTCCAACTCTAATAACATCAAATCAGTCTTCCTGTCTGCTGGGATACACAAAAAGCAGTGACATACTTGTGCTCCAATAACTAAAGTCCCAAACTGAATCCTGATACATTCATCATCCTGTCATTAATGAATAATGTCCTTCATATATTTATGATAGACAATTAACTGTGAACTGGAAAGAACAACAGCTCTGCTACATATGTGGATGGATTTTGACTTCAGCATGGGCAGCTTGAGTTTCTAGAGTTCTTGGTTAAGATGGTGGTCTTTGTCTCAGGAAAAATGATAGGCCCCCATGAATTTGACCTCGTCTGGCATTGTTATTTGAGAAGTCAACCAGCAAATATATCCAGGGTTTGAACTATCCTGATACACTCACCAAAGCTGTTCTCTTCAGATCACAGAAGATGGAGGTATAAAAGACAATGTGAGAGCTCTTACCCTCATGCTTTTTTTCACATTTCATGTAAAATTGTTGGTAAGAATTAAAAATTTAAATTCAGGCTTTTTTCAAATCCCTTAAACCAAGTGGTGGTACAAAGTATGGCATTAATTCCTATTCTTTAAAGACTCTAAGGAGATGATGCTGACTACTGACACTAGAGGGAACTGGCAGATAGAAATATGTCACATTACTAGGAAATCTTCATCAAAATAACCTATCTCTCATTGTTACCTTCTGCCACTGAGCAATAGCAATAAATTCTTTGCAAGATCAGTTCTGCAAAATATAAACCAATAAATGAAAATGGTCTATATACATCCCAATCATTCTACACATGCTCTCCAACTAAAAATATGCAGTCATACACACTCAGATGGCAAAGCAAAACATCGCAGAACAGACATGTGCTGCTGTATGAAAATATGCAAACGTGCACATTAGTCTGGCATAGGAGCTGTATGTGACAGACATGTGAAGGCTACACATGGGATCTATACTTTTAAATAACATTTTCACATAACATTCCCTCAGTAATGCACTCAGTACTATACTGATTTAACCTGAACAGACAAGCAGCTTTTCTCCTTTGTCTGTGATACGGGCAACGTGTTTCTCTAATCTTGACAAAAGTAATTTTTCTATCCATGCTTCATCATGGATATGCAAACTCTGCATCTCTTACTATATTCTTTACAACCAAAATTGCTTCCTTGTACTAGTCAGACATAAAAATAAATTGGGGAGCACACTCAGATACACTGTCAAACTGATATTCCAATATGCACAGTCTTTGCAGATAGCCATTCAACATCTTAGCACAAACCCTCATCACACATATATACATTAAGATACCCAAGAGCTTGTGAGATTTTGACATGCTGCTGTGTCTCTGTGCTTACAGACACATAACACCCTGAACATAAGCTCTTGTGTGTGACAGTGGATCCTTGGGGGTTCCTAGGTGGCACTTCGGTGGATCATCTGCCCACACACACACACAAACAGAGAAATATGTGCAGGTGAACAAATGCACAGACACACAGGCCAGCTCAGGGCTGACTGCGCTCTACACAGATGCTGTAATCAGGAAGAGCTCCCAGACACTCGTGTACCCCATGGTTTGACTCACGCCCTCCACAGCAGGCACAGCACAGCACAGCACAGTGGCTTGGGTGCCACTCAGCCCTGAGGTAGGTGTCCCCTCGGGAGCACACAGGCCCCCCAGCCCACCTGCACCCACCCTGGAGCAGCCGCTCACCCGGGGACGCTCTGTGGCTGCCCAACTGCTGCTCCTCAACCGCCCTAACGGCCTCCCCAGCCTTTAGCCAGCCCAGCCCCTTCTCTGCTCCACCCCCAAGGGTCCATTTCCCCCCATCACACTATTTTATCAGTCTGGGGTCGACATGGCACAGAGATACAGGCTGAGAAGGAAATGGAGTGAAAGGTTGGGAGGAAGCACTACTATTTCCTCTGTTTCCTTTACCTTATCCTTTTAACTTGTAAAAAAATTAATCTTGGCACCTAATTAATGATCTGCCTGCACTCTGTCATACTTACAAATTGTGAGGCAATGGAGACTAAAAGAGGAAGCTTTTAGTGGTGGTCCTGTTGACCAACAGAGGGTTACAAAAGCCAAATAGTGGTGACTGCCCATGCTCGTACACTATCAGTGCAGGTCTGTCATCATGCTGGTGTAAAACAAAGTTATCATTTTAAATGCACATTTGCACCTCAGCAGCCCCCAAAAATTCACAGAAGATAAAGGCAAAACTTATTTATACACGTAGAAAACACAATTGTCCAGAGTACAGTGTGGCCATCTTCATGTATTAACTCTTACAGGCATTGTAACTAGTGGGAATTTCTTTGTGAAGGTAAAGGCTGGAGAATGTTCATGAATCAGATGTTGGTGTCTCTAAACTGCAGACATTTCACATATGCATGTTGTTACAGAACTATAAATTGTCCTTGTATCCAATTTATTTTTGAAACCCTGCCCAAGCATACTATGTCCTACCATGTGTGTCTACCACATGTTAAGAAAATCTAGTTTCAGTGACTTTCTTGTAGCTTTTCTTGAGCATTCTGGTGCTGCTCACCAAAGCATGACTTGCAAAGCCCCAAAAAAGCTTTCATTTGATGAAAATAATATGAAGAAAAAAGTAGGGAATACAAACTCTTAGAGGCACTAGAATAGACATTCTTCCTCACTGTTAAATCTTCCCAAGCTGATGGATGTTCATTCTGCAGCAATGGGAATGAGGCAGTGTTTCCACAGAGCTGGAACATTTTTCAATGCTGAGACTGTGCTATGTCCTAACACCTTGGAGTAGATCAACTAAGTGGCAAGAAAGATTTTGTATGCAGATTGGAAATAATGTATTTATATGACCAATATAAATCACTTCCTACATTTTTTATGGGAAAACCTTAACTTTGGAACTAGAAAAAGCTCTACATTGGCCTGCTTGGGAGTGGTGGAGTGCCATTGAATAATCTTTATTTTCCTCCATGAAGTAGGAAAACCACTTTTGAAACCTTCATAGATGTAGAAAATTGGAAAGAACTACAAAAGATGAGATATTTAACCCAACAGCCATGTGGAAGTTAGACTCAAAGACTAGGCTATGTTTTTGGGATTTCCTTCACAAACTGCTATTTTTTTTATGCAGACCACTTTCTTAATGAACAACCACTTTTTTATATATTAAAATCTCCCCCACCAAAAAAAAAAAAAGTCTTGAAGAAAAACACTAGAATGAGGTAATGCTCATGTACTAAATGTTAAAAGGCTGACACAGCCTGTTCTTTAAGTGCTCTGTTGGAATGAATTATATGTATGATTTGGATATCCCAAAATAGTTAATGTAAAGGAATTTGGTATTTCAAAATGCTGAAAAAAAAAAAATATCATCCCTCTTTAGTTTAGAGAGTATCGTTTATAAAATTTTTAATGAATTTAATGACATACTTAGCTTATGTAGACTTACAATATTCATGGTCATTATAAAAGGCATCCAGAGAGAAGTGGTTAGGAGTTTACGAGGTATTTCCCTGAATCAAAATGATTCAAATTTTGTATAATGTATATGAAATGTATAAGGAAAATATACAATGGATAAACCACAATGGATTCATAATGAATGATTGCATAATTTTTCTGAGTAACTTTTAAACTATTTTGCTCCATTTTGTGCATACCACTTGATTTCAGGTCTGCTCTTTGTCATGAGCTGTTAGTGTCCAGAGTGACCTAGTTCAAAATTAACATTCTTTTACAAAGTAATGGAAAGCAGTTGTACACCCTGCTGAGACTTGCAACCCTTGAGACAAAACTAGAGATGCATTTTTCCTGCTAATCAGTCTTTCTATGAGCCCTAATGTATGCTCAGCAGCCAATGCATGTGTAGCTCTGATGACTATCAGCTGGTAAACACAGTGGAGGCCTTGATCACCTTAATTTATAAATTTTGTGGTCTCTTCTGTGGCTCTATAGTCCACATTTGTACTGGTGCATACAGTGTATTCAATCTATGCATGGTGGAGTTCCTGCATGTGTCCTGGTGTTCCTCCTGCCCTCTCTTTGATTCACTTTAGGACTGCTCATGATGAGAGAACATCTGACCTTCTCCCTCTTCTGCAGAACTGTTCTTAGCTTGGCAGTGCAGCAGCCGCTGTAACTTGAGAGCTTTGTATGTGTGAATTGGCTTTTTCTGCACCAGCCATAAGGAGACTATGGATCTGATAGCAGTGGAACAGCTTTCTGATTTCTTGTATTTTCCTCTAAAACAGAAAGGAAGTAGGTGAAATGGTGTACAATTTAATTTCTTGAAATCAAAAATAGCATTTATAATTTAGAAAGTGGAAAACTGAAGAACGTGATTTGTGCTGCTGCAAGTGCAGATCTCTGTCAGACAGTTGCTGGTGGGATAATTCTGCCCAGTAGGACTGTTTTGGTAAACAAAGAAAGAGCATAAAATAAATAAATGTACAATTTTCTGTAAGGACTTACTGTGACACACCAGCTTGTGTGCTCTCAGGTTGAGAGATTAGGTCATTCCAAAACCAGGCAGTTGGTTTCTGATTGGCAGCCCAAGACCTCCACAAAATCCAGTTGTGGAGGTTTGAGAAGCAATTATTTTTGCCCATTAGGTGGTGACTGACACAATGGATTTGACAGCTTGTTTTTCAGAAGTGACCCAACTTTGTCAGTGGTGGGTACGTTCCCCTAATTTGCCCTGCAGACAAGATGAATAGTAGCCCCAAAGGAAGTTACTAATACATCAACTTCTGGAGTTTGTGCCACAAGAATGTTAGTGTGCAATATCGATAAAATGAACAGATGAAAAGGAACTGAGATAATGTAGTGATTAAGACATGTGATAAATGCCTTTATAAGTATAGGCATTAATCCTCCCAAGTAATATAGCCATTACCTGGGACTTGATACCCTAGAGCAAGAAAAATCAGGGATTTTTAATTTTTACCTTATTCAAGGAATCTCAAAATTATGTGAATAACAGCATGGCTAATAGTTGTGGATGTACACATGATACTTTTATTTATCTTTAGTTACAGCTTCTGTTAAAGTTTTTAGTTTGGTAATTTGAGTGTTAATATTTTTATGTATTCATTTTTTGTTATTCCTTGTCTGCATATCGGTTCATCTTTTGAGTTTATGAAACACATTTGACAACTTACATACTGATTTATAAAATATTAGAGTGTAACTTTGGGAACATCCTTTGTAGCTGTAGTATATGGAAACCCATGAACACAAGAGTTTAGTGAGACATAATGAGTGATTTTCAACAGCTCCAGAAACTGGCAATTCTGATTTGCATCATACCTAAGCCACCTGAAAACAGACTAGTAGTTTGCTCTCTGGCAATATCAAATGCACTGATTCATCAGATTTACGTACAATTTTCCACTAGTTATGTGTACAGGTTAGCCTTCTACTCAAAGAGAGACAGAGGAGACTGGTCTTTGCAATGGAATCTAGGAAGTGTGAGAAAATGAAGAAAAATATCTTCCTGTATATTGAAAAGCAAAACCCATGATATCAGCTAAGAAAGGTTGATTGGAGCTCAAATAAGTATTTTTAACTAAAGGTAGCTGGTAAAGAGACAGCAGGGGTTTCTATTTTACCAAACCTAAAGATGCCCAGAGCCCCAGTTTAGGAACCTCCAGAATAGTTAAGATGGCTCAGCTGAACTCAGACCTCTCTATATTTTAGGGGCCTTCAACTAGAACAATTTTATTGTATATTCCTGTTTTGACAGGGAGAACTTCATCTGCAGAGAAAATCTGAACATGTGAAAAATGCGACTGAATATGTGAAAAGCTTGGCTATACTCATGGTAGCAATTCCCAGCAGGACAGAAAAAAATTAGAAAATTTTCATCCTCATACATGAAGGTGAGCACCAATATTTGCTTGAGGAAATATTTAGGGGATTAGAGAATACCACACCTGAAAATATGACAGAAAATTATGTGAATACTTGAATCAGTGATGTAGTCCAAGAAGAATAAGCTGTTATACTTCAGTCATGAGACAAGCTAGTATCTGCACAGCTGTATTATTATTGGGTAAAAAATTTTGTACCCTGTGAAGTATTGTTCCTTGCTAAAATAGAGGCGGAAATTAGACACAGTAAAAGAAACACTAAAAACTTTGCCAGAGGCTAGTTGAGGTAAGTATTTATGTATATAATGAATAAAATAATCAAGCAATTGGAGCACAATTTGGCTCCTGTTAGTTGGTTTTGGTTTTGTATTTAAATTCCCTAGTACTTGGCAATATGTGGTCATTTAGAAGAAAAAGTAGGATAATGAGTGGTTTATAAAGAAAAAGAGTGCACAAGGCGGAGGCAGTTGAACAAATCACATTGAGAATGCTAGGTTTTAGCAAAATTTTGTTAAAATGTTCTGAGCCTAAAGAACATGCCAAAGGAGATTAAACTTTTCAAGTTGCATTCATTCAAGCTTCTGCAGAAAAAAATGACACTTATTTCTTCTCTTTCTCGACTTTTAGACTCTGATCCAATTCATGCAAGTAAAAAAAGACTATAAATTTCTAAAAGAGTTGTTGAATGTCTGTTCAGTTAATAAAATTATTAGGGCCAGAAAATAGTTTTTGATACAATGTCTTCAGTCATCACACCATTTAGCCAACTGAAGATTTCGAAAATAAACCCCAGTCCTTAGAAAATTGTTTCTTAGAAATGTGTGTGTGACATTCAGAAACACTTAAAATGTTGGACATTTCTGGTGTGACATTCAGAAACATTGAAAATGTTGTATCTTATTTCAGGTGCCAGTTTCCCATCCAAGGATTTATGCTCATTCAACTTGTCTAATGGATGCAGAATTTATCTGCGTATAGCAGAGCTGCATAGGTTGGCAATAGCCAAGCTTCGCACCTGGCACAGGTCAGCTTTTTTGCTAAGGGCATAATTTTGAGAGATAAATATCATGTGCTTCCCTAATATATGACAGAAGCATGAGATAAACCACAAACAATCATTTCTGTCATAGGTTCCTGTGGATGAGAACAGAAAATCAGAGGTTTGCTCATGTAGTGAGTGTTCCTATGTCAAACAGGGTGGTCAGTGGGACAGAGTGTAATAGCCACTTGTGAGCAGGAATATGAAATTTTTATGCTGCTAGTGGTATATTTTTAATCTATGGATGAAGGTCCTACTGGAAGAGGATGATACTGAGCAAGCCTGTGGCGAGATGACTCATCCTATTTGTGAGCTGAAGCTTGGGTTTCTCCCAGGGTTTCCAGGACAATGTGTGCTAGAGGATCAGAAATCACCTCTGAGTCATCTCAAAACCAGACTTGCCTGTGTTGTCGTGGTTTCCTTCCTGTGTCCCTGCTGTATGCAGTGCAGTGAGTACACTTCATGTGCACAGGAGGTGTTCCTGGTGGCAAGGATCCCTACTGCAAACAACTCCAAACACCCTGCCAGTCCCATGGGATCATCACAGAGGTTGAAGATATAACAAACTTGTTTCCCCTGTACAGATCTGGAACACAAAGACAGATATGAAATACCTATATATCCCAGTGAATTATCCTCACTGATCAAATTTAATGGACTTCAAGACCAAATCTAATGAATTTTACTCTGCCACTGAACTGAGAGCTTATAATCTTTTCTCTTTCCATGCATATTTTAGTTCTAGAGCTCTTTGTGTTACTGATAACACAGTATGTAAATATATAAATGCAATTGTAAGGCCATCAGACCGATCTGGGAGACTCACGCTAATAATATTTTTTAAACTATTCCTTCTGCTCTTCTACATATACAAAACCTCTATCATGTTGCCAGCAGCTATTTGATCCTTAAATGAGAGAGGTTCTATCTTTACTTCAATTATGGAAATAATTATTATAGCTATAAAATAGTAATATTGTTAAAAGTAAGTGATAAAAAGTAAGTAATGTCTTTCAGATATTAGTTTCAGTGCTTTCTTCTGTAAAACAATACAATAGCATTATACACATTTCTACATTCCATTTGTTATATCTACTCAACATGTCTATTTGTTTTATGGGAGTAGCTATAAATCTTCCTTCACTTTCAACTTTGAACACAAAGATAAAATTAGTTTTAAAATCTCACTGAGCAGAGTTGTTATCTATATTTCTTCAATGCTCTCAATTATGCCCAGTTAATATATCTCATAACCACTTCATAAGCTTTCATTAACTAAAGCAAAGAAATTTGAAGCTTTTGTATGTCTCCTCATAATTTCACCACTTTGCCTGAAATTATCAGCATCACAAGCACACAAAGAAGCACACACGGAGAGTTACTTTAGTTACAAATGGCAGAAGTGCATTTTTCTCTTGTATAAAATTTGCGACAGCTTTTATTTTGAATGGAAGTCAAGTTTTGTGTATAGCACAATGCAATCATAAACACACCTAGAGTTTTAACCAACACACTTCATGAAGTCAGAAAATTTTTCTTCTGCATCTCAAATTCACTTTCATTTCACATTAAAATATGAATGCTGCATTCCAAAATAGTTACAATATGAAACTTCATCTCCAGGCCCAGTGTCCTACCACATCACTCGACTTCAACTTGTTTTGTTTCCCTGTGTGATCCACATTAGACAGGAGTGGTGACAGCAACCTGATGGGTTCAACACAACTTAATTCTAGAAAGTTGTTCCAAAGAGAATTTTTGATACTAAAAACAACTGCCAAAGGAAGAATCTGAATTACAGAATTTTGTCTTTGTTGGATGCTCCCCCGTGGCTTGGCCATTTAGCTAGACTGAAATGTTCCATACAACATTTAAAATATTTTGTCTGTGTGTGTGTAGGAAACCTGGCAGTAAAACATAGCCATAGCAGTAAATTACAGTCATATTGAGAGAAGACACCCAGAGATGTCTGCTCAAGCCAACTGGAAGTTCTCAGATTTTATTGTTTTAATATCTATCCAGCATCCATTCTGTATCATTAAACTCTGGTTGCATTTATCCTACTGAATTGAACCATGTTCAAGATTATTCCCTGGTGCTGGACTTGCTTAGTAAGCCTGTAAGCTTTTAGAATCATCTGTAAATGTGGTGCGTGGTCTCATAAAAGTATTTATCCCTGACAGCCAACACTTTTCATTGACATCTGCTCGTGACATGAAAGTTGACAGGGCTCTAGGGACCCTGCTGTTTATTCCTGCAGATATGGCCGTGCTTGCTTTGACGTGGTGCTCTGGCAATGTCATAAGTAAGCCTCAGTCTGTGCTCTAGCTTCTGCTGGACATACTGTCATGCTATAAAACACCTTTCTGGTTTTGACCTTGAGTTGAGGAAGGACATAGTGCTAGGAGGATGTCTGCCCTTCTTCTAGCCAAAGAGGGTCTGAAACAAGAGTCAGAAGAGTTCATCTCTGTCCGGGACTCTTTGGGGACCACAGGAGCTCTGAATATCATGTCCTGTTTTCTCAAGACATGGCAAATGACAAAGGTGGTGTTCAGAAGAGCAGAGAGCTGAAACCTCAGTCAGCTGTATTTTGGCATGTGTAAAGTCACTGTGTCAGTCTCCAGTAGGTCTTCAAATCTGAGGCCTGGGCTGGGAGGAGAACGACCCAAGTACACAATCTCCAAACTTCTCTTTTGATTTTTACTTTATGTCACTCTTCTCCACTAGCATTATGCCAACCTCCAAGAACAACCCAGTGACCTTCCTCTCATGTGCTGATGCCCTGCTAGGATTGTCCTGCTCAACAATTTGATCTGGCCTGGGGCTTCCTCCAGTGTAGCAAAATTGGGGTTTATACCTTAGATTTTCTCATGGGAGAGAGGGAGGCTGAATGCTGAGGATCTTTACAGACAGGTGCCTTTTTATGTAAGGCAAGGTATGCAGAGGCAGGGAATGTAGCAGCCACGAGGGTGGAATGGGGGAAGTTGGAAGGGGGATAGCAGTTCCTCCTCAACAGAGTCTTTTATGGCAGGAGCAGCAGAGAAAATAGCATCAACCAGAGCTTGACTGCTGGCAAACAGACGTGGGCCTCACTAGGACCTCTGTTCCCTATCCTGCTTGGTACCCTGATGGCAACACTTTGAAGTGGTTACAGCTGCCAGCTGAGGTTGACTTTGGCACACATGTGGAATGTGTGTGGGTACATGCTACCCCTGAGGCAGGAACTTTCATTGCCTGCCCCCTCTTCATTTGCATGTGGGGCTTCCAGGGCTCTGCCACACTCTGACACCCACCACAGACCACATCCTTGGTCGTAAAAGGCATAAACAGACTAAGACATCAGAAAATAAGGAATAAAGAAAACCCCAGGGAATGCCCATCTGTCATGTGCTGTGCTGAAGAACAGCTCCCAGGTGGAGGAGATGCAGGTACAGATCTGCACCTTGAGAAGGACTGTGTGTAAAAGATCTGCCAAGGGGGAGTAGCAAACCTAATAATTTTCAAAAAGCGCAGGTGGGGGGGTTGCAAGGCTTTGAGGGTTCAGTCCAGTGATTTATTTGAGCGCTGTGGTGAGCTAGCCTTAGCCCTGTACCAAGTGCACCTTCATGGTTGTGCAGCCAAAGAAGGGGCCCGCAGCACCCTGCACTGCAGGGATTAGTCACCACTCTCTCGTGTCTCCACTTCTGTATATGGCTCTGCATACAGAGGAAATGTAATTTTTGTGGCATAGACAACTATACCAGCAGCAGTCTTTTGCTTATTTTGCTTCCATTTGCCAACAAGTTCTACTACAGTTTAATTTAAGAGGACCTGGAAACATCCAACACTGGAGTCTTATATGATGTGGTAATGATGCAAACTCTATATTGCACATTTTAAAAAGGCAGATTGTTCTGTTTCACTGGCAAGCAGCCAGTGCTGCTTGGTTATCCTCGGTTAAAGCTGAGTGGAGATTCACTGAGAAACCTGTAGCGTAATACAAATGTAGTACTATTAAAACAGAGAATGGTTGTATATGATATTTATGTGCATGTATACACAAACAATGCAAACCTACAGAAGGATGCCATATTACTTTTCAAATTTGAACTTAATTCAGAAAATCACTGTTGAATTTTCAGCATTTTTCAGTTATGTCTCGTTCTTCCTTCCTGTTGCTGATTTTTGAGTTTTGTATTTCATTCCCTTCATCACGTCCTTTGCTGTTTTGTTTTAGTGAAATAATTTATCCTGAAGGTTTCACTAGTGTGCTCTTTGAAAGGAAGTAAAATGTATATACTTCAAAGTCTCTTGCAAGTAAAAAGGATAAACTTCCCAACAAATGCTGCAAATCCTAGTTTAGAAATAATTTTAAATTTCACAATGTAGCATCAATATGCATATATCTTTAAGAACAACATCCTGGAAAACTCAGTTTCATATTTCAAACTATGTGCATATCACATGACAAAAGTAATTATCTTGAACTTCTTATATAAATTAAATAGAATATTTTGCAATCCATTTGATTAATTATAAATAGTGAACTTACAAATTTTCTTTGTGTGGAATCCATCGATCATTTTTGGATAATCAAGATTTTCATCAACATAATTTTCAACAGATGAAGTAACTACACCACTTAAATGAGACTGTTATGTCTCAGAGTGCAGGTAAAGCAGATATGCTTTACCACTTGTTGCCACAACAGCTGCCAGGGCTGCTAGAGATGCCTGGAGCACCTTGTGGTAATTCAGCTGTGCAATGTGTGAGCCACAGGCGCAAAGATGACTTTTGGGGGCAGCTTTATGGGTACGGTGCTTATTAGCACTGCAAGGTCATCACAAAGTTTATCTGTATCACCATTAAAACCTCATGATGGTTTTAACGGGTATGCTTGGAAAACATATCTTTTTCTTGGTCCTGAAATGTGGTGTGCAAATTCTAGATGTGTACAAAGTCTATAAATTCTAATCAATTCAGATTGATTAAGCTGTCTACGAGCTAAGCAGAGTTCTGTCATCCACAGCAAGAAAGCTTTTGCACCTAGAAATACATTGATAGTTAGTCTTTTCCTTTAAATGGTAAAGTTCTGTTTCCACTATATATTCAGAGCTGGGATTCTCAAAATACTTTGAATCCAATCTGAGATTTTATTCTGTTGAGGCTTCACCAGCATTGGCCATCCTGGCTTTGTGAATTTTGTTTCTTTGGGGAGGAAGGTGAGAAAATTTATTTTATATATGCTGTCCAGAATGTTGAAGATTTCTAAACAAAAATATAATAACATATTTTTAAAAAATGAAGTGTTTTGGCTCTGACTGGAGTACTTCATACTGCCCTCTCTTTGTGCTTTTTTTTTTTTAATAAATTGTAAAAGTTGAGAACAGTAAGACAGGGGAGTTATATGATGTGGTTAATGCCAGAGTCTTATGGTTATGAATAATTTCAGAAGTTTTAAAAAATTGGTATAATGTATCCTGAACTGCTTGCAAATTGTGTTAGTACCTTAGCAGAACAGGTTCCTGGACAGAAATATGAATGGTGGAGAAATGGAGCGAGGAAATGGTGACAGCTGACAGAATGGTAGCAAGTTTGTACTAAAACTTCACACTTACTTTCTCCTACTGTTCTGGAGTGATAGACATGTAATGTCACATAAACACCCAGCAGCTATCAGTGCTTCTCCCTTCCTGCAGAGTCTTTCTTTAGAGATTCTTTGCCCTCAAAATAAGAAGCAACTGGAAAGAAGGAGAAATAAACTGATTTTTTTGAAATTTGAGAATCTAGGTAGATTCTTCAGATACACCTCTGGTTTTTTGTTTAAAAATTTTATTCTTTGGCATTTAATTAACATGCACTTTGGAATAATCTCCTTTATGCTACTTGCTCTTGAACATTTTTGTTCCGTGATACTTTCCTTGGTCATATTCACATTTTCCTACAAGAGTAGGGATTTTGTACCATTAAGAAAACAATTGTACATTACTCATTTAATTATATTTAATAAAACTAGTTTGCCTGCAAGTTCAGGCAGTAGTGTTGATATTTGCTGCTAATCTATCTATTTCTAGAATTGGTAGATTTTTTAATTAAAGTATTTTTTTATTTTATTAAAAAAATTTTTGTGGAGGAGGGGACTGAGGGGGTGATTTTTTGGGGTTTTTTTTTGCGATTTACTTTTATCATCATCTTAATTTCTGAATCTACTGAACTGAGTGGGATGTCCTGAGTTTATTCTTCAGAGCTGAGTGTATCATGGAAACCTGTACTGGCAGCAGAAAACCAGCAAGTGGCATTAACTGCATTGGAAGAGACTGGGAAGGGATGAGTGGAGAGACAGCAGCTCTGGCAACTGGAAATGGGCATCCTTCAAAAAAAAACACAGGTCGTGAGTAATGGTGCAACAGCAGTTTGAAATTACCTGTGGATGCAACTCCCTTCTATGGGAAATTTGAAATTACCCTTCAAACAAAAACTAGCAGGGGTAAAAATTTAGAGGTCTCAGCAGTGAGGCTTGAAGATTTTTTTTTTTTTTCTGTTTGCTAAGGGAATATGTCTCTACATATATGTATCTTTCTGATAAGACAGTGATTTTGAGAGTAACTATGAAACCAAAATAAAATAATGAAGTGTGCCTACCATGCAAACCCATACATTTCTCATCCTTCCTTTTACTGTCATAGAAGAAACTTGTTTACAAATGCTGTTAAAAAAAGGTGCCACAGAGTGGCAGTCTCTTTGTTTTCATGGAGGAAATGTTTCTCCCTTTCTCCCTTTTATTCACAGTCTATGTGTATGTTAAATTTTGCTTTTCTCACTTTCTGGTACTCTTTATCTTTTGAGTTTGGACTGTATTTTTATCATCCTTTTATATCTTTCAGGTTCTAGAATCCATGCTGCCTCACTGGATTTCAAGCCAGATAGTTTTGATTCATGTATGTGTAGTTTTGTCTTCTGAAGTGTTCTTTTGAGTCAAAGTTCAGTTATAACTGAAAGAAGGGTTTTCTTTTAAAAAAAAATAAAAATAACCCATGTTTCACTATAGATTCTGGCTTGCCTTTAAATATTTCTTTGTGACTCATTCAAATGCTTATTTTATTAGTAACTTCATTCTGCTTAACCAGGCTTTCTGTCATCAATCATACTGCCTGTTCAGCCAGAAGAGAAAAATGCAAAGAATGATAATATTACAGTAGCACTGATGTGCATTTCCAGAGCTTTAATAGGATAAGTGTCAGCACTGATGCACTTCAACATCATCCATTGCAACAATGCTGAGAAGCAGAGGAGGAAGACAGCCGAGCTGGTTGGCATTTATGTATTTCTCTTATGCATGATTGAATCAGCATTTGCTCCCAATTGAAAGCAGGAGTATATAAAGGAGAGGATTATGTAAAGTGAAGATTACTACTCTAAACGCAGCACTTATTAATGTAAAGCTATGAATGGAGGACTACCTTTCTGTGAGAAAGGACAGAAAGACTGATGCAGACATGAGAATTCACTGTGTAGCTTTCTAGCTGACTAACTTACCATTCAACAGGAGAGCTGGGGAGGGAAAAAATAAATCCTTAAAGCATCTCAATTAAGCAACTAAATTACAACTCATCTCAGACTCTCATCTCCTTGGTATTGCTGACTACTTTTATTTTCAAATATAGTGACTGATTTCAAACGTATCCTGCTATGCAACTTGATTGCTGTGATTAGTGATCAATATTGACAAACTTGAGACCAAATTCTATCTCTCCAACGGCTTCAGTGTTATGAGAATAATCTGATTTATGAATTCTGCATAGCTCCTTTCAAAGACCTCAGGATTTATCAGGATTGCACTGTCCACTGTAGCTCTCTTACTGTAAACAATTCTAAAAGAATCTTAAAAAGTATAATGAGGCCCTGAGTAGCAAATTGCAAAGCACTGGAAATTACACCAATTAGGCAATTTACAATAATTTGTGCAAGTGAAGGGCAGTAAGCCCTTTTGAGTGTTTGACCTCGGAGTATCAGAGGGGTGGCCTCTCAGTTTGGTTGTTTAAAGCCAAGAATGATTGAAGGTTGGGTGGGGTCCAGAAGTAAAACAGAATAAGGCAAATGTCTGGACTCTCTCAGTGGTGGTAATGACAGATTGGTGAGTTCAGAGGTTAATTCTCCTATTTATGTGAAACACCTAATTTTGAGAGGGCTAGGCTGCCTGCTGAAAGTACCCATCTCTTCAAGATAACTGGCTTAAACTACACAGATATCTTTTGGGTGGCCACAGCAGCAGTGAGTGACTTTGTGACGAACGGGAAGTTTAAACAGTGAACAAACAGGGAGAGATAACACCAAGCACAGAGTGATTCATTACAGCTGAATGGAAAAAGATATTTTTTTAATGCTCTAATCTTTTTTAAAAACACTCTGTTAAATGTTATGTTCTGGTGATCTTTTTCAGAGTGTGCTTTCTGACCAGTAGATTAGTTGACATAATTGGTTTACAGTAGCTCCACTAGTATGAGGGATCTTGTCTATTGTGGGTGGGGTTTTTTGTGGTGTCTGTGTGGGGTAATGAAATGTAATCTGTTCACAGGCCAGCTCAGCTCATGGTGAAGAACCTGACAGCCCCTTTTTAAAACCAAAATGTTGGAAGCATAGAAACTATACAGGCAAGTTTGAGAATGTCACTGGGTGGTTAGGCTATGGCTGAGGGAGAAACAGATTTGAAAGCTTGTAAGATGCTTTCTGAGAAGCTGACAAGCGGGCAGATACAACAGAGCATAGCTGTCTCTTTCCCTTGAAAGGGAAGACAGAGCTGATGAGCCATCTCACTTGAGTCTTTCATGGCGCTAAACCAAAATAATATTGTGATATCACCAAGTACCACAGTTGTCTTAAACAAGCTTGACAATAATTACATCAACAAGGCTTCTAATGGTGTCACATTTTGAGTCATCTAACATAAATGATTATGGTATCAAACACACAAAGCAGTAGTTGGAAAACATATCCGAGTGACTTGAGTTAATAATTGCATCGTTTCAAGGTTTCATGGTGTGGTGCTCTCCATTTTGTCATAGCTATTGCCTATGCACATACAACATTCTGCACAACAAAACTTGTGTGCCACTTAGCATGACAAAGCTGAAGACTTCTTTTCTTTGTGACATTTCAGGAAAAACTACTTAATAAAACAGAAGTCAAGTCGAAAGAAAGAAATAGTTATGTGGGTAGGTTCGCAGTTGCTACACTGCTTGTTACCTTTTTAACTAAAAAACAGGTGTCATTAGGTACTTAAAAAAAAGGCAACTGCGTGCTGGACTACAGATCAATCCAGAAATGTTACATACACCCTGCTGCAGATTTGCTGCAGGGCGACAGATACTTCTTCACCTGTGAAATCATTGTGCTGTGGGATCTTGTGCTAGCTTTCATCATCATCAGTGGATCAGACTGTTAGCACCACTTCTGCATTACTTCCAGCAGAGATTATATTGACAGAAATGAAATGTTTTATAATATAGCTGTGAATTTCTAATTTCCATCAATATTACCAAACTGCTCATGTTTTTCTTAGACAAACTGTAAGGACCTCTTGCCTTTTCCAGTCTCAGAGTATCAATATCATAACAAGTAGCCTTGAAAATTCTGACATATCTTGTGGTCACCACTGCCTGTTGGTTTAATGCACAGTCACCTGGCTCTGATGCAAATCATCTCTTGCTTGACACATGGAGATTATATCACTCCAAAGCAAGAGGTTCACCTACAGAATGTGCTTTTGGAGATGGTACTGATTTGGTCTGGTGACATAAGCTATACTGCATTAGGATGTCCAAAAATGCTGCCAGGGATGCAGCAGTGCCATTCATCCTGACCACAGTCACTTCTTTCCCTGTAATAAGAAAACAGTCAACCATCACTGCCACAAGCAGGTCCATAGCTGCAGGCTACTCCATATGAAAACATGAAGCTAAAGTCAAATACTGACAAAGCTACTGTGTCTACTGTGTGAAACTCTGGCATTTCAGTTCCCACCAAGAATTGAATAGTTGATATTTCTCTGTAGCTCTTAGAAAGTTATGAAATAATTCTTTTTTTTTTTTTTTTTGGTGATGAAAATCGGGATTTTGTTCTTGCCAGTAAACTGTGTCAATGTCTCAAAGATATAAGTACTGTTAATACTCTGCCATTTAGTCTCTGCTGGCACCAGCACTATTACCATGCAGACCTGCTGATCATTCCTTCCTGATGCAAAGGACACAAGGTCCAATACACCCATCTTGCAATGTCTAAAACTGTGTTTTAGACATAGTGAAAAACAGTCTTGCAAAATGTCTGCCTTCCCTGAACATTCACTGCGGAGTGGTAGGTGTATTAACACACCATGGGTAAAGCTTCTTCAAACTTAGTACAGGCAGCAGGCAAGTAATTTACTGACACCTCCTGCCTTACTTGTTTCCGGATGTATGTATCATTTCTGAGACACACCCCCTTCGTATGTAGAGAATCTCCAGTGGGCCCTGGCATTTTGATGGACAGGAAGAGGAGGTCTAAATATTAGACAGGAAAAACTAAGCACATCAGGATAGGGGATGGATCATTCCTTGTCCCTTCTTCCCATTGCTGGAACAGAACAACCATGCAGCTAGAACTGTTTGGACTTTGGCTCGTGCTGAGCCAGCCTGGAGCTGTGCAAGGCAGAGCACTGTGATAGCAGTACTGCACATATCCATACCTAATAGAGTTAGTCTTCCTCAATATCATTTGGAAACAAACCACTCTCATAATGCTGTTACACAACACAAGAGAATTTGGCAAGAGAAGAGGAGTTCTTTACAGCTCTGATGGATGGGGATAAGTGAAATTAATCCAGTAAAGAAGTCTGCACTGTTAATTCCTCTAAGAGTCCTTAAAATTATTTTTCTGTGCATTTTCATGGTGCCCATTGGTTTATCTGAGGACATGTAGTAGCACAGCCCCTTTAAGAGCAATAAATCAGAGTGGCAGGGTGTTCTCATGGTATTGTGGTGTGGCACACTTACACTTCAATTTGGAGGTTAATGAGTTCTTTTCTCTGAAAGCTAATACAGATTTCAGAAGGCATTCCCCAGAGCAGCTAACATGGTGGTTTAATGATTTCCAAACTGCATCATTATCAGGTTTATTTGAGATATTTTGCCAGTGCCTCTTCTAAGTCTTTGTAGAAAGGATTTTTCTCAGGATTACAAGTATATTTCAACTTCTCAAAGTCTTACCATAATTTTTTATATGCATTCACATATTTTTCTGACTGGCTAGAATCCATCTCATTTATTACTCTGAAAATGTGTTTTGTTGGTTCTGCTAGCTGCTTATACACCCATATTCCCACTGTCCTCCCTCCCAGGAACACGTGCCCAGCTATGTTCCACTGGCCAGCTGGCAGCACCTCTTGAAATGCTCCTACTGCAAGGATATTGCTCACCAGAAAACAAAGGCAGGGGCTTACCCTTAGCAGGAAGGAATGGGGGATATTTTATTCTGGTTTTACAGGAAGAGCCAGTGATCCAAAACTTGCTGGATTGCAGCTGTGTGTAGATTTTATAGGTGGGAAACCCTGTGGACTCTCTCCTAACTTACAAACTCAGCGAAACAAGCCAAGTTCTAGCTGTGTGCCAGAAGAGTGTTTCTAAAGTCCAAGGATTGTGGCTTTACAGCCTGATGACTGGCACAACCAGTACCTATCAGATGCTTGAATCAGACCACCTCCTTACTCCTCCCTGGCTCCTCAAGTTGTTCCTGCACCACAATCCCCTCGAGGCAGAGGTATCCCAGGCACAGGACTGTGCTCCATATCTGGATTACAGAGACACTGCTGGAAGTGCCTCCATGCCACCTCAGCTGTAGCCTTATCTGATGGCAACTGCTCAGGGAAACGCCAGCCCATGGAGACTGTTCAGCATCTGCTACCTGCTGGCAGAAAACCTGGGATGCTTTGATCAGATCCCTGCTGGCTCATGCAGTGTGGGTGTGCAGGAACAAAGGTGAGCTGACAGCTTTTTCCCAGGAGCAGTTTCAGGAGGAGCTCACCACTGCAGAAGTAGGTGCAGTGGATGTATTGCTTTCTTATTAGATTATTATTCTGCCTGATCGGACAAGATCTGATTAAAAAGATTTTATTCCATCTGATAATGAGAGGAGAGCATTCCTTTTTAATTGAATTCCTTTTCAAGCTCTGTGAGTGCTAGTAGGAGAAAAATTCTAGAAGAAAAGTAACGGAATTTGTTATCATTATGGTTAATAATATAGATATTTTGAATTCAGAGGTGATTTCAGAGGGCAATTGCACTCCTGCAAGGGCAGTCCATGGTTTTGGTCTACCAAGGCTCTCCTAAAAATGTCTTTAATATGTCACTCACATTTGATCTTTCAGACACCTTTATTTGTCAAATAGGAATTGTTGTCTATTTTCGGTCCCTTGAATTTTGTTAGAATACTTCAGAGACACATTTTAAGGTGCTTCTTTTCTTTTTAAATATTTTTATTTATTTCTCTCTCGCTGTCTCTTAACTTCTTTGTAATTTTAAATATTAAACAATGAGTTACACTATTCCTTTTTTTTCCATTCTCCCTTGCATTGTTTTATCTTGACTTTTAATGGCTTAGCTTTTAAAATTAAGCCATTTCCTCTTTTGTAAAACCTAAGATCTTGTTGGTTTTGTTGTCTTAGTTTTGCAGACTTCTAATAGTTCCTTCCTCTATGTGATTCTAATCTTGCTCTAATGTTTCACATGCAGATACTGCTGTTATTTTGTCAGAGTGGGCTGTCAGAGGAATCCACCATCAAGGCTGTTCAGATATTTGAACCAAAAGCCTCTGCTTTGGCACAGATATTGTCTTGTGAGTCAGAGGGCTATGTCCATTCTATGTATACAATATGGATCTTAGAACAAAGCTTTTGAGTTGAGATGGTTGCATGGTAGGAACCTTCTTAAACTGCATATGACACATCTGTGGGCAGACACCAGGCTAAGTAAAGGTTTTTGTTAACCAAATAAGCTTTAAAGCTGTGTAACTCTGAAAAGTGATTGTAATCACTCTGTAACTTTGGTTTAAGGCAATGGTTCTCAAACTTTATACTCTCTAGGTTCCTCCTGCCAGAACTTGGCTGGCAACAAATCAAATAAATCAAGCATTAGCATAATCAGTAACAGACCTGCTCAAGTTAGTCTAGAAACCAGGAAAAATTACACTGAACTTTCTGGTGCTCAGTAAGTTAGTGTTTCCCACCCACAAACAAAAAAACAATATTTCACCAAAAAGATGAGAAGGAAAGGAAAATAGACAATGAGAAAATGAAGAATGCCATATGATACCAAACCACTCATCTTTAAAGTGGGTGAGAACTACTTACAGAGGGCTCTTCATTCAGGTATTCTGAAGGACCACGTGCTAAGTCCATATTTTCAGCTGGAATAGATTAAATTTCCTTCTTAGTAGCTAATGCAGTGCTGTGTTTTGAATTTGAGATGAAAATAATGTTGATTACACACTGTTTTGGGTGTTGCTGAGCAGTGCTTAACCTTACACTAAGTCAAGGACTTCTCAATGTCTCATTCTCTGCCAGGTGCACATGAAGCTGTGAGGGAGCATGGCCAGGACAGCTGGCCTGAACTGGCCGAAGGGACACTCCACAGCATAGTGTCAGTATGTACATAAAGTGGAGAGAGCTGGCTGGAAGCCCTCTGATTGCTGCTGGGGAATGGGCTGGGCACTGATCAGCAGGTGGTGAGCAATTGTGTTGTGCATTGCTTGTTTTTCTTGAGTTTTATCCTTCTCTCCACCTTGCTCTCTCTTTTTCATCACAATTATAATTTTTATCATCATAATTAGTATTATTAATAACATTGTTATATTTTATAATATTTTAATTATTAAACTGTGTTTATCCCAAGCCACAATTTTTGCATTTTTTCTAATTCACCTCCCCATCCCACGGGGAGAGAAGGGGAGGAAGGTGGTAAAGCAGCTGTGTGGCACTTGGTTGCCAGCTGGGGCTAAACCACACACACACTCAGTAAATCATTAGATATGATCATCTGTTATTGAGCAAAAAGTGGAACATAAGTTGCACAGATATATTTTGTTCATCAGCCTAAAATTTTAGAAAGTTTTAACTAATCCAGTAGTAACTTCCCTGGATGTTACTCTTCTCAGGGAATTAGTGGATAAAATGTCAGGGGAAGAGGGAAATTTGAGATGAAAAAGACGCAGTTTTCACGTGCCATTTGTCTGAAAATTTATTTCTCTTTTGAAAGGTTCTGTGGGCTAGGGGAAAGAAAAGTGCCTTCTTACAGATAGGAATGTTTTTTGTGTTACTGTAGAAAGTAGCAGTAGAGCTAAAGCGGGGAAGTTCCTGGTGACTTCTGTTGCACAACCTCATTTATGGGACAGGCAACACCAGCCTGTGCCCTGACATTTTGTGCTTTCACAGCAGAGTCAAAGGACAGTGGGAGAGACACCAGGAGCAGGAGATGAGTCCATGAGTCATCCTGGTGCTGCTCATTGTGGAAAATCCTCTTTCTGAATTTGTTTCTTCCTTTGCTCTGTCCAAGATACACAAGCAGTCACCTGCTTAGGTTAAGTTTTGGAAAGGGGGCTGGAATGATAATGCAAATGAAAAAACAAAATATGGTGCTTGTGAAAATTCCCCTTCCGGCTTTTTTCCAGTAGGAAGGCTTTTCACCTGCTGGTTTCCATATTGCAACATTTCAGAGGGGGTTTCCACAGATAGAGGATATGAAATTGAGAGAGGAAGAATTGTTACAGGAAGTGGATTTATTTTAAAATATGTTTGTTTTATCCCATCTTTGAATAAATTGTTGTGGTGTGTAAGATATGTCACTGGGTTTGATACTTCTGCCAAGCAGAGTATGAAAATAAGGTAGCATGTATATCATGCTATATTTTAATATCATAGAAAAGTTCTACCTTTTCATAGTGGGTTTTTTTTGTTTGTTTGTTTGTTTGTTTTGTTGTTGCTCAATAGGTTAATGCAATTTATTTCCATGGAGTTTTAGAACTTACAAGGTTTTCTATGCAGCAGTATGCAGTGTCATAGAAAGCACAGATCAGTCTTTCCAAATATTTGTGAGAATTTTTCTAGTCTGTCTCCTGCAGCCGTCCTTCCTCTGACACATTCATCATCTCTGTCCTTGCCTGCCAGGACATAAAAGCAGACAGCTGTTGCCAGCACTACTCTTTTGCTAGCACTAAACCACTGAGAACCCCTATTACATCTTTCCTTCACAGGAAGAAAATTACTTCCTCTGGATCCCAGATTTCCCCTCTTCTGCTGTGTGCAAATCTTCTTGTGTGTTTCTACACGTACCTTTGTGCTCCTGTGTGGTTTTCCATAAATTATTGTATACATCTCCTTGAAGCAGGAGAGCTCCTTCATGCAGGGATGTCATCTCAGTCCCAAGAGAGTCAGAAGTTGCAACTCTTTCATCAAGTACAAGATCATCATCCTCTTCCTGAGCAATGGCTCTTGTCCTCTGATTGTCAGTCTAATCAGAAAATCATTGGCTGATGAACAATATGCTTCTGTACAATTTCTGTGACCCACTTTGTGTGACAACACATGGTCTTGCCTTATCATGGATTTAGCATGTGGCTCCTCATTGACAGCTGAAAACAACTGAAAACAGTGTAGTAAAGAAGGCATGAAGAAATTGTAGGGGGGTTTTTTGATGGTCTTTCGTAGCTTTGATATTTTTTAAAGCTATTTTTTTTCATGATTTCTCTGGGCTTAGCTTTGTCTGGTATTAATTCTCTGTTGCATCATTGCCACACGTGTTGCCCTCCTGTAGTTTTCTGCAATATTTTCACCCATGTGCTTATGGATAAAGCAATTTTTAATTTCTATCATAATTTTAACCCACATGTAGTTCTGCTCTGTATGCCAGATAGCTGCTCTGTGGCTCATGGTGGCACTCAAAGCTCCAAATTGGAATGTATGTGATAAAAGGCAAGGACTGTACTGTGTTTTTATGTTTAGGGTTGACATAGAAAAAGAAAAGGCGACAGATAGTTATGACAGTATCTATTGGTGTTAAGAGTGTCATTGCTTGAGTGATGAAGAAGAAGAAATAAAAAAAGGGAGTGGGAGTGTGCCTTTGTTTCCTCCTAATGCATCTGTTCCTTCTGCTTGTTTGCAGAGAGGGGCATGTCAATCTGACAATGCCATCAATGTGACCTTTCTCTGTGAGCAGGCACAAGGAACAGATGAATCAAAAGGAAGATATTAATTAAAACCAGAGATGTCTCTTGTGTATCACCCTCTGCACTGTTGAGAAAGATATGCTCGAGTTAGGTGGGAACAGGCCACCTGTAGCAGCAATACAGCTGTGACAGCAGTGAGCACACTCATTTGTGTGGTAAGAACCACCTATAGCTTTCCATCAGACTAGCTTAGGAAGTCAGGGATACAAATGGGATTTTGTTTTTGGTCTTCTTGCCTGCTCTGTTTATGCAGAACTTCATGCAGTGAACAACAACGGAAGATACTCTTAGCAGTTTGATATTCTTTGCTCCAGAATGTCTGAGTATTTGTCCCAGTCTTTGTTGGATAACATTGAAAATTAATGGGGTGACTAAATGGCTGACAATTTTACATGATCCTTTGATGTGAAAGCAATTATTAGTGTCTATAATTATCTCCACAATTACTTTGATCCTGCAAACGGCATTCAAATCAGCATTTTTAACTGTGTTCCAGAGGATGTCATTATATAATTCATAGTAAGGAATAGTACCCTACAATCTGAGCTCAATATTATTGTTCTTTCAGAATTTATTTCTCAGACCATCCTTCTGAAAAGTGATAATTTTTTATTTTAACTCATTTTTAAAGTGCATTTAAAGATCTCAGCAGGCGACTAGGTATTAATAGAGTATCTCTCTATCACTTTAATGTGAGTCTTAGATGTAACAACACTGAGATCAATACTTAATCCATTATCCTCTGAATTAGGAGGACCATAGTGAGACCTACACATCTGCTCTCCCAGTCTTTTATGCCACAGCCTACCCACTGTGGGGCAGAGTGGGAAAGAGAGAAAGCCTTGGTGCTGTGCAAGTTCACTCCATCCCACCCAGAGCTGGTGCTTGTGCATGCAGCCCCATGGCACCGAGGCAGGGCAAGCAGAGCAGGCCCAGTGCCAGCCAGCAGCCAGTGTCTACCAGACAGCTGTGATGGGCAGCACAGCTTCAGCATCACACCAGGGAGTCAAGTCAATGGGTCAGGGTTATTGCAGCAAGGTGAAAAATGTCAGGCTATACACAGGCAAGGCCATTAAGACATGAATGGTTGAATGGCTGAGGACATGCATGTAATTTTCCTTTTTCTCCTCCATACTTGCACACCATTATGGTGGACAGATAGATCACCAGTAGACTCACAAGCAAGGTCAGATGACTGTGATCTTTACCAGGCAGGTCACCTTGGAAACATTGGTCAGTGAGAATAAGCAGCAACATAGGACATTTCTTCAAGGAACAAATTTTTTATTTAGCCCCGGGAGCACAGTAAGGGAAAAACAGTGTACTTGTTGCACCACCTGCAACTTTGCCAGTTTTTCTAAAAGCTTTGGTAGACCCAGCTTTAGAATATCTCCCTTTATACTTCATCTCTGTGATACTAAACTCTAGCCCTATCTGCTGCCTTTGAAAATCATGGGCTGATCAAACTGTTTTTTGAATAGGAGTGGACATGGTAACTCCAGAGGAAGCCATCAGACCAGGATTTTCAGATTTCAGGACTTGCTGCTGGGCCCTGGACACCTTACATTTTTTAAAGAGACAGAAAGGAACCTGAAACCATAGGAGTTTTCAACAATTTTTTTTTTCTATGGAAATGTCAAGGCAAAAATGTTTATTCAGGATTGACAGAGTAGGTGTAAGCTTTTTCATTCAAAGAAATGTCATCAATCTGAGTTGTTAGTAGCATTACTTTGTAAGTGTACTTTATTATCCTCCCAAATCAAGCTTCAATCCATTTGAATCCAGGGATTTACTTTTTTGTTACTTTCTGTAGCAAAGATTGCCAGACTAAAAATTATGGGAACTTACAGGGCTGTGAAGGAGGAAGTGTAGCCTTGTGTGACTTAGGAGTCTGTGGTGTGAGAAATCTGGCCTCAAGCTGCTTGGATGCAGCAAACAACTGTGGGGCCTTCAACAGAGAGGTTAGAGACCTTCTGCACTGAGCAGAGCAGGAAGAATGAATCATTAAAAATAACTTTTAAATCATGACGATAAAACAGACATTCCCAAAACAGATGTGATTCCCACAGAATATAATCTATCTAATGGAGAAAAGATATACTTCAGAACAAGCTTGTATACACATACACAAGCTTATGCGGAACTGGTTAAGCACTGTTCAGTAAGTTTATTCTGGTTCTCTTTTGTTATATGTGTAAATGGAAAAAATATGGCATCAGGTAATAAATCAACAGTCAATTGAAAGTGACCAGACATCAAAGGTTTTTGAAGGCTAATAAAGTGTTTCCTTGTCCTGGAGAGGGTCTGATCTTTCCCCTCAACTAAACTCCAGATCCAGTTATGGAAGAACAGCAACTTTTTTGGCTACAATGGACCTAAGAGATAACAAATCCAGTCCTGATGGGAGAGTGATATAACGCAGAAGTTTTGAATCCTGTTCTGCTCTCATTCACTCTAAATATATAATTAACACAATTCAGAGCTCCTTGTGGATTTGGAATGACACAAATAAAGATGAAGTTGTGATAAATATAAGCTTTCACATAATTTAATTTAATATATACTTTATATAAATTATACAAATGGAGGTTGGACCCGATGACCCACTGTGGTCTCTTCTAATCTAACCCATTCTGTGATTCTATGAATACTTCTCATTTGAGTAGAGTTAATGTCCTTGCTATCTAAAATCACTAATACAAATATCCTGTAAAGGAATTTCTTTTTCCAGCTCTTCCCTTCAGTATCACAATTGCCAGAAGAAGTTAGACGTTCAGAGAAGTGAACTTACTGTCCACAATGGATTGTGGTTACTGAGACACTTTGAGGGAAAAAATTACAAAGGAATGGGTACTAGGTGTAATTGCTAGAGAAGGACAGCTAAGGAAAATCTTAATGGCATGACTCTTAGGTTAAGACTAGAGTAAGACTCAAGTGTGCCTGCCTTCTAGAGAGAAGATAAAAAAGAGTAGCTTGTGAAAGAGGAATCTTACTGGCCTGCAAAAGCCAAACAATGCTGTGGACCTATAGAGGCATGCCATAAACTCACCAGTCTTCCTAGCTCAGGAAAATTCCAACACAGTTTTATTTCTCTCAAAAGCCAGTACTGACATACTGCAGCTGGACTTTCTGGTAGCTCACAGTTCAGTGGGCTATTCCTGCTATGAAACACAACATATCCAGGCAGCACATTGTTGTTAAAGCTAAAAAAACCTCATTGTATAGGAGTAGTTTATGGTCTTTATCAAGGTCATAGTTTTGGATGTAATATACTCTGAATACATGATGAGGCATAAAGCAGACTAATGTTACCAAGATGAAGAATAAACTCTTTGCCTGAGCCCTGAATTCCACGTGAGAGTTAATGTCAGGCCAGTATTTCATGGCTACTCTGTAGATCACAGTCAGCTGGATTCCGGTGAGCACAGCACACACCACCACCAAAATCCCAACCAGGCAGTAGTTGGCGATCACCATGTGAGCCTGCTGCAGCTCCCCGTGGAACTGGAAGCACTCGGAGGAGCGGTACGTCCTCGAGGTGCCATAGTAGGAGAGGAGAACGGGCGTGACCACCAGCGCTCCCAGCAGCCAGACAGCCCCCACCCAGGCCACGGTGTAGCACTTCCGAAACTCCAGGCGGAGCAGCCGGGCTATGATGATGGCCACGTAAAAGGCGAAGGTGGAATACATGTGCAGGTAGATGATGGCGCTCGTCAGCCTGCAGGCGAACCGCCCGAATTTCCACTCCCCCAGAATGTAGTAGCTGAGGCGGAAGGGGATGCTGAGGAGCATGAAGCTGTGCAGCACCAGGAGGCTGATGATCATAATGGTCATCACAGATTGTGATCTCCTTTGAAACAACTGCCGGGACATCATGATGACTCCAAGGGTGCCGCCAGCCAGGTTGATGATGTATAGGACTATCAGAAGTGTGTGGAGTTTCTCTGAGGAGTTCAGTGCTGTGTCATTGGAGGAGTGGTTCTGTTGGGTTATGCAGCTGTTAAGCATCCTCATAAGCTCCTCTTTTGAAGATTACTGAAAAGGAAAAATAGGAGCTAAACATTTTTCTTTGTTATTTCCTTTATTGTTAACTGGAATATCACAGATTCCTAAAGAGACACTACTGAATTGCAATTGAAATTATGTTATCCCCATGTAGTTTACAGCCTTATAACTGTTGTGATCCTGCATATGACAGCAATAACCCATGCCTCTTGGGGTTAAAACTACATTTTACATAATTATGAATGAAATTTTGATTAACTAAACTGCATTCTAGGATTTTTTTTTTTCAATTATTTGCCTCTAGATTCAGCCATTTGTAATAATGAAGACGCTGTTTGTAAATTGTGCAAGTTTTATCTGCATTCATACTATAAAGCTTAAATTAGAGGTGGGAAAATACTGAAATATGAAAATGTTGTATCTATCATGTGTGGATACTCTGTGATGACAACTGATCCATCTTTTTAGCATCTTGCTGAATGGGTACAAAATACACATAGGTAGCAACAGTTTGTTTCTAGAAACATGGAGCAAATTGAAAAGAACGTCTGCAGATGAAAAGTCAATTTCTTTTTGCTTCATCTGCAAGTATTTTTTGCTACAGAATTTCACCTGAGTTACTCTACTATGAAAAGTGATGAGAAGGTGAAAATTGATTTAGGAATGATCTTCTGAAAGGTATAATTCTTTTGGCACTTGTTGAACATAGCCACATACAGCTGCATTCTTATTTAGACAACTCAAAATGTGGACTTGTATACAGATTTCTGTACAAATATACAGGGATAATTCACAGAGTAGATAGATACTTTGCTAATGAAATGTACCCTTATCTTACAGTTTTGAAAGAATAAAGTTAGAGCTAAAAAATTATCTCTTAAAAGAGCATAATCTTTTCTGTCTGATTCCTTTGAAGTTTGAAATCAGTAAACTTGTTTTAATTGGCAAGTCTTAATTCTTTGCACCCATCTATGAATTGATAGACTGCAACTGCAAAACATTTTCAGAGAAACGTTTTATTTATGAAGCATCAGGCAAAACATCTTTACAAAGTCAAGATTTATCTTAACCTTTCTGTTCACCCACTTTTAAAATTCATGACCTTATAGCTTTTAAATGTTTAAAATTGTTTATCTGCCTAATAATCCCAAGACAAGCACAACAAATTTCCCAGAAACTTTGCTACACCTAAAGTTTTACAAATCAATTAATTTTCCAACATATATTGTTGATATTCCAAGTTGGCTTTGAAAATATACGAGTTTTAGTTGTTCTAGACAGCATAATTACAACCTAATGACAGCATTTTCTACCACTTTGAAATAGATTATATTTTTTCTATTTATAGCAATAAAGTATTTGAATTTTACCTTATAATCTCTTCTTTTTGTGACTCCACCCTGAAATGTGTCATTTCATGCAGCTGTAGCATATGGTGTGCATAAGCAGAGTGAAAAAGACAGTCTTTGACTTGTTTGACCAAGAAGGACTGAGAGTGTTCTCAGCCCACACACAGGAAGAAACAAGCCTTCCTTTCGCTCCTCTGCGATAGCAATCTCATATGTGCAACATCTAATGCTCTTTTCATCATGCAGGGAGAACCACAGAAAAGCTGCTGAGCTGGCTGAGACTATCAGTGTGCTGGGACGTGTAGAACAGATCAAGTCAGGACTTCCTCTGACCACAATTTGGTAATCCTAAAGCTCAGGCAGGCAGTTATTCCCTGAGCCATACAACTACCACAAGATACCAGGTTTTGCTGCTAAACAGGTGAGAAGTGCCACTGATCAAGGAAAGAAATGTACACCTGAGCAAAGGATTTTTTCCTTATACATCCACTTTCCCAGTGAACTGGCTTTATGTTTAATAATTAAGCTGAATGTTCCAGAATAACAAAGTGTTTAGCAGAGTTAACAGGGGATTTCACTCTAAGATGTTATTAGACCATCAAGGATTCAGAGGTGATTTCTCACAGTTTAAATATTATACATAAAACAAGATGTAGGCATATATGAAAAGCATCTTAAGAGTTCCTGCTGTTAAAAAAATACATGGGCAACAGGCCTTGAAAATTATTCCTGATCAAAAGGCATGAATGCAGACCCCAAAACATATCATTAGTATGTGTCAGCTCACTAAAAAGAGGAGGACTTTGGGTCATATCTCTTGTTGAGACATTAAAAAGCAGATTCTTTGTCAAAAATTAAACAGAAAAATGTTAGTTCAGTTTATTTTTCAACTAAAGCTCTAGATCCCAATCAGAGTTATCCCTATTCAAACATGATAGGCAACACATAAGGTTTTGTGAGCAAACTATAAAATAAAAACAGTATTGCAGAGAGGTTGAACTAGCATTGCTCCTGCCATCAGTCAGCCACCTTCTGCTGTGGATGAGAGGACGGTTCCCTTTGAGAGGCATGTCTGCTACTAAGAACAGTGTTAGGAAGAGCAAGATGTGAAAGAGAGCTACCAGAACTAAATAAATACAAAACTTCAAAAAAATAAAAAGCTGAAAAGAGAAACAGGAAGGTCTGTGAGGGTAAGGATGTGGAAACAGCAGTCTGTGAGAAATACTCAGGATAAACTCTGAAAGCTTTGAGAGAGCAGTTACCATTTCATTCAGACCAGGATTCAGAGCAGCAGGGATGCCCATTTTGGATGCTGCATATGTTTGTGGGCTTGGAGTAAAAGAAACATGTGATTGTTCCATTAGAGCACTGATGGAGGGCAACTACCTGGGTAATGGTACTCACCAGCAGTGGTTCCAGCATCACCTAATCCCACACAAGGACAGGCTGCTGCCTGACACTGTAGTGGTGGTGGTTGGAGGGCAAAATGATCAGCTGGGTCTGCAGAAATGCACAGGAAGGTAGTGAACAGCCTGGATGTCAGACACTGATGGTTTCCATGTGTTAGAATGATCATGAAATTACAGCCACAGCCTCTGGGTGAAGCAGGGAAAGCTGCTGCCTTGTCCACAGAGCTTGAAGGAATCCATAAACCTTGAACCACCACGCAATAAAATCAGAAGAGACATGAAGAAATTGCATTCCTCAAGTAGCTATTTTGTGACAGCCAGCACTCCAGACAGACCTGAATCAGACTCTGAGATCAGGAGTTTTGTGCACTCTGTTACCTTCTTGAGTCCAGTCTGAGCTCTTTGGATGTAAAGTCAGGCCAAAACCCAGCAAAGGTGTTGCCCAGGTAATTCTCTTGTCACCTTGGGGACAGTGCTGTTGGCTGGCACCAAAACTGCTGAAGGTCAGAAACTGAACTTCTCCACTGATGTTTTCATACCTCTCAGTCTCTTTTCCCTTGAAACGTGTATGTTAATGCTGTTCAGTGTGCTAACCTTGTTTTTCATGTTCTTCTGTTAAATAAATAAAAAATAATTTAAAAATCAGGAAATTCAGCCCTGTAATCTAGGTTTAGTTTTTAGCTAACTTTGTTACTTGAGTGCAAGAGAAAACTTAGTCAGCACATAACTTGCCTTGACCAGAGAATAAAGATTGAAAGTGACATGCATCTATACACAGCAGAGATCCAGGTCAAGACTAGATTTACAAATAGATTTTAAGGAAGGAAGGGACTGCACATATCTGGTTCAGCACTGGGGTAAACAGAAGACAAAGAAGAAGAGTGGAGGTTTCAATTACTGAGCTGGGAAAATGAAACAGAAGAAGAAGTAGCAGCTGAGAGAAGAGAAACGAGACCTGTTGTGTGTTTGGAGATGGGACGAATATCTGTGGAAGTGTTGCTGCTGGTGCCCACGCATGCGTGTGGCAGATTTCCTCTAAGGAGGGACTAGGTCCACAGTAGAACTCTAAGTTCTCCATTTCATGTCTGCATGATTTCCTCTTCTCCCTGCATCAGTTGACAAAAATATTGTCTTTTCTGGTCAGTATAATAGCAACCAAGGCTTCACATTTGGTTTCAAGAGCTGCTTTCTGTCTTCGAACAGCCATAAAACTCTCCTGTCTTTTGTGACTGGATAGATTTTCGGTTTTAGCTACTTCCAGATTAGGGTGATAACTGCTGATAATTCAAATGATTTATTAATATTAATCCTTTATTGCTAGCTGCTTACAAGAACTGAGTTACACATTGGTCATAAACAATGGTAAAATTGTTTTACCATATGTTATGTTTTAAAATACTGCTTTTTCTGGGATTGCAGGTGAAATTACAGTTCTTGCTGTCTCGCTCCCAACTTTTCCGACATGAGTCACAGGTACTGGATAGTAAGAAATTCATACTCCATACTTAGGGAACATACAGGATAATCCCTTTAATTTGCCAATCCCACCCACCTATGCTCATGAATAATTTACTAACTTCAGCTAGTAAATGGTCAAGAAGTTTAGCAGAACTTTTCAGATTCTTGGACTACTCTTCTAATTATTTTATTGCAGGTTTACTTAGAGATTTCTCAGGCATTGCCAGGATGGGAGAAGCTGTCTGGCTTCTCTGTTTTTTAGAAATCATAATATATAGTTGCCTTAGTCATATCTATTTAGTATGCCTCAAAAGTAGACATACTTTATATAAATAGAAGTAATATGCGGAGGAATTTGGCAGAGTATATCATAGGCAGGCTATGACTTACCTTTTAAAACAAAGCTGTTATTTATTTGATTTGGTGCAAAGAGAAGAGATTTGTTATTATAAATTCAGGAACTTGTCATAATTCTTCTGTCCTGGTACATGCCAGTTTAGAAGTAAGTTAGAAGAGTTATTAAATAGTTTTGTCCCATTATTTGGTCTAGTTGCCCTCTAACACCTGTAGTGGCAATTAAAGTTGTTGCTTTAGTTTACTCCAGAAAATTGATATTACTGGCTATAAAGCCATTTTACTTGGAAACAGCTGCAGAAAACCACAGGTAAGTCAAGGATCTGGCACCAACAGCATAAATTTTTCCTTACCCCAAATGCTTTTCTTTCTGCTTCACCATGCTGCTACTGACTGTCCTTTTCAAGCTTCCCATTGCTTCAGTCTCACAGCCTTTCTCAGAAGTCTGTATTTCAAGGAATAGCTCCACATAATGCTGCTATACCTGGTTTATCATGTTCTACTTGATAAATAACATCACAGCCATAGAGTCTGAATTCTTCCCTGATACTTATACACAAAATCAACAAGCCTCTTCTGGAATTAGATCCCTGAAACTAATTTTTGCTTGAAACAGAGTTGGGCAAGGCTTAATCATTATTAAACTAAAAAGCAATTAGAAAGGAAGCACATAAGCCAATTAACTCATGCAGTTAATAAGAAGGATGTGAAGATTCTAGAGCAAGTCCAGAGGAGGCCATAAAATGATCAGAGGGATGGAGCACCTCTCCTATGAAAACAGGCTGAGAGAGTTGGGGTTGTTCATCCCAGAGAACAAAATGCTCTAAGGAGACCTTAGAGAACTTTCCAGTATATAAAGGGGACCTCCAGGAAAGATGGAAAGAGACTTTTCACAAGGACATGTAGGGGTAGGATAAGGGTAATGGTAATGGCTTTGAAGTGAAAGAAGAGAGATTTAGATTAGAGAGGAGGAAGAAATTCTTTACTGTGGGGGTGATGAGGCACTGAACAGGTTACACAGAGAAACTGTGGATGCCCCATTCCTGGAGATGTTCAAGATTTCGACAGAAGAGCCTTTGAGTAATGTAGTCTAGTGGAAGGTGCTCCTGCTCACGTCAGGAATTTAGTGATATTTGGTGTCCCTTCCACACCAAGGTATTCTATGATTCTATGATCAGGTTTTATGTTTGGGTTGTTTTCACAAATTTCCATTTATCCTAAACTCTCCAAGGTCTTAAAACTGTGTTTGTGGCCACATTTCACAAAAAATGAGCCTTAGTCTTACTGAGGCGAGTTTCCTATTTTTCTGAAAGAAAAACAAGTTCTTTTCTTCTGAATAGAGTTGCAGAGAGAGCACTAGAGGACAAGGATGAGGACTCTAAATACTAAAAATGATTGAATTTGTCAGTAAATTAGTTTATAATTTAGATGAGTCTAGTATCTAGAGGCCTGTCATCCTAATTTCATCAAAATACACATCCATAGAAGTAAGTTAATCAAAAAATAAGAAAAAGAAAAGGATCTTGAACTATTGAGGATTTGAAGTATCCAATATCAGCTCCATAGGAATGAAGCCTATGAGCAAATCAGAAAAAAAGAATTAGCATTTATTCTTGTGAGTGTTGGGTGGTAGGGAGTGGGAATGAATATCAATAGTGTGAATTCTAAGGTACAAAGGAAATTAAATATATTAAATATGAGTACAAAACAGAAGACCTAGTGCACCTCCAAAAAATAGTGATGTTTCTTTCTGTTCTCAGGGGTACAAAATGGACTGTTTGTGAAAGGAGAAGGTTTTTTAGTTCCCATCACTAAAAAGAGAACTGAATACAAAAACCATGCTGCAAGATATCAGACTTTTCTGATTTAGTTTCCTGTGAGATACCCAAAGATGCCTAAAGAAGCAAAAGTGAGTTTGAAATTTGAACCTTTTGGCTAGTGGATACCACCACAGAAATTTTTTTCCTTCAAGCCCCTTGGAGAAAACACAGGGTTTGTCCCACAGAGGAAACTCCAAAGCTGAGGCCATTTGGCGCTGGACAGAGCCCTGTATTTACAAAAAACTGATGCTCTCACCTCCAGAGAGCCTTGTCCATAGGATGACTGTCATTTGAAGAAGAAAATACAGCGAAGGAAAACCAGGTCTGCAGCACTCAGCAACAGAAGTAGCTTAAAGTACTGTGCAGACAGGAATAATCTTAAGGGATTTAAAAAGAGATGCCTACCATATTTCAAGTGTACTTCCTTCCAATCCCTGCCTCGAGAAAGGTTCTGTTGACTCCTTCAATGCCACCAGTAGCAGCCAGGAATGAACCTCTGTGCTGGCAAGTCCATCATCCATGATTCCGGCAGAACAGTGTAATTTCTGCTGCCTTTTTTGCTAGTTGGGAAATCTCTATGCTTCCATTATGTAGACTGTTTACAGGAATAAAATGCGATGAATGCCATGTGTACGTCTGTTTATAGCCCATACTCTCAGCACATGGCAAAGAGAATATGTACAACAAACAAAAAATGCTGTCATGATAAATTGATCATGATCCTAAGTACCATCAAACTGTCTACATAGATCCATTCAATAGCTTTCACTATTTCTTTGTTTCCTCAGTTCAAGGATTTGAGCAATTACTGTAATAGTAAGAATATTTCTACCCTAGAACATAGATGGACCATGCAGCTAATTAACATGTTTTAACCTAACTGTGAAAATTGAATATGTGATTGGTTCCAACTGAACTGTGCATCAGAGCCTTGTTGAACTTATCTTTCCATTATAACAAAAATAGATTGCAAAACAAATGAATAGGATGGAGGGGAATGTTAAAAATCGAGTGATTAACTTAATTGCTTTTTATTCAACCACCAGTAATTCCTAGAAATGAAGGATGGAAGAAGCCATTTATTTATTTATTTAGTTAGTTATTTAACTCAAGACTGAGAGAGAGAAAAATTTGCCTTAAGTATGATTAATAATAATTTGGTCTAAAGTGTAGATGAAAATCAGGGAGGAAGTTTACCTACACATTTCAAATTTCATAGTCTTATGTGCTTCAATTGTACATTTTCAATGTATAAAATAGCAGAAATAATTCTATTAGAAATAAGCATCTTTAAACACATTATATTTAGCTATAAACATAAAGGCTTAAATAGTAGAAAAAAATCAAAATTTGGTTCCTTTATATGAGAAGACATAAACTGTCAAAAATAAATCCAGGGATTATGTTCTCAGTTCAAAGGAGGACACTGAAAGGGCCAATTAATTTTCTTCTTACTTTTTTTTTCACTAAGCATGCTTTTAGGCAAGACTGTCAAAACATTGTTAGCCAGCATAAACCAATTGCTACCTATGAGAGGATAAAGATTAATTAATTCAAATGTTGTTTTTTAGATCCTCCTGATAGTCCAAATCCTCCTGATTAAAAAATGAATAAATAATAGGCTTTTCCTTTTTGAGTCTTAGGAATTTTTTTGCTTTACATGTTCAAATTTAACAATTTGAATAAAAATAAGATTGTATTAAAATCCAATTTTATTTTCAAAACTGAAGCTCTTAAACTACAAGTTTAAGGAATTTTACAGTCTTTTAACTCCTTCTTTAAAAATGTGTCTTAAATTCTGGCTGGTAGCTAAGCTAAGCCCTCACTCATTTCCCCAGAGGGGTGGGGATGAGAACTGGAAGGGCAAAAGAGAGAAGAAAAGTTTTGGGTCAAGATAAAGGCAATTTAATAAGTGGAGAGAGATAAAGGGAAACATAAATTAAGCCGTGCAAAAGCAGTCATCCCTCACCACCCGAAAATGATGCCCAATCAGTCTCTGAGCAACAGCTACTTTGGCAAAACTCCCCCTTCCCAGTTTTACTGCTGAGTGTGTTGTTATGCGGTACAGAAGATTCTTTTAGGCAGTTCAGATCAGCTGTCCCAGCTATGTCCTCTCTCCACCTCCTGCCCACCCTCAGCCCATGGGCAAGAGGAGCAGACTCATAAAAGAGAAAAGGTGTTGGTGCCATGAAAGTCTGGCTCAGCAAGGGCTACACTACTGGTGTGTTCTCAACACTGTTTTGCCACTAAACTAAAACACAGCACCATATGGGCAGCTATGGAGAAAAATTTCTCCATCCCAGCCAGGCCAGTACAGGAAAAGAAAAATACGGTTGTGAAGAAAACTGTTTAAGTATTCTCAAAATGTAATAAAATATTAATAATTTCAAAATGAAAGGGTTTCTTTTGAAAAATTTAAAAATTTAGTTGCAAAGCTTGTCTCAAATATAGATTAATCCAGGAAAAAACTTTCTAGGTTAAACCCTCCTCTGAATGAACCTGTAATAAGGACAATACTTACTTAATATTTTCCTAAAAGGATCTGTCACTGGTAGCAAAATTCTCACTTGGTAGAAGAAGACAGGGACAGAGTGGGGTATGTTAAAACATGTTTGGTCACTGAAAGATGGGACATATCAGGTGAGCAAGAGTGTGAGGGTTAAGCATGGCTCTGAAAGACTTCCAAAGAAGAGCTGCCAGGAGAAGCTGGCAGCCAGTTGATAGCAAAGCTCTTCAGTGCTGGATCTGAAAACCTCCAGTGTCCCCACCATGAGCTGTGTAACAGGACAGAGCTTTATGGATGGCATTGAGTGGGAGGAAGCAGTAACATGCTGGCAGCTGTGGCTGCTGTTCACAGGGACCTCAGCAGGCTGGGGGAATGGTGGTCAGCCTTCCCCTGCTGTAATTCAGTTAATTGTGCTTTGGGGCAACAAGCTGTGTGCTTGTTGGTAAAATATGCTTTGTAAAGAAGAGGAAGGATAAGATTATGGAACTCCATGTGTGTTTTTTGTCAGATCACTTTATTCTTTCTTGATAAGGGCTTTGGGTACAGTGAATAAAGTTTGGATTAGGAGCACTTAGGGGAAGCAGAAGGGCAGAAACAGTCTCCTCTCTCCAGTGACCAGCGATAGGGCCCAAGGGAATTGCTTCAAGCTGTCAGAGGAAGCTCGAGCTGGACATTAGGAAAATGCTCTTTACCCACAGGGTGGTTGAACACTGGAGCAGACTTCCCAGGAAATAGTAATTCCTGAGCATTGTCCAAATGTGACATCTCAGATGTCACAGGACATCTTTGGGGCTGTCCTGTGCAGGACCAGGAGTTGACTTTGTACCCTGGGGGTCCTTTCAGGTATTCTGTGACTTGTCCTGGAGTTGTGGTAGAGGAGGTTTAAGTTGCATATTAGAAAAGGTTCTTCATCCAGAGAGTGGTGGTTGGGCACTGGAACATGATCCCCAGGGGAGTGCTCTGTCACAGTACCAGCCTGACAGAGCTCAAGGAGCATTTGTACAACACTCTCAGGCACATGGTGTGATTCTTTGGGGTGATCCTTGAGGGTCCCTTCCAAGTCAGTATATTCTATTGAATCTGGGATTCTGTGGTATTCATAACAATTTGAGAATGGTGTAGCTATGAGTCAGGAGGCCCACAGCTCCAGCACCAGAGAAAGTGTTTGGATCCTCCATTCTTAGATTTTTGAAACACAGCTGGACTCAGTTCTGGGCAGCCTCATCTAACTTTTGAGTTTAGCCATGCTTTGAGCAGAGGGTAGGACTGGATGATCTTGAAAGATCACTTACTACCATTTTTAACTGTGATCTAAACTCATCTCAAGACTACAGAGGTGAATCTTCCTTCCACACCTTTACTTTGTGTTCACAAGTTTGTGAAGGTTCAAGTTACTAAATTTGGTTACTAAATGTAGTTACTAACTGGCAGCAATTACTAACGTGGAACATTCTGTAACACAAATTTAAGTTATCATTTGCTCCTACGCACATCCTGACCTCCAGAACAAGATTTTGTCCTTGCTATTATTGTATCATCTCAGGATTTTTCTGTTCTAGCAAAAATACCCCTTGACATTAAACTACGTGAAACCACCTTGGTCCAACATAATTATTATTTTTGTCATTTTTACTTCACATGTACTGCAGTGGTTTCACACTCCTACACATTTTTGTAAAAGATGTTGTTATGGTGATACATTTCACTTGCTGTATTTCTTTGTATGGCTCTGCTACCACTCTTTTGTGTCCCCTGTGTACTTACATATGCTCACGAGTGATCCGTTTGGGTTATTTAATCAAGAAACAGCTGAGACCTTTTTGCAGATTCTATTTTGTCACAGCCTGGATTTTCTTATTTCTTGTGAATTAACTGCCTTGTCATGTGTTTTATTTGTTCTTCTAATTTTGCAGCTTCCTGTACTTCACATTCAATGGGGGGTTAAGTTTGGTGGTATTTGCCATCCTTGTTTATTCTCCACATCCCACTGCTGCATTACAAAGAGCTCTAACTCTTCAAAAGAACCAGAGAAGGCTCAGCCTTTCAAACTGCTTAGTCGACTGAACATTAATACTGCTCAGTGAAACAGGTATCAGCTCAGATTTACAGTCTCCTCTCAGTGGCAGAAAGAATGAGAACCCCGTTTTCAAGAGTGGTTATTTTTCATTTTGGTATTTGTGACTGAGTTTCCAGGCTGATTACTGTTGAGACAAAGTAAAGTGCACAAAAGCATGCAACATCCATTCAGCAGCCCTGAAAGGAGCATATTCTTGAATATCAGAGCAGTGCTACAGTAAATTGCCTCTTTATTTATATAACAGAGCATACAGAGGAGATAAGCGCAGAGCTAATGAGACTCTGCATATATATGGGTTACATTAGTAATGAGAAACAGCTCCACTAATTAACTCTGCTCCCTAATGAAATTAAATTCATGCTGTAAAAGACTTTTACAATAAAGTCAATACAAACCCGAAGTATATCAGTTTCTAACTCTTTCATTATGGCAGAATGACATAAAAAATATCATGGTTTTATATTGGCATGGGACAGTAAGCATTGTTGGTAGGCTGAGCTTGTTCCAGTTTCCATAAAAAAACCCAATAGCTTCCTTTCCTCATCCTTTCCTTTCTTGCATACATGCAGACTGGTAAATCAGTGAACTATTATTTCTCAGTTTTTAAGATAATTTCTGAAAAAAACTTGATACATAAGTTTGCCCAGGTAAATTCATTAAAAGCAAGATAAGCTCAAATTATAAGCTTGAATTTTCTTCCCAAGTGATGAGCTGAATTCTTAGCAAACTTCACAAAGCATATTCCCACTGACTGGTCCTATGAATTATCATCTGCCTGACACTTGCTGTACATCTCCTTACTATGCTGTTTGGATGCTCTGCTAGTTCTCTCCTTCTACAGTATCCTGGTTTTCCATGATCAAAGCTGAGCCGAGACAACAAATACTTTAGTTCTTGCACTACCCGAATAATGAATTATGTTCCACCATGATCCTGCAATATAAAAAGGCCGTCAAAAGTGAAAGAGATGTCAAGAAGCTGTACGACCACTTCAGCTGCCTTTTTTTTGTTGTTGTTGTAAGTGGATGGAGAACAAAAAATTTTGTGATGAGCTCCTAGTGCATCATTATCCACTTCAAGCTGCCCAGAAACATGGATTGCATGTTGACAGTCAATTTACCCTATACTAAGTTCTCCTTGTTCAGAACAGACCAGTCAGAAAACCATTCCAAGTAGTGCCTTCTCTTTCCTTGGCACACTACACAGAAGGATTTGAAGTGCTCAGCAGAATCTCTGGTGATGTTTGCACACTTAGACAACAAGTGTTTCATGGCACAGTTGTGGCCGCCACAGCCATATGTGCTTTTATGATTATATTGTACACATCCTTGATGCACACATAAAGGAGACTCCTCTTCTGTTTGCCTGCTCTCAATCAACTTCTCAGTGTGTCCACATGTAGAATTTCATATCTGAAATGAGGCACATAGTAAGCAGTTTATTAGAAATAATTCTGTATATGTAAATGGGAAAAGCACTGATATGTACATTTAGACTTAAAAAGCCAGAGAGGGTGTGCTCTCCATACTTACTTTCTAAGCAGATAGTATTCATGGCTCAACTTTGTCTTGGGATTGTCTTCCTTGTCCTTATTCCAGCAATAGTTGCACAATATTCTCTCTTCGGGATTACATATGTGGAGCATTGCATATTCTTTTTGTACAGTTGTTCTCTAAATTTAAGCTGAAAATCCTGGGGCAACTTCAGGAATGATTACTCAGCAATTAGAGAGAAATCTTATTCATCTCCCTCTGATCATGTACAACTACACTTGCACCAATTTCTGACATACATTACAGCCATATTATGAAACCAAATATTTTGCAAAAAGAATAAAATTTTCAATCATTTCTCAGAATGACTTCCAGTTATTTTGCAAAATGATAGAAAACAGTAGGCATGCATTATGCAAAATGTCCAACCTCTAGCTTTTTGAACTCATTGGTTTAAAAGATAACAGAAAGAACTCTTTTCATTTTATTTCCCAGACTATTTAAAACTCCACAGTATATTACTGAGCACACTATATATTACATTCCCAAAAATAAAGACTCTTCCGATGACAACTCCGTAAAATTTACAGGGGTTTTAAATTTTTTGTTCCTTGGATTGATATTTGACCTGACCTTCCTCTATCAATACCAGAACAATAGTGATAAAAGGTAATGTATTATGAAGTGCTGGAAACCAGTAGGTATTTCAGGTGATCAGGATGACCAAGCAAAGGATGTGGTCCAGGGGTGTAATAAAATGACCATTATTTTCTGAAATACCTAAACCCAGTCATATTATAGTAGCTGAAACTGTCATTTCATGAAAGAACTAAAAATTGCCAAGCTTTTTTTTTTTTTTAATAGCCACTTTCACAGATTCATGATACTATATACAGGTTGTCTGCTGTTCAGGTTTAAACTTCTGAAGGCCAGTTCCCTGTAAAGACAGTTTTATTCTTGCAAGCTGAATTTAACTTATATACTGCTTTTCCCTATGTGAAACTTTGTTTTGTGATGCTATTTCCTCATGTCTTGAGAGGATTCTCATTCAGCTGCTGATCTGTAGCAGAGGCCTGGGACTGTGGTCTGTCTCTATATATGTGGAATTTGTGTTTCTCTCCATGCAGCCTCCAGACACGCAAGACTCTCCTCTCCAAGGGTATGATTGAAGGTTGTCCACCATGTTTTCCCATTAACACAGACACAACCTGCCCTTTATAATTTTCTCTCGCATTTTTGTATTTATTTTATTAGTGAAGTCTCTGTGAGCTCTCGCTCCACTGGGGAAAAGTACTGGGAAGACAAAGTCCTATGTGCAATTCTTACATGCTGTTGTTAGAGATCGTGGTACCACCACTCTGTTGGGGTATGCCTCCCCTCTCAGCCATGGGCGGGTTGTTGTGTTTCTCCATGCTGCAGGACTCTAAAGCAGATCAGGGGCTATGAGCTCTTTTCCATGAGTCCTTCCCTTAGCATGTGTTCCCTGTCGAGCACAAATCAGGGTTTTGCTTCCTACAGGTTCAGATGAGGCATTTGAGGATGCTATCAAATTTCTCTGCCAATGTCTGTCTCGCCTGTATTGACGGCATTGGGCATGTGTCCCTTCCTGACTATGACCCTGCTGTGGGTGGGGTTGCCTCTGGATTTGGTAACTGAGCCACCAGCTGGTTGTGCATTACCCTCCCCAGCTATGGCTCTGGCACCATTGCTATTAGAAAGACCTGAGTCATGTGAGCCTACCTGTCTGAAGTTCAACAGAGGAAAATGCACAGTCCTGCACCTGGGGAAAAAAGAGGGAAGTTTCTGGTTGAGGGTGAAAGCAGCCAGATGGCATGTCTGCTGCCTCACCAGAGAAAAGAGGACTATATATTACTTATAGGTAGCCTCCAGGGAATGAGCACTGTATATTATCTTCATTGGTATTTCTCTATTCAGCAAAAAAATTTGATTTATTAAGCAGCTGTTCGCAAGTGAGGAAAATTACTTCACTGTGTGTCAGAAAGTTTAGTTTGATTTTCTGAAATTTTTGTCTGGGAAGTCAAGCCTGGTGTTTTATTAATGGCCCCTTGACTTTTGAAGCCAGCCCTTGTTTCCAATCAAGTCTTAGCCATAGGGTTTACTTATACTGAAAATGCACGCCAAGTCCTATTTCTCTGAAAACAGCAGAAATGACTGACTTTACGAGTCAGAAATGTCCAATTCTGCAATTCTTTTGAGGCTTTTGTTCAGAAACTGCTACCTCTTCTGCTCTCAGGGTTTTTCATGCCAATCTCTCTCTATCCCTGGAGAAAGCATAAAGTGCCTGAAACCCCTGAACCCCCTTTCTTGGCCTGCAGCTATGGAGGTACCTTCTTCCCCAGCCAGTATTTCTAGTAGTCTAAGGCACCCTGGTTATTGGGAATACATGGAAATGGAAATGTCAGGTGACATAGCCTGTGGAAAACTGCCTGGAAAGAAAAGATCAGTATCCTAAAGGGAGTTAGACAAGTAGGATTACAGTCTGATAAAAACCTCAAGTCAGGATTGCTGCAAAATGCAGTCTTTGCTGCATTTGTCCTTGCCTTGATTTGATTTGATTTTCCATGATTCTCTGGTGAACTAGAGAGGGAACAGATGCAGCTGAAAGACATTCAGGAGGCAAATTCCAGCCATGTGGAAAGAGTGATGCAGGAGTGGGAACAAGGAGTGGCTGAGGGCAAGTTTGCTCCCATCAGTGAGAGTGCCACTTTTTTAGCAACTTTAAAGGATTAAATAAATAACTTGAGATGAAGGCCAGAGACACAGTCACCTTGCCTTGTTGCTGTGTGGCAGAAGTATGCTGATAGTCTGCTTTCTTCTCCTCATTCCCAGTCCTGTTCTTCAAATCTTATCCCCTCATTCTGTAGTAGTGTGTGATCACGATTATTTCCTAGTTTAGTACTATCCTCTGTCATCCAGTTAGGGAAAAAAAAGAGTCACCTTCATGATTGTGGTGCCTCTGACCAAGCAGATGAAGGTAACTGGAGATTCCCCTTCTTCTATAGTGGTCAACTCCTGGCACAGTTAAAGGAGTTCATTGTCTCAGAGCAGGAGAAGGCTTTCTCTGCCAAACACTGACTCTCACAAAGCAAGACAAGTGGTAGACATAAAGTTTGCATAGACAGTTCCATAAAAAGCATGACTTGCTGCTGGCTAACATCACCAACTTAAATAATAGAATTATTGGACCCCCTAATTTGCTTGTTATCATGCTGAGTTAGTATTAACATCATTAGCAATAAATTTTATTAGGGGGAAAGAAGGCGCTACTATTTTTTTGTGATGATATGATGCAGGCTACTGTGAAAGTTTGCATTTTTACAGGAATTAAATTGTGATTTTAATACATGGTTGAACAAGATTTTTTTGTCTCTATAGCTGGGAGGTACTGTTTTTAAAATCACGTTTTATGTTTCATTCCAAATGCAGATATAAAATACTTCTAATTACTTGTATAATTTATGTGCATTTTTGTAGGAGGGACTTTACTTTTTAAGCACAGTCATTTTGTTTGTTAATAACTTTATTATAGTAGAAGGTTATAATATAATGTTACAAAGCTATACAGTGCCTACAGAATGCATGCAAGGCATTTTCTTTAACCAACCATGTTGCTAGGGGAGGAAACAAAAATGTTATGCCAATTTCCATCCTCTTCCACCACAAGGAGAATATTATTTATTTGTGTAGCTTTAAAACAAATCTGTATCATAGCAGTTTATTGCTTTCTTAATGACACACAGTTAACTAATAGTGAGCTACACACCCAAGTTGATTCTCTCCATGTTTTGAAAGTAGCTCCCCAACTACTGTTGAATCTGGCTGGTAGCTGTCATCCTTTTTACTGTGATCCTTTGGGCACCAAAGACTTCTTGGTCAGATTTTTCTCACATACACACACACTGCAAGCTCTAACATTTCTTTCTGTACAGATGTGGTCCAGGCTGTCTGCAAAGGGTGAGCCATGAGAGCTTCCCAACATCTCACTTGTGTTATGAACTTCAGTGATTTCCACCTTTTGGTGTTGTATAGCATGACTCATACTCTGACCTGAAAATACCTTTTTATGATCAAACATCTTGATATATACAAAGGACTTTGAAGCAAAAAGGAAGGAAGACAAGGTAGGAAGACTGCAGAAGAGATGGGATCCCATAAAAGTAACAATCTTGGTGGGACCAAAAGCAATGAACGCAGCAATGAGATTGCACAGGTACAACAACATCAACCAATTGTTATTTTATTGCTGTCTGATGTGCAAGAGATGTTGAAGGTGAAGCAGAAAGGAATGTAAAGATTCACAAGAGTGAAAAGGTGGATTTCAACAGCATCATGAGGAGAGACTCTCATGGAAGTTGATCAGCTGATAACCTCTAATTAGTTAAATGATTAAATTATTATCCCACTAATTCTAGGCGAAAAAAATGTGACCTTATGCAGATGGCAAGAAAAATAAAGATATAAGAAACATAAAGAATATAAATCTCAGCTCCTCTAATGCAAGCCATTGATGTCTTGCATTAGATGAGTTGAGATTCATATTCTTTTTTAGGGATAGGTATAAAGCAGCTGAGCTATAAAAGCTGAATGCCTTTCATAGAAACATTTTACCAAAATTTTAATCTTTTTTAGTGGAATTTATTTCTGTCTTCAGGCACAGCAACTGGCAATGTCTCACTGAGATATAATATGCTTTTCAGCTACACTAGGGCTATTAGCTTTTTCCATCCCTCCAATCCAAGCAGCAATATTTTCATTCCTTCCATCCGTACAGGGTACAAAATTTATAGAACTGCTTCCAAGCTAAAGACACTGTGAGTAACTACTTATATACTTCATAAATGCACAAAATCAACATAAGATTTACAAAAAGCCATTGCTACCTTGGATGCCTAAGATATTTGTCTTTTTAAGAGAAGACAAATTCTGTCTGAATGATCTAAAATTTCGTCCTGACTGTAAAATATTACTTTTAACTGAAAAATTTTGTGAATGATAATACAGGCTTTTGTTTGAACTTGCAATGTCCATTTCAGTAATAGTGTATAATTTTTTTGACATATATTCATAATGTGAGAAAGATAAAATTCATTTCTGCTGCAGTGATACCATCTCAAAAAGTGATTTTGAGAAAATATTTTAAGAAATAACTATCTATCACTGATTTAGTTTTTTAAATAGGTGGTTTAATAGTTCAATTCACTTAGAAAGTTACACTTAACAGTAAAGAAACAGACCTGCTCAGGAAGAACAATGTCTTCCCTGATATTTTATGAGAGCTTATGGGAAATAAATATGAAATGTATGGGAAATTATATAGATATTTACATTTCAATAATCTGTACCTTAGTCCATATAAACTAGCTTCCTTATTTGTGTTTCTGCATCACAGTTATCAAGTCTCCCCCTAGTGCCTTTGACTTCACAAATTTTGATGTAAAAACAGTAAGACAGAAGAGCCATGAACTTTCTTCCCTTTTCTCCAGGTCCATCCACAGATCACTGGGTAGCACCATGAGGAAATCACTGAAGTCACCTTCCTGTTTACTAGCTGAGACACTGGAGGCCGTTTGTTCTATTACTCCAGGAAGCTGATGTGCAAAGCCCTGTGCGAGCGTGTTGCACCATTTCCAGAGCACACCCTCAACTTGCTGAGGAGTGAGTTTGCTGTGTCTGTCCATCACTGTATCACTGTCCTATCCCAGGTCCTGCACATGCTGCAGGACCTGCAGGACACTGCAGGAGGCTGATGCTAGCAGCAAGGCAACCTTCTGTGGAGCATCCCCACATTTTGCTTGAAGAAGCGGCTTCCACTCAGCACAAATGACAGCAGGTCCAGACAGCTCAGGGCAGTCAGGCTCAAAAAAACCTCATTGTAGCTTTCTAACTGGTCAAAATCACTCTGTATGTAGTAGGCCCTGAACAGGTGATAGGGAAGGAACCAAATTATGATGATCCAGATGAAAATCAGGTTTTTCACCTGGGCCCAGAATTCTTGATGTGAACAGAGAGAGGTGGAAAATTTTCTCACCACTTTTACCAGGATAAAAATCTGCAAGCTCAAGAGGACACAAGAAATGAGGGCAACAGCTACAATTACGGTGTAGTTCAGGGCTTTCACACTCTCGTGCTGTAGTTCTTTGTGGAACTTGAAGCATGTTGTATTATTGTATAAGCCTGAGCGTCCATACTCGAAGTAGAAGAGCGGCACCACAAAGACCATGACGAAGACCCACACGGCAGCGCTCGCCCCAATGGCGTGCAGCTTCCTGTAAAACTCCACCTTGTCCCTCCACTGAAAGAAGATGAGCCACCGGATCACCAGCGTGATCACATAAAATATGAAGGTCAGGTACATGTGGATGTGCACCATGGCACTCACCATTTTGCAAAATGGCATATCAAATACCCACTTCTTTTTGACATAATAGTGGAGGCGGAAGGGCACCGTGAAGAGGAGGAGGCTGTGCACAACGACCAGGTTAATGATGGCAGTCGTGGTCACAGACAGAGTGTTCATCTTGAGGAGCACGAAGGACATGGCGATGGACCCAATTCCACCTCCAGCAAAGGCAACCGAGTAGACAGTGACCAGAATGGCACTCATGGTGCTGGTGTGAATGAAGGTGGAAGAGGAGTCACTGCTGTTCCTGGTCCCTTCAGTCATGTTCACGAAATCTTCCTGGTACATATTCTGGAAATGAAAGAATATGGAAAGATTAAGATAAGGTAGGAATGAGATGGCCTACCTAAAAAGCCAGGAAGACTTCCCACCTGGCTCTTGTCCAAGGAATAATCCTGAAATCTCACAGATGACATCAGTAGCTGTAACCTGTATTTTATCCAAAATCCTCCAGCCTAAGGGAAAATGGATGAGAAGGCTGGGCAGAGAACTTCTTTAGTCCTTATGACATTTCCAGCTATAGTCCTAAAAACAGGCATGAATCAATAATATATGGGGAGAAATGATCCTTAGAGAAACTACATCATTGTGATGATTTTGTGCTGTGTTATTTTTTCTCCTCTCTTCTGAGCATCTTCATGCTTTTACAGTGAAGATCAGAGATATTGTTTTAATTCTGCTACTCATTCATCCATTTATTTATTTGCAACACAAAACTGTCCTTCCCAGGGCCAGATAACAACCATATGTTGTTCTATCTAAGATACAAATTCTGTTTGTTACTGAGAGCTGAGTTTTGAACACATTACAGTCAACTTCTTCTCCATGGACAGTTTCTCTCAGCAAGGGATTAAACACCATGGATACCCAGTCTTCATGGAAATCCTGCTTAGATCCAGCCAGGCCAAGAAGCGTAGGCAGCACTGTCCTGATTCTCAGGGCCATTTCAAATCTTACATGTAGTAACTGGGTGTTACAAAATGGGCTGCTAAAAAACATTAGGAAAGGACATCCTGGGTGAGTGTAAATCATGATGTCTGACCCATGCAGAACCTAGATGCAAGTTAATAGTAAGTTTGAAAAGTATGCTATATGTAAAGTAGGAAAAGTATGCTATAAATTGTTAATATACTGCAGTCTAAAAGAGAGATTAGAAATAATTCTTATAAATCTAAATGCAGCTCCTGTTGGATTTTAAGTACTAGAAGATCATATAGGAGAGGAAGAGTTCAGGTAGGGTGTTACCTTGAAGCATATTTTTATTTGTAAAAATGTTCAGGGGATGTTTACATTACAGTTACAGAAAAGAAGCAGGGAAAACTGAATGGTCTTGGACTCTGTACTATCACAGTTATACTGCTACGTCTGCCTGAACTGTGATTTAAAACTGACTCTGGTAAGTCATCCATTTTACCAGTGAATCTCACAACACAACAAGGAGTTCTATCCAGACTTTTTGAGATTTTTCATTTAATACTCAAATGCTTTTCACCTCAGAAAGCAGTTCCTCAATCTCTTTGTATGAGTGATGCTTCAGCTTTATTTTCATTTTTTTTTGGTAGCATGAACTGCCAAAAGTTGGGAGATGAAAAAGTTTTTTACCAGTCCACTCATTTTATGGAAAAGAGGAAATGCCTATAACAGTTTTATGAACTGTTTTTGTTCATAGTGGGGAATGAATATCTCTTATGCACCTCAGGTGTTTTGTGTTCTTTCTTAGCAATATTTCTAAGCACTTACCCTCACAGTAATAAAGATCTCTTGCTACATTGAAAAGTTATTCTCTAGCTATCCCAATGCATCTAAGACTCCAGATATCTTATTATAATCAGTACAAATATAAGTGCCATATCTCAATCTGATGCAATGATTGCTCGCATTACTGACCTTTTGTATTTCATCTTGCATTTCAGAGTTATGTGGACAATTAAGAAAATTACAATGGGTTGCAGTGAAGGAGCTTTTTATTGAAGTCACTGCAGATTGGCACATCGCAGCTCTTGCATCAGAAGTGGTGCAAGTTCCTTCCACTCTGTTCTCATTTCTGAGTACTCCATCTCACAACCATGCAAGTCAGAAGGGATTAGCAAGAGCTCTTCATCAGTTTCTCCAAATTGTTAAACTTCATTTTGAAAAGATGTCTCTAAAAAGAGGTGTTATCACACTGTTTTGATTTTAAATGCATATTTCAAGTTTAAAACTTTTTAAAGTGTCACAGAGGGAAAGGCAACACACTGGAAATGTGGCTTGGTGTGAGCAGACCCAGCAGCAAAGCTGCACTTGGAGAGGAAGAACTTCTTGTTGTCACCCTCCAGAGGCCAGCAGTGAAACCTGAACTGAAGGCAGTAAGAACAGATAGGCAGAAGTCAGATAACTGATATTTTACTTTGACATTCCAGTGCAGGGGACAAGAGACCTATTTCTGTCTGCAAATAGGCAACTGAGTCCATGAAATGAAGGTTTCTGCAGAATTCTGCAGTCTTTGTAAAATCTCTGCATAGTAAGAATCTGCAGGAGATGTAATTTTCATTAATCTTCAAAAAACAAAAACAAAAACAAAAACAAACTACTAGCAGCTGTGATAGGAGATTATCAGCTCCCCAGTAGCACAGACACCCCACTGAAATATCATTGCATGATGAATACAGAGTGTAACATAACACAGGGCATGTTTCACAGAGGAAATGCTGCTTTCTGGCGAAGTGAGGTTTCCTATCACACTGACATTCACAAAGCTATAACCTACTGACCTGAAATGCAACTTACAAGTCCTTTTGCCAGAATTTAGCAGGAGGTCCATGGAAAAAGAATTAATGTGGACCTCACATGACACAGCTGTTCTTGTTTCTGTGCCTTTCCACCGCCTTTAGTAACTGCCAGTTCAGTGATATTGCTCAAGTCTTGGAGCCAGGTTTGATTTTCCTCAGTGTTAAACCTCTCATGACTTGGCTGAACTTCTGCTGGACATGAACCTTGACCCACAAGGCAATAGTGGGCACCAGTTCATTTGGGTGCCACAACAGCTGCTGGTGCCAAGGGCTGCAGGACAATTGCAAAAATAGTTGGTTTAGTCTAAAAAAGGGGGTAGGTTGCCAACAGGCCAGAAACTAGTTTCTTTCAGAAATATGATCAGCAAAAAGATTCTTGTGCATTCAAGATTTGTCAGCTGTCAGTGTGGATAATGCCATCACACTCATTTTATGTGACTGTCTTTGCAGAACAGTCTGTAAGATTTCCCTGGACTGTTCTCTTCAGGACAGAAAAAGTCATAGTGCTCAGTCCCTGTCTGTGTTCAAAGCCAAGTTGGATGGGGATCTGAGCAACCTCCTTGAGTGCAACATGTCCCTTCCCATAGCAGGGCTGTTGGAACTAGATGATCTTGAAGGCCTCTTTCATCCAAAATTTTTGTGTGATTTATGAAAACAATTTAATCTCTGTCAAAATTTTCCAGGTAAGAAATATTCATTTCAATCTTCAGGAACTTGTTTCTATTTTATCTTACTGTTATCTATCTTACTATTTAAAAAAGAAAAAAATGCAAGAAAGAAGAAAAGATTAACCATACTTCTGGACAGAATTTGTACAACCTCATCTTCCAGGCATTTCATGTACTTCTGTCTCTGTCTTCAGATTTAAAAACCTTTTGTCAAATTTTGCCTTCCCCTGTAGATACCGGATATGAGACAGAAGAGGCTTATTCTCCCTTGATCACAGCCATACCTGTGGCTCCTCAGTGAACTGCTATTACACTTGTACTTGGCTCTTAGATGAACAACTTCGCATTTGGAAGGGGTAAAATGCTCATTCTACTTTGTGTCTGATTTAGCAATCCAGATCAGCCTGTCACTGGCTTGCTCCTTCATTCCATGCTATTTTCCCAACCAAGTCCATGAGTCACCATTATGTTACATCAATATTATATCAACTTATTAAAAAAAACACTCATTTGTCAGAAATGATGACACTCTTACAATCCCTGTCGAACAGTGAGCTCTACTCTGTATAACAAGTGTTTGCAAAAATTTATCCCCCTGTACACGTCTGCTGAGAGACTGGCAGGCTTCACACAGATTTTCATGTGTTCTGACAGTTGGGCTCTGCAGAAGAAGCATTTTCTGTCTGCATGCACCCAACTGAGAAGTTTCATTTGAATTTGGAGGAGAAAAAAGTTCAACTCATATGAAAGATTTCTATTTTCGACAGGTTTAATAAATTGAAAAATGAGTGTTTGTCAGAACTGACATTCCTGCACTGAACTAGACTAGGTTGGAGAAAGTGAAAAATAGAAATAATTTTTAACAAAAGTCTGTTTAAAATCTGCATCTGTTTCACAGAATCATCATTATTCTCAAAGATGTTTTCTGTTAAGGGCATTTTAATTGCATTTCAATTTGTTCTAATTCCATGCTGTGTTATTGTAACATAGGCTATGTTACGATAACATATATTATTGCAGAATTTATTTAATTTCAAAATAACCACACAGACCTGAAGTTAAATGAAAAACACTAAAACTAAAATAACATTAAATATCAAGCACATTTTTACATTTAGACATGGACTTTTTTCAAACAACCTTTCATGATTCCCCTAACCCATTTTGTAGCTCAACAGTTCATGTCTTGCAGGCTTGTCAACATTATACCAATATTTTGTGGTTTCAATTCAGTCCATTGAAGAACAAATGGGATGGAAAAACATGTTAAGTTAGTCTTCTTTCATTTGAGATTGTCACTATTTTTATACAAAAAAATTGGAAACCATGAAGTGTTCCTAAAAAGGATTATTTACCTCCTTAGCTGTATCTTAACAGAGACAACAAACCCTTCTTGTCCTTACAGAGACTGGGTGATATCAAACACACACACTCAAAAGATGGATGAAAACAAAATGCACTGCCTCCCAGTTTTAGAAGACAGTGTAAAACTACAGGGTAGCGATACGGAAAAGAATGAAGCAATGCTGTCCCTTACTAGGAAATTACCAAACACAATGAGTAAACATTTGTGCAGAAAATTGATTCAAAATAAAACAGACCACTGAATTCTTTCTCCTGCCAAAGTTGCAAGAATTCTTTTAAAAACTGCATACCAAGGGGTTATTTTTCATTCTATGTATACTTACAGATTAGAGTTTCTCTTCACTCTTCAAGTGTTGTTTACTTGGATCTTCATTCTATGTAAGCTCTAAGAACAAAAAGCAAAAGACCTGGTACTTTAAAGAGTCATTGCCTTGCTTCCTTCTTTGAGCTTATGACAAAACTTTAACTTTGAGGCTGCGCTATGTGAGGGTAGGGCTGCCCATGGCATACAACCTTGGGAAGATTTTTTGTTGCATCACAGCATCCCTTACTTTGCAGCTACTTCTTAGCAATTTGAGGTCTTCAAAGCCTCCTATTTCTGAACAGGGCTTTATACTACTGCCTAAAATGATAAATTATACACACAGAAGTGAGCCTCACAGTTCATAAAGACACATGCATGGAAGGGCTGTTCCTCAGAGTGAAGGGGATGATTTGAAGGTGTGTTTTGAGAAAACAGGTCAGGACAAGAGCAAAATATGATCTAGATCTAAGTGTGGGCTTGGATGTGGTCAGAGACACCTAAGTGTAAGGCATGAAACCAAGCTTGCTCTACAGCCCAGCACCATTTCTCCGCTCTGCTTTCTGCCAAGATTTTAGCTCAGTGTCTGGATCTCAGGACATGGTGCCATCACTCCAGCTTCACAGTGCCAGCAGAAGGAAACTAGGAAATTTGGTTTAATTTAAAAAGTGGTTAGCCATGCCAGTGTCAAAGGCCCATCAAGCAATGATGGTTGCTGTGAGGTGTATGTGTGGTAAAAGATGTCCTACTGTGGGACTGAGTTTCTGTGAGGAGTCTGTGCAAGGTCAGTTTTGCCCTCCTGTTGGCTTAACATGTTTCTGTCAGAACACATGGTTATATTTGAGTGTACTTGTTCTGAAGGCGACAGTATAGACATGTAACTTTTAAGTGCAACCTCACACGTGAACGTTTTAACCAACTGCATCCTGTTGCCTCACATTTGGTTGAAAAATCACAAGGGAAGTCCTGCTCTGCACAACAGACTGGTATGTGATGGAAATTGTCTTTTTGTATTTTGCAATTTTAACAGTGGTTGACAGCTAAAGAACTGTTTCGATTATATTAAAATAAGCTTGTCTCAAGGATCTGTTGAAAGGCATACGGATAAAAAGCTAAAAACTCCATGGCAAAGGCAGAACTAAAGCTAAGATACCCTTGAATCAAGATTTGTGCCTTCTCAAATTAGTACATTTATCTTAGCTTCTTCTAGGTCTCGTTTTAGAGTGAATACATCCCAGTGGAAAGAAAGCTAAGGTATCTTTAAAACCTTCAGGTAGCTTCTCTATGTGTTTTTAAATTATGCAATATTTTTGATACATAAGTTACACACAGTTAAGCATAAGTTAAAACATAAGCCATGTTTTAATGCTGTATATTGATATATATTTTGATGCAATATAATAATTACATAACATAGAAGTTATATAATTTTGTTGATAAGTAACAATGTTGTTTCCTCAAGCAGTCAAAACAAAAAAAGAGATTTTCAGGTTGAATTCTTTCCACATGTTTGTAGTTGGCAAATCTTCAATCCTTTAATCCAGGATTAAACCAAGTCGTGAAATGCCAGAATATTATCTGGGACAGACACCCTCGTTGCCGGTGTTGGTCTCTAATTTGTAGTTAGCATCAAGATATAGATAGGTATAAAATGCTTAATATACATCATTACAACTAATTTTCCCTGCTAAATTGATGCAATTTTGCCCAGGATTTACCATCAGCATTTATAATGGATTCCAGACTGGTATTTTTAGATTTTCAGCTGTAATGTACTGAGCTGGTGGCAGAATGTGGTTATTTTATAGCATCACCAGTTTTGAGCACTGATACTCAAAATGCATGTATTTTAGGAGTTTTGAGTAATTGCTGGTAATTTTAGCAATATTCTGAAAATCTAGAAGTATGATAGTGTGTTTTCATAGTACTGTTGTACCATGTGGATTCAACCATCACCTAGTTTGAGTTTGCATTGCAGCAACAATTTCAAGGGCCAAAGTTGTTGAGAGTTGATGAGAGTCCAGGCCAGCTTTCAAGGATTGCTTGTCTTGAGACTGATTAGCATCAAGGAATCTCTACTCTGGATTGTGAAAAGTCCTTGAGGAAAGAGAACCATGCCCTTTATGCTCAAGCAGAATACAGGCTGCTAGTGATTTTTCAACTGTTCCAAACTTGTAGTTATACACAGAATATCCATGGCAACACAGGTGTTTTGTTTGTCTACATTTATTTTGTCAGGACTCAAGGTTTTTGAGTGCTAATTCAGAAGTGTACTACAAAGGGTGGCAGGATCTATGCAAGCACGGTGGTTGGCTCTTCTAGAAAACTATTCTTTTTCGCTTATTTAAGTTGCAGAAAGCAAAAAATAAGATCCACCTGGATTGACTGTGGTCAATCAACTATAAATTGACTGTGGGTAACCTGGCTCTTAGTTAGTGGTGGGTAAAGCTTGAGTGATAGTCCTGACAACACTGAACTAGTGTGGATTACACAGAATCAGGGAGGACATCATTAATAATAATTTGTAGCCCTTACAGAAAGCTTGCTTTTTGATCTGCTCAGAGTCCCTCCTAGTGCCAGCTGTGGGTCTGGGGTGAGTGGTAAGACTGACTGATCAGTTATTAAGTTGCAATTGTGATAGGTTTGAATTTTATTATAAAGTAAAAGATCAGCTGCTAATATGAAGAATGGAAAGGCAGTATGTAATTAGAGTGAGTAACTTATAGCTGTTACCAATAAAAGCCTATTTTTGACTCATATTTCTACTGTGCTTTACTATTTCAAGCACCTGAATAGAAAGATATTAATTACCTACAAAGGGAAAACCATTCAGTATCAGTATCAGCCAAAAACATTTTATAGATAGTAAGTTTCCTAAAATGTCTCTCTCTGGGTTCTGATCAGTTGTGATTTGTGGCTGTCACCCAGGCAGTGCAAGGTGTCCTGTGAGTGAGAAATACTGCCTGTGACACATCTGAAAGAACATTTTGGAAAAGTACAGGGAGTAAATGTCACTTGAAATTCCTTGTTTCACACACCTTTGCATAGCAGAGCCATACATTTAAGCTCCTCTAAAAAGTGGAAATGCATCTGGTGGCCTCCTCCTAGTTTTTAAACTGAAACAATACCTACTTTGCAAGTTATTATACCTGGGAATTATTACTCAAATTTGCTTATATGTACCTGAGGAAAAATGGCATGGAGAAAATCTGTTTCCCTTTCAGTCTATCTCACTACCTTTTCCTCCTACAGAAATGCCAAAATTGCACCATGTTGAAGTATAGCGTATCAATAAATCCTCCTCAAATTTCTGTTCAGGTCTTACAGCTAGGAAGAAGTTCATTAAATCAGTGAGAGGTTCTAGCACTATATTATACTTTTTCTGAAGTATTTTTTCCCTGGTCTTTTTTGGTTTCAGATTCAGAAGCAGCCTCCACATGGTTTTTTTAGGGGTAAAATGGTAGAATTCATGAAGTCTTTCTGTACAGCATTGGATATAGAAGATATGCGTGTTGCCATGTGAGCCTGAGGTATGTGTGCAATTCAGAAAACAATGCTGTGTAGAAATATCTAAACTAGCTTTAAATAGGTAGTTGGTGATAATTTTGTGTTGGAGTGACACTCCCTCATCAAATTTATCCCTGTTTTCTAGGCTTAGAGACTTCAGCACTTCAATTAGCTCCACCAGAGCCAGTTTTGGTACCTCTGCATGACTCTGCAGAAAGTAACAGGCATATCCCAGTCCATGTGGATTGTGACTGTTGAATCTTAAAAATATCCAGGTTGGCAGTCACCTCGAGAAATTTTACTGTCAAACCTCCTGTTGAAAGCAGGGCTATAGACTGAGGTACCCAGGGTCCCATCAAACTGAGCTTTGAATATCTTCAGCAGGGGAAATTATGCTACTCTGAATTTTTCAGTGTCTGTCTTGGACAAGGAAGACGGAATCTGGACACCACATCCCAGGTGTGGCCTAACAGGTAGTAAATGGCGTGGAATAATCACATTCTTCACTTGCCAGCTGTAGTCCTTGACCTGCTGGCTGCGCTCTTGCTTCTGCAGCCCATGATGAGGTTTCATTTCATTGCTGAGCTGTATGAGTGCCTGAGAGCATCAAGGGTGGTGTCTAAAAGTGCCAAAGTAAAGGCAGATCTGCTAACCTTTTATGAGGGTAACTTGAGATGATCAGCATCTGAGCTGGTTCTGAAAAATTTACTCATAAGGAAAAGTATCGGAGCCAATGAGGAACCAGTGTAATCATGATGGAAATTTCCTTCTTACTTTTTGCTCAAAGAATAATTGGCAAAACCAATAACACTTTCTTCTTTTCTTTTAATACATTTCAGAAAGGACTATGAAAGTGTGGATGTTACTGTAAAAGGAGACCAGCAGCCCCTTCTGCAATAATATTCCCAAAATACACTTTTAACTATAATTTTACTTCCAGTGATTTCATAAAATATGACATTCACAACTGCTGCAGTGGACTAAGAACACAAAGTACTTTTAACTTCTCCCCTGTCATGTTTCCCTCCAGCTCTGCTGTAATCTTACCTCCCACCAGGAACCGTTGAGCTCCATCCAGATCTATAGCCTTCTCATTCGAGTTTAATGCTGTTTCCTTCCTCCTGGTCTGTCTCCAGTACCTCAGCACCTCTGCTGAGGACCTTCGCAGCACTTACCCAGCCACCCTCTAGCAGCATAGCAGGACACTCTCCTCACTCCATGTGACTCCTGGACTTTGCAAAGAAGCGCTGTTGAGGAACTACTACTGCAACCCAGCTCTGTCTGCTTCCTGAAGTGCCACCCAATGCTCATCAACCACAAACAGCTGACAGACAGGATTGGACCAGTTGTTATCATCAGTCATTATCATCTCACTCATCAAGTTCATGGATGAAGATATGTTTTGTTCTGTCCAACATTTGATAAACATTTTCAGTTATTGCAAAATGCATTTTCCTGTAAGTGGCTATAGGTGAAAGAAAGAGAAATAATTGTAATGAAAATTAATATAACACATGTGAGTATGTGTTTGGGATATATATATATAGACATAAGTATCTCTCTCCTGTGGTATGAAGGCTACTCAGCCTCTCAGCAGGATTATCTCAGTTGCTCACATGATACCTCAGAGGAGATCTGACAGCCCTCGAAGGAACTTTCCTCAGGATACAGTGATAAAACATCTGTAGCAACCCTGAAGCTGGGCATCCTGAATAGCTGAAAATGTTCTGGTACTCCTGAAATGCTTCTATCGCTTTATCAAACAATAGTCTTCCAGAGAGATGTAAGCATCCACTCTGCATATGCTTTTTGTATACTGCAGTTGTTTTATAATTGAAAAGTACTGACTCAAACTTTTTATAAACAAAGAGAATGAAGCATGTGAAAAGGAGAAGGATGTGGGGTGAATTTGCTATAAGATACCATGATCTTCTTTGTAATACACTGTTTTATAATAATAATTCTTAATTGTAGCCATTTCATACATCTGCTACCAGAAATCTGTCAGAGAAACAAAGGTACCTGCAAAGCTGAAATTATTCCTTGGCCCCATTTAATTTCAAAAAGTCATTCTCTATCAGTGACATGGCAGAATAGCTACAAAACCCAGCCATGCAACAAGTAGCAGGGTAGGACAAACTCATATTTCAAAATCTTGATGTTGCATTCCCAGGAGCTCAGTATGAATAATAAAAGTGTTCAGAATAAGGATGTCCTCTTTCTTCCAAATTAAGGGCATATGCTTGGGGATTTTAAATCCAAAAGCTCATTAAATGTTCTGTCCTATTCCCCTGTTAAGATTCCACCAGATAAAAAGCAAGATTTGTAGAAAATATCATACTTTCTCTAACAATGTCTTACTGCTCTTTTCAAGGTTTAATAAAGAAACTGTTTTTCCAATAACCAGTTAAGCTTAGAAATACTTTTAGTGATCTGTCACTTAAAAATTATGACAAATATAATGTTAAAATATATAGTAATACCTTTTCTTAAATAAAAAGTACAGCAGTATTTTCCATGACACCCAAATGCAAAAATTAAAAACCATGCTGAATTTGCCTCATCCTATATTACATGCTATGAAAGACTTCAGACATTTTCTTCAAAGTTACTTAACAAGTCTGCTCCTGAGTCAGAATTAGACTACTTCTCACCTAATGTCTCATGCTTTAACCTGTAGGCTATATTTTGCGTTTCAATAAGCAGAAGGAATGTTTCCAGAAAAGAAATCTCACACTGACTTGTGAAACCCAGTAACTCTTGTCTCAAGCAAAAAGCAGATATGGGTTTTTAAGAAGCTGCTCATCCTCAGCAGTTATATGTAGCATTAAATATCCCTGAGAATTTGATTTTTTGAGAAGCAGAAGTTTGCACTTTCAATGGGAATGTAGCTTTATTTTTTTTTTTTTCCCCAAGACTGATCTATTTGCACAGTGCTAGGATATAGGATATGGACTTCTGGAGGTCATCTGTGTTAACTAGGCACTCAAAGCAGTGCTGGATTATGTCAGGCTGCTCAGTGCCTGGACCAGCAGAGTTTGAATAGCTTAAAAAATTGAGGTCACATCATCTGCAGGCTCTAGTCCCCAAGTTTGACTGCTCTCATACTGTAATTTTTTTTCCCTAACATCCAACTGGAATGTTCCATGCTGCATCTTATATCCATTGCATCTTGTCCAACATATATTCTCCTCTGGGAACTATACATGTCCTTGTTTTTCTGCTGCTTCTCATGAAGTACGTGTGGAGAGATAAGATCTGCCTGTGCTTTTCGTGCTTTTCATACTGCAGATCAGGATGTGGTTAGCCTCCGTCTCCTTTTTTTTTTTTTTTTTTTATGTCCATTTTTGACACAGACAGAGGGATCCAGCATATGCTCAAAAAATTCACAGGTGACACCAAGTTGAGTGGTGTGGATGACACACCTGAAGGATGGGATGCCATCCTGAGCTACCTGGACAGGCTGGAGACGTGGGCCGATGAGAATCTCATGAGGTTCAACAAGACTGGAACAGGTTTCCCAGGGAAGTTATGAATGTCCCATCCCTAGAAGTGTTTAAGGTCATTTTGGATGGAGCTCTGAGCAAACTGATCTCGGGCAACATGTCCCTGTCCATGGGAGAGGGGTTGAATCCTTAAGGCTGGTCTCCAATCCAAGCCATTTTATGATCATAATTCTGTGATTCTATGGTTCTGTGATTCCTGGCTGCCAGCTGGGCCCTGGTGAGTGTGTAGAGAAGGCTGTTGTCAGGAATGGAACCTCACTGCCAAGTCCACTCTTTGCATCACAAAAGCTGGCACTCCTGCTGCAACATCTCCCAAGGCTGCATACCTGTAGGCACAGACATGTCCATACTTCCTCCAAAGTAAAACATCTTTCAGGTAGGCAGTAAAAGATACAGCAGTTCATTCAACAGCTGTTGCTCATCTGTGTGATTTTGGGAGTAATTTTTTACCATGCCACAGTCACATGCCAATAACTCACACTAGAAACCAGCCTTCAACTGCTTCCTCAATCTTTACAAGAAAAACTCCTGATTCAGGCTGTCGCATCCAGAGAAAGGAGCAGAACTGTAGAAAGTTTCGCACTAACTACAGATCCATGAAGAGAGAGAAAATGTTTTAGCAAATATGTAATCACTATAGCATTTGACTTTTGTGGCATATCTATTTGGTGTCCAGTTCTTTTATTTTGTGTTCAAATAGAGTCTTACAACACAGCAGGGTAAGGATTAAGGATAAAGTATAGCAACAGAGCAAAATGGGACAGAAAAGGGGTATGGGGTTCAGGTGTGAAGACAAAGTCATTGTCACCAGAAGAAGAGACCTGCAATTTCTGATCTATCAGCCTTTCCTTATCTTTCTTGCTCCTTCCCAATGTTATTCTTTCAGATGAGAAACATTTGATTATTTTTCACCTCAACAGCAGCAACACTTGAAGAGTTAAAAGCATATGAACATGATAAGGCATTCTCCTGCCTCCTAGATGGTTGTAGAAACTTTTTATAATCAGAACAACATCAGAGCTTGGAATTTGCCGATTGAATTATCATGGCCTTTCTCTAGCACCCAGAAGCTGCACATTAACAGACCAGGCCAGAGGTTCAACCCAATATCTGTTTGATGTGCTATCCCACAGGCTGCAAACTCCTTTCAATCTCCTGTAATTAATGTCTGTCACACTGTGAAGAACAAAATATGAGCAGCACCAAAGTGCTTGAGCCAGTCAGTCTTCAGCAACACTTTTCTGTGAGGACTATGCCTGCATCTGGTGAAAATGGGAGTTGTAAATAAATATCTGTGGTGTTTTGCTGAGAGCAGATCAGAAGACCTGAGAATCTATTTGAGCAATGAAGAGGAGGAGAGTCAATAAGATTTTAAAGGACAGAAACAGCCATGGCCCTTTGTGGCTGTTATCAGTCCAGGGATGTTTTGTGAATTAGAAATACAGAACAATCTAGATTGAGGAAGTCTGCAAGGAGACTGAAGAGTTGCAATATCAAGATGTCAACCTAATTTACAAGAGAGAGGTCTTCAGTAATTTGTACAAATTTTCTCCCTGTTCATAGATATGTTACCAGATATGTTCAGTACAGTCACACTTGTCTGCATGGTCTTTTTACTATTTTCTTCAAAGTTTCTACCTCACTATCAAAGTTAAGTGGATTGTGTGCAGATTATTTGAACACTGGAGAGATTATTGAACTTCTACAGAAAACCCAATGAATTGCCTGCTTAGAGGAAAAAAAAAGTTATTGATTCCAGTTAGAATAGGGCACAGTTGATTTTATCTGACCTTTACTAGCCAGAGGAGGTATGAATTTGTTTTAAAAATATTTATTGTATCTTTCACAAGACAGAAGAGTGGTTAAAACAGCAGTGGTCAAAACAGCTGCTCAAGCTGTTTTGTTTTAAAAATATTTCTTGTATCTTCCACAAGACAGAAGAGTGGTCCAAACAGCAGTGGTCAAAACAGCTGCTCAAGCCTTGAGTTATCCACTGTGGCAATGAGTTCTCTGGAGGGTTTATCCTAGAGATCATAGAAAGACTTGTGTTGGAAGAGAGCTTAAATATCAGGAAGGGACCTTTCCCATAGCACAGGATGTCACATTTTTTGCTCCAATGTCTGAAGGACAAAATTTGTTTGCTGTGCTGGGAGTGAAATAGAAACTTTTACTTCCGCTATTACTGTAGCCAGGTTTGGGAGCAGGTTTCTCTATGGGCAGAGAGCCAGTTTTGGGAAAACAACAATCTAATTCTGCCATTTGGGTTTTCCAGTGCTCCTAATCAGTGAAACCTGGTCAGTTTTTGGTCAGTGAGAAAGGGAAGCAGCTTAGACACAAGAAAGGTAGATTAGATACTAGAAGCAGTGAAATCACTGAGAGAAAGAGATATAGTCTGCAATTTTACAGCATGTCAGCTCCTTTCCTGTACAAGTGTGTGACTTAATTTTGCAAAGAAATCTGTAAATACAAGGAACTCCAAAGCTCCAAAGCTTTATCTGTAAGACTTATCTTTTGTCTGTCTCTTTGCCTGGAACAAGCACAGAAGTCTTGCTCTGCTGGGAGGGTCACCAGTCTTAAGCACTGGAACATGAACCTGGGAACTCTTTAACTTGAAAAGACAATCCAAGAAAGACATAAAAATATTCCTCCTTTTTGTTCCAGTTCAGATGTTAGCATGTGGTTTTCATTGTTGCCAAATCTAGCCTAAAAAAACACCAAAAACAAACAAACAAACAAACAAAAAAAACCACCCCAACAAAACAAAACAAAACAAAAAAAACAAAGAAAGCCCAAAGGAAAATCAAACCTTTACAACAACATGGAAGAGAAAGGAAGCTCTTTAAGCACTGTGCCTACTAAAACCAAAATGCAGGCATCCAGTGTCTGAGCATTGATAGAAGACATACTTTTCTGAGCAGACTTGAACATGGCACAGAATTTTTTTAAAATACCATTGAGTAAACAATGACATTGAATTTTGAGAGATCATGATGGATGCAGAGCAGTGATGAACTCAGCTTTGAAGGTTTTTTTACCCATACGCAAATGAGAAATCTCCGTATAAACGAAATTTAAATGACCCTTCAGCTGCACAAATGGGACAGACATGTGCACCACAAAACAGTTGAAACCCTTGTGTTTTTCAAGTGAGGCCCTCTGCATGTGGTAACCACAAGATTTCACCTTCCTCCAGAGGATGGGAGGGCTGTTCTGTGTGGGATTACAAGTGGCAGCTCAGTACTTTCACAGAGTGAAGTATGTGGTCTGTATAGAGACAGAGTTGTCTCAAAGAAGGAAGACAGCCATAACATGTAAAGGAGCACAAGCAGAAAAAGGAATTAGAAGTAAAGGCATGAAGTCAGGAATATGACACCACTGAGACTGCAAAATCAGGCAGACAAATTCAAGGAATGGGGAAATTTGAGCTGTGCAAAGCCAACTCTCTCTCGTCTAGTTTTTTCTTAGAGCCATGTTTCTCCATTTGGGAGACAGCAGCTCCAATTCTCTAAATGCTGGGAGAATGGACAGAGAGGGGGAGTGTTGGCACTATAGCTGACAGCAAGCTGTTAGGGTTAGTCCTAGCTGTCTGGGATGCTCAGCCTGAAGACTCTGCCTCCCTGATTTGCATCAGTCACGCTGTTTCGGTGATTTCTTTCGGAGAGCCAGTGAACAGGATGACCAGGCTGATACATTCTATTGAGTCAGCTGAGCACTAAACCTAAACATATTTCACCTGAGCTACAGCTGCTAAAACTGCTCTCATTGTGAATGTGCTTGAGGACTGGGGTTCAGAAGGAGAGCCCCATAGCACTGATGGTGTTTTGTGCACTGCTGAGTTGATCACTGAGGGCCTGACAGAGCTGTCACTCTAAGGTGGCAATTAAGACAATGCCTCTACAAGGAAATATCTGTTGCTGGTTTAAATTGAGTCATGCCAATGTCCTCCTAATTACCTAGGCCTTTTTTCTCCCCTCCTACACCATTACTGCATCAGTCACTGCCCCTCTGTACCACCCTACTTATGGGAAAAAGTCTTAAGGCTTCACTCCCACTACCTCTCCAGTTAAAACATGGCTTCTTCCTGAAAGGCTGGATGCCATTCCCATCTCTAGATGGCTTCTTAGAAGTAGATACAAAGCCAAAAGTATCATATCTTAGGCAGCTATATTTTGTTGTCTCCCTAGTCTTTTACATGCCTTCATTCATGTACTTACATAAACACAGCAATATCCGCATTTTGACAGACTTGTTTCATAGTCCATAGCTGAACATCATTGAATACAGGTTTTAGATGTCTGAACTAAAAATAACTGCTCCCTGCTAACATCACACAGCTACACAACAAAAACTGAGTGCAAATTGCCATGAGAGACACCTCTCTGGTTCCCATTTTGCAGTCACAGCAGTGGACACCAAAAGAAGTCTTCAGTGCACTACACTAGCCCATCCCTAGGAGCTGATGTAGAGACTCAGAATGTCTCTAAAATGCCAACAGGCACCAAAACTAACTCAGAATGAATATAAAACAGTATCAGTAGCAACAGCAAAATCATCCATTTAAAATTAAACTGAGAAATTAATTTGGGGACTAGTGGAAATAACACCAGCTCCAGCTGGTCAGACATGGATTGCAGCAATAATTTGATCCAGGTTATTGAATGTCATACATCAGCATGTAGCACCACATCTAACTTTAGCATCTGTAGCTCCTCAGAGACTGTCTCTGAAAAGTGACAGCCTAGCTTGGCTGCTCAAAACAAACCTCAGCAACAGCATGGCAAATGAAGCTGTCATGAGCCAGCAGCTTGCTGCATCAACCACTTCAAACACAGATGGATCACAGGTTTTGTCCATCACATAGGTTTTGTTGAAAAAGTTGAAAGTTTTGACATTGTCTTTGTCTCCTATAGAAGTACATGGTTTAATTAAAAAATTCTTCCATTTATTTAGTTTAGGATGTTTCTGTGTTTAATTTAATGGAGTTGTACAGCATAAGGTATCATCTGCTTGTCAGCAAAAGGTCTGACATGGCTAATTGCATGATCTTGCTCGTAGACTATGCCCATGTAAAAATATATCTGGCTACACAAGGATGCATCACTTCTAATCACTCCCTTCAGCTTTATGTGCATTATGTTTCAGATATCATCCTGTCTTTCTCACTGTTCCATGCACAGTTAATCCTTCTGTCACTCAGATTACTTTTTGGTGGACCTACTGTGATGCATACTAGAAATCTGAGGACTCATGATGTCAAAAAATACTTAGTTTTCAGTTTCCACCAAGGCTGTCTCAAGGGAGGAGAAAAATGCCTTCTTTGGTTTTTTAATATATAGTCCATTTGCTCATTAAAGCATTTGACTGACTGTCACTGAAGTACTGGCACACTGAATAGTCTTCTTGATAAAAGTTAGTAAGGAATAAGCCAACATTATTTTAAGCCTTTGCTGTGTTACTATTGAATGTTGATAGCTTTTCCAAGGCCTTAGCTGTGTGTTTCCACTTTTGAGTAAAGGAAGCCCACAGTATGTATTTGGAAGCAGGAACTTGTAATTGAGTAGATTAATTATTTGACTGGCATGATATAAGGCTCAATTTTAAAAGCATTCAATTAACTTTAAGCACTATTATTCCCATTCAAGCTGGTCATTATTCCTTTGCCTGAGTGCTTTCTTGAACTGGGTCCTGAATATGAAGCAGTCCTGTGTTACAAAATTGATTGCTACAGCTCCAGCAATCTCTGCCCCAGCAGCCTAGCTGCTTCGCTGACAAAACCAAAGTATATACATACACCCTTCGCAACAAGAATCAATAGTGTCAATGATGGGACAGCTACCAGAGAGAATGACCCTCAGGAGAAAGACAGTTCAAAGCAAAGCTGAAAAATAACAAGTTAAAATCAACAAGTTTTACACCTTGCTGGGGTGCATGGAGGTTCAGGATCTGTGAGGTGCCAAAGGATGAGATCCTTAAGAGCAAAACCCTGCAGGTGAGGCAGTGGGGCAGGGAGCTGTGCTGGGGTTGAGGTGGCAGCGTGAGGAGCAGCCCTGCCTGCCCTGCTCAACCAACACCGCACAGCACTCATCCTTCTGCTGTCTCCATGGGGGAAATACCCCTCCATTCAAGGACACTGGGAATTTAATCTACTTGCACCAAACCCACAGGTGCAAAACCCACACCTGGAGCTCTGTCATTGCAGGGGTGGTAGCAGGGATTTTTCAGCTGAGAGCAATACTGATTCTTCTTGGAAGAATACAAAGGCAAGATGCTGTAAAGGCATCTTGGAGGAATACAAAGGCAAGTCGTGTCTGTTAATTCAGGAACTATTATTTTCCCCCACCTCACTGTACCCAAGGGCTTGGGGAGCTGTATATCAACCCCAACATAACTGGAACCATGCTCAGAAAGGAATTAATCATCACTAAGGCTGAGTGGCCTCTAGTTTTAGCTGTTACTTTTTACTCCATGTTTTTATTAAGGCTTAATTTGCTATGTTTTTTTTTTCCTGGTTTGGGTGCATGGTCCAGCATTCTGGGAGATGTGTAACTAGAATGTTTGGCAGAATGGTGTGAAAGCATAGGAATTTTTTTTAGTGTGTTTCGCTACATTTGTCGCTCTCCTTGCTTGTCTCATAGGGGTGAATTTTGGTGAAAGGTGGTGTAGGGTACGAGCATGTCTCAAGGTCCTCTGGACCTTCACTTCCTCCCCTCCACAGTGCAAATATTTACTGGGTAGTACAGAAGACAAACTTGTAAAAAATCTAAAGTTGTTTCTCTGCCTGGATGGCCAAATTGGGAAGATTCAAGGTTCATAAAGAAGCTTAAATCAAGCAACTTTTAGAGAGGGGAGAAGGTGTGGAATGTCATCCTTCCTAGGATTAAAGTGCAAGTGTCTAGGTTAGCTGGGATTATCCTGCATTTTAGAGGTGCTGTGTGAAACCTCCTTTATCTTGTTCTCATGTTCAGTAAAAAATTTGTTTATATCAGAGGTCTCACACTGCTGGACTGAGGCACTCACTTTTCCTCTGCCA